>NC_066618.1:293784119-294984119 GCF_025201925.1 Gopherus flavomarginatus
ACGGCCAGAATCAGGCCCCACTGGGATGCCCAACCCCCCGCCAAGCTTCTTCTCACCACTGCAGGGTCCTAAACTCACTCGACAGTGACATTTTTTGAAGTAAAAGTTCACTAGGCATCTGTGTTTCTGAGCATGCTCCCCGCAGCACCCACACCAGGGTGGGAGGAGTCTGGCCACCTAACTTGGCTGAGGGGCCCAATCGGGCTCCTCTAAGTGAGCTTACAGAGGGTGTGGAGGTGGAAGACCCAGTGTCCAGGCTCCCTGCACCAATGATTATTTCCTCCCATGGAACAGCTTCAACAGGAGTGATTGAGGGAGTCCGGCTGTCCCAAAGCCCAGTGTGTTCATCTGGCAAGTGGCAGATCCCCATTCAAATTCTTCTCCCCTCAGCTAGAGGGTGGGCCTTGAACCTGGACTCTTCTCCACTGCCAGCTTTTGTGAATCCTTCTCAGGTGTCTGTCTTGCCCCAGTTGTTCTACAGGAAGCCCAGGCACCAACCCAGATTTTGTGAATCATCCAAAAGCTAGGCATGGTGACGTTCACTGTCACCACACCTCAGTCGCATTCTGAATTTAGCTCTTGGTGTTCTATGTCAAACTGGGTGACGTTCTTTGGATGAAGAGGATTATTTCAGTTTCGAGTTACCTGAAGTGAATAGCTCATTTGACACATATGGTTTTGGCCAGTCACAAAAGGGCCAAGAGAGAAGGAGAAAGGTGCTGCTGCTGGTGGTGCTGCAACTTCTCTGCCTTTAGTCTAAAGGTTAGGCTGCATTTACCCTAGCTGTAAAAGGCAACAGTTCAAATCTCTGCTCTGGAATAGGCTCACCATGGACTGTCCTTGAGTCACTGAAAAGTCTGAAAAATTTCACATTCAGTTTGACCCAAAACAAAAATTTAAAATAACGTATTTCTCATAAGTGCCACTGAACTGAAATATCCATTGTTTGCCCAGCTCTAGCTCTAGGTAGAGCCCACTGAGGTAGTGCCAAGGCATCTAATCAGGGAATCGCTACCACTGTTTGATCAAGGGGGACCCCCCCTCCTTAGCCTGTAGTAAACCCCATGTCCCTGGCGGGCCTGTGCTGCAGACAGGAGGCACTGGGGCACTCTGCATTGGTTTCCACATTGAAGCAACACCCCCACAACCGAGCCCAGAGAGAGGCCCCCTGGGCAAGCAGAGTTACATCAAGCTGTCAGGGACGGGAACTGTTTCAGCCCTGTCCCTGGCAGCTCTGCTGACTTCTGAAGATATTGTCAGTGCAGCCCCGGGCGGCCCGTGCACTCGGAAGAGGGACTGGAGGGTGGGTAGATGAAGAGCTTGTGAGAGTGGAACCTCAGCCAGATCTAAGAACTGTTTGGAGCTCAGAGCGTCAGGGGCTGGATGTGTGTGTGTTTTGAACCCCAATTTCCAGTTCAATCCAAGGGGCCTGCTCTGAAGATTGGATCTAGGCCAGCAGGAGGGGGCTGCTGCCCCCCACTGACACTTAGTGGGGTTTTTGGCTGGCCTCTCCCAGTACCAAAAGAAAGGGAAATGGATGAAGAGAAATCAGGATCCTGAGACTGACAGTCCCCAGGGCCAAGGGGGAAATGCCAACACTCCAGGTGAGCCTGATTGACAGGGCAGGCCAGCCAATGAGGGAGCCAGGAGTCCAGGAGCCCATCCTCTGTGTGAGGGAAGTTGCCTGAGGCGAGCGGGGCAGAGCTAAGGGGAGAGCAGCAGCCAGAGATAGGGGAGCTGGAGCAGCTGGGAGCTGGGGCAGGGCAGACCAGCCACGCCGTCAAGGAGCCAGGGCCAAGCTGCAGCGGGGAGCTGCGGGGCCAGAGCCGAGACTGTGGGCGCCGGTCACGCTGGAGCCGAGCACTGGGAGTGGTTGGGAAGAGCGAGGGGGCCCTGGGCAGGGGCCCAGCGCAGGGAGACACCCTCAGACACGCAGGCTGGACTTGGGGGAGAGGGAATGTGACCCTGACCAGGGAGGTGGGCAATCTGGTGAGAAGAGCCCGGGCTGGCTAGAGCCTGAGGCCTGCGAGGGAGCCGGGAGTGTGAGGAACAGGCTGTGACCTGCCCTCATGTCCCAGAGATGCCGGTTGTGGTGCCCTCGAGCCCACAGGGCGGGTCCCTTGTTCCCCTTCACCCTCTTCCATTTTTCCTTATTTTCCTTACAGTTGCTGTTTAATAAATTGTATTTGGTTTGAACTTAATGTGCTGCTCAGAGGTCAGGGAAACAGCCGGTGCAGAGAGAGTACCCCGGCGTGGGGCCACCCCCGAGCACACAAGAATCTCCACTGTCATTTAAAAAATAGTAAATGTCTAGCCCATCATGCTTCTAAATGTGATCCCCCTAATGGTTCAAAAAGTATAAGGCAAATCAAAAGAATCCCCCAGATAATTTTAAAATCTCATGATTTGGGAGGCCTGACTTGTTTGAATGTATTGGGTTGGCAGTATCTGCCGATATGTGGGGGGTATGGAAGCACTTATCTTTACAGCCAAGCAAATAATTCATGGGGAATAATTTAGGCTGTGAACCCATCCCATATCCTCTTCACAAATTCTCTGTAAAAAGCTTACAGGGCACTCAAATTTATCCCGATTTCAAAAATAATCCTGGGGTGAGTTCAATGAATAATTCTTCTTCAGGAATCAGTTTGCTAGTTAAAACTCACAATGTGTGGATTGGACACTCGGGTCATATGACTTGACTTCTGTTCCCTGATTGGATGAGCAGAACTCCAAGAAATCTGATTGCTAGCGTGAATGCTCTCCTTTCCTTATTCAATATTTATTTTCAGGGAATATAATGTACTACCAAGGAGACAGTGTGTTCCAATGGGCAGAGCACTGGCTGGGCAGTCAGGGAATCTCAGTGCAGTCACAGTTCTGCTACTGACCTGTTGCATGAGCTTGGATGAGTTGCCTCTCTGTACCTCAGTTTCCTCATGTGTTTAATAGTCTACTCACCCATACTGCCCTTTGAAAGGTGCCTTCATAGATTCCAAGGCCAGAATGTTGTATCACACAGGCCAGAAAACTTCCCCAAAATAATTCCTAGAGCAGATCTTTTAGAGCAACATCCAGTCTTGATTTAAAAGTTGTCAGTGATGGAGAATCCACTACAACCTTTGGTAAATTGTTCCAACGATTAATTACTCTCACCAATATAAATGTATGCCTTATTTCACACAGGCTCTGTTCAAGATGGTTTCTCTCAGCCACAGTGTCCCAGCAAAGTGGTGACTGGCTCTCCCCTTGCTCCGGCTCTCTTCCAGGGGCCCAAAGGTGCTGGTGGTTTTGTTTTCTTAGGTGAAAGAATGTGGGGTTGTCTGCCCCTTTCTTTTCTAGTCCATTGAGTCTTGGAAGTTGATTCTTTTAAAGCAGTGGTTGTCAACCAGGGGCACGGGGTACACAGAGGTCTTCTAGGGAGCACATCAACTTCTGTCAATATTTGCCTAGTTTTACAGCAGGCTACATAACAAGCTAGTGAAATAAAGTACAGGTTAAAATTTCATACAGACAAAAGGAGAAAGTCAGCAATTTTTCAGTAAGAGTGTGCTGTGACACATCTGTATTTTAGATCTGATTTTGTAAACAAGTAGTTTCTAAGTGAGGTGAAACTTGGGGGTGCACAAGACAAATCAGACTCCTGAAAGGGGCACAGTAGACTGAAAAGGTTGAGACCCACTGTTCTAAAGGATCCCCTCAAAGCAAAGTTTATCCAAGATGTGAGGAAGGCGACCTGAAGTCTGGTGGTGAAGGCTCCGAGTGTAACTCACACACCTCCTGGGTGTGGTGTCCTGTCCCATCTAGTGTCACCAAAACCATTTAGAGACAGTTAAATGAGTCTGCTCAACAGCCAGTTGGCTCTTAGCTCATGCAGTAGAGGATCATGCACTAAGTTCCAAAAGTCCCAGGTTTGATCCTGCCGACCAACAACCAGGGTCTGTCAACATTATATGTGCTCTTCTCCCTCCACTTGTGTTTGCTGAAATGTAAATTGCTCTGTTCACTACCATCTCCTTCCCCTGCTGTGTTGATGACCCTGTCTGCTGCTTATATAAACCCCTATTCCTTTGCTTAGGACAGACCTCTTTAACAGCATTTGCCTAGGAGGGGCTGTCGGGGTTTCACAAGTAATGTCGTAGAGGGGGAACTCATAGCTCTCTATGTAATGTTGCATCATGATTTTATTGACCAGAGAGTTGTTAGTTTTCAAATGGTACCTCCAGGGATTTCTCCCCACCCCCACCCCCCAGTTTTGTGAACTAGTTACATGCCAAGCCTGGTGGCTGAACTTTGCGACTCTGTCCTCACGCACAACTATTTCACATTTGTGGACAATATATACCTTCTAGTCAGTGGCCCTGCTACGAGTACCCGCATGGCACCATAGAATGCCAACATCTTTATGGCTGATTTAGAACAACGCTTACTTAGCTCTCATCCCCTAACGCCCCTACTCTCCTTGCGCTACATTGATGACATCATCATCTGGACCTATGGAAAAGAAGCCCTTGAGGAATTCTTCCATGATTTCAACAATTTCCATCTCACCATCAACCTCAGCCTAGACCAATCCACACAAGCGGTCCACTTCCTTGGCACTACTGTGCTAATAAGTGATGGTCACATAAACACCACCCTATATCGGAAACCTACTGACCGCTATACTTACCTACATGCCTCCAGCTTCCATCCAGGACACACCACACGATCCATTGTCTACAGCCAAGTCTAAGATACAACCGCATTTGCTCCAATCCCTCAGACACAGACAAACACCTACAAGATCTCTATCAAGCATTCTTAAAAACTACAATACCCACCTGCTGAAGTGAAAAAACAGATTGACAGAGCCAGAAGAGTACCCAGAAATCATGTACTACACGATAGGCTCAAAAAAAGAGAAAGTAACAGAATGCCACTTCATCCCCCAACTAAAACCTCTCCAGAGCATCCTCAAAGATCTACAGCCTATCCTGAAAGATGATCCCTCACTCTCACAGATCTTGGGAGACAGGCCTATCCTTGCTTACAGACAGCCCCCCAGTCTGAAGAAAATACTCACTAGCAACCACACACCACAAAACAAAAACACTAACCCAGGAATCTATCCTTGCAACAAAGGCCGATGCTAACTCTGTCCACATATCTATTAAAGTGACACCATAATAGACCTAATCACATCACCCACACCATCAGGGGCTCGTTCACCTGCACATCTACCTATGTGATATATGCCATCACGTGCCAGCAATGCCCCTCTGTCATGTACATTGGCCAAACCGGACAGTCTCTACACAAAAGAATAAATGGACACAAACCTGACATCAGGAATCATAATATTCAAAAAACAGTTGGAAAACACTTCAGCCTCTCTGGCCATTCAGTAACAGATTTAAAGGTGGCAATTTTGCAACAGAAAAGCTTCAAAAACAGACTCCAACTAGAAACTGCTAACTTCAATTAATATGCAAACTAGATACAATCAATCAATTTAGGCTTAAATAGAGACTTGGAATGGCTGAGCCATTACACACATTAAATCTATTTCCCCATGTTACGTATCCTCACACCTTCTTGTCAAACTGTCTTCAATGAGCTTGATTATCACTACTCAAGTTTTTTTTTCTCCTGCTGATAATAGCTCATCTTAATTCATTAGCCTCTTAGAGTTGGTTGGGCGACTCCCACCTTTTCATGTTCTATGTATGTATACATATCTCCTCACTATAAGTTCCATTCTATGCATCCGATGAAGTGGGCCCACAAAAGCTTATGCTCAAGTACATTTGTTAGTCTCTAAGGTGCCACAAGTACTCCTGTTCTTTTTGCGGATACAGACTAACACAGCTGCTACTCTGAAACATGCCAATTTAGTGACTGTTTGGAAATTTGAATTGAAATTGAAACATTAATACACACTTTAAAAGCATACACAGTGTATGATAACATATGTGTATCTGAGAGTATAATAGATTTGAGAAGTATGAACATAGACTAGCTTCCTTATACAGCTGTTATTTTTATGACAATGTCAGTGCATTCATTTCCATTATGTTGGCCAACCTAATAATTTCCAATGATGATTTGTAAGAAAAGTCTCAATGAGCTCTCCCTGACAACTAATGATGGGCTGGGGGGAAAGGCTTCAGGACCAGATTGTATTTACATTCACACCTAATCTACCTAGGTATCCAGCAAACAGAGCTGTGTTGCCCAAGTGATAGATTTTGGCTGGGGTTGGGTTACAGATCATTTGAATGTGAGGGGTGGGGTTGGGAATGAAATGTTGTTGTTCTTATTGTATGAGTAAAAGGCAGTAGAACCGTACTTAGCCTGTGCTGACTGAGGGCATCAAAAGAGAGGGTGGGGCCCTGTCCCTCTCCTCTGTTTAAAGATAGAGCTGATTAGGCTCCATAGAGAGTCTTTTGTTCTGTTAAGTGACCACTGCAGCTGAAATCGCTGATAATCAGGTCTATATGCTTAGTCCTGCTATGGGGACAGTGTTCCTGTGGGGACAGTGTTTGTGTAAAGGACAGCCCAGACTGCACCAGCAGCGAGGTTCCCCCACTGAGAGTTCAGCTGAAATCACTGAGAGCGGGTGGAACCTCAACAGACCAACTTGCAGAGGTCACAGAGGCAGGCGGCAGCAGAAGGTGACTGCGCAGGGCCATTGGCAACAGAGCGGTGGAGTGAATGGACAGCCATGGCCAGAGCGAACAGTGAGCAGCTGGAAGAACGAGCAAGGTGCCTTCTTGCCCCCCACCTGGGAGGTGTACTGACATGAAAGCACCTCCGACAGCTTAAATAAGGCGCACATTAAATAAACATTTGTTTGTTGGACTATATTTTAGTGGCTTTGGTCCAGAATGCTAGATTTGTGACTGGGAATGGAAACTTATATAAATATGTTTCCTAGTAGGCCAAGATTTTTAAAATGCAGTATTTGCCATGGTTGTTATCTCCCATTGTTGCTATCTTGAGAGGTCATTATGTTGGGGTGTTTCTGTACTAAACATTTTTATTATTATAATTAATTTTTACATAAGAATGGTCATACTGGGTCAGACCAATGGTCCATGTAGCCCAGTATCCTGTCTTCCAACAGTGGTCAAGGCCAGGTGTGTCAGAGGGAATGAACAGAACAGGGAATCATCAAATGATTCATCCCCTGTTGCCCATTCCCAGCTTCTGGCAAACAGGCTAGGGACACTCAGAGCATGGTGTTGCATCCCTCCCCATCCTGGCTAATAGCCACCGATGGACCTATTCTCCAGGAATGTATCTAGTTCTTTTTTTAATCCTGTTATAGTTTTGGTCTTCACAGCATCCCTTGGCAAAGAGTTCCATGGGTTAACTTTATGTTGTGTGAAGAAATACTTCCTTTTGTTTTTCTAAAACCTGCTGCCTATTAATTTCATTGGGTGACTGCTGGTTCTTGTGTTATGTGAAGGGGTAAATAACATTTCCTTATTCACTTTCTTCACACCAGTCAAGATTTTATAGACCACTATCATATTCCCCCTTAGTCGTCTCTTTTCTAAGATGAAAATTCCCAGTCGTAATTTCTCCTCCTGTTTCATGCCCCTAAACATTTTAGTTGCCCATCTCAGTACCTTTTCCATTTCCAATATAACTTTTTTGGGATGGGGTGACCAGATCTCCTCACAGTATTCAAGGTGTACAAGTACCATGAATTTTATATTTTCTGTCTTATTATCTATCTTTTTCTTAAAAAAGCAATGGTTTCAGAGTAACGGCCGTGTTAGTCTGTATCCACAAAAAGAACAGGAGTACTTGTAGCACCTTAGAGACTAACAAATTTATTTGAGCATAAGCTTTCGTGGGCTACATCCGATGAACTGGGTTGGAGCCCACAAAAGCTTATGCTCAAATAAATTTGTTAGTCTCTAAGGTGCCACGAGTATTCCTGTTCTTTTTAAAAAAGCAAACAGAATGTTGGGAATCATTGACTGCCACTGTACATTGGGTGGATGTTTTCAGAGAACTATCCACAATGACTCCAAGATCTCTTTCTTGAGTGTTAACAGCTAATTTAGACACCATCATTTTGTATGTATAGTTGAGATTGTTTTCCAATGTGCATCACTTTGCATTGATCAACACTGAATTTCATCTGCCATGTTTGTTGCCCAGTCACCCAGTTTTGTGAGATCCCTTTGTGATGCTTCCCAGTCTGCCTGGGACTTAACTATCTTGAATAGTTTTGTATCATCTGGAAATTATGCCACCTCACTGTTTACCCATTTTTTCCAGATCATTTATGAGTATGTTGAACAGTAATAGTCCCAGTACCGACCCCTCAGGGATACCACTATTTATCTCTCTACATTCTGAAAACTGACAATTTATTCCTACTCTTTGTTTCCCATCTTTTAACCAGTTACTGATCCTTGAGAGGACTTCTCTCTTATCCCATGATGGCTTACTTTTCAAAAGACAATTTAAATTAAATATATTTTTTTAAAAAAATTATATGTTTTTAGAAATCTAGATCTGTTATATGTTTTGGTGTAACTTGCATTATCCTTATGTTAAATTTGCATCATACTAATAAAATATTTACTTTATTCATATCTCTTTTATATCTCTCATTGGTCCTGACACCCCCTCGTGTAAATTCGAACACCGCCCCTAATTTCAATTCCTGGGGAAACCACTGGTGCACCTACAGAACCTGCAGATGCCCTGCAGGCATCGCCTGTGTTACCCAGGACTCTTCCCCATCCGGAACCTAAAATTCCCCCGCTGGACAAGTGTGGTGGTGACCACAGCCAGTTTCCTGGTTTTATGAACCAGTCCCAACTCCTAATCCTGCTGTGCCTGCAGTCTTTCCACATGGACCAGTCTCAGGTTGGACTTATCAGCCAGCTGACTGGGGTGGCATTGGCTTGGGCCTCCCCACTTCTGTAACATCCTGAACCAGTCTGAGGCCTTGGTTCAAAATATCACAGTAATTTTTGATGACCTGAGCTATGTACGCACAGCGGAGGCTGGGCTCCAGACCCTGCAGCAGCGACACCGGCAAGTTGCTAATGATGCCTCGGAGTTTTGGCATCTCGTGGCTGACACCGCGTGGAATGAGACTGCACAGTGCTACCACTTCTGTCTTGGCCTTGAAGATGAGATCAAAGATGAGCTTGCGTGAATAGAGCCAGTGACCAATTTGAACACCTTGATCAAGCTCAGGATTAATGTTGGCGGCAGCCTGATGGAACGCCGCCTAGAAAGGAGGTCAACCTCCTGACCTGTGCCAACTTCACCAGATCTGGTTTGCCAACTCCCGGTGCTCTCATTCCAGCCAAACGCAAGTAGATTGGCCAAGCCCAGCCCTGTCTCTACGATGCAGAGAAAAACCAGTGTCAAGCATCAAGCCTATACCTATACTGCAGTAAATTGGGACACTTCGTGTCAAGCAGCCCTGTGAAAGCAGATCTGTGTTTCAGGTTGGGAAATGGCAAACTCCAGCCCAGATAGAGGGATCTAGTCTTCCCCCTCATGCCAGTGCCTAGTGCCAGCATAGGTCTGCTGAAACTTTGGCAACAGAAAATTGCCAAGCCGACATCCCTCCAACTCCCACTCCTTCTTCAGCACCCCACTATGTTGGAGGTTAACCTAGAAGCTCTAGCGGACTCTGGTGCTTCAAATAATTTCATGGATTTGGAGTTGGCCCAGGTGCATATCCCGACTCAGTGCAAGACTCCTCCCAACTTCATGGAGGCCATTGACAGATCACTCCTCTATTTGGACCCAGTCACCCACCAAATGGCCCCCTTACAAGGCATCACCTTTCAAGGTCACCATGAAGTTCTCCAGTTCACGTTGATCTGTGCACTGCACTCTCCAATCATTCTTATCATTCCATAGTTCATCGCCAACAATCCATGTATCCACCGGCAGACTGGCACGATTCAGTTTAATTGCCCATACCACCAGCTGTCTTGCTTCCTGAAACTCAGCCGGAGGCCAGAGGTCCTCTGCAGCTCTACCTGTCACCCAGGGGATCCTGAGACCAAAAGACTTAGTATGGAAGGAACCCTGGCAGTCTCCATAAGAACATGAGAATGGCCCTACTGGGTCAGACCAGAGGTCCATCTAGCCCAGTATCCCGCCTTCCAACAGTGGCCAGTGCCAGGTGCCCCAGAGGGAATGAACAGAACAGGTAACCATCAAGTGATCCATCCCTGGTCACTCATTCCCAGCTTCTGGCAAACAGAGGCTAGGGTCTCCACTATTTTCCCAATTGCCTTGGGAATATCTGCCAAGTATCAGGCTTTAGCAGATGTTGCTGGGAAAAACAAACAGGCTGACATCTTGCCACCACATTGCAGTTACAACTGCCCCACTGATGTCCAGTCTGGAATGGAGATCCTTTCAGTTGAATCTATTCCCTCTCAGAACCAGATCTCTAGGATCTCTAGAGCTATCGCAAGGAATATTTACAACAGTATTTCAACTATCCCTCTGTGTCCCTGGCTGAGGGTTTGATCTTCTTTGTGACTAAGAAATATGGCTCCCTGCATCCTTGTGTGGACTACCAGGCATTAAATAAAGTTACAATCCAGAACTAGTACCCCTTACCTCTTAATAATGGGCGCATGGAAAGAGTGAGCTCTGCCAGAGTCTTCATTAAGCTGGATCTTTGTGTAGCCTATCATCTAGTTTGGATCTGAGGAGACAAGAGGAGCCAGTCTAGAAGGAACCTTCCGGAAGCCTCTGTATTGGGTTTCTGTAGCTGGTATAGGCATTTCAAATATCAGGTCATGACTTTCAGCCTGTGCAACCCCTTGGCAACCTTTCAGCACTTCATTAGTGATATCTTCCAAGACATGTCGGATCAATTTGTGGTCATTTACCTTGATGAGATCTTCATTTTTTTCTGATGATCAGGATCTTTGTGACCAACTTGGCACCGCATCTTAGAAAGGCTCTGGCAAAAACATCTGTATGCGAAATGTGAAAAATGCAAGTTCCACTGGGTCCTGTCACCTCCTGGTTGGATCTCAGTTCCTAGTCTAGGTTCCCAGAGACCATAAAAACCTGAAGTAGCTCAGGAAGGCCAGGCACCTCAATCAGCACTAGATCCACTTGTCTCTTTTATTCCCGATTTGACTTTGTTGTAACCCGTCAACTAGAAATGGGCTAGAAATGGGAAAGCAAAAAGGAGCACCTTGAGCCTGATGAGAAACTTCCCTCCACAGTGCTTAAGGTGTCCAACTTTGTCAATGGGTCAATGTGACAGCGATCTAATGTCCATCATGCTGTCTCATGATTCCTTCAAGACCCAGATCTGCCAGACCCCGGAAAACACAGATGCTCCATTTAGTTCCAAATTCAGGCTGCAGGATTGCTTCATCTATCACTGTCGTAAACAGATAGCTAAGGGTTAATGTCTCTTTCACCTGAAAAGGAGTAACCTGAAACACCTGACCAGAGGACCAATCAGAAAACAAGACTTTTTCAAATCTGGGTGGAGGGAAGTTTTGGGGTGTGAGTTCTTTGTTCTTTGTCTTGTGTCTGTGCCCTCTCGGCTCTGAGAGTGATTTTTCTATCTCCTGCCTTTCTAATCTTCTGTTTCCAAGTTGTAAGTACAAAGATAGTAAGACAATAGTTTTATATTGTTTTTTTGTATTTACATGTGTGTAGTTGCTGGAGTGTTTTGAATTGTATTCTTTTTGGATAAGGCTGTTTATTCACTTTTTTTTTCTTAAGCAATTGACCCTGTATATTTTCACCTTATACAGAGACTATTTTTAATGTATTTTTCTTTCTTTTTATAAAGCTTTCTTTTTAAGACCTGTTGGAGTTTTTCTTTAGTGGGGACTCCAGGGAATTGAGTCTGCAGCTCACCAGGGAATTCGTGGGAGGAAGAAGTCAGGGGGAAAATCTCTTTGTGTTAGATTTACTAAGCCTGACTTTGCATACCCTCTGGGTAAGGGGGAAGAGAGATTAGCTCTCTCGGTACTTGTGTTTCCAGGACTGGAAGCAGGGAATCTCCTAGGGTCGTCCAGGGAGGGGAGCCTGGGAGGAAGTAACCAGGAAACAAGGGGAGAGGGTTATTTCTCTTTGTTGTAAGACTCAAGGCATCTGAGTCTGGGGGTCTCCCAGGGAAGGTTTTGAGGAGACCACAGTGAGCTAGGCACTGTATAATTCCTGGCTGGTGGCAGCTTTACCAGGTCCAAGCTGGAGGAGGTAAGCTTGGAGGTTTTCATGCTAACACCCATATTTTGGACGCTAAGGTCCAGATCTGGGAAAAAATGTTATGACAATCACAAGGATCTTATTTATGTTCCAGAGGGCCAGCCTAGACTCCCGGTTCTTCTCTGGACTCTTTCCATTTGCCCCACATCTTTCTTAAAATGTGACACCCAGAATTGGACACAGCTGAGGTATCACCAGTGCTGAGTGGGACAATTACCTCCCATGTCATACATGCAAGAATTAGATAAAGTTCATGGAGGAAAGGTCCATCAATGGGTATTAACTAGGATGGTTACAGATGCAACCCCATGCTCTAAGTGTCCCTAAAACTGACTACTGGGAGCTGGGACTGGATGACCGAGGATGGATCATTTGATAATTGCCCTGTTCTGTTCATTCCTTCTGAAGTATATGGCACTGGCCACTGTCAGAGACAGGATATTGGACAAGATGGACCATTGGTCTGACTCAGTGTCGCCGTTCTGACGTTATTTGATTTTCCTTCCCAAGTGTAGTACCATCAATAATTACTCTGAGTACATTTTTTTTCAACTAATTGTGCACCTGTCTTACAGCAATTTCCTCTAGACCACACTTCCTTTTGTTTGTGTATAAGAATGTCAGGTGGGACTGTGTCAAAGGGCTTACTAAAAATCATGCTAGATCAACATGTGCCCTGCAATGGGTCTCCAGGTGTACTTTCTCCACTCCACCGTTCTGGAGGCATGTCTGTACTCCTTCCTTCTCATCCACCTTCCTTGGAGGGTGGGGTGGGGTGGGGTGGGGTGGGAGGGGAAGACTGCCCATATGGACATCCCTTAGTTTCTTCTCATTGCAGCTTACAGCAAATTTCAGGAAGATTCCAACATGCAGACAATAATTTACCAGTTCTTTGCTGTCTGCCACTGAGACAAAGGACATAGAAAGCCAGGCTTGATCACCATAAAGGAGGGATCGGTGGTAAGAAATGAGAGAGATGGAGGTGGGGTTGAGTGGGGCCTTCTAGGACAGGCCAAAAAGCACTGAACTGGGAGACCTGGATTCGATTCCTGCTTCTGCTACTGACCTGCGGTGTGATCTGGGCAAGGTTGCTTCTCCTCTCTGGGCCTCCTTGTCCCTCCTCCCTTGTCTATTTGGGGTAGGGAACTAATTTTTAAAGTGTCTCTCCAGTGCCTAGTAGGATGGAGCCCTGATCTCACATGGGGCTCCTAAGGGTATGTCTACACAATGAGAAGTAGCGAATCTCAGAGCCTGAGTCAACAGACTTGGGTTACTATGCTGTGTAGACCTATGTTCCCCCAAAGCTGTGCGGCCACACAGATGCGCAGCAGCCTATTAAGCGCCGCATCGGTGCTCAGGACTGCGGTGGGGAGGGGTGCCCCTCTCATGGACCCAACCCAGCCCTGGCTCAGACCTGCCACGGCTGGGGAGGTCCCTCTCCTGTGGCCCCAACTCCAGAGCTGCCGTAGTAAGGAGAGGCGCCTCTCCCCACCCAGGCCAGGTGCTGCTGTGGAGAGAGCGAGTTGAGTCCTCCTCCTCTCTCTCCACCATAGCCCTGGGGAAGCCTGTACCCCAATCCTTCATCCCTGGCTCCAGCCCAGAGCCCACCTCAACCCTGTACCCCCGTCTTGAGCCCCTCATCCCCAGCCCAGAGCCTGCACCCCCACACCCCTGCACCCCAACCGCGTCCCAGCCCTGAACCTCCTCCCACACTCCAAACCCTTCGGCCCCACCCCCACCACATGCATTGTGTTGTGTGCACTAATACGGAGATGATGGCTCACGTATCACCTCCATATTGGTGCATGTAACAAAATTCATTCTGCACATGCATGGGAAAAAACAGAGGGAATACTTATTCAGACTTCAGGCTCGGAAGCTCACCCCCTTGCTAGGCTTCAGAGCCAAAGCTTCAGCCCGAGCCAGGACTACTCAGCGATTTTTCATGCAGCAGCCTAAGCCCTGTGAGCCTGAGTCTGTCGAGTCAGATTCTGAGACTTGCTGCCGCGTAGACGTCCCCTAAGCACCCCGCTGCCCCCACACAAGCCGTGCCTAACATAACGCAGAGCACGGGAGCTGCAAAAGCACTACAGTGACAGGTGAAGAAAAGTCCACAACACAACGTACAAAACAGTGAACCCTTTATTTTTATTTTGCTGTTGTTGCTGGAGGCAAAACCCCCTTAATCCACTTTAGGAATTTCATAAAAGTGATTACAAAAAGGCATACGATTTTACACAAGACATAAGTAAACAGACTTTTCTTTTAAAAAGGGTTATAAAGTGTCAAGATCTTATACCTCATCTGCATATCCCAAGTGATGCTGTCTGGTATAAAAGCACTGGATATAATAATTTAGCTACGGCTCAGACCAAAAAAGTCATTGGGCTTAATCTACATACTACTAAGATTGCCCACAGAGATTAAAAGGAAAACTATACGCAGTTCTTTGTTGCAGAGAAAGAAACAGCTGGGAAATCAAGAGTTCTTCTGGGAGAATATTATCTAAAGTAAAGCAGAATGCTTAAAAAAAACCCCTAAGAATGTTGGTTATATGCTTGAAAATGTGATGTCCACTGTCCCATAGCCCCACACTAAGCAAAGACACCAGGCGAATTCTTGCCTCACCAGACAGGATCCATAGCAAGACCGAAAGCTGAAGCTGCCTATGTAGCCAAGTGGTTAGAAGCAAATGGGATAGAAGAACTTGTAAACTGCAGTTTAAAAAAGGATCTTCCTTTTGCTTCCCTATGTCAGTTTTGAAAAATAAAGCAACTTAACCCTCATTTTGTTTAGACAGACGAGCCTCTGCCTCTTCCCAAATTGGCTAATGATAATAACCCTGTTGCTGAAAGCTCCTTCAGCCCACGTATGGTGGTGGTGGCTTTATCTCAAAACCCGTAATGTAATTTACCAATAACACAATCTTTAAATAGGTAGAAACAAACCTCAGTTAAAAAGATGGCCATTTACACAGGTATTTCACACTCCTCACCACTGTCACCTTCCAGTATTTTCTAATTTTTTTTTAAATCACAAAGCACTGAGAACAGAAGGGAAAACATGATCATTTTAAGCCAAAACATTGTAATGCACACAGAGGAAATGACCCCCTCCCCCCAGGTTAATATTTCACACCCCCACTGAAACGCAGTTAGACAATTCCTCTCCTTCATGAATAGCATAAAGCTTCTTCAGATGCTGGTCAGAGAGTGTCTGTTTATAGCGATCATGCCGAATGCTAGGGTTTGGCACAGTGTCAGCGCTAGGAATTCAAATATTTACGAGAATTCATTTTAAAGGGAAGGGAAGAAGGATATTGTCTATGGTGCCTACAGTTCAGTCTGTGCCTTTTTTTGGCTTCCTTATGATAGACAAAGGAGACATGAAATGTTTATTTCTCCTGCTGTTTGTTTTTCATTTGTAACATTCGGAATGTCAATCAGGTTTTTCCCTAGTTTTGCTGGAATGAGCCAGAGAAGTGGTTCAGGGATGGTCATGATGCCCTGGCCACTTCAAAGGGAGGCGGGAAGGGATAGCTCAGTGGTTTGAGCATTGGCCTGCTAAACCCAGGGTTGTGAGTTCAACCACTGAGGGATCTGGGGTTAAAAAACAAAACAAAAAAACTGTCTGGGGATTGTTCCTGCTTTGAGCAGAGGGTTGGACTGGATGATCTCCTGAGGTCCCTTCCAACCCTGATAGTCTATGATTCTATGAATTAAGGACAATTCTTTAAGTAGGAGTTCTCTTCTTCCAAGCATTTGATATAAACAAAGGTTAGCAAAACCAAATACAAATCACTTCCACCATGCAGCATGCCTCATTTCGTGGTTACAATGCCTCCAGTATCTGAAACCTGCTTGCTTTCCAATTGTCTGGGAACCTCCCAGGAAGAAAGGGTGGACAAAGCAGGAAAAATCCTAACATCTCAGGCCTTTTCTGTTGCCTTTTAAAATACTTTGTGGCCAAGCTGTTCAGAAATGGGTACCTCAAGTCTGGCTCCTACGTCCAGAGTGAAAGCACTCAGCACCCAGCAGCTCCCCGTGAACACAGTGAGAGGATGGCTGCTTTGCCCTTCTGAAAAAACAGGCCCCTTTCATTTAGCTGCTTAAAAATGGGCTTAGGAGCCTCACTTTAGACACCTACATTTGGAAATCTTGGACCACAAAGTACAAAAAGGCACAAAGCTGTTTTTTCCCCGTGCGAGTGCCAAAATGCCACATGTGCGAGAGGCAAGGGAAAGACTGTCCAGCTTTGAATTAAGCCACTGAAATGATAAAGCAATATCATGGGTGAGAAGAAATGAGAGAGAGAGAGAGAGAGCGCGTGTGTGTGTGTGTGGGGGAGATATTGCTCTGGTTGGCTGTCATAAACTGCCGCTGCTAGCCAGAAATGGTGGCAAATGTTAGAGATAAACAGGAAAATCTGAGCATCTTTTCTGCTTTATTTTGTTAGCCCTATCAAGACAATCCTAACCACAGGATTTAAAACTGCATCTTTCAGGCTTCATAATCCCTTTTCTGTACTCGTATTCCCCCCCGCCCCACTCCCACTCCCAGCTCTGCTCCACTCAATCACTTTTATTTGCAAGTAACGACTGTGCAGGTGCAAAGATTTCCTCCAAGAACTTCTGTTGGACTGACACTTCTTAACCAGCTGTGAGTTCGAGACACAAGAACCCTCCCTGCTCCCTGACCAAAACCATCGGTGTCTCATACACAGAACTACACCTTTAGCAAAAGGAGGTAACAAGTTCCGTCACAGGAGAGAGGTGTCCATTAAAAACCAATTACGGCAGCTAAGGGGGGCATGGTTTTGCAGTGACCTGGAAAACTGGTCACCATTTTAACACAAAGAGGCCTTCCCAGAAAGTTCACAATACCAATCTTCAAAGCAAAGCAGAAACATCAGTCTCCTGTCCCCTCAGTTCTACATGCTCCATGACATCAATGGAATGGATTCTGATTTATCCTGCGACTTATTCCCATCCAAAGAAAGAGAACACCCTCCCAAGTTCAGATCACACCCACCGCGACAGACAAGAGGCACTTGTTTCAATCTCTGAACTCTACGTGGGGGTAGTGGCGCAAAGGGGGTCTGAACTAGGCTGAGCTCTCACACTCCCCCCGAGGAACAGAGCAGATCTGAACCCATTGCCACTCAGTCCAATCCCGTGCCACCGATCCACACTGAATGCTCGTGACGATGCACATCCCTGCTCACGCTGGGTTGCATCGCCTTTATCCTGAGGGTTAGGGTCAGGAGGAGAGGGAGAGAAAGGGACCTCACGCCAGCAGGGTGTTGATATAGAAACATTTCCACAAGTGCAAAGGAGTGCGCAGCATTGGCAGCACCCTCAATCCGCCGTTGATCAGCCATGGGCCTGCCTTCCATTTGGGAGGCTGAAAGCTCTGCGGTGCAGTATTCTCACAGGCCCGTCATGTGATGGAAAAGAGGATTTATCAGCAAGGTACACGGATTGTACTAGAGCAGCAACATGGCTGCAGCCTGCTGTGATTTGGGGGTGCATTGTGTCACTCCAGGCATTTTGGCCAAGAGGAACTGGGTCCATCAGTGTGACTGGGCTGAGCATCCTCCCACCGCTGTTGGACCAAAGTGGTGCCGATGCGGGTTACAACAGTTGAACTCTGAAGCCCTCTAAAGGAACTCATGATACATCCACTATGATCACTATTCGTGTCCCAACCTTGCCACGGGCTCCACCTGTAGGGCACAAGTCTGCTGCCACTGACTGCAACAGCATTTTGTGATTGACACCTTTCTCTGCCACCCCCCTGCCCCCTATCTTGCTGGCTTCTTGCTCAGGTGAAACGTGCTAGCGAAGTGGACTGGAGGAGAAACACAAAGGGAGTTCATGGGAGCCGGTGGGCGTCCCACAGAGAGCAGGGAAAGGGCTGGATGGAGATGCATGTACTCTTAGGACATGGTGCAGAAGTTAGGAGAACCTACAATCACAGTGCAAATCCCCAGTGAAGACAGCATCTTTTGTGAACGCCCACAAATAAATGCTACAAGAGTAAATCAGAGCGAAAAGGAGCATCCAATCTGGATCAGTTAAACATCAAACTTCATCCTCTCCGGGCTACTGCTGCCGCAGGTCTGTCCCATCTTTAACCTCTCCGAGACTCAACAACACACTACTCCCTCTTATCCCGGGTGGATTTGTAGAGCCCCTGCTAATGTCACGTTAAACTAAGATGGGGATTTCTGTGCCTTGGATTCTGAAATCTTGGGAGAACCACCGCGGACGTTGCCATGCAAATGTAAGGAGCTCCTTTGCGTGGAGACTGTATCCCCTAGCATGGAGGATACTGGCAGCAAATCAAAGACAGGGCTGGCGAGAGAGCTCTTACTCTATGCTGTCTAGACAGATAGTACCTCAGTGCCATCTCACTTCCATCTAAAGGCAGTGACCTTGTGGGGGATTCCTGCCAAGAACCAGAGGCAGAGGAGAGACGAGCTGTTGGCACAGAAACACAGCACTGCTCTGGGGCACTGCTCAGTGTGGTGCACACCCGAGGTCATCATGATCTCCCAGTAGTGCGCAGTACAGCCGAAGGAATAACGCTACTCACCAACCCCCTGGGATTGGCCTCAGTGTGAGCATTCTGTGAAGCGGTGGTGTTTGGGGTGGATGAGAGGCAGCACTAGAGACGGTTTCCGAATAAGTCAGGCAGCCTGGAGCCATTACACCTACATCGGCTCCTTTGCATATGTCTGAAGAACCTATACAGCCTTCTTTACAAGATCAGAGGTGAAGCTGCAGGAGTGGCTGGTGACTGTCTGTTTTTAGGGGCCCAGAATTTGAGACCTGAAATGGTTCCTGATGCTCAGCACTTTTTGAAAGTCAAGGCCCCTTTAAGGCAGCTCTGGTTGGGCACCCCAAAAATGGAGGCACTCAAAATCACTAGGCATTGTTGATCATCTGGGCCCTCCATGTGACTAGGTTCTGGCCTACGTCGCTATTACTGACAAGGAGCAGATGAAATCAGCATTTGTAATCCCCATTCATGATCTCCATGGGAAATTAACGGAAGATGCTACGACGAGGAGTTACAATCATAAATTATGCTGAGGGGCAGAGTCCTTTCCATTCATGACTTTGTGCTTGGCCAGCGTGGCAGGTGAGTGGACTACATTTCCAATTCGGGATACAATACGCATGAACAACTTGGGCTGGCTTCCCCGGAAGGAAGGTTTTGCACTGGGGTGTGGATCGTCTCTCATCATTTCTGTGTGTTCTGCTCAGGAGGAGGGAAGTTTATATTCTTCTTTCCATTGGTGGGGCCTTCCAGCCCTGGTTCCTCGACAGACGAGCTGAAGTGCCCTGCGGTGCTTAGAAATAGAGCCGATGAGACAAGAAAGGCCAGAGGATTCGTGGAAGGCAAATATGTTCCATTTTTCATCTGTTAAAAATGTGTTTTCTTCTTGCAAGGGCAGGAATTAACAAGCATATTGTGGTGGGTGTTTAAATACATCACTTCTGCCACTGGACAGCTGCCCCATAAGCATGCCCAGTGGTGTTCATGATGTAATTGTCGCCATGTGTTCACACACACCCATGCTCCAGTGTGCCTGCATTAAGGATTTCACTTGGGGCAGGGTGTGTGCGCAGGGTCAATGGGTTGCTCTGGTGTGCAGCATGTCAAGGCAGACTCCAAAGCTGAAGCCAGGCCTGACTCCGAGTGGGGGTTTGAAGCATGCCCAGGGAACATGTGACCTTGCAGGCTGTTTTGTTTGGAGTTCTTCTGGTATCAGCACCTCTTTCTAGACTGGAGGGTGCCATCTTTACTGCTGGCTGCAGTAGAGGTAGTTGGCTGGGCTGGGGAAGATGAACTGCTGAGTCCACCCAAGCTTCGAATGCCCAATACGGAGGCACCTGCTTGCAGAGATCCTGAGCTGGGACCCAGCCGAGGTCAAAGCCGACAGCGCTGACAAACTGGGAAGCATACAGCAGTGCATGGGGCGGGGGGAGGGAAATTCGTCTGTTTACCTCCAACGTTAGAGGGGCCAGTGGAAGAGGCAGGACCTCTCCTCTCAGACCGACCCATACAGGATTGAGCTGGTGCAGCACCGCTGAAGCCGCGTTCACACTGGGCCAGCACATGCCATTCTCCACCGCACAGCGTGGAGGGCGGAAACTGGCCATCTTCCATGTCACATGGCCTTAAACAACAAGGAGCATCCACAGGCAGTACAAAGTATCCTAGGCAGTGCCTGGGCATGCTCAGATAGCGACTCAGGACAGCTGCGGGGTGGAGAACTCCCCATCGCTAGGTTCACCAGAGCCCCAAGAGAGAGTGGGTGCAGCAGTGAGCCAGAGATCCCGTGGATGGTGTTCCTGCATCTCCCTCCCCCACAAACACTCCTTGCACTGCAGATCCATCTGCCACAAGGGAAGGTGGCTGCTCCCCCTCTGCCCCGTTTTAAACAATCACCAGTTCCTGGATATTGTGGGGCTGGCCGGCTCATGGCAGAACCTGGAACAGCCAGGGGGCTGGGACGGAGGGAAAAACCCTTCCCTGGGGCTGCCTCTCTGAGAAGTGTCACTGAAATCCCTTTAGAGACCCTGCTCCGCAATCAGCTAGGGGTTAGTGAAGAGCAAGCTGGTGGCGGGTGATTTCTGAGACTGGCTCCTTTCTGGGCTCGCAGAAATGCACAGTCACATGGAGGAGCAATGGCATGGGTTGGCAAAGCAACGGGAGCCCTATTCTCCCTGCTACAGAAGGGAGCCATGGAGAGAAAGGAAGACTCCCGGGGGTTTCAAGCTGTTCTCCCGACTCATGCCCACAGGGGAGCACTGCACTCCCTGAGCCCAGGGGCACTGGGGCAGAAGCAAGTGGCATTTGTTTGGATGTGTCCAGCTCACCTGCCCCTTCCAAACAGAGCAGGCTGCTCACATGAATCTCCCCTTTCTTTAGGCGCAGGCTCCCCTCCACACACAGGGCAGGAGAGCCCTTAGAAATGGACGCAGGATTTGGAGGAAGAGTTTCTTAATCCTTCCCCACTACAGGACCTGCATGCAAGAGACTGACCCTTCCGAGCCCCTCTCCAAACCTAGGACTCCAGTGGTTTTCACGCAGATTAGCCGGGGAAGTTTCCGGGAGGACACCCCCCATGTAGCTAACACTCAATGGCCACACTTAGCACTTTGCTATCCATCCTCCCAGCCATTCTCCTCTCCGCTTTCGGGACACGGACACACACACACACCTGACATGATGTGCGCAAGCCACAGGGGAAGTGCACGGTGGAGCTGGGATTGTGGGCACTTGCTATGTGCTCTGCCCGCCAGGCCTCGGTGGCAGCATCTGAGCAAAAGGCTGCCCTGGACAGCACCCATTCTCATCAGACAAGCAGCACATTAACCATCTTCTTTCCACTTTGTAAAGCTTTTGCATTCACTAGAGAGGTCAGAGGTGACAGGACACACGTGGGCAGTGCTCTAGGGAAGGGACACATGGCCGACACCTGAAGTCCAGGAGCAGACCTGCCATTCGTTCTTGCCTCGATTCCTTAGAAAAGAGGAAGGGGTAAGACAGAATAGTAGAGTCCAATCCACAGGCCCCCTACAGATCTGGGCATCTCTGCCACAGCAGCGTTCTCCTGAAGTCACTGCTTTGCCGGACTGGCCTCCTCCTGTAACCAAGGTGCTCCCCTCTCCTGGGTAACACACTTATCCAGGCCACGTGCACCAAGGGAGAGGATCTCAGCCCTTTCCGCAACCCACTGGGGGAGCCCAGGGTTACAGCTGCAGCCATCTGGAGAGAACCCAACTTCAGTGATACTTCCCCAAGGGCAGCGGTACCTAACCCCAGCCACGGGTCATGGCCAAAGGTGGATGGCACTGCAGAGCACCGTGGAGGGCTGGCTACCTGAACGGGAAGCTGCTGCAGCAGATGCTGTGCCACGGGGAAGATCAGACCCAGTCAGAAGAGAAAAGATGACAAATTTCAAGAGAAATATTACCACCCGCCCCCCTGTGTTCCTCCGGGGTTCACTTGGTGTAGGAAGCTGCTCAGTCTTTCAGCCAGACGGTGGCTTTCAAGGTGAAACAAGCAGATCCTGGCTAGTTACACTAACGCTGAGCCAGACGGGAAACTCCTATGATCCAAGAATGTGACTGAAACGTCACATACTCCCAATTCCCTCGCACACTACGCCTCTGTGACATCAAATTGTCTGGCTGCCCCTTCTCCCTCCCCTGTCAGCCCCAGCACCAACCCAGTCCCGGAGTCTCTGTTTGGAGGTTGTGAATATGCTCTGGGATGCGCCTATCTAACACCTGGCTAGCGTCCACACCTAAGCCGCTTTCCTCCCAACTAGAAGACCCTTTACTGGCCCCAGCAACGTGCTCCCCTTCTATTCCCACCCCCCTCGCCCCAGTGTACAACCCACTTCCCAAAAGACCATTTGATTTCAGAAGGAGAAAAGGAACTCTAGGGGTAGGCTCTTTTCAGGCAAAGGAGAAAGGTGGCTGGGAGGGGGAAGAAAGCCCTTGAAATCTGAACGAACCGAGTTCTCTGTTGGAGAGTGACGTTCCCAGGGGACACACGGGGGATGTTTGGTGCAGGGCTGGAATTCAGTCAGTGTATGTAACAGCGCCGTTTCCTCCTCAACAACACTCTGCCCCGAGTGACTGACTGGCGCCAACTCCAGGGAACTAAAACAAGCCACTTGCCCTTGATCCTATGTGCCCCAGTGGATATGTAACATTGCGGCCCTAATGAAGAGCAGCACAGAGAGAAGGGAGGGGAAAGAATGTCTGTGACTAGTGGGGAAACCCAACCTCAGAGCACATCCTAACCCCCGATCCAGCAAACCCAATGGAAGGGGCTGGCCCGAAGCGTATCTGACACAATGCCAGACTGTGGCTGTCACACACTAGGCAGCAGGCAAGTTCTCTGCATTTCTCCCTCCCACAACCCATCCCCGGGGCGGCGCAGCCTGGACAGATCTCTTCCTGCAGTTGGGTTCAGTGCAAAGAATTCAGATCCACTCAAGCTCCGCCTGCAGCTGGGGAAAGGGTGAGGAGGCGGAAGGGAGATTTGGGGTGGGGGGGAAATGATGGGCTAATTCTTTGTCCATTAAAACCAGGAGTGAGATGCCGAACCATCTTCTCTCCTTGGCCTTAGCTGGCCAGGGGTGCAGCGATTCTTTAAAGAGAGAGTGCCCCGTGTACAAGGAAAGGTCAGTGTCACTTTGTCCAAGCTCCCCGCAACTCCACCGTCCGACCCTGTGTGCCCCCATGTGTGTGTCCGTGCGTGTGTTTTGGCAAGAGGTTGCTGAGGTTACATGATGCAGCATCTGTTCTTGTGGTTGTGAGGGTCCTTGAATCGGAGTCTCTGCTTTGGCCGGTATTTTTCCAAGTACATTAGCTGCTTGCTGTTGATGGCTCCTCTGCGCTTCCTGGAACACAAAGAGAAAGCCATGAATGCTCCCGAGCTGGGGAGCGTCCCAGAACCAGCCCTGCACTCCAGGACTCATCTCTCAGTGTCCATGCAGCAGAACCCCGAAAGACTAACAGGGCCCATGGCCAGCAAGTGGCTGTAGAGGCTCTGGGGGAAACATCATGCACCTCACAGGCTGGGAGTTCAAAACCAGAGAGGTCCCTGCTCAATTAGTGAAGCCAGAGGGCTTGTTCCTACAAGCCACATTTCTCCCCTGTCCTCCCTCTCGCACTCGGCTGTGCAGCAAATCCAGCTTTGATGGCAGGAGGCTTGCATGTCTGCACCCGTGCTAACCCTGTTATCTGGGGAGTCAAGAAATATGGGATGGAGCAAACTCCTGCAGGCTGATGTTAACCAGAGGGAAATGTAGACTGAACAGTGCCCTGGCAGGGAGATCTGTCAGGCTCTGGATTAGCCTCTCCCAGGGAAATGGTGGGAACCTCTTGGCTCTGGGGCATTTAAAACTGGACTAATATCGATAACAGACTTTGGAGAACGTGCAGCTGGGCTGGCTTCACTAACTGGCTCTTCTATTCTTAGTCCCTGATTTGCTCCTCCCATTTTGAATTGCTCTGTTCTACACACACAATGAAACTTTTCCAATGAAAATGGAGTGCGCTCGAAGGAGGAGCCTGAGCAGAAATAGTGGCGTGGGACTCCTCATCTGGGGCAGGAACTGGGGATCAGACCATAGACAGAGATTGATGTCCTTGGTGTTCATGGAAAACCCTCCTGCAGTCATAGCTGGTGTCAGAGAAAGGGGAAAGAGAGAATAATCCCCATATTTGCAGTCCTAAATGGGAGCTGCAGGGCATGGAGCAGAATATATTATGAAGACTAGACTGGGATTGTAGAAGAAAATAGAAACGGTGGCTAACAGCAAGTATCAGCTATGAGAAAGGATGTCTATTATAGCCTAGGCTGATTTATGACCAACAGAATGGTCAAGAGTTCTTCCAGTGGAGTTCCCAGGATCCAAGAACACCAGAGATCCGTGCAGCCCTCCCCACTGCCCCCTTCCCAGAACTGCAAACTGGCAAAATAGAAACCTCTGTCATGAAAAAAAACCAACCAACCAACCAGTCACAGCACGTGTGAGTCTGGTCAACTTCTTACACACACACACCATGCACGACACTCGCTGCTTTCTGTGCCTGCCTTCTGATTAAGGTGATTGTTGGTCTAGAAATCAACTTATCCACTCGGCTCCTTCCTTCCTTCCTTTTTAGCATTTAGTTATTTCACTGCCCAGGACCTCTGCAATCTCTCTTTCATTTACCGAGTAGCTGTCAATGCAGCAGAGCTGAAGGCTCAGCTCTTTGCCTGGGGGATCCTAGCTCTGCTAATGAACTGCTCAGGACTCCAGAATAAAGTCTGCGTTAATAGGTCACTAGGAGTTTAGCAGACTAATTATTCCCTGATCCCTCTGGCCCACAACCACCAACATAGCTAGGGAAACAGCAATTGATGATGAGCAGCAAATAGGCTGGGTCTGCTCAGCTCTGGCTACCGATTTAAACACACAGACTCCTTACAGACAACTAGACCCATGGAGCACAGGGCAGCTAGGTGGGAAAGCAAACAACCCTCTCTCTGTGCAGCCAACAGGCCTGTGAGACTCGTTTTCTCCATCTCCCATCAGTTCAAGGGAGGATAAAGCAAGTATCTGAAGGTTATTTCATTCTGCTCAGAGGAGTTCACAAGTTCACGCTGTCCCGGCCCCCGGGTGCAGTTCTGAAACAGGACATTCCCCTCTCGTAAGTGCCAGCTTTTTATTCCCGGGACACACCAGCATGGAGCAGCAAGAGCACCATGTCACTCTGGATATTTTATGCTGTCGATTTGCTGCTTGGCACACAGTGGAGGGGTTTATTACAGGCCACTTACTGTCTGATGAACTGAATGGCATCTTCATACTTCATCCCGCTCTCAATCAGAGCCAGGGCTACGAGAACAGGAGCTCTGGAAAGTAATGGAGAGGACTCACTTCCTGCCTTAATTAAAGAAATGCCAGCAGCGATCAGAGCCTTTAACAAAAAAACGCCCCAAAACTCTTTGACTCCTTCCAAACCTACTGTAATCACATCCACAATCCCCCCACGCTAAACCCAAAGCACCAAAAACGCACACACAAAATCAACAGTGGCTCAGGTTATACAGCACACAGAGATCATACAGAAACAGACACTCTTGCATCCAGCTTCTCCTACAATAGGTTCCCAGAGAAAACCCCAGCAGCACCGTTATAATGGCGTGCTCACTGCCACTTCCCACCATATAAATTCTGGTTTTCGGGCCTTGTCATTTGGCCAAAAAATTAACTCGAGATTGGAGGTCTGAAGTGCAGCGTATCCAAGCCTATAGAAATTATGCTCCTTTTAAAGCGAGGAGGATAAAATAAAGAGAGGACAGTGCTTACAGCTGTCTACTGCTCTCCCTATAAAACACAGCTTTGATTTCAGAGGAATTTGGCAAATGATTTGCAAGCAGATTAATAGAGGATAAAAACAAAAAAAACCCAAACCAGACCGAAGTGGACTAGATATTAAGTGTCTGAAAAGTGGCTTCAGTTTTAACGGGTGGGGGAGGGGAGCGGAGATTTTACAAGCCACACTTACATGACAGACCTTAATAAAACCTACGTCGTTGTGGCACTCCAGCACGTGAATGATAGAGGATTCCAAGAGCATATTAAAAGCTGTTGAAGATGATTGTGTGACAACCTGCACTTGGATTCCTGCTTTGTTTCGGGAGGGGTGGGGGTGTTAAACCAAAAGAGAGATTAGTTCCCAGGCAGGGACCAGGATCGAGAAGCCTTGCAAGGGAACAACAAATCACACCTCTAAATACAGGGAAGAGATATAAAGTCACCACTCTCGTTAGCCTGCCCAGGTCGTTAATTTATGTAGTGCCGGCTTTTCCTTCGTCAGGTGCCTTAAAGGGTTTTAATAGCCACTGAGTAAGCAAAAAGAACAGCCGTTCTGCACTCTACCAGGTCAGACCATGGGGTGTTGGGCTGTGATTTCCAAAGCCATCTCACGAGTTCAAATGCCCAATTCCTGTTAAAGCCAAGTGGGTGACATTTGGGAGCTGCCACTGTTCTATTTATTTAGCCACCCAAACTGAGAACCCAGGCAGAGCCTGTGGGTATGGTCAAGTCCCACTGAGGGGAAGCCAAGCTCAAAGAGCCCAGCAGCAGTGAGCGATCTCTCATCATGGTGACTCGTAGGCGGAGCTCAGAAGAGTCCCACCCCTTTCCACCATCTCCACTATCCAGTCTGCCCCCCCCATGCTTCAGCACAAGTTTAAATCCCACGGACTTCAATGGGATGTACCTCAGTGGTTTGCTGAATCAGGATCCTACTCTGCTTCAGCTGAGGACTGCTCATTAACACCCACACCCACAGCCACCCTGCTCAGCCTAGCCACAGCTGCTTTAGGTAACTTGGGTGAGGCCCAGCTGCTCCCCAGGGACGCTCTCTGGATCACACCTCCCCCCTTAAAGAGAGAGGCTGAGTTGAAATCCAGAGTGTTTAAAAAAACCCCTAAGGAGTTAAGGTCTCTTCCATTGTTGTGCGCAGTGTTGTAGCTGTGTTGGGTCCCAGGAGATTAGCGAGACAGGATGGGGGAGGTCAGATCTTTTATTGGCTCAACTTCTGTTGGGGAAAGAGACAAACTTTCAAGCTTGAGTCCTTCGACCGTTTGTCTCTTTCCCCAGAAGTTGGTCCAATAAAAGATGTGACCTCTCCCACCTCGTCTCTCTAACCTGGCCTGGCTTCTCCTGTCAGCGCCAGAACTTTTACAATCCCAGTTTCTTGTTAAGAGTTCCACCCTCTTCCTGTGTGGCTGCATGGAAGACCCTTCCCCAAACAAGAAGGGGCCCCGATAATACAGAGGCCAAGGCGAGTCGCACCCTAAGCACAGCCTGATGATAGGAACAGCTCTGCCAACTGTACAAAGGAAGAGCAGGGAAAAAGAGGGAGAATTTACCGTGCCCGCAGATCAGAAGCTCCGGGGGACTTAGCAGTAACTTGTAACAGGAGATGTCTCCCGTTAACAAGATATTTAAATCTAGCTGTCCTTCCTCTGAGACCTACCCCCAGGGCAGCTCCTAGCTCCTTTCAAGCCCTCACTTACCGGCCCAGGCCAGCCACACAATGAACAGCCACACAGCAGCCAGGGTCTTCGCAGAACTTCGTTTTCAGCAAGTTGAGCCAGTCTTCCACTATTTTGCTGGGAGGAGGAGCGCCGTCATCAAAGGGCCAGTCCTAATGGAAAGGCGGGGGTGGGGGGAGCAGTTAGCGAAAGGTACATAAAGTCAGAATCTTACAAACCAACACTGGGAGAGGAAGGCACTTGCAGCTTCCCCCAATCTCCAATTTCCCCAGGGCTGTATTTCTAAAGCACAGCATCCTCCGAACAACAGAAGGAGCCCCATGATCCAGAGACCTGGGCTGTTCCCATCTGAGATGCTTTACCTCTCTCAGTGACTCGCTTTGCTCAGCTGTATGACAGACACATTGCTATGGATTACTACTAGACAGTATGACCTAGTGGACAGAGCACTGGACTGGGACTCAGATGAATTGGGTTCTATTCCTAGCTCTGCTCTTGACCTGCTGGGTGACCTTGGGAGAGTTACCTCCGTGACTCAGTTTCCCCACCTGTAAAACAAGGATAATGACACTGAGCTCCTTTGTAAGGCGCGTGAAGATCTACTCCAGAGAAGGGCTGGGTCAGAGCTAGCTAAGATTATTTCTACCCTCGCAGGGGTGGGGCTGTGCAGCTCGTATTCACATGCTCTGAGATCCTTGGGTGAGCTGCTGTAAATATTTAGCAGTAAAAGCCACATGCAGCCAACAAGGGGGATCCTGAATTTCTTAGCAAGTTAAGCCGTAAGGAAGCCTTCCCCGCCAGGGTAACTTTACAGCACTGACCAAAGAAGGTAACAGACGTCGCTTTCAAAGGTTCATTTCTAGGGTACGGCTCCATCTCCAAGTCTTATTGCTTCAGCTAGAGAGAGTGGCCAAGCTCCTGCCTCCATAAACTCGAACCACATGTGAGGTTTGGCAGATGTTGCAGTTCACATGTTTGAGCTAAGTGTGGGTGGGAACAGTAACTGCTGGCTCAGATGCTGCCAGCTACAGCCACAGGGAGTGGGAACTCGGAGGAAAACAGACTTCCTTCCCGAGCCAACTTCCGAAAGGCCCCCTCAGCCCGACCACCGAAAGAGAGCCTACGAGCTGGCCTGTGTCCCAGAGACTGACACCCATCAAAGTGCAATTAAGCCACCAGTGAAAGGCCAGCCCTGCCCTCTTTGGGAAAAGGGCGTATAAGGTAAAAAGGACAGTAAAGCTAAGAGGCTTCTCACCACAAGGGAGATGGATACAGATTGTGAAACCACAATATTGCCTTGTTTAACTTGAAACAAGCACTCCCTGTCCCTACCCCCACTGCCCGTTCCTGCCTAAACAAAGGAGTTGGCAGATTCAATCTGCTTTGCAGAACTCCGTGGTGCAGATGCGACGGGTTCTAGAATTAGCGTGGGCTTAAACATCCGGCTCGGACGCTGAAATAAAGAAGCCCAGCAGACAACACACAGGCCGCAACGCAGAGGAGCAACGAAGCCACAGCCTCCCCATTCCACCATGCCCCAAGTAGCCACTGAGTGCAGCTGACAAATAATTGATCGACATGTCAATAGTCTGCAGACTTTGGGAGATCAGGTTACAGCCGGGGGCCAAACGGCTACTGATTTCAGACACCCAGCTTGACGCACCTGAAAGAGGCTTGATTTTTGAGGGCTGAGAGCTCAACCTTCCCCGGAAGACAGGCCCCTCTAAGATGCCTAAAGTTTGGCACCAAACATTGAGGCCTGCCAAAATCACGACTCCCTTTTGGAAATCTCCTTCACGGCACATGGAATGGGCAGTCTACGTTGCCCCATAAGGCATCAGACTAGACATAAGGTGTACAGGGCTAACGGTGACACCTTCGACCATAGGAACAGCTTATCTAGGACGTGATCTCAGCCTCCTGAAGTCTTTCTAAGGCCATGCAATGTCAGTTGTGGGAGGGGAGCCTGCAATATAACGGCGGCTGAGGGCGAGGACGAGTGAGGCAGGATGGATGTTGTAGCATAGACTGCTTGTAGCCAACTCATTTCTCTGTAAGTGACACAGCACACCTACCTTCCCGACACACCATGGCCCCCATCACATGGGTCAGGGTCATCCCTGGCATGTGTCTGCCCTGTCCCCCTCGCCAACTCTTCACCTGACTCAGTCACCCTGAACTGAGCCGAGTGAAAAGCCCTTGGTCTTGGCTCTCCCCAGATCGTGCCTGTTGCAGGCACGTGCCCAGGGCCAGAGTCTGTTTAGAGATTCCTAGAGGATAAAGCCGGAAAGCGAGCGTTCTGATGACCGAGTCTGACCCAAGTGTAACTGAATTAAAGCTTTAGGCGAGTCTAAACCTCACCATCGGCAGGAAGGTTTAGAAGCACACTTCCCAAGAGATTTACAGTGCAGTCCCACTCTCCAAAGAGACGAGGTGGCTGAGGATTGCAGAAATGACTAGTTATTTTGGGGTGCCCAACTTCGAGCAACTTAAAAGGTTCATAAAGTGCCAACTCTCTGGCCATCGGGCCCCGATGAAGCATCTCAAGTCACGCAGCCAAAACAAGCAGCCACTTTTGAAAAGGAGGATGCACAGGTTTCAACAAAGGTGAAAGAGAAGGACAGTGGGGGTGCAGAGACGTGACTGACGCCCCGAGTTGGCCTGTAGAACTTTGACTCCTTGATATGCAAGGAGAAGAGAATCCAATTTGATTCAGCAGTTGTCTAAACGCAAGTTTGCATTGGTTTAAGTTGTACGAGTGCGAACCTACGTGGATGCTTCTTTTTGGTTCAGAGTAGCTTATTTTGGTCTAGCCGAAATCTGTTTCTAACTGACAAGCTAAACTGAAATAAACCTAGATAATCTCAGAATGTCCACACAATCTTTTGCACTGATTTAAGTTAAACAGGTTTAAAAGGGATCATACCTTTAGGTGAACTGGCTGGCTATAGACAAGCCCTCAGAGTCCTGAATATGTTTGCAAGGCTGCTGGATGTTTTGCTTGTAAATTATTCCTACACAATACATGGGGAAACTCGAGAATGCTATTTTGCCAAGCCGTATTTCAAAACAGAATGGCACTGAATCCATCAGGCCAAAAGCACAACAGTTTGGGGAATTTTATGAATACAGCACTGTGTGTCCAAATAAAGCAATGTGTGGCAAATTTTCTTAAAACATTTTGACTCTTAAAAGGAGCTTCTAGTAGTTAAAAACCCAGGTGGTGCTTCCAAGCAAAAACTTGCCCACAAATGTTCAGACAGACTTCGTAACAGATTTTACTGCAGACCAAACATTGGCGAAAGTCTGTTCTGCAGCGAACTTGACTCACAAAAGCCCTGACCCTGAAAAGACTTACAGCCATGCATATAACTTTGAACTCAATGCAGCTGCTCACATGTTGAACTTAAAAGCACGTGCACTGATGGAGTTTAGCCCAGCTTCGTTCACTCTGCTATTTGCCACACCCCCTTAGTCATTTTCTCTCCCCTTTCTGAAGAATTTATTTCCTTTGCTCTTTCACCAACTCTGGTTTCACTTGTACTAAACTATTTTATACACTATCCACAGCTTGACATTTCTCTTTTCATTTGTTCATTCTATTTTGCTTTCATACCACTGCTTATTTTTTCCTTTAGTCTTTTTCTTCATATTCAGTTGTATTCCTTCAATCTGATGGAGTTTTTTCCCCTTCACTAAAAGTTTCTAAATAAACTTTTCTTAAATTGTTGCTTTGGTTTTTTTCCTCGAGGCTGGGGGAACCCACACACACCAACAATTTTTCATGATAAGTTCTGTTTTCAACAACAGGCCAAGTTTCTTCAATATGTTCTAATCAGATCTTTCACTAGAGAGCTCCAGTATAAAGTCAAAGCCTATGGGAAGACGATGTGTTGACCTACATGAAATATACATGCCTCAAAGGGTCTATGTATAGTATAATAACTTCATCCTGGTGGACTGGTCTATAGGGAAGGGGATGGGTGACCAGTCTAGAGAGGCAACGTGCTCCAGTGGTCAGTAAAATGAGCTAGAGTCAGGAGATTTGGAGTGTATTCCCAGCTCTGCCAGTGACCTGCTGCATGATCCCAGGCAAGTCACTTTGCCTCCTTCCCCTCCAGCCCTTGTCTACCGAGTCTGAATGCTCTTTGGGGAAGGGTCTGTATCTTGCACAATGGGGCCCTGATGTCAGGTGGGCCCTCTAGGCACTAGTGTCATACAAATAGAATGTAATATAGCTACTTCTGGGGTAGTGGGACACAAAGTGCTGTAATGTACGAAGAGCAGAGTACAGAAACCTCACACTGTGCTGACGCAACAATGCAAATGCAAATGCCACATAGTGCAGCACAGAAAGAATATACGTGGGCATTAACGCCTTTTGCTGAAGGCATCACTGGTATAAGATGATAAAAACCCCTTGTTTGTTTGTTTAAATCAACGACGCAATTTCAATTACTCACTAGGCATTGCTGGAGAATCAGTGCTGTGTGCATTAGGGGATCCTGCTGCCTGAGTCATCCCATCTTTAATGGAGAGTTGCTGTGCACCTTGACAGCACTTTGCCTCCTCACCATGCCGAGGAAGCTGAACTTCAGGGATGAACAGTGACCATGGTGCATAACTTATTAGGCTGTTAAGTGCTTTGGGGTTAGAACTAGTAAGTGTCAACCATACTCATTAGGCTTTAGAATATTGGACTGAAGAGCACGGTAGCCTCTTGCAGGAATTCTGTACATGTCCTCAATCTGTACAGCACATGGGAGCGTCCCATACCCCCTGGGAATCATAGAAGATCAGGGTTGGAAGGGACCTCAGGAGGTCATCTAGTCCAACCCCTTGCTCAAAGCAGGACCAATCCCCAACTATGATTTTGTGATTATTATTAACCCCGTGATGTGGTTAGAACATTGTGTGTGGAGCTCACAGGGGGCCCGAAAAGGCCTGAGATGTAGTGGCACCTTCTATCTTGCTGGGGAAAGGTTCCCAACATTCCCTGCCACATCTCTCCTCCAAAAGAGAATCAAAAGCTGTTTAAACGCCTCCTGCATGCCTGACATGAAGTGTCACAGTGGGCAAGCTAGCAGAACAAAGATTTCTGCTCTTTCAGAGAGAAACCCAGTAATCTTAAACCACGAACAGGTTTGCATTGTGCAGCGCAGGGACAGGTTCTGACCAACGCATTAGCCTCATTGCACAGCCTCGTAATCACTGCATCCAAATCCGACCCAGAACCAAAGTACACAGCAATTAAGCTATGTGACTGACCCAGGACAGCTGGGAACAGCAGAGTAGTAGAAGGGAGATATATTGGCCACTGGATAAGCAGTTTTCTGTTCCCTGAGTGACCAGAGCAGGGGCTGCTCCAGGCTAATGAGAACACCTGACTCCAATTAACCTGCTAAGAGACAGGTGAGGCTGTTAAGCACCTGATTCTAATTAAGGCCCCTCTGATGCTATAAAAGGGCTCACTCCAGTCAGGCCAGGGAGCCAGTGGAGAGGAAGTACGTGCAAGGAACAAGAGGTGTGCAAGAAACTGAGAGTGAGTAGGCATACTGCTGAGGGCTGAGAAGTACAAGCATTATCAGATACCAGGAGGAAGGTCAGGTGCAGAGAAGAAAAAAAGGTGTTTGGAGGAGGCCATGGGGAAGTTGCCCAGGGAGTTGTAGCTGTCACACAGCTGTACCAGGAGGCACTCTACACAGCTGCAGTCCACAGAGCCCTGAGCTGGAACTCGGAGTAGAGGGCGGGCCCAGGTTCCCCCCAAACCTCCCAACTCCTGATCAAACACAGGAGGAATTAACATGGACTGTGGGTTCTGCCAGAGGGGAAGGTCTCTGGGCTGTTCCCTGACCTACATGGTGAATCTCTGAGGTGAACAAATCTGCCAATAAGCGCAGGACCCACCAAGATAGAGGAGGAACTTTGTCACAATATATATGAGGAAAGTTACATTCAACACTGTCCTCTGCCTTCCACACTAGGGATGGTGGAATCTCTCTGTGGTGCAGACCAGTAACAGACATATACAGGCTATAGTGGAGCAGAAATGGACTGAATTAGAGCGTATGCGGTGGGGAACAGGGACCGAACGCTGTACAACATCCTCACTTAACACAGTCTGGGTCGGGAAAAAGATCACTGCCAGTCCCAATGAAAGTGGGCAGCTGCCTCTTTCTCTAAGCCAGGAAGGTTGGGAGAGCTGTCTGTGACAGCTGCTCAAGTGTTTAAAAGGTAAAGCTGCTGGGGGCTTTAAGCATGATGGGCTACTGAAACCAAGAGGGTTTCGTTGCCATTTAAAAGGATCCACTGCCCTTCCACTCCCGTCTCTTTGCTATTTATGGTGCCTTTTTATGGGCCGCTGATGGTGGTGTCAGCTTCCCATCCTAACCAGCTGGTTCTGCTCCCAGCTCCGTTGTAGGAATGCTCCCCGGGCAGCGCGGGGGAGCACTGCTGTGTCCAGCCAGGCTATCACACACAGGTTAATGTGTAAAACACACAATTAAAAAAGTTGCTGCTGTTGTGAACTTTGTCTGCTATACCGGCAGGACCCAAGGAAACCCAGGGTATGGATCTGCCTTTTCTAATTCAAGATTTATGATTTGTGGAAACTATTTTATAATTAAAAAATGATAAATGAAACCCAAAGATATACCTTTCTCAGTCTCCCCAGCTCCTCCTGGTTTTACTTCTAAATCCCTCTTTTGCCCTCAATTCTGGTTTAGAAGCTAACTGAGTGGCTGCTTCCAAGCTCCGAGTCATACAGCTCACTGTTTATTGCCTCTCCTGAGACCGTACTCCTGAGACACACGCTACCCTGTCCTGGTCTCCACAGGCCAGCCAATGGGTCACCCACAGAATTCTCATGCAGCTGTGATTCCCTCAGATGCACAAGTGCGACCTGTGAGGATCAGGAGTCCTGGTATGAGACGCTCCAGTCACTTGGATGAAGATGGAGTAGGACATGCCAAGACCTGTCATCTTGCCAGTCACGTCTGTGTGCTCCTTGCCATCTGCTTTAAGTAAGACAGGCGTGCAGCCTTCATGCTAGCCACTAATACGGCTCTTGGCTGTCAGTGTCACAGGTGGGGAACAACGTTCCCTCTAATTTTTTCCATCCACGTGCGGAATGACTTTTGTTATGTGTCCCATATCGAGGTAATATGCGGAATGTACACCACCAGTAGAAACAAAAAACCTACATATCATGTATACTTTTAAAGAGTTTCCATAGAGATGATTACTTCAGTCAGCGCAGGTTAGGCATTTTAGAACCCACTACTCCAAGTATTAAATTTAAGCGTAAGAGAAGATTAAAAATAATGAAAGAATAACGTTACAGAGAATATATGTGCATTGTAAAAAGTACAAAGACGTAACAACAACAATAATACAAGTATGTGTTGGGAGGTGAGTGTGAAACACAGAGACAATGAGAGAGAGAGAGTGAGTGTGGGTGTGTGAGAGAGAGAGAGGCAGAAAGACACACACACATGGATGGACAGATGTGCTGCCACCTTTGGCAGACTGGCCCTCACCAGTCTGAAGCCTGCTTGTTCAGACACAGCAGCAGATGCCTACAAGCTCCCTCTGTCTTGAGCCCTATTATGTCCCCGGCACCCTGCTCTGTGGAGATGGAGTATAGGGCGGAGGGGGGATCCCTTGACAACAGTGCCACCCCTCCCCGATCTGCACAGCAAGCAGGAGGTTCCCGGGAGCAGCATGGCAATGAGGGGAGGGGCATCTGAAGCACGTAGCACTTGATAGACTGCTGGGCGGTCATGTAGCTTAAGGGGAACTTAGGTGAGGAACAGAATCCTTTGCATGTGCTCACTCTCTTTTACATATACACACACACACACAAACACACACGCTCTCTTTCTCCACCCAACGTGCACACATAACTCAGTGAGAGCTACCATTTGTCTTGGAGAGAGTTCATCCTAGCGCTCTTATTGTTTCAAGCACTCAACTGAGAAAGCGAATTTAACAGATGACCTGGCAAAGAGACCTGTCAGAACTCTGGCGTGTTACTCTCATGCTTGACCTCATCTTCAATTATTTATGATTAAAGACACAGCCTAGGCATCTAGAAGATCTACGAACGTTTTTTGCTGACTGACTGTCTTGAGTACTCTCTAGCTGCATCATGCAACTGCTGAGACAGCAAAAAAATAAAGCACAATTTACATACCCTCTGGATGAGATAATACTAGCGGGTAACATGAGCAGCTTAGCTTGTGTCATGCCCTGAGGAATGGAACCTTTAAAATCCTGGATGCTTTATGGCTCCCAGTGGGGGTGGTATTAATACCATCCCCACTCAACTTAATTCTGCCTTCTTCCCTTTCCCAATTTTGAGTATGGGGCCCACCCGGCACCAATCTGCAGTCTGAATTGCGTTTATTTCAGTAGGACATTGGGTGTTACCAACGGTGAGCTACAGGAGAGGCCAGATCTGCCAGGAATATCATCAATTCACAGGACAGAGGTGAATGTCCGCATTTGAAGAAGTGGCCTCTACAACTGGGTACTCAGTGTCTGAGTGCTCAACGTGAGACAACTGTGGCTTAGATTCTCAGACTGGCTGTTGATTGCGAAGGCCAAATAAAACCAACTGAAGTAGTGGGTGCTCAGTACCTTTAACCAAACCTACTTGCCAGCATTTCCAGTTGGATTCCAAAACTGCCAGGACTGAGTATGGACAACTCTCAACACCTTTGGGAATCCTCGCACGCTGTCTGTGAGCATTGGGCCTGCTGCGAAGGCCCCTGGATCTAAGCAGGTACCAAACTGAATAGCTTCAACCATAATGACCTCAACTAGAAAAATAGGCTTGTTGTAATAAGAACCACAGATGGGGTTGATCCAAGCTCCCACCACCCTGCATAACAAGACTGTTTCCCAAAATCCCAGATCTGAACACCCACAACGTTTGGGAACTAAAAAGGCCATGCAAACTTTGCATCTCAAATCCATATCTGGAGGGAAAAATAAAGAAATATGCCACTATTTCATATGACAGCCTTCGAATGCTGCATCCGAGACAAAACCCAGAAAGTCAATAGGTCCTGCAGCCTCCCCTTTTACAGGGTTTTTCTTTTCCCTGTAATTAAGAGCAGTTAGATTTGCTTCCAAGAAAAATTCAAGGCTTTGCTTTTTCTGGAATTGCCCTCGTGTTAAAAACACCCCTTCTTCTCAGGCTGGTTTGGAAGCTTTAGTTACAACGCTCTGACGAAGGAGATGGAATTTTAGCTTTATTGGGTGAGAAAGGCTCAGCTGCCATTCCCACAGCTCAGACAGCTGCCAAAGCCACACAACCAGGACATGACAGCTAAATTAAAAGCCGTGCCGACTTTAAATGGCTCCACGATGTCCTAAAAAAAGAGCTAAATACACAAGCCTAAATAAATTGTCCTCACTGTTACCTTGCTCACTTTGCCCATACAGAATGCACATATCCTCAAGGATGTCTTTTAAAGGGGGAGCTTGCTGATGCTTCAAGCTGTCTATGATCAGTGCCTGGTGAGGTCTGGATACAAAGCAGCAGTGCTCAGCTGCTCAAGAATCGCACCTCGCTTCCGTGCAGCTGGAGACAGGGACATTAAAAGTCTCTCTCCACATTCTAGCACATTCCCATTCACTCCTTCTAGCAGGTTCCAGGGAGAGAGGGAGCGAAGTGCCAGGCTTGAGAAAGACGCAACAGGCGTCAGGATCTCAAGGTGGTTCTTCGACACTGAAAGAGAGGAGCCGTGGTTGATGCGAAGCAAGTTAGAGCTCACAGGGAAATCCAGGCTGCCTGACACTAGCATGCACCATCCGTGCAGCCTGTCTGCACAAGTCCCCCTCTCAGAGGGTTAAAGCTAGGGACTTTACAAATGAATAAGTGAACAAACAGCCCCTGAAGGCTTCCAGAGCTTCAGTTTCCTTCTCTTTGCACCTAGCATTAGACAGCCAAGAGAAAAGGCCTGCACTAACATCTCCCCCATTACACAGATTTCAGAATGGGAATGCACACCCCAAAGGAAAAAGAGGAAGCTACCACGAGTTCTAGCTCTGATAGCTCCTGCTTTGGTTACTTCAATTAAATCTTTAGGGCTTGAAATCTCTCTAGAAATTGTACAGTTCGTGGTCACAAGGAAAGTGGACTCTGGAGGTTCATAGCAGCATCTATACAGGGATTCAACTATTACAAAGGAATGTACATTTACTGGCATGCCAAGCGTATAAAATCCTAGAACCTAGCGCTGGTAGAGACTTGGGCAGTCTTCCTGTTAGGGCAGGATTGGTCCCCGCTGCAACTCACATACATTTGGGCCAGTCTAGTTTTCAATGAGCATTCCAAAGACTACATGAGGTTAGAAACCTAACCAGAGCACTGCACTCATGCATGCAAAGAGTTAAGCATTCAAGCAAGCTGGGGTTGGGCAATCTGAGCTCTCTTCCTGCTCCAAGTCCTGGCAGGGAGCTTTATTCCTCATTTCCCCAATGCATTGTGAGAGGATCACAGAGCCAGGTTCTACTGCATCACTTTTGTGCAACTGATGAGGGGGAGCCTCCAGCAGAGGTGAACTTTGGTCCCTCCTGTCTCCTGTGTTGCTATGACTAAGGCCTGGTTGACATACACAACTTGCACTGCTAAACAGGCACATCTCTGTGTTTAGACAAACACTGAGCACCAAGAGGGGATTGTCTGAGTGGAGCCTGGCATAATTAGCACCGATGTAGCACTTTTCAACTTCAAAAAGCCTTACAACCGCTTAACTAATTAATCCTCAGAACACCCTGTCATAAACAGATAGCTAAGGGCTAATGTTCTTTTACCTATAAAGGGGTAACACAGGGAACCAAACACCTGACCAGAGGACCAATCAGGAAACAAGACTTTTTCAAATCTGGGTGGAGGAAAGTTTGGGTGTGAGTTCTTTGTCCTTTGTCTTGTGTCTGTGCCCTCTCGGCTCTGAGAGTGATTTTTCTACCTCCGGGCTTTCTAATCTTCTGTTTCCAAGTTGTAAGTACAAGGATAGTAAGACAATAGGTTTATATTGTTTTTTTGTATTTACATGTGTGTAGTTGCTGGAGTGTATTCTGTTTGGATAAGGCTGTTTATTCATTTTTTTCTTTTAAGCAAATGACCCTGTATTTGTCACCTTAATACAGAGAGACCATTTTTATGTCCTTTTCTTTCTTTTTATATAAAGCTTTCTTTTTAAGACCTGTTGGAGTTTTTCTTTAGTGGGGACTCCAGGGAATTGAGTCTGCAGCTCACCAGGGAATTGGTGGGAGGAAGAAGTCAGGGGGAAAATCTCTTTGTGTTAGATTTACTAAGCCTGACTTTGCATTCCCTCTGGGTTGGGGGGGAGAGAGATTAGCTCTCTCGGTACTTGTGTTTCCAGGACTGGAAGCAGGGAATCTCCTAGGGTCGTCCAGGGAGGGGAGCCTGGGAGGAAGTAACAAGGAAACAAGGGGAGGGGGTTATTTCCCTTTGTTGTGAGACTCAAGGAATCTGAGTCTGGGGGTCCCCCAGGGAAGGTTTTGGGGAGACCACAGTGAGCTAGGCACTGTACAATTCCTGGCTGGTGGCAGCGTTATCAGGTCCAAGCTGGTAACTAAGCTTGGAGGTTTTCATGCTAACCCCCATATTTTGGACACTAAGGTCCAGACCTGGGAAGAAATGTTATGACACCCCCATCCCTGGAAAGCAGATAAGTATCCGTGTTACAAATGGGAACACGGACACAGAGGCAAAAAGTGTCTTGCCTGAAGCCACAGAAAGAGTCTGGGTTAGAACTCAGAGAACCAGTTCTGCACAAACAAACCTGTGTGAATGTGGACCAACACCCTCAGAGTCTAGAAGTATGGCCATAAGAACGACCATAGTGGGTCAGACCAGTGGTCCAACTAGCCCAGTATCCTGTCTTCTGACAGTCGCCAGTGCCAGATGCTTCAGAAGAAATGAAGAGAACAGGGTAATTTAACAAGTGATACATCCCCTGTCGTCCCGTCCCAGCTTCTGACACCCAAAGCATAGGATTGCGTCCCTGACCATCTTGAGTAATAGTAATTGATGGACCTATCCTCCATGAATTTAACTAATTCTCTTTTGAACCTAGTTATACTTTTGGCCTGCACAACATCCCCTGGCAATGAGTTCCACAGGTCAACTGCGCTTTGTGTGAAGAAGTACTTCCTCACGCTTGTTTTAAACCTCCTTCCTATTCATTTCATTAGTCTATCCCTGGTTCTTGTGTTGTGTGAAAGGATAAATAACACTTCTTTACCATTCATGATTTTATAGACCTCTATGACATGCACCCCTGATTAGTTGTCTCTTTTTTAAGTTGAGCAGTGCCAGTCTTTTTTTAATCTCTTATATGGAAGCTGTTCTGTACTCCTAATCATTTTTGTTTCCCTTCTTTGTAATTAGAACAAGAGTACTTGTGGCACCTTAGAGACTAACAAATCTATTTCAGCATGAGCTTTCATGAGCTACAGCTCACTTCTTCAGATGCACAGAATGGAACATACAGACAGGAGATATTTATACATACAGGGAACATGGAAAGATGGAAGTATGCATACCAACAGGAAGAGTCTAATCAATTGAGATGAGCTATCGTCAGCAGGGGAGAAAAAACTTTTGATGTGATAATTAAGATGACCTATAGAAGGTGTGAGGAGAACTTAACATAGGGAAATAGATTCAATTAGTGAAATGACCCAGCCATTCCCAGTCTCTGTTAAGGCCTGAGTTAACTGTGTCTAATTTGCATATTAATTCGAGTTAAGCAGTCTCTCTTTGGAGTCTGTTTTTGAAGTTTTTTGTTGCAAAACTGCCACCTTCAAGTCTGTCACTGAGTGGTTAGAGAGGTTGAACTGTTCTCCCACTGGTTTTTGAATGTTATGATTCCTGATGTCAGACTTGTGTCCATTTATTCTTTTGCGAAGAGACTGTCCGGTTTGGCCAATGTACATGGCAGAATGGCATTGCTGGCACACGATGGCATATATCACGTTGGTAGATGTGCAGGTGAACGAACCCCTGATGGCGTGACAACATAAACACTAACCCAGGAACCTATCCTTGCAACAAAGCCCGATGCCAGCTCTGTCCACATATCGATTCAAGTGACACCATCATAGGACCTAATCACATCAGCCACGCCATCAGGGGTTCATTGAGCAGCATTGATTCCAGTCCAGATCCTTGGGGGACCCCACTATTTATCACTCTCCAGTCTGAAAATGGACCATTTATTCCTACCAATTATCTCCTCTCTTTTAATCTGTTACTGATCCACGAGAGGACCTTCTCTCTTATCCAATGAGTACCTACTTTGCTTACGAGCTTTCAGTGAGGGACTTTGTCAAAGGCTTTCTGAAAGTCCAAGTACACAATAGCCACTGGACCACCTTGTCCACATATTTGCTGACCCCCTCCAAGAATTCTAATAGATTAGTTAGATGTGATTTCCCTTTACAAAAGCCATGTTGACTTTCCCCATCATATTGTGTTTATCTGTGTATGACAATACTGTCCTTTACTATAGTTTCAACCAACTTGCCTGGTAATGAAGTTAGGCTTCCTGGCCTGTAACTGGAGCCTTTTTTAAAAATCTGCATTACATTTGCTATCTACCAATCATCTGGTACAGAACCTGATTTAAGCGATAAGTTACATAGCACAGTTAGTAGTTCTGCAATTTCATATCTGAGTTCCTTCAGAACTCTTGGGTGAATACCATCTGGTCCTGGTGACTTATTTAACAATTTGTTCCAAAACCACCTCTATTGTCACCCCAATCTGGGATAGTTCCTCAGATCTGTCACCTAAGAAGAAGAGCTTAGTGCGTGAATCAACCTCACATCCTCTGCAACAAAGACAGATGCAAAGAATCCATTTAGTTTCTCTGGAGTGGCCTTGTGTTCCTTAAGTGCTCCTTTGACACCTTGATTGTCCAGTGGCCTCACTGATTGTTTGGCAGGCTTCTGCCTTCTGATATGCTTGAAAAAATTTACTGTTAATTTGTGTCTCTTTTGCTCATTACTCTTCAAGTTCTTTTTTGGCCTGTCTAATTATACTTTCCATTTGACTGGCCAGAGTCTATGCTCCTTTCTATTTTCCTCAGTAGGATATGGCTTCCAATTTTTAAAAGATGTCTTTTTGTCTCCAGCTGCCAATTTTGCAATGTTAAAAACATATGAACAGCCATACTGGGTCAGAACAATGGTCCATCTAGCCCAGTACGCTGTCTTCCAACAGCGGTCAACCCCAGGTGCTTCAGAGTGAAAGAACAGAACAGGTAACCATCAAGTGATCCATCCCCTGTCGCTCATTCCGAGCTTCTGGCAAACTGGTTGAGCCATGGTGGCATTTTTTGGTCCTCTAAGTAGTTTTTCCCCCCCCCCTCCCCTAATTTGGCGCATACATGGAGTTTGAACCTCTACTATTGTGTTTTTCAGAAGTTCCTATGCAGCTTTCAGGTATTTGACTCTCATGACGGTTACTTTTAATTTCTATTTAACGAGACTCTTCATTTTTGTGTGGTTCCCCTTTTTGAAGTTAAGTGCTACTGTGGTAGGTTTCTTTGCTAGTTTCCCTCACACAAGGATGTTAAATTTAATTACATTATGGTTGCTATTACCAAGCAGTTCAGCTTTATTCACCTCTGGGCCAGGCTTTGTTAGCCACTTAGAACTAAATCAAGAATTACCTCTCCGCTTGTGGGTTGTAGGACTATCAGCCTCAAGAAACAGTCATTAATGGAGTCTCAAAATTTTCTCTGCATCCTGTCCTGAAGTGACTTGTACCCGTCAATAAGGGATAGTAGAAATCACCCACTATTACCAAGTTTTCTGTTTTTGAAGCTCCTCTAATTTTCCTTAGTGTTTCATAATTACAGTCACCATCCTGGTGAAGTGGTCGTTAGTGTATCCCTACTGGGATACTCTTATTATTCAAGCATGGAATTTCTGTCCATAGAGATTCTATGGTACCGTTTGATTCATTTAAGACTTTTACCGTATTTGACTCTTATTTTCTTTCAGATATAGTGCTACTCCCACTCCCTCCTTCTTATTGCTATGTATGTTGTACACTGGTATTACTGTGTACCATTGATTATTCTCGTTCTACCAAGTTTCTGTGATGCCTATTTAATCACTATCCTCATTTAATACTAGGCATTTAATACCCCTTCCCGCAGAGAGGTATCCTCAGTGCGAGGGGATATCATGACATCACCTGGAAAGAGAATCCCAACTATGGGATCATTTCCCTCTGCTCCAGCTTCACGTTCTTCCCCGAGACGTTCATCCTCCTCAACAGCACAGAGGCTGTCAGACTGAGGATAGGACTGCTCTACCATGTCCTGGAAAGTCTCCTCTATGTACCTCCCTGTCTTCCTGGCTTCCTCCAGTTCAGTCACTTTGGTCTCAAGAGCCCGTACTCAGTCTCTGAGGGCCATGCACTGCTTGCACTGAATGCACACATACCTGCCTTGTGCGCAGGTGGCGTAACCATACATGCTGCATTAGTGCAATCAATTGGATAGCCCCCACTCTGCTGCTGGACTTCTGCCTGCATTACTGTTACTCTTGCAGGGATATGCGTGTGTGTGCATTTTGGATCTATACGACCGTAACAGGGTAGAGATTTCGGCTATAGAGTTCCTGTGCTCACTCTATCCATCTCTCAGAAGTGGTAACAGCGTATCTATTACAGTGGTAGGTTCTCCTGGAGACACAGTCACACATTAGGAGAGACAAGGCGGCAACTGGTGATGAGACACTGGGTTTATTACAGAGTGGAATAGGTGGACCGTGAGCCAAATCTGCACTGCCAGATGCTTTTGAACTGATCGTGATCTTTTTCTTTACTTATCATCACTATTGCTGTTATTTTTATATTGTTTTCTCTGGAGCCTGGACTGTGACAACACCTTGACCAAGAAATTTGGACCTTGACAAAAAAATAACTGGTTTATTCCTTTCCCCTTTAAAGCGATCAGTATCTTTATACCCTTCAGTCACAAAGCAACGGAACGCTCCTATCACTTTACCACTTCAAGGAAGCGATAACAGCCGCCGAACGGAAGCATGAGCGCCAAAGGCAGCTGCTAGCCGAGAAGTTATTGGAAGGGTCTGTGAGGGCAACAAAGCAAATAATTTACAAAACAGAAACATATGGGAGAGACGGGGACCAAGAGGTACTGCCTAAGCTTGGGCATCAATGCCTTGGGTAGAGAAAGGGCTCCCAGCGAAGGGATCTGAGCCAATCATTCCCAGCCCAGGGTACTGATGTCAGCACTATTACTTCAGGCTGTGACTAGCAGTCTAGGACCAATGCCTGGGTGTGGCCTGCCTCTTTTGTTCCCAAGTGCAAGCTGGGCTACTCTGAACCCCAGCAGGGTTTGGCATGGCCTTGGCTCTGCTGTGGTTTGTCATTGGAAAGGGAGGACACGCGCACTGTCCAGTAAAGAGGAGGTGGCGCTCGAGGAGAGAGGGTGTACGGTTACTCCAGAGAAGAAAGGAGACCCCATCTAGCCCATCTCCCCTGCTCTGTAATGGGCTGGCTGTGCCCAGATTCGAAAGCCTCCCGCAGCAGCTGGTGCTCACCACCGAACTCAGGGAGAGAGACCGAGAGGGGATATTCTGGTCAGGATCAACAGCCCTGCAGAGACTACGTACCATTACTGTGATGCCATCCTTCTCCAGGGGAGTCTTGTCGTAGGTCACTTCGCAGACCCGCACTACCGTCGTCGCTCCATATTTCTTCAGATCCTGGGAAGGGAAGGGAAGGGGAGACCCTTTACTTATAGGCATATCTTCTAAATAGCAATTCGACCAGAGGGCAGACAGGCCTCTCTTCGCACCCTTGCTATTTGTGGGTCAGATACAGACTCAGCCAGGCACTGAAACATGTGCCAGCACAAATCACATGCTGAGCGAGCTGGGCACATGCTTCAGTGCCCGGCTGAGGCAGGACCAGGAGGTGCATGGTGGCATGCGCTGGGAGCGGTTCAGGGCTGCAAATGTTCTTTTACTCTCTCCTTTCTCCACATTTACATTCATGATCCCCTTAATCCTCCCACCAGCCCCTCCACCATGGCTTCCCCGACCCCTTTCCAGTGTTTGCCCTGAAAACAAAATCCTCCAACACATACAATTGCATCAGTTATGGCACAGCTTGTATGTGGTCGGAGCACAAGCCCATAAGTCAAAACGCCCCAGCAATTCTGCCAGAAACTCACTGGAACCTTGGGCAAGTCAGCACCTCTGTGATGCCTTGGGGGTGGACTCAGACCAGTAAGGGGGTCTGTTAACACCTGCCCGGTAACCTCAGGTGCCCATACGCTGTGCAGCTGACACCAACGCCATGTGCAGCATAAAGATCTCCCCCTTGCACTTTCATCCCCCAGTGACTCCTTTACAGGGAGACCCCAAAAGCCCTTCCAATTCTGAGTCTCCCCTGTAGTATCTGGTCCCTCTTGCTGAGTACTGTCAGAGGTAACACCAACTTCGATGTCTCCGAAGAGCCAGTCCATACAACTGCTTGATAGCTCAGCTGGGGTTAGACACAGCCCTTTAATACCCAGCACTGAGCTGGTCTGAGGTAAAACTTAAGTTTAGTAACAAAAGAGAGATTCAAGTGGCTTCAAGCTAGCGCGAAAGAGATTCGAAAGGGCAAAAACCAAACCAAACCCCGCACGCTTTCCAATGTCAACTCCTTAACGCAAGCCAGAAACAGCTTCTCACTCACACCGAGGTGTTAGAGTTCTCCAGCATGACTGGCTGTTCCAGCCAGGATCCACCCCTCCCCTGCTATGAAATGGGGATCGTGCCACATGTCTGGCAGAGGTGTCGTAAAGATTCATTCATATTTGTACAATGAGGCAGAAGAGCTATGAAGGGGCTGGCATGGCGACGTCTCCTTTTCCCTACGCAGGAAAATATCTTTCTGAACATCGCTCCAGCAGGAACTTTGCAATGCGCAACCTTTCCGCGACGTCACTAGATAAGACGGTTACTCACCTTTGTAACTGTTGTTCTTCGAGATGTGTTGCTCATATCCATTCCAGTTAGGTGTGTGCGCCGCGCGTGCACATTCGTCGGAAAACTTTTACACTAGCAACTCGGTGGGCCGGCAGGTCGCCCCCTGGAGTGGCGCCATCATGGCGCTTGATATATACCCCTGCCGGCCCACCCGCTCCTCAGTTCCTTCTTGCCGGCTACTCCGACAGTGGGGAAGGAGGGCGGGTGTGGAATGGATATGAGCAACACATCTCGAAGAACAACAGTTACAAAGGTGAGTAACCGTCTTTTCTTCTTCGAGTGATTGCTCATATCCATTCCAGTTAGGTGAATCCCAAGCCTTACGTAGGCGGTGGGGTCGGAGTGAAATGTGGCAGAATGAAAACTGCTGAGCCAGGGGCTACAGCATCTCTTGTCTGTTGAACCAGGGCATACTGCGAAGCAAAGGTATGGACCGAGGACCAATGGAGCTGCGCGACAGATCTCATGTGTAGGAACACGAGCCAGTAAGGCGGCAGATGAAGCCTGAGCCCTGGTAAACTGCACGATGATGTGGCTTGGGGAAATATGAGCCAAATCATAACAAGTGTGGAAGTCTGCCATCACCCGAGATGAGATCCTCTGAGAGGAAAACAAGCAAGCCCTCCCTTTGGCCCGCTACCGAGACAGAGCTGGGCCACCTTACGAAATGGTTCTGGCAGCGCAATATAAATGCGAGCACTCCACAGATGTCCAAGGAGTGCAATGGTTGTGCCCATTGCGTTGAGCTGTGGGTAACATGAAAGGCCGAAACCACCTTAGGGAGGAAAGCCGGGTGCAGTCATAACTGCACCTTGCCTTTGTGAAATCTAGTGCACGGTGGAACCCTCGTAAGAGCTCTGAGCTCGGAAACTCGTCTGGCTGATGTAACAGCTACGAGGAAAGTTGTCGTCCAAGACAGGCATATCAGAGGGCCAGTCGTGAACGGCTCGACTGGGGGAGACATAAGTCTGGTTAAAACTAGGTTGAGGTCCCAGGTCGGGGCTGGGCGGCGCACCCGAGGGTGCAAGCTCTCCAAGCCCTTGAGGGATCTCGAACCCTTAGAGCGTGAGAACACGGAACGTCCACCTTAGCCTGGCTGGAAGGTAGAGATGGCTGCTGAGTGTATCCTCAGCGATGATACCGCCAGGTCCTGCCGCTGAAGGCCAGAGGCAGGCCAAATAGAGGGGATCGAGACCTCAGCAGGAGCAAGATCGAGCGTATTGCAGCTGTAGAAGAAACGCTTCCACCTGGCCCGGTACGTTGACCAGGTGGAAGGCTTCCTGTCACCCCGGCTCAGTTACGCAGCAGCCACACCATGAGGCGAAGAGGCTGCAGGTCCGAGTGACGAAGCCTGTCGTTGCCCTGAGTGATGAGGACTGGGTGGGGTGGCAGGGTAAGTGGGTCTGTTATTGACAGGCCGAGCAACGTGGTATATCAGTGCTGCCTGGACCACTCTGGAGTGATCAAGATGATGCGCGCTCTGCCCCTGCGGAGTTTGAGCAGGACCTAATGAACCAGTGGGAACAGTGGGAAGGCATAATGGAGTTGGCCTTTCCACGGAATCAGGAATGCGTCCGAGATCGATCCCGAAGAGAGACCTTGGAAGGAGCAGAACATCTGGCATGTTCTGCTCTCGCGGTGAGCGAACAGGTCTATGTGAGGAAACATCTCCGCTTCTGGAGAGCAGAGCGCCTCACATGGGGCAGAGTGATCACTCGTAAGACAGGAAAGACCTGCTGAGTGAAAGCGCCAAGACGTTCCGAACGCCTGGGAGAAAGGACGTCACCAGCTCCATCGAGTGGGCCATGCAAAAGCTCCGGAAATGGATGGCCTCCTGACAACAAAAGGGGGGGGGGAGGACCATGTCCCTCCCTGGATATTTATGAAGCACATGGCCGCTGTGTTGGCTGTAAACACCGAGATACAACGGCCTCGCAGCTGCCGCTGGAACCCCTGGCACACCAGGCGGACTACTCTCATTTTTGGGGCATTGATGTGGAATGCCAGTTCCCGAGAAGATCAAAGGCCTTAAGCTCGGAGTGACCATGAGCACTTGAGCAGAGAGATGACGCGTCCGTCGTCAGGGCAGTGAGGGCTGGGGCGGATGAAACCGCATCCCTGCCCACACCAGGGAGTGGGTTAGTCACCACTCTAGGGAGCCTAAGGTGCTCGAGGGAACGGTGACTACCATGACCATTGGCTCCCTGTCCGGGTGGCACGCCGAGGTGAGCCGGACTTGGAGAGGACGGAGGCGGAGCTTGGCGTGTTTGGTTACAAACTTGCGGGCAACCATGGACCCAGGAGACTGAGACAAGTACGAGCCGAGGTCATTGGGAAAGCCTGCAGACCTCAGATGATTGTTGCCATCACCTAAAACCGCAGTTGTGATAAGCAGGCTCCGGCTAGGGAGGAGACCAGGATCGCTCCTAGGAAGGCCAACCTCTGCGTGGGAACCAGAGTGGATTGCTCTATAGTAATCATCAGGCTTTGACCTGTTAATAAGACCGTGACGATGCCCACGCGCTGAGTGGTTTGTCTCAGAGTCTCCTCGGATAAGCGAATCGTCCAGATACGGAAAAACGCATATCCGACATCAGCGAAGGTAGGCGGCGACTATGGCCGTAAACCAGAAATACTGACAGTTGGCTAGAAAGCGGAGGTATCTCCTGCGCGGAGGGAAGATGGTGTTGCGAAAGTACGCGTCCTTCATATCCAGGGCGGCATAGTAGCCCCCAGGAGGCAAGGATGGAATAATGGTTCCCATGGATACCGTGCGGAACTTCAACCTTATCCTAAACCGGTTGAGTCCGTGCAGAACTAGGAAGGTCTGAGACCTGCGTTCGAGTGGGGGACTAGGGCATAACGGGAGTAAAACCCCTTGCCCCTTACGTCCATCGGCGTCTGCACCTCTTGTATGAGGAATTGCTCGTGAGAGGGGTCCCTGAAGGGGGACCGGGCTGGAACAAATTAGAGGTGGCACCTATGCTCCACCGTGCGCAGGATCCAGCGATCTGAAATTAACTGGGGCCACGCCAGGAGAAAGCGGGATTGGGATCCCGGCCTGTGACTGGTACACCGCCCTCAGGCGCACCCTGGAAGGTTCTTCTTTGGTCCCAGTGGTAATTGCGAGGGACCTTGACCTTGGCTCTTTAGGGATCCTGACGTTCGTCTGTGACCACCTTGGCCTCGCCGTTTGCCAAAGTCCTGTCTCTGGCTAGGCACAGAGTATGGCGGCTGGGGACAGAAAGGCCTGCGTTTGGTCGCTGGCATATGCATGCTGAGAGAGCGCATTAGGACCCTATTGTCCATCAGGCTTGGCAGCCTGGGGCTGTCCTTGCCGCTTGCCAACAAAGGGTAAATCCTGAATGGCCTACTGCAGCTCCGGCCGGAGGTTTGAAACCTGAAGCCATGAGATGCACCTCATCGCGACACCAAAGGCCAGAGTCCTGGCTGCAGAGTCTGCTGCGTCCAACGAGGCCTGGAGGGACGCTCTGGGTACCTTTTTTCCCCCGTCCTCCAAGACGGTAGCGAACTCTTGGCGGGAGTTTTGAGGGAGAAACTCCATAAACTAAACTACCTCCACCCAGGTGCTATAATTATTGAAGCTAAGCAAGCCTTGTTGCTTTGCTACCCAGAGCTGCAGGGCCTCTGCAGAGTACACCTGGCGGCCAAACAGGTTCATTTGCCAAGCCTCTTTCGGTTTCGGGGCTGGCGCTCGCTGGCCATCATATCAGAATCGTGGTCCTGAGCATAAGATCTGCGCATGTGGGATGACACAGATGCGTGTCCGGATGGCCATGGAGGTACTAAAAGAAGGCACAGACAGAGTCTCTGACTCTATCGGACCTTGCCCGACTCGGCACCGGGAACCGGCACCGGGAGGCGTAACGGTACCTGGAACGAGATCCAGACCCACAACCAGAATGGTGCCTGGAGGTCGACCGAGATCTCGAGGCTCGGGGAGAGGCTACAGGAGTCAAGGTACCTGTCGCGGACCCGGGAGTCGGAACGGTGCCGATAGCAGGTCGGCGAACGGGACACCAACCGGTCCAGCGAGTGCGACCAGTACCGATGAGGAAAACAGCACCGGGACTGCAAGTGGTGTCGGGCGTGCCGACAGGATCTAGAGTGTCTGCGGGACCGTGATCATGAACGGTGCCGCTCTGCTGTGTTGACAGAGGACGGTCACATGAAGAGAGTGTATCACCCGCACCGGCGGTGCCGGGGTCAGGCAGCATCGACTCTGTCATGGCAATGAGATCCCTCGTCGTTGGTAACGTCTCCAGCGTGGAGGGAACAGCAGGCTCAGCCACAGTGCATACTGGGGAGCTGTCAGGCACCGGATTCGACGGCCCTCGTGGGACCGGGATCGACGGTACCGAGGTCGTCAGAGCTTCGGTAGGCGTCGGTGCCGGGCGATCCCAGTTAGATGAACTGTCCGGCTGCGGTGCCGTCGGCACGGAAGCAGCAGGAGCAATAAGCTCAACCACGGCGCGCGCCGGGGAGCCGTCAGGCACCGGATGCTACTGCCCTTATGGGACTGGAATCGACGGTGCCGACGTTGTCGGTGCCTCAGAGGCGTCGGTGCTGGGAAATCCGACTTAGACGAGCTCTCTGGCTGTGGTGCCGTTGGCACGGAAGCAGCAGGAGCAGTAGCTCAACCACGGCGCGTGCCGGGGAGCCGTCAGGCACCGGATTCTACGGCCCTTGTGGGACCGGGATCAACGGTGCCGACGTCGTCGGTGTCGCAGCAAGTGTCGGTGCCGGGCGATCCGACTTAAACGAGCTCTCTGGCTGCGGTGCCGTTGGCACGGAAGCAGCAGGAGCAGTAGCTCAACCACGGCGCGTGCCGGGGAGCCGTCAGGCACCGGATTCTACGGCCCTTGTGGGACCGGGATCAACGGTGCCGACGTCGTCGGTGTCGCAGCAAGTGTCGGTGCCGGGCGATCCGACTTAAACGAGCTCTCTGGCTGCGGTGCCGTTGGCACGGAAGCAGCAGGAGCAGTAGCTCAACCACGGCGCGTGCCGGGGAGCCGTCAGGCACCGGATTCTACGGCCCTTGTGGGACCGGGATCGACGGTGCCGACGTCGTCGGTGCTGCAGCAGGTGTTGGTGCCAGGCGATCCGACCTAGACGAGCTCTCTGGCTGCGGTGCCGTTGGCACGGAAGCAGCAGGAGCAGTAGCTCAACCACGGCGCGTGCCGGGGAGCCGTCAGGCACCGGATTCTACGGCCCTTGTGGGACCGGGATCGACGGTGCCGACGTCGTCGGTGCCTCAGCAGGTGTCGGTGCCGGGCGATCCGACTTAGACGAGCTCTCTGGCTGCGGTGCAGTTGGCACGGAAGCAGCAAGAGCAGAAGCTCTACCACGGCGCGTGCCGGGGAGCTGTCAGGCACCGGATTCAATTGCCCTGGGGGACTGGAATCGACGGTGCCGATGTCATCGGTGCCTCTGCAGGTGTCGGTGCCGGGCAATCCGACTTAGGCGAGCTCTCTGGCTGCGATGCAGGTGGCACGGAAGCAGCAGGAGCAGGGGGCTCAACCACGGCGCGTGCCGGGGAGCCGTCAGGCACCAGCAGGACTTGTAGGCTCTCTCGACCTCGGAGGAAGGGAGCGGTGCCGAGTCGACTTCGGTGCCGGCGACGGCCGGTGCCGAAAGGCCTTGGTAGTACCGGCGGGGTCCGGTGCCGAGGAGGCGCTTCTGCCAGCCGCTTGATCATCGCTCGGCGCCGAAGGTGGAGGGGTAAGTGAAAGTCCCGCTCCTTTTTGTTCTCGGCTTAAAAGCCTTGCAAATGGGGCACTTAGCTGTCAAGTGCAATTCCCTGAGGCACTTCAAACAGGAGTCGTGTGGATCTCCCTTCGGCATCGGCTTCTGGCAGGCCGAGCCCATTTTAAAACCCGGTGAGCCGTGCATGAGCTCCGGCACCGGGTTCATGGAAGGGGCTACTTCCTGAACCCTGCTAACAATTACTAAACTAACTATGTTAGCAGAGAAAAAACGTATAACTATACAAATATATATATAAAAGGATTATAACTGCATAACTATATACGAGAACAACGAGTAGCTAGGGAAGTGGAGGTCAGCTAAGCCGCGCTCCACTGTTCCAACGACCGACACGGGCGGTAAGAAGGAACTGAGGAGCGGGTGGGCCGGCAGGGGTATATATCAAGCGCCATGATGGCGCCACTCCAGGGGGCGACCTGCCGGCCCACCGAGTTGCTAGGGTAAAAGTTTTCCGACGAATGTGCACGCGCGGCGCACACACCTAACTGGAATGGATATGAGCAATCACTCGAAGAAGAAGCTACGTTTCTCCACATAAAGATGCATGTCAGCAATAGAAATGTCTGTCAGATCTGCCAGCAATTAGTCTAACACAGATGCAGCTCAGCTGATTAAGCTCTATGGAGCAGGGAGGGTTGTTCTGTTCTGTGTTTAGACAGCACCGAGCAGAGTGGACCTTTGGCATACTTGGGGTGACTATAACGAGTGGTCGTGCAGTTCAGTGTTTAGAGCAGTGGACTGGGATTCAGAAAGCCTGGGTTCTAGTTCCTGCTCCGCTACTGACCTGTCTCACGAGCAAGTCACTTCACTGCTCCGTGCCCATTTCAGCTCTTCTGGGCAGGGAGCGTTTGTACAGCACTTAGTGCAATGGGGCCCTGATCTTACTGGGGATCTTAATGCAAATCAATAATAGTTACTGGCATCTAACCCTGCTCAGAGCAAGACTACATGATACTGTGGTCAAAGGGCCTGAGTCTTGCCTAGAAAGACTTGGACAAAGACCTTCATGTAAACAAGGTTTAAGAGGCAGACAAATGTTAAATCACAGAGCATGAAGACAGAAAATCTGGTGTAGGCAAGAGTGGGATATTTTTAAGCTACAGCAATAAAGGTTGGACACTTTCACTGCTCCTTCAAGTAGTAAACACGAGCAAGGACATTTATTTTGAATCCAAGGAGGTATGCAAAAGCCCATCTTGTTGCCCACGAAACCAATCAACATCCACGGACAACATAACCAATTCTAGGAAAATGAACTGCTCAAAACAGCACGTTGGCTGCAGTCCCAAGTGCTCAACAGAGCAATACCAGGGAGAGAATTTTTAGCTCCACGCACAGACAAAGTGAGCACTCTCTCATCTGTCCTCGGCTACAGTGTGTTTCCGTCTGGCTCTGCATGACACACTTCTTTGCCCCAAGGAGTCCGGTACGACTGCGCACTGCAAACGCTTCACCAGTTTTCCCCCGCGAATGTTTGGACCAGTTGTCTTCTGTCTGCTGCAAATAACAGGGCGCTGGATAGGAAGTTGGACCCGGAATCTATTCTTGGCTCTGCCACTGACCTGCTGAGTGACCTTGGGCAAGTCCCTGTTTCCTCTCGCACTCTCTGTCATGTCTATTTCAATGTCTCTTGCTCTTCAGTGCTAGCAAATTGGGGCCCTAGGTGTATTAAAGCAGCATCTCGTTAACAATAATATAGAGAAGTATAAAATCCTGCAAGTTCCCTCTTTCCCCAAGAAAATGCTCGTGGTGCCTAAGGGCAGGGATCCAGGCACACCGCAGAGGGGAGAGATGGAAGAGAACAGCTACGTACTAACTGGAGTGATGTATATCAGACATGGGAGGTAACTGTCCCACTGTACTTGGTTCTAGTGTAGCCTTGGCTGGAGGGCTGTGTTCAGTTCAGGGCACCACTCTTGAGGAAAGATGTGGACAAACTGGAGAGAGTCCAGAAGAGAGCAACAAAAATGATCAAAGGTTTAGAAACCTGACCTATGAGAAAAGGTTACAAAATTGGGCATGATTAGCTTAGCGAAACGCCGAATGAGGGGGATCCTGATAACAGTTAAGGGCTGTTACGCAGAAGATGGTGATCACTTGCTCTTCATGTTCACTGAAGGTAGCACGAGAAATAATGGGCTTAATTTGCAGCAAGGGAGATTTAGATTAGATAGTAGGAAAAACTTTCTAACTCTAAGGGTAGTTCAGCTCTGGAAGAGGCTTCCAAGGGAGGTTGTGGAATCCCCGTCATTGGAGGTTTCTAAGAACAGGCTGGACAAATGCCTGTCAGGGATGGTTTAAGTTTATTTGGTCCTGCCTCAGCCCAGGGGACTGGATTTGATGACTCTGAGGTTCTTTCCAGCCCGATATTTCTATGATTCGAAGATCCATCCTGTCTTCTGCCAGTGCAGTTACTGCCTGTAGTATATTCCTCCAGTGCTCTGTCCAGTCCAATTTTTTAGTTGCTCAAGCAGTGGGGCTTCCAACTGCATCTCGTGAGAAACATGCAGAAATATTTTGGTATAGACAGATGTACCATTGGGGGTGGGGGAAAAAATCAGTCTCACTAGCAACTCAGAACGCAAAAATGACCATCTAATAAGCACTATCCAGTGCGTTCAACTTACTATCTATTATGCTTCTACGGTCTCCATCACCCCAGGAACTGAGCATCTCGCAACTGTGAATGTATTTATCCTCACAGTATCCCTGTGAGGCAGGGCAGTGCTCTTATCTCCATTTTACAGGAACAGAGAGACTAAGTGACTTTCCCATGGTTACAGAGGATGTCTGTGGCAGAGCAGAGAAGTGAACCCAGGTGTCCCATGTCCTAGGCTTCCTTCCTAACCACTGGACCAAGCTTTGTCCCTTTAACTGGAAATGTGCGTGACCACATTGTGAACATGCAATTACTCAATGTTAGGTGCTCAGAGGACTGAGCAATTTTCTTCCCCAAACAGGGCCAAAGTCAATGGCATTGTTTCTGTTTATAATCAGGGCTGACTTTAGCCGTTAATGCTTTGCAGGTTCCTTACGATTATCAAGAACATTTTCACATCATCACTATGTTTTTAACAAGCGCAGGTGGCATCTCCTGTCATGTTTTATTGCACATCCTGAACAGCTCATTAAAAAAAATAAACCTGACAAACAAAGCTAGTCGCAGCTCAAGAGCGTTGACAGTTGCATCGGATTTCAGTACAGTAAGCAGTTAGCCAGTACGCACTCACACACTTAAAGGACACGTACAGTCTAGTGGTGCCAGATGTGGAGCCACTGATTCTTATGAATGTCAGTGCAATACACTTTTTAAACCACTGCCAGCTTGAAATTAATTTTTTTAATCTACTCTTGGTGCAAGTAACACTGAAGATGATTATAAATAATGATTTCTTTATCCTTTGTGCATCTGACAGCATTTTGTGTAGTTAGTTTTACTGCTTTCCTTATATTTCCAGTCAGCTGATCTATTTCCTGTGCTGTTGGATGCTTGTCTTTCACACAGCAAGAGAGGAGAGAAAACCTTTTTAATAAAATAGAAAAAGGTAATTGTAAAACTGCAAAATCTGGTAGGGGGACTCTGCCTGCGAGTAAAATTTGAAGCTACTTTAAACTTTTTTTGAAATGGACCTGATTTTAAAAGTTGACTGTGTCCCTTTAAGCAACACATGCATAATAGGAGCACTCAGTACTGTAAAAGTGGCTATTAATATTCAACTGTAGGCATCAGAGTCTATGCCTAACACAATAATAAAGATGAAAATTGACTTCATCACAGTCTAAAGTGTCTACCTGGGGAACAAATATTTGATAATGGGCTCTTCAATCTAGCAATCAAAGGGATAACACGATCCAATGGCTGGAAGTTGAAGCCAAACACATTCAGACTGGAAACAAGTCGTACTGTTTTTGTTGGGTTTTTTTCAAACGGGGAGGTTAATTAGCTACTGGAATAACAAGTGTCATGGAGGATTCTCCTTCACTGACAATTTTTATATCAAAGTTGGATGTTCTTCTAAAAGACTTGCTCTAGAAATTATTTTGGAGACAGTCTAGGGCTTGTGCTACACAGGAGATCAGACTAGATCTTCACAGTGGTCCCTTCTGGCCTTAGATTCTACAAATCCATGGAAGTTGGGAGCCAGACTGCAGGCAACGGGATGTGGAGGCTAAACTGCACACAATCCAACTGAACCCAAAGTCCAACTGCATTTCAGTTTGTTGCTCTATGCCTAAAATAAACTGTCTAACCATCAGTGCCCTTCTCACTTATGCAGGTGCAAGTCTTCAAAAGAAAGAATTTAGATTTGCTTTTACAACGCTGTGCAAAAACCCCCAATTCTGATGTGAGAGATTATTTCTCTAGAGGTTCCAGGTCCACCACTTGTTTCAGTTTCACTTACCAATGCAGTAAGGATTTTGAAATTTACATAAGTCACCTTCCTGACCAACCAGGGAATATTGCTGCTATATCCCTCAAGCAATTTAGTTGGATGCTACAGGCAGTCAGAGAGTTGGTCCACTTCCAGCACGGCTTATCACCTGGAGCTTGGATTGGCCTGGAACCTCGATCTGACAAAACCAACTAACGTACACTTTATGGAAAATCATCTGAATTGCTTCTTGCCTAAATGTGGCAAATCTACTCTCATAACAGATGCTTCACAAAGTTATGAGCAAACAGCGAACCCTAGGGAAAGGTCTGTGGTGCTCTCCCTCCTCCCACCAGATCTAAAATGTTCCTCTTCCTTCTTCCTCCCACACTCACAGTACCCACTACCCTTCAAAATCTACACGGCTCACACCTGCTTTGGTGAGTCCTTTGCATATGTGAAAAGGAAGTCTCTAGTGTCAGCAGGTTTTTGCTTCTCAGGTTCTGAAGGGATTATTTTTTCTATCTGGGACAGTTTCTTCTTTGGCTCAAATGGGTGCACCAGCCATCTCCTGGGCAGAGCATCCTCAGAGCATGTCTGTTTCCTAGTGCTTGGCATACTGAACGGCAAGCCATTACAGCTGAGCATGCCAGCTCCAACTCATGCCTTTCCCAGGATGGCGCCAAGAAGCCTGAGAGGATGGTGAGATGAGCGTGTCTAACAAGGTTTTATTTTATGCCACAAACATGGCTTGTGATTAGCCTCACTTCCAACCTGTTGTAAACCATTTGTTCAACGCCCCCTGCTTCAGGTCAGCTCTGCACGTGAAGAGTCCTGCATACATGTCTCTTCACACTGTGCTGAATTCTCAAAATTCTGTCTGTGCTGCTTCCCAGCTAGCAATGACTTAACATTGAGAGCTCATGCACGGTTGACACTAACTCACGCCGAACGAGTAAGCAAAATGCTCTATGGACTGTGCAAAAGAAAGAACAGTAAGCCAGATCTTACACCAGGTTTCCTCTACTCTATATGAATGCTCCACAGGTGGGCTGGTTTTGAATGGCAGATGAATTCGGTTTGCATTTCAAATGCCTTGGGATCTTCTGGAGTGGAAGATGCTGTATACATTTAAGGGGGGATATCATGTGTTCAATCAACAGAAGAACACGTGCATGTGAGCGAAGTAAACTAGACTAGGCTCAGGTCTCCTTAGGAAAACTTAGCCTTTTATATTTTGACGACCACAGAACTAAAACTCTCTCCTCGGTGGAAGAACAGGGTCAAAGCAGCACCCCTCTTTCCCCAGACACATGTAAAGCGGCGGATAATGCCAGACACACCACTTCTAATTTTACCACCCTGCACGCTGCGATTACTTAATTTGCCAGTGGGATCCAGAGCCCAGACAGTGAGCTCATGAAGACTGTTATCTGTACAGCATCACCAAACATTTCTGTTGCCTTTAGTCTGCTAAGCCTAATGAGGAACAGGAGCTGCTGGGCTGTGGCTGTGAGAATGTAATTTATAAAATTCCACAACTGGTAGGGGTGGAGGGGAGGGTGTGCATGCGTGTGGACAGAGATGGGAGTTTACTCTGAATGCCGTGGTGATCAAGTGCAGTAACGAAGCCGTTTCGCACTCTGACTCGAACAGCAATACAGTTTGAGCTCCAGAACGTTTCAGTTCTGCCTCCAATAGAAGGTGAGGTACAAGACCAATGAACAAAGGGAGAACACAGCAATTGAGATGTGTCTTCAATTCTTCTGAGGGGCCAGGAGGCTAAGCATGGACAGAGTGGCTCACAGCGATCTGGAGATGATAATCATCATGTATACCCTGAGATTTTGGTATGACAAGGGTGATTAGAGTCGGGTAACCGACGATCTCCCAACACCTCCCCCTTTTCCTCCTGCAGACACAGACACAGAAATATTTACAGAATAACGTAGTCAACTAACTGCAGTCACGGAGGATACAAAGAGAAACTTGAAAGTGGGAGCCCGGGTACACTAGACTGAGACAGACTTTCTCTAACGTGATCCTTGGATGTATAAACAGAAGCTGTTCTGATGCGACCCCTGCGGGAATACTGTGTCCAGTTCTGGTGCCTGCAATTCACGAAGGATGTGAATAAATCGAAGAGGGTTCAAAGAAGAGCCACAAGAATAATGAAAGGGCAGAAAACCTGTCTTATAGGACAGAGTCAAGGAGCTCAATCTAATTAGTTTAAAGGAGAGAAGGACAAGGGGTGAATTGATCAGTATGTAAGTATCTACATGGGGAACATACATTTGATAAGAGAGCAGACAAAGGGATAACAATATTCCGTGGCTGGAAACTGAAGATAAAGTCAGACTAGAAATACAGTACACTTTTGTTTGTTGTTTTTTTTTTTTTTTAACAATGAAGACAATTAACCATAGGAACAAGATTTGGGCTGGTGATGGATTCTCCATCACAGGCCATTTTAAAATCAAGGGTGAATGTCTTTCTAATGGATCAGCTCTAGTTCACGCAGCAAGTATTAAAGGGAGGTCCTATGGCCCGTGTTATGCATGAGGTCCAAGTAAATGACCACACCGACCCCTTCTGGCTTTATAATCTATGAATCCGGCCAAATGCAACCCACTGTATCTATCTGTGGCTAAGTGTCTTTGTCTGGAAAATGGGCCTCAGAGGATCAGAGACTCTCCAAAAGGCTGTGAAGACGGTGCTGTGTGTTATGCACACTGAGCAACCTAGTGGCGAGTACGTGCAACAAGGAAAGCAGCATCCAATTCCAGATCCAGATACTACGAGATGTCTTCCTCCTCAGTATGGGAGTTGTGTAAACAAGGAGCAGGATGACGGGGTGCCCTGCACTCAGAACTGTTCTGTCACTCCAAATGAGTCCCCAGGTACTTGTGGTGAAAGGCTCTGGACTGACACGCCTGCAAAGGAGGAGTGTTATGGCCTGCACCACCTCTAAGCCCCAAATGACCAGGGACCATTTGTTCTGGGAGCTGCACATACACATAGGGGGAGGCTGCCAGAGATGCTTAAAAGGCTGAATGACCAATTTCCTTTCATTTTAAATCGCAGCCATAGATCTGAGTTGTAGTACAGAGAGTCCATGCCCCAAAGACACTACAATCCTAGCAGATAAGGCAGACCAAGGGTAAGAGGAGAAGTATCAGTATTACTGGCCCCATTTTACAGATAGGGAGTTAAGGCACAGAGAGATTGAATGACTTGCCCAGGGGCACTCAGGCAGTTTGTTGCAGAGCAGGGAACTGAACCGAGATCTCCTAAGTCCCAGTCAAGCAACGGGCTAGAGTTGAACTGGTGTCCCTATGAGTTCAAACCTCTATGTTCTATTATAAATTCCCCGAGCCACCCCCTCACCTTTCCTGTATTTCCTTCTTACCTCTATGAAGGTGTTGAGCGTGGCATTGGTGGGGTTGTGAGTAATCAGGAACCGCATGTTTTTGTAGCACACCTCCACAGGTGCAGGCCGATTCATACGGGCCATGGTGAAGTGAGGGCGGCAGGGGGAAAGAAAGAAAGAAGGACGAGAAGAAAAAAACAAAAAAACAAAAAAAACCCTTGGCGTTTGGGGTGGGAGGGAAGTAATTTAAAAAACCCCCAACACAAATGTTGTGCAAATATTCCCAGCTCTTGGGAGTGTGTTAGATCCCCCAACACACACAAAAAGCCCTGTGCTTGAAGCCAAATAATAATAATAAAAAATAATAATCTCCCTTTGTAGTGTCAGTTTCCTTTGGATGTACAATCCAGAGCCGCCGCCCTCCCTGCCTTCTGCGCCGTCCGGTTTCCTTGCTCTCTTCTCTAGAAAGGCCTCTGCACCTGGGAACCTCCTCGCGTGCCGTTTCGCTCTGTCACGTTACCCCATCTGGATAGGTGGAGTACTTGGGAGCAGCGATGGGGGCCCGAAGCGGATCAGGCTGTGGCAGCAGCCAGCAGAAGTCCCTTGGCTGCGAGAGCCATGCACGGGAGATTTGAATGGTTAAACCCAAGGGCACGGACCCAAGGGCAGGCGAGCTGGCCGAGAGCTTTCCTCAGTGGGCACAATGTTGTGCGTGGCAGTACTCAAAGCTGCTCCCCAGCACCTCCATAAATCCACAGCCAGTCACTGGCAGAGAGAGCCTGGAAGGGAGAAACATACAGGATGAAATCACTTTGGGGTTGGGATCAAGTACACAGAAAGCTATACCGGGCCACGTAGTGCCAAAATTAGTAGGGGACGCAGCTGCTGTGTCTGAAGCCAAAGCCCTTTTTCCAGCCCAGTCCCAAGCAAAACACTTCAGGAATTGTCACACTAAGGGCCAGCTAAGGTGGACGTAATGAGATCAGATCAACTAACAGCAAATGCTTGCAAGAGAAACCAGGTAGGCAAGTGGACGGGCAGAGGGCTCCTCGCCAGGGCTCTACTCCCAGTTCTGCCCTTAGCTAAGCAGGTAACCTTGGGGAAATCACTGTCTACTCTCTGCCTCTGTTTAGCAATAGGCGTGCCATCGGCCCAGGTCTGACGGTGCTTTGAGGCTGAGCGACTGTGACATGTGTTTGTCAGGTGAAAGGTGTTAGAGGAACACACAAGATGCACTAGTCACCCTGTACGTCCTCTGCAAACCCCGCTCTCTCGCGATTGTGCCATGCAGACACACTCGTGAATGGCTCGTCTTCTGGGAAGGTCCATTTTCAAATATTGCTAGTCAGCTGCCTGCCCTGGTCATGGGGGGCTGAGCTCTAGCACGGCCTGTTGGGATACCCCAAGCACTGACTGAGCATCCACAGCGCTCAGCCAAGTCATTACCTGCTTGGAAAACATTCACCTGCTACTTGACCCGTGAGCGCAGGGAGCAGCTCGACGACAAAGACACCCGTCCCTTCAAACAAAGGCTCCTTCCACTTCCCGAGGCTGACAGGGGGTCTGGAAAGAGGGGGCTCAGAGCCCAAGGCCCAGCACTGGAAATGCTCTCCCCCTCCTGCCCAGCTATACAGGGAGATATGCCCAGCACCCACCACATGGATCTGAGAAGCCAGAGCTCAGCTCTCTGAACGGTGCTGGAAGCCCGACCGTGCTCTGGGAAAGAAGCAGGGCGGTATTCTCCCCATGCTGCACAGGCCCACACAGGTGGGCAAATGCCTCTACACCTTACAACCGGCACACAGTTCATTGCGACAACACACTGCAATTGCCTTTCACAGATGACGATGGAACCACACCGTACCCTGCTGCCAACGGCCCAGGGGAATCGAGCAGCAAGCCCTCCTAACAAGCTGGGATCTGGTCCGATGATAATCACAGCAAATCCTTACCCTGGTTGCACTGGCAGGGCAATGAGGGGAGTGTACACTGAGGGGGCAGAGCAGCTTACTGCAAAGGCGGCTTACGTTCAACGGCTTAGCCTAGGACGGGAAGGGTGGCCAGCAGGTCACAGGTGGAAGTTAAACTGCCCGGCTTAGCTCTGAGAAACTCTCACCAAGGCATTTCTAGCTGGCTCCATCCAAATGCGAAGGCTTCCTTATGAGAGGCACCAGTGTCTGTGCTCTAATGCGAATCATTTCTATTAAAAAACCTGAGACAGCTGCAGAGACACTCAGCTGTCTGCTCTGTGGGGGGAAGAGAGAGTGGATCCATCCCATGAGCCTTGGAAACGTGCAAGAACCACTAGCTACAGCGAGAAACAGTTCCCGCATCCTTGGAGGTGGGAGGGCAGAGGCGGCACTGGGGCCTTCAGGAACGGTTGGAGATTTTAAGCCATCAGAGCATAGACTCAGGATTTCTTTAGCAGCTTCGCTCACTAGAACTGTCCCTGAGAAGATAACAACCTGCGCTGCTGTGTGGCTTCCCCCGGCAGGAGCAGCAGCACAGGAAGGCAGCTGTAAGGAAAGGTCTCCCTCGCCCTGGGTCAGTACCATTCCTCATTTGTATGATTTAAAGGGACAGCAACAAGGGTTATACATTTCATCTGCACTGCTATTTCCCCATTAAATTCCCCCGCCACATTTGAACACATCCATGCTCCATCATACTTCTGTCCCCACATGCTGTGCCAGCAGCCCCCTATGTCTGACCCACCTTGCAACAGTCCATTCTTTACAGAGTCAATACTGGAGCAGGATTTGAACACGGGCTTGGGTATGACAGGACAGTATCACACGGGTCCTTTTAAAAAGGCATTTAGAAGTAACAGCTGCTTAGTTCTTTTCATAGATCCCAAAGCACTTTACGAAGCGGCGTAAGGACTATCTGACAAACACACCAAGGTGTGGAAAGAACTGCCCCAGGGCCCAATATGTTGGGCTAGGAATGGAATTTAGGTCTCCTGGGTACCAGTCCAGGGCCCCGTCCCCCGCAGCATGCTGCCTCCTGAGCTGAGCTGTGCTGTGCTGTTCGCACACATTATCTAACTTGTGCTAAGTACACCAGACACTTCAAACACGTTAGCTAGCATGTGTTAACCGGTATGTGCTAACAGCACACCCTTCCCTCCTGGCCCAGACAGCCACAGGAACAATCCAGACTCGGGACTCAGCAAAGAACAGCAGAAGAACTTACCCCACTCCCTCTGCAGACACATCTAGTGCCCCATCACCACGGTATGTAGGCCCTGCTGCCACCGTCCCAAAGATACAGTGCCGCACAATTGGCCATGGCCATTACGGATGTATTGCCTGCCTGAGGCTTACACCACAGGTCATGGTGAAAGCTCTGTGCCCTCGGGTCTCATCCAACACAGCAAGTTCTAATGTTGAGGCAGCCTGTGCGTCCAGGGGAGAAAACCAACCTAGCAAGGAAAGATGTCAAGGATTACAGCACAGGGAAAACACTGGGTCAGGGTTTCGAGTTCCTGGGGGAGGGAAGGGGAAAAAGAACTCACAGGGTGGATAATTTTAAGTCCAAAGAAAAGATCAGATTCTTTAGGCCAGCAGACTCCAGATGCATCACAAAAGGCCAACGCTCTCCCAATAAGAGAGAGAGACTCCTAAATTATACCTGCCTACCACAGGGCATTTCAAGCCTGAAGTTTTCTTCTAACTAAGTTCATATATGGCCCTAACACCCTAGTATCTGAGGCCTTGATCACTGAGCAGTTTTATCTTCATAACATGCCTGGCAGGGAGGAAGCAGCTCAACTTTACAGGGGGAAGGAAGGCAGAGAGGGTATGTCTACACAGCAAAACAAACAAACAAACAAAGCCCCACCTCACAGCAGCAAGTCTCAGAGCCCAGGTCAACTGACTTGGGCTTGTGCAACGGGGCTGAAAAACAGCAGTGTTAACATTCCTGCTCGGGCTCTGAAACCGGGTGAGGGGCTGGGTCTCAGAGCCTGGCCTCCAGACTGAGTGGGAACATCTACATTGCTATTTTTAGCCCAATAGCTACAGCCTCAGGGGCCCAAGTCAGTTGACCGGGGTTCTGAGACTCACAGTTGTGAGGTTTGGGGTTTTTTGTTTTTTGTTTTTTTTTTTGCTGTGCAGACATACCCAGAGAGACTCAGTGACTGACTTACCCTAAGTCACACAGGAAATATCTGTGCAGTGCTGGGAACTGAGCCCAGCTCGCACACCGAGTCCCCCTTCAGCTCTTTGTTACTGCCCTTGTCCCTACAAATCGGAGTTTCCTTGTCCTTTGAGTAACTAAAACAAACAACAAACGCGCTCTGCGTGAACGAGCCGGCTGGGGGCGATTTGCGGCAGGTTCTGCCTGAGCCCTAGCCCTATTTTCAGGCAGCTCGACACCATTTTCACAATCGCAGCCTCTGCAACTCCACTGAAAGCCACAAAGACCCCAGATATCCTGAAAAGCAAAGTGTCCGTTCTAACAAGCAAGATACCAAGGTGACCATCATAGAAAGAGAGGGAGGCTGCGGGACCCTGGATTCAACTCCTGCCTCTGCCACGTTCCTAGTGTGACTTTGGGTAGGTCAGTCCCTTAAACTCACTTCCCGCTCTGTACACTGGGGATAGGAGCACTGGGACATTAGATAAACACATTAGCAACTGTGAGGCACTAATATCTTGGGGTCCATATGAGTAACCAAGATAGAATGATTAACAGGCTGGTTGGTCCAGGTGAAATGTCTTCTTTCACAGCCCAAAAGCCTCATCAATTACAAGCAGCCAGCCGGTACTCCCGGGTATGAAAAACGGCAGCGTTTCAGAAAAGAGCTGGACCGGTTACTGAGGCCTGTGCTGAAGTGGCTGGAACCAAAAGGTCAACAAAGGTAGATCACTCATCCCAGCCTTGCTGTCTCCAAACGCTGACAGTACCTCACTCCTGTCACTCAGCCAGGAAGGGGAGATCTGATAGGGTCTGCAGGTCCCCCCTGCGGGAGAGTCCTTTGCCAGATGGAGGGCAGCCCTGCCACAGAAGGGTTGGGGGCAGGCAGAGCTGGGGACAAGGGAAAAAGGGGAGAAATTAAGGATCTAACTGCGATACACTGAATGCCCCTCTCTCTGCCCAGATTAAAGTAAACTAGAGGAAGGCCCTTTGCGACAGTGCTCATTCCCCTATGGATTCTCTCCTATTTGGGTCTGAGAAGGATCGTCATTAATAAATGCTATTTAATAAAAATAAGGATCTTCCCTCCCTTCTACGTTGGTCTGCGTTTGCAAAGGACTTAGCAGAGTGGGCTCCTACATAATGCAGCAACACAAATAAATGACACCACATCTCCTCCCAGTTGGACACACCATCTCTTAGTGGAAAGAGCACTGGGCTGTAGCTGGATATAAGCAGCACGCTCCCTGGTTTCCTTTCCACTGGAAATACTGTATTCCACTCCAAAACCAAACAAAACCAAGGCCAACTTAGTTGACTCTATGGAGGAAGGATGGCCCAGTGGCTAGGGTGCCAGCATAGGACTTGGGAGACTCAGTTTAATTCCCTGCTCTGCCACAGACTGTGTGTGTGACCATGGGTAAGTCACTAAGTCCCTCTGTGCCTCGGTTTCCTCATCTGTACAATGGGGGTAACAGCACTGCCCCATCTCACACAGGGGGACGCTGCAGATCAATACATTAAAGATTGTGAGGTGCTCAGACAGTATGACAATGGAGGTCAGACAGATAACTTCACCTCACCTCATCTCCCAGCTCTGGTTGATTGACACCAGGTAGACAGAGCACTTTGGGCTGTAAAGAGCCACTTGTGTGTGTTTCCAGGAGATACACTATAAAGCACAGATGATCCAAATTGCACTATGTGCCTGCTGAGTGCCATGTATTTCTGCTTCAAGATTATCCGGGCACGTTTAGGCTGTGGTTCAGGGGGCAGTTTGCAATTGGCCAGCTAAGCAGCAGAGTGAGGGAAAGCAGTGAGGGAAAGAAAATAAACATAACCAAGGAGGATTCATTTCAGCTGGCAGCTGATTTAGTAGGACAAGTTTGCTGGGAAGCTGGTTTGTAACAGGCTACTAACAAAAAGCTGGGGAGGCAGGAAGGCGAGAGTAATCTCTGCCTGGATTTACAGGATAGGCAGGAGATTAAAAACAACCAACATGCAATTTAAAGAGAGATGGCATTACAAAGTAGCAGCAGTGCTAGCAATGCGAGCCATGGCAGGAAAGCAGCTCACACTCACCCCTTATTTACAGCTTGGAAAGCTGGAAGTGACCAGTTTCAAAAAGTGCAGTCAACAGCTGGTGCAGCGCCGTGCCCCTGCAAGGCTCATGGGCTAGAAAACTCATCACTGCTCAGTGCAGTCACCTACTGACCGAGATAGAAGGGAAATGGCTAAAAGCCATTTTACCCATGTTACAAGGAAAACTCTGCGCTTATCTTCCCCCTTCTGCTGGGCAAATACAACACACACACTGACACCCTGCCAAGACAGAGGAGCTGCCCTAAATGCCACCTTAGGAATACAAATGTGGAACTGGTTCCTCCGAATGCAAGTACCATCTGCTACAATTAAAGCTGATCTGAGCCGTCCGTCGCTGAGAAAAACCCTTCAGCATCAAGGTATTTTGCTGTTAACCCTCTGTAACGAAACATGTGAGATTAGGGACTTTATAGCCACATCTGGCTATGTTTCCAAGCAACAGCATGCAATTTATTACACACACGCAGGGAACAAAAGAGTATCTGAAACGTCTATCCGTATCTTACCTTTAAGTTGCTAGTATCCAAGCAAACACAACACAGCAGGGTAGGAGAAACCACACACGATTTCTGCCCTGAATAACTCAGTCTGCTTGTAACCAGTCAGCCTGCCCTAAGCAGCCACATGACACTGACACCGCTCAATGGTTAATGTCAAGCAAATGCACCTCTAATACTCTTAGGTCAATTAAGCTTTTCCTCTCTCTCTCTTTCTTTGGTTCTTCAGTCGGTGCCTGCTCCTGAAACATGAAATCAGAGACGCATTCCACTTAGAAGCCTCCAGAGGAGCTGGAAACCTATTAATAAAGCTACTAGTGGATGAGAGGTAGACTGACAGCACAGAGAGTGTCCCTGTGCGCAAATAAGTAACTGGCAGCAGCAACGCGAAACATCCAGGCTGTAAGAATGGACGTGAGGAACATGCCAGAGACATACGTCAGTAATAGCTATCCTGGGGAAGGGAGAGTGCAAAGCAGTTATAATAAGCCTTTTCCTATTGAAGTATAGGTACGTGATGGATGCAGGCGGTTTCGGGAACCAGGGTTGATGAGAATTCCATAATCACTGCTGACGTGTACAGCAGCTCCAAACACCCAGGTCTTGGGATACATGATAAGAGGCAGCACACAACAGCTGCCCACCTGTATTGGAAAGCTGTAAAGTCCATAAGGGTCTATCGAACAGTAATGGGAGAAGACTGAAGAAAAGAAAAATGAAGCTAAAATCCCTTTCCCTGGGGAAATTTCTGGCTGTGGAGCAGTCTCCTAAGAAAACTGGTAAAAGCCCCAGTGCTTCAGTGATCTCTTGAATCTGGCTCATTTCAGAGAGGGAGAATCTGGAGCATTTTTCAGGCAGCCTTTAGAGCAGCTCACTCCTGTGAGGGAGGATTTTCTTGTGCATTTCACAGTCAAACACAATGTTAAAGAACAGCCAGATTCAATGGCCCCTCATTTAAGCCCTGAAACTAGACAGAGCCCTTGTGTATATTCCGCATGGAACAACTGTGGACAGTCTGGAGACTGTGAACAGGGGAGAAATGGAGGAGCTCCCCAATTTCTATGACTGGAGGACATCCAGTATGCGGTCTACAACCTGCCTAGCTGAAGGAGACGCTCCACACCATCCCGGCTGGAGGCAGCCTCCCCATTTGATCACCCACTCAGCCACTAGAAGACTCTTGTTTTGAAACTCGCACCTTCCCCAGGTCACAGGCTGCTTAGCTCTGCCTGGTCAGAGACTCAAAATAGCCCATAAGCACATAAGTAAACTGAAACGGGAGGCAGCTCAGCAGAGCAGCATCTTTGTTTGGTTCTCACTTGGTGTAGACCCAGCACAAAAAAGCAGCTGGAACTGTCACAATGCTTCACAGCACACCTGAGGGAGGAGGCTGCTATCAGAGGCTTAACCCACTCAGTGCCATCCTCTACCTTTTACACTACACGGGAGACCATGCTAATGCCGCATTATCCAGCATCCCCTGTTATTCTTTCAATTTAGCGGGTGCCTCTGAAGACTGCTGACAAACATCCACGAAGGGGTTAACGATGGAGGGAGAGAATGATTGATGGGCTGTCCAACTGCGGGAAAGAGAGCTAAAAGCAGTTCCTGTTGTCAGTAGGAGCTACGTGCCCGTTACTATTCGAATTCTGCAGCACCTGAAGACCCCAAGCAAGACGAGGACCCCCCTGCACTCTGCACAGTGTAAACACACATTAACAGCCTGTCTCCGCCCGCAGAGACGGACAAGATCAAGGGATTGTGGGGAGGGGGGGGGGAAGAAAGGAAGTACAATCATCCCTATTTTAAAGAGGGGGAACCCAAGCACAGAAGGATGAAGGGCCAGGCTGTCAAGGCAGCTCTGCACGTTGGGCGATGAACAGTTCTGGAAATCTGAGCTCTCTTGAGAAATTGGACAGTCAGCTCTCTCAAGTCCTAATCCCGTGCCTGAACCACAAGCCTATCCCTCCTCTCCTACCTAGGCTCTGTGGCAACTCAGTCAGGGCCAAGTTTTCCCATTAATGGGCCTGACCCCAGACCCCCAAATCCAAACGTCATCCCCTAGTTTCAGCAACAGCCCTCTGAAAATTGCTGTGGCTCCCCACGGCAGGAAGCATCCTACCAATGTTCCCCAACACCCTGCCCACACACCAGCCCAGCAAGCCTCGAGTGGACAGAAAAATAAACTGACATGGAGACACAGCAGATTTTCCTAAGAATGCCACCACTTGTGAGCCCTCCCGCGACACTTACATAGCCACCTTCAGCAGGAAAGTCAAACCGTCCACTTGGCAGAAGATGACACATGGCAGCAATACTGAAATGGGCAGCAAGTATAAAAGAGAGTGGGAGAAAAACCAACTGGCAATGGTTTTTCGCCCATTGTGTGAGGCAGTCCCTCCCTGAGCTGGAGTTCTCGCAGATGGAGACATAATAGCAAAGATCTTTGCTGATGAATAATATTGGACAGATCCCCTCCCAAGGAAGACAACCTCAGGGCAAGTGACCTCTGTGGTTTGTGGGCGTGCCCCACTCTTAATTCAGTCTCCCCAGTGTAATGACACAATAGGAGGAGATCCTTGCCCTGCCCTGCAAATCCTCTGATGAGGCAAACCATCTTGATGTGGGGCAATGTGGACCTATAAAACTGTGTCATGTTTATGCAGCACTTGGCACATTCAAGTCAGTTCACAAATAACTAATGACTCAGGGCACTGATCCTGTGAGATGAGGAAGGATTTACCCACCTGTGAAATGGGGATAACAGGCTGAGGTTAACTGACTAGCCAATTTCCACACAGTGAGTTAGAGGCAGTGCAAAGATTAGAACCCCCACCCTCAACTCCTGCCCCAGTCCAACGGGCCACATGGCTTCTCACCCCTACTCTCCACAGAACCTCAGTGGAAATTTGGTTCCCCGCCTGGGAAACTTACTTTGTGTGAATTCCTTTGCGCTAATGTAAGGCTGTTGGGGTTTTACCCTCAGCGGGCAGTACGTGGAAACCGGACAAGGCCAACCGGATACCACGCTCTGTGAGAACTGTCAGCAGCCTGTAGCATTCCAGCACAATCAATGATCCCATGTCTGAACTTATCACTGTACAACATAAAGTTAGACTGTATGTGCAGGCTATCCTCTTGCTCCCTGGAGATACCCGCCTGGGAGGAGCAAGAGGAGGTCTCTCCTTTGTTCAGCTAGTTTTCCAAATGCTAAGAGGGAAGGTTCCTAAACTGGCACAGAGGAACTGCATGTCTGCAGAGGAACTGCATTCCTCTTTCATTGTTGATGCCTATGCCAATCTGGGATGGGGAAGAATGAGAATCAGCAAGACAGCAACATAACAGGGGAGCTAAGAACACACTCCATTTGTACTGGTGACCCCTCAAAGGGCACCCAGTGACTTACATTAAAAAAAAACAAACTCAAAACAAATCAGTGCTCTATGTGAAAGTCCTCACACTGAGTAAATCAGCAGAGTTTTCCACTGACCTCTAAGAGAGCTGCAGGTAGCTACTGCTTTCCGTGTTATGGCCTGAGTCAGGAAGAGAAGCAGCTCACCTCACATTTTCCCCCCAAAACCGCCACTGTCGCACGGTGTGGTTCCCTACAGCATCTGCGGTGCGCAGTGAAGTTGAATTTTTAGGGAGAGGGCCCCCCTACTGCCTGAAACCCCGAGCTTCAAGAGACGTCTTTCCCAGTCTCGCTGCAGCGAGCTCAGCGCCTGGAAATGCTTCTGAAATCTTACCCGAAGCGAGGACGCTAGCACGCCAGCCCTGGGTGTCAGGATGACAAACTCCTTCCTTGTGCGCTAGAAGTGAGGAGGTGGACATAGTGCCCTGCAGCCAAAGTGCTAAGTTATTCTATTCTCCTCCTTTTAAAACCTTCCTAGAGGAAGCGACCTGATGAGGAGCAGATCCCCCCTGTCCTCTCGGGAAGTGAAGTAGCTGAGTATCACGTTTCCAAGGGCTATTAATAACCCATCACATCACACAGGCTTGCCCGAATCGCCCCAGTCAGGATGCAGCAGCTCCGACGGGGTTGTTTTGAAAGGAGTATCCGGTGAAAGCCCCTCTGCACTTCAGATAAGCACTGAGGAACTTCTCTTTCACTGCAGACACCTGCTTTCTATATTTAAAACCCTGCATCTGTTGAATATGTTCGGCTTGGCTGAAAACAAAGCTGTAAAAGGGTACAAGGGGGGGGGATTGGGGGCGGGGGGGCGAGTGGGCAGGGGAGTTCACATAGTGAGACAAAGCTGGACATTTCCACTAGCTCCCTGCTCCTAGGAAAAAGAGAAAAATATAGGGCCTTTCTGTGGTCACTGCATCAGGGGAAAACAAAAAGCTAGCAGCTGGCCATCAAGGAAAAGAATATTGACTATTAACGGGCAAGCAACTGTTATTAATGGTGTTAAAATAATGAGTCTTCTTCCTATTAATAGACTGATTATTATTTGCATCATACTAGTGCCCAGACGCCACGACTTTGTCAGGGCCACTTCATGCCAGGTGCTGTACATATGGGCCACTGCACCAGAGAGTTTACAGCTCGGATTTTGCAAAAGGAGACGCAAGAGAGAGTTAAATGCTGAAATTCCAGGGAATTTCAACGGGATTTGAATCCTGACTCCCTCGGGCTCCGTTGAAATCCCAGCCTATTATTTTATTTACGACAAAACAAGCGAGTGAAATAAGCAGGAAGAGAGGACAGGCTGGCAGAAATTGAGGCATGTTTTTGTAGAGCTTAGATGCATTCGCAAAGTTGGGGGGAGGGGGAGGGCATGTGCCCATGTGTTAGTGTATGTGTTATCAAAAGCCGTAATCGCAGCTGACCACCTGCTTATCTATTATCAGCTGGCAGGATGCTGTAGGCAGCACAGTAGAAATGAGTCTTAAGGAGGGATTTGAAGGAGGATCAGTGAGTGATCAAACTATTAACTGAGTGAAACCCAGATTTCAGTCACACTGAAAGTAACAGTGACAGTGTGAGCAGAACTATTTCCCCCACGCCGCAGAGGTTCACGACAGAACTGCTAGTTGTACAATGGGAGCGTTTGGTGCTTTTACCCTGCTTGACTATAAATAGAGTTTCTTGATATCTGAGCTCACTACAACCAGGTCCAGCTGGTCTCTCTCTCTCTCTTTTTTTTTTTTACACTAGAAGTACAGGACAGCACATGCTTAGCACACATTCCCTCTGTGCTGGAACAGCTTTCGTTCACAACTAGAATGCAACTATATTTCAAAATAGGCGAAGGATGGTCTCATAGCTAAAGCACAGGACTAGGACTCAGCTCTACATGGGAACTGCCAGACTGGATCCATGGTCCAGCTAGTCCAGTATCTGTCTCTGACAGTGGTCAGCATCGCATGCTGCAGAGGAAGGTGCAAGTAATCTCACATTAAGGCAGATGTGGGATAATCTGACCTTCATATTAGGTAGTCTCCTAATCTCGAATCCAGGGGTTGGCAACCTTTCAGAAGTGGTGTGCCGAGACTTCATTTATTCACTCTAATTTAAGGTTTCGTGTGCCAGTAATGTATTTGAATGTTTTTAGAAGGTCTCTTTCTATAAGTCTATAATATATAACTGAACTATTGTTGTATGTAAAGTAAAGAAGGTTTTTAAAATGTTTAAGGAGCTTCATTTAAAATTAAATTAAAATGCAGAGCCCCCCAGCCTGGTGGCCAGGACCTGGGCAGTGTGAGTGCCACTGAAAATCAGCTTGTGTGCCGCCTTCGGCACGTGTGTCATAGATTGTCTACCCCTGCTCTAATCGATAGAAATTGGTTTAAACCCTGAACCATGAGATTTAATATCCCTTCCAAAATGGATGTTAGCATTATCTATAACAGGGGTCGGCAACCTTTCAGAAGTGGTGTGCCGAGTCTTCATTTATTCACTCTAATTTAAGGTTTCGCATGCCAGTAATACATTTTAACATTTTTAGAGGATCTCTTTCTATAAGTCTATAATATATAACTAAACTATTGTTGTATGTAAAGTAAGGAAGGTTTTTAAAATGTTTAAGAAGCTTCATTTAAAATTAAATTAAAATGCAGAGCCCCCCAGACTGGTGGCCAGGACCCGGGCAGTTTGAGGGTCACTGAAAATCAGCTTGCATGCCACCTTCAGCATGCATGCCATAGGTTGTCTACCCCTGATCTATACCAACTCTGGCTTCTGGGATCCATGTCAATATCCAGGCCCTTTCTAAATCTTACTAAGCTTTTGGAATGAACAACATTCTGTGGCAGTGAGTTCCACCGCATATTTCCTTTTTTTGGTTTTCAGTCTCCCATATTTTAGTTTCACTGATGGCATCCCTTGTCCTTGTGTACCCAGACAGAGAATGAAAGTTCCCAATTTACCTTCTCTGCTCACTCTATATCATTATGCTTCTTACTCATCTACTTTCTAAGATAAGCAATACCAATATTTTCCATCTCTTTTCATATGAGACCTTTTCCTTCCTCTCTATCCTTTTCACCATCAATTCTCCATTCCTGCTTCTGCCACAAATTTTCTGGTCAAGTTACTTCACTTCTGTTTGAGTTTTCTCATCTCTAAAATGGTCCTACTTCACGGGGAGGTGTTGAGGCTAAATTCATGCTTGGAACGCACTTTGAGGCCCTGGAACACAAGAACTATGGATTCTTAAAATGTATAGGTTGGCAGGCAAATTGGAGTAAATTACCAATAAGTGCTGACTTCTATGATTCACCAATATTTACAGTTACAAACCGGTTATGTGCCACACCTGTCAAGCATCAACACCCCACGGGAGCATCACTGAAGACCTGCGAGAGCACAGACATAATAGAACCCAGATCTTTTGAGTCCCAGGCCAGTGCTCTATCCACCAGGTCACACTGCTCTGAAGAGACACATACACCCCGGCCCCCAGAGTTGCCTTAGTTTTATATACAGTAGCTGTTGTGGATCATATGTAAAAGCTTGTCAAAGCACTTTGTGAAGCCCAAGGATAAACACTAGTAGTGTGGTGACACTGAAGGGGAATGTAGCAGCTGCTAAGTTCTATTCTATTCTATTCTATTCTATGAGTCCTTCACTGTTTTCATTCTACATCTCTTCACGTTGTGATCATCAATTTCTAAAACTCTGGACTTTATCCGTTACAAAATCTAAAGACAGAACGCGATACAATTACAAGAAATACCTGCATAGCGACAGTCTGTGATTGGAAAGCTTCACTTGAGAGGATACTGCAGCATTGAAAACTACATAGGACTTTCCACTGGGGATTTTACATCACTATAAATGGAGCCTGTCTAAATATAAAAGCTAGGACTTGCGTCTGACCAAGGTTATAAAAAGATTCTGAGTTACACTAGTAAAGCGTAAATGAATACATATACCTGATAAGAACGAAAGCCACTATCATTAGCACAAACTAAAACAAGACGAGAATACTTCTCCCTCAGTTACTTTCTCCCAGTCTTCATTGTTCTCTATGTCATGGTTTCATAACTGGGATGGGAAACAGACATTTGCAAATGTAGCTGAATTTTTCCTCATGCTTACAATCCCAGGCGAGGAGATTTACCGTACATTGGCTTGAAGTTTGAGACTTGGTACTGTCAGGGTTGAATCTACTGATGATTAAATGATGTTCACCCGTTTTAAAAGTATCTTTAATATTTTTGCATACACACCCAGAAACAGAAATGTTCAAAAAATTAAAAATATTCAGCCATGAACTACTAGGATTCTCAGCAATATTTACACTAGCAATTGTTCCCAACTTTGGCAGGATGCATACAAACAGACCATAAAAATCATGTCACTCAATTACCTTCCTTAGAACCCACACAATTTATTCACTGAGGGCCACAGGTTTATTCAGCAATTTAAAGACACATGAAAAGACATGAAGCTCACAATCCAAACACACTAATCTCATTTCTGATCGTTTCAGAGGCCGCCACCACGACAACTTCTCGAGCTAGAAACGGTGTTAAATGTTTCACCTTTTGAAATGCTCAGTACCCAGCTCTCAAGTGGCAAGCAGTATTATAACACTAGTGCCTCAAGAAATTTCAGCTTCTAAAGTTACACCAGAATTATAGCGGGGGAAGAAGGAAGTAAACCGAAAAAGAATGACACAAGTTATATCATCTAATATATCCCGACCGATCCAGGTTCAAAGCACTTTGGTACACCAACCTCAATGCTTTCAGGACCACCAGTGTCTTCTAAAGAAAAGTCCTGATAAGCAATCGGTAAGAAAAGACTGAAATCCTTGGCAGCTCTCTTCAAGCATTCCACTCCCAGCTCAATATGACCACGACGCAACCTGAACACCTAAATAATCAGAGCTATTTTGGATTTTTATCCCAAGCATTAAAATCAGCACACACATTGAGAGAACAGAAACCTGCATTCCACAGATGAAACAATTTCTTCGTTTTAAGTATCCACAGGGTCCAGCCCTTGCTCCGACAGAGCTGCCAGTTTGCAGTCTTTATTTACTCCCTCCAGAGAGGGCTTTGCTGCAAACAGACGCTCTGTTTGTTGACAAAGTGTTAAGTAGCACGCTTCACATAAATCTCCCTATTTATTATCAAGGCTGCATGCACATTCATCAACCACTGCTGAGCACTTAGCAGCTGCTACATTCCCCTTCAGTGTCACCACACTACTAGTGTTTATCCTTGGGCTTCACAAAGTGCTTTGACAAGCTTTTACATATGATCCACAACAGGTACTGTATATAAAACTAAGGCAACTCTGGGGGGCGGGGTGTATGTGTCTCTTCAGAGCAGTGTGACCTGGTGGATAGAGCACTGGCCTGGGACTCAAAAGATCTGGGTTCTATTTCCAGCTCTGCCGCTGGCCTGCCGGATGACCTTGGGTTCATCATGTTACTCCTGTGCCTCAGTTTCTCCATCCATAAAATGGGTCTATGATACTGCTGTCCTTTGTAGCACACACTGAGATCTACTGAGATGTCCTATATAAAGAGGTAAGTATTATTATTAGTTCTACTTCCAGGTTTGCCAATCACCATAGAAACTCAGTGTTGCTATGCTATAGATGCATCTTGACCCGTATCTGAAGTAATACTTGGCAATTGCAGAGCACCATCCCATTATGTACAAGCATTACTGTACAATACTGTACAAGCATTAGTACAGCATCTCTGAGAGGCAGATAAACACATTTTTCATGGAGGGGGAGAGGTTAAGGCCCTCCTTTTTGAAGTGCTGAGCACCTGCAGCTCCCTTTGAGCTCTGGAACCGCTGTGGGTTCTCTGGTATCAGAGGGGTAGCCGTGTTAGTCTGGATCTATAAAAAGCAACAAAGAGTCCTGTGGCACCTTATAGACTAACAGAAGTATTGGAGCACGAGCTTTCATGGGTGAATACCCACTTCATCAGACGCATGACATCAGACATATTCACCCACGAAAGCTCATGCTCCAATACATCTGTTAGTCTTTAAGGTGCCACAAGACTTTTTGTGGGTACTCTAACTTTAAAAATCAAGCCAGTAGTTCAGACACCAACTTCAACAAACCCAGCCTGACACGTCTGGCCCAAGGCCATGCCTGAAGTTACATGTAGTCAATGGGAATAGCCAGGGATAGAAGGTAGGAGTTCTTCATGTTCTAGCCATGCTAAGACTGTATTTTCTTGTGTCAACTGTAAGTCCTGGCAACTTCTATTTTTTCTTTCATCTAAGCAGACTAATTCAGGTTTGGCCAACAGAAGCACGCACTGGACATACAGCAGTGGTGGGCAACCTGCGGCTCATCAGGGTAATCCACTGGGAGCGGCGGCCAGCATGTACCTGCGGATAGTCAATATAAACAAACTATCTCGCAGCCTGCCAGCGGATTACCCTGATGGGCTGCATGCAGGCCGCAGGTTGCCCACCACTGACACAGAGGCTACTCACCCACCTACAGGGTCAAGAGATTTCTTGGGCTCCCAAGTAGCTAACCCATGGCCCTCTTGCACTCCAAACACAGGCACTGCAATAATGACAGGACACTATCAGAGCTAAATGGTCATGCAAGCCCTGGCGGAGAAGCCCACGTCCACCCATGTGCTTCTGTCCTGGGCATTAGTTAAAACAGGGACAGAAGCAGCAAGTGGCTGACCGAGTTGGAAGCAAATTCAGGGTGTTTCACTCCAAAGTGGGTGCCGGGGTAAGAATTCTTACAGGCTTGCAAAAAGATCTATAGACAACCTCAAGCAGTGCAAGAGTCCTGGGAAAAGCTGAGCCTCTGAGTGCAATGAATGACAAATGCCAAAACTGGCACAACAATCCCCTTCCATCCTGAAAATAAAGTCACCCAGAAGGTTTTCTCCAGGGAAAAGACAATCTTCTCTTCACAGTCACTGGCAGCAAGATGGTAAAGGAAATACAATTTCTTGTCAATCAGAACAGACTCATTCCCAGAATCTCACACCTGCATGGGAACAATTAAGCACATTCACTATTTCAGGAGGTATTTCTGTAAGCCTACCCCAAAAGCCTGCTCATGACCTATTCCCTTAAAATAGCCCTGCTGAAGAGAGGGACAACACGACAAACTGGAGAGCTCAGAAAAGGGCGTCTCAGTGCATCACTGACATTTAAGTTGGTGGATCTCAGACTTGCCAGGTTCAGCAGACCCGTTCCATGGAGCAGCCAAGAATTCGACTTGTAGACCATCTCATTTATCTCCATCTCATTCCTGCATCAGCACGCAAAGTTAAGCCTAGTGGTGCCATGCTCGCTACTTCTCAGCAGAGCGGCATTTCTGACAGCTAATATTTCAGATATTGGAGAGCGTCTCTGCTCCTTCCCCTCCTCCCCAGCCCACTATGCCCCCCACCCTCCCGACCAGCCTGCTTGCAGCCAGAGAAGCCACATAAGAGATTTTTGTTGTTGTAGAAACAGATCTTTTAGGGTGACCAGATGTCGCTCAGCTTTTGGTTCATGCCAAGAACACAGGGCTCCAGATACGCATGGTCGAAAAGAAGAGAGCCAAGAACCCTAAGAGCAAATGTTTCCCAAGAGAAACTCACTGGCATTCTCTCCGGCAAACTGTTTTCTTTGTTTTGTTTGCTTAAAGAAAAGAGGCTAAAACAGAGATCCTTTAAAGAGACAGGAAAACAAATCCTGTACAGCAGCTGAAATACTGGGTATTATCAATATAGCAGTAAGAGACCCATTCAGAACAGCAGAGCAGCCATAACTACTATTTCCACTGATTAACCTGTAATTCATTTGAAAATGCAGCCAGTTTGTTCCAGCACCTCCTTCTGACATCATTCATCTTTACTGCCTGAAAAGAGTAGCTCACTCCTCAGCACTCTCAGTGGGAACAACTGATCCAAATAAATATTTAGTTTCTTTAATTGCTCCTTTAACGCCACCCTGCTGTGCCCGCTGATTATTTTGCAGGCTTCCAGCTTCTGATACACTTAGAGGATTTCTTGTTCTTTATTTATAATGCCTTTGGCTATTTGATCTTCACACTCCTGAACTTTGATCTTACGGGGCATCTATCTCAGTTTAAGTTCCTTTCTATTGACTTCACATGGGTTGGATTTCCACTTCTGAAGGATAGTCATCTGGCTCAACCAACCTCTGAAATCTTCCCCTCTTTATTCTGCTTTCTTTTCTGCTAGGGGCATGCGTGCCCTGTGTGACTATCAGTGTGAGTATGAGGTTATACTGTGCTAAACCCAAGGATTTTAATTTCCTCAGTGAGGATTTTTGGGTCCTTTATGACTAGCTTCCCGTTTTAAAATCCTCCTTTTAAAAAGTTCCATGTTCAGGGACCAGCTTCTTGGACTTCATTAGGTTGTGGTCCACGTTAGTTACTTAGTGTTTCAAGAACTTCTTCAGACAAGTGAGGTGTGTTTGTGACTTAGGACCCAGTTGAAAACTGGATGGTTTTGTATTTAAGGCACTACACAAAGACTCGAGATCTAGGTTTGATTCCTGGCTCTGCCACGTGCTCCCCGACTGCCTCTGGGCAAATCACTCACTCTCTCTGCCTCAGCTCCCAACTGTACAATGCAATCATCTTTCCTTTCTTCCCCCTGAACCTCCCCTCCCCTTCCTCTGTCTTGTCTATTTACAGTGCAAGCTTGTTGGGGCAGGGTCTGTTTCTTACTATGCCTGTGCACAGGTTGCTGATCTCACTAGGTTCTGATCTCACTTGGGGGCCTCTGGATGCTGCAGTACAGAACTGTACACTTGAATACTGCACTCTTCCAAGATGCAGTCATTTAAGGTAGCATTGAGAAATCGCGTCTCTAAACCTTGTCCTAGTGTGACCTACAACCAGTTTATATGCTGGCAACTGAAGCTCACTAATTACTGCTTTAGGAGACCGAGTTGTTCTGATCTCCCTGCACAACGCATACCCTCTATCCTCTTTTTCGATCTGGAGGTTGGTAGTATAACTTCGGGAGCACATCCACACTCCTACAACTTGGGGTTTGAATCCCCTGCTCCACTCAGAAGAGGCTTCTCATTAGATTTGAGATTTACAGGTAGAGCTGGAAAGAGACAGCAAAACCCACAACAGCCTACTTTCCTTTATTACCCCCAGTCCCGTCCTTCCTTTGGCAGATGCTGCATCTTCCTGGCCAAGGACCCGAACAGAATAGCTTACCCAGCCTCTGAGCAGCGCCCATTGATCAGCCTGAGAGCTGGCTGCCGAGCAAGGAAAGAGCAGCCACCTCCCTTCCCCCACACCTTATGGAGGAATGGGTTAGTAGCAACACAGAGGCTTAGCTCTGCTGGAGCATGACCAGCTGCTTGCTAGGAGCCTTGCTCCTGACATTACTTAGCAATGGCTCCCAGTAGAGCAGGGATCGGCAATCTTTGGCACGCGGCCTGCCAGGGTAAGCCCCCTGGTGGGCCGGGCCGGTTTGTTTACCTGCTGAGTCCGCAAGTTGGGCTGAACGCAGCTCCCAGTGGTCGCGGTTCTCCGTTCCAGGCCAATGGGGGCTGCGGGAAGCAGTGCGAGCAAAGGGACATGCTGGCCACTGCTTCCTGCAGCCCCCATGGGCCTGGAACAGTGAACCGCGACCAGTGGGAGCTGCGTTCGGCCGAACCTGCGGACGCGGCAGGTAAACAAACTGGCCTGGCCTACCAGGGGGCTTTCCTGGGCTCCTGAGCATGATGCTGGCTTCCCTGAGGCAGCTAATCCCTCTAAAGTGCACTGCAGTCTTTTGCTTTAACTGCCAATAGCGCTCGCACTGCATACATTATCAAGGGGTTGTATGAATATCTCAGCCAGGGAGAGGGTTTAGCTCCATTTTACAGTCAGGAAGACGAATGAAGATGTTAACGCCCATGTTTCCAGAAGGAATCACTAATTCTGGGTATTTGACTTGAGAAACCATGGGCCTGGATTTCAGACCCACTGGAACCCACCACTCCCACTGGAGTCCATGGAAGCTAGAGTTGCCTAGCCGCTCTGAATGTCAGGCCTTAAGATCATTGGTCCCCAAACTGCAGGGCATGCCCCCCTAGGGGGGCATGGAGAAACATTTGGGGAGCGTGCAGTGGGGCACAGGCCACCCCCATGGTGGGTGGGGAGGGAGTGCCACGCATCCAGCCCCACTCTGCCCCCAGCCTCGCTCCTCTCCCAACCCCCCTCAGACCCCAGTCCTGCTCTGTCTGCAGGGCCGGCCAGCCCCACAGCAGGTGGGTGGGGAGGGAGCACCACGCTTCCAGCCCTTCTCTGCCCCAGACCAGCTCGTCCCCAAACCCCATTCAACCCCCATTCCTGCTCCGCCTTCTGGCCCAGCTCTGCCCTCTGCCCCAGCTCTACTGCTGAGGAAGCCTTGGCTGTGCAGTAAGTGAGGGCAAGGGGGGGGTTACTGATACGGGGGGAGGACGGGACTGGAAAAGTTTGTGCATCATTGCCGTAGATTCTTGAAGCCGGGCATCAATAAGCACACAGCTTTTACAGACCTGTGCATCACTGAAGGTCACATACTGAACCAGTGGCAGAACCAGCCTCAGAACCCAGCCCTGCGCTCAAGGCGTTCGATTTGCCAGTGTGGCTTCTCACCACTATCTCCATGTGCTAGGAGCGTTATTACATCTGTTCCCCGTAGCACTTGCAGCACCTTGTGGCAGGAGATTGAGAGAGGGAGGGTGGCTTTAGAAAAGTCAACAGTGACCCCATGTTTTGCAACAAATCCTGGGCACCTTTGCTATCTGGGACCATATAGAACATGGTTGCAACCAAAGTCCTGTAGTGGCACCAAATCTTGTATGAAGAGGGTCAAATGAGATGTCTAAGACAAGGTTACAGTTTGCTGGTTATAATTATGATGTTTATATGTGTGTATCATTTTTGTAGCTGAAGTTGTGAATATTGGCTCTATACAGTCTTACGTTATGCTTCTGGGTGACATCCCAGATAAGTTGGTGTTAGCTCTGCCTAGCCTGCTTGATGGCCCATTAAGGACCATCAGCTGTACAACCGACCCATTGAGAGAAGGCAGATACGCCCTGTAAATCAGCAAAGTATGTAGGAACTTGCCCATGTGACTTCAGACTCCATTTTGCTCTAATTTTCCACAGTAAGGACAAAGAGGTTCTTACACCTCGAAAAGACTATAAAAGGCTGATGCCCCATCTCCATCTGGTCTTCAATCCTGCTTCTTACCTCTGGAGGGACTTTGCTACAAACTGAAGCTCTGAACAAAGGACTGAATGACCCATCCCAGCAGGGGATGTACTCCAGAGATTTTATTTGAACCTGCAGTTTATTCTACCACTGCTACAAGCCTGAACCAAGAACTTTGCCATTGCTGTATGTAATTGATTCCATTTAACCAATTCTAGCCCTCATCTCTATCTTTTCCCTTTTATGAATAAACCTTTAGAGTTTAGATTCTAAAGGATTGGCAACAGCGTGATTTGTGGGTCAGATCTGATGTGTCTATTGACCTGGGTCTGGGGCTTGATTCTTTGGGATTGAGAGAACCTCTCTTTTATTGGGGTATTGGTTTTCATAACCATTCACCCCCCAGGACAGGGGGCACTGGTGGTGATACTGGGAAACTGGAGTGTTTAAGGGAATTCCTTGTATGACTTGTGGTTAGCCAGTGGGGTAAGACCAAAGTCCTCTTTGTCTGGCTGGTTCGGTTTGCCGCAGAGGTGGAAAAACCCCAGCCTTGGGCCGTAACTGCCCTGTTTAAGCAATTTGTCCTGAATTGGCACTCTCAGTTGGGTCCCGCCAGAACCACATCATTACAGTGGGTCTTGGTCCATTTGCACTTTGAGTAAAAGAATGATGTTTCTATGGGCAGAGCAGGGACACACTGTTCCCTTTCATTGTTCCTATGACCTTTGGTTTTAATGGGAAAAGGAGATCTAGAAAAAGCAAAGAGGAGAAGCAAGGAGGCAAACGTTCATCCTAAAGCACACGTGTTATTCAGCACTCAGCACACAACAGAAGTGGCTTTAGGTATTTTATTAAGGTTTCCTTTTCTGCAGTTCACCCCCCTGCACAGTCCCTAACAGGAAGTTTAAAAAAAAAAACCATGTGCGATATAGGGCCCAGCAACCTTGACTTCAGTCACAGGCATCTGAACTGGAATATGGAACGTAAGCAGAGAGAACATGTGCAGCATAAACAGACTGCAGTGGGTTGCTGCCCCAGCGCTGCAGGGGGAAAGCGGCACAATACTGATAAGTTAAATTAATATACTGCCTTGTATCCGGAAGGATCACAGGCTGCTTCACAAAATATATTGATGACTTACCTCAGGGGAGAGCATTCTTTGGGAACAGGGAGAAGGAGTAAACCTCTTTTGGGGCAGTGCTGTCGTGTAAGGTGACACCAAGGAGTGCATTGTTGGAGCTGGGACCAGCGCCAGTGGAGTCTGTTGTATTTCACGCTGCTCCTTCTCCCCAGTCTCCTGGGACTTGGACTTCTCACGAGAGGCTTTGTTGTATCCGTTCTTATGGGAGCTCCTTCTTGGGCTTCTGCTTCAGTGATTGGTGCAGCTCCTCCTGGTTTCTCGCAGACACTGGGAGTGCTGATGCCAGATGCAATCGTGATGTTGATATCAGCTTTGGTGCTGCGGGAATCTGAGCTGATGCTGGCGCTGGATCTCCTTTGAGCTCTTTTCTTGCCTGTCTGCTCGATGACGCTGGCTTGTCCACTAGTAGGATTCAGGAATTTGACTCCTCGGGGTCTGATGAGACTTTCATGGACTGTTCCAGAGGACAGAATTTCAGCTTCCTGTCTCGTGAGGTACAAGGTCTGGTGGAGAAGGACAAGCATTCTGGGCCTCTGCTCAGAACGTGAGATTCCCCCAGGGAGAAGAAATATCTGCTGTGTCCAGCCTTCAGGGGATTTAGTCCATTGCAGGAGGGCCAGAGCTTGCAGCCTGCAGGTTTAAAGTCTGCCATGTTAAGGAGCCCTGTACTGTGTGCATGTCTGGAGGGCAGAGTCTGATTAGTGGAGTTCAGTCCAGGTGGGTCAGATTAGTTCACAGTGGTCAAGTACTGGAGATGTGAAGACTCCATCCTGCAGACTTTGGCAGGGTTTGAAGAAGTTTAGCCTGAGCTAAGACCTAGCTGATTGGGCATTTTCCAGGCTCTATGTCACTGCCAGGGGTGATAAGAGGAAACTGAAAGAGAGTGGCAGCTGCCTCCTCTCTGCGTTTATGCCCTTGTACAGGAGCACGAGGCAACACCAGACTATATGCTTCCCCAAAGGCCACTGCTATTCAAAAACCCTCCAGGCTCCCACGCAGGAGGTGCCGGCACACCTCCAACGGGCTCCACACTGGTGCTTACTGGAAGAAAACCAGGGGCCCAGCTTGACTATCACCACCAAGCAACAGACTGCAACTTGCAGTACCAGGGAAAAGGAAGTGGATAACACACATGTGCATTTTGCAATTAAAGGAGCTGGAAGTAATTCTTGCCTCACTAATCCCATCTCCAGCTGTTGAACAGTAATGTGACAGAGCTAATGTGCCATTGACATTTGTGAGAAGGCGGCTCTAACCTGTGCAAAAAAGAAATCCTGTCCATCCAGCATGCTCGGCAAAGAAATCACATCTAAATATGCTCATAGCCTTGACTGTACATCCATCCATCCTGCTGCCTGGTCCCTTGCCATTTGCTGTTATCTTTAGCTTGCCACATAGTAACACCTGGCCCCATCATTATGTGACATTCTTGTTATCCCACAGGAAAAATAAAAAAAACAACACAGCAGGAACTAAAAATGATACATCCCGTCCCATCCCCAGGGCTGTCATTGGGGGCTAACAGTGCGCTGTAGTGTCAAAGTATTAGATTTTAAAAGAAAGGAAAAATATAAAGAAGCAAAGAGGGAAAAGAAAATTAAGAACAAAATGTGAGGTTTTTGAGGGAGGAATATTGGTGATCAGCTGAGTCAGAATTCATGTCCAAACACAGCTGGTTGTATGCAAGAGCCTAAACCAGCATGGATTCAACAAGGAGATACGCTTAAGCATGAACTTTATACTGTTAATGTTGAGACAGGCTGATTGCCTTGTCCCACTTTAAATACTGTCTGAATAATTATTTGCAAGTCACCAACCCTGGGCTGCAAAGATTGACAGTGTCATAAACGATGCTTCAGCCATAACAGCTGCTGCCAGCAGGAGTTCTAAGAAATGTCGCTTTTAATTAAAAACATCGTTTTGAAATACACTGCACAACTTCTACATGTGAAGAGAGGTTTTACCCACCGCGGGCATGAGATGCCATGCAGAGCCGAATGGGCACGGCTTTCCTTATAGCCTGGAAGGTCAGCCACAAGATCATACGTGCACAAAAGGTGCCAGGTATTCTTAAAAGGGGTATGCAAAGAGCCCAGTCTTGTTTCAATTGTGTTAGCAACTTGCCTGGGCTTCCAGGAAATGCTATGTGAAACAACTGCATGGAACAGAGCTCCATACTGCAATGCCCACGGCACCACTCTGTTTTCACTTGGTTGTCTAATACCATGGCAGAGGTTTTCAAGAGTGACTAGTGATTTTGGGTATCAGTTTTTGGATGCTCGATTAGAGACACTTTAAAGGGGCCCAATTTTCAGAGCGTAAAGTGCTTAGCACTTGCTGAAAATCAGGTCCTTTCCAAGGCATTTCAAACTGGGCCCATGAAAGTCACTAGTCACCTCCTGAATTCTAGTCCTACTCCCTACCACACTGCTGCCCCCTAGAAAAGGAATGTCCAGCTAGGGTGACCAGACAGCAAATGTGAAAAATTGGGATAGGGGTTGGGGAGTAATACGAGCCTATATAAGAAAAAGACCCCAAAATCGGGACATCTGGTCACCCTAGGTCCGGCCAACATGCTGTTATTAGGAGGCAGAGCTGGAGCAGTATAATGTTAGGGACATTAAAACAAGAGTGATGCAAAAGGACTTCTTCCTTCTCTCCAATAAAACCCAAAGCCTCTGCCCATGTTTTAGCTGGTTCCAACTGAACTGCAGCCAAAGCAGCACGAAGGTACAATAATGTGCTCCAAGTGCTCACGAAAGGCTCGAATACAGCTCTGCACAGCCTTCTGAAAAACTACAGTGCAGCATTTCCAGGGCTACCATCACATCAGTTGCATCAAAATTCTGTTAGAGCAACGAACAAGGTCTCGTGAACTGCTGAGAATGAATACTCTGCAATGCGTTTCGGGAGCGGAGGTTCCCTAGGAACCTTTTACCACCGTCATCGGGTAGCAAATGTCAGACATGTGATCCCTATTCTATACGCATTCAATATTTTTTATTGGCTTTGATCCATTGCTGTCAGTAATCTGGATTCGGTGGGAACTGATTGCATTTGAGAAAAACATACTAATTTCCCACAAGGTCTAATTTTCTGGGGAAGCATTTCAACTATTTTGGCAAATCCATGTTCTGGCAATTCAGTACTAGTCCATAAATTCTTAATGGGTTTTCAATCACAATTCATCCCAGTAATACAAGCTGCAATACCGATTACCATATTAAGCATGACAGAACAATGTAAAAAGGATTTTTCAAGCAATATTAATAACCTGTCAAGTGAATAAATCTCCTTCCTACTCAAGCACTACAGGGGATCTGGATGCTGCAAAGGAACATGCAGTAAATAACCTTTTGGAGGAGGATAGCTTATTCTCAGCACATAGCCCTAGGTGTCCCTTGGTTTTCAGACTCTTGCACTGCACAGACCCAACCAGTTACTCAATCTGACAAAGCTCAAACAACGGAATCTGAAGAGAGGGTTCTACAGGGAGCTTTGTGTGGCCTAGCAGATAGAGAACCAGACTGGAAAGCAGGATTCTAGTCCCACCTCTACCACTGACCTTGGGCAAGTCACTTAACCTCCCTGTGCTTTGCATCCCCTCCTGCCCTTTCTCTACCTTGTCTATTTAGACTATAAAATCATAGAATCTCAGGGTTTGAAGGGACCTCAGGAGGTCATCAAGTCCAGCGCACAGCTTAAAGCAAGACCAATCTCCAGACTGATTTTTTTTTGTTTTTAAACACATCCCAGTTCCCTAAATGGCCCCCTCAAGGTTTGAACTCGCAGGCCAATGCTCAAACCACTGAGCTATTCCTCTCCACCATGCTGGACGAAGGAACAGTCTTATCACATACACATGCATAATCTCTAGCATAATGGGGCCCAGACCTCAGCTGTCACCTCTAGACTTTGTTCTAACATAAACCACAAAAGGAGAGCAATTGCTTTACAGCATAAGCAACCCTTCCTAGCACCTTAGTTTAATAGAATCATAGGACTGGAAGGGACCTCGAGAGGTCATCTAGTCCAGTCCCCTGCACTCATGGCAGGACTAAGTATTATCTAGACCACCCCTGACAGGTGTTTGTCCAACTTGCTCTTAAAAATCCTCAATGACGGAGATTCCATAACTTCCCTAGGCAATTTATTCCAGTGCTTAACCACTCTGACAGTCAGGAAGTTTTTCCTAATGTCCAACCTAAACCGCCCTTGCTGCAATTTAAGCTCATTGCTTCTTGTCCCATCCTCAGAGGTTAAGAAGAACAATTTTTTTTCTCCTCCTCCTCGTAACAACCTTCATGATTCACCATTATCCATAATAAAGATAAAAGAGCCACAGGGAGAGATCAGTGCCAGGTGATTGTCCCGAGCACAGGGCAGGGGAGCAGGAATCACCGTGTAGCGAACTATAGTCTGGGGCTGAGAGCCATGACTCTGTTCTTAAGCCACTTCACTCCTCGGTGCTTCAGTTTCCCCATTAGTCAAATCGGGATAATGCTCACTCCACCTTTCTAACACGGTTGGAGAGTTTAAGGGTACAAAATGTCACTAAGTGCAAAGCACTATTAGTAATAATAGTCCTGATTTAACCAGCCTTCTAGACCAGTGTCCACTCAAGCGCCAGTGGACAGTAATTGCTCTGGAAAGAGACACTACAAAAAGAAAGTACCACGGATTAACTGATTACGATTTGAAACACACACCTTTTTTCCCTCGTGATGACACAATCCACGACTTCCTGACTATCAATATTATGCAATGATGTGACCCTTTGGAACTTCACAGCAGCAGAGGTGATAGAAAACAGGGCCTTCCTGGTCCACAGTTGTAGCTCTTTAGTGGCTGAGATAAAGGAGAATCTCTTTTAGCTGCAAGCTGTATAGGATCTTGGAGGCTGCTGAGCAATTCTGATTTCATCCAGCAGAGGGCAGAGAACATACTACCAGACCAAGTATAAGCCCGTGAGTAACGTTTAACGTACCAGCCTTTCACCTCCTGGGTTCCAAAGAGGGAGAGAGGAGCCACAGCACAGGGCTGTGCAAATGGGAATGGGTGAAGTGCTGTTACATCTAGGTAGGCCGGACACGAAACACACAAGGGTCGGTGTCTGTGGACCTGCCACATCCCCAGGTGACACAATAAGGCATGCTTTGCTGCCTGGGTTCGGCAGAAACACATAGCAAAGGACGTTGGCAGATCAATGCCGAGGCACTATGCACAGATCAGAAGCCTATGTCTCTTGTGCTTTTAGTCACATAGCTAGGGCCAAGGGGTCCAGGTACAGAGCACTGAATTCAGCCTGATTTCAACCTGAGTACATAGACCCAAAGGGGGTTTTAACCACAAAGAACTGCCTACCATAATACCCCTCCACGTATAACCTGGGTATGTGTTATAAATACCACCCCGCACATACGCTGTGTGGACGCATGCAGCATATGAATTAGCTCATAGCTGGTTGCAACCTTCCTACCCTGCCGTGGCTTGTACGCTCACAATCCTCAGCTAAGAGCACACGGAGGAGGTTCTCAAACTGTAGGCTGGGACCCCAGAGCGGGTTGAAACTCTGTTATAATGGGGTCGCCAGGGCTGGCGTTAGACTTGCTGAGGCTCGGGGTCGAAGCCACAGCCCAAGCCCCAACCCCAGGGTGGTGGGGCTCAGGTCACAGCCCTTTCCTGCCCCTCCTTCCCTCTCATGGCGGCAGGGCTCAGGCTTCAGGCCCCCTTCCTGGGGTGGTGCAGTAATTGTTGTCAGGAGGGTATCACAGTGCAATGAAGTTTGAGAACCACTCGAGAAAGCCCCCATCTGTTGTAATGAGCAACATTCCTGGGCTGTCCCAGCAGCGTTATGCTAAAGAGCTTCAACCTGCAGCATAGAGGAGAGATGGACAGCTAAGAACAGAGGAGCAATGCAACACCTTGTGCTGTGAGACGTCGTGGAATTGGAGATATTCCAGGCCTGGACCATAGACATCAGTCGGTATACTACTAACATCCATCTAGCAGTGAGGGGATACTGCCAAGAGTCAGGATGGGCTAGCTGACCATCTAGAGTGCTCTTCTGATCCACTCACTTCATATGAATAGCATTAATTCTTCCTACTGAGACTCAGCCTTTTATTCCTAACACTGTCTCAGAGCGGGGTAAAAGGGTTCAGGTGCAAAACCAGTATGCAACAACAGAGGGAAATGGGGGTGAGGGTGCAGGGTGTCAAAACAAAGACAAGTTCAAGCCCAACTCACGACAGCTGCGTCTGTACCTTTCAGAAATCCCACCAGCAGTTTTGGAGTCTCAAGCAAGGCAGGCAGCCACAAAAAACCCAGCTCCGTCAGGTTGCTTCCAGCTCACTGAGTATTTAACATTCTGCACAGGGTGATCACTTAAGCCTGCTGCGATCTGGTTTCAACACTGGGTTTTCTTTTAATTTTCATAGGCAGAAGCATTAATTTTCAGGTTTGCGCTGTCTGAAGTTCCGGAACACAAATGGCTTTTTTCAAAAGCCCCCCCCCCCCCCCCCCCGAAAGAAACACGTACTAAGCAAATTGCAATTTACATTTTGCCACAAGCATCTTCTGCTGAAACCTCAACTGTCAGTAATTGTAGGATACATGAGTGAGTGATAAGTGGGCGTTATCGAGTGCTTTTATGAGTAAGTCTCATTAACCCTTTGCTTGTCTCCTGAAGGAGGCTGTTTAAGGACTGCATTACTTAAAACAAAGAGCTGTGTTTGTCCCAGTTCTGCTACTTGCAGCTTGACCCTGAAAAAGCCAATTAACTGCTCAGTACCTCAATTTACCTATCTGTAAAAGGGGTATAAATGATATTTTTCCAAGTGGGATGGTGCAAGTAGAGCTAATAGATTTTAATGACAATTTAGTCATCAAGTTTACCCTTGGTTTTGTGCTGGTAATTCACCTACAAACAGAGCATGATGTATTAATTTATTCTCTATTCAAAACTGATCAATGGTTTATTCAAAGAAATATCAGCCTATATATTGTTCACAAACTGTTTGCAGTGGATAGGCAAGTTGTGTGACTGGTCACCTAAGTCACTTGGCATTAAGGTTGCCAACGTGGTCTTTCAAAAATACAGGACATGCATGACAGAGGGGTGGCCAGTCCAAATCCGAATGGTGTTGCAACCTTGTGCACTAGGTCACACCACCACTCAAATGTGGCCCACCTGCCCCCGTCAGCCTTCTAAAGCAACACGAGACTCCTTTTATTCTGTATTTTAACTAGAGGTGTAGTGCTGCCGGAAACCTGATTTTTTATTTAAGTAGAGGACATCCCTAATATATGGGACTGTTGGCAGCCTAACATGGCATCTGTTCCCCAATGGGATGATCTAACCTTTATGTACTAATTCTGTTTCTGATCCAAATTAATTTGAGTTAGTCATTAAATAACTTTCTTTTCTGAATTAAACCCGGGCCTGGAATTTGACCTTCAAACATGCTTCTAAGAACAAGAGCTCACTCAAATGTCCATGAAAATGTGGATGTAACAAAGCTGACTCCAAGTAAATTTCTGAAAAGAATTAGCAAATACTCTGCACTCTTTGCCCAGGTCTAGCTACACGGCTCAGTTTGAGTGAAACACTTTGAAGTCCTTGGTTTCAAGGCCTTATTACTGCAAATTTTTATTACTATACTAAAACCAGAGCCTACACAAACTCAGATCTGCCTCTTGTTATGAGCAAGAGAGAAACTGACGGCCCAGCACAGTTCCTTGAAGGAACATAGCAGGGGGCTGTGGCAACATAGACGCAGAGCTGTTTCGGCAGAAGCTCAGTAACCTTTGTGTGTTTGTAGACACACACCCATTGTGAAACCTGGGGGCACTCACAGGACAGAGACTGAAAACACAAAGTAAATGAGTGGGGCAGGATGCCTCTGACTAATGGAGACTAACCATATTCCCACCCAGACTCAGGCTGGTGAGGAAAAGACCACCTGTGGTGAATGCTTCTGTAAACAGATGGGATTGGATTGTACCCCTGGACGTCAACAGATTCTGGCAGACAGACAAGGGGAAATGAAGGATTCTTGGCCAATAAAAAGATTCCTTAGTTCTAAACCCTGAGTGTGCAAATCGGAAGTTACCAAGAAAGCCGGGGGCAGGGAGAAGCAGAGTGCTAAGGAACCAGGAGCCATATGATATAAGGATTTGCAGATTTATTTAACTACACTGAAGCAGCATTCAGACCACTAGAAATATACTCGAGATACCCTGCACCACTAATGAGGCAGGATTTTGCTGTTGGCACTAGCTAAAGATTTGGAGCAGTAATGCTAGAAAAAGCCCATTGCAGTAATCAAACCATGAATCACTATGAGAGGGGCGGGGTGTTGAGAGACTGCCAAAAGGAAACTGAGAAGATGCTCCTGGCTACTGCCCCGACCTGGGAATCCTGGTAGGGTCGTCCTGCTCATTAAGAACTCCTAATCTGCATGCCTCTGACAGCTATCTGCAACACAAGTCGCTCATTACAGGTGCGCCAACTCATTTAGGGAAGATACAATATTTACGACATGCCTTGTGGAAAATGAGACGCCTCAAATAAAGGACATAGCCAGAGATTTCCCTGCATCTCTGACTTACCGTTTTAAACCCTCTGCGCACATGCAGCTAGCTCACAGCCGAGCAACCCTCATCTCCCGGGAGCTGCTGTTCCCTCTGCCGCGGCAATGCGTGAATGAGACTGGCTGTGGAACTGTCAAAGGAAGTATTACTGCCATTTGACAGCTTCAGATCCACGGTGCAAGGTGAAGTGTTATAAAAGTGCCTCGGTCCCGATCTGAAAAGTGACTTAAGAGACCAAATAAGAGTAGATGACACCGTCTGTCTCGGCCGCCACATCACTCGCCCAAGGTCACAATAGCAACTCGTGTCGCAGCCAGGAACTGAACACCCAGCCCAAACCTCACCCTAGGGCCCCATCCACGAGACCATCCTTCAGACCTCGACTGGGGAACATGCTTCCTCCTCGATCATTTGGTGTGACAGAGCTTGGATTCGTGAGCCTTCCAAACAGCCTGCAAGACTCACCTTGGCACCCCGGTATTTGGGGAAGAGGCTGTCACACGTGGAGAGGCTGGCACTGGATAACTATGGGGCTGGGCACCAATGGCGGGAGGAGATGGGCGCTTGTTATAAGATCAGATGGCAAGGATGCCCAGAGAGGGGGATGGGAGCCTCTGGGCTAGACAGACATCTGCACTGTATGAACCGAAAGGCAAATTTCAGTTCACTGCAGCACCAACTGGAGAAGGCACCGCATGGACAGATCCTCAGCACCGGTCTCTGGGAGCCTGGTCCCCAAGGTCTCGTGTTCCTCCTGGACAGAGGCTACCAGTCAAGCCCAGTTACATGAGTTCCCCACAGCCAAGCAGGATGAGACCACAAGACTCATTTTCACTTGTAAAATGAACCGACACTGCTACAGCCCAGGTGTAGAGAGGGGAGAGGCCAGCCCACGAACACACCCACTACACAGCACACCTTGCCTTGCCCAGTCGGTATTTCCGCAGTGCTTGGGAATGCCTGCCATTAGAGGTTGTTCACCGCAGAGGAATGCACGTCAAATCATGATCACTTGCTCAGTGCTTCGTGCATTCTCTGTCCCCCTGAGCCGCACTACAAGCTGCCTCCCGTCTGCCCCGAGGGCGCGGGAACGCCAGTCATGCCATTCCCACGCTGCCACTCCCGTTAGGGTCAGCGCTCTGCTCCCCACTCTGCCCACGTGCTGCCGGGATCAGCGATGCCAATCCAAAAGAGAAGAGGGGACGTGGGAGCAGCATTATGCACACAGAGAAAGGAGGACTGGATGGGACGGGGACAAGCAGCAGTGAGGTTCCTCATACCCAGGGTCAGGGCCCTCTTGCTTATTGAGGGTTTGTGCCTTGACATGCAGAGGTCAGCTCACAAGGAGCTGCTGACTCCTAGTTAGCACCACACAAAGCAATCAGCCAGGAGTCAAATTCAGCCTGGTTTAAGATGGCATCATTTGGCCCTACATTATTGCTCAATAGCAGGAATTAAATCTGAACCTTAACCAGAGTCATTCCCACTCCCCACACTGCCAAGCCAACAGCTCCACTCTCACTGGTCCCCAGCACTCTGGGGTTGCCCCAATCCTGCGCCAGGTGCAAGGCCCAGTTGTCACTCCAGCAGCTGAATCAAGCACTGGCCACCAGGGGAGGCTCTAAATCAAAGTTTCAGGGCATTCAACTCCAGCAGCATTTTGGCTCATCCATTGAGGGCCCTTGTGACAGCGTTCCTGGGCCTGGCATGGTGAATGCCAGGCTAGTTTGCTGGAGCTTTAGCCTCACTTCTGGAACGAGCACCAGAGGAGATTCCTCACATGGAGCCCGTGTTCTTTCAATGGCCATGAACGGAATGAAAGGGCATTTCAGCTTTGCTGGGCCATTTGAGCTTCCGTTACGTTGCTGGGATTGTACACACCTACACACAGGAGTGACACAGAGACAGCCAGGCAGTGGGTACGGCACTGCCCTGACTCAGGAGACCCGGCTCTGTCACTGACCTGTTGGATGGCCTTGGGTAAGCCATATCCTGCCCTGTGCCTCTGTTTCCCCACCTGTAGAATGGGGATAGGGATACTGACCTCCTCTGTAAGTGGCTTTGAGATCTACTGAAGAAAAGAGCTATACAAGACATAGGCATGATGATACACAAGCCACCAAATAGCCATCAAACTGTAACAGCTTCCAGCTACTACTAGTCCATACCAGTCAAGCCTAGGTCTCAGACCTGATCTCTACGGATCCCCCAGATAAAAAGAGAAGAGGAAGAGATATACCCACAGCTATCTAAAACTTATTACTGATCAGTTCGCACCCTCCCACCGGTACAACCATCGTTCTATACATACTTCTAACAAAGCGACAATAGAGCCATTTAATCCAAAGCTCTTGTGTAGTCTGGCTAGCATTACTTACTGACAATAGAGTCCTTTCAGTCTGGAGAACCGCCCCAGAAAAGCCTGCCGCAGCTCTGCACAGAGTAGGTGTGGTTCTGTTCGATGCTGTAGCTGCAAATGCAGTGTCTTTTGCTAACAGAGCTGCTGTACCGCACTCTGAATAGGAAGCCGTCTTCAACTTGCATGGGGACCTGAATCTCTGCGTTTTCTTTTATAAAGTGAATAAAGGATTATCCGAGACAGGTTCTCGCCCCATCTGGGGAACCATCTGAAGGGTCTAATTTCCATCTTAAAGCTCCGATTTCGCTAAGTTGCCAAGTTGTCCTTGGTTACCAGAGGTTTTTCAGTAGTTGGCAGAAAAAGCAGCAGATGCTTCAAACTGAATGGAGAGCAGTTCTCTTTCACGCCAACAGGCTTGAAATGCCACCACTATCTTGGTGTGATTAGCGGTCTCGCCTACTTCCAGAGAGCTTTGCAACACTAACACACCACATAATAGCACCGTGCACAGCCTCTTCTCTTCAAAAATGGGTATGGAAAACCGGTGCAGGACAGAGGCAAGATTGGAAAGAGAGCTACACAGATTTCCTTTGATAAATGAAACTATATTAAGCTACAGTTCCTAAAAAGGGGAGAGATCATTCCCTCACTCCCCCTCCACTTTTTATTTACAAAGCCCAAATGGCTTAAAACTCTCACACTTCATCTTTGGATACATTTTAGTACAGGACAGAATAGATGGGGGTTTTGTTTCTTCTTTTCAGCCATCTCAGTGAAGATGGCTAACGTTGAACATTACCCAGCGTAACAGAAGGTGAAGAATCGATAAAGCCTATTCAGGTTTTATTTTATAACCTTCCCCCCCAAAACAAACAAACAAACAAAAAAACACATATGTAAAAGAAGAAAAGTGCACTTTATAAACCAGATTTTTTTTTTTAAAATGGCTCTTTGGAGGGAATTTCTACATGTGCTAATTCCACAAAAAATAATTACATTGTCAAGATTTTAAAATCTTAATCTTTTTTATTCTCTTTTAAAAAAAAAACAAAGATTTTAGCTGAATTTTCACTATGCTGTTTGCTTGATTTCCGCTTCTGGTTCAGTTTATTCAGCAAACCAAGACTGGTCAGTTTCAACTTTGTTTCCAATCCATTTTGCTTGCTGGTTCTCAGACACTAGCATTATGTATTCCTTCTGTCCCCCTGCCCTCTCAAGAACATGTTGATCTCCAAACCCTCAAAACTTAGAGGAAGCTGAAGAGTGTCACAACAACATTCCTATGGAGTTCTATAAAATGCTTTTCCTTTAAACAACGTTTACATTTTATCCTTAAAAATTTACTAGAAATAAAACAATCTGTGGTAGAGGATCGAAGGGACAGGATTCTTTCCTTGGTTGTGACTGAGGGTTCACCTAAACTACAACAACCACCACCACCACCACCACCACCTCCCGTGGCAGAGAGTTTCAGAGCATGGGTCAACTGATTCGGGCTTGTGCTACAGAGCTAAAAACAACAGTGTAGACATTCTCGTTCTGGTTGGAGCCCAGGTTCAAACTTAATAATGGTGGTGGGTCTCAGAAGCCAGGCTCCAGCCTGAGCAGGAATGTCTACACAGCTATTTTGAGCCCTGTAGCACAAGTTGGACTCAGGTCACCTGGGATCTGAGACCCTCTGCTGCAGGATTTATTTGCAGGGTAGATGTACCCTGAGTTGCAGAGGTGGGTGAGGCCACTGTTGAAAGTTGGAGTATGGTCAAGGTTTTAAAGAGTGCTTAGTGATTTTTGGTATTCAGCTTGCGACACCTTGAACCGGGCCTGTTGTGCACAAAGTATCCAGTACTCACGTCTCAAGTTGGGCAGATAAAAGACAGACATCCATAGCTGCTAATCCCTTTGGAAAATCCTGACCATGCATTTGTACCTATCATGCAAGGCAGTAGATTAAAGGAAGGGTAAAAGGTCAGCTACAGTAGAATTTAAAACAACAGCAGCATGTGACAAACCACTGCAACTAGAACAGAAGGTGGCTGGATGTATACACACAAGTTTGGATAGACCTGGTATACAGAAAAAGTTCCAATGTAAAGACCTAATGGAAGACACTACAGTCCTCCTGCCCAGCCAGGACTTCAACGCCACTGAGAAAAACTGAATCTGACAACGGAAGAACAATTGTATTGGTCACAACCATAACCACAGCAAGGGGCCTGCCAAAGGAAAGAAAAGTTCGGAAATTCCCAGTGGCAGTAAGGGTGTGGAAGGAAACAGGAACTAAAGATGAAAGGCCTGGAGGAAAAAAACAACCCAACATCTGCACACAGAGCTCTAAGTGATGACTGGGAGGAGACCAGGCCAGGTGCAGCGCTGCCAAGAGCCGGAAAAAGCAGATCAGTGTCACCAATTCGGGCCTCACTCTTTTTTAACAAAAGCCACGAGCCACCATGCAATCTGACACTCAGGCGGGACAAATGCATCAGTCAGTAGAGGGAAAGAAGAGGCACATGGTGTAGGTACATCTCCAAGAAGTTGCTTGGGAAATAAGTAGAGCTGGCTGGAAAATGCTACGTTACTTGCCATGACAAGTTTTGAAATAAATGTAAATTTGTGGGGTTTCCTAGAGAGTTTTTGGAAACTGAAGATTTTGGGGGGAGGGGGAGAGAGCACGGATGGCAGAGAAAACTGGACATTTTTAAGACAAATGAAAATTCTATTTAGAATACAAGAGGCCATTTTTCAATGAAACTGTTAGAAAGACATTGACCACCTCTAGCAATGAGCATGCAAGCGAGCGGCAAACACAGCCACCTTGCTGGAGGAAGAGAAGTGTCATTCAAAAACACACACACACAGATCTAGTGTGCACATGAAGAATTCATCACAGAATGTTTCCTGCTCTCTCCTTTACAAGACATGGCCACATCTTTGTCACCGGCCTGAGATGCAGGAAGGGATGGTGGCAGAAAGTACAGGATGGTAGTGGATGGACCTCCCAGGGTAAATGCAAAGCCTATTCCTGGTTGAGAGTTTCGATCAAGATGACCAGTCCCAACAGACAAGAAGAACGAGAGGCGTGTCCTTTGAAGAAGAATGCCACTGAAGGCTGTGACCCTGCAGGGGTGGTAGTTTTCCAAATGAGAGGAAGGATGTCCCAGTGGTTAGGGCATCAGCCTTGGGAGACCTGGGCTCAGGTCCCTGCTTGGTCACAGGTGACGTTGGGCAAATCACTGACTCTGTCTACATGTCAGTTTGCCCATCTATAAAATGTAGCAAAAGGCACTTGCAAATCTCACTGGGTGTTGTGAGGATTGAGGGGTTTGGACACCACAGTGATTAGAGGTATGTGAGTACTTAAGATAGATACCTGTTTCACAGAGTTTCCACAGTACTTACCAACTGACCTGTATTTGTTAAAAACTACAGACCCCAGGCTGGATAAGGTTACGTGATCCGGTTTTAGCCAGCAGCTTCGATCACATCTTCCCAACAGCCGCAGGTATCACATCCCACCGACTGCCAGTTTTGCTCCAATGGACAGAGCAACACATTTTGCACTATCAACTCAACTCCATTTCGTGTCTACATCTCAGTACAATCTGTTAGTGCAAGCTGTTAACCAACGGTTTTGATCTAAACTTACTGCACAGCTTGACTTGCTTCCATGCTCACCCCTTTCATTTCACCCTTCCTTCCTCCCACATTGCACAAGGTGTAACAAGAGAATCTTGCAATTCACTCCTATGATCTGCAAGGCAGATGAAGCATTTAAAAACAACTACCAGATGTAAAGACGGACTTCATTCAGCTTTTAGGTCTGGTACTAGTGCGGAGGTCTTCAAGTTGACGGGAATTAGTACGCTATTAGGTAAGGTATGCAGGAGGAGCAGGGGAGGAGAACAGAAGAGCATTGCTCAAGGCATCTCAGTGTAGTTGCTTTGGAATGCATCTGAAGCCCAGAGATACTGAAAATTCTGTCAACTGCCATTTAGTTCTTTACTTCTTAGGCCTGGTCCACACTACAGCGTTAAATTGATTTAAACAGCGTTAAATCGATTTAATGCTGTACCCGTCCACACTACAAGGCACTTTAAATCGATTTTAAGGGCTCTTAAAATCGATTTCTGTACTCCTCCCCAACGAGAGGAGTAACCCTAAAATCGATATTACTATATCGATTTAGGGTTAGTGTGGACGGAAATCAAAGTTATTGGTCTCATTCTTTTACTGAGCTACCCAGAGTGCACCGCTCCGGAAATCGATGGTAGCCTAGGACCATGGATGCACACCACCGAATTAATGTGCCCTAGTGTGGACGAGTAAAATCGATTTTATAAAACCAGTTTTATAAAACCAGTTTTAATAATTTCGATTTTATGCTGTAGTGTAGACATGGCCTTATTGAACTACAACAGTTTCTGCCCTTAGCGGAAAGCAGAGAGTTTACCTACGCAGCCTCAGGGCTTGTCTACACTTGGAAATCTACTTAAGTAGCTACTCCTGCGTGGACATCAGAATAAGAACACATCCACCTGGAAACACCCAAACATCTGTATTGGGAGAGTTATTCTGGTAAGTTACTGAAGTTATACAAGTCCTTAGTCTATGGCAGGGGTTCTCAAACTGGGGGTCAGGGCCCCTCAGGGGGTCATGAGGTTATTACACGGGGGGTCGTGAGCTGTCAGCCTCCACCCTAAACCCCGCTTTGCTTCCAGTATTTATAATGGTGTTAAATATATTAAAAAGTGTTTTTAATTTATAAGGGGGGGGGGCTTGCACTCAGAGGCTTGCTATGTGAAAGGGGTCACCAGTACAAATGTTTGAGAACCGCTCGTCTATGGCATCATCTAGCCAGTCTGTCTCTCCACACTCTAGCTATTGCAACAAAGCGATGATGAAAGCAACACAGTCTGGAAGCCCTGACATTACTGTTGTGTGAATCATGAATGAACACACAGAACAAGCCACCCTTGACTGTGATGACGCAGATGATCTCTCCAAGTGCTGTTCTCCAGCAACAGTTTGTCTAACCAAGCAAGGACAGCGAATAAAAACGGCCCTGACAATGCCCGGAATTCTAGCACACGGGAAAATGAAAAAATCCAGACTTGCCTATCTGCTCTGAAGAACACACATCATTAACATGTGTTTTATTATCTATTATGTACCTAACAGGTCCCAAGGAAGAGCAATGACCCACTGCGCTAGGTGCTGTACAAACCCTGAGAGTCAGTCCCTGTCCCAAAGAGCGTATCATCTACATAGACAAGACAGACAGAGAGTGGTAGGGGAGAGAGGAAGTAACTTGCTTAACGTCACCCAGCAGGTCAATGGCAGAGCTGGGAACAGATCCCTGCTCTCCTGACTCTCTCTCCAGTGCCTACCCACTAGACCATCCTTCCTTCTCTAAGAACCGAGTGGCCAACAGATTAAATCCTTTATTTTCTTGGGTGTTCAGCAAGGAGCCTGTGAACCTAGATTAGAACTGGTCTATAAATTTGCACTGAGAGTTCCATGGTTGTGAGGCACGTCCCGGCTTCACAGCACCTGCCTGATTGTTAAACTGTGCGCATGGCACGTCGAGTGACACTGTTCCAAAGGACAGTCTGTTGGCATTAAGGAACACAGGGGAGTCTTATGCCTCTGACTCTAGGGTAGGACACATCAGCCTTTCCTCCTTGCTACTCACTCCTGGTCCTCCTATGCACCCCAGAGCCCCTTGCACCACTTCCCATCACTGGCAGAACATCCTGTGCGGATCAGTAAACTACTTCTAGGGTGCTGGTGGCACCGGAGCAGAAGCGAAGGCGGAGAAAATCAGCAGGCTTGGAACACAGCATTCAGGGTGAGCTAAGGGAGCTCAACTACAAAGCAAACTAAGGACAAAGCACCAGAGAGATGTGCTTTCGAACAGGCCTCATCCGCTCATTTCGAAAACTCCACCCCACTGAATTCAAATACTCGCCATTACACAGAACCATTGAGGGGAAGGAGTTTCTTGGTAGGAAGGAGCAGGTGAAATTTCAACCCTCAAAAGGTGCTTAAAAACTGAGAGAGACCAAGGCCCTGATTCAGCAAGGTACTCGAATGCTGGCATGCTGCTTCCGCTCACGTTTAAATACCTTGCTGAGCTTTCGTAGATTCTAAGGTCAGACAGGATCACTGCTATCACCTAGACTGACCTCCTGCATAACCCAGGCCAGAGAATTTCACTTACTGATCGTGCACCAAGCCCATCACTTCTGTCTGAAACTGGGGTCTGTGTGCTCCCTCTAAGAGTATGTCGACAGACGCAGTGCTAGGCCTCTCGCTATGCTTCAGAACCCAAGCCACAACATCCACATAGCCTTACTTAGCACCGTGCCTGTGAGCCCAAGTCTGTTGATCCAGGCTCGGAGGCTCATTGCAGCAGGCTGCATACACATACCCTAAGTGGGTAGTCCATGTGTTCATTTTTGCATTTATCTATCGCTTTTCACCAGAGGATCTTACCAACATTAACCCTCAGAACACCCCCAGCAGGGAAGGCAATCATTCATACTCCTCTGAGAGACAGATCAACAGAGTTCGCTGAGAGCCAGCAAAAGAGCGTCCCGGTTCCCAGCCACAATGAACGACACTCTCACAATGAACAATTAGCTCCAGCCCCCAGTTCTGCAATATCATCTACTAAACCTCAGCGATGCCTCTCCCCAAAGCCACTCTGAGCAGCCTCAGCTGCTAAGCCCACGGCTGGCCATGTGTAATGCCAGACTTCTGGATGTCTAGCAGTAATCCAATCACAGTCACTGCTTGCCTATCCACATCCTTTATTATATCCTGGCTGGATTCCTGGGAATAGTCCAAAAACAAACAAATGCTCAACGTACAAGGCAACTGGGTTGGATTATCCATCTCCTCTAGGGGGAGAGGTAACTCTGCATCTCTTGGCATGAAAGCAGAGCTCTGTTAGTCTGCACACAGCTTCCTTATTAACAAAGGCGGCTGAGAATATTCCCCTCCCCAGATGTTGAGAGCATGACTTTTTAAACAAAAAACCCAGAAACCCAGTATCAAGCATGAAATCCATACAAAATAGCCAACACAAGAAGCTCTCATGACCCTGACTAATTTAGTTTTATGAAGACTGCTCCCAGCACCAACCATCTGAGTTTGCACCAAACGCTATCTGGGAGGCTTAATAAAGGAAACCTTTACAGAGACACGGCTATCCTTTAAAAAAGCAATGGCATTTCTGGATCTGTATTTAAAATATGCTTGTCAGGAAGACACAGACGTCAATTGTCAGGTGAGACTGCAACAGAAATGCTCTTTTTCTCCTAGAAAGGTTGCTAAAGACAAGGTCGAGCTACTTGACTTCTCAAAACGCAGTCAGGAAAAAAGGTTACCCCAAGGACTGCCAGTGTATATGGCTAGCAGCTCCCTTTCCCTGCATTGCTGTACATCTGGATACTTGAGAGAATTAGCTAAAGATTTATTTACTTTTCACAACCACCGCATGCATCACATCAGTCTCTCCCACGTGGCACTAAACTACTCCAGCTTGAAAGAATTAGCCTCGTACGGCAGCGCAAGGAGCCACAAAGCGTTCAATATTTCAGCCTTTAAATGCGAAGAGAGACATGACAGTGAGTGCAAGATAACAATCAGCTGCAGATAACTCACTCGCACTGGAGGCTGTGACTCCTTCTGCGTGCGCACGGGGGGGGGGGGGGGGGAAGGCGGGTGCAGCAGAATGAGATACCCCCGGCCTTGCTCAGAATGAGATCCGGGGTTGACGTTCTGCGCTATCCCCCCACCAGCAGCTTGGAGCACTCAAAGGCTGCGTCAACGTCAGAGGTTTTCTTGACGTTGATTCCAAGCAAGGCTGATAAATGGGGGGGGGGACCCCACAGAGAAACAGAAAGCTCTGAGAAAGCTAATGCATACACTGAGGTAGAAACACCAGCCGCGCTCGCTGGCAGTGGTTAGTTACCCCTTCAGCCTGCAGCCCAAGCTGCTTCCAGACCCACCGTCAGCCTCCAGATAACAGCGGCAGCCCCTTGCCCCTGTTTCAATGAACTAGAAAGAAAGCAAACCCAGGGCTCGGGGAAGATGAGGATGAATCAACGTGCTCCCTGCTGCTGAGCGCTGCGATGTCTGTGTTCAATTAGTGATCTCCAATGTCAGTTCGGAGCAGGAGGGGGGTGGGGAAGGGAGGCCAACTCCACAGGGAATCGTAATATAATCATTTAAGCTGGCTGCCTTGCAAATCACGGAGCTCCAGTTCTGCCCTGGCTCCGCGCCAAAGCCTGAAGAACTGCGAAAAGAGGCCTGACTGGAAAGCTCGCTAGTGTGGCTTGGATTTCAATGTAGGTACCAGCCCCGTAGGAAGCTGATCCAGATCAAACAAGCGGATTACACATCGGGCTTTCAGCAGGAGAAGAGGGAGAATCTGAGATGGTTTCCCATTCCTCTTACCCAATCCCAACTATTCCCTTCTGGAGCATTGGAGGGGGCACACAGGATCACTCCTTTTTCTCTCTCCCTTGTTAGGAAGCGAACCATTCCCCCAGTTTGCAGTGTCAACCCCAAAGGGAAGGCAGGTTTGGTAGCTGAGGTGCGGGACTGGCCCTCAGAGATCTGGGCTCAAGTCCCTGCCCAGTCACAGGCTCCCTGCACCACCTTGGCTGCAGCGCTGAAGCACACAAAGGTTAAGCTTCTTTGTTTCTGAACTGGGGATCACGACACTTGCCCACCTCACAGGGCTGCAGGGAAGGCTCATCCCCTGGAGCCTGTAACGTGCTCCAAGATCACCTGAAGGAAGGTGCTATATGAAGCACAAAGGATTATCAGGACTTGGAAAACTTTCCCACTGGCTACAAGGCAGGATGAAAAATACTCTGGGGGTTGGAGCCATGATCCTTCCTATAAGACTACATGCCTATGGCCTGCCACAGTCTGCGGACTGGTGGGAACCTAATGGCTGAGATGGGTGCTCTCTTATTCCAGGTGGAATTGGAAGGGGAACAAGCCATGAGGAGCAGACGTTCCACAGGGGCAGACATTTTCTGACACCAGGAAAAGACGGTGGCTCCAGCTTCGGTTGAAGCCACCAGCACTTCCTGTTGGCTCTACAACCTGAGCTCACATGACCTATTTCCCATTATTCCCCAGTCAATTCAATGCTTCAACAGCCTGGATTGCTGCCATATCTGGAGTGCTGGGATCATTACCAGGCAGTTAATGCCAGACACTGGAGGAGAGTTCAGAGAGGAGAAACAATAACAAGGAGATTGGAGGGAACGTTTCTATTTTAAGAGCTTCCTCCTGCTTAGCAACCTGAATCTGGTACTTACCGTCCCTAACACTGAGTGCCAGGTGCTACCAATGGCCGATGCATGAACAAAGAAACCACCATGACAGCAATATGTGGAGGTGACAGAAGTGGAGGGATGTTTGCTGGACAGTAAAATGCAAATAGGTAGCAAAATAAACTATTTCATAATAGGCATGAATAAGTAACTGGTTTGCACAGTCGCTGACCTCCAAGGGGAGATTGTTCCCTAGGAAGTTCTGCAGCAAAACCAGTCCAGGTCAGAAAAGTTTCAGCGCACACTGGAGTTTTCAGGCTACCACTGTTCTCTCTCCTCACCCTGCACCCATTCCAGGCTTCCCAACGATATAAACTATGGAAGGGATGTTAAAGCTTGTGCTTCAGGATTTAAGCTAATCTGACTAATAGAGACCAGGAGGATATCTAATGTAGGGGGCAGATTATCCCACACCTTCTTGCACCTTCCTCTGAAGCACTGGATGCTTGAGACAGGACACGGGGCTAGGTTGACCTCAGGTCTGAACCAGTCTGGCAATCCCTAGGTTCCCTCCCTGTTACTCTCTTCTTACTGCCACCCTCTCCGCTCTAGAAGATGGCCCTGTACTCTGTGCGCCCCCACATAATCAGCTAGTCAGCCCCGTATTCCGTGCGCCCCCACATAATCAGCTAGTCTCCCCCACCTCAGAGTTTTCGTACTTCCAAAGGGCATATAGGAAAGAAAACAAACGTGTCTTCTCCTCCCTACCCCACCCCAATAAAACCCAAATAAGGAGGCTAATTACCTGGTGAGTGCGAGAATATGCTTTGTGATTCCTCCCACCTTTCATTAAGCTTGTTGCCCACTTAATCTGTGCACCATGTTGTCTAGCTAATGTTGCCTCTGCTTCTCTATGACAAGATGGTCTTCTTTGTTACTTGCCTGTACAACACCTAGCATGATGAGGCCCCAATCCTTGATTTGGGCTCCTAGACGCTACCATGATAACCGCCACCCATTTCTTGTTTTCTCCCCAGTCACAGATTTGAAGGGTAAGGGACCACTGTGATCATCCACTCTGACCTTTTGCATGATCCAGGCCACAGACTTCTCCCAGTGGTTCCTGAACCCAGCCTAGCAGCCTGTTGCAGAATTTGAGCACCTCTTTTAGAAAGCTGGTCAGTGATGGGAAGTCACCACAATCCCTGGAAAAGCTCCCATTCCCATAGTTCCTGCTACAATGGTTAATTACCCTCCCTGTTAATTGGTATCTTATTTCTATTCTGAATTTTGCTGACTTAAGCTTCCAGCTACTGGCTCCTGTTATAGCTTTGTCAGCTGCGGCCTGCTAGTATCCTAACTTCTCACTATGTCGGTAATCAGACTCTGTAGGAAACCCTGTACAAAGACATGGTCCCTATCCTGAGGGAATTACAGGTCCATAGCACCCACATGGCCCAAATCAACCAACAGGCCTCAACCCTGACCAGTGGGTACAAACAGCTGTGTTTGGGCTCACCGAAATTCCTTGGCCTTTCTGCCAAGACGACCAACCAATCTTGCCAGTTGCAGCAGTAATTGTGGACATTGCTAAACCCAGGGTTATGAGTTCAATCCTTGAGAGGGCCATTTAGGGATCTGGGGCAAAAAAAATAGTTGGAGATTGGCCCTGCTTTGAGCAGGGGGCTGGACTAGATGACCTCCTGAGGTCCCTTCCAACTTTGATATTCTATGATTCTATTTGTTCCCTAGGAACTGGACTGAGACCATCATACCATTTTATGGGTCAATCAGAGCGAAAATGTCAGCCCTTGCTGGAATCTGAACTCTCAGCCTCAAGATAAAAGGGTTGTGTAACTATTCATGTGCTGCCCACCTTTCAATAAGAGGTTCCCTCAAAAATATCCCAATTAGACTGTGGACAGGCTCATGTCCTCCCAGGGTGAGGATGCTGCAGAGGAAGGAATTCCCCCTCCCCCCCCCGCAGCCCCTTCCCCCAAAAAGTAACAAACAAAAATTCCCCTCATACCAGTTCCAGAGGCAAAATAAATAAAACCTGCTCTTCAGAAGTATTTTTATGAGCCCCAGTGACATGTCATCTCTGACAGGGCTTAAAAGAAGCAGAGAAGAACGGGTGAGTTCCAGAGACAGGGGAACCATTCCAGTTTACTGGCAGAATTTTGACAAGGAGCTCACGACACCCTACCCCTTCCAGCGCCATATCCCTGTATACAGCCTACCGTAACTTCCCTCAGTCATCAAGTCCCTCACTCCTACCTGGTATTCGTGTCAATCTTTCCATACTTTGTAGGCAAGGGTCTCCCAGTGCCCCATGGCAGAGCAGTATCTCACAGGGCTCCAGTCTATGCCAGGCACGAGTTTTGCTCTGGAGGCTTTGCACGCCGCAGTTGCAAATGGGCCTGTGGGTTTTTGTAATGCCCTTGATAATGGAGGCAATAACGGCTTTTTATGCCTCTGCTGAAGCCATTGTCTCTTACTCATCACAGACACCAAGCAGCTTTTCAAACCACCCAAAGGCTTTACACAAAATCCCAGCTTGCTAGCAGACTGTTTCCTCTGTGGAGACGGGGCGGGGAGGGGGAGAGGTATTTACAAGAGAAGGGAGAGGGGATTGGCAGAGTGTGGGTTGAGTGGTTTCAGCATCAGATTAGGAATCTGAAACGCCTGAGGTATAGCCACATCTCCTGCCTCAGTTTCCCTATCTATAAAACAGGGATAACACTGTGTAAGACCTCATCAGCTGAGGTCTGTACAACACTATGAATGTGGAAAGCGTCCTGTAAGTGCTAATGGTCACTGTACTACTCGGTCAAATAGGCTACTTTTCATGGGGGAAATTTCAAATGCTTCACCAGCCACAATTAACCCACCTTTTCCAGCGCTGCCAGTTTACTCCCTGGCTATGCTCGTCGGACTATGGGCTACGTCTACATTTAAACCGTTACAGTGGTTCACTCACTATAGCCACAGGAGGGGCTCTCCTATCCCAATAGTTAATCCACCTCTCTGAGAAGCAGTAGCTAAGTCGACGGAAGAATGCTTCCATCGACCTTGGGCTGTCTAAACCAGGGGCTAGGTCGGCTTAACCGTGTCACTCAGGGGAGTGGATTTTTCACACCCCTCAAGGACATAGCTGAGTCAACCCAACATTTTAGTGTAGGCCTGGCCTGAGAGCAGTAACTATTCTCATTGCTCATCAACCTTCAGAAACATACACAGGTATGGTCTTTATCCATCACTGAAAGTCAACCTCCTCTGAGAGGAAACATAGCAGCGGTTTACACTGTTCACAGGAGCTCTTAACTCTTTAGTGCAAGACATGAAGAATCCTATATGTAGGTAATCTAAGATACCCTTCTGGGGTACAAACAGTATATTGCTGAATTTGACAGGGGAAAAAGACACCATGCTAAAAGAACTTTATGGTTAGTGCTAACCAGGAAGTCAAAAAACTTGACCAATCCCTCACCCCAGGAAATCTCTCTCCAGTTTTCCTATCCGTGCTAGCTCTGCTGCTTAAGACAACACATGGTCTACCAAACTAGCAAATAGCAGCTAAGGTACTCCACACAGTACAAGGCTATCAGCTGCAGTTGAGCAATACATTACAGAATAACTCAAAAGACTCTACCAGCATGGCTCTTCCTCTGGTGGAAAAATGCCAGGAGCTCTTTAAATGAACATGGATGGTCAAGAGCAAGATTATGGCACCTCAAGCAGAAGCTGCTACGATGGTATCAAAGATAAAGGACTTTCTGCTCACAAGCCAGGCATGGGCCGTATCTTACACAGAGGGGGGCCTCTGGGAGTCTGGAGGGCAGCAAGCATTCCTGTTCCACAAGCCCTGCTCCCCCCTGAATGATTAAGCACCAACTTGCTCACTGGGCTTTGCAGTAAGTCCATCCCTTCCGTCTCAGTCATTTACACTATAAATTCTTTGGGTCAGGGATTGGGTCTATCTCGGTTCTTAGGCAGCTCCTGCCACCACGGAACCGAACATCTTCACTTTGCGTCCTGCAGACTTTACGCTCGGGGCTGCACGTTTACAACAGCAATTCCACTGCAGAACAGAAAAGAACATCATGATCGTTTTATCATGGTGTCAGCAAATTCCATTCTGGGGATACAAGAGGAATACAGCTGCAAAGATACAAGAGATATGGAAACCCTGAACACTTTATCCTTGCCGCCACCCCTCCCCCGCACCACACACACACCCCTTGACTCAAATTAAACAGAAATAATTACACCACCAATATACAGACTGGAATTCAGGGTATTATTTCAATCCTTTGATGCCAGTCTCTCTGTACACAACATGATTAGCTTGATACAGGCTTGTCTCTAATCCATGCAAACTTTTCTGGCCTATCTTGTTCAGCTTTCCTGCTATCTGGATTTCAGACCGCCACACTCAACCATCCCTGCATCTATTATCTCCTGTATGACTCAGTCCTAAGAGAGCAACAGTACCCTTTCCCCGGTTGCTGCAACCATACATTTTGTCCAGCAGTGGAAGGCTCATCGCTGTGAAACATAAAAACAGTCCTCAGCCTAGCACTCTGTGCTCTGGACACTGCCAGACAGAGCTAGAGGGATAATGCACTAGAGAGCATTATTTATAGTGGTGACAGCAGGAGCAGACGGTGCCAGGAAAATAACTTTTTTTCAATGCGTCGTGTACTCTGGATTGGCATAATTTTGTAACCAGCCTCATTACAGGATCTGTTCAGTCTTGATAGGATCCAAAATGCAAATTAGAATTTTATTACCAAATTGAGTTGACTCAGGAGAACATCATTCTGCCAGCAGTACTCTGCATGACTTGTAATCTAGTCTCCATAAATGCACAGTGTGCAAAAGAGGCCTGCACCCAGCACATGGAGCAGACTTCTGTTACATCTGCTACCCCCCTAGACCACCTTCTGGCTTGAGGTATACGAAACAATCAGGTGGCTCGTAAAGCTCTCCCTCAAGTTCAGAGCGCTGTACAAATGCCAAGTCTCATTACTCAGCCGTCCTTAGTTACTGGTACTTGAGCTCGTGTGTTTATCAACTTTGTTTCTTACACATCAGGCCAGAAGGTGGTCTGCAAAGGAAGTCAAGGCTCCACCGTGCTAGGTGACGTACAGACACATGGTAAGAGATCGGTCTTGCCCCAGAAACACTTGCAATCTAAGGAGATGTCTGGAGCTGTAATTTCCAGCTTAGGTAGATGTAGGTGTGCAAGTTTTGAATGACCTAGTGCGCTAAAAACAGCAACATGGTTGCAGAGACACAGGTGACATGACAGCTACCTGCCCCAAGGTCTCTGACATGACTGTATTGGGAGTGGCTAACCTCTCCCATGCCACCATGGCTCCACTGCTATTTTTAGTGAACTTGCTTAATCAAAGCTAGCACATGTACACCCACCTGAGATTGAAAACCCCCTTCAGCTTCAGCACAGACACACCCTAGCCAGACATGAAATGACACAAGATGGGAGGAGAAATAGACACATGGAGGTGATGTGACTTGTCAAGGTCACAGCACCTCAGTGGCAGGACCGGGAACGGAACCTACTTCGCTTGACTTCTGGTCCTGTGCACGCTAGCCACTAGACCATATTAACCTACTGATCAGCCTGCTATATATGCTCATAAAGACTGTAATGTAAAGCACAGTGTTCCCTCCCCAACCAGCCATGTCTGGTGTGGTGAGACCCAACCTGGAACAGCATCTCGCCATCATAAAGGAAGGATAAATTGGCAAGGACAACAACAACAACAAAGATCAAGAAGCTGAGGACTTGGTTTAAGAGGAAGAGTTTAAAGAGTTAACTGTTTATAACTTGGTTAAAGGGGGCCCTGACAGCTGCCTACATAGAATCATAGAAGATTAGGGTTGGAAGAGACCTCAAGAGGTCATCCAGTTCAACCTCCTGCTCAAAGCAGGACCGACCCCAACTAAATCATCCCAGCCAGGGCTTGTCAAGCTGGGCCTTAAAAACTTCTAAGAATGGAGATTCCACCACCTCCCTAGGTAACCCATTCCAGTGCTTCACCATCCTCCTAGTGAAATAGTGTTTCCTAATATCCAACCTAGACCTCCCCCACTGCAACTTGAGACCATTGCATCTTGTTCTGTCATCTCCCACCACTGAGAACAGCCCAGCTCCAACCTCTTTGGAACTCCCCTTCAGGTATCAAATCCCTCCCCAACTTTTCTCTTCTGCAGACTAAATAACCCTAGTTCCCTCAGCCTCTCCTTGTAAGTCATGTGTCCCAGGTCCCTAATAATTTTTGTTGCCCTCCACTGGACTCTCTCCAATTTGTCGACATCCCTTCTGTAGTGGGGGGACCAAATACTGCAGGTGTGGCCTCACCATTGCCGAACAGAGGGGAATAATCACTTCCCTAGATCTGCTGGCAATGCTCCTACTAATACATCTGCCTGTATGGTGCATACTTAGGAGTAGTGAATCCAAAGAGAGAAAGCTAACATTTAAGTTGAATATCAGGGGCAACTGCCTAGCAGACACCCTGTAACCCTGTGGAATAGTTTCCCACAATTGTATGGGACATGCAAAACTGGACTGGACAACGATACACTAAGTACCTGCGTATATTCTCACGCACTATACTACATCAGGTTCCTGAGTGTTAGCGCAGCTAAAATCTGAGTGTTTTACACCCATGTTTAGCTTCGTATAAATGTCTATCAACTTACTTATAGTTTGGACAGGACAATACACTGGGGAATGCATTCAAGCAGCGGTTCTCAGACTAAGACCCTGTAAGCTGCATATAAAAGGCAGAAATATTGGACTGTACCACCTACATAATTATCATCAGTGCAGAAGTAAAGCATTCTGAAACCGACACATTAAAGCCCTTTGCGAATTGCCTGATCACAGTTTACAAACCACAGTTCAATGACCAACTGTACTACAGAGTCTGGTGCTGGCTGTCGAGGAACAGTCTAGAGTGCCTCAGCAAATCTTTTATTATATACAGAAGGACCCCATTGATCCAGTCTCCTCAGCTCCGAAAGGGTGGGTAATGAGAGACTCAGCCTTTGGGCCAGTCTACACTACTGCTTAAGCTGATGTAATTATGTTGCTCAGGGGAGTGAAAAAGCCACCCCCTGAGCGACGCAAGTTACAGCTACCTCAGCACTGTCCACACCAGCGCTATGTCGGTGAGAGACGCTCTCCTGCTGACACAACTTCAGCCTCTCACGGAGGTGGAGTAATTTAGCTGACGGGAGAGAGCTCTCCAGTCATCCCTGCCCCTTTGTTGTCTATGGTAACTTCACTAGTCACAGAATCATAGAATATCAGGGTTGGAAGGGACCGCAGGAGGTCACCTAGTGTAACCCCCTGCTCAAAGCAGGACCAACCCCAACTAAATCATCCCAGCCAGGGCTTTGTCAAGCCGGGCCTAGAGTGTCTTCACCAGACACGCTACAGCAGCGCAGCTGAGCCAACGTAGCGCTTCTAGTGTAGACTTGCCCACAGGCTCTCTCGAGCAGCCTATCCAAGCCAACTAGACGTGGGGCTGGCAAAACGGAGAAGGCGTCAAAAATCAAGCCTGCCTCACCTGAAGGATGGATCACGTGGATGAGCGTCTGTGAAAGGACAATAATGGGGAGGGGAGGGCAGGGCAGACAAATCAGAAAAGACTTATCCTTCGAAAAACACAGCAGAAATCCCAGTCAACCTTTTAACTGTACACAGGGATTTCCATGTTGACAGAAGGGAATGCTGGAACCCAGCAACGCAGAACAGGGTCTTGTGCTGGAAAGAAGTGAAACGCCTGCCTTATTCCATATCTATCGCTTCAGAAATGGTAACAGTTTCTCTACTGAGAGAGTAAAAGAAAGCATGTGGTGGGAAGAGGTTTGGAGACAGAGTATTATTCACAAGGCCAGTCTCCGCTTCTGCCAGCCAATTCGCGTATCCCAGCTATCGGCACAAAAAAACGGGAACAGCTTTGGCTCCCTCCCATACCGCTGGCAACATGCAGGTTTTCTGGTTTCTATCTGGGCTGTGAACCAGAAGCAGAAAGTAGGTTACTGTCTCAGCAGCCGCCACCGCCACTGCAAATGAGTGTTTTAAACACAATCAGCAGATCAGCACGCTGGGACTCTGCAGTCCCAACGCATAAACCCAGCTGCTGAGACTGGCTTTCAACATTGCTACGGACATTACTGGGAAATTGTTCAATGCTCCTAAAGAGGATTTTTCTCACCCATGGGCGGATAGGATAATCTCTAAGAACATACGAACTGTCATACTGGGTTAGACCAATGGTCCATCTAGCCCAGTATCTTGCCTTCTGACAGTGCCCAATGCCAGATGCTTCAGCAGGAATGAACAGAACAGGGCAATTATCGAATGACCCATTCCCTGTCGTCCAGTCCCAGCTTCTGGCAGTCAGAGGTTTAGGGACACCCACATCATTGGGCTGCATCCCTAACCATCTTGGCTAAGAGCCATTGATGCACCTATCCTCCATGAAATGATCTAATTCTTTTTTTAACCCAGTATCAGAGGGGTAGCCGTGTTAGTCTGGATCTGTAAAAGCAGCAAAGAATCCAGTGGCACCTTATAGACTAACAGACGTTTTGGAGCATGGGCTTTCGTGGGTGAATACTCACTTCCTCAGATGCATGTAGTGGAAATTTCCAGGGGCAGGTATATATATGCAGGCAAGCTAGAGATAATGAGGTTAGTTCAATCAGGGAGGATGAGGCCCTGTTCTAGCAGTTGAGGTGTGAAAACCAAGGGAGGAGAAACTGTATAACCCAGTTATACTTTTGGCCTTCACAACATCCCCTAGCAACGAATTCCACAGGTTGACTGTGCATTGTCTGAAGAAGTACTTCTTTTAATTTCTTTTAAACCTGCTGCCTCTTAATTTCATTGGGTGACCCCTGGTTGATGTTATACAAAGGGATAAATAACACTTCCTTATTTAGTTTCGCCACACCATTCATGATTTTATAGACTTCTATTATATCCCCTCTTTACTCATCTCTTTTCCAAGATGTACAATCCAGTCTTTTTTAATATCTCCTCATAGAGAATCTGCTCTGTACCCCTAATCATTTTTGTTGACCTTCTTTGTAATTTTTTCAATTCCAATCATATCTTTTTTGAAATGGGGTGACCAGAACTGCACATAGCATTCAAAGTGTGGGTGTACCATGGATTTATATAGTGGCATGATGATATTTTCTATCTTTTATTATCTATCACTTTCCTGAAGGTTCTTAATATTCTCTTAGCTTTTTTTGACTGCTGCTGAAGACTCAGCGGATGTTTTCAGAGAATTATCCAGGAGGACTCCAAAGATCACTTTTTGAGTTGTAACAGCTACAGCAGAACCTCAAAGTTAAGAGCATCTCAGGTATGGAGGTTGCTTGTAACTCTGAAATGTTTGTCACTCTGAACACAATGTTATGCTTGTTCTTTCAAAAGTTTACAGCTGAACATTGACTTAATACAGCTTTGAAACTTTATTATACAGAAGAAAAATGCTGCTTTTAACCATCTTAACTTAAATGAAACAAGCATAGAAACAGTTTCCTTACTTTGTCAAATTGGTGTTTTTTTAAAACTTTTCCTTTATTATTTTAGTAGTTTGCTCTTAATATAATACTGTATGGCATTTGCTTTTTTTTCTTTTGTCTCTGCTGCTACCTTCCGGTTCCAAATGAAGTGTGTGGTTGACTGGTCAATTTGTAACTCCGGTGTTCATAACTCTGAGGTTCTACTGTAATTTCGACCCCATCATTTTGTATGTATAGTTGGGATTATGTTTTCCAACGTGCATTACTTTGCATTTATCAACACTGAATTCATCCGCCATTTTGTTGCCCAGTGACCCAGTGCTGTGAGATCCCTTTGTAACTCTTCACTGTCTCCTTTGGACTTAACTATCTTGCGTAGTTTTGTATCATCTGCAAACCTTGCCGCCTCACTGTTTACCTCTTTTTCCTGATCATTTTATGAATATGTTGCACAGCACCGGTGGCAATACAGAACCTTGGGGGACACCACTATGTACCTCTCTCCACTGTGAAAACTGACCATTTGTTCCTATTCTTTGTGTCCTATCTTTTACCCAGTTACTGATCCATAAAAAAGAAAAAGCAACTCTCCCCTAGCTGCTTCTGTGGAAGATGGAACAGGTTGGACCTCATGTGGGCCTTTCGTTTGCAACAACTGTTTTAAGATTGTGGGATGCTGGGAGAATGAAAACAGCAAACAACAAGATTAGATAGCTATTCACCTTGCACGTGGATGAACACAAGATAATTCAAACGAGAATATTGCCTAACCCCTTCCAGAGATGGTTTAACCACTTCAGACAAGGAAGGAACTGGGAGACCAAGGTAGGGACTGCTGGCTGGAACAACTCAAAACCTATCTGATTACTGTTAAGAAAAGGAGCTACTCATTCATTCTGCATTGGCAGCATCGGTGTAGGGGGAGAGCTTCCAACTTCAGATGTTGCAATACTGCTTTAGAGGCAGGCGTCAGGACAAATCTGGCACAAGATGCACGTTTTGCAATAAGGTTATACAACACCTAAAACTATTAGAAATGCTTTTCATAAAAAAGCTGTTTCCATTACAGATATTCCCTTGCAACGTTTGCAACCCTCTAGAGTATCTGCAATGTGGCAATGACCAACAGTGTAGACTAGTCCATGTCATTGCTCAAGCTGAGAGAAATTCAAGAGTAAACCAGATATATAAATAATGAGACGCCAGACTGATGACTTTCACTTTAATTGCTGATAGCGTTTCTGGTAACTGATTTTTTAAAAAAAACTTCACAGTGTCCCTCAATTATAATATGAAATAGAAACATTCATATGGTTGATGAATACATTTAAGATTCATTGCTGTCATGGCAACCAACTATTACTAAAAACCTGAAACTGAAGCTGAAATGATCCAGTGAAAAACAGAGTTATAGCTGCAGTTCTGTACTGCAAGCTACAGGACACTGTAGTTCAGAAATAATGGAAATTGGAAAACTTCTGAGAGACAAGACCTTCAGAAATAATTAACCTTAACTCTGGCTTCCCATATGCTTGACTAATCTCAATTTATATTCTCAGAACACCCTCATACTCCAATACAGCCCCTTTTCTACATTTCCAATATAAGTAATATAGCAAAACTACAGGTACACAAGGCATCTGTGTGACATATTATCCATCATCCTCTCTCTCCAACAGTAACCAGTTCTCGATGCCTCAGAGGAAGGTACAAGAAACCCCATAATTGTCCATTAGGGAACCATTATCCCACACTACTGCATGCAGGCACCTACATAACTATACAGGGTCACCCGCAGCCATTTTTACATGGTATGCCCTCCCCTCCCCACCAGCCTGATCCCCCTGGTTCATGAGACCCTATACCTCCCCCCCACCCACAGGAGTCTCAACCCAGGGAATCGGCCTCCTTTCCCCTCACAGGAGTCCCTCCCTCCCCCACTTCAGTCCCCATCCTCCTGGCGAGCCGTGGGTCACCCTGCTTTCCTGTGCCAAGAGGAACAGGAGCCTCAGCCACCACGTGGGCATGTCAAGGGCCCAGTAAGCGGAGCAGGACCCAGCTGCCATGCCGGCAGCGCTCCAAGAGGCCATATGACCTGCACGCTATAGTGGAAGCAGCTGCCAATGTCTGTGCATGCAGCACCAGTTCCCAGTTGCAATGGGCCCGAGTTTTTAAGTTACAGGTAAAAAAAATGCAACACAGGAGAAAAACCAGCCAGGTGAGAGCCCTAGAACCCCTGTCTGTGGCACCCTCCTCCACAGGCGATCTATGAAATATACATCAAACACCATTCCTTCCCCATCCCGCTTTTCTATTTTAGGAGAGAAACCACCCCAGCGTTCCATTTCCCGCCTACGTACAGCTCATCCCACTAGCATACTCACGACTGACACTGGTCTCTCTGCAAACAGACTTTAAAAGAACCTTGAAAATCACCGGTTGCTATTGTGAGGAGGCAGCACAACCCATTACCAGGTTATTTGACAGGTCTGGCCTTGTCTCCTCAACTGCCCAGGAATGGGGATCCTGCATGAGACACGCTCGCTTCCTGCAGCTGCCTGTCAGTTCGGTAACTGGCAGCCAGGAACTCCCGAGTTAAAATCCTGCCTTCGACACCGACTCTCCATCTGTGACGGGGCGCGTCAGCTAGCCACACTACCCCCATTCTGTCACCTGTAGAATGTGGTAACACCCTACCCTTGCAAGGGTTAGGAGGAGTCAGCAATTTACATGTTGTGCTTATTGTCCTGAGATTTTTGACTTCACACCAGGACAAAAGCAGGCTGACGGTATCGTTGTTTGAACAAAGCCTGTGAGTTAGCAGCAAACGGGGTAAGTCACAAAAAGTTGACAAGCAAAAGGACTTTGTTCTGTTTGCATGAGCTTCCCTTCTGCCCCAGCTACCCACCTGTCCCCCATTACTGGAGTCTCCGAGTACCTCAACCTGTAATGCACTGATCCTCCCAACGCCTTGTGCGACGGGGCACTGCTGTTACCCCCTTGCACAGGTGAAAACTGAGGCACAGCTGAAGGGAAGCTGCTCACCCGAGGTCACACAGCAGGTTCAGTGGCAGAAAAGAGAACTGCTCCTAGATCTCCCAGGCTAGCACTTATAAAGGGGTCCACTCACAGCAGATGCGCCTCCTTGTGGCTGGGTTTGGGAATTCACTCTCACCGCATCTGAAACCCCCTTCTCTCGGTTGCTTGTGCTGTGCCCCCTCACTTTCCAGGACTTCGGGTGCTCCTTCTTCTTGACTCAGCCCCAGCATGATGCCAGGAGGTTCTGTGCCAAGTGCCATCTTTTACGTTAGGCAAATACCACCAACGGTCACTCGTGTTCATTAAAGGTGCCCTAGGACTTTTCACAGGAGCATTAACCCGGATGCCTTGGCTAAGACTGGGCAGTTGTATTCAGTCCATCTAAACTCACCATGGGTACAATACTATTGACATCCTGTCCTAAACTGCTACACAGCATTTCTGCGAGCGGTTCAACTGCTCCCCCAAGAAGTGGCTGCATTGTGACAGCGGGAGAGAAAAGCAAGAGCCACCAGTATGTCGTTTGGGATTCTTCAGAAGGACACTGCCACCTGAATCTAAATCACCAACAGCCAGGCCTGAAGATGAAATGTAGTGGCATGTCCCCTACCCAGGACCACACTGCAGAGGAGCTGTGGTACCACTTCAGCACTGTTCCAATTCTATCAGACTTGCTTTGGAAAGAAGAGCAAGAGCGGCCTATAGTAAGGTGATCTCTACCCTTAATCTATGCTACTTGAAGTCTCCAGCCTATGAAAATCCCTTCCAGGAGGAATCGCTAGGCGAAACTTCCACCTTGCGCCCCACCCTCCCCGAGCCCTGTGACAGCTCTCAGCCCACCCCCCCTTATGGCAGCTCCCCCCCTACCCTGAGATGCCCCCCGCAGAAGCTCCTCACTTCCACCCTGAGGCCTCCCCCCATGGCAACTCCCCCCGGCCCAGGGAGCCGTGTGGCAGATCCCCACCCCAGTTCACCTCTCCTCCGCCTCCACCCCCAGCACACCATCGCCGCTCCACTTCTCCAGCCTCCCAGGCTTGCAGTGCCACCAATCAGCTGTTTGGCGCCGCAAGCCTGGGAGGCGGGAGAAGCAGAGCGGGGCGGTGTGCTCAGGGGAGAAGGTGGAGCAGCGGTAAGCTGGGGCGGAGAGTTCCCCTGCGTGCCACCTCTCTCCCATTTACTTGCTGTAGGGGGCCCTCCCCGTGCCCTCCTGCCACCTAAATGCCGACGAAGACCGGGGTGGCCGAAGATCCTGAAGTCGCCGCCAAAGGACCTGAAATGTCGTCCCCTAAATGCTAGCTCCCTAGGCAACTGCCTAGGTCATCTAATGGGTTGCACCATCCAGGGCTGCCGGGGGGTGGGGGGCAAGTGGGACAATTTGCCCCAGGCCCCGGGTCCCACAGAGGCACCCACGAGAATATAGTATTCTATAGTATTGCAACTTCTTTTATGGAAGGGGCCCCTGAAATTGCTTTGTCCCGACCCCCTGAATCCTCTGGGTGGCCTTGGCACCGGCCCTGACACCAGGGACTTCAATTGGATTTCTGGTAAGCAGAGCGAGACGAGCTCAGATTCCTATGCTCATCACGCTGTGAGTATAACCATATTCCGTACAGTTACCCTGATTTGCATGAATAGGTGTTTACTGTCTGAGAAGCATACCTGCAAAGCCATGCTCTGAACACGCTCACGGGGTGCTCGTTAGCAGGATGTCTCAGGTGTTTAAACAATCACAGTTAGCAGGATTCTGCATCTTCCATATGCCAGCACGTGGCCTGGTAATCAGTGGTTTCTATAAGCGCATGCTTCTAAGAGGTACCTGTTGCAGAAAGTCCTCTGGGTGCTTGAAAAGAAATAACTGGAAGCAACTGCATTTTTTGTAACATGGCTGGAAAAGAAATTCGGAACAATTTAATAAGAGAGGACTGCTGGGCTACCCTGCTTTAAGCATCTAATGTGCATTAAGCTAAGATTTCTTAGTGAGTTACATCAGGCTAATGCTAAATGAAAGCACAAGTAAACGTAAAACAGAAGTGAAAAAGTGTATAGAATGCCATTAGCCATCCCCTCACAGAGCAGAAGTTATCTGTGCATCACATCGGACAGTCCTCTGCCTATGGACTGTTCACTGATTACTGCAACCAGGTGAGGAACACAACTGTCTCATACGACTATGATAGTGCAGAAGAATGGACTGGGGAGAAACCAAAACAACGTTTACATTTATGTAACATCTTTCATCCAGAGATCCCAAAGAACTTTACAGACAAACTGGACAAACTGAATCCCTACCCGACAAAGGACATACAATCACTTCCGGGGTGGCATACACAAGCTCTCTAACAATACACAGGAACGCTACTGAACAGCTTAAGGCTGGAAGAATACAACGTCCAACAGAAACTGTACATCCTGTTAATCCCACACCCACCACATACACATTACCAGCTTTACAGACAGCATAGATTAGGGGTCGGCAACCTTTCAGAAGTGGTGTGCCGAGTCTTCATTTATTCACTCTAGTTTAAGGTTTTGCGTGCCAGTCATACATTTTAATGTTTTAAGAAGGTCTCTTTCTATAAGTCTATAATATATAACTAAACTATTGTTGAATGTAAAGTAAATAAGATTTTTAAAATGTTTAAGAAGCTTCATTTAAAATTAAATTAAAACGCAGAGCCCCCCAGACCGATGGCCAGGACCTAGGCAGTGTGAGTGCCACTGAAAATGTGCCGCCTTCGGCACGCGTGCCATAGGTTGCCTACCCCTGGCACAGATAGTTACCAGCATTCAAAAGCAAATCAAAATTAGTGAATTAGTTTACATGCTAAAATGGTTCGAAAACAAAAAACTGTAAGTTTCAGAACATAACACACTGGAGAAGAGAGTGAGATTTACCCCAATATTTACCCAAAAGCTGCAAAGTTATTTTTTGCACCAATTTTCACCAGTTATTACATTTTTGTAATAAAACAGTGATTAAAATTTCCTGAGAGATATTTAAACAAAATAAAAACCAAAAAGAAGGGGCCCTTCCAATGACAAACTATTTTTAAAACCAGAAACAGGGTGTTGAATTACTGACACTCAAAAGGTGCTTCTGTAAGAAAACCCACATATGGAAATGTATTTCCCTTGGGTCACAAGCAGTTCTGAAAAGGAGAACTTTTTAAAAGGAGCTGCTGGTCCCCCCAAGAATACCTAGAAATGTTCCTGGTTTAACACGGTTCTGCTTTGACTTTTCTTCCTTATGGTTATTTGCATGAAAACAGCCTCTTTGGTGAAATGCAAATATTTTACACAAATGATGGTGTTTTACATACTAAATTCCCCTGGAGCATGCAAGAGAGGGGGAGGAAGTATTCTTTACATTTCAGACCCTGCGAGTCATACAATCAAGATCCAAATGACTATAAATCCTCCAAAATGCTGTATTTGGAAACATCATAGGGCCAGGAACTGCAGGATTTTAGGGTACTACACGGTTTCTTGTTTTTACTGCATCCCTTTTGGGCTTCAGCATAAAAACTTTATTTTGAAGTCTCGAAGTCACAAAATACACTTAACCCCCCCTCTAGTCTGAGCCACTGTGGGATGGGTTCAAAGAATCCCTGGAGCCTGCGTGGAAACCAGTGGAATTCCTGGTAGCTGGGACACCACAGAACCAGGTATATTGCTGCACCAGAGTAATCTGGTTCCTGCTGGTGACTTTGCTCATCTCAAATGGATTGTGCACCACATGCCCCTCATTTCCTTACCACTGGGGGCTCATCGAGCTTGGGGACACAAACTTTACATTAACTTGTCCAATGGCAACCTGGATCTTGCCTATGGCTGTCCCAGAAAACAGGAGTGTCCCTTTTTCTTGGTGCCATGCTGGAGTTAGCTGGTATGTTAAGCTGTGTTGGACGCAGGCTGTACGTGCCTCTTCCTTTGGGGACAAACTACTCTGACTTGATGTCCTCCTCAGAGCATCGAATAACCTACCTCTCTGACGAAAAGAAAATTTGGCTTCCCAGTTTAGCATGCCATGGCCTGCACTCTAGGGACAGGGCATACTGACAGGAAGTAGCCATGTGCACACTGCTGGAAGGGTCCATATAAGCTGGAATTTCGTTTTCTTTTCTCTCATGTCGAATGAACTAATCCATTACATGGTTTGAGACGCCAAGCCACTCAGCAACGCATCCCTGAGGGACACAACACGTCCCATCCAAGCAACCATTGCCAAAATCATCTCCAACGTCACCCGTCTCCTCAACCACACCCCTCCCTTCTCACTCACCTCACTGGCTGCCAACTGTACTGCAGTACAAGCTCAAGCTTCTTCTCTTTGCTTTCCAGTCCAACACACCTCCGCCCTGCTCTCTCCTCCCTCGCCCTTTCTACCCCAGTGACACCAGCCTTTATACCTTCTGTCTGTCCCTTACAGCACGCCTCTCTCTGCGGCCTCTTATACTCTGAACTCCCTTTTGTTTGCCAATCCCCCCTTACTCCGCCCCCTTAAATCACTCCTAAAAACGTAGTGGTGAATGTTTACAATTTACAGATGTGGCCCCAAATCATTTCTGTCCCCTGTCTCCTCCCCTCCCCAACTCCTTTTTCATAGATTCAAAGGACAGAAGCAATCACTGGGACTATCTAGTTCAGTGGTCGCCAACTGGTAGATTGCAATCGACTGGTCAATCCAGGAGCCTCTGCCAGTCAGTCACGATCTCCAGCTGCTAAAAATCTGGTGGTGCAGTGGGGCTAAGGCAGGCCCCTTGCCTGCCCTGGCCCCAAGCTGCTCCCAGAAGTGGCTGGCATGTCTCTGCGGCCCGGGGAGTGGGGGAAGCGGGTCTCAGTGTGGTGCCCATGCCCGCAAGCACCACTCCCACAGCTCCCATTGGCCACAGTTCACTGGGAGTCAGGGACAGCAGCAGCACATAGAGCTGCCTGACCCCATCCCCACCCTGGGGACCGCAGAGACGTGCCAGCTGCTTCCAGGAGTGGCATGGGGCCAGGGCAGGCAGGGAGCCTGCCTTAGCCCCGCTGCACCTCCAACTGGGAGCCACCTGTGGTAAGCTCCTCCCAGCCAAAGCCCACACTTCGCACCCCAACCCCTTGCCCCAGCCCAGAGACCACTCCCACACCCAAACTCCTTCCAGACCCCATATGCCTCCCACACCCCAACCCTGAGCCCACACCCTGTACCCAAACTCCCTCCCAGAGTCTGCACCCCTCACCCCCCTCCTGCACCCCAACCTCCTCCCCCAGGCTCAGCCCAGAGCCTGCTCCCACATTCCGAACCCCTTGGCCCCAGCCCAGTTAATGTGAGTGAGGGTGGGGGAGCGCGAGTGACAGAGGGAGGGGGGAATCGAGTAAGCAGGGCAGGGCCTCGGGGAAGGGGCAGGGCCGATCCGGGTTGATCTTAAATTCAAAAAGTGATCTTGTGCGTAAAAAGGCTGGAGATCACTGATCTAGTCTGACCTTCTGAAAAACATGGTGTGTCCTCATGTGCCTATCACATTCATAGTTCAGCATTTATGTTCTCTAGGGCCGTGGTGGGCTGGGTATGTGGTTAAGCATTTAGAACATTAGTAGGCACTAGACATTAGGTTTTATTTAAATAGCTCAATTTTAGGTCACAGTTTGGCAGGCAGCCAAATCTGAGATCCATGTTGTCCTTGAACCAGTCAGCCCACAATATTGTTATCATGCTGGCACTGAAGCATCTCCAAACAAAGCATTTCTCAGAGTTCTCGTGAGCCCCCAGCCCATCTTTAGAATGGCATTTCTGCCTATGGAGGGAATCCAGATGCAAGTTTGTGAACCAAGCCCAGGATGGAAAGGAACCAACTGGGCAAGCATGCAGCATTTCCATTCCTCGCTATGCTCCAAAGATTCTCCCATGCATATTGCTTAGCAAGCCCTTTGCTTCTGCTGAATGCAGACTTGGCAATGTCCCAAACACAGATCAGGTTCACTGTTTGGAAAGACGGTTTACAGGGGAGGGTAGAGAAAGCTGTCCCCTCTGGAGAGCAATATTCTTCCACCAACAGCGAGCTTCTGCGAGGGATAACTGAGGCCTATGCACCTGCGGCAAGAGTACAGTTTACCTTGACCTGCATTAAGTAATGCTAGCCCAGACCCCTGCTACTGTGAGTAAATTAAGGATGCAATTGACACCTATAAATCATTATCTTTTTTATATATAGCCGAATAACGGACATCCCGACACAGAAATCTGGTTAGGAATGAGCCCACAGTGCTGTATAAGGAGTCGGCACATAATGCAGCCTCTTCAGAGGTGGGATCCAACAGAGTCCCAGAGTGAGAGGATTGAACATTTCTGGCCCAGGAGAGCTCACTACGGCAAACATTTCCTCTTCTATAAAGTCAGGAGGAAATCTAATCTCCAGGCTGAGCAGAAGACCTCTGTGTCCATGCGCTCACCTGTAAGTACATTCCTCACCCAGCAAACCCCCCAGCATTTCCCTCACAAGCAGTCACACAGTGCTCACTGCACAGTATTGGAGTACACGGATTTATTATAGCACAAGACCCTTGGGGGGAAAAACCATAACCCCCCCCACGCACACACAAACACACACACACACACAGCAGCAGCCGCCCTGCCCAGCCTCCTGGGGACTTCAGGTCCGCTCAAATCACTTTCAGTACAAACCTGCCACAGCCAATTAAGTGGTATCACACAGCGATTGTCAGGCTCCCGGCTGCCCTTCGGGCAGATGTGCTCGAGAGAGAAGATAGCTTCTCCAAGCTTTAATGTTTACAGAGTGTCAAGTTATTTATAACCAGTCCCGTGCTGTAACTTCTCCTTGGATCGATACCCAGCTTCGTACGTCAAACCGCGACAGGCAGCCGAATTGGTTTGTCTGAAACAACGCACGTCTTTCAATAGCAGAGAAACTGCCAGTTCTCCTCTCCGCTACCCATTTGCTGTACCTGTGGGCAACGTGCTCTGGGAGTGACATCATGGGATGCTACACAGCAAAGTTATGTTATGGTACTGCCACAGGCGTGTATGGTGATTTACAGGCCTAGGCATCGCCTGTCACGAGGAACTTAAGAGGCAAAGTGACCTCTGCTCCCATTTAAGTCCGAGTGGTCCAGCACACAGAGCATCGGACAGGGACTTGGGAGAGCTGGGTTCTATCCAAGCATCCACTTCACCTGCACGTCCCTCAGTTTCCACATCTGTGAAAAGGGCTAATATTGCCATCACCCTCTGTAAAGAGTCTTGAGATCAGTGGGGTGAGAGGTGCTCCAAAAGAATGAGGCGTTATTGCCACTGATGACTTATGGAGCAGAATTAGGCCAGCATTTAGACAATTCAGACCATGATATTTGCCCTTCTCTCCACAAGCACCTGGAAAATATACAGTGGGGAATCATCCTGTGCTGACCCTAGAGCCATGGACTAGTTGTGACCCAACAGGCCTTTTCCAGTTCTAACTCCTATGGCACAGTCACCGAGAGGAAGCTCACCATGGCTTTTCATCACACATGGAATACGTCATTTAATGTAGGATGATTTCAGGAACAACCTCCATTACTGCATCTTTTTCCAGCGTCAGGGAAATCCTAGCTGCCACAGCCAGATAGTCCCACTTACAACAAACTAATTCCTTCAGAGTAGGACTTAAAAGGCTGCCCGACAAGTAACACAAAACCCAACTCTCTTGCAGTCAAGGTAAGTGGCAACAGCATGCAGCTAGTTATCAGGTTTCAGAGTAGCAGCTGTGTTAGTCTGTATCCGCAAAAAGAACAGGAGTACTTGTGGCACCTTAGAGACTAACAAATTTATTTGAGCACAAGCTTTCATGGGCTACAGCCCACTTCATCGGATGCATAGAATGGAACATAGAGTAAGACGATATATACACATACAGAGAACATGAAAAGGTGGAAATTGCCAACATAAGATTGATATGGCAACTTCCACCTTTTCATGTTCTCTGTATGTGTGCGTATACATACGTGTGTGTGTGTGTGTGTGTGTGTGTGTGTGTGTGTGTGTGTGTGTGTGTGTCTTCTTACTATATGTATTCTACTACCACCTAATACTCCTGGAGGAATTCTGCATAATTAATGAGCTTCTGCTGGAAAGTTGCTGCAGTTCCGACTTCTGCAAGGGTGCAAGGACACATGGGGGTGCAGGGACCCATAGGGACACGGGCAGTGTGTCTGACTGAATGGGAGAGGCTACGGGTCAGCCAGGTTCTGCGTGGGGGAAGCTCTCTAACAATCCCTCCCCACAAAAATGTGTTTCATACTTTTCCCACCCACATCCAACAACCCTCCAAGTTCACTCCCAGGCTCCTTCTCAGCAATTCCTTCCCTCAGCTCTTCCGTTACCCCTGACTCCCCCAAGCCTTTGCACTGCTTCTGCGGGAAATATGGTTCTGTCCTGTAGTTTAAATGAATTATTACTCATAGTTCTGTATTAATATGCCTAGTAAGGAATCTATTTCTCAAAAAAATTTCCTGAATCTTTTTTATTATTTTGACAAATAAAATAAGCAGAATTTGAAAATATTGTGCGCAGAATTTTTAATTTTTTGGCACAGAACTCCCGCAGGAGTAACCTGGGAGCACCTGGAGAGAATTTCTGGGCTAGTGGCACCCAAGCTTTAAATAACAGAAAAGCCTCTTCACTGCTGCAGCACTACCAACCCCATTGCTAGTCAGCCCCCTGCCCCCAAATCACTATGTTTAAAAATCCATGATATTTTTCAACAAGTATGTGGAGTGGGGGGAAGAAGGGGGATTATTTATCCTCTGGCTTCACCTTTTAGGGTGCACTTGGCTCATGCTGTCAAACTTTTTTCTTAAAACACGTGGGTGAGAAGCTTACTTTTTTGGTAAAGGAAGTCTGAGGATCTCACCTAGTCACCTGCCTCCAGTTGCTGGAGCTTTAGACCTGTGTTAAAACTCATGCAAGTTAGGGGCACTGAGCTTCCAATGAAGTTGCACAGAGCTACCAAGAGACCTTTTTAAGGTAAGCACAGTAGGTAACAATCACCTTTATTAGAAAAAAAGCTAAGCAGGTTTCAACCTGAGCAGTGAGACCTATCAGTCCATTGCAGATTTTGAGAATGTGGTACCAGAGACGCCTCCATTACCTGCCACTGTCCACGTCCCTACCCCCACTGCGGGTATTAATGGTATGCTCTTGCATTGTTTCTCGCAACACAGGAAATAAATTGCTACACATGCGTATCCACAACAAAGCGCGGTCTCTTTCCATAGCACACAGCATTGAACTGTGTTCTCACCACACAGCCCAGTTTTTAATTAAGAGCTTTATAGCTGCACCTATCACCAAGGAACTTAGCTGCCTTGCATCAGTAAAATCATTCAAAATCAAAACCTGCTCCCTATTATGAAGTTCAAACAAAACCCTGGGCCAACAGATAGGTCTTCTGTCTTGAGGTCTGTCGAACTCTGGGTTTGACAAGCCCCCAGAGGGAGCAGGTCACCAACACACAAGAACCAACAGGGGGCGTGAACCAAATGGGATTAGTGCTCAGGTGCTGTGCTGCAAACACAGCATTTAAATTTAAGGAAAAATCTCTGGTAGTGCCAGTAGAATTGTGATGTACAGTAGTGATGCTACCTTAAGCAGGCCAGCCACTAGAGCAGTGGTTCTCAACTTATTTACCGTTGTGGCCCACGTCATGTGACATGTGGGCCTCATCGACACAATATATACTACCCATATGGCCCTGAGGATGTCAGATGGGCCACAGCCTGAGAACCACTGCACTAGAGGGAGATATAACCACACAAGCAAGTGCAACTACGAGCCAGCAGAGAGCAATATATCAAACACCTACATACATTTCCCCTTAACCTGGCCAATGCAGCCCATAGGCTGCCATTTCCCTTGGAAGTGCCTCATCCAACACTGATCAAGCCTTCATTTATTGGTTTTTCTCTGATGCTAATCTCCATGGCATCTAAGAACCTTAAAAACCAATGAATGTATCCTCACAGGTATCAAGAAGTATCACCCCCATTTTACAGACGAGGACGGCAGCAGAGCTACGGAGTGCCTTGGTCAAGGCCACACAGGGAGTCTGTGGCAGAGCCAGAGACTGAACCGAGGTCTCTCAAATCCCAGTACAGTGACTTAACACAAAGTCATCCTTCTGCTTTTGTTCAGCTTTCAAGTTCACCCCACTCCCCAACCTGCCCCAAGAGAGAAACATCAGCTGCTCAACACAGCCTTTGCTTTGCCACTTTCTTATAGGCTCCATTGACGTGTGAATGACCACACATAAATTTAACTAGCCTTAAAGCTGGGCAGCTATTTGCTTTCAAACTCTCCCTCCCTCAACACCACACTTTCCTTTTTGCATTTCCAGCCTCTTCCCTATATGTCTTAGTAACACCCCATCTGCACCGATTCCCTGCCAGCTCCTCCCTCCCACCTCCACGTTACCTGCCAGGAGGCAGAGCCTGATGCAGGAAGCTGTTGATGGAGCCACGAAAGGACCAGAGCAACCTGTGCAGGTACTCACGCCCCTGCTTTGTGGCACCGTCAGAGAAGCAGAGCCTCAGAGTGTGCTGCAGAAGGAGGCAGGCAGTTGGGCATGAATGGCAGAGAACACCTGCATAGCAGATCCCTATGGGGGTCATTCCCTTGCTGCTTGCGAATGGAGCACAGGAGCGGTGGGAACAGCACTGCCCATATCGCCCCTACAGGCATGAGGCCAATAGCGCCCATCCACCCTACATCTGCTGCTGGCTTAAGCACTCTCCCCACCCAGCCAGGCATTCCCATGCTAAGCCCTGCAGGGCAGACAAGATCGGGCTTCAGAGTCTGGGAAAGCCATCTGCTCTCAATCAGCCAGCGACTCCTTCAGTGGCAATTCAGGGAGACTGTTTGAATTGTAGAAAAAACTCTGGGAGTAAACAAACAGCTGTGCAGGTGGCATTCTAAGGAGGGCTGCTGACGCCAGCAGAGGGCAATGAGGGAAGCAGCCAGCCAGTTCCCAGGGGAAGTAAGCTCACTATATACAAAAGGGCAAAGACAACCCGTACCCGCTGGTACTGGGGGGCAAAGTGAGAGCAGCAGTTTCAGCAAATGTTATTGAAAATGCTCAGGCCATGTGAGCATGCTCAGTACAAGCCAAGCAGCAACTCTGAGGGAGCATGTGACCCTATGTGTCTCCCCTATCCGTCACCTCTGGAGAGAGTTCCCCTGTTCTCTGCTCCCGGCCTCTTTTTTTAAAGTATTTATTGTTTGTATTACTGTAGCACCTCGGAGCCTTAGTCATGGACCAGGACCCCCTGTGAGAGGTGCTATACAATCACAGAACAAAAAGGCAGTCCCTGTCTCAAGGGACGTACAGTCTGAGTGTAGGACATATGGATCCAGGCACATGGCGGAGTATTTGTTGTCATTACAGCTATCACGTAGGGGGATATAACCCACAGCGTCTGCCTTTTCAGAAATAGCCACCCCCAAAGCGTATGGGACACCACAGCGTGGTGGGAGTGTTCCTGGAGTGACAGGAAACTTTGCATTGCACCCTCAGACTTTGTTCTGAGCGGGCCGTCCTCCGAGAACCGCCTACGTTCCCGAAACAGTGAAGTCTGCATTCCTCAGGCAGAGGTACAGGCTTGCCAAGTGTTTAACAGTGTCAGAGTGCTTCCCTTATCTAGGGAGACGTCAGGTCAGACAGAAGAGATGCTTGTGAAACTCTCCTCCCCCATCCCCACCCCGCACCCCCCCAAAAATAAGAAAGAAAGGGCTCTTGACCAAGCATCAGGGAGTGACACCACACTACATTCTGGGATAAGTGAAATAGGAGAAGGTTATACCAGAAACAGCATCACAGAAAAAAGGCCCAGAGGGCCACTTTGCCACACTGGGGAGATGCAGGAGAAGCTAGCACCAGTGACATAGCTGATGTGAGCAGTCACAGCACCCTGGCATGGAAGGAGCAAGATATCTGCTAGCAAAGCTCCCCTGCAAGGGCCAACCCCATTCAGAACACAGCACATCTAGTTCAGCAGCCGTCACCTTTCACCTGCTGTGAGGACAGGCTTCTTTACAGGACAGCAGTGGGAGTTGGACTATATTCTGCTAACAGCTTTGACCTCTCACTCTTCAAGGGAAACTGCCCCCTAGCCCAAACCCACCCCCAAAAAGTGGTGAATTCCTCTCATTTTGTAAGGGATGGTCTTCACAAGTGGTTGATCTGGTGGGGTGGGGAGGAGGAGGAGGAGGAAGGGGGAGGAAATGGGGGAAGGCCAGTACTGTTCCAAGCTCTGCCCACTCGTGCCAAAATGAGAAGCTCATCAGAACACTGGAGTTCTTAATAGGATAGTCCCTCCTTTTTGCATACTGTGCCCTGGAGTGAAATAGTAAAGCTGACAGAGAGACAAATTACGATTTACAGTCAACATCCTATGCTGATGAATAGGGGACAACGCAGGCCTCTCAGCTATTGTTACAGGCTGTTTGGAGACTCGAGAAGACCTTGCTGCATTGGTTTGCCCTGTATTTTGAAGGTCCTCTTCACAACCACAAAGGGCTTAGAGGCTCAATATTGGTTTAAAAATTAAGGCTTAGAGACTGGAGATTCCAGCTTGCCAAGGAACTCCAACTCAATCCCCGGTCCCTCTCTCTCTCCACGGCTGTCCCTTCATTACCCCTTTCCATCCATCTTTAGATGACAAAACTGTCTGAGCAGGAAAGCATGTCAAAGGTGATGTACATACGGGGGTAAGTTACAGGCTGAAGGGCGGGATTGCAGCAGCACAGTGATCTGAACAGACGTGTGATGTGGTGCAATTCCCTGCACTGCCTCTTTGCACATACTTCTGCCCTCCTGTTGATTGCTTTTCCTGCTACCATTCTGCCCTTCTGCCTCTTTTGCACAGCACGAGCATTCTATGTGACGACTGTACATGGCATTCGCTTGCCTTCACATTTGCATGTAAAAACCACAGCACTCACCTAACAGGCAATACAAAGACTAAATTGCACACATGGGCATGCGTACACGCACATCCCCTTAAAAGATAAAAAGATCATTAAGGTTACAAAGCAAAGCACACGGAAGTTAGGAAATGCCAGAATTAAGGTTGTCTGGCTCTTCTCGTCTCTGGGCCCAGCAGGAAGGGCATTCACAGAAAAAAAAAAAGGAAAGAGAGAGAATTCTGTGGTTTGACCTACACTCAGGCTGGAGCAGCTGGAAACCACAGTTGCAAGGGAAGTCCTGCTCAGCCCCAGACTGGAGCATGCTCACTGCAGATGGAATCTTCAGGGAATTTAGCTGCAAAGCTCCAACAAGTCTCTACGTGCAGTTTTTCAAAGCCTTAGGAAACTGCCAGATTTGCGTGGATTTTCACAGGGATGCCAAAAGGTCCAGCCCTGGACCCAATGATCACTTCCTCTCACCCACCACCCCCTCACCCCTCTGCTAAATTTCAAGTCCTTTAGCCAAACCATGGGGGCACTAGAGCTTCTAAAAAAAGAAATCTGGTGACCTCTCTTTTTTTTTAAACATCGCAAAACATATTTTTCCTTAGCATCAATCTCTGAAACTGCTGAACTGGTTTAGCTGGGGGAGGGGAGGGGGAATCAGCGTGAGGCAGACACCTGGCATGAATGGCCGAACAGCCTTAACATATGAAGGTACTAGCTCTGCCTGCATTATATGCTGTAAGGACTGAATATTCTACTGTGCTGGAAAGGGTTAATTATTTTCAGTAAGCAGAGCTTCCAGTTCACATCTGCACACATCAATAATTCCTTTTAAAATAGCTTAAGAAACCTACTTTTCTTTTTTTTTTTTTTAAATACATGCACTTACATATGCGCAAAGCAAGGGTTGTGAACCCATGCAAGACTTTCTCAGACCGTAGCCAAGCATCTGAAGAGCTCTGGAAATGAGCCCTAAACCACAGAGTTTCCTATCTCCAACATATCTGAAATCCCATCAGATCCAAGAAGTCACTTTTTGACCCTGGACAAAAGGGGTTGTGGAGGCAGGGGGGGGAAGGGGAGGAAGCCCAGTGAAAATAGGAGACTTTCTTAATGTCACTCAGTAGAAAGGGAACTACCCTGGGTGTTCTGAATCTGCCAGCGACTGAGGTCATGTGGAAGTGCTTAAGATTTAAGTCCCCCTAAGGGATTCATTTCAACATTCCTATCTTTCCTGAGAATGCCCCTTCTTTTAGGCTTAGAAGTCCCCTCCCCCTTCCCTATAAGAGCTGCTTTACTGATGTGGTTTAATTACTTGCTTTGAAATTCAAATTCTCAGCACAGTCTGGGGTGGTCTCTCCATGACAGCTCCCATTACAATTATACTTGGACACGTGCATCTGAAATGGCACATAGCATTCCAGTTTCTGGGGTAGGACAGATTCTCCTCTCTACCTGACAATGTCTGCACCCAAGTGGAGGCATTTAAAACTCTTTCTTAAAAAAAATAAATGTTTAATTCATATGGGATCTTCAGGAATGCATTAATGGAGAATATTCCTCCCAGCCAACGTGAGCCTGTCATGCTGCCAATGTGATTTAGGAGGGAAAACAAAAAACAGCTGAAGATTTTATTTATTTATTAACCTTGAGCTATTTCCTTTAACCCTCTCCAGAAGTGCAGAGGACATAAGAACGGCCAAGGAGGGTCAGACCAATGGTCCATTTAGCTCAGTATCCTCTCTTCTGACAGCGGCCAGTGCCAGGTGCTTCTGAGGGAATGAACTGAACAGGGCAACTATTGAGCGATCTATTCACTGTCATCCAGTCCCAGTTTCTGGCAGTCAAAGCTTTAGGGACACCCAGATCATGGGGCTGCGTCCCTGATCATCTTGGCCAATAGCCATTGATGGACGTTTTGTCCTCCTTGAACTTATCTAATTCCCTTTTTAACTCATTTATACCTTTGGCCTTCACAATATCCCCCAGCTCTACAGGTCGCCTGTGCTCTGTGTGAAGAAGTACTTCCTTTTGTTTTAAACCGGCTGCCTATTAATTCAATTGGGTGACCTCCCAGTTCTTGTGTTTCTTGAAGAGGTACATAACACTTTCCTGTTCACTTTCTGCACACCAGTCATGATTTTATAGACCTCTATCATAGCCCCCTTCAGCCGTCTCTTTTCTAAGATGCACAGTCCCAGTCTTTTCCATCTTTCCTTGTATGGAAGCTCTTCCATACCCCTAAACATTTTTGTTGCCCTTCTCTGTAACTTTTCCAGTCCTAACAGATCAGGTTTGAGCTGGGATGAGCAGAACCACATGCATTATTCAAGGTATGGGTGTACCATGGATTTATATACTGTAATGGCATTATGATATTTTCTCTCTTATTATCTATTCCTTTCCTAATGGGTCCTAAAATGGTTAGTTATTTTGACTTCTACTGTACATTGAGCGGATGTTTTCAGAGAACCATTCACGACTCCTAGATCTCTTTCTTCAGTGGTAATAGCTTATTTAGACTCCACCATTTTGGAAAACATAATCCTAACTGTACATACAATGTGTATTACTTTGCATTTATCAACACTGAATTTCATCTGACATTTTGTTGCTCAGTCACCCAGTTTAGTGAGATCCCTTTGCAACTCTTCATAGTTAGATTTGGACTTAACTATCTTGAGTAATTTTGTATTGTCTGTTTATCCCTTTTTCCAAATCATTTATGAATATGTTGAATAGCACTCCTCCCAGTACAAATCCGTGGGGGCTACTACTATTTACCTCTCTCTCTTCTAAAAACTAACCATTTTTTCTATCCTTTGTTTCCTATCTTTTAATCAGTTACTGATCCATGAGAGGACCTTCCCTCTTTATCCCATGACTGCTTAGTCTGCTTAAGAGCCTCTGGTGAGGGACCTTGTCAAAGGCTTTCTGAAAGTCTTAAGTACACTGTATCCACCCTTATCCAGATGCCTATTGACTCACTCAAAGAATTCGGCTAGATTGAGGCATGTATTTCCCTTTACATTAGCTGTGTTGACTCTTCCCAAACATATCATGCTTATCTATGTGTTTGATAATTCCGTTCTTTACTACAGTTTCAACCAATTTGCCTGGTTCTGAAGCTGGCCTTACTTGGCAGAATCACCTCTGAAGGCTTTTTAAAAAATGTTAGTGTTATAGTTACTCTCCAGTCATCTGGTACAGAAGCTGATTTAAGCGATAGCTTACATACCAGATTTTCAAGAAGAGATCAGCACTCCCAGCTGGGTGCTCAATGTGGCCAAGAGCCTGGCCATTTCATTTAGGTGTCTAAATGGGAGTGGTGTTCTTTCCAAAAATCTGGCCTTGTATTCACTAATGCAGGCTGAGTTCGAAAAGAGCAAGGCTCTCAAAGGTAGCAGTCAGCAGTCTGGGTTTGGAGTCTAGTCTAAAGTGGTTTAGGGTGGTAATTTATGACATCGGAGCTTTGTCATAATGAAGTGGCTAAAATGTATGTGGCTCCACCAGTCACTGCTAGATAGGACCAGAAGTGCTCAACTGTGCATCATAATCTGAGCGCTCCCTTTAGGGATGGGATCACACGAGCCTTAGACAATAACCCTTTTGGGCAGGGCTTCATCGCACAGTTAGCCTGCGTGGTTGGCACTCGGGTCGGAGCCCCTGGGTTAGCCTAGCGCGGGTGTGAGCAGTCACACTGCAAACCCCTACTCTAGTTACTGCTGCATTCCCTGGGTTTGTCACTAGGGCTTCTGGGGGCATATGCCACGGTTCTTTGTGCTGCACTAACTGGAGCTACTCTACAACCCAGGGAATTGTGGGAGAACTCTTCTCGCTTTCTGGGCACATGGGGCAATTGTGGGGCAGCACTGGAGGCCTAGCAGCAGTGGAACGATTTAGCCCTTTGTTACCACCCTAAATGACAGCAGAATCTGGGCTCTAGCCCACCTCACCAGCCAGGCCAGCTAGCCTGGGTTAAAAGTGCCAAACTCACGTGAGGATTGTGTGTGTGGATGGGAGGGGAGATTAGGGCAACACCTGGGCTAACTGCAGTGAAGAAATACCCTTTATGTCTTAATCAGCACCTTGAGCAGGGTGATGGAAGTCAGGCTTTTCTCAGGTAAAATGCAAGCTAGAAGGACGTAAAGTTTTAATCGGTGAGAATAATTAACCTTGCTGAATTGTTCCAGTGCGTCATGGTAGATTCTCCATCACTGACAATTTTTAAATTAAGACTGGACTTCTTTAAAAGATGTGATCTAGGAATTATTGGGGGGGCGGGGAGAATTTTCCAGCCTGTGTTATACAGGAGGTCAGACTAGATGATCTCATAATGGTCTCTTCTGTCCTGGAAATCTATGAATCAAGTTACAACGTGAGGAACCTAATGCTGCTCTGTTCCTTTGGGAGAGGCTGTTCATTCAGACTGGGACTGGAGTTCAGAACAATGGCAGTAACTAGCTTGCCCCAGCTTCAGACTATTATGTGTGAATGAACACAGTGGTAGTCACCAAACCACCTGAAACACATCCACTGCTAAAGTTACCAAGGATTTGTCTGTGCAAGAACTGTACTGTTGTAACTCTACTGGTATACAGTTAAAGCACGGCAACACCCTAGCACAGACTCTGTCATATTGATATGTATACCGGTAGTATGACTGGTCCCATTTGGGAAGGAGAACAAAATTGCATGAGCATATGGCACCTTTATATTGGCAGGACTGCCTCCATGGTAGGTGTTGTACCTGCCTAACTGTTTCGGAAGGAAAAAAAAAATCACACCCCTAATTATATCAGTACAAGAAGCGTGTTTTGACCAGACCTTAGAGTAACAGAAAGGTTTCCAGTGGCAGAGTTTGTAAAATACTAGTGGTAAGGGTGTTATTGTTGTTAGCTAACTAAACATAAATTGCCCAGCAGTGTTTACAACTCAAATACTGAAGCACTGCACTAGTGCCTGAGAACCTACAGGTGCAATCAACAAGGTGATGGTCTTCCTATCGATCTAGTCCAATCTGAGAGAATTGCAGGAAATTAACAGTATAATTAGGGAACAATGAACTAGATCAAAGTGTTTCGCAATTAAAAACAAAGGTTACAGTACAAATAAGGATATTCTTTCATCTGAAAATCCCTTTTAAACAAACAATCTTTCCATATAAGGAAAAGCAACAAGGAGATCCATGCCCTACCTAATTCAATATGAACGTCCTCGTAAACCCAGACAGATCCACTGGCTGTTCTCAGCAATTGCATCTCCATTTAATGGCTTCTATTGTGGACTTGTTCTTCTCAGGTACTCCCCACGATTCATAGCTGCGAAGAGTAGAAAACACGTCTCTCATTTACAGAGGTCCCAGATTACGCTATAAACACTGCAATCAATAGAAGGAGAGCAGTAAATGTATCTTTTACTCAGGAAAAACCTCATCAGAAAGTTTTTTTTTTTTTTTTAAATGTTAAGCATGGAAATTCCTACTTCCAGGGACACCACCTTCTTAGGAGAACACTACTCTAAACATCTTTTAAAATCCACTATTGTGATAATTAACACCCATGATCACGATCATTGGAAAGGATTAGAGAAACTGGAGATACCTTGACCAGGCAACGTGTTAAAACTACAGCTTGCCTTGTCTACGCTAGGATTCAAACATGTTTTAATAATACACTTTCTTCCTAGTGTACACGTGACGTAAATGTATGCACAGCACCCAGCACAATAGGGACTGATCTCCATTGGGCCTTTTAGGTACTACTATAATAGAAAAGCAGCAAAGAGTCCTGTGGCACCTTATAGACTAACAGACATTTTGGAGCATGAGCTTTCGTGGATGCATGCATCTGACGAAGTGAATATTCACCCACGAAAGCTCATGTTCCAAAACGTCTGTTAGTCTATAAGGTGCCACAGGATTCTTTGCTGCTTTTACAGATCCAGACTAACACGGCTACCCCTCTGATACTATAATATAAAGTCCCCTGCCTTTCCACTTCTTTGGCACTTTTAGCACAAACCAAGGAAAGAATTGTACCGCCTATTACTGCTATTACATCCCATTGGTATTAGTTAGCAGATCGTCCTCATTTACTAGACATGCAGCAGAGTACCACTGAAGCTTTAGTTACATACACATTCAATTCCTTTGAGATTATCACTGAAACTGGCAGAGTTAATGCAGCCGGCCAGGAAACTCACAGTCCTCAGCGATACAATCCCTCCTCCTGCCGGGGTGAACAGCTGAAAAATTTGCCACCCAATCTTGCTTAAAGAGGGAGAACCCCACATGAGGGAGATGCAAATCACAGGGGGTTAAGGTCAAGGAGAAAAGCTCCCCTGTCTTTGCTCCATTCCCCTGACAGTTCAGTCTACTTTAACCACTGCTAGACTCAGAACTTCAGCCATGATTCATCAAGCACTTGGCCACGGGAGTGTCCTGGTGAATCTATCCAAAGTATAGCCCCAGATACCAGAGCAACTCAGCACCACACAATGCATTTACCCCCCAATGCCCCCACTGGACAAGGAAGTACTATTATACCCCCATGTCACAGCAGCATAGACGCCAAATGAAAGACCCGCTGGAGCCTGGGCTCTGAAACCCAGCGAGGGGGAGGGTCTTGGAGCCCTCAGAACACCTACACTGACTTGCCCAACTCACACGGGAAGCGAAGCCTATGCCTGAGCAGGGAACTGAACCCAGGTTACCCGAGTCCCAGATTAGCAGCCTAGCCACTGGGCAATCTTTTCCTCTTCTAAGCAACAGGACTGCTTCCATGCTTTGTTGAATCAGGGACTGTATACACTGAGATGCCACAGTGACGGGTGAACTACAACAACCTTAAGCAAACAGATCCCTTGTGGAGGGCAAGGGAATGAAGCTAATTTGGAGTTTACAGGCCAAGTCCTTGGAGGTAGGCTCCAAAACACAAAATCAGACAATGTAACAGAGATGAAATCCTTGGTTTCTCAAACTGGCCCCTCATAGATGGCTTGTCCAATTACTCCCCGAAAATTCTCCTTTAGCAGAGACACACGGTGAGACTGCTGTCGTTTTGTCCATGCCTGGAAGAAGGGGTGGGGGGTCATAACTGGACACAAAAGGGAAAGGTGAGACTCCTGCCTGCATTGTTACAGGGAGACAGGAGTCGAGCGCTTCTTCCTCGCAGTTTCCAAGAAAGAATTCATTTATTCTTAGGCCTTTTCTATTCCAGAGATGTTACACCAGTTTCTCTGAAGTGATTTTAAAACTGATGCAGTTAAACCAATGCAAAACCCTAATGTAGACAAAACTCAACCTGCGTTAACTCTAGTTCTAAGTCAGGTCAGCTGGCATTGACACAATCCTTTTTCTATGCATGTGGGTGCCAAACAAACAGCTTTCAGGCTACATCTGGTCTGCCCAAAGCCTCTGAGTGGCCTGCATGGCATTGACACTGTACAGACTCTCAGCTTTCATTTAGGAAAAGGGTTTCTAGCTTTCATGGCTATGAAGAAAGCCTTCCGAAGAGAACACTGGGCACATGGATGGATGCAACGTTGCCTTCCTGAGCCTACAGACAGAAACAACAGCTTGGAGAGGTGGAACCACCTCAGTCCCCTACGGATCACACGGGAGCATCGATTTAAATGACACTGCTGGCAACATTAACAACTGCACTGCTGATCATTTCGGTGGATGGAGAAAAGCCCAGGGGATTGGGTAATGGGAAAGACCACAGGGAAAGAAATGCAGCTGGAATAACAACGGAAGAGGGAGACAAAAGAAAAGAGGACAGGCAAGTTAACACTTTGGGGGTTACCCCAGGGATGCAGGGTGAATCACTCCCACCTGTTAACAGCATGAGGGAGCTTTACCTATGTCCACTGGGGGAAACTCACCCAAATTACCGGCTGCTGCCAACAAAACTGCCCCACTCCAGGCTCTGCAAGCCCCGTGCTTCCCTCTGCAGGACAGCAATTTGCACATTCCAGCCCTTAGGCTCCCTAAGGGCATATCTGGGGCAAAGCAAAGAATGTGGGGCAAAATCTATGGAAATAACCCCCCGAGTTCTGCTCTGGCCCAGGGCCCAGGTCCCTCCAAACAGCCTGTACAACCCACTTTATTATACTCACGTGCCCACTCCCTCGACCTCTGGACACTGCAATGCACACACGTTCATTGCCTCTGTGGGAGAGTGTTCCCAGTTCGCTAGCTTCACCTCAGTTCAACACGCCCCTTAGCACACAGTACTTGTTGTGTCTATAGTAAAACTCATCTACCTGACAAAGCTTAAGATAAAGATTCAAATAGAAGCCAGGATGAGGACTGGAAACAGTTATAGATAAAAGAAAAGCACAAAATGCCATCTAGAGCCTGTACTAATTAATCAGTTCCTTTCCTGCCTAATAAGGTATTTCTCACCCAATGGTCAGTCCATCCAGCGCCTGTCCAGTCAAAACAGCTAGGATCTACTTTTCAGGAGACACTCCCACTGGCAGCGTCACCTCCATAATGGATCCCATCTGGTGCCCTTCTTTCTCCTGTTATGCGGTTCCAGATATTTTGTCTCATTTCATAACCAGAGTTTTCCAGTAACTTCACTTGCCCATCATGGTTCCCCTATTCAAAGTCCTTTTCTCGGGTTGTTCATACTTTGGAAAGGCCCAAGCCCACACCTTGTCTAGGCTGTCAGCACTTGGCTGGGCTGGGCCGAGAGATGTCAACTGTTCTCACGCTGGACCGAGTTAGCTCAGAGAACCACCCTGCCCCCGGTGACCAGTTTCACCTCCAGCAGCTTTGGAACGCGCCATTCTACATGTTACACAACTCTTCAAATATTTTCCATATGTACATCTCGCAATAACCGTGACCACCAGCGAGTTCTTAGCTTTTGGCAGACACCACATGGGCCCCTTTGGGGAAATATCATGAAAATGGCGATCACAGGGGAAACGTGTCCATCTGGGCATCTCTAGACAAGTTCCTGGATATAGACTCGTAACCGTGTACCCATCCGTTGCCAACATGGGGCACTTGAGTCACAGACAGGAAGAAGAAAAAACAAGGGGGTGCATGTTTGCTCACCAAGTGATATTAAAATAACAAAACTTGAAGAAAAGTATCTATGAAGTTTAACTACCTACAAAAGCCATATTCTACCCCCAACTCACTGTGCAACCCTTCTATTGATATTGGGGGCATGTGGTGTGAAGGAAGGGGGGGTGCAGCCTGAATTTCTGCCCTGGCTTACAGACCATGGACTGGAAGTGGAATTTTGCCTTCTCCACTGGATGAGTGCAACGCCCTGCCTTGGCAGCACACTGAAGAAGAGCAGCAGTCAGTGTGTTGATGGAGCTTTGATGGTCGACCCAGGATCTGACAGCTCAGCCTTGCAGTTCCACCCAGCAGCTGTCAGACATGACAGGGACCAGGATTGCTGGCTTGATGGGAGAAGTGTGAACCAACCCACTCTCATTTCCCCCATCCTCTGAACATAGACCTGCTGAGGCTCTATCATTTGTTCTCAGTATGGCCACAGCTCTCGCTACCTATAGTCTTTGGTTCACTTCTAACTTGTGGGCCTGTGATAGCCCTTCTCTCTTCCCTAACCCACCACTGCCTTTGAAGATTCCTTTGCAGGGCTCAGTGGCTCTGACATGCTGCATTTCAGCAATGGCAGGACACCAGCACAGTTCCCAGAGGCAATTCAGGCTGCTCCAGGCAGAGAGCTGAAGCCAACCAGAGGGCAACCCACAGAGAGAGTTCGGACAGCCTGTAAGTTTATGAAGGCTTATTTTGACTGTCGCAACTCTCGTTCTGTGGCTCACTCACTACAGATCAGCAACGTCCAATGCTGACAGCATACAGCACTTTGCATCTGTAAGTCACAGAGCACTATGCAAGTGCAAGCAAGTATTATCCCCATTTTACAGACATGGAAGATAGAGGCACAGGATGATAAAGTGACTTTCCTATGAGCAGAGAGGGAGTCCATGCCTGTGTGATGCTGGCAGATCAGGTGCCAGCTCATGCCAAGGCCCCTAGGCATTACTGAATACTGACAAATACATCACTGGAAATCAGCCTGGCTCACCAGTGTGTTAGCACTGTTCAAATAGGTGTTACATTTATAAATCTGTGTTTAGTCTCTGTGAAATGCCTGTAAACTGCTGCACGCATTAATCCACTAACAATATTTATATTCCATGTGATATGGTAATATTTAAGTGTTTGCTCTGAAACTATAAACCCACAGTCAGGAGAAAAGCATTACCAAGTGTGAAATACTAGTTAACCACAAGAAGTGCCATCCCCTGCCCAACGAAAGAAGGCCTACAGACATCAGACAAGACACTGTGGAACATCAGTGGACAAACGACTTTGTTGACTGCTTCCCCCCACACTCATGAAGAGGAGATGTGCACAAACACTTGTCCCATCAGCTTGAGCTCTGGGGGAAGCAAATAAAATTCCCTGTCAAGACAAAACTCGTCTCTCTCTGCTGCTTGAACTCTGAGAGGCCAAGCCTTCTAAGCATAAGCAAGGGATCCCCAGCTGTTTAGCTGCCAAGTGCAGCACCTGTGACTGAACTGCATGACACAAAAAGCCAACGCATGAATTCACCTGCCAACTGCAAACTCCCCATTCCCAGAATTTCTTCTCCTTACCCTTCAGAGTTCTCTTTACCCCAGGCAATTCCTACAGACTTTTATCTATAAAGACAAGAACCAGGAATTGTGCCAACCGCTGGTAATCCAGGCAGATTCCTTTGATGTAAAACATTGGTCTTTGGCCTGTACAATCCAATAAAATAAACATAACTTAACAAAATTATCACAGCCTATTTCAGTTACTGCTCTCTCTCCTGCCCTTGGAGCTTTACCACTAACCTTATCCAACGCCAATTTTAGCAGCTAGCAGAAGGAATTTTTACCCAGCTGTATGCTATGCTGATGCCAAGTTCCAACTACAGTGCAGCTACAATACAAGGTTGAACAACACAAGGTGAACCCACTGGACAGTCAAAGAAAAGTTTTAACTTATAAATTCATCCTAATGGCCCAAGCTCACACCTCAAACATCTGTGGCAAAGACATACTTTACCTTTGTGCTGACTACAAAGTTAGATGTGTAACCACCCATACGATGCACTGTATCTGATTCCTCCCTCTGGGTATTTGTTTTCTAACTATTTTTTATCAGATTACCTTACTTGAATATGCCAATAGATATTTTTTTAAACTGCAATCAGAATAGATGGCAAAGAAATTACAAACAACAAAGCAAAAATCCATTACAAACATCAGAGGAACGGATTAATAAAAACAGGCAAGATACACAGCTTTTGAGAGGAAATCTCAGAAATTGTTTCAGTTTTCTGAGGCAGTGGGAAAAGGAAATACAAATTGTCAATATTTTAAAGATCCCTTTACCCAAGCAAAAGCCTAATCAGGGTTGCCATCCCCCACAAAAAGAATGACAATCACATTTTTAAACACTAGTTTTTCAAGGGACTAACAGGTTGCTTTGATTTTCAAGGCAAAAACTTTTCAAATCTTGGGTAAAGCTTTCAAAATTGCTTAAGTTAGACAGCCTAAGTCCCATTTTCAAAAGCAACTTAAGCACTTGAGAGATTAATGAGACTCAGGTAATTCTGAAGACCGTAACTCTGATCTCTAGAAATTAGGCTGTTAAATTCATATTTAGGCACCTAAATGGAAGTGGCCTATTTTTCAACGGTGCTGGTTTTAAGTAGACTAACTTTTAGACATGCAGGTGTGATTCTTTTGAATGAGGCAACTTTCAAAACCCTGTTCAGCATAAGCCCCTGAAACATTCCTCTCTGGCTCACAGCCATCAAACCAGGTAGTTTCGAGTTAAGTAGGTTTTCAAGTTAAAAAACATATGAAATCAGCAAGCTGAAATCTTCATTCTTTTTTAAAAAGCAATTCAAAGCTAGTGTGGGTTTAGAACATGGGCTTGTTTCCAATTCTAAACTTTAAAAAAGCTACTCAACCAAATTACTTCAGACTTGGTTTTAGGCTTTAAGTCTCAGCGAGATCTACAAAATAAACCAGGTCTAAAAACCAACCCGCACAAAGAAGTTCCAATTTGTAACATAGTAACTGGCATATCTGTAAGGAGAGAGAGACATTTTTTAAAAAGGTGGGTAAAGTAACATCTTTTATTGGACCAACTGCTGTTGGTGAAAGAGAAGCTTTCGAGCTCCACAGAGCTCTTCTTCAGGACCCGAAAAAGAGCTCTGTAGCGCTTGAAAGCTTGTCTCTTTCATCAACAGAAGTTGGTCCAAAAGAATATATTACCTCACTCACCTTGTCTCTACCATATGCTGGGACCAACATGGCTATAACAACACTGCTAACCATATTTTAAAGTCATACTGGAAGTACAAAGGAGACAGACCTAAGGCAGAGGTTTCAATTTTAATTCTGCATTTCCCGATTTCTCAGTGTTTGATTTCTCAGCCCTAATGTTGTATTAATATGAGGGGTTGTTTGGATAGCGATTTTTAAGGGTGACAGTAAAATGCATACTCCGCTACATCAGTATGAGAGCTTTTGCTTCCTTATTTCACTGTGCTGAATTGTATTTTTGGCCTGCAAAGTAAATACAACAAAAAACTTTTTGGCACCACTTAAAACTTTGCAATCCAAAAGTTCCAAGAAAACCAAAGCTTTTAATATACTAGTTTGTTCGTCAATAGTCTGATTTTTGAGGGACCTGACCCTGCATTTAGAGAGAGGAGCACTGCACTGACAACAATATTTTTGGTTCCTATGTGAAAACCCCTGTAATGCTCAGCTGCCAAGTCTTGAAAAAGTTCCCAGGAAACTAGCTAGTTTGCAGAAAGTCTGTTCCTCAGCAGATCTCAAATAGAGCATTCCCTTGCTGGCTTACCACCACCTTGAAAGGAAGGTCACATCAATCGTAGTGTTTGAGAAGTTGCAGAAACATTTCAGTGGCTAGCAAAGGCCCCCCTCCATATCAAAACATGCCAGACTGAACTTCCAGATATTTTACAGCTATCTGTCCAAGTACTCTACCTTTAAGGTACTTATATAGGAAAACTGATCATAACTTATCCCAAAACTTCCTTTCTTCTAGTGGGAAATCCACAAAACCAACCTACCCAGCAATAGGATTATAGTTAGAGGAGCTAGAACCATCGTGCAATCTTCCACTTTCCCTGCAAGCATGTTTTCTATTATCTCTCTCCTCCAGTAGCTGGGGTCAAAATCTGAAGTTGCTCTGTAGTAGGAAGTGTTTATATGAATGTATTGTTTTAATAACCTATGAATTAAAGTTTAAATGGCTTAGCTCTACACAGTAACTTTGGAAGTATCTCATACTGGCTAGGTCTCTATAGGTGTGGCCACTCCCAGTCTGCCTTGATAAGACAGGTTTGGTTCTCCTCCGTTGAGCTCCAAAGCACGGGTAAGTTCTATTGCAACACACCTGCGTGCTTTCCCGCTAGAAAAGGAAAGTTCCAGTAAGTTATAATTTTCCTATTTTTTGAGGGAAATTCTGCAGATCCAGTACAATGGGATCCATTACCATAGCTATGTGTCACTGAGGGGGAAACAAAGGATGAACAAGGAGATTTATATTAAAAAGAGCCAGTGGAGACTTGGGAGTTCCATTGGTAGGGTGTCCCATGCAATGATCATGGCTGGAAGACGACAAAGGGAAGTCCAAAGATTCAGTACATGGACCAGATCTCAGCAGACCTTAGAGAGACCAATTTGCATGACAAGCCAGGTGTACAATCATGAGTTTTGGAAAAAGGCTATAAAAGTTGCTGACCCTGAAAAAGGGAAGTGACAACAAAGATGACAAAAAGATCAGTGACTGGCTGAGCACTGTAAAGATAAAGAAGAGATCAGTTATCTGATGAACACAGTATGCAGAGCCCTTATTACAATGGCAAGGACCAATAAGGCCTGCACGTTTAATTTATTAAAAAACCTTCATGAAGGTGTAGAGACATTACAAGGAGGCCATGCAACATTTCGTTATGTGTTTCATAATAATAGCTGAAAACTCATGCTGTCACACAAGTGTAAATCGTAAAGTCATGTAAAAAAGCTTGACAATGGTTGAAAACGTAAAACTTGGATGATAACAGATCGCAAACCCCAGAGATGACTGAACATGGTGATATTATGAACAAGAAGAGCTCTCAGTCATGTTTGTAACTGCTCGTATTATTCCACATGGACTCCAACATTTCAGGTTTCAGAGAGAGTGACAATGCTGGAATCTAATTATACAGATTCTTCCTATCCCCCCAATTTCTTGTAACCAGGTTCATTTGAGGAATAAAGGCTGTGTTAACTGGTTACCTGGACTTAGCCCTCATGAGACATTGGTACTACCGTTCCTCAATGAGATGGTAACCTCCAGAACTGCTTCGTTCTATTGTGACTACAAACAGGATGACAACCTTTAAGGACAGAAAATCTACGGACACTTCTGACAAGGGATCAAAAGATGCTTTGGCAGGGTGTTTAGTACAAGATTTAGGTCCCATGAACAAGTTCTAATTGGCGTAGACTTGAGAAGCACGGCATCTTTAAGAAAGCTACTTATGTCTGTATGAGAGGACAGTCACCCACTTACTGTCTCTAGTGAGCTGGAAATGGTTACCACTTGGACATTAGAGTCTGAGGTTTTAGGCCTATAACAAAAGAACTCCAAGAAAGATAGGCTTTGGCTTTCTCTTGACCAGATCCATCCATGCCAATGGCTTAGCACGATGTCTTACCCCTAGACTGGGCCTTTGAAGATGCTCTTTTTGTGGAACATTTTCTCAAAGCTAAAAGGTATGATAAATACCGCTCCTATTTTAATTGGAACCTCTTAAATGTCCTGTAGCTAAACTAACTACTCTGTGCTTGGGTGTGGAATCCGGTCCTTGAGAGCAGATCCTCTTTGGACAGGAGGCATAACTAAGTGGTGGTTATCATGTGAGCTGGATACAAAAATGAGGACATCTTCAGACAACATGAGGCCACCCAACTCGCTGCTTTTTATTGTCCTGGAGAACACAGTAAACAAAAAGACAGTCATGCTTCTGGACATGGGAGAAAGTGCCCAATCCTATGTGGGGCCTATTAATCTCTTTGTCAGGATTACGACTTCATCATCTTTGCAAGATCCTGGAGGCAAATGGGTCTTCTGGGGTTTGAGGAGGAATGACAACTTTGGGCCTGGGTTTCCACCAGAACACTTTGGGAAGGAAGGGAGACAAATTAGCCTCACAGGTCTCAGACACTGAGCATACCCTGATTGTACAGAAATCTCCAGCCCCCAGCTATGTAGGGCAGAGGGAGAGTGGCCTCCCTTTTCTGAGATAAGGTAACACTGGCAGGGAGTCTGAAGGGAGAACCACACCTGCTGCTGTGTTATAGAAATAAGTCTTGAAAGGGTCACTCTTGAAATGATCCTTAAATAAGTTCCTTGAATTTTGTAGATTCACCCTAAGCTCCCTCCACCCTGACCTGCTTCCGGGAGAGGAATTAAACACCTTCCCAGGCAGCAGACCCGTAATAGGCCAGGCAGGGCTCCCTAAGACCGGATACGTCTTGTTAAAGGGGGATGGAGAAACGGGACAAAGTAAGCAGTAGTCTGTCTGTTCCTATGTGGGTGGGCTGTTCTCCTTCTCGTCCCTCTGTGGCTGTGAGAAAGCTGTGGAGCATGGCCGACCCACAGCATGAGCAGGATCCGGTTAGCCCAGCAGGTGTGGCACAGCCAGACTCCAGTACCTTGGACTCCCAGTACAGTTTTACATTCTTTTCCGCCAGCTTCTCTGTTCTTCTGGTTGCCGATGAGGCACGTTCCTGCCAGAAAGGCCTGCTGCACCAGAGGCTACTGCAGCCAGTGCCCTCAGTATCAGAGAAGGGTTTCCAGCATGCTTGCCTCAGAGCCCCTCAGGCTAAATAAGAGCCCAGTGACACTTAGACTCCAATAAACCAAATATTAACACTAATGATCCTTTGTGGGGTTTTTTTGGTCTTTTTGTTGCTCTGATCAGGCGGACTGCTAAACCCTTCCTGCAGCTCCAGGAGCCACATTGATTTGGCTGGGTCTTCAGAGGTGTAGCCACTTCCAATCGGCCTTGATCGACAGGTCTGGCTTGGCCTCCAGTGAACTGTTCATGGGAGTGAGAACCATTGTAATGGATCCTGTGGAGAAGAACAGCAGTATCTCAGAGCCTCAGAACACCCCTGTGAGGTAGGGAAGTGGTAACCACCTTTCGATGGTAGTAGGGAGACTCAGGATCTTAGCCAAAGTCAAAACCTGTGGTGGATCTAGATAATGAACCTATGTGCCCGGAACCCCAGGCTACCACTCTTACCACTGAGCCTTCTGTCCTGCTTCCGGTTTTCAGTTCCAAGCAATAAGAGCACTTTGAAGATAAAGGTACTAAGTAACATATCACTGCACTGTCTCTGCTTTAATTCCTACCTTTTTCTTTAAAGAATAAAAGCCATGATATCAAATCTTACATAGCGCCTGCCATCCAGAAGGACCTCAAAGTATCTTACAGACTTTAATAAACTGCATAGTACAAGATTTGCTTTGCCTACCACTGAACTGCAGCTGTAGTTCGTGTGAAATGCAGCCACGGTTCCACAGAACACAGCAATGGTAGACAACACTGAAAGAGAAGAGTACTCCACCCAGCAGAAACTGCAGGGTGAAAAACTGAACTGATTACATTTATTTTTGCTTGCAGAGAATAGTTACCCAATCTGAAACCCGCGTTAACACCCTTATCACCACAGACTGTTTTATGGGATCTTCACTGGCTACAGGTGGCCAGGATCTTGGTTTTACAGCTGACCTGGAAGAAAAGCCTCCAGCAGGACAGCATGCCAACACCCTGCCAGTAGCATCCAGAAGAGAGATATTCTACTCAACCACCTCCAGCAGTGTTCACCCAATTAACAATTAGGCTGAAGACCAATTAGCTTATGAAACCCAACAGCCTGAGCTCGTATGGACAAACAGTTTTCATGAAACTTGTGTAATAATTAAAGAATAAAAAATTAACATTCTGTGTTTCCCCTCTCCACTTTCCCCCCACCTCTACAAAAAAAAAATTGCAATAATTTGATTTTACGTGATAAGGATGTGAGAATGAGAAGAGGCTTCACTTTGCTTTCGCGTAACTCATCACTAGTTTATGTTTCGAAGTGAAGTAGTTCTATCGATCAAATCCTTAACACTAGTTTAACGCTTTGAGTCTTTGAGCGGGGAGATGGGGAGGTACCACCAAAATACTTTAAAGGTGCTCTGCTCCATTTACTAATATTTAGTGTTTAGGTTCACTTACGTCTTCAAAGCACCAGTACAAAAATGAGTTAGTCCCCACATCAGCCCTAGGAAACTACAGCCCAATGATTAAGGGCAAAATTTTCAAACTTAGTTGTCTAACAATGGACACCTAACCAAAAGGCACCTCCAACTGGGTACCCAAGATAGCAGACACTTGAAAATTCTGGCATAACTGGCTTGTCCAAGGGAACAAGGACCAACTATGGAGTTCAGATACCCAGCCCTCTACTCAGTAATCCAGACCAGTGGCTCTCAACCTTTCCAGACGACTGTCCCCCTTTCAGGAGTCTGATTTGTCTTGCATACCTCCAAGTTTCACCTCACTTAAAAAACACTTGCTTACAAAAATCAGACATAGAAATACAAGTGTCACAGTCTGCTATTACTGAAAAAATGCTGAGTTTGTCATTTTACCATATAATTATAAAATAAATGAATTGGAATATGCATATTGTACTTACATTTCAGTATATGGTATATTGAGCAGTATAAACAAGACATTGTATGAATTTTTAGTTTGTATTGACTTCACTAGTGCTTTTTATGTAGCCTGTTGTAAAACTAGACAAATATCTAGATGAGTTGATGTACCCTCCAGAAGACCTCTATGTTCCCCTAGTTGAGAACCACTGCTCCAGACTCTACTGTCCGAAGTCAAACGTAAGGGAAGATTGAGGATTACAGGCTCTACTTCAGAATTGCAAAAGTACAGGATTAAGAGTTAGGTGTATAAAAGCAATTGTTCATGAGTTCTGGAGATTACAGAACACACTCAGAACAACTAGAGGAAAGCCACCATCAGATCAATTGTAGCTATGTGGGAAATGCAAGACAGCATCTGCAGAACTTCTGGGATTCTCATTAGAGCAGAAGCAACAATGACTGCTAGCATAAAGGTTGCAGAACTCTGTTCATCCTAACACGTTGCCATGTATCCAGGTCACTCAGCTTTCTGGAACTTTTGCCTTTTAGGCTGAAGCGTTCCAGGCTGAGTTTCTGCCCAAAAGTGAAGGGCTCTTAAGTTTGAACAAAAAAGTTCAGTCATTTTTGGGGTAGAGGGAAAGATGAACGTTCTCTTGCTAAGTCGCTGAAGGCAATCATGCCAAACACGCATTCACAAATGACTTGCAGCATAACCACCCACCCACCTCTGGGGAACTTGCCCTCATTCACTGTGCATCACATAAGGTGAACTTAGATGGAGAAGAGCTCTTCTCCCGCACAACTTAGCAGCGCCACTACCATGCAACTTTTAAGAGGGAGTGGATGTTGTTCTCAAAGAAGAGACATGCAACACATGCTGCTGATCGCATCAGCCCTAAAAAGCTCTGGGTACCTTACCTGACCATTAGGCCCAACCCCAGATGCTGAAAATAGAATCTGGACTCCTACCTGGATTTCCCTCCCCACTTCAGACATCTGGTCACCATATCACAAACTTCAAGGCTATTAAAAGGTATCCTTCCCACCAGCCAGTTTTATTGGACATATTAAAAAACCCCACCGCCTTCGTGATGGATTTGAAAAACCCAATAAAAGATATGTAGGTACATCTAAGTGGCATCACCATTCTGAAAAGTTATATTTCTATCTCAGTTTTTCTTTAACCTACTGTTATAAGCACATTGAAGGTTTAGAGAACACATCTTTTCCCCCCATGTGATTACTCTGTGCATTTGACTCACTGTGTTCAGACTCTTCTCCACTGTAGACTCAGGCACTTTTCTATCTGTGTGGGTCTTTCACACACCAGTAAAGGGAGATGGCAGCTGAAATTACTGTATATACGAAAATTTGATCATTAAAAAAAAAAAAATCAGAATTAGGGGTCAGGTGCAATAACAGAAACTACTTGTAACTCCTATTCCAAAAGCGACTGAATTTCAAGTTGATGGTGTCCCTGTAAACTCTGCAAACTTCATTAAGAGATTTAAGAGATGTAGGATAGTCTTGTGGCAATTAATCTTGGTGTCAGGTACCAAATGGGACACAATGGACATCAAAGCATTCCTAAGATTTGTTGGTGAAGATGGACAGGCAGCAGTATGCACTCCCTCCCACCTCACCTGAGAGTGTCCAGTCAGATCTACTGACTGGACACCCAAAGTCCGGTTACTGCAGGCAGGGGAGATGAGGAGGTGCCAGGTCACCACCCGCACCAGCCTCTATTCAGCCAGGGCTGCCTCCTACCTGCATCAAGCAGCTGCAGCTCCCAGCCCCTGCTCCACAGATGAGTTCCTCCCAACTCAGGAGGTGCAGAGAGGGGAAAAGCAGTGAGCAACAGGGGAAGGGGGCGGGAAGAGGAGCAAATGGGAGCAGGGCCTTGGAGGGAAGGGGTAGGGCGGGGCGATTCCAGCACTCCTACTGGACTGTCTGGTTTTTAAAAATTACAAAGTTGGGAAAACTATCTCATGAAAGGATAATTCATTGCAATCAAGATAAGCCAAGCTTTTTCATCCTGTAATTAGAGCGTCGTCTTCTCTGCCCCTTAACAGCAAAGAGTGTTTTCTCTTGCACATTCCTCTGCCTCCAGTAATCTTGTGAGAACCTAGAGCGACTACAATTCGGAAACCTGAATCTTCCCTGCTAGCAATTCTGCAGACTTGCTGGAAGCAATGGCCAAGAGCATTTGGCTAGCATCCCCGAGTAGTGTTCCACAGGACACCAGAATAGAGTTTTCTACAGCAGCATCTTGCCTCAGCAAGGTATGTCGTTCGGCAAGGGTTGAGACACGTCAGTGACTTGGGAGTAGCAAACGCTGCAGCCAAGATGCACTCAGCACCAGCACGCATGCAGGCCTTTGTCCTCATTGCTTGAACTAGAGTAGCGTTCCAGCTGCTGATGCAGCCACCACAGTGCAGACAATGGGAACAGTGATTTGCACAAGTGGAACTTAGTTGTGGAGTAGTTGCAGCTTTCCATATCTATGCATGGGGTTTGCATAGGGGCAGCCACCCCAGAGGCTGGCCACTGGTTGCTTGAAATTGATTTTATTCCTAGTGTAGACAAGACCACAATCCCAGATGTAAGAACTGATCTGAGTGAATGGTGTGGGAACATTGGCCAGGATCCTAATGGAATTCACTGCCCTTTTCCCGAAGGGCCATGAGACTGCTACTGGCCCATGAGATGCTCACAAACAGGTAAGGAGAGGCCCTAGGACAGTGGTCTCATCCAAGTTCGGTTTAGATGTGGGGTTGGAGATTGAGCTAAAGGAACAAAGCAGAGCTAGGGATGATGGTGCTGAAACATCATGAACTCTTCTCAGGAGGTCAGGGCCCAAGTCTTGCCTTTCTACTGCCTCAGGCTATATTCAACAAATCTGGAAAATGGGTCCCTTTGGGCTTTGGAGCCAATCCAGACACAAAACCCTACAGGTAGGGGTCAGAACAGAGGCACAGAAGTTAGGTGGCTCTGAGCTGGGGTTCCAATTTAAGCCAGAGATGAGTCTCAAGTCCCAGCTGATGAACAGCGCCTCAAACAAGTCAGCTTCCTTGGTGCTATCCTGTGCATCAGCACTTGCCAGGGGGCCAAGTCTTAACATGTGGGACTTAACCCATGTCCTTATGGCCTAGTGGAGGACATGCTGGACCCTGAATCACATAGACAACAACATGTCCGTGTTGTCTGGAGGGCGAGGCGGGAGGCGGGTTAAATACTTTGCTCATCTCCGACTGCAGTTAGAGTCGTGCATAACTTCAGCAATGAAACCCAAACCAAACTATTTGCAAGCCCACAACGTGAGCCTACACCAGGCAAGTCTTGCTGTCCCCAGGAAACACAATGACAGGTTTGCCATTGTAGGGAAGGCTCCAGGGTTACACCACTGTGATGTCTAACCATCCTCACAGCTTTACTAGCATGAACACACCCTTCCAGACAGACACCAAACTCAGTGTGAAACCAAGCAGGCACTAGGCCCTTTGCAGACTATTAGAAATCAGTCTGAGTGAAGTCCCAGGAAACATCATCGCTTTACTTTGGGCATCCAAGACCTTTCAGTTTCTATTGTGCGTGCGAGTTTGCCAGAAACCAGTTGGTAATGACATGCTCATGCCGCCTCTGTAGCTAGGGAAGAAAGCCATGTGCATGTTTCTGCGTGGCTCATTATGTAAAAGATCACCTTTCCCCTTCCTAGAATTAAAGCGGGAAGTTCCCTTCCCAACATACTGCTGCCTAACTCCTACAGTGTTATCTTACCCAGGGTATTCACGTAAGCAATTGGCACCATCTTCCTTATTTGCTTGTGAACATGAAATACCTCTCCTTGTTCAGAAATGCTTCAGATATTTACTACCAGCGCTTCAGGGTAAAACAAGCTGCACCTTTCCACTTAACCATTATGGACATCAGGGGAAATCAGCAAGTGTGAGATTCCCGGTATTAACATGGACAGGACTGGGTCTTTTACGAAGCCATGTCCAGAGTTATGACATATTTTCAGTTGCTCCGTCTGTCGGTCACCTCAAGAACGTCACCTCCGTTGGTTCACCTGCCCAGGCTCAAGAAAATTGCACCTAGTAGCTTACAGTGGTTTTTCAATTAATATCGCTAAACTGATACAAATCCCTTTGGGGACAGATATTCTGGTTTCAGAGTGGCTTATTTGGGGTTATCTTATAATCATAAGACATACAATGATTTAAGAGAAGCAGAAATCCATTGCACTTTTTGCATTAATTTAAAAAATATTAAGGATGTGTTTAAAAAAGCTGCAGAAATCAGACATGGAAAATATTTAAAAGGGCATCTAATCCATAACCTAGAGACTAGCTCTGCTCCCTAGAGGATATTGTCAAATGCTTTGTCCTGTCCAGTTACAACACAAAACCAGGGGGGTATTTTGCCATTTCCCCTGCACCGTGAAAGACTATTCCAGAGCTTACACGGACATCAGAAAAGGTTAGCCTGAATATCTGGAAACATTTCCTATGCATCCAGTAACTCCCAGCTCTCCCTGGGAACATTCTAACTAAGTCTCAACCCTCTATACATATATTTTCTTTAAGAATTTCCTCTTCAATCATTTTCCTTCAGTCTCTCGTTTTTTATTTTCTTTCTCTGTATTCATTCCAATTTGGAAAAATCTTGCAGGCATAATGTTTCCCACAAGTGCACAAAGTATTGCAGGTGCGCTCACTCCAGTGTCACAGATAACGGCACGCTCTGGCTACTTGATCACAGTCTTTATGGCTCTACATTTGCGGCTCAAAATTGCTTTCTCTTTTCATTCGAGTGTTGGATTGCAAGCGCCTACCTAATCTGTAGTTCAGTCACACCCCTGGCCTCTTCCAGCATTACTGCTGCCTCAATTTCTCCTTGCTATTGAATAGGTGCATTTGGGATTTATATACATTTCTTTACAGGGAACTCATTTTTATGTTTTACTTATGATCCTAAGTTCTTCAGCTCCATTTGTATTACTTCCCCCTTCCTTCTTGGTCTTTGCACCACCTCCCAATTCAATGTCTGGATTTTCTTATACTGCTTCTTATTCCCTCTTCTAGATCATTAAAGATGATAAATAATTGAACCACTGACCCTATTAGACTCTCCCAACTTAAAATATGTGGCTATTTATTCTCATTCACTTTGTTCCTTCTCATATTTTGAACCATACGAGCATGTTCAGACTCAAGCCAGATTTAATTAATTCAGGTAAGATTTCATGAGACACCATTAAATGTTTTAGCAGTCCCAATCTGTTACTCCTTTTCCATCCATTAAATGTCTATCTTGGCTTAACTAGCTGTTGTAAGTCTGACATAATTTCTTCAAAACCCAGGCTTTTTACTGCTCCTGGTTCCTTCCCTCTACTATTTTAAATATTAGCCAGTATTTTAAACACTCTGTTCCAGTCAGATCCTTACACTGTGTCCATTACTGCAGTATCTAAGCGCTTTCCAGTAGAACATGAAGCGACGTGACTAACATCTGTTGTGTGGGGTTCCTTCCCATTTCCTCTCACGAGAGTGACAAAGTGCATGGGGATTTTACAAGAATTACAGCTATATTTTGCCAGCTGAAGCTGCTCACAGAAGTATATCGGCAAAATGTAAAGACTGGGCTAGGTTTCGGGCTCAAGGCCCTCCATGAAATTGGACTTGGCTCCTCTTAAGACATAAATTCAGTTCCCCAAGCACCCTACAAATATTTCAGAAATAGCTGGGGAAGCACAGAACTACTTGCAGAGTGGGTTGCTATTTGTGCAAATGTGCAGTACTGGAAGGAAACCTGAAGAACAAGTCCTCCTTTTATAATGTATTCTCTGCTGGTGAAATGCCTATAAATTAGAAGGAATTCAGAGAAGAGCAACAAAAAAAGCCTAAGGGACTGAGGGATTAGTTTAGGAGGAATGGACTGAGAACTACGTGTGTGACTAGGAGCTGGACCTGGGTCCTCTTTGTAGTTCTGCCCCTTGCTCGTCATGTATCCTGGGCGAGTTACATGCCTTCTGTGTCTCCATTCCCCACCCATACAAATGGGGAATCTATTTATCCACCTCGGTGCAGCGGTTTGACTTTCAGAGATGAATAAAGCATTAAGCGCTAAGAACAAACACTCCTGGACCAAATGACAACCCCGCTGTGTGATAGAGGAACAGAAGTCTACACATAACTGAACAGAGAAGAGATGTGAACTAGAGTGATGGGGTGACAGGGTGGGGGACAAATTTAAGACACAGTTGGAGGGGGGAAAGTGTCCTGATTCTGGTGTATTCTCCCAAAGGACATGATGGAAATCTCATTGTCAAAGATATCCTCAATTGAACGTCACTGAAGGCCACACTGTAGTCAGTGCTGCACAAGGCAGAGTTGCAATGCATTAGCTGTCACAATTAGTCATTCTCTCTCTGTTATGTTTCTGTTTGTGACTCTGAAGATGTGTGGTATTACGTCCTTCGTGCTATGCTTGTCTGCAGCCACTGTTCAAATAAAAATGGCATCAAAGCAAGATGGCAACAAAGCATACCTACAAGACTGTACCATTCATTGAAGCACTGGATTAGGATAGGCTTGCTCTGTTGCCACAGGCTGTTTGGTCTCACCCTACCACTCCCCTATCACTGCTATCGTTCAGCAGCTCAGCCTCCATTCTGCTTTGCATCTCATTACCCTTTTCCCACCTGTTTCTCCTCTCTCCTACATTTCCCTTGCACCCCGATGAGTATCTATAACATATTAACAAGCGTATGCGGCATAAAATAAAAATTGAAACAAGGCACCTGTGATGTTCCCTTCTGGTGTTATCCTAACTGGTGATCTGCTAGGTCACTCCAATCATTGACTCTGGGAGTCAGCTGTATCCTGCTCTGCTGTGAGAGCCCCCACTCCTGGGCTGCTCACGCACAGCCTCCAGCATGTAAGCTGTTCCTTCCATTGTGCAACCGAGTGACACTGGCCAATATCTCCAGCCCCAGACACAGCCCTAGGAACCTCCGTCTTGCAGTGCCCAGTTATGCCCGCTGGACGCTGAAAGCTTATATAAGTTAATCAATTTAACAAAGAAATTGATATGTACTAGGCTTGTTACCCCAAGGGGAGACTTCGGCACACTTCCGACCAAACACACTGCTTCAGGTAGAACAAACAGATTTATTAACTACAGAAATAAAGTTTAAGTGATTATAAGTCAAAGCATACCAAGTCAGATTTGGTCAAATGAAATAAAAGCAAAAGGCATTCTACACTGATCTTAACACTTTAAGTGTTCTTACAAAGGTAGATGCTTCTCACCACAGGTTGGCTGGTTGCTCTTCAGTCAGGCTCTCCCCTTTGATCAGCGCTTCAGTTGCTTGGTGTGGCGTCTGTAAATGTATTGGAAGAGAGAGAGTGCATGGCAAAATGTCTCTCCCTTTTATCATTTCCTTTCTTCCCTCATGGCTTTGTCCCCCCACTTCAGAGTCAGGTGAGAATTACCTTATCACAAGTCCCAAACTGACCCCGGGAAGGGGGGTGACTCACTCCAGAGTCCAACAGATCCTATTGTTGTTGCCTAGGCGTCCTTTGTTCTTGTGAGACTGGCTGGGTTTGTCACATACATGCCCTGATGAGGTGTGAACTGCCTCTCTGTTCTTGGAGAGTTTTTGCCTGGGCTTCCTTTAAGCCAGGAGGACCCCTTTTCAGCCTTGTAACTACATACACGAAATTATAACCTATAACCTCACTATAACATGACTGTGACAATTACCACAACATCACTATTAACAACCATACTCAGTGCATCATGAGCCTTCTGAAGACACCCAACATGGCAAACTTTGCATTGGATACCACACAATAATTTTATAAAGATGAACGTGTTCCCGAGGTACAGAGCATCACAGCATCTGTCTGTGATCACACTGGACCCATGTCTTGTATGTGGTTATCCCTTTCCCGCATCTTTTACCTGCTCTTGTCTCTTTTCCGAGTGCTAGGTCCTTGGGGCAAGCACTGTTGTCCTTTAGGACTGTGCAATGACTTTTTGGGCACATCTGCAGTTCACTGCTACAAGCATAGAAGAGTCATGTAAAAGTTGTTGCCTTTCTGAATCCGCAGGCAGACAGCGCCATTGCCTCCGCTGCCACGTGACAAAGCTAAGTTCCTGAGACTCAGCTCAGTGCCACGGATGTTACTCAGTATGCTACGAGCAGCAGTGAGACGGTCAAGAATCATATCCAGCCCAAGGCTGCATGGCCAGGGAAAGTTATGAGAAGCAGCAGCAGCAGCAAAATGAGTAGCTGTTATACATGGGGAAGATGATGCAAAAGCAGTAGCTGTGGACAAACAGTGGAAGTCTTTCTTCCTCTCTTCACACAACAGCTGGGAGGCTGGGTAAAATGCAGTGCAGCAGAGACCCAGCATGCCTGCTGTGGAAGGACACACTGGAGCAGAAGATGCAGACAGCTCCTTCTTCCTTCCAAGGAGAAGCTTCATGGTTATCAGACCTTTAACTAGCCAGAAATCAACACAACACACACCATTCCCCGGCATTCCTTGGTAGGAACCCTAGTACCTTTCACACCAGATCCTAGGGAAAGAGGAGGCTCTAGGTTTCTCTGGCCCACACTAACAAGCCCCCCATCTGTGCCTTTTATAACTCCTCCTGGCTAGCGGGTGTTTGGCAAGTTCTTCAAAACTCCCAAGATAAGCCTTTAGCTGCAACAGCATGGCAATTCCACATTTCCAATACTTCGCTGAGTCTTACCCTTGCTTACAAGTGGGGTAAGCATCAACAAGGCCAGCTGTGACTTTCTTTAGGGTTTGCACACATGGAACAATCTTGGTTATTGAAAACAGTGCCAACCAATCCTCCCAAGAGACAAGGCCTCAGATACATTGCATGTGAGCACATCCTGTTCTTTGTGCTTAATGATGAAGTGACTGAAGACCTTCTCATGTGGCTTGTAGCCCATTTCTGCTTCAAAATTTCAAATCAGAAACAAACTGCTACCAGGAGAATTTCCAGTTTTTCAGCCTAACTTGTAAACTTTTGGAGGGCAGGACTGTTTTTTTCTATGCTTGTACAGCACCTAGCCATTGAGCTCTGACCTCATTGGTCTCTAGGTGCTACCTCAATACAAGTGTTAAGTAAATAATCATCCTTCATTGCCAAGAAGGAGTGGCTAATCAGATAGGTTATTATCCTGGGCCTACCTTCTGAGTATCTATGTTGGGTTTTTCTCTCACTCTAGCCTAAAGCCACTTTAAAAAAATATTCAGTGGAGATCACTCAATTGGTCTTGAGAATTTTCAGGAGTATGAGAAAAGGACTAAATTGATCCAACACTTTTCAGGGAGTTCTGAGAGAGAGAGCCAGAATAGCTGCAAAGTTTGTTTGTTTTTGGTTATGTCACGTTACCAGGCAAACATGAACAAAGACAGAAAAATGTACTTCCCTGTTAAAGGAAAATCAGTTTTAATGTTAAAGATTTAAAACCCCACAAATAAATACCATCCAGGCACAGCAGAAAAGAAATGGTTCACGGGAACTTTAATACTGAACAAGTCTGATGTAATCTATAGCCCATCAACATATATTCAAACTTCAGATAAAATAATGTTGCATCTTCACAAAAGCTCTTCCTAGTTTAGTAGAAAGCTTGTTTCAATAATGCTAGACTTTTGAGTGTCACAGCGATATAAAACCTGTTTTAATTGTTTAGTTCATCAGAACATTTCCTAGTTTCCAGGATAATTAAACCCATTCCCTCATCCCCTTCTCTACAATGCCATGGCCCAGTGTGGAAGAGGACAGAACTCCCAAAGCCCGCTCTGGAATGTTCAAACCCTTAAATGCTTGGCATCTCTCTTTAAAAGAGAGAATTTATTTTAAAAGCCGCTTTAATGGCAGCTGGGAATTACCACGGAGGCACTTTGTTCTGTGATTTCCCAGCTGCTGACCCTATTCACAAGAACAAGGCCTGACGCATACACCCAGCTCCAGAACGTGTGCTGCAGGCTGATCTTACTAGGCCTTCTATAATGAGCAACATAAGCTGCTGAAAGAGCCAGTTCTGCACTCCGGCTGCCCCTTTTACCACATTCAGGAGCCCTTTGAAAATCCTGTTCTTCTTTTTGCATCCCTGCTAGCTAGTACAATTGCAAGATTACTGTTAACGCTTGCTTGTCTTTCAGACATTCACTGGGAAAAAACGTTGTCCTGCACTTCGCCCAGGCACACAGGATAAGGGTTGATTTTAAATAGCAAAGGGGGGATAGTTATATGTCAGCATCTTATGTTTTATTGCAAGAAGCTTGTTTTATACACACAAGAGCACCTACGCATACCAACTACGCAGATGGCATTTATGGCTATGTAAGGGCATTCATTTCCTTGCCCAGAAGCGGTCCTACGTGTTAATAACTGCTCCTAATGGCAGACTCTCCTATTAGGACGGCATTGCACCACCCGTATGGAAGAGACCAAAAGAGGCTGCAAGGAGATGCTGAATGGCTAGTGACACTTGCCCCCAAGAACAGGACAATGTCACCCGGAAAACAGAGGTCACCGAGGGCTGTTTTCCTTGTGCTGACACTTCTCTCCCCCGCCCCACATCCAGGGGGTCTCAAATTTTTTCTTAGCATAAAGCATCTTAGGAGATATCAGCTTTCGGGAGGCCTCCCACTCACCAGTCCCATATGCAATCATGCAACACCTTCTTACGTGGAAAGGCATTCATGGTTAGTTTTAAATTAAGAAATAAAAACAGTGCAATGCAGGCAATATTCTGCCACCATTAAGGAATATTAATCACCATCCCCTTTTGGCTCATCTTTTCATTCATTGCCTCCTCCCCATCTGTTCTGTTCCTGCCATCTCTCCTCCACTACACACTCCACCCTGTTGCCTGATCCTCCACATTTTTCTGGCATAAACTTCCTTCCCTTCCCCCCCTCCCCCTCGAGCTCCTTCGCACATGCTGCCCTTTATCCCTTCACGCTCCCCTCCTACCAGATGACTTCAGACTCAGAGGCTCCTTTTCCTTTCCTATGCAGCAGTAGGCATGGGAGGAGTATCAGGCTGGCTCTTTGTTAGCTGCCGAACGGATAGGAAGCCCGCTGCTGGCAATGTTGCCATGTTACCTGCCAACTCCCCATGGACCCTCAACAGGTGCACCACACCTGGGGACTAAACTGGCTTTCCTTATCTTCACAGCCCTTCGTGGCATCCCCACCGGTCCAAACGAGCCCAGGTCTCATCTCCTTCTATTGCCCCTTCCACGCTGCCATTTCCCGCATCCTCTCCGTCCCCCAACCTCTCCTGGGTCAGAGGCAGATTGTCTCACTCCTTCTGCACAGGGCAACTGCCTCCACTCAGAGGAGAATGGGGGCTTTGGATTCTCAGGGCCTAGAACCACAAAGCAGCAGGTCGGCCAGCCTGCCACGCAGCTCCCCGCCCCATTAAGTCAGAGCGTAGCAGCAGCGCACCGAAGAACCAAGTTCCCGTGGATTAAACGCACTTGAGTAGCTAGAAGGGAGGAGCAGACACGTATCACTGATGCAACTGGGGAGAGAGCATGCTTACAATTTAAAGAAAGGCGTCCTGGGGAACTCCAGGCCCAAACCCTCACCCCCACCATGACATCCATGGGAAAGTGGGGAAGTCTGGCTAGTTTTCCCTCTTGGTTCTTGTTTAAAAAGTCACTCTAAGGAAAGAGATTCCAGGAACAGCTAGAGACTCCATTCCAATCCGCCGCCCTCCCCACCCCCTTTCTATATGTCAGACTCTGATCCACCATCTTCTACTGCAGGTTTTTTTCTAAAGGTTAATCCACGAGAAACTGCACTTGTTTCCAACCCAAACTTGCTTGCCTTGACTACAGCCATCAATTATTTTCTAAGTTCTGTGCAAGGTTGCAATGGTAAATAGCAATTGCCTGCCTATGGGGATCAACATCATAGCAAGGAAGAGACAGAGACAATATAGCAATAGCTTTGTTAGTCTGCAAACAGAAGCCTGAAACGCTAGCTCAGAGGGATGCGTCTCCCATCTCATTCAATGTGGCACTGACTCTGAAGCTGAACGATGACTGTTAATCTCAATGCTTCCCCTTATTTCACTAATATCATAGTAGTAACATTTAGATAATGGGGGTTCATCCTTTGTTGCCTGATGCAGCAGCAGCTACTCTAATGGCAAGTGTAACAAACGTAAAGGTGCTTTTTAATAATCTTGTAAATGGTTATTTCACCCTGTGGCTCTGTCTGGGTAGCATCTTGGTGGGGAGAGAGGAGCTTGAAGGGTCATTAGGAGGCAATGCCAGAGCAAAAAGCCTTACTGGCTCTAGCCTGCTCTCTTTGGGGAGTGTGAACAGGGAGGGTCAGAGAGAGAGGCCAGACTGAGTCCCCCAGACACACAGGACCATCAGAGCTCTGCTAGAATGTCAATAGGTTTCGTTCCGTTACAGGAAGAGAAGAGGAAAACCTGTCTAGCTCAGTTTGTAGTGAAGGGAAAGATTAAGAGAGACTACTTTCCAACTCCTAAATAAAAACCCTTTGCTTTAAGAAGGCTGTTGGTCACTATCCATGGTCACAGGTTCCTGACGGGAGGGCAGGCACCAGGTGCCTGGAACCCACTCAGGCCTGCAGTGTGATCAGCAACTGGTGATGTACCCAGGTCCTGGTCTGAGAGTTGTAAGATTATGCGATTTCCCCCCAAGACAGGAAAAGGGGGGGAAGATGACCACCTGAGAGTTTGCACTCAGAAACCAGAAGGGCAGAAAAGATGCCGCTAGCCCTGTAACTGTGATGGAAATCTGGCTGTTTCTTGGGGTCTCTCCTCTCAAAGCACCAGAGAACCTACCCCTACTTCAGAAAAACACCACAGATGCCCCATGAGTGCAGAGGCGGCTCTTCCCTGCCCCGACTTTCCATGGATCCGCCATCTTGTCCGCCTGTAAATTATAGCTATCCAGAGGGGAGGAAAGATCACATGTGCTCCTGGGGAAGTGAGCAGAGGTAGGGGGAGGTGACAACACAAAGAATCCACGCAGGAAGAGTGGGTCTGGAATACAGACACAGCCGCTCTCTGTTGCGCTGGGTGCAGGGAGCTCCCAGCTCCCATTCACCGTGGCTGCTCAAAGCCAGTAGGGCATAGGCAGGAAGCTAATGAGCAGGTGCTTTCACTCTGCTCCCGCTTGCCTGGCAGCTCTACCTGCCTCCACTGAACATACTAAACCCACCTGCACCAGACTGCCTCCCAAACGAGCAGCGCCCGACTCATCTGTAGCAGGGCCATCAGCAAGTCACCTAGAGATACAGCGCTGATATTCAGCTGACTTCTGAGGACTAGATTTCTCTCTCTCACACACATACACTCCCTCCTCTTTTGTTGCATGATCTAACAGAAAAAAAAGGTTACAGAAAATGGTGAGAACAAGAGGAGAAAGCTTGACTGAAAGGCTTAAAAAAAACTGAAGGAAAAAAAAAATCAACCTTGGCTCCAAGGAAAGGTTGCCTGGCACCGAAAGGCAAAGGCATCCTGTTTAGTACCAAACTCCCCAGGGCACCCTCCAAGTGTTTATTCAGCAACTCCTACATTTTCTTATCAACAAGCTGGCCTGGCAAACTGTTGCCATGAGGGACATAATCTGCGTCGGGAGCCACACGCGCTGAGACTGTTAACTCTGTGGTGGAACGCCACACAGCAATACACAAGGCACTCAAGGAACAAACTCAGCTCGGACCATTTTAGAGCATCCAGCTCTATTGCCATGACAGCAGCTGCTCCCTGCTGCTATTACAACAGTTTGCCCAGGCATAGCAAGACAAGCAACAGCAAACAGCCTAATAGCAAAGCCTAGAGCCCCTAATACAGTCAGGGCCCCATTGTACTATGCATTATACAGACACACACAAACTGTCTCTTCCCTGAACAGCTTATAATGTTAACAGACTAAACAAAAGGTGGGAGGGGAAACTGAGGCACAGAGAAAGGAAGTGACTTGCCCAAGTTCACCCAGCAGGTCTCTGGCAGAGATGAGAACAGAACCCAGGTCTCCTGATTCCCAGTCGAGTGCCCTCCCCACTGGGTCATGCTGCCTCTCAGCAGGCAGCGAGCCCCACAACCTGATTAAGAATACTTTTCCCCTATACTTGACCCCAGTTCTTCAAACCCCCATATGTCCTGCCTCTGAGCAGGGAGAGGAGAAAACCCCTTTCCCCTGATGCAGTGTTTACTCATTACACAGGTGCAGATTTCCATGCCAGAAGCAGAGAACAGCTACTCAGGGTGGGAAATACAAATATAATCACTTCCTTGCCAATAAAAGCAAGCCATCACCTGCACTCAGGAGTCCCTCGCCATGGCTGCTTCAGATCTGTAAGCTACAGAACATTTATATGATGTTAAAAATACTGGGCTGGTTACACAGCATAAGCTGGAGAGATCTGGTCTCATGACTCAGCTCAGTGGGGGAAGCAGTTCTTGGCTCCCATGGTCTAGCGCTCCAGAGTGGTGATCCCAGCTCTGCCAAGGACTTGCTGTGTGACCTCGGGCCAGACGCATGACCTCATCTAGAAGATGGGCAGTAAGCGTGACTTGTGTCTCGAGTGGGGTTGGGAGGATGAAGTGCCTGTGCACTTTGAATAATAAGTGAAGCTGTGTGAGATAGAAAGCAGGATCTGGCTCCTGGTTTGGGTTTTTCCATTTCATTTCATTACACACACCCACACCCCTTTACAGAGGGAAAAAAAGACAGTTAGCTGAAGGTTTCTGCAGCTGCTTACCAGCCCTAGACTGAACTGAGAATGTGGCTTTTGATGGCAAGTGGTTAGCTCATGGAAATCACACAAGCAGGCTGTAGGAATACAAAAAAAGAGAGACCTCTTACAATTGCAAATAGGTTCCTGTACGCAGATAACAGGACCTGCATGCAGCTATTGTGCAACGCCATGAGCTGTGCCCATGAAGACGTGTCAGAACACTCATTCTATCCTGATGTGGGGGAGCGGCAGGCTGGTGCTACGCAACGATGCCAAATGATCCAACTCCATTTGCAGAATGATCCCTCCCCGCTAGAGCGAAGCAATCTCCCTGTCCTCCAGCCAGCTTTTTAGGATTTCCATTTTGGCTCAGCCACCCTGATCTTCCTCTAAGCCTGGTTCTATTACGAAAGCACTGGCAGGAGCGACTCAACACAAGGTAATTCTGACAAGATGGCAGGGCTAGAAATCCCCTTTTTCATACAGTAAGGATTGAATCGTGTCTTCGCATCTGACAATACTTCAGAGGACAAATGAAAAACGCATCTAGCCTCGACAGTCTGCAATATCAGATGACCCCAGGACAATAGATGCCCTACAGCTTACAGGGAGCCTTAAAAGTGACGCAGAAAAAAGAAGAGGATGATAAAATATAGGAGTTCCCATACCACCAGATCAAATCATTTACCCATTGAGTCGGACATTCTGTCTCCAGTAGCGACCAACCCCCGACAGTTTGGAGAAATGAAATAGAACCAGGTGCTTTATGATTATATATCAATGTATAGAGAGGGAATCACCTTCCTGATCTCTGCAATCAGCTCATGTCCTGATGCATGAGATTGATTTACCTGTATCTTAGATCTGGGGGCGGGGGGAGAAACAGACCACATCATGCAGGTTTCTCAATGTTAAGAATCAAGTCTGACTCCCAACCTGACACTTGCGGCAAAATATGCCGGCGAGTTCAACTGGAAAGACTCCGACTCAATCTACCATAGCGCACAGAACTGTGCATGGGAACTGCTCTTGCCCTGTTTCCCCCCACCCGCACTTGCAACAGTACAACACACAAAACTGCTTTCAGCTCCCAAATCAAGCACCCGGTGACCTTCAGTGATGTAGAGAGGAAATTATCAGGCAGTATTAAAAAGCAGAGATACAGCAAATTTACCACTGATTGGATGAGATACCATAGCACAAAGACTTACACAGAAAATGGATCCCTCCACCCCATGCCTTTCAAATTGCCTAGTGTCATGGGAAACTAAACCTGACATCCAAACAGTTAAGATACAAGAGAATAAGAATACAAATATTTCTAAGATAAAAACTTGCCTTCCAGGAAAACAGTTGGCTATGAACACTGCACAGCTGCAGACACCCCCTATCAACTCCATGCCTCCTGCACAGACTTTGAATTCGAGGGGAGAGGAAGGAGATATTGCAGCTGATGAGCTGCAAGAGGCTCTTAGCAAAGTTGTATAGCAATCTCGTCTGAAATTGAGACAGTTGCCATGAGCTTGTCTGCAGATCCCACACAGCTGAGAATCAGCACTTATGTGACCTGCATACACAGCAATTCATTACATCAACATCCCTCTTCCAATTGCTTTCCCCCACCCCCATCCCCCAAACCCACATACACTCCAAACACTTTCTATGGGATTGGAGCAAAACCCTATACTATTTGACCTGCAAATCCTGCTTGACTTTAGGATACCACCACCACCACCTTTGGTGGTGTTAACCAAAATCCCAATGTCCTTTACGGTCATTGATCAAAGCTCAGGACATCTGTGCGAGGTGGATGAACAGGTAGAGAAAGATTTCTTTGACATGGAACAAGCTTTGTGGATGGGGGGGGGGGGGAGCAGTAAACGTGGTATATCTTGATTTTAGTAAGGCTTTTGACACTGTCTCACATGACCTTCTCATAAACAAACTAGGGAAATGCAACCTAGATGGAGCTACTATAAGGTGGGTGCATAACTGGTTGGAAAATTGTTCCCAGAGAATAGTCAGTGTTTCATAGTCATACTGGAAGGCCATATTGAGTGGGATCCCGCAGAGATCAGTTCTGGGTCCAGTTCTGTTCAATATCTTCATCAGTGATTTAGATAATGGCATAAAGAGTATACTGATGAAGTTTGTGGACAATACAAATCTGGGAGGAGTTGCAAGTGCTTTGGAGAATAAGATTAAAATTCAAAATGATGTGGATGAACTGGAGAAATGGTTTGAAGTAAATAGGATGAAATTCAATAAGGACAAATGCAAAGTACTCCACTTAGGAAGGAACAATCAGTTGCACACATACACAATGGGAAATGATTGCCTAGGAAGGAGAACTGCAGAAAGAGATCTGGGGGTCATAGTGGATCACAAGCTAAATATGAGTCAACAGTGTAACACTGTTGGAAAGAAAAAAAAAATTCTGGGATGTATTAGCAGGAGTGTTGTAAAAAAGCCACAAAAAGTAATTCTGCCGCTCTACACCACACTGGTAAGGCCTCAGTTGGAGTAGTGGGTCCAGTTCTGGGTGCCGCATTTCAGGAAAGATGTGGACAAATTCGACACAGTCCAGAGAAAAGCAACAAAAATGATAAAAGGTCTACAAAACATGACCTATGAGGGAAGATTTAAAAAATTGGGTTTGCTTAGTCTGGAGAAGAGATGACTGAGGGGGGACATGATAGCAGTTTTCAAGCACATAAAAGGTAGTTACAAGAAGAAGGGAGAAAAATTGTTGTCTTTAGCCTCTGAGGGTATGGCTACAATTGGAATTTCAAAGCGCTGCCCTGGCAGCGCTGTGCGGGATCGCTGCCGCGGCAGCGCTTTGAAGTGTGAGTGTAGTCGGAGCGGCAGCCCTGGGAGACAGCCTCTCCCAGCGCTGCATGTAAACCACATCCTTTACGGGTGTGGCGTGCAGAGCTGGGAGCCGTGCTCCCAGCGCTGCCGCCCTGATTACACTGACACTTTACAGCACTGTATCTTGCAGTGCTCAGGGGGGTGTTTTTTCACACCTCTGAGCACGAAAGTTGCAGCGCTGTAAAGTGTGAGTGTAGCCATGGCCTGAGAAAAGGACAAGAAGCAATGGGTTTAAATTGCAGAAAAGGCGGTTTAGGTTGGCCATTAGGAAAAAACTAACTAGCCAGACACTTAGGAAAACACTGGAATAAATTGCCTAGGGAAGTTGTGGAATCTCCGTCATTGGAGATTTTTAAGAGCAGGTTAGAGAAACCCTTTCAGGGATGGTCTGGAGATAATATATATTCCTGCCTTGAGTGCAGGGGACTGGATTAGAAGACCTCTCGCAGTTCCTTCCAGTCCTACAACTCTATGATTAAGTGACTTGGCCAAGGTCAAACAGCAAGTCAGCGTATGACCTGGAAGAGAACCCAGACCTGACGTACTCCCTTGCTCTAACACCTAGGATAGACTTCTATTCAGTAGCTGGTGTACAGGATTACGTTTCTGGGAGTCTTACCTTTCCAGGTCACAACAATACATTTCCTAGTGAAAATTTTCAGTGTGACAGACATGAACCCCTCATTAGCAGTGCAATGAGGAATTCAGACAGATATGGGTAATACACAAAAGAAATAAACCAAACTCCAGCGGGGAAATACTCCCTCCAGTTATCAGAAGCCTGAAGGTTCCATTTGTATTTCTTCCCTTTACACTTACTTTTTATACTCTACAAAAGGTATTTTCCAGCGAGAGTCTTTGGGAAAATCCCCATGACTGAGAGCTGCCCATGCACCACCCCTCTCAATTACTGTCACCCATGGCTGTATCGAGAGCCCTACCAAATGTATGGTCCATTTTGATCAATTTCACAGCCAGAGGTTTTTAAAACTGGTCAATTTCACATTTTCAGGTGTTTATATCTGAATTTTCACCATGTTGTAACCATGGGGGCCCATCCCCCAAAGAGGTGGGGGCGTCACAAAGCTATTCTGGGTGGGGTTGCAGGATTGTCACCCTCATTTCTGTACTGCTGGGCTCTGAAGGCAGCACAGCCGCAGAGATTCCTGCAGCCTGGGGAGTTTCTGTGAAGTGGGTCTGATCTCCCCGCCAAGAACAGCCTTGCAGGGGAAGAGGAAATCCTGTCCCCAGTCCAGCAGACTAGCAGCTGGGCCCAGCAAATGCTCCCAGCCCTGACCCTCTTTCTCCCCTCCAACAGCTAGTTTTCACAGGGGAGGTCTGATTTCATGGTCCGTGACATGTTTTTCATGGCTGTGAATTTGGATATCCATCAGCAGGATCAGAACTGCAGCAATTGCTCCCGATGAAGGGCTACCATGAGTGACACAAGCTTTCTCAGCAACTAGCTGTGTAGCAGTTACAGCTACTACAGAATTTGCTTTGGTTTTTTAATCTACAAAGAAGTATGAGCATAAATAACCCCTCCTTTCCAGGATAGTTCAAAACTACGTTTAGAGCACTCATTGTCTTGTTCCAATCTGTCCCTCACAACCATCCAACACCAGCTTTCTTTGTCCTTTCCTGGCATCTCTTCTTCTTGAACAGTCTTCTTGTATCCACTGTCTTTCCATCTTATTTCAAATCTCTTTCAAACACATCATTTAATCTCCATCTGGACCACTTAACGTTCTGACCCAAGATCAATGCTTTTACAGAAATCAGCAGAAAAGTTTCAATTAAAATCAAAATTTTAGAAGCAGCAGTTAGAAAACCATTCTCTTGCAGTGTCTGCAACTCATACTGTAGCACTGGGCTAGAACATGAGAGAAATTAACACCAACTATTAACACCTGCCCAATGCTGACAGCAATACAAGAGAAACAGCAAAAACAGCAACAATTCTTTTAAAAGTACTTTTGGTTTTAAGCTCATATGCAGTTTATTAGTAACCGGTAAGGTTATTCTAAAAAAAACAAAAACAGGCTCTGATTTTTAAACTGAGAGCTTCTTTAATTTAAAACCCAACAAAGCCTGAGAGTAGGAAAGAAATGGTGAGCTCAATTCATGGGGAAACTAAGGGCTTGGCTATACTTGCAGGTGTGCAGCGCTGGGAGTTGCAGCTGTCTTCGTACAGCTATGTAGGGAAAGTGCTGCAGTGTGGCCACATTGACAGCTACCAGTGCTGCACTGTGGCCACATTTGCAGCATTTGCAGAGCTGTTGGGAGTGATGCATTGTGGGCAGCTATCCCAGCGTTCAAGTGGCTGCAACGTGCTTTTCAAAAGAGGGGGGTGGGCTGGAGTGTGACAGGGAGCGTGAGGGAGACAGAAAGAGTGGATTTTTGGAGCTGACACTGTGTCAGCTCCCTGCCTTGCAAGTTCTAAGGACTGGAAGATACATAGCACCAACCTTCAATCATTTTAGAAGTTTCGACCCCTTCCCTCGCCCCTTCTTATTCACTAAATTCAAATTATGCACTCCTAAATAGCCTTCAGACCAGATAAGCAGCTGCTCCAAAACAGACTTCCCCCTCCCCCCACCGTGTTGCTTCTCTCCTCAAGCAAACAGCTGTGAACATTCCAAAGCAATTCCCCTGCCTCTGCTCAAGCAAAAGAGCTGTGTTTGTTTTTTAGATAAGCAGCTCCGGGAGCCCAGAGTTCACAACAAACCGGAAGAGTGGCTGAACAGGCATTCTGGGATACCTCCGAATACCTCGGAGGCCAATTACAGCGCTTTTGGTGGCCACACTTGCGGAGCAGCGCTGCATCACCAGCGCTGCAATCCTTATACCCGAAGCAGAGCAGGAGTACGGCCAGTGCTGCAGCCAGGGAGATGCAGCGCTGTATGTGCCTTGCAAGTGTGGACGGTGAGTAAGTTGCAGCGCTGGTGGTGGATTTACAGTGCTGCAACTCTCCAGCGTAGCCAAGCCCTAAGTGACATACTGACTGATGCCAAAATTCTGATGACCATGCCAGGTTCTGCAGAGCAACAACCATCAGAGAAAGAAATAAGAGAGGAATGTGAGTAGGTGAAAACCAAACAATCCATCTAAAGGGGGGAAATGCCAAAGACATCCACTGCTCCACCAGTAAGGTCATGTCTTCACTACAGAATCCACTCCAGTTACTCCTCTCACTTAAGCCTAGCTCGAGTGAATGCGACCACACTCAACATGACCACTCTGAGCAGTTTAACTGCAGATGAGTTGTGCTAAATTGATCTGTAGTCTATAGCTAGGCTTAGCAGAATACGGAGGTGGACGGGTGGTCACTCATTTCAGCAGATAATACTTGTGTTTACTTTAAGCTGTTTTTAATTTTTATCTATTTCAATTTTCACAGTTTGGGAAACTGGGGGGGGAGCAGACAAGGGAAAGGGGGTCAGAAATTATTTAACGACGGGAGACATTGAGACTCTAAATTAAAGCTTTATAAGAGTTAAAACACACAGTCAGCATCATGTGTCAAAATACACAAAGTAAATACCCTTAAATCAAACTCTGACAGGTTCTCAAGAAGCATTATTTTTACTTTGCCTACCCATACATTTTGATTATCGCCAATGGAAGTATTCTTTCGTCTGTGCATGCGTAAGGTAAAACTGACATTTATTGATAAAAATCTAAGGCGTCCAACTGTATCTATACCCAAGGGGCCAGTCAACTCGAGTAAAAAGCACCACCGACACTTAAGGCAAACGTTTGTGTGTGGACAGGACTAGAGTTAACTCTGCAGTGAAGACAAGCCCTAAGAGAGAGAAATTTAAAAAACTCCTCACAATCCCACCACTGTGATTAGCCATTTGGTAATTCTCTACACAGACTGCCCTACTGAATGATCAGTTAGCTGGTACCATTGTATGCAAGTGGAAATACAGAAGTTCTACCAGCACGACTAACTTGAAAATGAAGTCCATTAGTCAGGCTGAGAGATTCCTTTGCTGCCACTACCCCCAATCAAATCCCTTAAACCTGCAATTTAGAGGAATAAGAAACTGTCTTGTTTACTGAGCCCTGTATTTAACAATAATCTACAATCAGTTTTCTATTCGATAATCACTCTTTAAGTGCATGCACAGATTCTCCCTTGTTGCTGTAAAACCTCTGCTGGCTTTGCTCCAGGTTCCACTCTCTTCTTTTCTGTAGGCGAACACGGCATCTCTTCTTTTGCATTGACCCCAGTCAATGTTTCTGTAACACCTTGGCCCAGACCCCCTCTGCACAGTCCCCAGTCCGCTGTGAGCAGACCCAACCGCTGGGTCCCACATGCTTCCATGACAAATGGGTCTGAGTTGAGCTGGGTTGAGCTGTCTCTGTTTCTAGCTCTGGGTCTACAGGGCCAAGGTGGGATCCACATTCCAGCTTCCCTAGACCTTGAAACAACTGCCTCAGACCTCCCAATCCTTCCTCCCCTCCCCAAAGAGTTTTCTGCCCAAATTGCAGGTGCTCTGGGCTTCTGGGTTAACTCCTTCTGGACAATATGGCAAGAAGCAAGAAACAGGCTTGGGAAAAGACCTCATTTGCCACAGTCACTTCAGTCTTGAAAGCACTTGAGAACAACAGATCGTTGCGGAGATTAAAGTCTCATCACACACCTTAGTCTGCTCTCACCCAATCTGTGAGCCTGGGGTTTGTCAGCATTTCAGGTTGGGCAGAGTCCCTCCTGCATAGCTTCCCGACCCTCTCCCCCGCAACAACTCAGAGTAGCATCCCACTCAAAAAGTCTGCTCCTTTTTGCTATGATTTCCACTGGAAAGCTCCAGCCCCGCCCACAGTCAGGCTTACCACATTTATGGAAGAACACAAGAAACAGCCATATAGGGTCAGACCAAAGATCCACCTAGCCCAGGATCCTGTCTTCTGACAGGGACCAGCACCAGATGCTTCACAGGGAATGAACAGAACAGGGCAATTATCGAGTGATCCATCCCCTGTCATCTAGTCCCAGCTTCTGGCGGTCAGAGATTTAGGGAGCTCCAGATCATGGGGGTTGCATCTCTGACTATCTTAGCTAATAGTCACTGATGGACCGATCCTCTGTGAAGTTGTCTAATTGTTTTTTGAATCCAGTTACACTTTTGGCCTTCACAACATCCCCTGGCAACGAGCATGCTGTGTGAAGAAGTACTTAAACCTGCTGCCTCTTAATTTCATTGGATGACCCTTGGATCTTGCATTACACAAAGAGGTAAATAACACTTCCCTATTCAGATTCTCCATGCCATTTATGGTTTTACAGAAAATCTGTGGTTTGATAGGCATAAGTGGCTAAGAGACAATCAATGGACGGCTTCTCAGTGATCATCATTCAACAGATGTATCAAAAACCTTTCTTGGTCAGACACTGTCTTCAGTGCAATACAATAAACTGCCTAGGGAAACTTTAGACATGCTCAGTACATACACCTCTACCCCGATATAACGCGACCCGATATAACACGAATTCGGATATAACGCGGTAAAGAAGCACTCGGGGGGAGGGAGCTGCACACTCTGGCGGATCAATGCAAGTTCGATATAATGGGTTTCACCTATAATGCGGTAAGATTTTTTGGCTCCCAAGGACAGCATTATATCGAGGTAGAGGTGTATTACAAAAATAAAGAAGATCCTAATACAAAATGAGCTCACAATTTGATACACACATGCCACAGTCATAGTTTCTTTCCCTCTAACCCCACATTGTGTTCTAGCCTTCCTTCATATTTTCCTCTTGATTTCACCCAAATATTTCACTTCCCTAAAGGCTTGTCTACACATGGAATTGTTCCCAATTAACATCATATGTGGACACTTGCTCTGGAATAAGAGTCCACACATGGAGTTATCCAGGAACAGCCACTGTGCTTTAAATTCACACCCTACCTTAATCTACATTAATTTTCAAGTGTAAACAAATCCTAATCTATCCTATCAAGTCTTCATACATGTACACCCCTGTACACATCCACACATCCTATTCACACAATTCAGTGAGGGTTAATTAGCACAGTAAGCAACGCAACTGCTTCCAGAGTGTGAACACAGACAGACCCCTCTGAATTCTGCCCGACCAACAAGATCTGCCCAGGCCAAGGCTAAGCATCAGACTTGGTATTTGATTCCAAGTGTCTATTTTTCAGCAGTGTCTAGACCTGATCCTGTGTTAGGTTGATATACAGCCATTACTTGAATATTTTAACCAGATAATTAACAGCTAGACAAAAAACCTACACTCTCCAGGGTTAATGCCCAACACAGAATCCCTCCACTCCCCCTCCTTCAGCTGAGGCAGGTGCTGAGATTCCTATATGGACACAGCAGTTCTTGTCTTTCCTAGCAACCTCTGGCCAGCTGGTATCTGAAAAGTTTGAGGCCTTTCTTGCGTTGCACTCTAGATCTTCGGAGGGATTAAAAACCACTATGTTTGCCTCCCATACCAGAGCCACTAGGGTGCTGTGGAGATGGAGAGCTTCCATGGTTCTCTGCATCCCAAAGTTTCTTTTGGATTGTGATCCTGTGTGAAAAGCTCCACTCCCTGCTCTGGAATTTCCCAGACACTAGCAACACAAGATTGACTCCCATTGTCAGTTCCACAGATGCTGGCAGGAGTCTCAGAAGAGGCACTGACCTCTGAAAAGACTGCCAGGTTGCAGCAGAGAAGAAACTGGCCAGAGATATAAGCAGCAGCAGCAACAGCACTTAAGCCATCTCCTGACAGATTCAGAAAGCACTGCATTAGTTTACACACCAGTCACGTTTTGAAGCCTATCATCACATCCATTAGAGAAGAAAATTATTCACATTTTTAGTGAGTTCTTAGATTCCCAAGAGAGAGCCGTCAAGTTCAGCCAAAAGTTTCTCACCACAGGGAAGTGGATTTTTTCTCAAGACTCAATGATTCATTGCCAAAAAGTTTGCTCACCTGTTTGACACGGTTAGCTGCCAGTTAAATGTTCTCATCTAGTCTAGTAGAGGCTGGATCCAAACAGATACGTTTAAGATTTTACATTTTTCATCGTGGGGCCATTTTATAAACACGCATGAGCTGCAGAAAGCTCTAATAGCACCCTATGGAAGATCTTAGAAGAACCGCTATTCTTGGCTGCAAGATCACTTATTCCCAGGACGTGGAAATGGCTAGAACCACCACCCTGGACTGAATGGTTGAAAAACAATCTGCAAAAGCACTCAAAACTCCATCCACTTGAGAAGTAACTCCTAGATGCCCACAACAGCCATGCTAGGAGCAGCATTCAGCAAGTTACATAAGCATATAAGATGGCTATACTGGGTCAGACCAATGGCCCATCTATCCCAGTATCACCTCTTGAGATAGTGGCTAGTGCCAGATGCTTCAGAGGGAATGAACAGAACAGAGCAACTATCAAGGGATCCATCCCCTGTCGTCCAATCCCAGTTTCTGGCAGTCAGAGGTTTAGGGACATTCAGATCATGCAGTTGTATCCCTGAGCATCTTGGCTAACAGTCATTGATAGACATATCCTCCATGAAAGTATCTAGTTCTTTTTTGAAAGCCATTATACTTTTTGGACTTCACAATGTCTCCTGGCAATGAGTTCCACAGGTTGACTGTGCCTGGTGTGAAATACTTCATTTTGTTTGTTTTAAACCTGCCGCCTATTAATATAATTGGATGACACCTTGTTTTTGTGTTATGAGAAGGAGTAGATGACACTTCCTTAGTTGCTTTCTCCACCCCATTCATGATTTTATAGACCCCTACCGTAACTGTCGTCATCTCTTTTCTAAGCTGAACAGTCCAAGGACAGTTCTACACTTAAAATGCTGCATTGGCGCAGCTGGGCCATTGTAGCACTTTAATGAGGCTGCTCTAAGTTGATGGCAGAGAGTGTCTCCCGTCAGTTCAGTTAAAAAACCATCCCGCTGACATAGCGCTGTCTACACCAGCACAGAAGTCAGTATAACTATGGTCACTCAGAGGTGTGGATTATTGAGATCCCTGAGCAAAGTAGTTATACCGAAGTAATTCTGTACTTTAGCCCTGGTCCACACTACGAGTTTAGGTCAAATTTAGCAGCATTAGACTGATTTAACCCTGCACCCGTCCACACAATGAAGCCGTTATTTTCGACTTAAAGGGTTGTTAAAATTGATTTTGGTACTCCTCCCCCGACGAAGGGATTAGCACTGAAATCGACCTTGCTGGGTCGAATTTGGGGTAGCGTGGTCGCAATGTGACAGTATTGGCCTCCGGGAGCTATCCCAGAGTGCTCCATTGTGATCACTCTGGATAGCACTCTAAACTTTGATGCACTGGCCAGGTAGACAGGAAACGGCCTGCGAACTTTTGAATCTCATTTCCTGTTTAGCCAGTGTGGCGATTTGCGGGTGAGTGCAGCTCTCATCAGCAGAGGTGACTGTGATGGAGTCCCAGAATCGCAAAAGCGCTCCAGCATGGACCGAACGGGAGGTACGGGATCTGATCGCTGTATGGGGAGACGAATCCATGCTATCAGAACTCAGTTCCAAAAGACAAAATGCCCAAACATTTGAAAAAAATCTCAAAGGGCAGGAAGGACAGAGGCTATAACAGGGACCCACAGCAATGCCACGTGAAACTTAAGGAGTGAGGCAAGCCTACCAAAAAACCAGAGAGGCAAATGGCCACTCTGGGTCAGAGCCCCAGACATGCTGCTTTTATGATGAGCTGCATGACATTCTAGGGGGTGACCCTACAACTACCCCATCCCTGTGCTTTGACTCTGTTAACAGAGTAGCACAAAACAGGGATCTGGGTTTGGGGGAGGAGGAAGAGGAAGTTGAAGATAGCTTCCTTGCTGTGAGCTGATAAACTGCTTTCCCTGACAGCCAGGAACTGTTTCTCACCCCTGACCTGGAGTCCACCTGCACATTTCCCAGAGTCACTATCCCTAAAATCAGCAGGTCTTTGACTGTGTTGGCTACTTGGATCACAGCAGCCCCCACAGTAGATTTGCCCACTCCAAATTGATGCCCGACTTACCGGTAGCTGTCTGGCGTTGCAAGCTTCCACAGGGCTAACGCCACTCGCTTCTCAACTGTGAGGGCTGCTCTCATCTTGGTACTCTTGTGCTTCAGGGCAGGGGAAAGCAAGTCAGAAAGTTCCATGAAAGTGCCCTTACACAAGCGAAAGTTTCGCAGCCACTGGGAATTGTCCCAGACATGCAACACTATGAGGTCTCACCAGTCTGTGCTTGTTTCCTGGGCCCAAAATCAGCGTTCCACGGCATGCACCTGCCCCATTAACATCATGATGTCCACATTGCCGGGGCTTTGAGAGAAGTCTGTGTCCATGTCCTCATCACTCTCATCACCGCACTGCCATTGCCTAATCGCCTGCTTTTGCAGGTTCTGGTTCTGCATATACTGCAGGATAATGCGCATGGTGTTTACAGTGCTCATAATTGCGGTGGTGTCTGAGCGGGCTCCATGCTTGCCGTGCTATGGTGTCTGCCCTGAAAAAAGGCGCAAACGATTGTCTGCTGTTGCTCTGATGGAGGGAGGGGCAAGCGATGACATGGCTTACAGAGTTGTCACACAGAATGGCCCCCTCAAGGATTGAACTCACAACTCTGGGTTTAGCAGACCAATGCTCAAACCAATGAGCTATTCCGCCCCCACTATTCAAGGAAGGAGGGAGGGGGAAGCAAATGAATACAAAACGAATCTGGTCTCTTTATTACTTTGATCCACTCCATCTCTCTGATACATCTTAGGCTGGCAGCAGATGGTGCAGTACGACTTCTAGCCACAGTTGTCTCCTGGCTGCTTGCCAGAAGATGGTGCAGTACGACTGCTGGCCATCGTTGTCTCCCATTTACGTCCAGGCGCTTCCAGTCAACCTCACCAAGGCCAGCCAGGAGCACACACTTCTGCCCAGGCACCCCTAACCAACTTCACCGAGGTCAGCTAAAAGAGCACCCAGGAGATGACGATGATGGCAACCAATCATAATGCACCGTCTGCTGCCAAAAGGCAATGAGCTGCTGCTGTGTAGCAATGCAGTCCCATGTCTGCCTGCACTCAGGAGACATACAGTGATGGTGAGCTGAGCGGGCTCCATGCTTGCTGTGGTATGTTGTCTGCACGGGTAACCCAGGAAAAAAGGCGAGAAATGATTTATTGCTGTTGTGGGTGGGGAGGGCTGACATTTACCTAGAACCACCAGTGACAATGTCTTTGCCCCATCAGGCACTGGGAGCTCAACCCAGAATTCCAATGGGCAGCGCAGACTGTGGGAGAGTTACCCACAATGCAACACTCCAGAAGTCGACACTAGCCTCGGTACTGTGGATGCACTTAGCCGAGTTAATGGTCTTAAATCTGGACATACACAATCGAGTGTATAAAATTGATTTCTAAAAAATTGACTTCTATAAATTTGACCTAATTTTGTAGTGTAAACATACCCGTAGACAAAGGCCCAGTCTTTTTAACCACTCCTCATGTGGAAGCAGTTCCTACACCTAATCATTTTTGTTGCTCTTCTCTGTACCGTTTCCAATTCCAAGGTATCTTTTTTGACATGGGGTGACCAGATCTGCACGCAGTATTCAAGGTGTGTGCTTACCATGAATTTATAGAGAGACATTGTACTATTTTCTGTCTTATCTCTCCCTTTCCTAGTGGCTCTTAACATTCTATTCGGGGTTTTTTTGACTGCCGCTGCACATTGAGAGTATGTTTTCAGAGAACTATCCACAGGACTCCAAGATCTCTTTCTTGAGTGGTAACAGCTAATTTAACCCAACTTAGTGAGATCCCTTTGTATTTCTTTGCAATTTTTAGGATTTAACTATTCTGAATAATTTTGTATCATCTGCAAACTTTGCTTCTTAACTGTTTACCCCTTTTTTCCAGATCACCTATGGATATGCTGAACCACACAGGTCCCGATACAGATCCTTAAGGGACTCAACTATTTACCACTTTCCATTGTGAAAATTGCCCATTTATTACTATCTTTTGTTTCCTATCTTTTAAGCAGTAACTGATCCATGATGGCAGTGACCTCAGACTCAGAGACTTTAAGGCCAGAAGGGACCATTGTGACCTCCTGCACATTGCAGGCCACAGAAACTCACCCACCTCCTTCTGTAATAAACCCCAATCTCTGGCTGAGTTACTGAGGTCCTCAAATCATGATTTAAAGACTTCAAATTACAGAGATGCCACCATTTATTCTGGTTTAAATCTGCAAGTGGCCCATGCCCCAGAGAAAAGCAAAAACCCGCCAAGGTCTCTGCCAATCTGACCCGGGGGAGATTCCTTCCCAACCCCAAATATGGCAATCAGCTGAACTTTGAACATGCCAGCAAGACCTGTGAAAGAATTCTCTGTAATAACTCAGAGCACTCCCCATCTAGTGCATCATCTCTGGCCATTCTGAATTTTTGCTACTAGCACTTGTAGATCGGCTATGTGCCACTGGGCAATCTTGTCATAGGCAATCTTGTAGGCAATCTTGTCATACCATACCCTCCATAAACTTATCAAGCTCAGTTTTGAAGCCAGTTAGGTTTTTGGCCCCACTGCTCCACTCTGAAAGATGTTCTGGAACTTCACTCCTCTGATGGTAAGAAAACTTTGTCTAATTTCAAGCCTAAACTTGTTGATGGCCAGTTTACATCCATTTGTTCTTATGTCCACATTGGCACTTTACTTAAATACCTCCTCTCCCTCCCTGGTACTTATCCCTGTGATGTACTTATAGAAAGCAACCATATCTCCCCTCGACCTTCTTTTGGTTAGGCTAAACAAGCCAAGCTCATTTAGTCTCCTCTCATAAAGTAGGTTTTCCATTCCTCTGATCATCCCAGTAGCCCTTCTCTGTACCTGTTCCAGTTTGAATTCATCTTTCTTAAACATGGGAGACCAGAACTGCATACAGTGTTCCAGATAAGGTCTCACCAGTGCCTTGTATAATGGCAATAACACTTCCCTATCTCTACAGGAAATACCTCGCCTGATGCATCCTGGGAGCGTATAAGCCTTTTTCATGGCCTCATCACATTGGCAGCTCATAATCATCTTGTAATTCACCAACAAACCCAAGTTTTTCTCCTCCTCTGTTGCTTCCAACTGATACATCCCCAGCTTATGGCAAAAAAATTTGTTGATAGTCTCTAAGTGCATGACCTTGCAATTTGCACTACTAAATTTCATCCCGTTTCTATTACTCCAGTTTTCAAGGTCCTCCATATCTCCTTGAATTATATTCCTGTCCTCCTTCATATTGGTAATACCTCCCAACTTTGTGTCATCTGCAAATTTTATTAGCAGTCTCCTACTTTTTATGCCCTCTTTGGTGTGAGATCTTCTCAAAGGCTTTCTGAAAGTCCAAGTACATTATATCCACTGTTGACACCATCAGTAAATTCTAATAGATTTGTGAGGCATGACTTCTCTTGGCAAAAGCTGTGTTGACTCTTCCCCAATATACTGTGTTCATCTATGTGTCTGGTAATTCTGTTCTTTACTATAGTTTCAGCCAATTTGCCTGATACTAAAGTTAGGTTTACCAAGCCTGTAATTGCCCATAATCACCTCTGGAGCCCTTTTTTCTTTTAAACTATATCATATTAGCTACCCTCCTGTCATCTGGTACAGAGACTGATTTAAGTGACAGGTTACATACTACAGTTAGTAGTTCTGTAAATTCATATCTGAGTTCCTTCAGAACTCTTGGTAGACTACTATATGGTCCTGGTGACTTATTACAGTTTAATAATTTATCAATTTCTTTCAAAACCTCCTCTTATTGACACCTCACTCTGGGACAATTCTTCAGATTTGTCACATAAGAATGGCTCCGTTGTGGGAATCTCCCTCACACCCTCTGTAATGAAGACCGATGCAAAGAATTCATTTAGATTCTCCACAATGGTCTTGTCTTTCTTGAACGTTCCTTTAGCACCTCGATCGTCCAGTGGCCCTACTCACTGTTTGTCAGGCTTCCTGCTTCTGATGTACTTAATTCTTTTGCCATTGGTTTTTGTGTCTTTTGCTAGCTGCTTTTCAGATTCTTTTTTTCACGTGCCTTATTACACTTGACTTGCCAGAGTTTATGTTCCTTTCTATTCTTCTCAGGAAGACTTGACTTCCAATTTTTAAAACATGCCTTTTTGCCTCTAATTGCCTCTTTTACTCTGCTGTTCAGCCATGGTGGCATTTTTTTTTTAAATCCTCATTTACTCTAGCCTCTATTATAGCGTTTTTAAATAATCTCCATGCAGTTTGCAGGCATTTCACTGTTGATTGTTCCTTTTAATTTCCGTTTAGCCAGCCTCCTCATTTTTCTGACCAAGGGCCTATTGTTCCTGCCCTACGTAGAACTTCATCTTCCTTGTCCCAGCAGTTCCCGGGGAATAACAGTTTTAGACTCTGCCAGACTCTAGAATTGAATGCAGCAGGGTTCCGTGTTCCAGTGTGGGGCAGAAAATGAGCATGTTCACAGGGCAAGGAAGGACAATGTGCTCTGACAATACTCAGATCCTTGAGCTAGTTAAGGTCATCACTCTGCTTCTGAGGACAGTAAGAGCTCACTGGCCTTCCCCCCCGAGGTTTGTAAACTGCTGCTGTTGTAGTTCTTTTTAGGGAAAGAGATAAGAAGGAGAATTCAACAAGGGGAGCAGAACAGAGCATAGAGGAAGCAGCAGCAAAAGGAAGGGGAAGGAAAAAAGAGATGCCACCTACTTTGTCCCCCACAGAACTGGCTGGGAAAGAAAGTGACAAAAGAAAGCATAGGGCTTGTCTACAGGAACCACAGACCCTAGTAAGCTGGGGTGTGAATTTACCCTACACTAGCTTGCTGTGGTGTAACTGCACATACCCTGCTAATGCGTGTTAACAGTTCATTAATGCACTGTGAGCTAGTCCCCTTTCAAAGAAGAGGATCAGAGCAAAGCGTTCTAACAAGCTGTTAATGCATGTCAGCAAGGTGCACAGGGACAATTAGACAGCAACAGGCTAGCCCCGGGTTGCTGTGGGCTAATTGTTGAGGTAGGCAAGTCCTTAAAAAGAGAGGTCCATTCTAGTGAAGAGAAAGCAGTTTGCAGTTTTCACACAAGTTAGCAAGTCCAAGGTAAACCCTAGGGTCTTCACAGTCTAACTCGATCTGGTAACGACAAAACTGCATTGTTTTCACTCAGGGCTTGTCTACATCAGAAAGTTGCAGCGCTGGTGAGGGAGTTACAGCGCTGCAACTTAGGAGGTGTACACATCTGCAGGGCACCACCAGCGCTGCAACTCCCTGTTTGCAGCGCTGGCCGTACTCCCGTTTTGTCTCGGGTGTAGAGGATCCAGCGCTGGTAATCAAGTATAGACACTTACCAGCGCTTTTCTTGACCTCCGTGGAATAAGCAGGTATCCCAGCATACCTGAGGAAGCCTCTGGTAATCAAGCTGGTCTCCTTCCCCGGCTTGCTCTCGCGTTCCCCGAACCCCGAGCAAGCAGGTCTCCGTCCCTGCGGTTTGCAGGGTGGTTCCGGGAACGCGAGAGCAAACCGGGGAAGGAGACCAGCTTCGCCGCGGTTTGCTCTCACGTTCCGCGAACCACCCTGCAAACCGCAGGGAAGGAGACCTGCTTGCTCGGCGGTTCGGGGAACGCGAGAGCAAACCGGGGAAGGAGACCAGCTTCGCCGCGGTTTGCTCTCGCGTTCCCCGAACAAGCAGGTCTCCTTCCCTGCGGTTTGCACGGTGGTTCGCGGAACGCGAGAGCAAACCGCGGCGAAGCTGGTCTCCTTTCCCGGTTTGCTCTCGCGTTCCCCGAACCCGAGCAAGCAGGTCTCCTTCCCTGCGGTTTGCAGGGTGGTTCGCGGAACGCGAGAGCAAACCGCGGCGAAGCTGGTCTCCTTTTCCGGTTTGCTCTCGCGTTCCCCGAACCCGAGCAAGCAGGTCTCCTTCCCTGCGGTTTGCAGGGTGGTTCGCGAACGCGAGAGCAAACCGCGGCGAAGCTGGTCTCCTTTCCCGGTTTGCTCTCGCGTTCCCCGAACCCGAGCAAGCAGGTCTCCTTCCCTGCGGTTTGCAGGGTGGTTCGCGGAACGCGAGAGCAAACCGCGGCGAAGCTGGTCTCCTTCCCCGGTTTGCTCTCGCGTTCCCCGAAACCCCTTGAAGCCGCCCAACAGCGCTGCAGTGTGGCCACATCTAACACCACTTGCAGCGCTGGTTGCTGTAAGTGTGGCCACTCTGCAGCGCTGGCCCTATACAGCTGTACTAATACAGCTGTAACAACCAGCGCTGCAAAATTTTAGATGTAGACATGGCCTCAGATTTGACTTAAGAACACACAACCTTAAGGTGTTAGAACATGGTTAAACACGAGGAATCTGACTTAACGCCCAATTCTTAACCAGGGTTCCCTCCTGCTCTCTATTGTTTTTTAAAACACTTAACTTATAATGAGCTCTGTAGTCAAACCTCATTGCTGCCATTATTGATTACTTTTTTGCTGGAAGCAACCTAGGAGTTTTTAACTACTAGAACATACAACAATAAAAAAGAATTTTTTGCTTATGCTGTATAAGAATTACTTAGAAATCAATGAGTGTTTCTTGGGAGCTGTTACATTACCTAATTAACAGCTATGTACCCGTGACATTTATAAACGTTGTGGAAGTAACAAAATATGACTAAGTAATTGAATTGAATTTATTGTGTTTGCTGGGGTGCAACAGGAAGAACCACCTTTAGCAGCCCTTGCTCAGGTATGGGCCCAATTATCTTCTCAGTGGATGGCTGACTAATCAGAGGGCTGTTACCTTTTCTCAAAGCACCAGCTGGCTCCTAGATCTGCATTTACTCATGCTTCCTCTCAGGTGTAATTATTCTATAGCAGAAGGTAACGTGGGGCATCACCAATAGGTGGCATTGCCTAGAATAAAAAGAAGAAATATGCACATGTAACTGAGAACAGTTGCCGGGATCTGTGTATACAATGCCCTAAACGTGACTGGTTAGATGGTAAAGATTTTTTTTTTTTGCATTGTCTTCAGGAGAGTAACATGGCTTACTCTCGTTTCTGAGAGCTGTCTCCTGTTGCAGGACTTGTATTTAAATATAGAACTGTAACTCTGTGTGCAGATAGGTATTCTGTACTTGGACCCAAACCACCTCCCACTGAAGTAAATGGAGGCCTTTCCTTTAGCTTCACTTAGCATTGAATCTGACCCCAATGTCCCTCTTTTGTTTGAGGGTACATGTTCAGAGTTCACTTGAGTTATCTACATTTAAATGTAATCCTCTCGCATTAGGCTAACCTGAGTGAGAGCAGCCACTTTGTGAAAAAGCTTTCAAGTTGCTACGTCCACACTTCTCTGCACTCACTCATGAGTGGCACTAAGATTTCTGGGGGCATACACAGGGTTCTTTGTAATGCAGTAAGCTGAGCTGCTCTAGTAATTCTCTCTCTCCCAGTGAACTGTGGGAGAACTTTGTCCTTTCTGGGCACACAGGAGGAATTATGGGAAAGCACTGGAGAACTAGCAGCACGAGTTGAGCTGGCCTGCATCCACCACAGTAGTCACGTTAGCAGCTGGTTGTGTTTCCTCTAGCACACAGGTCTGCAACCTATGGCATGCATGCCAAAGGCGGCAAGCGGCTGCCGCCCGGGGTCCCAGCTGCCGGCACCGCTCAGCATCCCGCCAGCCTGGGGTTTCGTTCGCTCAGCCGGCAGGAGGCTGAGTGGGGACAGCGGCCGGGACCCCAGACCAGCGGCAGACATGCCCCCGGCTCCCCCCTCACCGCGCTCAGGTTCTGCGGCTCCCGGGAGTGAGAGAGACCAGGGCGCAGGGCCCTGAGCCTGCTGCGGGAGAGGCGGCGGTGGCAGCTCGCGGGGGGGGGGGGGGAGGCTGTGCACCCTCCAGAGGAGTTCAGGGGGCAGGGAAGGGGGAACCTGGTCTGGGGAGCAACCCCTGGGCACGACTGGCCCCTGGGATCTGCCTCTCAATGAACCGATGTGCGGCGGGGGAGGGGGGGAAGGCAAGGAGGAAGTTTTGCCTGGGGCACAAAATGTCCTTGCACCAGCCCTGGCCCAGGGGGTGCATGCACCCCAGGTTATGAATCACTGCACTAAACTGATAAGATCTGCATTTTAATTTAATTTTTAATGAAGCTTCTTAAACATTTTAAAAAACTTGTTTACTTTACATACAACAATCGTTTATAGACTTATAGAGACAGACCTTCTAAAAACGTTCAAATGTATTACCGGCACGCGAAACCTTAAATTAGAGTGAATAAATGAAGACTCGGCACACCACTTCTGAAAGGCTGCCAACACCTGGGCCAGCATTAGCCTTTACCCCGGACTTGCCAGCCAACTCAAGTTAAAAGAACCATCACACTCAAGATCAGACAACTTTTAGTGTGGACAGGACTTGAGTCAAGGAAATGGCCCCCAAACTCTGAGGTGCGTCCCCCTAGGGGAACACAGAGAAATGTTGGGGGGGGGAGGAGGGCGTGGCAGAGCTTGTAGTATGCCCCACAGGGGACAGGGAGGGAGCACCACCCAGCGCCGCTCTGCCTCTTGCTCTGGCTTCAAGCCCTGCTCTGGCCCCCAGCCACAGCTCCACACCACTCTCTGCCCAGCTCTACCCTCATTCTCTCTTTGGCCCCAGGCCAGCTCCGCCTCTAGCCCCACCCCCTCACCCCCCATCCCCAGTTCTGCCTTCAGCCCCAGCTCTGCTGTGGAGGAAGCCTAGGCTGTACAGTAATGGAGGAGGGGCATGGACCGATTCCGTTACTGGTGGGGAGGACACAAAAAATTTAGGCACCAGTGAGTTAGGGGCTGTGCTCAAATTATAATTCAAGTTCCTCAACTTTTGGAACCCGGGACAGAGCAGGCGCCCCCAGTTGGGGCACTCCTAGCCCTGCCCCTCCCACACATACCCTAGATTTCACAGGGGAGGTCTGATTTCACAGTCCATAATACATTTTTCATGGCTGTGAGTTTGGAAGGACCCTACTTATACTGTCTACACTGCCAATTTACAGCAATGCAGCTTTCTCGCTCAAGGGTGTGAAAAAAACACCCCTCTGAGAGCAGCAAGTTTCAGCGCTGTAAAGCTCCAGTGTAGACAGTGCACCAGCACTGGGAGCTATGGCCCTCGTGGAGGCAGGTATTTTTTAAGAGCTGGGAGAGCTCTCTCCCGGTGCTGCGCCACAACCACACGAGGCAGCACTTTAGCATTGCCAGTGTCGACTAGCCGTTAGGTTGTAATCTCTTTTGGGAAGGGACGGTCTTTTTGGCCTGGTCTACACTACGCATTTATATCGATTTTAGCAGCATTAAACCGATTTAACGGCCCATCCGTCCACACGAGGCCCTTTATATTGATATAAAGGGCTCTTTAAACCGGTTTCTGTACTCTTCCCCGACGAGAGGAGTAGCGCTGAAATCGGTATTACCATATCGGATTAGGGTTAGTGTGGCCGCAAATCGATGGTATTGGCCTCCGGGCGGTATCCCACAGTGCACCACTGTGACCGCTCTGGAAAGCAATCTGATCTTGGATGCACTGGCCAGGTAGACAGGAAAAGCCCCGTGAACTTTTGAATTGCATTTCCTGTTTGCTCAGCGTGGAGCTCTGATCAGCACAGGTGGTGATGAAGTCCCAAATCCAAAAAGAGCTCCAGCATGGATCGTACAGGAGATACTGGATCCAATCGCTGTATGAGGAGACAAATCTGTTCTATCAGAGCTCCGTTACAGAAGATGAAATGCCAGAGCATTTGAAAAAAATCTCCAGGCTACGATACAGAGTCCACAGCACAGTGCTGTGTGACAAGCGTAATGGAAAGCCAAAGAATCAAATGGACGCTCATGGAGGAAGGGAAGGGGGACTGAGGACTCTAGCTATCCCACAGTCCCCGCAGTCTCTGAAAAGCATTTGCATTCTTGGCTGAGCTCCCAACGCCTGTAGGGTCAAACACATTGTCCGGGGTGGTTCAGGATCAATTTACTTCCCCTCACCCCCCCGTGAAAGAAAAAGGGAAAAAAATCGTTTCTTGACTTTTTTCAATGTCACCATATGTCTACTGCATGCTGCTGGTAGACACGGTGCTGGGGCAATGAACAGCAGCATCCTCTTCCCTCTCTTCCCCGGTGGCAGACGGTACAGTGCAGTAGGACTGGTAGCCGTCCTCGTCATCAGCCCGTGAGTGCTCCTGGCTGGCCTCAGGTGAGGTCGGCCAGGGGCGCCTGGGTAAAAATAGGAATGACTCCCGGTTATTCCCGGCAGATGGTACAGAACGGCCGGTAACCGTCCTCATCATAGCAACTGCGGGCTGAACTCCATCACTCCCCCCATACCCCTTTCATGTCCAAAGAAAAGATTCTGTACTGCCTGGACTATCTTAGCAGTGAGATGCTGCGCTCCTCTCCCATCCACCGTTTAATGTCCTGCCTGGACTATCACAGCAGCTGGAGGCTGCCTCCCCCTCATTTTATCTCACTAAAAAGTCAGTGTTTCTTATTCCTGCATTCTTTATTACTTCATCACACAAATGGGGGGACCCTGCAACGGTAGCCCAGAAGGGATGGGGGAGGAAGGAAGCAACGGGTGAGGTTGTTGCAGGGACACCCCCTAGAATGGCATGCAGCTCATCATTTCTGTGGGATCTGACACGGAGCGGCTGTGCTCTCTGGTTCTCTGATACACTGGTTCTCTAGAACACTTGCCCTATATTCTAGGCAGGACTGACTCTATTTTTAGATACAACATATCTATTTTTGTCTTTGCACCCCTGGCCGACCTCAGCAAAGGGCAGCCAGGAGCACCCATGAGAGCAGCAGACCGTACAGAACGACTGATAACCGTCATCTCATTGCCAATTTACAATGGCACAGCAGACGGTACAGAATGACTGGTAACTGTCTCTGCTACCTTGCAAAGGCAAATGAATGCTGCTGTGTAGCGCTGCAGTACCGCCTCTGTCAGTGGCATCCAGTACACATACAGTGACAAAAGGCAAAACGGGCTCCATGGTTGCCATGCTATGGCATCTGCCAGGGCAATCCAGGGGAAAAGGGTGTGAAATGATTGTCTAACGTTGCTTTCACAGAGGAAGGAATGAGTGACCACATTTACCCAGAATCACCCACGACACTGTTTTTGCACCATCATGCACTGGGATCTCAACCCAGAATTCCAATGGGCTACTGCGGGAACTATGGGATAGCTACAGGATAGCTACCCACGGTGCAACGCTCCAGAAATCGATGCTAGCCTCGGTACATGGATGCACACCACCGAATTAATGTGCTTTGTGTGGCCGCGTGCACTCGACTTTATACAATCTGTTTTACAAAACCAGTTTATGTAAAATCGGAATAATCCTGTAGTGTAGACGTACCCTTTGTTCAACATTTTTTCGGTGCCTAGCTCAGTGGGGTCCCAGGCTCTAGGGTAATACAAATAATAATACTGAAGACAACCCCTGAGAGAAAGAGAATCCACTCACGTATGCTAGCATTTAAATAGTCACAACAAGGTTTTGAAGATCACACCTCAAAAACATGAACAGGGTGGCAGTGGGACAAGTTCACAGCTCTGCTGCTGATCTGATTTAGCTGGAGACTTTTTTTATTTTTTTGTTTTGCAAGACTGGGTTAACAGAATAGCAGCAGTACACTTGGGAAAGCAATGGAGGAGGGCAGCAGCAACAGAACAAAGCAGGCTTCAGTTCCTGTCTACACAAAGTTGGACCAGTTTAACTAAAAGTATTTTTTTAAGTCACACACATACATCCAACTCCATTCTCTGTGGATACTCAATTTGAATTTTGGTAAGGGATCCCTTTAAACTAAGTCAATATAAACAAGGTTTAAATTCAAGAATGTCCACACAGAGGTTGCACCAGTTTAACTAAATCACTTTAAAATGGTGCGGCTTTGTAGAAGGATCAACACTTGCATCATTGGGATGACTGTGCTGTGTGCGCTCTAGTGAAGCATTTACACTCTCCCTCCTGCAAGCTACCCTAGGAGCAGCAGCAGTCACCCTCAGGAATCCTGCATCCTGGCAAGCAAAGGAGGTAGACCTTCATTGGGAATTGTTCAAAGACGCCAGGTGCCCATGCCCACAAGTGATTTTTCAATCATATTTCTTTATGAGTGTTTAAATTTCCCCCTCCAATGCTACCAAGGGCTAACTCCTCAACAAGTGCTACTCTGGAGGTTTTTTTGATCACCTGTTTCAGTTACTGATGAGTAAAGGATCTTGAAATGCTGTGTTTCACCCACACATTGTTGCCAGTAAAATACCTAAAGGGACTTTCCCTTTAACTTTCAAAATAAAACAAACAAAAAAAATAGACCTCTCTCCTCTGTGCTGAGACCAAGAATGTGAAATTTCAGTTGGTCCCAACTGAGAATTTCACAAAATAATAAGCATGTGAAAACAAAGTTTTAACTTTGCAGGCACAGAGTAAAGACAGGGAAAGACACCTATGTTTGAAGCCAAGTGATTAAGCACCTATTAGCCTGCAGTTGTGCTCCAGAATTTAAAATTTAATTTCTAATGACATTTCTAATCCTTACGGTTGAGAAGCAAACCTTCCAAACTTGAACTGAATTTAGCTTGATGCAGCCCTGCCTTCCTGAATTCCCAGTAGCCTGCCTCAAACAGTAGCTCAGAAGAGTGAATTACCACATTCCTCTCCATTTGGTTAACTCTGGAACATAATGACAATTTTGATGTACTGCTGGGTGCTGCCAAGAATGCTAAAGTGGAGAACAGGCAAATACACCTGTCTTAAGCATTTGTGAAACACAGGATAGAGTCCCAAATCAGTAAAATCTCCCAGTTCTGAATTTAATTCCAACCATTGTATAATATGCCACAAACATGACACAAATCAGGGTGCCTTTAAATCCAGTGTGGTGCAAAGTAAGGGATCTTATGAAATGAGTTTGTTATATACACAAGGTATCAACTTCCATTGACTTGTGGTTTGCTTCTTTCCATGGCAATCAGTAACTGCACATATATCTCAATAGGGCTATACTAGCCACTACACTAGGGCTTCTGCTGGCACAGCTATGCCAGTCAGGGATCACCCCTCTTCAAGCTCACACCCCTGACCGTCACAGCTGTGCTGGCAGACATCTGTAGCAGGGACAGAGCCTAAGGCTTGTATTCTTGCTGAACAAGTTTACCAAGAAGGATGCACACAAAAAAATCCATTCATTCGGCTTAAATCTCAGTTCCTCTGAGTGGGCAGATAAAGTTATAATTGAATTAGTTAGAAGCTGGCAGTAACATAAAACCCAAGATTTAGACTAATTGCTGGGATTAGTAATTCTGGTTGTACAAGATGTACACCACACACATTTTGGAATAAGACACCAACATCCAGAACTAACGTCTCAAAAAGGGTCTGTGCGGCTGAACACTGATTTTTTTTAATCTAAGCCCCAAAATGACGGTTACATGAAGAAGGGGTTGTTTTTTATTAATGATATCACACTAATGCCTAGTCCAGGGGTGGCCAACCGGGGGCTCCAGAGCCACCTGCGGCTCTTCAGAAGTTCATACGCAGCTCCTTGTATAGGCATCGACTCCGGGGCTGGAGCTACAGATGCCAACTTTCCAATGTGCCAGGGGTGCTCACTGCTCAACCCCTGACTCTGCCAGATCCTGCCCCCCACTCTACCCCCTCCTCTGAGCCTGCCATGTCCTTGCTCCTCCCCCCACCCCAGCCTCCTACACACCACGAAACAGCCGATCACGAGCTGCGGGAAGGGAGGGGAAGGTGCTGATCGGGGCTGCCGGTGAGTGAGAGACACTGGGAGCAGGGAAGCTGCTGACGTATTATTGTGGTTCTCTGGCAATGTACAGCTGCTGACGTATTACTGTGGCTTCTTAAAAGGCTCAGGTTGGCCACCCCTGGCCTAGAGGGCTCAAATGAGATCACTGCCCCATGAGCCCTATTGTGCAAGACACTACACGTGTGCATGCACATTCCACAAGACACAGTCACTGCCCTCAAAGAACTGAACAGAACTCAGGACTCCTGATTTCAGCCCAGAACCCACCCACTAGACCATAGCCCTCTGCCATTTTCCAGGTTCAGATTCAGATTATCCAATACAAATAGTCTGCAATAATTTGAATTAAACACATAAGCTTTCAGTTTCCCTCTCAGGCTGTCTACACATACAGCGAAGCAGCCTTTAGTGAAGACGCTACTACACTGACAGGAAAGCTTCTCCCGCTGGTGTAGTTAATCCACCTCTGCGAGAGGCAGTATCTATGTCGACGGCAGAAGCTCTCCTGGATTTTTCCTACCCCTCAGTGATGTAGTTATACCAATGTAAGTTTGAAGTGCATACCTGGCCAAAGAAATATTATGAGTCTAATCATTTAAACACACATTTTCATAACTGTAATTGAGTGGCAACTGAGAGATGCTGGGGACTTTCACCAACACAGTTTTTATTTACTTAAAGCTGAAACGAACGTCAAGGAAAAAGGCAATCAAATCTACTCAAGTATCTAAAACCATGCCAGTTCTGTGTGGCCACTATCACTTTTGCCATGCAGCACCTATTACTTCTGCTGCTTCAGATCTCAGTCCTCATGCTCATTGCAACAATGTATACCACTACATATACACTCATAAGAACATGAGAACAGACACATTAGGTCAGACCATCTAGCCCAGTATCCTGTCTTCCTACAGTGGCCAATATCAGATGTTTCAAAGGGAATGAACAGTCAGGGCAATTACTGAGTGATCCCTCTGCTGTCATCCAGTCCCACCATCTGGCAATTAGAGATTTAGGGACAATCCAGAGCATGGAACTGCATCCCTGACCATCTTGGCTAATAGCCATTCATGGGCCTTTCCTCCCTGAATTTATCTTATTCTTTATTTTAAACTCAGTTATACTTTTAGCCTTCACAACATCCCCTAGCAACAACTTCTACAGGTTGACTGTGCGTTGTATGAAGAATTACTTCCTTTTGTTTGTTTTAAACCTGCTGCCTATTAATTTTGTCAGGGGATCACTGGTTCTTGTGTTACATAAACAGGTAAATAACATTCCTTAGTCACTTTCTCCAGTCCATTCGTGATTTTACAGACCTCAATATCCCCCGAGTCGTCTCTTTTTTAAGAAACATGGTCCCAACCTTTTTAGTCTCTCCTCATGTGGAAGCTATTCCATACCCCTAATAATTTTTGTTGTCCTTCTCTGTACGTTTTCCAATTCTTTTTTTGAGACAGAGCGACCAGAATTGCAGAGTGTTCAAGGTGTGGGCATACTATCGATTTATATAGTGGCATGATGACATTTTCTGTCTTTTTATCTCCTTCCTAATGGTTCCTAATGTTCTGTTAGGTTTTTTTGTCTACCACTGTGCACTGAGTAGATGTGTTTTGAGAACTATCTATGATGACTTCAAGATCTTTTTCTTGAGTGGCAACAGCTAATTTAGACCCCATAATTTTGTATGTATAGTTGAGATGATGTTTTCTATTGTGCATTAATTTGCACTTATCAGCACTGAATTTCATCTGCCATTTTGTTGCCCGGTTTTGCGAGATCCTTTTGTAACTCTTTGCAGTCAGCTTTGGACTTAACTATCTTGAGTAATTTAATATTGTCTGCAAATGTTGCCACCTCTCTGTTTGCTCCTTTTTCAAGATCATCTATGAATATGCTGAAGAGCCGTAGTCCCAGTACAGAGCCCTGGGGTGCTCTGCTATTTACCTCTCCCCATTCTGAACACGGACCATTTATTTTTCTGCTTTGTTTGTTGAAAGTGTCACTAGGCATCGTAGTTTGTATGGCTGTACCCTCACTGACTTTCTCCAAGTACAAAAATGTTCAGCCGACGATGCTCTTCTCCCAACCAAATATTGGGACATCCTACCCAGGGGACTTACTCCCGTCAGCACCCTCCTCCAGACTGTAAGGCACAATGTCTACCACCTAAGGACGCACTAAGAAGATGGGGCATTCGGCCAGCTCCAGGACATCGTGTACAGCGGGCACCCCCATCTGCAGGAGATGCACCCAGCTACAGTCCCCTATGCACGGGAGTGCGGTCTCCCCAACTCCAGAGCATCCTGTGCACGGGACACGTGCCACCCTCCAGGGCAGCCCGGAGGCGGGGAGTGTGTGGAAGGGGGCAGGCTCATCCCCAGCGCCCCCCACCCTGGGCCCCAGCCCCAGTGACCCGCACGCACGGGGCCGGGCTCATCTCCAGCGTGCCCCACACAGGGGGTCCTCCCGAGCCGCGGGAGCTCACGGTCACACACGCCCCGCACCTTCCCATTGCTGCGGCTGGAGCTGGCACCGCCCCGCACGCCCCCGCCGCGCCCCGCACACTCACCTGCCTCCCGCGCACGGAGCCCACCCCCCGCAAGGGCGCAGCAGCTCGCGCACTCCCGCCGCCGCGCGCCGCACGCGCTGGCTCTGCGCTCGCCCGCGCACGAGACACCAGCCCTCCCCTGCTCCGTCGCGCGCCCCCCGGCTCGCTCGTACGCACGCAGGCGCGCTCGTCGCCTCGCCCCGCCCCCTTCCCTGGCGGTCGGAGGCGCTTGGTCAAGCGCTTCCCCCCGCTTTACAAATGGTGTCACGTGGGTGCCGGCGGAGCCAATGGGAGGTGCCCGAAGGGCTGTGACGCTCTAACGGGGCTGAGGGGGTGAAGGAGGGGGGAGGCGACTGGAGAACTTAGAGGGGACAAAGGGAGGGGTCACGGGGGGGGGAGAGACAGGGGGAGGGGTGAAAGATGGGGAAGGGGAGGGGCCAGGGGAAAAGGGGGAGGGGCAAGAGGGGGAGGGGAGGAGAAGAGCTGTTGGGGGTCAGAGGAGATGGGGAGAGGCAAGAGGGGAAGGAAGGGGGAGGGGTGAGAGAAGGAGATGAGGAGCAGAGGGGGGGTAAGAGCAGAGGAGGGGGCAAAGAATGAGGGGGTGCTAGTATAACTGCAAGATGGCCCCAACTTCCAGTGGCTAGTTCTGCTGTTGCTGGGGTGACCAGATGTCCTGATTGTATACGGACAGTTGTAATATTTGGGGCTTTTTCTTATATTGGCATATATTAACCGCCACCCCCATCCCGATTTTTGACATCTGCTATCTGGTCACTCTAGCTGTTGCCGACAGTCACGATTTTTACACGTGTTGCCTTTGTCCCTCCCCCCCAAGTTCAAGGAGCATTTCCTTTAACTCACATCTTAACCTGTTAATTCAATGACTCTGGAGGAAGAAGCCAGTGAAACCGTGAGAAATCCCAGATGGGGTTAAATGGCACAGCACGTTGGAAAATGAAATGTAACATGTACAGCCTAACGTCACACAAGTATTTCCCAAAACAGGCAGATATCTCTACAAATACGCCAAGAGCTTGGAACTTGCAGGATCCATTGAGGAAGATGGCTCAGGAATCTCAACCAAGTTACTTGTCCAATGTGAAACAGCAGTTAAAAAAGCAACCACCATACTAAGGATCATTGAGCAAAGGTGCAGAAAAATAATATTGAAAGGAACTAAGTAATGTGCATGTGCACCACTACCCTCTACTGGAGGGGATCTTGACTGTCCAACTGCGTGTCACGTGCTCTATACAAAAAGCCCCTGAAGGTTACTCTCACTTAGCTCAAGTGGAAAAGGCCTCATCCAAAGCCCACTGACTTCAGAAAGATTTGAGTTCTAGCCCTGTTAGCAGGCTCTATACTGGCAGCCTGTTGACAACCATGAAGTCCTTAGTAGTTGAGGATTTGTACACTGTTATAATGACCTGACTTCAAACAATGGTCTATCTTTCTTCTGGAGTACAGTGGTCAAGTCACTTTAAACTGAGATGAAAGGTTCAGAGAAGTACAACAAAGATGATTAGAGGTACCTTCATACTGTGAGAGATTCCAAAACCTGGGATCAATTACCATGGGAAGGAAAAGGATTAAAATATGAAGAAGAGTCACTTGAGTGATGTGTTTAAGATTTGAAAGGATGACATAAAAACAGAAAAAACCTTTCCTGCTTATACCATCCCCATAATTCTACAATAATGAGTTACTTGAAATTAACAGCAGGTTAATTTGGGACAAGCATATGGAAATATTTCTTCACACCATGCACAGCCAATTTGCGGAATTGAGTGCTGTAGTGGGTACAAAGCCAAATGTTGTTGCTGAACTCAACAGAAGACTGGGGAATTTCCTAAGCAATATAAATAATAAATTGAATATGGTGCAACTCATGGTAGCAAAACCAGATAAACTCTAGATGGAATGACATTACATCAATGGTCACTACCCTGGAGATGTGCGTGATTTAAAAGCTGCAAATACTTAGCTGTTCAGTGCAGGGGTCTTGTCTTGGGCTGTCAATATGTTACTTTATTATTATAAATCACCATGTGTATCTAAGGTGCGATATAAATATCATAAAGTTGAAGGAATGAGAACAGAGCACCTGTCTTTAGCCCGAGCTGCCTCTCTCAATTTATTTTTGATTGATAGGGTTTTTTATGGCACTTATCACTATAGCATCTGAGTGCCTCACAGACGTTAAAGAAGTATTATGGTCTCCTTTTTACAGAGACGAAATGAGGCACAGAGATGGATTAAGTACCTTGCCTAAAGTCACACAGAAAATCTGTAGTAAATCTATTAATAGACTCATAGAAAAGTAGGGTTGTAAGGGACCTCAAGAGGTCATCAAGTCTAGCCCCCCACGCGAAGGCAGGACCAAGTATACCTAGAGACGATCCTTGACAGATGTTTGTTCTGAAAAACCTCCAATGATACGGATTCCACAACCTCCCTTGAATGTCTATTTTAGTACTTAACTAACCGTATAGTTAGAAAGTTTTTTTCTATTTAATGTAAACAGATTAAACTAGTTCTCAGGAGTCCCAGAGATATGCTTTAATCTCAAGACCATCTTTCTTCTTTGGTGAAAGACACTGAAACTTTTTCTTCTAAAACAGAAATCCCTGAGCATACTTTTAACTTCTGAAAGCATTAATGAACTAAGCCTCACAAGACCTTGCTGGTATTGGGTTTTACAGATGAGGAAACTGAGGGTTCGTCCACACAGCAAATGAAGGTGTGATTGTAGTTGTGATGTTGCACTACGAGTATGAATATGATGTAACTGGAATATGCTTCATGCAAAAGGTCTCTTGTAAGGTATCATTACAAAACTTATGATCTACTGAGTGTGTTCATCTTATTTGTTTGCACGTATTATTTCTATGTCTAGAGTTAGGGTAATAAGATATACACTTGTATTACTGATGTAAACATTAAATGGAAGCCATTAAAGGTGCTTCAGAATCAATCACCTGTAAATGGTTCTGTTTACTTGCAACTTTTCCTGGGTACTTGTGGGCCAGTCCTGGAAGAATGGAGGCTGGGGTCTCACAGGACATGTGAACATGTCACCTGATACTGGAATCCATCTTAAACCTGGTGCTTTTCCATTTAGAAGGAGGGGTGGGAACCCAGGCCTTGGCTACACTGGCACTATACAGCGCTGCAACTTTCGCGCTCAGGGGTGTGAAAAAACACCCCCCTGAGCGCTGCAAGATACAGCGCTGTAAAGCCTCAGTGTGATCAGTGCCGCAGCGCTGGGAGTGCGGCTCCCAGCGCTGCAAGCTACACCCGTAAGGGATGTGGTTTACGTGCAGCGCTGGGAGAGCTCTCTCCCAGCGCTGGCACTCCAACCACACTCATACTTCAAAGCGGTGCCGCGGCAGTGATCCCGCAGCGCTGCCGTGGCAGCACTTTGAAATTTCAAGTGTAGCCATACCCCCAGAGAGACAAAGGAGTCCCGCCTTGGGCCAAAGCTATAAAAGGGGGTGGAGTAGGACAAGGAGAAGTCCCAGCCACCTCAGATGTCTGCTGAACTAACAAGGACTATACCAGGGGAAAGGATTGGGCCCAGACAAGGAAGGAGTCTAGTCTGTGAAAGAAGCTTATTGGAACATCTCTGAGGATGAGATATTACCTGTAATCAGTTTCTTCATGTATTAGGCGTAGACTTGCATGTTTTGTTTTATTTTGATTTGTGACTTACTTTGTTCTGTTATTACTTGAAACCACTTAAATACTAAATAAAATCATTTTTGTTTATCAATAAATCCAGAATAAGTGATTAATACCTGGGAGAGCAAACAGCTGTGCAGCATTTCTCTCTCTCAGTGTTATAGAGGGCGGATGGACAATTTATGAGTTTACCCTGTATAAGCTTTATGCAGAGTAAAATGGATTTATTTGGAGTCTGGATCCCACTGAGAACTGGGTATCTGGGTGCTGGCATCAGGTAACCTGCAGAGCCATTTTCACTTAAAGCTTGTGGCGGGGTGCAGAGGCATGGCCCGGACCCTGGGTCTGTGTTGCAGCAGGCTAGATGATAGATGCTAAGTGCCCTCCCCACTGTTTAGAGTTCCTACCGTGCTGAAGGCACTCTGAACCTCATGGCCTCAGGCCAGAGCATGTGTAATTCCATTTCCTTTATTTTATGTGAGTTACTTGACTGACATATCGTGGCTACACAAGCATTACAGTTTTGCTGTTTGTGCCTTGCAGATGACCTGCAAAGTAAAAACAGTAAAGATGAGTGCTCCTTTTTGCTATGTTTATTATATGTCACTAAATCCTGAAAGGTTGGGGAGAGTTGTTTTTTTTTTTTTTTTCCATATTGGAAGTTCAAACCTGGTGTATCCTGGAAGACCCTATCAATGACGGGAGAACTGGTAGGATTATGATAGCAGGGGTACCAAGCAAGTGAAATTAATTGAGAAAGGAAATGATTTTTATTCTGACTGTATAGAACCCTTTGGGGGGCTGTGATGGAGTTTACTCCCAGTTAGTGCACTTGTGATTGATTGATTAATTGATTGCCTTCTGGCCAGAGGGGGTGGAGTTAGGTAAGGATCAATAGGCCCCCGGGCCTTATAAGGAACCAGGGAGAACTGAGGAGACAGAGAGAGAGAGAGAGAGAGCCTGCCTGTGACCGTAGAGAAGACAGGATTTTCCTGTGGACGGAAACCCACAGGGAGCAGGTCAGGCTCCTGTAGAGGTGACCCTGAGGTAGGGCCAGCAAAAGCATTTGAGTGGAGCCCAAGAGGGGTGGAAGACTTATTAGTTCAACGGAGAATGGAGGCTGTGTTAAAGACAGGCTATGGGAAGCACCACAAGGAGGCTTAGAGGTAGGAAGCAGCCCATGAAAATAGCACTGGCTTCTGCCATCGCTCGTCGCCCTGTGCTTAGTACTCAGGTCCAGGCCAGAACCTAGAGTAGACAGTGGGCCTGGGTTCCTGAGAAAGAGAATGCAAGTCAAACATAAGGAATAGTGCACCCAGGATGGGGCTGAATACTGACCCCAAAGGCTTAGGTGAGGAATAGCCCAAACAAGTCCTCAGACAAAACCAGACTTGACAAGCCTAATATTTCCATGGTTAAAAAAAAAAAAACCAAGCAGAAAAATCCTTTGAAAATACCTTTCAGGACCTCTTTATGCATCATACAAAACCAATAAAGGGTATACTTCCATATTTTCTCCTTGGGCCTTTCCTTTCCTTTCACCTTTAAGATAGCAGGTTTGCTGTGTAACTCCCTCCTACCTCCTCAAAGTGAGGACAAACTCTAAGTGAAATAGGAACGAGGCTGTGGGTGGAATGACCGTTGTTTTCATTAAATAGTAAGTAAATTGCTTTCGGTGTTCACAGGCTTGATTCTGCCAGTCTTACTCAGATAAAAGTTCTGTTGACTTACCTCTCTTTTGACATCATTGGATGCACAAGGATTGGCTGCTAAAACCATATACAAACATTAACTATTTCCTTTAAAAAGGAGAGAGAAGGAAACAGGAACAACAACAAAGGGAACAAAAACAAAAACAAACACAAAGGAAAAAGCTTGTCAGTCCAGCCACTATAGTTGGTAAAATATTTTTGGCTAAATCGCACCACCGTTACACTAGTTTAACGCCATTACCTTCAATGGAACTGAGGGCAGAATTTAATTCTCAATGTACATTTATTATTTTGTTCTGTTTTTTCTTTGCTGCAAACCACTACATTGCATTATTGTTGTAGCCATGTAAGTCCCAGGATGTTAGACAGACAAGGGGGGTGGACTTTTATTGGACTCATTTCTGCTGGAGCAAGCTTTACCATACTTCCCCAGTAAGTGCTACAAACCTGACCTGGTTCTTTCTTCATGAATGAGATGGTATTTGCTTTCCATGTTTCAGTGCTTCCCCGCTGAGCATGCAAATTAGTGCCAGTTGTGGTAATGCTTTGTGCAAGGTAAATGCTGTCTTTTTTGAACTGGACAGAGGCCCCAGATAAACCTGACACTGGTACAAAACCCCCTCCAGTAACATCTTCTGGTCTCTTTACCAGACTGTGTAGGCCGACCATATTTCCCTATGTTGAATATGGGATACCTGGTAAAATTACTTGTATTCAAGTGAGTTCAATGGCAGTCAGTTAGGACTATGAAGTACAAACATTCAAATTAACATCAAGTTGACCGAGTCCCCTATTAAAAAGAAATACTGCGCAGTTGGATTTTTTTAATTTACCTTCTTATATTTAAGGCAGTAGGGTTCACACAGGAGGGGTCGTGTGCACCTCCCCCTCCCACAGATTTCTGCCAGGGTTCACACCAGAATGTGGCCCGCAGCAGACTTTCAGCGGGGAAGGGACGGGAACTATTTCCACCACAGGGGAGGAGGAGATGGATGACTTGGCCCATGTCTTTGCAGAGCTCATCTCTTCTTCTCTCCTAGAGTGACCAGACAGCAAGTGTGAAAAATTGGGATGGGAGTGGGGGGTAATAGGCACAAATATAAGATAAAGTCCCAAATATCAGGACTGTCCCTATAAAATCGGGACATCTGCTCACCCTATTCTCTTCGCTCCCCTCTGCCCGTGCCCCTCCCTCCCACGTGGCTGGAAGCAGGAAAGGCAGCTGAAAGGCAGCTAACACCTCCAGGCTGCTGCTGGCCACGGACATAACCCAGCAGCTTCCTGTTTCCCTGGCTACAGCATAGGCAGGAAAGGGTTAAGCCCTAAGGCTGCATTGTGCACCAGGGCCCAGGGAACCTTACTGCAGGGACTTCTGTTAACTTGGCCGAGGACGTGGGTCAGCAGGTGAGGGTGCCTAGGGGACAGAGAGTCCTGCAGTCACTGCCAGGACCCAGGGCAGGAGTGTGGGGTGTGAAGAGTGTGCTGAGCCCCTGCGCCAGGGACTGCTGTGGAGCCTGCAGGTTCAGGGTATGAAACGGCTGGAAATTGCTTCCCCCCTCCTGCCCCTTGCCCGCCACTCCAGAGCTTAGCTGAGGGGTGGAGAGGTGTCCCCATGCCAGCGCTGTGTGCGGGGCAATGGAACATGCAGGGCTCGGCTCCTCCTGGCCAGTGGCCCAGGCTGGAGGGTCTTGGGCTTTCCTGGGTTGCCAGCTCAGCCAGAGGCAGTGTGGGAAGGAAGGAGCCTGCCAGCCAGACTGTTGGTGAGCTGAGCGATCCGACTTCTCCTCTAGGAGCAGGATGCGCCCCACAAGGGGGTAGGGGGGATATGGAGGAGCAGTGGGTTGGGGGTGGGGCAGGGCAAACAGGCAAAGCAGGGAGAGGTCAGTGAGATGGGGAGGATGTAAAGGGCAGATGGACGGGCAGCAGAAGCGACATGTAACCGGCCACCACCTGGCGTCTGCCTGCACGCACAAGCCATCGCAGCTCGCAGCACAACGCAGCTAGTGCCAGCCAGAAATGGGATGAGGGAGTGGAGCCCTGCTGGCTGAGAGCCAGCATGCAGTGGGAGGCTGCGCTGATGGACCAGCAGGGAGAGCGGCTGGCTCCACACTCTGCATCTTTGCCCCACCACCAGCCTTGCACATCCACTCCCATCAGCCGCCACTGGACACCCTCCCCCGGGCACTCACTGCTGGTGGGAGGGCAGCTGGCGAGCAGGAATCTGGCCAGCAGCAGTACTGATGTGGAGGAGACAGAAAACATGCGACAATTTGTCTGTTTTTAAGAAAAAGTCGGGACACCTGCAAGAGGGCTTAAATATGGGACTGTCCCTTTAAAAACAGGACATCTAGCTGCCCTAAATCTGGTCCATATCCCATAGCCACCCTAGACCTGCCAGACTTCTATCTACTTTAGAAAACCCACATTAGTTTAGAGAAACGTTTCCACATTTGGGTCACTGCCTTAAGAGGATCAAGTGGGATCTACGCTAACTGTAATTTCCTGGATTTGGAGGGATTATTCAGCACAAATATTGACAATCTCCTTGCATTTCAGCATCATGTAATGTCCTTTTCAGCATAATGCACTGAAAAGCAATTTGGGATCATTGTAACCGTGTTGAAATTACTAACCTTATAGGGCTCTATCCCTCTAGTCAATGGGACTACTCACATTCTTAAAGATAAGCACATGCCTAAATCCTTCAATGGATTGGGACTACAGTGTTCAGCACTGTGCTAGTTCATATCTATACATGGAAGCAGAGGCTCTTTCTGCAGTAGCTAAGTTTAGAGGGAGGGTTTTACACTCTTGAAAGGATTCTCACACACCTGCTTTGTCACAATTTCTGGTCCCTAATCTTTCCTTTTTTTTTTGATCCTTACTTGCTCTACCATAATGATTTTCATTTCAGCAAAATTCAAGCTCTTTCACCTAGGATGCCACCACACTGAATCAATGGAAATAATGATTCTATTTTGTGTCACAGCTGACAATACCTCTCACTGCTTCTGCAGAAAAGTGGTGATGCAGTTCTACTGTTAACTTACAAAAAGTTGCTACAAAAGCCACTTCTCCAGGACTGGAAAGAACAGAGATTGCTTATAGCTCAGTGGTTTGAGCATTAGCCTGCTAAAACCAGGGTTGCGAGCTCACTCCTTGAGGGATCTGGGGCAAAAATCTGTCTGGGGATTGGCCCTGCTTTGAGCAGGGAGTTGGACTAGATGACCTCCTGAGGTCCTTTCCAACCCTGATATTCTATGATCCTTTAGTATTACTGTCCCAGCACCGATGCCTCCTTCTCACCTTCCAATTACAGACCAGATTCTCTCCTGAGCTCCACATACTGTTAGAGAACCAAGATAGACACTCTGCTTTGAGTACTTTCCTTTAGGCTATCATTAGAGTCAGGTGACATTTTTGTGACCAGGCAGTAGATTTAACTACAAATCCCAAACTTAAGCCTAATTCGTTGAGGTTTGTGAACCTTTCGAGAACCTTCCCTGAGTTCCAAGTGATCCTGCAGTTCCATTTTGGTCAACTGTGGGGTCAAAGAGCTAAGGAGACTACAATTTATGGTTGCAGGTGGAAACTAGATAAAGCTTGGCAGTTTCTCATAGTCTTGAAGGTATAAGGGGGGAAATGGTGGTTTCAGCAGGGTTTCACTTTAGATTTGAGGGTTGTTCAAACCCAGAAACTCAAAATGAGCCTCAGGGGGTAAAAAGTTAGACCCCTATAAGAACTGAAACAAAAAAGACTCCTTTGTATCTAAACTGCTAAACACCACACAAAGCTGGTCAACACCACTAATGTCCTTCTCACAACCAGCTAGAGACTTCAGTCTTGCGCTACAGGTTTCACACCAGTGTCTGAGGTTTAACCATTTCGTTTCACATCAGTGCCCTGGTTAATAAGCAACACCACTGATGAAGCACCAGTTATTGTAGCATCTTTTCCTACATTGCCTCACCTGCAGTCTGAACAGTATGAAAAAGTCTATTGATATAAATGAGCAGGTATCAGTTTAGGTTGTGCAACTCCTGAAATGGGCACTAATGGGGAGAAGATAACAACTGCACAATTGACTCACTTGGTTCCTCCAGAATTACAAAAAGTAAATGATTGTTTTTAGTTGTCTTTCCCAGCACAGAGGTCCACCCAGCAACAAACCCACTTGGTCTCATGGAGATGTAGGATTTCTTGAACTTGCAGAAAAGTCTTCAATAGCATCTGCAACACTGTGAGTGGCTGGGGATGCTCTTTCATTCTGAGTGAGCTGGAGAGGAAACAAGACCAACAAAAACTCAGATTCAGATTTTTTCTGTATTAGTATTTCCTTCTCACAAAAGGTAAAAACTGCAGGCCGTGCTTTTAAAGAGTCAAAGGATATATAGGATCAATGTCTGAAATTCACTTAAAGACTGACTAATTGGACTGCATTCTGCACACAAATGAAACTGAAATTCACTCCCGTGTGGTACCACTTTTCTTCTTCCCACGCACATCAACACCATGGTTGTATGCTTCACTTATAGATTCATAGATTCATAGATTCTAGGGTCAGAAGGGACCAATGTGATCATCTAGTCCGATCCCCTGCACAAAGCAGGCCACAGAACCCTACCCATCCACTTCTATAACAACCCCCTAACCTATGTCTGAGTTATTGAAGTCTTCAAATTGTGGTTTGAAGACCTCAAGCTGCAGAGAACCCACCAGCAAGTGACCCATGTCCCACGCTGCAGGAGAAGGCCAAAAACCTCCAGGGCCTCTGCCAATCTGCCCCGGAGGAAAATTCCTTCCCGACCCCAAATATGGCGATCAGCTAAACCCTGAGCATGTGAGCAAGACTCATCAGCCAGCACCCAGGAAAGAATTCTCTGTAGTAACTGAGATCCCATCCCATCCAACATCCCATCACCGACCACTGGGCATACTTATCTGCCAATAATCAAAGATCAATTGCCAAAATTAGGCACTCCCATCATACCATCCCTTCCATAAACTTATCAAGCTTAATCTTAAAGCCAGATATGTCTTTTGCCCCCACTACTCCCCTTGGAAGGCTGTTCCAGAACTCCACTCCTCTAATGGTTAGAAACCTTCATCTAATTTCAAGTCTAAACTTCCTAGTGTCCAGTTTATACCCATTTGTTCTTGTATCTACATTGGTACTAAGCTTAAATAATTCCTCACCCTTCCTAATATTAATCCCTCTGATATATTTATAAAGAGCAAGCATATCCCCCCTCAGCCTTCTTTTGACTAGACTAAACAAGCCAAGCTCTTTGAGTCTCCTTTCATATGACAGGTTTTCCATTCCTCGGATCATCCTAGTAGCCCGTCTCTGAACCTGTTCCAGTTTGAATTCATCCTTCTTAAACATGGGAGACCAGAACTGCACACAGTATTCCAGGTGGGGTCTCACCAGCGCCTTATATAATGGTACTAACACCTCCTTATCTTTGCTGGAAATACCTCGCCTGATGCATCCTAAAACCACATTAGCTTTTTTAACGGCCATATCACATTGGCGGCTCATAGTCATCCTGTGATCTACCAGTACCCCAAGGTCCTTCTCCTCCTCTGTTGCTTCCAACTGATGTGTCCCCATTGTATATCTAAAATTCTTATTATTAATCCCCAAGTGCATGACCTTGCACTTTTCACTATTAAATTTCATCCTATTACTATTACTCCAATTTACAAGGTCATCCAGATCTTCCTGTATGATATCCCGGTCCTTCTCTGTGTTAGCAATACCCCCCAGCTTTGTGTGATCCGCAAACTTTATTAGCACATTCCCGCTTTTTGTGCCAAGGTCAGTAACAAAAAGGTTAAGTAAGATTGGTCCCAGAACCGATCCTTGAGGAACTCCACTAGTAACCTCCTTCCAGCCTGACAGTTCACCCTTCAGTACGACCCGTTGTAGTCTCCCCTTTAACCAGTTCCTTATCCACCTTTCACTTATTACCCAAGTATTGATACCCAGGGGCAAATTCAGGCCATCAGGAACTGGGAGCCCTGAACAGAGACTGCATCCAGATCTGGAAAGTTATACATGCATGTGGCCCTGGGAGAGAAGTACTGTATAAAGGTCTAACAACACAACATCAGATGACCTGGTTCCATTGCAGCGGTTCTCTAACTCAGTTAAAGTTCAATCCCATTTTGCCATGTAAACAGGCCAGTCCAAGGCTTTAGCATTATCTGAGAAAATGGTTAAATTCCTGCACGTACCACAGTGTGGAATGGTGGCTTAACCAGGTCAGGAAAGGGCCATATTGTAACTGGGTCCACCAACGTTGCTGTAGTTGTAGAGTAAACAGACCCTGTGGGTGTAAGATGTGCAAGGAAGAAAGGAGAGCAGCAGAATACAGACCCTGGACTTCAGAAAAGCAGACTTTGACTCCCTCAGGGAACTAATGGGCAGGATCCCCTGGGAGAATAACATGAGGGTGAAAGGAATCCAGGAGAGCTGACTGTATTTTAAAGAATCCTTATAGAGGTTGCAGGAACAAACCATCCCAAAGTGCAGAAAGAATAGCAAATATGGCAGGCAGCCAGCTTGGCTTAACAGTGAAATCTTCGGTGAGCTTAAACTCAAAAAGAAAGCTTACAAGAAGTGGAAATTTGGATTGCTGACTAGGGAGGAGTATAAAAATATTGCTCAGGCATGCAGGAGTGAAATCAGGAAGGCCAAATCACACTTGGAGTTGCAGCTAGAAAGGAATGTTAAGAGTAACAAGAAGGGTTTCTACAGGTATGTTAGCAACAAGAAGAAAGTAAAGGAAAGTGTGGGGCCCTTACAGAGAGGGGGAGGCAGCCTAGTGACAGATGATGTGGAAAAAGCGAATGCACTCAATGCGTTTTTTGCCTCTGTCTTCACGAACAAGGTCAGTGCCCCTTAGTCCATCTGCACCCCCTTCCGGGGGTCGGTGATCAGCAATCCTACACCCCAGCCACCATGTCCAACCCCTCTCTGAGTCTAATCCCTCTTGTCAGGGATCTGGTGTAGTACAATGGCCGCTCCCTACGGCCAATAGCTGGGTGTACTGCAAGGGGGCAAAGGGGGGGGGGACGCAGGCCCGCCCTCTACTCTGGGTCTTGGCCCAGTGACCCTCTGGCGGCAGCCTCACTGTCCTCCTTCTCCCCTCTCTTCTGTCTGTTTCCCTGGGCCGCTTCCCCTATGGCCCCATGCACCCGCTAGGCCCTTCCGTTCAGGGCCTGCAGCCTGGCGGCTATGGGCTCAAGCTCTCCAGCCTCCTCAAGCCTGGCCAGCACTGCACTGTCTGCAGTGCTAGTCTCCACCCTTGGAGACTGACCTTCTCCTCTTGAAGGCCTGGGACGGACTGACTGCTCCTCTCCTGGGCAGCCTACTTATAGGGCTGAGCCTGGCCCTGATTGGCTGTCTCCAAATGGGCCCTGATTGGCTCACAATAAGCCCTTCTTTAATTGGCTCCCTGTCTGAGCAGGTGCCCTGGCCTGTTGTAGCTCACACTCTCAGGGAGTGGGGCAGTTTGCCCCACTACAGAGTGAATCCCAGAACCCCAAACACTAAACACAATGAGGTACCCGGGACTAAACAAGAAGGACTATACCATATCTTGCAGACACTGAACAGGAACAGGAACACAGATGGGAACCAGGATCTCAGGGATAGGTGCCAGGAACAGGAACACAACAGGAACTGGACCTCAGGAACTTCAGTGACAGGTAAGTAAATCTTCAGTATAGTGTCTTCTGTCTCCTATTCTTTATCTTGTCATCCCGCATGCTGAATTTGAATGCTAGCTCACGTGATGATGGAACAGGTGAATGGAGGTAAGTTAAGGGAACCTTGGTAGATGTTATTGGTTCACCTCAAATCCTAACCCCTCAGGGGTCTAGCTAATAGCAGGACTGGTACACTCTGGGAGGGCGTCTATGCCTCACTAGGATGACATGCTTTCACAGCATCCAGAGACACAGAGAGCCCCTCAGAGGGTAACAGTCCCTTATATGCGTTCTCTGTTGCTAGTCAGGTTCTACTGCCATGAGACACTACCTTTCCCACCTTTTCCTTGCTTTACCGCCAAACTCAAAAAGAGTGCCAAAAGTTGAAGGAGAAGGGATGCCAAGATGGAGGACAGGTTGTCCTTTTACCAGTCCAAAATGGCGACTGTGTACACTTAATAAATCAAACCTTTTCTACCCAACAAGTCAACAGTGTGTCCTTGTTGCCAAGAAGGCTAACGGCATATTGGGCTGCATTAGTAGGAGCATTGCCAGCTGATTGAGGGAAGAGATTATTCCCCTCTATTCAGCACTGGTTAGGCCACATTTGGAGTATTGCATCCAGTTTTGGGCTCCCCACCAGGATGTGGACAAACTGGAGAGAGAGTCCATTGGAGGGCAATGAAAATGATTAGAGTGCTGGGGCACATGACTTATGAGGAGAGGCTGATGCCAACTCTGCCCACATATCTACACCAGCGACACCATCACAGGACCTAACCAGATCAGCCACACCATCACCGGTTCATTCACCTGCACTTCCACCAATGTAATATACACCATCATATGCCAGCAATGCCCCGCTGCTATGTACATCGGCCAAACTGGACAGTCACTACGGAAAAGGATAAATGGACACAAATCAGATATTAGGAATGGCAATATACAAAAACCTGTAGGAGAACACTTCAACCTCCCTGGCCACACTATAGCAGACCTTAAGGTGGCCATCCTGCAGCAAAAAAACTTCAGGACCAGACTTCAAAGAGAAACTGCTGAGCTTCAGTTCATCTGCAAATTTGACACCATCAGCTCAGGATTAAACAAAGACTGTGAACGGCTTGCCAATTACAAAACCAGTTTCTCCTCCCTTGGTTTTCACACCTCAACTGCTAGAACAGGGCCTCATCCTCCCTGATTGAACTACCTCATTATCTCTAGCTTGCCTGCATATATATATACCTGCCTCTGGAAATTTCCACTACATGCATCTGACGAAGTGGGTATTCACCCACGAAAGCTCATGCTCCAAAACGTCTGTTAGTCTATAAGGTGCCACAGGATTCTTTGCTGCTTTAACAAAGAGTAATGGTCTCAAGTTGTAGTGGGGGAGGTCTAGGTTGGATATTAGGAAACACTATTTCACTAGGAGGGTGGTAAAGCACTGGAATGGGTTACCTAGGGAGGTGGTGACTCTCCATCCATAAGAGGTTTTTAAGGCCTGACTTGACAAAGCCCTGGCTGGTATGATTTAGTTGGGGTTCGTTCTGCTTTGAGCAGGCAGTTGGACTATATGGCCTCCTGAAGTTTCTTCCAGCCCTACTCTTCTATGATTCTAAAAAAAGTAGAAAAAATCATATGGCCTTCTTTATCCATCATAAATCAGCAAAAAGAGGGCACAACTCATTTTTCCTCTTCGGATTATCATAAAAAGAGATGAATGTTTGAAGCCCAGATAGAAGGGTTGTAGCCCTATGTGGATGGGAGGTCTGATGACAGTAGTACTATCTCCTTCCTAATGACAAGGGCTGTTAGGTCCATAATCTGGTGACCTGAATTTAGAGAGAGAGAGTCTGCATGAACATGTCTCCCTTTAGTGGTTGATCCCAGTAGCATATGTGTCTTTTCATGTTTCCTTCTAGGAACAGGTCCTGCTGAGTATGCAGCCTACCCTTGTCTCCATGCCGAAGGAGTTCTTTGTTAGTTTAAGTGGTGGGCTTGCCATTTTGGTGTTGAAGGTCACAGGCTTGATCCCCATGGATGACTGTTGGGTCTGTAGCATGTGATTCGTGTTGCTATAGCCACTAGACCACCTCTGCTCCCGCCGAGTGAGAGGGAAGAGGGACAGAGCAACAAAAGGGAAATATGAATAGATTTCCTCTACAAGCCTACTAAAAAGAAATGGGGAGGGGGATATAGAAAGAGAGAGCTGTGATTCAATGTTAACTGCAAATGATTTATTTAAGAAAGACAAGGGGGGGGAAAAAGGCAAAGTCAAGTGGGAATGAAGATCATTGCAAAACCCCATGAACATACTGATGCCCGTATATTTATAGTGAAGTTCCATGTAAGAACAACTATCTGTTACAAATGGTGTGCTTAAAATATTCATACCACTCTACCTATTTATGAATACATCCTTGAAATGTTATTTTTAAATATTCATTTCTGGTAAGGGACTAAGGAAGAAATGAGGCAATGCACTATAACAAATATCAGGATGATGAAATGATCCTGAGTGGAGCAACAGATTCTATCTGCCCTATCAGAACACAAATGAACATTGGTTTAGCTCAAGTCCTTATTCATATGGACTTCAAAAAGAAGCAGCTGAGGACATTCCACTGGACTGAGTGGGGAAGTGACGGTCCATTGGGAGACATGCAGCTCTATTGGTCTTATTGCGTCTACATTGTACGGACCACATTCAGCCTCAGCAAAAGTGGGTGCAGCCCTTACTGGCCTCAGTGATTTTAGTTGCTTTAGGATCAGGAATTGGGAGATTTTGCAGCTGAGTGGCTCTCACATCTTGATGGCCTATGTCAGGACTTCTCAACCACTGATACGAATCAGCACGATTGGGAGTCAGACTTTTGTCACTGTTTGCTCTAGGCTCCCACTCCCTTCCTCAATGCTAAGCCTCTATACTGAGTCTTAATCAGCAATCATTTCCTGCTTTCCATTCGACTGTGCACACCCTCCTCCACCACACTAACTCCAGACCAAAAGCTCAGCCATGAGAGCAGCCCAATCTTAATAAGGTGCAGAATGAAGTCATTAGTCTACTAGTATACAAATGATTTTTTCCAGTATATAAAGGCATAGGGTAATGGTCACAGGAAAGTTTACCTTCCTCTGTGCCTGTGAACTCAGATAATCTGCTGGCGTCAGGTGGGGATAATAAACTGTTGTGGCTAGAATGTATACATCACCACTGCCTTCCACTGGATGTAACATATGAACATGTTGCAATCCAGGGGCTGCAGCCTCCGGATCTAAGATCTAACACCACTACAGTCAACTGAAATTCCCCTTTAGCTCACTTGTGTTACTGGAACAAAAAGCCCTGAGTTACATTCCCACCAAGGACAGTCAAGTTCATGAAGCTGTGGAGTATGGAATACTGGCCAGGAATTAAGTTTCTGTGGCCATGGGATTATTAAAGCATCACAGTCTATCTCACCATTTCTCAAATGTGGGGGAGTGAGGAGGCGAGAGGTGAGTGGGGTGGGTGAGGTGGCGAGTGGTGGGCGGATGGGGAAGTGAGGAGGCAAGCGGCGGGGTGATGGGGGGAAGGGAGGTGAGGAGGCACATAGAATCATAGAATATCAGGGTTGGAAGGGACCTCAGGAGGTATCTAGTCCAACCCCCTGCTCAAAGCAGGACCACTGCCCAACTAAATCATCCCAGCCAGGGCTTTGTCAAGCCTGACCTTAAACACCTCTATGGAAGGAGATCCCACTACCTCCCTAGGTAACCCATTCCAGTGCTTCACCACCCTCCCAGTGAAAAAGTTTTTCCTAATAGCCAACCTAAACCTTCCCCACTGCAACTTGAGACCATTGTTCCTTGTTCTGTCATCTGCTACCACAGAGAACAGTCTAGATCCATCCTCTTTGGAACCCCACTTCATGTAGTTGAAAGCAGCTATCAAACCTCCCTCACTCTTCTCTTCTGCAAACTAAACAATCCCAGTTCCCTCAGCATCTCCTCATAAGTCACGTGCTCCAGCCCCCTAATCATTTTTGTTGCCCTTCACTGGACTCTTTCCAATTTTTCCACATCCTAGTGGACACAGTACTCCAGATGAGGCCTCACCAATGTGACTAGAGGGGAATGATCACGTCCCTCGATCTGCTGGCAATGCTCCTGCTTATAGAGCCCAAAATGCCATTAGCCTTCTTGGCAACAAGGGCGCACTGTCGACTCATATCCAGCTTCTCATCCACTGTAACCCGTAGGTCCTTTTCTGCAGAACTGCTTCCTAGCCATTCAGTCCCTAGTCTGTAGCAGTTCATGGGAATCTTCCATCCTAAGGGCAGGACTCTGCACTTGTCCTTGTTGAACCTCATCAGGTTTCTTTTGGCCCAATCATCTAATTTGTCTAGGTCCCTCTGTATCCTACCCCTACCCTCTAGTGTATCTACCACTCCTCCCAGCTTATGTCATCTCCAAACTTGCTGAGGGTGAAATCCACACCCATCCTCCAGATCATTAATGGGCAGTGGGTGGAGCCTCCCTTTTGGGAGGCTAGCCTCTGACTCCACCCCTTCTGCCCATGCTCCCCTCCACCTCCGGCACCTGGAGCCCTGAGACCCCTGTGCCTGAAGCCACAAGCTCCCCGCCGGAGAAGCCCTGAGTGCCCCCACCCCCGTGGCCAGAGAATTCCCAGGCTGGCTGAAGCCCCGATACCTGCCCCCTCACACCTGCCCAGAGAAGTCCCGACGGGTTGGCTGAAGCCTGGAGCACCCCCTCCTTGTCCAGAGGAGCTCCGGGCCGGCTGAAGCCACAAGCCCCCAACCTGCTTGGAGGAGTCCCAGGCCAGCCGCAGACCTGCCTCCCCTCTCATCCCCTCCCCAGCCCCAAGCCACCCTGATATGTTTTTCATTATTATTTGGACTTCTATTATGTCAAAGCATTTTTAAATTTACTTCAGAATTGCTATACAGACAACCACTTTTATCAAAAAAGCAAAAGAAATAATATTAAAAAAGACAAAAACATGCAAAGCACATTCTTTGTGTTTCTATTCTGTTAGGTCCAGTAAGGAATAGAGATAACTGTGCATACTTTTTATTATTGAGTCTGCAACACCCCACCCTCTAAACCTTACATAAATAAATTACAATGATTTGGATGTATATATGTGCATATTACTTTAACAACTTTAGGAAAAATAAATAATTTTAGGAAAAAGTGTCAGTGTGGCCACTAGCAAGAGTTGGTGGCTGCACTCTGAGGCCACCAAAAAATTTGTTGGGAGAACCCCTGGTATCGATTCTCTGCGTGTGCTTAGTGGGAGTCCCTGGACCCCATTCCTACCCTTCTTCCTTTACTAAATTTCTGTCCAGGGTTGACATGCAATATGTCCTGTGATGGTCTGGCAGATGTGACGGGTATACATACCTGGCTCAGATGGCTGAAGAATTGTGGCCTCTTCATCATCATAATACAGAAGGTGTTTTTACATCTGGTTAATCTGAACATGCTCACAGCCCCACCAGCATCCACCACAGAAAACATATGAGTCTGGACTGTGCACACCAGTGGCTCTCAACCTTTCCAGATGCCTGTACTCCTTTCAGGAGTCCAATTTGTCTTGCATACCCCCACGTTACACCTCACCTAAAAACTACTTGCATACAACACCAGACATAAGAATCCAAAGGTATCACAGCACGCGATTACTGAAAACTTTCTCATTTTTACCATATAATTCTAAAATAAATCAATTGGACTATAAATATTGAACTTACATTTCAGTGTATAGTATATAGAGCAGTATAAACAAGTCATTGCCTGTGTGAAATTTTAGTTTGTACTGACTTCGTTGGTGCTTTTTATGCAGCCTTTTGTAAAACAAGGCAAATATCTAGATGGGTTGATGTCCCCTGAAGACCTCTGCGTAACCCCAAGAGTACACATACCCCTGGTTGAGAACCACTGATGTGCACAACTATTACTCCATCAGACAATGCTATCAGGGGGTCGTCTATGCAGAGCGAGAATCTCTATGCAATACAGACAGTGCCCATTTTCGGTGGGTTTCTTAGGGCTTGTCTACATTACCCAGTGGATCGATGGGCAGCGATCGATCCAGTGGGGGTCGATTTATCGCATCTAGTGAAGATGTGATAAATCAATCGCTGAGCACTCTTCCATTGACTCCGGTATTCCATCAGCGCGAGAGGCGCAGGCGGAGTTGAGGGGGAGCGTCAGCCATTGACTTGAGACGGCAGTAAGTAGGTCTAAGTACGTCAACTTCAGCTATGTTATTCATGTAGCTGAAGTTATGTAGCTTAGCTTGATCCTCCCCACAGTATAGACCAGGCCTCAGTCTCCGCCACATCTCTACTCTGAGCAACAAGTTGGCGTTTTAGCCATCTTGTTAGAAGAGGCGCTCCAGTCACATCGTGTGGTAGCATCTAGGATCCTCACTCACAGACTGGGATTTATTGTGCTAGGTGCTGTACAACCACAGAAGAAAAAGACAGTGTCTGCCCCGAAGAGATTACCGTCTACATGTTGTTCTGACAGGCTGCATTCAGAGAACTGAAGATGCAGCTATGCCAGTCAGATCCTGTGTTCCAGCTTTCAAGATGGGCTACAGCAGATTGCATTCTCCCTCTCGTGGGAATATGTGCTTCTGGACACATGGGGAGCACAGCACGGGAACCATGGCATTTAGAGACGGGGAAGGACCTAGCAGGACACCTAGGCCATCCTTGGCAAGTGCAGGGAGGTTCCTTTTGGTAGATTTGCTGGTGCTAGATCACAGTGTGTTACAGGCAAAATGCATGATGGTGCGTACAAACATTTCTCTAAATGCTGAATGGAAACAAATGAGGCCTTGGGAGATGCTAAGCAAGATGAAATGGGTGCAGAGATAGGCACACTGAGGTCTCATAGCAGAGATATGTTGAAAGTTAATTGCACAGAGCCCGTAAAGATGCTAGAAGCTGTTCTGTTTATCTCTTGTGGAATCTGAAGCTGTGCTGTTCCTACAGCAGGAAACAGCTGCCTCAGAGGGGTTAAAAAAACAGCCGTTACTCCCCTGATCCCACGATAGGTCTGTACTAGTTATGGCAGCTGTTTGGAATTGTGCTACTGTCACCTAGTTACAAAGAGTCATTTGCACAATCTGATTCTACCGAGGTCTTGGGGTTGAGGTATTGGTCAGTGAAGATCTGAGTTCAATTCTGCCCCCAATGTGCTGTGTGATCTTGGGTATTTCAGTTCATCCCTCAGTTCCCCATCCGTGGAGACAGAGGTATTTTTCTCTTTCTCCTTCTCTGCACGAGTATTTGAGCTGTATGCTCTTTGGAGCAGGGTGATCGCTTACTACTTGTTTGTACAGAACCTAGCACAACAGGGCCCTGGTCTCAGTTGAGGCCTCTACGTGCTACCACAATACAAATAAATAATAATAGTTCTGCATATGAAAGGGTCAAATACAGCCTCGTATTGCCCTTTGTGAGGGCTCTATTTGGACATATGCAAGACTGCAACATACCTTTTGCTGCCCACTGAGGAGCTCTGTTGGCATATGTGGCTGCATCAATTCAGGAGCAAACTTCAAAGGCTTTGAAAATGCTGGCAGCTCTGGACACCGCTGATGACTCTGAACGTCACCCTGAGTTTTGCACTCAGTTGTTTTTGGTCAGGTCTTTTACATCGTATAACCTTTCCCCTCCTCTCTGCAGGGGATGAAGAAAATCTCAGTAATGGTGTCACCAAGTTACTAGCTGCCCCAAATCTGCTGTCTGCACGTAGCTAAGAGCAGATTGAGTCCTTTGGGGGTAAGAACTATGACTTAACCCTGGTCTGCACTTACAATATAGATCGCTCCAGCTACGTTGATCGGGGTGTTAAAAATTAAGCTGACCTAACCTCTGGTGTAGACACAGCTAGGTCTACAGAAGAATTCTTCCTTTGAATTCTACCAGCACTTGGGGAGGTGGATTACCTACATCAAAGCAGGAAACATCTATGCACTTCAACATGCCCTTATTGTGTATCCATCCAGTGCCTAGCTCAATGTGGCTCTGCTCCTGATTGCATGCTCCCACCATAGAGAAGTTTAATAGCAACAACAAGAGTAGACAGCTTTGGGAATACACATTGCAGGCCAAACTCAACCCTGGTGTAAATGAAGGGAATGGTTTAGAATTAACTAATGCTGGGGATAATTTTAACAGAATATCTCTCAGCAGATAAAGGCCAGAGTGTTAATTTGGACCAAAGGAACAAACCACAGAATCCCTTAGAGTAAAGTGCCCAGATCCTCAGTTGGTGTAAATTGATTTCAAAACAGCAATGTGGATTTACACCAGTTCAGATCCTGAATATTTATTACACACATAGTTGAAAGATATTAGGGAGAAAATGAGAATAATTGCAGATATAAAGCTAGTAAATGTGAAGGCTATTGTTTCCTCTAGACTTGTCCACTATGGGCATCTGAACATTGAAACTTAAAGCTTTACAGCAGCCATTCCTGTCCATAAATCCTCCTAAGTGTGCTCCTAGAGATCAGAAATTAGGGCTCGGGATCTGAGCAGCTGGCCCTACGCACATCCTGTAAGAGACACGAAAGGGCTAAAATAACGGAACAAGGAAAGACACACATCGTGGCCAACCCTCCTGATTTAATCACAAGTCTTGTGATATTTGGTGTTTTTTCTTAAAGCCCCAGCACCTGGAGTGCTGTGAATATGAGAGGATCTCATTTTGTCTAAAGTAAGTTTTTCTAGCCTTTGCAATTGCAGAGAAAAGCTGGAAAATATGAACTCTACAGCCTTGCAGAGCAGAGGGCAAACGAGACCCCACTTTTATTATTCTGAACAATCCCTTACGTTTTTAAACCCATCGTATCATTTTGGGGGACCTGACTCGTAATATGTGACTGCTTGGGATGGCAATGCTGGAATAGAAATGGTTAAAAACAAAACGAAATGCCCATTCAAAAGGAAGTGGGAAGGAAGAATCACAGGAAGAGTCGCTTTCTTCTAACACTGAACCAGGAACCTTATTAGAACAGGGAAGCTGCCCTGTTGCTTTGTTTGCTTCACTGCAAGGCCCCTGCCTAGATCAGGGGTGGCCAACCTGTGGCTCCGGAGCCACGTGCGGCTCTGCAGAAGTTAGTATGCGCCTCCTTGTATAGGCACCAACTCCGGGGCTGGAGCTACAGGTGCCAACTTTCCAATGTGCCGGGGGGGCTCACTGTTCAACCCCTGACTCTGCCACAGGCCCTGCCCCTCCCACTCCACCCCTTCCCGCCCCCTCCCCTGAGTGTGCCGTGCCCTCGCTCCTCCCCTCCTCCCCCAGAGCCTTCTGCACACCACGAAACAGCTGATTGGGAGGTGCTGGGAGCAGGGTGGGGGAGCAGATGGGGGGCTGCTGACGTATTACTGTGGCTCTTTGGCAAAGTACATTGGTAAATTCTGGCTCCTTCTCAGGCTCAGGTTGGCCACCCCTGGCCTAGAGCCTTTCCCTGTCCTGCCTGGCTTCCTGCTACAAATGTGTAAGCAGTGTCAGGATAAGTTTCACTCTGCCGTGCAACAATGGCGTGCCTCTAGTCTAAGCAGCAGCCTTAGAAATCTGTGTAAGCAGAGTCAGGATAAGCTCTACCCTGACATCTGGTGGAAAGAATTTCAGAGAGTGTATTTGCATAGGCACGCCTACCCTATCCCAGACTGCCGAGCTGTGGGACTGCTTGGTGACAAATGACTCACCCTCAGTTGGGTGGTACTTGCTAGACAAGGGACATGGGTTCCAAAACCCAGAGAATTGAGAGAGGCTGGGGACAGGTATTTGTGCTTGGTGGTGCAGTCTCCTTGTGGAGCCAGAAGCACCAGTTCTAGCCCCTCCTCTCTCCACTGTGGAATGTTAGAGTTGATTTTTTTTATTCCCTTAAGAATTTAAATACAGGTTACTGAGCTGAACTCACTTTGGGCTAATGGTGCATTATCACTGGGGCTCCCCTACTATGAGCTGGAATCAATAAGAGCTGAAAATCATTAAAGAGCTGAAATTACTGAGCTGAGAGCACTGAGTACTGTGTTAACTAGTGGGGAGCCCAAAGCTATACTGTGGAACAGAGCCGCTGGCGGAGTGGAGCAGTTTGTGGGGACGCTGGAGCGGATCACGGGACAGCTGGTGGAGCAGAGCGGCTGGCAGAGCGGAGTAGCTGTGAGACGGCTGGAGCGGCCCACAGAGCGAGCAGAGCCGAGCAGTTTGCAGGGACAACTGGAGCAGTCCACAGGACAGCTGGTGGAGCAGAGCAGCTGGTGGAGTGGAGCAGTTTGTAAGGACGCCTGGAGGAGCAGAGTGGAGCGGCTGGTAAAGCGGAGCAGTTCATGGAGAAGGTGGGAGCAGAACCCACGGAGAGGCAGGGCAGTTGGCCTCGGACCACGTAAGGTGTCCCTTTCTACCCAGGCTGGGGGGAGGGACCTCTACAGATAGACTCTCAAACTTTGGGGCTGCACTGACCCAGGACAGAGACTTTTGGGATTGTGGGACTTTTGGGACTGTGGGTGATTTGGGGGTTGCTGGACTCAAGAGCCCAGGAAAGAGGACACAGCCCAATTTCCTGGGGTGGGTCTTTGCTCACGGTTTGGTCTATGAACTCTAGTTGAGGTGTTTTTCCCAATTTAGTGTTTGTTGTTTATCTCATGTATTAAACCTTTTCTGCTACACCAAGACTCTGTGCTTGCGAGAGGGGAAGCATTGCCTCTTTGAGGCGCCTAGGGGTGTGTGTAAGACTTTCCCAGGTCGAGCTGGTTTGGCATTGGGTTATTGAAACGGAACCCCTGGATACTGAACCCAGCCCTTGTTGCTGCCAACTCAGAGGGGCAGAAGGGTTACAAATGTAAAGCAAACAGTGCCCGTATTCATGCAACAGGAAGGGAAAAAATAATGTCCATGGACACCCTTTTCATTTTCCCTTCATTTGGCTCTTCTCCATTTTGACTGCCAGCTGTCTGAGGCGGAGAACTCTCTCCTTCCATGCCCACTCGCTCGTTAATTAAATTCTTAGTTGTCACCCGACAATCCCATTTCTCCCAACAGGAATAATCCTTGGGTTTCGTCCCACTGGGACACCTTTCCAAATGCCTCCCAGTTCTGCCTGTGCAGATAGTTGGGGTAAAATAACTATTCTTGATTGTCCAGTCTGATTCCAGCTGAAATTTGATGCAAAACAAATTGAGGCTCAAGGCCTCCTGCATAAAGAAGCATGGAAAATGGGGCTGAAACATGTAAATTATTCCAGGGCCCCATTTCAGTTAAAATGCGCCAGTTTCTGTGAAAAACCAAGTCCACAGTTGAGTGGATATATGCTCAGTTTTGAGCCTTTTTTATGTCTGAAAAATGAGACGCCTGAGTTGCCTCTCACTTACACCAGTTCTGTCCTATTGTACTTCCATTGACCTCTGTGGCATGTTCTCCAGGCTTACACCAGCCTAGATGAGGTCAGAATCAGGCCCTCAGGGGGGTTGCAAGCAAAAATAGGCATTTAATTCAAAGCACAAATACAATGTGGAGGGGTGTGTGAAATGACACCAACTGGCAGCTCACACCCTGGGATTCTTAGGGCAAGCTTTCCAGGAGATTTCACACAGCTCTGCTCATACCTTTGATATCTGCTAGCCTGGGAAAGCTGTCCTTCCTGGTCTGGAAGCCTCATTGTTAATATCTTAAAGAGAGAACATTCCCTTTCTCTTAAGACAGCGCGGGCCATTCATGATATTTGACTCCTCAGTGCTGGATCGCAGAAGAGGTTTCCTTGCCATTAGGAATATCTTCCCTCAGTTAAGCATTCAGGCACCCCCTTGGTGATCCCACCCAACACACAGTTGCTCCCTGTGATGCAGTAGGGACTGTCTGTGTGGGGAGTGGGAGAGCAGGGGAGGACTTTAGGAGATGGACGATGCCAGAGCCTGTAACCTGAGCTAGGTAAGGGAGGGGAAAGGTCAACACCTTTGCCCGGGAAGGGGACAAAGGAAGGGAGTGGCAGGAGGGAAGCAGTTTGAGTTTGGGCTTGGGGCTGTGTGGGCGGAATTCAGGGTATCCTAGCTAGGATCCAAGCACCCTGAAAGCCCAGAAGGACTCGGTGGAGCGGTCCTGACTGTGCCTGCAAGCTCTGCTGTAACCTGTGTTCCTGTTGTCCAATAAACCTTCTGTTTTACTGGCTGGCTGAGAGTCACTGTGGGTCCCAGGAAGAGGGGTGCAGGGCCGGACTCCTCCACACTCCGTGACAACTGGTGGCAGCGGCGGGAGATACTGCACCCCGTGGACGGCGCTTCCTGCAGTAAGTGACTGGGGAGCAGTAAAACGAAGGGGTGGTTAACCCCTGGGAGTGTGTGCCCAGTGAGAAGGACTTTGCAGTAACAGGGTCCCCCGGGGGATTGCAGCGAGCGGTCCCAGGGGCGGAGGAGTCTGCAGCTCGACCCTGGCAGAGAGGTGGTGACCTCAAGAAGGGCTGGTGCACTAGGGGTCCCCCTGGAAACCGTGGGGAGCGGCGAGCACCCCGGCCTGTGAGTGGTCAGCAGGAAGATGTATGCCAAGCGGCGCAAGTGCGACCTGCTGGAGCTGTGCAAGCAGAGGGGGCTGCACCCAGGGAGACGCACCAAGGACCAGCTGATTGCCCAGCTGGAGCAGGGAGACCGCATGAATGAACGGAGCCCAGTCTCTGAGGGAAGCAGCCGAGCAGATGCAGCGCAGGCACCAGTGTCTGTCCCCGCTGGGAGTGGTCAGCCGGCGGACGAGGGCTTCCCGAGACCCCCCCTTCCTAGGCGTAGAGGAAGGGCGGGGAGGAGCCCAGTGTATACCGAGGGCACCGTGACACCCCCGGCCAGCAGGGGAGCCTCACGGTGAAGCCCACCCCCCAGCAGGGGATCCTCCCAGCAACGCTCGGCATCCGTGGAGCGGATGCGGCTGGAATATGAAAGGGAGCTGAGACGGGAGGAGCTCGAGTTAAAGAGGCAAGAGCTGGAGGAGAAGGCGAAACAGCGTGAACATGAGGAGAACCAGCGTAAACATGAGGAGAACCAGCGCCAGCGTGAGTGGGAGGAGAAGGAGAAACAGCGTAAACATGAGCTGGACCTGGCCCGGCTGAGGAGCAGTGAGGCTCCGGCTGCGGTGAGTGAGGGGGGACCCAAGCCTACAAAGAGCTTTGATAAGCACTTGCTGCCCCGGCGTAAGGAGGGGGAGGACATAGATACCTTCCTGACGGCCTTTGAGAATGCCTGCGAGCTGCACAGGGTTGACCCTGCAGACAGGATCGCAGTTCTCACCCCCTTACTGGACTCCACAGCCGTGGAGGTGTACAGCCGACTGAAAGGGGCGGAGGCAGGGGACTACGAACTGTTCAAACAGGCCCTGCTCCGCGAGTTTGGGCTGACTCCTGAGATGTACCGGAAAAAGTTCCGGAGCCAGCGTAAAACCCGTGAGGTCACATACCTACAACTGGTCAACCGGGCGCAGGGGTATGCCCGCAAGTGGACAGCTGAGGCCAAAACTAAAGAGGACCTGCTTGACCTATTCATACTGGAGCACCTGTACGAGCAGTGCCCGTCCGACCTGAGGCTGTGGTTGATGGACCAGAAGCCGGAGAACCCGCAGCATGCAGGCCAGCTGGCCGACCAATTTGTGGACAGTCGGGCAGGGGATGGCAGGGAGGAGTCTCGAAGGAGCAGGCCTGCCTCAACGCAGAGAGAGAGTCAACATGGGACCTCCCAAAGGGGGCCTATGGAGAACCCCCCCAAAAGGGGAACATCCAGCGGCAGGTCCCTCCGACCCACTCAAGGGGACCCACGAGATATGGGCTGCTATCGCTGTGGCCAACGAGGTCACATACGGGCCCAGTGCCCCAAGCTCAGGGACAGACCAAGCAGACCCAACCCGCAGAGGGTGGACTGGGTAAAAACCCAATCGGAGGAGGGGCTACATTCCCAGGAAAGGGGGGTTGGCAACATACCACCTATGGATGCTCCCGGTTCCGGGTTTTTGGTTTACCGGGTGGGCGCGGGGCTGCCCCTCCGGAAAGAGTGCATTGTTTCCCTGGAAGTGGATGGGAGGAAGGTCACTGGGTACTGGGACATGGGCGCAGAGGTGACGCTGGCCCGGCCCGAGGTGGTGGCCTCAGATCGGATGGTGCCCGACACCTACCTGACCCTGATGGGCGTGGGCGGGACCCCATTCAAGGTACCCGTGGCAATGGTACACCTGAAATGGGGGGCCAAGGAGGGCCCCAAAGATGTGGGGGTACACCAATATTTGCCCACTGACGTGTTAATGGGAGGGGACCTTGAGGACTGGCCTAGTAACACCCAGAGTGCCCTGGTCGTGACTCGTAGTCAGAGTCGGCAAATGGCACTGCACCCCGAAAACGGGGAAGGTACTCGACCTGAGGTGCAGGACCCTAACTCAGGGAGCGGGGAACGCCCAGGGGCACGGTGCAGAGAGGCTGCGGCCTCAGACCCAGCCAGCAAGAGAGAGCCGGTCCCCATTCCTGTCCCAGCTGCTGAGTTCCAGGCCGAGTTGCAGAAAGATCCCTCCTTGCGGAAGCACAGGGACCGGGCTGACCTTAGTGCGGTACAGACCATGAGGAGAGGTTGCAAGGAGAGGTTCCTGTGGGAGAAGGGGTTCCTGTACCGAGAATGGGCTCCCCCAGGGGAAGTAGAGTCATGGGGGATCAGGAGGCAGCTGGTGGTTCCCCAGAAGTTCCGTCACAAGCTGTTGTACCTGGCCCATGACATCCCTCTCGCAGGGCACCAGGGAATCCGGCGCACCAGGCAGAGGCTGCTACAGAACTTTTACTGGCCTGGGGTCTTTACCCATGTCCGACAGTACTGCCAATCCTGTGACCCCTGCCAGAGGGTGGGGAAGGCCCGGGACAAGGGGAAAGCGGCTTTGAGGCCTTTACCCATCATAGAAGAACCTTTCCAGAAGGTGGCCATGGACATAGTGGGACCTCTCAGCAAGATGACCCAGTCAGGGAAGAAATACATCCTGGTGGTGGTGGATTTTGCCACTCGATACCCCGAGGCGGTGGCCTTGTCCTCTATCGAAGCAGACACAGTGGCAGATGCGCTGCTGACAATTTTCAGCCGGGTGGGGTTCCCCAAGGAGGTCTTAACGGACCAGGGGTCCAACTTCATGTCGGCCCTGCTCCGGTCCTTATGGCAGAAATGTGGGGTCCAGCACAACTGGGCCTCAGCGTATCACCCCCAGTCCAACGGGCTGGTAGAAAGGTTCAACGGGACGCTGAAGATGATGCTAAAAACATTTATGAACCAGCATCCGCAAGATTGGGACAAGTACTTACCTCACCTGCTGTTTGCGTACAGGGAGGTACCCCAGGAATCTACCGGGTTTTCACCTTTCGAACTGTTGTATGGAAGGCGGGTGAGGGGGCCCCTAGACCTGATGAGGGACGAATGGGAGGGGAAGGCCTCTCCCGAGGGAGAGTCAGTGGTGGAGTATGTCCTGACCTTCCGGGAAAGACTGGCCAAGCTCATGGGCCTGGCCAGGGAGAATCTGGCCCGAGCCCAGAGGAGGCAGAAGGTCTGGTATGACCGCACGGCACGGGCCCGTGCCTTCGCCACCGGGGATCAGGTGATGGTTCTTATCCCCGTGAGGAGAAACAAACTCCAGGCCGCCTGGGAAGGGCCCTTCAAGGTTATCAAGCAACTGAATGAGGTAAACTATGTGGTGGAGCTGTCAAACCGGGCACATCACCGTCGGGTGTACCATGTGAACATGATGAAACCATACTATGACAGGGGGAATGTGGTGTTGGCCGTGTGTGGACATTGGGAGGGGCAGGGAGATGACCCCTTAGTGGATCTATTCCCTGGGACAAAAGCTGGTTCCCCCCTGGAGGCGATTCCCCTCTCTGAGCAACTGACCCCGGGCCAGCACGCTGAGATCAGAGGGGTGCTGCATCTGTACCGACAGCTGTTTTCCAACCAGCCTGGACGCACTAATTTGACTGTCCACCGGGTGGAGACGGGGTCACACCCCCCTATAAGATGCTCCCCTTTTCGGGTCACTGGTAAAACTGCCCAGGATCTTGAAAGAGAGGTCAGGGACATGCTGGCTTTGGGGGTGATCCAGCCGTCTTCCAGCCCTTGGGCCTCGCCAGTAGTGCTGGTTCCCAAGAAGGATGGGTCAATCCGGTTCTGTGTGGACTATCGAAAGCTCAATGCCATCACCGTATCTGATGCCTACCCTATGCCCAGGCCTGACGAGCTCCTAGACAAGCTGGGAGGTGCACGGTACCTCACCACTATGGATCTTACCAAAGGCTACTGGCAAGTGCCGCTGGACGCAGATGCCAGGCTGAAATCGGCCTTTATCACCCCTCTGGGGCTCTATGAGTTTTTGACCCTGCCCTTTGGCCTCAAGGGAGCGCCGGCCACCTTCCAGCGCCTTGTGGATCAGCTACTGAGGGGGATGGAGAGTTTTGCCATGGCGTATATTGACGACATCTGCGTCTTCAGCCAGACCTGGGAGGACCACGTGTCCCAGGTTAAACAAGTCCTGGACCGACTCTGAAAGGCTGGGTTAACAGTAAAGGCTGAGAAGTGCAAGGTGGGGATGGCTGAAGTATCTTACCTGGGCCATCGGGTGGGGAGCGGCTGCCTGAAGCCGGAACCAGCCAAGGTGGAGGTGATCAGAGACTGGCCTGCTCCCCAAACCAAAAAGCAGGTCCAGGCCTTTATTGGGATGGCGGGGTACTATCGAAGGTTCGTGCCCCACTTCAGTGCCATAGCCGGCCCCATCACTGAACTGTGCAAAAAGGGGAAGCCAGACAAGGTGATCTGGACTGAGCAGTGCCAGGAGGCTTTCCGGGCGCTGAAGGAGGCTCTGGTTAGCGACCCAGTTCTGGCAAACCCAGATTTTGACAAACCCTTTATGGTGTTCACCGATGCCTCAGACACGGGACTGGGGGCGGTGTTAATGCAGGAGGATGAAAAGGGGGAGAGACACCCCATCGTGTACCTGAGTAAGAAGCTGCTACCCCGGGAACAAAGCTACGCGGCCATCGAGAAGGAATGCCTGGCCATGGTGTGGGCCCTTAAGAAGCTAGAGCCATATCTCTTTGGGCGACACTTCACCGTGTACACCGACCACTCTCCCCTGACCTGGCTGCACCAGATGAAAGGAGCCAACGCCAAGCTCCTGAGGTGGAGCCTGCTCCTGCAGGACTATGACATGGACGTGGTCCATGTGAAGGGAAGTGCCAACCTGAGAGCGGATGCGTTGTCCCGGAGAGGGGACCCTGAACTTCCCCAGGTCACTGGGCAGAGTGACCCCGCTCAGTTCAGTCTCGAAGGGGGGAGGGATGTGATGCAGTAGGGACTGTCTGTGTGGGGAGTGGGAGAGCAGGGGAGGACTTTAGGAGATGGACGATGCCAGAGCCTGTAACCTGAGCTAGATAAGGGAGGGGAAAGGTCAACACCTTTGCCCGGGAAGGGGAAAAGGAAGGGAGTGGCAGGAGGGAAGCAGTTTGAGTTTGGGCTTGGGGCTGTGTGGGCGGAATTCAGGGTATCCTAGCTAGGATCCAAGCACCCTGAAAGCCCAGAAGGACTCGGTGGAGCGGTCCTGACTGTGCCTGCAAGCTCTGCTGTAACCTGTGTTCCTGTTGTCCAATAAACCTTCTGTTTTACTGGCTGGCTGAGAGTCACTGTGGGTCCCAGGAAGAGGGGTGCAGGGCCGGACTCCCCCACACTCCGTGACACTCCCTGGCAATCAGAGCAGCTAGCCTCACAGAGAGTGGGTTATGTCAAGCTTTGACCTAAGCAAAACTGCTGATGGTCACAGGGATTTATGATTTATGAGGAGAGGCTGAGGGAACTGGGATTATTTAGTCTGCAGAAGAGAAGAACGAAGGGGGATTTGATAGCTGCTTTCAACTACCTGAAAGGGGGTTCCAAAGATGATAGATCTAGACTGTTCTCAGTGGTAGCAGATGACAGAACAAGGAGTAATAGTCTCAAGTTGCAGTGGGGGAGGTTTAGGCTATTAGGAAAAAAATTTTCACTGGGAGGGTGGTGAAGCACTGGAATGGGTTACCTAGGGAGGTGGTGGGATCTCCTTCCATAGAGGTGTTTAAGGTCAGGCTTGACAAAGCCCTGGCTGGGATGATTTAATTGGGAATTGGTCCTGCTTTGAGCAGGGGGTTGGATTAGATGACCTCCTGAGGTCCCTTCCAACCCTGATATTCTATGATTCTGTGATTTGGATGATTTTCTTATTTCACTGTGAAATCTGCGACTCCTTATAGGGATTAGAATTTTATTTCAAGCTAACGTGCAATATAAAAATAAATCCAACTCATGATGGGCGATTAATACCCTGCTAATTCCAAAGAGATAGTCAGTCAATACAAGATACCCCTTAGTCCAGCCCAAGAAAATGCTGCTCATGAGATAGCTGCCGCTGAAGCCTGCTATATGACTTTTTTTCCAGCACTTGGTTCCCCCTCTCCATAGCCAGGGCTGGCTTTAGGAAGTGCAGGGCCTGATTTGAATACCCGGTGGCGGTCTGGGTCTTCAGCGGCACTTCGGCGGCAGGTCCTTCACTTGTTCCGGGTCTTCTGCGGCACTGAAGGACCGGCCGCCGAAATGCTGCTGAAGACCTCTGGAGCGAGTGAAGGACCCACCGCTGAAATGCCGCTGAAGACCCAGATCGCCATCGGGTGAGTAAAAATAAAAAAGGCACTGTTAGGTGCTCTTCTTTAGGGCAAGGGGCCCTTTTAGGTGCGGAGCCCCAACTGGCCTAAAGCCGGCCCTGCCCATAGCCTCTCTCACACACACACACAGCCTGGCTGTCTGATTCCAGCCCTTGGGCACATCCCACGCTATTAGCCCTGCCACCTTTCAGCTGGTGTCGATTTCTAAATGCTTTGCAGATATTACTGAAACCTCACATCAGGCCTCCAGATATCAGGCAGTAAATGGTTAAGTGACCTGGGAAAAGTTACTAGCAGAGCTGGGCATGGAATCCAGGCATCCTTGTTCTACACACTCCTAGACACACTTTACTCCTTCAAATCTTAACAATGGGAAAGCCCTTGTACCACAGCTCATCATCCTCTGTATATCCAGGTGGACTCCACCAGTGCTGAATTGCACTCATTGCTAATTAGCATGGCCTCAATTCTGCAAACCATTCTGTGTGGGGCATCGGGAGATTTTTCCAGCATCTGACTGCCCTGCATTGAATTTGTGCTACTCTTCTTCACCCCACTCCCCCCAAACCCTCTTGCCTTGATGCTTCCTCCCTGCTTTGTTCATTTCCTTTCTGTGTGAAAACCAGAAAGAATTTTACTGCAAACTTCTTTCCCCTTTTCTCACTGTCTGCACTATCTGATCTCCTCACATCCTGAGCACTGAAAGGCTGCAAGACCTTGGCCTTTAAGCAGCTTGCTATTTTCAGCTGCTTTTTATTAAACCATAATGCCAAGCTCACTAGCTGTTCCCACCAAGAATGACATTTATTACGCTATTCCCTAGGCCTCATAACCTACCCTGTACATTTTATAACACACACATACAAAAGGAAAGTGCAATTCCGCGTTTTTTTTTTTGGTAACTGAATAATTCAGTTCTGATACTGCACAGCGATGCGAGCCCCCCTTTGTATACCTACGTTTGTATACCGATCTTCATGAAGAACAAACGTCTATAAATGTCCTGGCTCACAGCGTTGACGCAGGTCAAAGGGTAACAAACTAATTCGTAGCATTTTCACTGGATCATATTATTAGATATCCTTGGGAATTCAGGTGAGCGCGGGGTGAGGGCTTGTGAATCTCGAAAGTTTAATGAATTTTAGCATGGAAATCCATACCACCAATTCTGTAGTAATTATTGTCCTGTCTTAAAAGTTTCCGGTCCTCCAATTAAAGAGCATGTGACTGAGGTGGCTGTTGCGGGGTGGTCCCTCGCTTCTCCTTGGAAGGGCTTAAAACAGCCCTGGCAGAGGGCTGGGGCAGGGGAAAAGCTAGGCTGATTGGGGAAGTAAGCACTGCTGGGAGCCATGCCCCAATCAGGCCTCAGTTGGCCCTATACAAGAGGCTGGGAGCCAGGAGCTCAGTAGTCTGTCTCTAGCTGTAGAGGGAGATGGGCCTGGCTGCAGGGACCTGAGCAGAATGCCTGAGTGGAGCAGGGCTGGGAAAAGGTAGAGGAGCTGGGGAGGCTCCAGCGTGGAAAGCCCCAGGCTGCGGCCTAGCAGAAGGCCAATGGGTATTGGGGGCTGCAGGGGGCAGTTCAGGGGTAGACAGAGGCAGCAAACCCTCCTTGCCAGTGATGAGTGGCTGATACTGCAGTCTGCCCCAGGGAGCGGGGGCTAGATGAGGACTGGCAGTAGCTCAGACTGAGGCAAGTTGGGGATAGTGGGTGGGGGTTCCCTGGGGAGGGAACACCCTGAGACTGAGGGGTCTATGGCCAGGGGGCTGCACCCTAGATAATGGGGCACTGGGTCTGGGAGGGACATGGGGGCCAAGTGGTAGCAGGACACCAGCCTGCAGCGGGCGCTCCGGAGGCTGATGAGCTAATTCCCCAAGACAACCAGCAGGAGGACCAAACGAGTCCCCCAGGTTTACAGTGACCAGTCACAGAACACAACTAACAGACACATCAAACTGCACCCATTGCTAGCCTGTGTAAACGCATTTTCATTACTGTTACCCTCTGTGATGAATTGGGGCTATATCTGTATAACTTATAAAGCCTGACTGAGAGTGTGAAGTTGTGTTAGGGAAAAACTGCTGTATCATTTGTACCTATAAGATATGGATCCAACACTGCTGCCAGCTCCTGTAGCAGATACACACCAGACAGGGACAATGGGAAACACTTGACGGTAATGATGATACGGAAAAGTATGCTAAAAGCAGCTGCAGCCTTAGGCTATGTCTACACTACAGCAGCGCACAGCTTTACCACTACAGCTGTGTCACTGTAAGGTCTCTCATGTAGCTGCTTTTTGCCGGCGGGAGAGAACTCTCCCACTGGCATAATTAAAGCACCCTCAATGTGCGGTACTAGCTATGTCAGCAGGAGAGCCTCTCTGCTCACGTAGCGCTGTCTGCACCGGCACTTTTGTTGGTGAAACTTATGTTGGTCAGGGGTGTGGTTTTTTCACACCCTTGACCTACAAAAGTGCTAGCATAGTCAAAGCCTTAGAGAAACCAATGTAGCTGATTCCTCTGAAGTGGGGTGGGGCGAGGAGGTAGGAGCAATGGAAAGCTACCCGGAGGAACAAAAGAGGCCAGGTGTCCAGGAGGGGTTTAAAATAAAGAAACACAGAGGAACAAGGGCCAGACAGGAAGAGGAAGAGTGGGGTTGGAGACAGCCAGGTCACAGAAGCTGGGTAAGGGACTTCATGAAGGAGAGAGACCAGCTAGCCTGCAATAGGCTGCACAAGGAAGGGACACCCTGGCTGGACACCAATGGTCCTTATAGACTCCTAAGAAGGGACGAGGTAGGAAGGGACATGTACTTAGTCTTTATTGTTTTGTATGATCAGTCTTCAGCCAGGCATTACATGATTAACTATAAAATAGCATAAAGGTGCTAGACTGTGCAAAACGTGTGTGCGTGCACATGCACGCTGACTGATTTACAACTGTCATGCACCACCGAGGGAGTTAAACTAGAACCAGATGCTTCACGCCTTTGGGGTGAAGTTCTGGGACAGGGTATGTTCAAGTAACCGGTGTATCCCAGGGTCAGCATTGGGATGAGCTTGAGGAGCCCCGTTCCCAGGAAGGTGTAAGAAACTGAGAGTTGGTGCCCAGGAAATGTGTCTGAGACACCAAAGGAGGGACCAGTGCCACAGCCTGCCGCAGATCCAGGAGCTTGGTGCAGTCGGGGATCCAGAGCGGTAGAGACATGGATTCCCCCACTGCTGTCCTAAGGGGTGGCCGGCAGGGAGCACTCGGTAGGATCTGTGATGCTTTCATCCTTCCTTTCCCCTCCCATGCACATAAACGTGCCTGGTGCATATTTTCAAGCATCATTGGCTTGTTAAAGCTCAGAGGTTTTATTTCTGGCCTCCCCATACATAGTGGTACAATGTGGTGGAGAGGTGCTATTGGCAGGAGTTTGGGATGGCTGCGTTAGTCACAAGCAGCAAAACCTGGATAGAACCCAGCCCTGGTCTCTGCTTTAACACAAAACCATCCCCTCTCCCTCGTGACCTGGGCATATATGATTGAACAGCAATGGGCATGTTGCAATGAGAGCAATGTTCACAGACATAGCAGTGGATGTATCTAAAGAGCACTATCTACAAGCCAGGAGACTGGTGCTGATTCTAGCTCTCCTACTGACTTGGGCAAGTCCCAAACTCTTGCCCATGTGTAAAATGGGCAAAAGGAAATTTCTTTCTTTATCTACCCTGATGAGGTATAGTGAGGATTATCTAGCTAGCGTTAGTCATTTAAAGATGGAAAGTGGCAAGCACCATTGCTAACGACGCAGGGTCACATGGTTAGATAAATAAGGGAAACAGGTAATTGCCTCAGGAGGAAGTTGGCTCAGTGCATCGGTGATGAAGGGGAGACTGTTTCATTAGGGTTGGGATCAATGCTCAGCCATTCAAGGGGTTTATAGCACAGGGAATGGCATTCGGCTCTTTGCACACTCCCAAGGACAAGGGTTTTATCCTCGCAGTGTATGTTTCTAGAGGTTTATTTAAAGTTCTCCCCAGAATTCCCTGGGTGGGTTATCCCTAGAAATCACTGGATGAGAAGCAGGATTAACCAGCAGCTGGATCTTCCCTATCTGAGTCCCAGGAGCATCTCTCTGACGTCACTGAGTTTCATGAACTGCATTTACCACCAGTTTTTGGGGGAGGCGGGTCATTATTTCCCCTGTGAGTATCTATTTATTGCTCCAAGTGGTATGTGGCAAACCTCGGAGTCAAGGGCCTGAAATAGATGTGACAGACTGTAATTGGCATAGGCGCCTTGGAGAGGGGCACAGAAGAGGAGCCTAGTAAAGGCTGAGGCTCACAGATAGCTCTGTTGTAGTCCAGATGCATCTCTCGCGCCTCCCAACTGAAATACCTTGTTTTGAGAGAGTAATCTGGTTTGTGGGGAGCGCTGTCAGCCGAAGCAGCCCTAAGAGCTCGAGACATGCAGTTTATTTGCAACTTTGTGCAGTGTGCAAAATATGCAGACAAGGGCACTAGCTACATAAGAGATGAGACAAGAGAGTCTGGCCAGATGATCATGTGTTGCTCAGGACTGGAAGGTGAGATGATTTTGAAGTCAAATTGCTTGATTGACACGTCAGGCAATATTCAGCTCCCTGACTTCAGGAGGAGTTACACTCCCAAAAGAATTTGGCTCAGTCTCAATTCTTAGTATTTTTGTTTTGGGGTAGCACTCACAGTCCCCAGTCAGTAGCTGCACCCCATTGTGCTCGGTACTGTACAGAGACAGCTCATGCCCCCAGACAGCTGTTCTCTCTGAAGGCAATGAAGCTAGCCATTGTAAGCATGAGTTAGAACCTTGCATTTTTATTCATTTGGACTATCATAATGGCTTTTCATTGCAGCTACATAGACGAGGGCAGTGCATATGCTTAGAGAGATTAAAATAAAGCTCAAAGCACTTGTGATGGGGTGTACAAACCCCATAGCGGGCAACTAGGGGTTAAGGAACTGCTTTGGTCCCGGCCAGCCCCTCCCTGCCACACTGGTAGCAAATGCAGCAACTGGAGGGGGAGTGAAAAGTCAGGGGAGTGGAACATTTAGTGTCAGCCCAGGGAAGAGAGCAGACCTGCAACCTGCAGCTCCAGGAGAGAAGAACTGAAGGAAGGCAGAATCTCTCACTAAACAGCTGCCCAAAGGTTCTTCCCTGAGGGAATGAAAGGTCGGCTGCACAGACAGCCTGAGAGGGCAACATTCTCCTCTCCCTCTCATACAAACTCTGGATTTGGTTAATCACCCTTTATTTTTGTCTGAACTACCCTAGCAGGGGAAAGCCCTTGGACTGAGCTGGCCCCAGGAGGCTGGGCCATACCGCTGGAACAGGAGTTACTGCCTGAGAGAGAAAAGAAAGTGACCTCCCCCACACCACCTAAACCCAGACTGAGACTTTGGGATGATTGCAGAGCACTGACAGCCCTCAAAGTGCCCTGGGTCAGAGCTCGGAGGAGTGGGAGGGGCCCGGGTTCCTCTACCAACAAATCCTGCTGCATGTCATGAGCCTAAGCCTTGACCACTAGGCAATGCTCCCCTACCAACCACCTTGAACGAGGGCTGTCACAGTGCTATAAAAACTTTACCAAAATAACCTTCACAGCCATCCCTTATGTCCCTGTATTAATATATAGCAAAACTAGGAAGGAGAAAAGGTAAGTGAAATCCTCGAGAAGATATAGCAAGCAGTGTCAGCAGATTGGAAAGAAAAAAGGGGTGGGACTTTCTTCAAGTTCCTCCCATGATCCCAGAGTACATGGGAGTTTCTGCTAAAGGATTAAGAGTGCAACAGGAAACAGAGATGATGCAGTTGTTGTCATCATTAGGTTTCAGAATTGACACATCATTGATCTGAATAGGGAGCATTCATGCTGGCCTTAGGGTATGTCTACACTGCAAAAAAAACCCTCTGTCTCAGAGCCTCCACTCCAGGGAACGTCTACACTGCTATTTTTAGCCCCATAGTGCATGTGAGCCTGTGTCAATTGACCTGGGCTCTGAGAGTTGCTGCCTCCGAGGTTTTTTCTCCAAGGACACCCTAAGAGACTTTTCTGTTCTCACGGCCTACAGGTTCACAAAGATGTTGCAACGTTGGTTCATATTTGAAAGGCTTTTTCCTCACAGATTTATGGGCTAGAAAGTTAATATTCAGACTAATCACTCAGCTTTCTTTTGGAGATTGCATAAAAAATAATTAGTCCTTTCTTAAGGCTTGCTTCTTTGATGAAGCCCGAGAGAGCTTGAGTCATTTTAACTTTAATTACTTTAATAATTATTATCACACTAATTAAATAATAAAAATTCTAACAGTACCAGGAAGACGTGTTCATGCCTACATTGATTAACAGCATGTTCTTCTTGCTTTCTCCTTGTAACCCAGGCTCGTCACCAATTAGGCCTTGATCCTTTGAACGGATCCAAATGGTCCTGTGTGGAACCCTATAGAAATCAATAGGGTTGTACCAACACGGATCCATTCATAGGATTTGGCCTTAAGTTTCAAGTCCTTTGTGGGAAGGGGACCATATCTTCCTATTTCTAGCCCTTGTCTCTAAGATAGGACCTCTCGTTTATAGAAAGTCCCCTTTAAACATTCATTGTATTATGTGTAGTTAGTCTCCAGCTGTGGATAAGTGCTTAAATTATACTTGGAAATAAATTCAGTAATAGGGAATCATTAATTATTATACGGCCATATTCTGCTCCACTGACTTGCTAAATTGTACCTCACTCTGCATTTGAGGTACTTCCTAGTGTGAGTAATGGTGGCAGAGTCTTGTTCATATAGAACAAGGCCAAGCTTTTAAAAAATGACGAGTGATTTTGGGCGTCTCAACTTTTGGGAACCCAGCTTGAGACCCTGGTTTTCAGAGGTTGGTGCTCTGCACTTTCTCGAATCAAGCCCCTTTCAGCTGCCTCAAGTTAGGCACTCAAAAAACAGACACCCACAATCACTTGGCACTTTTGAAAAATTTGGCCTAGAAACATAGTGCTCTGTGTTATACCAGAGGGCTTAGGCCTTAAAAGATGTCAAGAAAGTAGAGATCCTCATCTAGTGTCTCTCTGTTAGACCAGTGCAATCCCATCGGCATCATTGTCCTTCATGGAAGTCAATGGGTTGTACTGATGTAACTGAGTTCCTGAGTTCCTAAAAGATATAATAATAGACGTGCAATATCAAGCTATTCTAATGCAGAGGAAAGATAAGAAGAGCCACGGGAGGCCAATGTGGCTGCACAAGCAGCTTTTTAGTGATCTAAAAACCACAAGGGATGCGTACAGGAAATGGAAGGAGGGGCATGTCACCAAGGAAGCATATGTGGGAATAGCGCGAGTGTGGAGGGACAAAGTCATGAAAGCCAAGGCAAAGAGTGAGTTACAGCTGGCAAGAATTGTTAGAGTCACAGGAAGGGGTTCTTCAGATATGTCAGCCACAAAAGAAAGATCAGGGATGGTGCGGGTCTGCAGCTCAATGGAGAAGGTGATGGTAATGGAAGATGATAGGAAGGCGGAGCTGCTCAGTGCCTACTTTGCTTCAGTCTTCTCACAAAAAAATAACATGACCAGACGAGCAAACAGAGCAGGCTGATCTCATAAATCAACTGTATCAAGGCAAACTGAAGGACTATGTAAGTTGTCTAGAATGTGGCTATGAGGGCTGGAGAATTGACACTTAGCTGGATATTCCATTGGTCATCAGACCTTATGGCTCCAACCAGGCATTTGCTAGCATGGTGTGTACTCTTATGCTGACAGCTAGTACATCCATACACACATAATGTGACGGTGGTATAATGTCTTACATGGTAAGTATCATCCTAGATACTCCATCTTGGGGTGTTCGTCTTTGTGCAGTGAACCAGCTAGCAAGTTCTAGAGGATTTTTTTTAACCCTTCATTGAGTCCTACTGGGGCATGTATAAGGGGAGGGGGAACTGGAACTATTCTGCCTTGAGGTTACAATAATTTATTATTTACTTTCTGATAGATTTTTCAGTATTTGCCCTAGGTGTATCTTGTGAAAACACTGGTGCTCTTTTGATTGACTGTTTTTTTTTGTAATTAGTACTTCTATTAGCTTTTGTTAGCACTGTTGTGAGGTTTAGTGAAAGAACAGGACAGCTACCTTATGAAATTTGGTTACTAGTTTAATCGCTCTGTGTTGGTTTTTATAATTTAAGAGTTTAAAAATAACACATCCTTTATTCATTTGGCAAGCATTCTGTAATTCTAATGATAAAAATTCCATTGTACCTCTATTTTCTTTATTAATACTTTTGCACTGGCATTAGTGATACTGGCAAATGTATAAAATGTAGGGAGTGACTTTTAATTACCTGCTTTCCACAAGCAAAGTAATTTGCATACTGTTTCATATCACTGTTGTGGTTTTAAAAATAAATACTTGATGGAATTATTAAAAATAATGGGAGATAGTCAGAATTTTTTTTCAGAAATCTTAAATATTTTAAAGCAATGCAAATATTAGGGTTATAAATTGCTTTATATTTATTTTATTATTTATTAATTTTATTTTTAAATGTTAACAGGGCCGGCTCCAGCGTTTCTGCCTGCGATTGCGATCAGCGGTTCTTTGGCAGCAGCTCTACCACCGTTGCTTCATTCTTTAGCGGCAATTTGGTGGCAGGACCTTCGCTCTGAGAGGGAGTGAGGGACCCGTCGCCAAAGAGCCTGACGTGCCGTCCCTTCCCCGTGGCTGCCCCAAGCACCTGCTTGCTGGGCTGGTGCCTGGAGCCGGCTCTGAATGTTAATGTTCTCCCTTGTACTTAGTGAGTTGGCACTATTGTAAAACGTTAACATAATTCTTTCAATTTCTTAACAAAAGAACTGCTATCTCCAGGTGAGCTACCAGTGTAGCTTCAGTTGCATAGGGCAGTTGATATTTTAAAGCTTTGGATACCAGTCTTCAGGGTAATAACATGGATAAGAGACATTCATCATATACCCTTAAAAAAATGGATGGGAGTAAAGAAAATTTTCTGAGCGCCTCTCAACATTTTTCCAAATTTTGTGGAACTTCTTACACCTAATGAGAGGTGCATTTGAAATTGTAGTTTCAAGGTGTTGCAGACATTGGTGTGTTAAATGGCTCTCTTTCATTGTTTTTTAAACTGTATTTCAGGAAATTTCAATAATACAACAAGGAATTTTGTCTTTTGTGCATTTTTATTGATACAGTGAATAGAGACTTCCTATATATATATATATAATTTATTTAGAAAGTCTAAATCCTTGTGTGTGTAATAATTTAATAATTTTTAATAATTCCATTAATCACTGACTCTTGAGTGGTGTCCTTATGTTTCAGATTATTTAGTTGGGGATTAGTCCTGCTTTGAGCAGGGGGTGGGACTAGATGACCTCCTGTGGTCCCTTCCAACCCTGACATTCTATGATTCTATGACTAGCCAAGTTGCCATAGACAACAAAGGGGAAGGGATGAAGATTGGGATAAGTAAAGAAAACAGAGATCTTGTGACCAATTTGAATGAATTCAAGTCAGCTGGGTCTGATACTAATTCACCCCAGGCTGCTGAAGGAATTATCTGAAGAAATCTCACAGCCACTGGCAATAATATTTGCAAACTCGTGGATGACAGGAGAAGTCCCAGAAGACTAACTAGTGCCCATCTTTAAAAAAAAAGGTAGGAGGAGGAGCCAGGAAACTGTAGACCAGTCAGCCTGACTTCAATAGCTGGGAAGCTTCTAGAGCAATGTATAAAACATTCAATTTGCAAATACCTGGAGGATGAAGCGGTGATCACTAGCAGCCAGCATGGATTTACTATGAACAAATCATGCTAAACCAGATTGATTTCCGTCTTTGACAGGGTAACTGGTTTGGAGGATAGTGGGAATGTGATGGACCTAATATACTTGGACTTCAGAATGGCTTTTGATACAGTCCCACGTGACATTTTGATACATAATATGGAAAAATGCGGGCTTGGCAGAGCTACCATTAAGTGGACACATAATTGGCTAATTGCAAACAGAGTAACCATAATGGAATGATGTCATATTGGAGGGAGGTCTCAAGTGGGGTTCCACATGGATCTGTTCTGGGTCTGTGTTATTTAACATCTTTATTAATGACCTGGATGTAGGAATAGAGAGCACACTGATGAAATCTGCAAATGACACAAAGCTAGGGAGGGCTGCAAACACTGTGGAGGATAGAACTAAAAACCAGCGGGATCTTGATAAATTGGAAAATGGGGCTATAGACAACAAAATGAAATTCAACCAAGACAAATGTAAAGTGCTACACTTAGGGGAAGAACCCAAATGCACAAATACAGAATGGGGGAAAACTGGCTTGGCAGCAGCACTGCTGAGAAGGATCTGGGAGTTGTGGTGGATCACGACCTCAACATGAGGCAGCAATGTGATGCTGCCGCAAAAAAAGCAAATTCGATTTTGGGTGGCATTAACAGAGGCATAGCATAAAGGTCACAGGAGGTGATAGTACCACTCAGCTTGGCACTGGTTAGGCCTCAGCTGGAGAACTGTGTCCACTTTTGGTCACCAATGTATAGAAAGGATGTAGAGAAACTGGAAAGGATCCAGAGATGAGTGACGAAGATGCTCAAAAGGTGCAATGCAAGACATATGAGCAAAGACTGAAGGAACTGGCTCTGTTTAGTTTGGAAAAGAGGAGATTAAGGCGGGGACATGATAGTGGTCTTCAAATACTTGAAAGGTTGCCATAAAAAAGATGGAGAAAAGTTGTTCTTTCTTGCCACAGAGGCAGGACAAGAGGCAATGGAAACTACAGCATAGCAGATTTAGGTTAAATCTCAGGAAAAACTTCCTAACTGTAAGAAGAGTAGGACAATGGCATAGACTGCCTCAGGAGGTTGTGGAAACTCCCACTGGAAGTTTTCAAAGGGAGGCTGGGCAGCCATCTGTCTTGGATGGTTTAGACACAACAAATCCTGCATCTTGGCAGGGGGTTAGACTAGATGACTGTTGTGGTCCCTTCTAACCCAGTGGTTCTAGGAGCGCAGTGAGTTTGCCTAATAAGGTTCACAGAGGGGAGTCTCTATCAAATGGGGTAAATACCCTCAGGACACAAGGCAATTAGGCTAACATAAGAATCACTCCAAACAAGGCAGAGCCCTGTGTTGAGGTTTCAGAGCAGTTTAGTTAACGTTCTCATGTGTATGTCTCTCCTGTTGGTTCCCACGCCCCCTCACTTCCTCATTCAACCCAGGCCCGGAAGCAGAAACACTAAAATATCATGGGGAGATCTGTTCTCATGGCATTTCCAGCCCAAACAGAACCAGGACATGCTGGAAATCTCAGGAGAGAGCCTGTTCTTGACAGGCTTCCAGCCTGGCTTCCCACACAGGCATCAGGAGAAGCAGGAGAGTTCTTGGAAGCTCATCTGCACCTTTAAGGGCCGTGGGTGCTTCTTGTCCTTAGGCTGGAGAGCTGGCATGCAGCAGGATCACAGCAGTTCTGCTGGGAGGGCTGGGACATGGTTCTGGCATTCATGCAAGAGGACCAGACCCTGTATTGCTTCAGGGCTCAGCTCCACCCTGCCCCAGGGTGAGTAGGTGTGAGACCAGGGGCTCTGCTACTTGACTGATTGACATAGCCATTCCCTCCACCATTGAGGGCACACTAAAGCCATGGGTGGGACCACAGGCCAGAGATGGCGGTAGAGGCCATGGAGCAGCTGGAGGAGGTGGGATTTCTTCTCCTCGGAGAGCATATAAACTTGCGACACAGGACAGGATGTGAGACATTGAATGCAGTCAATCACTAATCCCCAGGCTGACAAGTTGGCCCTGAGCCTAAAACCTGAGGCTAACAGGCTGGCCCATAAACTGCCGCTGCAATGAGAAGGTCTCCAGCCATTTGGCCTTATGACACATTTAAATCAGCCACACGGGCCTCTCGGCCTTTGAGAACACAGAAGGTGTCACGGTAGAACATACCGATGGTCAATGTGGTTCCTTATGCACCTGTGATGGTGATCCTTGCAAGATGCATCAGAGGACAGCATCACACAGTCCTTGCTCTCTGCTCTGAGTGGTGCAGCAGAAACCCCGGAAGTGGTGGCGAGGAGAGGGCACAGTCCAGCCTGTCTTCCACTGGTGCTCAGTTGACGGATTAGTCCTTGCCATCTCTACCCCAGGGAGTGTAACTGTCGATGTTAACCTTGCTCATGCACTGGGAATGTCTTGTCCCATTTGTCTTGATAATAGCCCATGGCAGCAATCTTCACGGGTTAAATGTGGGGTTTGGGTGTTTTGTTTTTTCTTTTAAAGAATCCCTTGTATCTGGTTTACATTTGTTGCCTTTTGCTTCCAGGAAGCAACCATGGTAATTAAGAGTCTGCAGCTTTAACTTCTGCAGCAGCAATTAATCCCCTGTGCAAACACAGCCAGAGGGCAGAGCAGATGAACAAAACAATGCTGGGGACAGATAATCTGGGGATAATTTATTATCCCAAAGCCATGCTCAGAGCGGGAGAGACCACTGGGCTTTGGTTTGCCTTTCATTTCAGGGAGAGGGCAGGTTACTGATTTATAATGCAGTGGGTGCTGGCTGGCTTATTTGGCCTGTCATCTGTATGGTTCCTCTCAAATTTTACGGTGCTGATTAACTGTTTCCGGATAGATTTTAGCTTGTGTAAAAGCTCTAAACTGTGTCCAATGACTACAGAAATGCTGGGTCTGGAGCCTGGCCCCATGTCATCATTGACCTCTGACCAAAAGGGAGAGCTAAACGGGTAAAAAATGCTACCAGGTCAGAATGGTAACAAAAACCTTCTGCCAGGTGATGTTAGCAGCACCAGAGGCTGGGTTCAATAACTAGGGGGTTCCTCTTTACATTACAAAACAGAATTGGCTCAAGCCCCCACCCAGAAACCTGGAAAACTAACCCCCTCATAGTGCCTCTAAGAGGTAACACTTCCCCGCTTGCAAACACTAAGTCTGTGTGTCACAACAGAAATCTTTGATTAAAAGAAGAAGGAAACGCAATGTTAATTTGGGAAACCACTGCAACAATGACTCTGAAGTATGTGAACCCTAAGGAAAACATCTGCCTCACAGTATCTTGGACAGTTTCCTTTCTCCCAGTTTCCCACCTTGCAGTGTGAAAATCCGACGGATGAATATCTCTGTAACACACCTCTCCCCTTTCCCTCCACCATAGCCCACTCATGGATGGAGATCAGCAGAATCCCAGAACCCAGGGGTGTGGTCAGGTGAGTTCAAGTCCCCCGGCCTCTGCGGCTGATTGCCGTGGCACATCTGCTGCTGCTCACCGCTGTCTCTGCTGCTGGTCGCCAGCACCTCTGCCTTCAGCTGCAATGCTGTGTTCTGAGGTTCCTCTGCCTCTCCCAGCCCTTTCTGATTTCCTTGGGTGGTGGGGAATCTCATGGCTGCTGCTCTCTCCGCATTGTCTTTCACCACAACACTGTCCACACCACCAGGTGTAAGGCCCCCCTTCAATTGGTGTAGGCTGCATCTACACAGTGAGGTTATGCCTGCATAGCTATGCCCGTATAGTCTCCAACACTTTACATACAGCCTAAGACTTAAGCCCCACATCAGTTTATTGGTGTTACCGGTTCTAACGATCGCTGAGAAGAATCCAGGACACTCAATTGAGTCTGGCCAGTCTGTTCTTAAACACTGGAGGGAAAGGGTCAAATGATTTTTAGAACGCTTTAAACAATTTGACACCACTAAGTAGCAACACCTGTCCTTGAACACCTCTCTGAATTTCACTTGGATCTGGCATTCCTACCCCTCGTTTAGCAAGTGAGGTTAACATTAGGTGATCTGCTCAGTTAGGGTATGCTAATAACAGTTCTGCTGCCCTTTGTCATGCAGTAAGGATAACATTTCATTACCCCTGCATTCAAGACAAAAGTGAATTTTGACCCAAATCAGCCAAAATTGATCACTTTGACAAAGTAGGTCTGTCTGCTGATTGCCTAGGCAAAGTAGGTGTGTCTATGCAAATACAGTCTGCTCCTGAGGAATTTCCCCCCAGTTCATCAGTAGATGGCAGGGAGAGCTCATCCAGACCCTGGCTACACACCCACTTTGCACAGGTGGCAGTAACTGTACCTGGTGCCAGGCAACAGAGAACCAGACCATAATCCATTGGGAGGTCACCTCTTTATTGTCTAGTTGTCACTTGTGGGTGTATTAACAGGAGTGTCCTATGCAAGACATGGGAGGTGATTGGCCTGCTCTATTCATGACTGGTGAGGCTTCATCTGGAATACGGTGTCCAAATCTGTGTGCCACGTTTTAAGAAAGATGTGGGCAAGCTGGAGAGAGTCCAGAAGAGGGCAACAAAACTGATCAAAGATTTGGAAAACCTGACCTATGAAGAAAGGTTAAAAAAGGAGGGGGAGAGGAGAGCGTGTTTAGCCTAGAGAAAAGATGACTGAGGTGGAACCTGGTGAGAGAGTCTTCAAACATGTAAAAGTTGTTACAGAGAAGATGGTGATCAATTGTTCTCCATGTTCACTGAAGATAGAAAAAAAAAAGTTTGCAGCAAGAGAGATTTTGTTCAGATATTAGGAAAAACTTTCTAATTATAAGGCTAGCTAAGCACTGGACCAGGTTACCAAGGGATCTTGTGGAATCCCCATCACTGGCTGTTTTGAAGAACAGATTAGTCAAATGCCTGTCAGGGATGGTATAGCTAGGCATACTTGGTCCTGCCTCAGTGAGAGGGATGGACGAGATGACCTCTTGAGGTCCCTTCCAGCCTGGTATTTCTATGATTCTATTGCTGGGTCCTGGTGCCCAGGGGGTGCTCTTTTAAGTGTCAATATTTCTTTGGGATGCCGCAGAGGGTCCACCAAGTTTAAGGGTAAAACCATAGGGGCGTGTTACCTCTTAGACTGTGCTTGGGTCAAGGGGCAGTAATAATAACATGTTACACTTAAGGGGTCAGGTTCCGCTCTCCCGTCGGTGTAGGCCTGGAGTAACTCCGCTGACTTAACACCGTTAGTCTGTATTTGCATTAGTGTCCATGACATCAGAATCCACTCCTGGATCTTTCATCTGAGGCGCTCAAGAAGCTTAATAAACATTAATTAATCTTTGTTCCCTTTTTACAGATGAAGTAATTGACACACCGAGCTGTTAGTGACTTGTCTGAGGCCACCCAGCCCTAAGTGAATTCAATGGGACTAGACCTGTTCTTAAAGTTCAGCATGTGTTCAGGTGGATTGGGGCCCAGTGAGGGCCTGATCCAATGCCTATTGGAGTTAATAGGTGCCTTATTGGAGATGGAAATAAAACTCTAGAGTTTTTCCTTCCCAGCCCCCAGTTCTAACCCTCAGACAAAGTGCCTGCCTGGGCTGTTTCTCCCCATTTATCAAGTACATTGGGCAGCCCTGAAGATGTTAATTGTTGATTTGAGGGTTTTTTCCAACTTTAAAAGTTTGGGATAAAATTTTCAAAGCACGGGGCAGCATCTGAGCCATGAAACTAACACTGATAACAACTGAACCCTTTGGAAACATGGCCTGGTTTGATAGTGCTCTTACTTAAAAGGAGACTGGTTACAATATAGTTTACTTAATTAGGGAGGCCACTTACCAGGAACCAAATTAGCCTAAAGATAATGGATGTTAATGAACATTAGTGCAGGGGTGAAGAGCCAGGGCCAACTACCATGTACAGAGGTGAATCTTTACTTGGTGTGAAAGTCCAAGGTTTGATCTTTTAATAAATAAATAAAAGGTTAAAAGAAAACAAAGTTCTTTAAAAAAAAAAAGATGAAACAGTGTTGCGTTGTCTAATGTCCAGCCTGAATTTGCTCAAGGTTGGTTTATACCCATTTGTTCTTGTGCCAACATTGTCCTTAAACAGCTCTTCACTCTCCCTGGTGTTTACTCCATGATGTATTGACAAAGAGCATATTGTATCCCCTCTTAGCCTTCATTTTTCAAGCTCTTTTCGTCTTTTCTTATAAGAAAGGCCCACCAGTCCCTGGAACATCTGAGTAGCTTTTCTTGTCACCTGTCTCAGTTTGAATTCATCTTTCTTGAACATGGGTCACCAGAACTCTATATAGCATTCCAGATGAGGTCTTACCAGTGCCTTGTATACTGGCAGTATTACTCCCCTATCTTTACTGGAAATACCTCACCTGATACATCGCCTGCTCTTAATAGGCACAGCTGCTTAATGGGTACCACACAACAGGTCTGGTATTGTTCATTGCAAATAATTTATCCCAGCATGTGGGGTTCATTTTCCACCCCTTTGGGCTAATTATTTAACAACAGACTTTAGATTTTATAAATTCTTTAACAAGTCCTAATTAAACCTCTACCCCAATATAACCTGACCTGATATAACAAAAATTCAGATATAACACGGTAAAGCAGTGCTCCAGGGGGGTGGGGCTACGCGCTCCGGTGGATCAAAGCAAGTTTGATATAACACGGTTTCACCTATAATGCGGTTAGATTTTTTGGCTCCCGAGGACAGTGTTATATCGGGGTAGAGGTGTGTTTGTACAGGCACGTCAAGCCAACAGGTTGTTGCTGTCCCTGTGTTCCTTGGGTGGGTGGGAGGCATAGCTCAGTGGTTTGAGCATTTGGCCTGCTAAACCCAGCATTGTGAGTTTAGTCCTTGAGGGGCCATTTAGGGATCTGGGTCCAAAATCTGTCTGGGGATTGGTCCTGCTTTGAGCAGGGGTTGGACTAGATGATCTCCTGAGGTTCCTTCCAACCCTGATATTCTATGATTTTTCATGCTGTATGATTTGACACCTACACCATATGGTATAGCTTCTGCCCCCTCACTGCATGTCTGAAATGTTATTTCTCAGGAATGAATAACGGATATGGGTATTTCACAGGTAAATTAAAAGTAGCCATTCCCCAAACATATGTTTGAGTGGGTCAGCCACTATTTTGGTCATGACCAAGGATTGAACTGGGGACTTCCAGAGCTAAAAAGCATGAGTCATTACAGTTTGAGCAAAAGAATAACATCCAACTAGGGGGAGCTATAACAGACTCATCCCTCTTGGATCAAGCAGTGGGTTAAATGTGCAAAATCCCATTCATGAAAACAGCCCCAGGTTGATTGGATTGACCAGAAATTTGCAGTGCCAACAAATGATCATAAGCCCTGTGCTACTATAGGTACCCTGCTGTACTGCTATAGGTACCCCGCTGTGGTCCTGCAGGGCATGTTCCAAAAGGTACTCAAACTCGTTAACTAACCACAGGAGTGCACTGTCCAGGGGATAAAGCCTTGAACACATGCAGCTGTTATGATGCCAATGGGTGCCACAGAGATGCTGGGCTTGATTCTCTAGTATTGTCAAGTGCCAACCCCAAGCAATGAAAATGTATGAGTCAGGCTCCCAAAAGTCATGAGATTTTGTTATTAAAAAAGAGTTGAGCTCCCTCCATTTGCCTTCTGGTTCTAAGACTATAGGTTACACTCAGGTCACATTTTTAAGCTCTCCTTTGCAAGCACAAGGGCTAGTTAATTAGCTGTTTTTTTCATTAAAGCCAAGATTCTCAAGCCATCTCTTGCATTGAGCAGCTGGGGCTGGAAGACAAACACCAAACGCTGCCAGACTTGTGATAAAATCCCAAGACCTCACAACACTGTCCTCTCCCTCACACGGGTGTAAATCAGAAGTAGCTGCACTGAAGGCAGTTGAGTTGACACAGGGATAAACCTCATGTGAGAGGAGAATCCAGTTCTTTTGAAGGCACAACCTGAGGTGTGACCCAAAAATCACAGTGTAATCCTCTAGTCTTGCCTTTGCCACCATCAGCAAATCACCGCTGGGAATCGCTAACAAATCCCTCATTTTCTCCCCTGCCTCCTCACCCCCACGAGCTGGGACTTCCTGTGGTTTGGCAGAGCCTATGTAAACATGTTCCTTTAAGTGCCGCCAACCACCAGTCATGATTGCACGCTTTTCCAAGCGAGGAAACACTACGGGCTGGAATGTGGATGGCTTGCAGTGCTGGGACTGGGGTGGGTTATAGCGCTGGGATTCGTTCAGCTGCCTCTTGCTTGTCCGAGAAAGCCCAGCCGCCCTTGTTGTGTCCCTGGGAAAATCAACAGGAGACTGTCAAGTTGCTTACGTACAAGATTGCAGCGCCAGTGAGAGAGATGGTTTCCACCTGGCACTCACATCTGGATCCGTCCTAGCAGCCCTATCCAGCCTCTCCAAGCCTATGGACTTGACACGTGATTTCAAATGGCCACAGCCAATCCTTGCACTACTCCCGCACCGAATGCACAGCCAGCTGAGCTCCTGTCTCTGTCTTCCTGGGGCTCCCGCCATGCAGTCGCAAAGCAAGGCGCTGGGAAGCTAGAGCTACTCACTCCTCCTGCCCCTGCAGTGCAGCGGGCAGCCAGCGGGGCAGGTCTTGGGCAGCTGGCAGGAAGAAGGCCCAGCAGCTGCTCAGCGCACTCTTGGCACACCCCAGACAGCTGGTGGGGCTGCAGGGTGATTGTGGGAGTCAGGGGGGAGGAAGTGCCCCTTACTGCCTCCTGGTGATTCAAGCCCTTCAGTTTGGAAGTTGCAGGGACACGTTTTCAGTTCATAACCAAACCCACATGCCCTCAAGGACCCACAGTCATACACCCCTGTGTTAGGCCAGCATGATCTGTTTTCAAATTGCCCCCGCGGAGTAACAAAATCCCAGTCCTCTCTTGGCTTTAGGTCTTGTGTCTTTTCTCACTGATATGCACCAGGGTGTCGAATGGGCATCTTGCCCCTTCCTGCAGAAGGGCTCGTTTGTAGGCACAGTCCGGGCACTGACACAGGATGGAGTCTTCTGGGCTTTCCTCTTGAAATCTGGGGAGCTGGAGAGGGCCAGGAATTGGAAAGCATGATGTCTGGGCGACACCCAGTGGCAAATCAGAGTAATACAGGTCTGATTTGTAATCAGGAGTAACTCGGCTGAACTCCATGGAGGTACACCAATATCAAACTGGTGTAAGGCTTACGTGAGGGGACAGTCAGGCCCTATCGCGCTCTAAAGGGGCATCATTTGCTGTAGGAGAAGGAAAGGTCCCAGGGAAGAAGAGAGCAGGGGGACAGAGACAAAAGGAGGAAGTTTTGCTTGCATGAAATGAGCGAATCATGGGCCAGATCCTCAGCTGGTGTTCATGGCCAATTGTAGCGAGGCGGCCTGGCTCCCAGCTGCCCCAAAGAGGGACGAGCCCCTCTGGATGCCAAAGTGGGAAGAGCCACTGGAGCCTGCGCCCACCCCCCAGAGGTCAAGGCGCAGGACCGGAAGTATAAAAGCCCAACCCCAGGGCTCAGAAGCTGCCTGGCCGCCGGAGAGGCTAGACACTGGTTCCCTAGCTCCCGCTGGGGAGACTCCTGCCGCCTGTGACCGTCCCGAGGAGTGGCCATACCAGTTGAGGCCGGATGCCGACCAGACGCCGGAGAAGCCAGTAAGCCTACCGGTGAGAAGGGACCCAGAGGAGCTGCCCAGCATACCGCTCGCAGAGCACCCCGAGGAGCCCATGGTGCTCGATGCCGTCGAGGACACCGACCAGATGCAGGTACTGCTAGAGGGGGAGGTCAGAAGTAGCCCGGGGGCAGCCGACTCTAGTCTGGCTGTGGCACACCCAGAGCTGCTGCTGTCAGTGTGTTGCAGCCAGGATCCCCATTGACACAGCAGCAAGTCGCCTGCCGCTGTCAGGGCCCCAGGCTGGGATGCAGAGGAGTGGGCGGGCCTGCGTCCCCCCCTGCTACCCCACTCACGGGTGGCATCTCCCCCTCACCCTGACGGTCAGGACCAGGAGCCTGGGCTTGGCACTTGCACTGTTTGTTTGTTGCCCTGACCTAGGGCTTAGGCTGTTACTGAACTCTCTGCTCAGCCCCGACCTGAGGGTCTGATCCCTGGACTGTCTCCTGCCCCACCAGACTAACTCCCCAACTCACCGGACTTGTGTAGTGAGGCGGCCTGGCTCCCAGCCACCCCAGAAAGGGGCAACCTCCACAACACACGCCTACACCAATGGACACCAGCTGCGGACCCAGCCCCTTTAGCTTTCTGTAGCAGTTTTATTTCATACTTCTCATTCTCATGATCTGTCCAACCTTTCAGCTCCTGCAGCCAGCCAGGGGCGGCAGCAGCACCTCCTGCTTCCCCAGTCCCTGCTAGCAGACTGATCTCACAATGGCCTTGCAGTTCCTTTTATGTGGCCTGCTGGGCCCTGATTGGCTGCTCCCTGCAACCCCTCTCATTGATTGTGTCCCGCACAGCTGCACTAGGCAGCTTGGAGGACCTCTTTATTGCTCTTTTCTGTGTTTACACCAGGGTGGCGCCCGGGCTTGATTTTGCCTTGCCTTGTGCACTCATTCCCATCTGTGCACCACAGGCTCTGCCGAGCTCCCATTCCAGCATGGTAATAGTGTACACCCACCCTGAACAAGGGGCTACGCAAGGTGTAAAGCAGGGGACAATCAGGCTCACTGACTTCTGCAGCATTACACCTGATTTACACCACCGGCAGGTGAGAATCAAGCTGCCCCTTTGTTTAGTTTTTTAGTTACACTAATGATCTATCCACCCCAGCATGCCAAATAACTACAATTATCTAATTAAAGCGCTCCAAGATAATCCCTCTCCTGTGGGACTTCTAGGGTACCTCTTCTGATCTGTCAATCTCTAGGTATTCAGACAGAGCTTGCCCCTCATTCTGTGTCTCATGCATCATTGAGTACATTATTGGCACATCACAAATAACCAATAATCATACAATATTTAACATTTTCCAGCTCCAGCCCTCCAGGAGCCTGGCTAATTCTCACAGCGCTCTCTGAAGGCAGGTATAATGGGGTGCACTCACCTTTTGTGAGCACTCCAGGTCGAGTGTGTGCGTGCCTGCAGTTTTCCCTCAATTTCCTTGGCTTATGGCGCCCCTGTCAGCCACTGTGCTTGTCAGGCAGGTCTTCGGTGACTTAGCCTTCTGACCGAGCCACACTGTCCACGTGTGACACAAACAAACCCTATCCAGGGCACACAAGCCAAAATACCCTGCAGCTCTCCCTGAGCTCGGTCTGTAACCAGTCCAACAGGGTCTGTTGCGGTACCCTCGCTTGGTCTGGCTAGGTTGCAAGGCTCCTACTCTGGAACTGAGCAGCGCCCCAAGGGCTTCTTCCCTGGGGACTCTTACTAAAAATATGAGGAAGAGTGACTCCAAGCTAATATAGCTGCAGGCAGACTGTGGTCTCACATTTCTGTAGCCACATCTTGTTCAGGGCTAGCAATCATTCATCAAGCTCCCACTGTTAACGATGTATGGAGTGAGAAGAAGTAGAATATATTAGCTTTATTAAAATAATAAAGAAATAAACCAATGTTTGGGAATTGCTCCATGTGGTTAGAGGAATGTATTTATTGCTGTAAGCATTATTCCTTCTGTTGCACAATTTGATTAAATATACTGACTCTTCTAGAAGTTTATACACTAGTCTGTGTCTTTATGCCATGTATTTGATTGCATATGTTTGTAGTGACATTGTGTCCGTATTAGATCACCAGGAACAGTAATTCACATTAACTTTGTGGCTGATAGCCAGCCCCTCTCTATGGGTAGGGACCCACATGCCTCTCATTTTTGACCAGTGTGTGGGGACTGCAGCTTGTCCTCCACTGTTTTTGCTGGACTAACTTCCAGTTCCTGTGCTTTGCTTTCTCTCCAGGGGCTGTGAACAGTGTGTCTGAGATAGAGGTGGGACTTTGGGTGATACTTGTATGATGCCAATACACACCTCAGTTTCCTGCTGTGATTGGTATTGCTATGATTATAAAGAGCAGGAGACGTGAGGTGTTTTGTTACGTAGCTGTCATGGGGTGATATGAATGGGTCATTTAGGACTCGCTGGGAGTAACCTACATCAATCTAATACCCAACAGAGACAAGAGAATGACTGTCACCCAGGGCTGCCCAGAGAATTCAGGAGACCTTATCTCCTGAATCTGCAGAGCATTTTCCTCGTGTCTCCCTTACCAGCTGGAAGGAGGTTACTAGTGGAGTTCCTCAAGGATCGGTTTTGGGACCAATCTTATTTAACCTTTTTATTACTGACCTTGGCACAAAATGTGGGAATGCGATAATAAAGTTTGCGGATGACACGAAGCTGGGGGGTATTGCTAACACGGAGAAGGACCAGGATATCATACAAGAAGATCTGGATGACCTCGTAAACTGGAGTAATAGTAATAGAATGAAATTTAATAGTGAAAAGTGCAAGGTCATGCACTTAGGGATTAATAATAAGAAGATTAAATATACATTGGGGACGCATCAGTTGGAAGCAACAGAGGAGGAGAAGGACCTTGGGGTATTGGTAGATCACAGGATGACTATGAGCCGCCAATGTGATATGGCCGTTAAAAAAGCTAATGCGGTTTTAGGATGCATCAGGCGAGGTATTTCTAGCAAAGATAAGGAGGTGTTAATACCGTTATATAAGGCACTGGTGAGACCTCACCTGGAATACTGTGTGCAGTTCTGGTCTCCCATGTTTAAGAAGGATGAATTCAAACTGGAACAGGTTCAGAGACGGGCTACTAGAATGATCCGAGGAATGGAAAACCTGTCATATGAAAGGAGACTCAAAGAGCTTGGCTTGTTTAGTCTAGCCAAAAGAAGGCTGAGGGGGATATGATTGCTCTTTATAAATATATCAGAGGGATTAATATTAGGGAGGGAGAGGAATTATTTAAGCTGAGTACCAATGTAGACACAAGAACAAATGGGTATAAACTGGACACTAGGAAGTTTAGACTTGAAATTAGACAAAGGTTTCTAACCATTAGAGGAGTGAAGTTCTGGAACAGCCTTCCAAGGGGAGTAGTGGGGGCAAAAGACATACCTGGCTTTAAGATTAAGCTTGATAAGTTTATGGAAGGGATGGTATGATGGGATAGCCTAATTTTGGCAATCGATCTTTGATTATCAGCAGATAAGTATACCCAGTAGTCGATGATGGGATGTTGGATGGGATGGGATCTGAGTTACTGCAGAGAATTCTTTCCTGAGTTCTGGCTGGTGAGTCTTGCCCACATGCTCAGGGTTTAGCTGATCGCCATATTTGGGGTCGGGAAGGCATTTTCCTCTGGGGCAGATTGGTAGAGGCCCTGGAGGTTTTTCGCCTTCCTCTGCAGCGTGAGGCATGGGTCACTTGCTGGTGGATTCTCTGCAGCTTGAGGTCTTCAAACCACAATTTGAAGACTTCAATAACTCAGGCATAGGTTAGGGGTTTGTTATAGAAGTGGATGGATAGGGTTCTGTGGCCTGCTTTGTGCAGGGGGTCGGACTAGATGATCACCTTGGTCCCTTCTGACCCTAGAATCTATGAGTCTATGAGTCTATGAGACTCCTTGCCTCTACTTGAGTCATCAGTGACACCAGCCTTCCTTCTGAGTGAGCAAGGTTCCTTCCCCTTGGACTCAGTTTGCTGACCATAGCTTCCTACTGAGTCACTCCCAGGAACTACCTGCTTAATCCCTTGCAGATCCTGCTGCTAGCCCCTCTAGCTGCCGTTCTGTCCAGCCTTTTAGCTCCTGCAGCCGAGCAGAGGCAGGAGCAGCAGCACCTCTTGCTTCCTCAGTCCCTGCTAGCAGACTGATCTCACAATGGCCTTGCAGTTCCTTTTATATGGCCTGCTGGGCCCTGATTGGCTGCTCCCTGCAATCCCTCTCATTGATTGTGTCCCGCACAGCTGCTCTAGGCAGTTTGGAGGGCCTCTTTATTGCTTTTTTCTGGGATGGGGTGAGACAGGGCCATGAGGCCTCCAGCAGAGGGCCTCTGGACCTAGTCCACCCTGTCACAGCAGGTCAACATGATTATCACTCACCTGCCCCCAACCTTTTGCAGGCAAGGAAACAGGCTAAGGCACCGATCCTGCAATGAGTTTGATGTGAGCGTGCTCCTGTATCCAGGCATGCACTGCCGGGGCCCATTGCTGAACAAGGAAGACATTGACCCTATAATGCTGCTCAGCATCTGATTCAGCAAGTAAGCTGCGATTGGTGGAGAACTCAGATGAAATGCCAATATTCTGTGCTACTAATTTGGACTCAGTCAGGATCGCATCCCATTGTTCACGAATCTGTTGAATATCGTTGATAAGACTTTCAGTGTTATCCCTCTCAACATCAAGTGTAGCATTGCAGATTAGTTTGGTGGATCATTGTAAGTAGTGTCATCCACAAAGATGACATCAGAAAACATTCAAATTTAGACATGTGCTTCTGAATAGACTGAAGTTCAGCTCGAGCTTGTGCAGTGAAATTGAGAGATTCAAGCTCATTTAAAGCCTTTGTCACTGAATTCAAATTCTGCGCAACTGGTTGAACACCATCAAACCATGCAGACTGTCGCGGTATGAGTCCCCACTCTGAACCTTAGCATCCAAAAGATGGGGTACCAGCATGAATTCCCCTAAGCTTAATTACCAGCTTAGAACTTGTAGTGCTGCCACCAACCAGGACTTGCAGTGCCTGGTACACTCTGGTCCCCCCCAAAACCTTCCCAGGGGACCCCAAGACCCAGACCCCCTGGATCTTAACACAAGGAAAGTAAACCCTTTCCCTCACCATTGCCTTTCCCAGCCTTCCCCTCCCTGGGTTACCCTGGAAGATCACTGTGATTCAAACTCCTTGAATCTTAAAACAGGGAGAAATCAGGCTTTTCCTCCCACCTTCTCTCCTTCCTCCCACCAATTTCCTGGTGAGTGCAGACTCCCTCCCCTTGGGTCTTACACAAGATAGCCAAAAATCAATCAGGTTCTTAAAAAGAAAAGCTTTTAATAAAAGAAAGAAAAAAGTAAAAGTTGTCTCTGTAAAATTAAGATGACAAATGTTACAGGGTCTTTCAGCTTATAGACACTAGGGAGAGTCCTCCCCCCACCACAAATACAATCCTTCCAGCAAAATACACATTTGCAAATAGAGAAAACAATCAAAAGACTAAAACTGCCTTTCTAATTTGTACTTACTAAATTTGACCAGAAGATTAGAGAGCCTGTATGTACGTCTGGTCACTCTCAGAACCCAGAGAGAACAACGGACAAACAAACAACACAAAGACTTCCCTCCACCGAGATTTGAAAGTATCTTCTCCTGATTGGTCCTCTGGTCAGGTGTTCCAGGTTCACTGCTTGTAACCCTTTACAGGTAAAAGAGACATTAACCCTTAACTATCTGTTTATGACACAGACCATCTAGTTTTGGACATCCCATGCAGTGAAATAGGAAGATATTGCTTCAGAATTTCCCTCCTTTGTGGACTGCTATTGAAGAGATTGTACATTTGCTTGTTAGGGGGCTTATTCCTTCACCCTCTCACTTCCCTGGTCCTTCTCGCATGAACAGAGAGCAACAATACCCGAAGTCCAAAGGCGCAAACAATTCGATGTTTATTGGGGTGAACTTCCAGCAAGCATGATTCCATTTTCCTTCCTTAGTGTCCTCCTTCCCAGCTCTGACACCACAGAGCCTTGCCTGTGTCCCTGTTCCTGTTCGCATCCCCTGTTCCCATTCCCCCTTTAGCAAAACATGATCCCAATTCCCCCATCCCCAGTCCCTGTTCCCATCCCCGCCCCCTTCCTGATTGACAGCAGACTATATAGTAAAACCTGAGTTTTGCTTAGCTATTCCTTAACCAATCATTTTACTGAAATTTAACTAACGAATCCTAACATATTGTAACGTGGTTATTTAACCAATTATATTTCACCACCTTCATTGGTTTACACCCAACAAAATTAATTATACAGCAGACAAACAATTACAGAACCAGACAGAAACCATGCAAATAAACATACAAAACAATATGGAAGTGAGGATTTCACAACTACATCTATACAGACATAAAGGTTTTCCAGCTGTGTCTATTGATAAGTGAGTTCTTGCCAGACAGGATGCTATCTTCTAGGCTCTTCCGTTTCTCTGGAGGTGATAGGAATACAATCCTGCCCTGATATTTCTAACAGCCCAATAGCACCTTATTTCAATGTGACTAGTTTGGAATGTCAGGATGTTAGTTAGTTTAACTTCTGTGCCAGGGAAGATAATGGAGCAAGTAATTAAAGAAATCATCTGCAAACACTTGGAAGGTGGTAAGGTGATAGGGAATAGCCAGCATGGATTTGTAAAGAACAAATCGTGTCAAACCAATCTGATAGCTTTCTTTGATAAACGAGTCTTGTGAATAAGGGAGAAGCGGTGGATGTGATATACCTAGACTTTAGTAAGGCATTTGATACGGTCTTGCATGATATCCTTATCGATAAACTAGGCGAATACAATTTAGATGGGGCTACTATAAGGTGGTTGCATAACTGGCTGGATAACCGTACTCAGAGAGTAGTTATTAATGGCTCCCAATCCTGCTGGAAAGGTATAACAAGTGGGGTTCTGCAGGGGTCTGTTTTGGGACTGGCTCTGTTCAATATCTTCTTCAACGACTTAGATGTTGGCATAGAAAGTACGCTTATTAAGTTTGCAGACGATACCAAACTGGGAGGGATTGCAACTGCTTTGGAGGACAGGGTCAAAATTCAAAATGATCTGGACAAATTGGAGAAATGGTCTGAGGTAAACTGGATGAAGTTCAATAAAGACAACTGCAAAGTGCTCCACTTAGGAAGGAACAATCAGTTTCACACATACAGAATGGGAAGAGACTGTCTAGGAAGGAGTATGGCAGAAAGAGATCTAGAGGTCATAGTGGACCACAAGCTAAATATGAGTCAACAGTGTGATACTGTTGCAAAAAAAGCAAACGTGATTCTGGGATGCATTAACAGGTGTGTTGTAAACAAGACACGAGAAGTCATTCTTCTGCTCTACTCCGTGCTGGGTAGACCTCAACTGGTGTATTGTGTCCAGTTCTGGGCACCGCATTTCAAGAAAGATGTGGAGAAATTGAAGAGGGTCCAGAGAAGAGCAACAAGAATGATTAAAGGTCTTGAGAACATGACCTATGAAGGAAGGCTAAAAGAATTGGGTTTATTTAGTTTGGAAAAGAGAAGACTGAGAGGGGACATGATAGCAGTTTTCAGGTATCTAAAAGCGTGTCATCAGGAGGAGGGAGAAAACTTGTTCACCTTAGCCTCTAATGATAGAACAAGAAGCAATGGGCTTAAACTGCAGCAAGGGAGATTTAGGTTGGACATTAGGAAAAAATTTCCTAACTGTCAGGGTAGTTAAACACTGGAATAAATTGCCTAGGGAGGTTGTGGAATCTCCATCTCTGGAGATATTTAAGAGTAGGTTAGATAAATGTCTATCAGGGATGGTCTAGACAGTATTTGGTCTGCCATGAGAGCAGGGGACTGGACTCGATGACCTCTTGAGGTCCCTTCCAGTCCTAGAGTCTATGAATCTATGTGACCATACACTTCCCAGCTTATGACTGCCTAACTGCATCTTAGCTGAAGGCCTTAGCCTGTCACAGTAAGAAAAGGCCATTACACAGACAGTAATTTTTGATTCTTTCTTTTGTACCTCTATAACTAGCTAAGTGATAAGAATACACCTAAATTCTTAAAGTATAGGCCTTTGCAGACAGGCCTGAACATCTATATCCTAACATTGCTGAACAGTTCCAAAGTAAGTAATTGCCTCCTTGCATGATTCAGCACAGTCAACAACTACAAGGTTTAGTGTGTGGTTTCCACAGCTGGAGAAAATACAGTTTGAATTATGCTCAAGCAGAATTGCTTGTACACCTTTGTACTTCCCAGCCGTATTCGATCCATTGTCATAGGCTTGACCAATGCAGACTTGAAAATCTAACTTAAAATCTTCTAGAATTGCTAGTACTCAAGCAGTAATTTCTTTTCTAGTTTTTCTTGTGAAATTATCGAACAAAATAAACCTTTCTTCAATTTAAAATGTTGAGCTTTCTACAATCTTAACATATCAAATAACCATAGTAGTCTGTTCCTTGTGAGACTAATCTGGAGTGGCATCGACAATGATTGAAAAATACTTGGCATTTTGAATCTCATCAAGAATTATTTGTACGAATGACCCACATAGCTCAATAAACTTTGTATGTGTGTGGCGAGATAATGGACTTGCATGCGCTTTTGACTCTTTTGCGATTGTTGAAGACGTTTAACATGCTTTGATAAAAGTGGGTCATATTTGCTGAGGAGCTCAACTATGTCTAGAAAGTTTCCATTTGCACGATCACCAATACGTTGACTGGAACCAAAGAAAGCCAATCCCTGCTCAGAAAGAAAAAGGATGACATTCAGAATGCCCTCAAGACATTTTTTTCCAGTTTTTAGTTTCAGTAGAGAGTTCAGTCAAGAGTAAATTCTCAACTGAATTTTCAGCTGCTGCTGCCCTACTGGCTAATTTCTATGAAACGTAGTTTTTGTTGGGTGACATTGAACTCTCATGTGATGGTATTCGATTTTTCAATGGCCTCCAACCTCTGTTGATGCTCCATCCTGATTGATCAGAAAGAACTGATGCATTTGCAGTATTTTTGTTCAAAATGAAGCAGGGTACACAGTACAGAGATTTGTTTTTCCGTATTCCAGCATTAGCCAGTCTCTTGTGCGGGTCTCACCATTTGGAAGAGTTTTTGTCAGCAGACGAGTAGGGAAAGCTTAATTATCAGCATCCTGTGAAATGTTACTTGGAATTTCAAAACAACTAATTTGAAGAAAAGCCTGCATTTGGGCAGCATTGCTCTTGTCAATAATTCCAATGTCAGTTACAGTCAAATCTGTAGTACTCATGAATTGCTCTTGCTGCGTAAGATCTACATCTTCCTGTTGCTGTTGAGTTTCTTGACTATACACAGGATCTTCTGCTGCATCTGTTACTGTTGGCACATCTTCTTCTTGACTACTGTCCTCATGTTCAGGCATTGGCATTGAAATATCACCTTGCAGAGGTTTCATTATCTGTAGCATTGTTTGTTGAGTAGGGTGTGTTTTCCAGTGGTTTGAGAAATGAAGTTATTGGCTTTGAGCTCTTAGCTGCTGCTTCACTCTGTTGTTTTCGCCATCTCTTGCTTGCACCACTTTCAAATCTCTTCATAGTGATCTATCCAGTCAATATGTAGCCAATCCACACCTGAAATATTCTGCTGTAAATAAGTAGCTTATCTACACTTGAACTCTTCTACGGTAAAGATGTACACAAACGCTGAATGGTACACAAAGGCTGAAAAGACTTAAAACGAAGGAATGCTAATTAAGAACACAAAATGAATGAGTCAGATAGGTTATTATCCTTAGCATTCAATCAAAACTCAAGCATGCAAGGTATACTATAACAGGCTGAGCTGAAGAGAAAGGGATGACATATATATAGTAAACACAGACACAGATACAGACAGAGGGATAATATTCCAAAATTTCAAACATGTGTCTTCACGAAACTCACTGTACAAGATTGTCCTCACAAATTTTCACCTTGAATCTGGGCCTGTAGACTACGAAAGTCTATGAAGATGGCCAAGCTACCAAGCTAGGGCTTAACCAACCAACCAACCAACCAGTCACCTCTTTTAGCTACCATATGAAGATAATAATGAGGAATTCTCACACATAAATAATTCCTTAGTCAACTAGACATAAAACTATAAAGACACTAAAATGTAACAGTTCTCTACCTTTCAACACACACTTGATCCAGCACCAGCCACTAATAGTGGTTCGTTTATATAAACAGCTGATCTGAGAGGACATGTTCATCATGGTCTAATCTTGTGCCATCAGAACTGATATATTTTTTATTAATATTTATTAATTTAATATTTTATTAATATTTACCTAGGAAAGTGGTGGAATCTCCATCCTTAGAGGTTTTTAAGGCCCGGCTTCACAAAGCCCTGGCTGGAATGATTTAGTTGGTGTTGGTCTTGCTTTGAGCAGGGGATTGGACTAGATGACCTGCTAAGGTCTCTTCCATCCCTAATCTGCTATGATTCTATGAACATTTTTAACTCTTCAGTATGACAAAATTTATATCAGTTAACAAAAAAATTATATCGTTTACCAAATCACATCTCTTATTTGCTTAAATTTGCAGCTCTAAGTTGCGAGAGTGGGTCACCTTTTGGTTTGACAGGGATGCGCATAAAAACAAGTTGCGAAACTTACCAAATACCAAAAAATTAGCAAGTGTCTAAATTTGAGCCCCTACTTTGAGCTTGAGGCCCAGGCCAAATGTCCCTCCTGCTCCCCTCCCCGCCCCCGATTGGCCCTGGTGCAGACAACACCCATCTTCCACTGATGGGGGCTGATCTGGCAGCTGCTGTGCCCACAGCAGCCTCCCTCCCCCCACCCCATTGTCTTCAGTGCACAGGTTATCAGCAGGATCAGGCCCGAAGCAGAAAAGCCAGGGCTGGTTTGCTGGGGCGATATGCCAAGTTTCAGGGCCGCCTGAGCACAGCTGCAGGAATTGCAGTACTGTGTGTGAGCCAAGTGTGCTGCTCCTGGCCAGCACACCAGCCTGCAGCCCTATCCCTGGAGAACAGACACAGCGAGTTCCCAGGCTAGTCTGACTCAGGCCTGGCCTTGTTTTTGGAGATAATGCCATCAGGGTAACAGCAATTATGCTGCACAGTCCACTTAATTGGGACATGCTTAATCAGGAAACCTGCTTAATCGGGATGTCTCCCTGGGAACTAATCGAAACCTAATGATGCCTAATGACAGTGACTGCTGCTTAATGGGGACAGTAATTACCTTAAATTGAAGAGCTCTCCGGGGATGTAATGGAGCGTGTGTGTCGGAGTCTCTTCTCCTCGTGCTGCTTCTGGATCTCTGCTCCCAAAAGCAACTGCCTGCTTCACCTGCAGGCATCAGTGTGGGGTGAAGTGCCTGCTATCATCCCCCAAACACACCGCTCTCTTGTGGCCATGCCAGTGCTGGGCAGTCCCCAGCCTGGGGACCCTCCTGATCATCATGTTAGCATGAAGTGGTGTGATAAGCAGGCACTTATCGCTCTTGAGCATGCTGAGAGGCCAGTCTTGCAAGCTGAGTGGCCTGTGGTTGTCTGGTAGCAGCCGGCCCCTGGCTTGCGTTCCTGAGCCCCAAGTTTCATAGAATCATAGGGCTGCAGGGGACCTCGAGATGTCACCTAGTCCAGTCCCCTGCACTCACCAGTCTCCGCTCCCACCAAGTTAGGTTCCTCTTGAAACTTTATCCTCTTTCTCCAGTTGCTCTTATATCACATGACAACGACACCAAAGAACAGTCCACTGCCCCGTCGGACTCGAGGCAATGCTGCGCCTCCCTTCTGTTAATGAGGGATCCCACTGATCCTATTGGGATCCAGGAAGTGAGCGGGCGAATCCTGTCCACTGTTAAAGGAACTTCCCCCAGCCTAAGCGGTGGAACCACAGTGCCTGGAAACTAAATGATTCCAGGGGACAACTAATGAAATATCAGGAACAGGAGTGCGGTCAAAGGGTCAAACGAAGGGAACCTGAGTGGGACACCGAGCAGAGAACCCCGGACAGCGCCCACTGCTCCTCGAAGAAGTCAAGGGAGCCAGTGGACACTGCCCAGAGGAACTCTGCCCGGATGTGTGAACGGACGGAGGATCGGAAATAGTGGGATTTTCTAAAAGTGCCTAAATATGTTTGAAAGTCTGGCTGTAAATTCCAGCCGGTGCCACCCACTGACAGGTTACACAGGCATAACCGAGGGCACAATCTGAAGGCAGTGGGATGACGTTGTGGGTCTAATCTGAGCAGCAGAATCTTTATTCCCAGTGACTGGGAATGAGAAGAAACGACCCGAGCTGGACAGGGTTTTATTATTCTTTCAAAATACTTTTGCACAACACTCGACACGTAATAAAAATCCCCGCCTGAATATTCCCTTCCCCCTTGCCTCCACTTGCTGCCCGGTGCCCTGGTTCTGTTTGCTTGCCTTTCCTTATTGAAACCGTGAGATCTTCAGGGCAGAGAACATGTAGAGGTATTTGACATGTTCCCTGCCCTGGAGATCTCACCGTTTCAATAAGAGCAGGAAAGGTAACCCAAGACAGGAGAGCCGTTTTGGAGGGAGAAGATTCAGCAGGGTCTGCTAGTGTTCAGAAGAAGGGAGGAGGGTTGATTCCAGGATGTGGATTTTGCAGGATGACTGAATGCACCTGTAGCCGATTGTGACGGGTTGTGCTCACTCCGGACTGGCTGGAAGGAGTTAACCCCACACTTGGGGTTGAGGAAGCCATGTCCGCTCGCTGTTGCTGGGCATGCTTCAGCTGGAGCACCAGTATAAAAGAGAGCAGCTCAGCGCACTCTGAGCTGACTACTGAGGAAGGGGGATATGTGTTGCAGCCTCCATCCTGGGAGCTGCTGAAGCCCCAGACCGTGGAAGCCAGAGTCACCAAGACCCAGGTGGAGACCCAGGTACCTGCAGACACCAGGGCCAGTGCAAGGATGTTTCGCGCCCTAGGCGAAACTTCCACCTTGCATCCTCGCCCCCCGCACCCCCGCCCTGAGGTCCCCCCCTGTGGCACCTCCCCCCATCCGCCCTGAGGCGCCCCCCCGCAACAGCTGCCCCCCTCCACCCTGAGGCATCCCCCTTGCGGCAGCTCCCTACCCCCCACCCTCCTGCCCTGAGGCCCCCCCCAGCTCACCCCTGCTTCGCGCACGAGCACCCCGAGCACCTCGTGGCTGCTTCACTTCTCCCGCCTCTCAGGCTTGCGGCACCTAAGCTGATTGGTGCCGCAAACCTGGGAGGTGGGAGAAGTGAAGTAGCTCACCCCTGCTCCGCCTCCTCCCCGAGCGCGCCGTGGCTGCTTCACTTCTCCCACCTCCCAGGCTTGCGGCGCCAATCAGCTTAGGCGCCGCAAGCCTGGCAGGCGGGAGAAGTGAAGCAGCCACGGCGTGCTCGGGGAGGAGGCGGGGCATAGGTGAGCTGGAGCGGGGAGTTCCCTTGCATGCCGCCCCCCCTTACTTGCTGCAGGAGGCCCTCCCCACGCCCCCCTGCCTCAGCTCCGTCCGCCTAAATGCTGGCGGCGACCGGGGCGGACGAAGTTCCGGCCACCACGGTCACTGCCGAAGAAAATGGCGCCCCCCAAATCCTAGTGCCCTAGGCGACCGCCTAGGTTGGCTAAATGGTTGCACTGGCCCTGGCAGACACCCAAGAGAGGTTGGAGCTGCTGGGAGCAGCACAGGCTGACGAACCTGGAGCTGCCTAGATCACTGCATTGGGAGGTACGGTAGGGAGTGGCCCAAGGGAACTAGACATTGGAGCGGTTATAGAACTGGGCATTAAGTCAGTGTATTTTGGTCAGATCTCTGTTGACTCCATGGCAAACACACTTGCCAATGACAGGGCCCTGGGCTGGGACCTGGTGGTGTAGGGAGGTCCTGGGTCCCCCTACCCTGGCTACCACCCACTCCTGGGTGGTGGCCCCTCTTCCCAACAGGCCACTCTGACTGCTGAGCCACACTGCCCTGCAAGGAGAGGGCAGCCATGTTGTCTCTGGCCCTTAGGCCACACTGCCCTGAGACTGAGGGTAGTCAAGGGAAACTTAACCATGGGGCCTTACCCTGCCCCAAAGGGGTACCGGGTATGCTTGCTCTGCGACACACATTAAGAGGTGACCACTCCAGTTTTAGGGCAGCCAGGTTTCCATATGAACAGGTCCTTTAAAATGTCAGAGGAATGAGCATGGCTAGAATCCCGTCGTACTTTTCCATAAGGGCTGTAACAGAACCAAGCAACAGAGAGGCTCGGCTTGGGCTCCAGGACAGCCTATCTAGATGAATAGGCCAGAAGGGACCATTACAATCATCTAGTCTGACCTCCTGCATAGCACAGGCCTTAGCATTCCCCCGAGCGGTTCCTGCCTGAAGCCTGTAACTCCTGTCTGAGCTAGAGCATCTCTGCTGTGGAAACAGCCCTGCTTGATTGAAAGACTGCAAGTGAGGGAGACACCACCACGGCCCTAGGGAAGTTGGTCCAATGCTTAATTACCCTCATTGGTTTGAAAAAAAAAAAGGCTCCTTGTTTCTAGTCTGAATTTGTCTAGCTTCAGTTTCTCACCACCGGACCTTGTCTGCCTGTTTCTGGTGGAGTAAAGAGCTGTCTGCGACCAGGAATCTATTCTCGAGGATGGTACTTGTAGACCAGGATCAAGTCTTAACTGTCTCTTGGATAAACCACAATGGCTGAGTGTCTCCAGCCTCTCACTCTACAGCAGCTTCTCCAGCCCTTGAATTGTTCTTATCACACTTTACTGGACCCTCAGCCAGTTTTTCAACCTCTTCCCTGAAGTGTGGGCACCAGACCTTTTACAAGGCAAGGCTGTTTCTCCTTAAAGATGCCCTCGTCCTTCTGCCTGCCATGGAGATACTGGTGCAAGGATCTCTGGTTCCCTCTGCAGAGCTAAGATGAGCTTCAGGCACTGCTCACTTACTGCCCACTGCACCTGCAGGAAGGTTAGTTGGGGCAGTTAACCCTCTGTCTGCCAGTCCCCTCAAGCAGGGATACACAGATACCTGCCCTTGTGCCAGGGGGAGGGATAGCTCAGTGGTTTGAGCATCGACCTGTTAAACCCAGGGCTATGAATTCAAATCTTGAGGGGGCCATTTAGGGAGCTAGCATAAAAATCTGTCTGTGGATTGGTCCTGTTTTGAGCAGGGGGCTGGACTAGATGATCTCCTGAGGTCCCTTCCAACCCTGATATTCTATAAAACCACAAGGGGAGGAAAGGTGGTGGAATGCTCCCTGGTTGTGGGGGTGTTTTCCTTTTACCTGGCTTGGCCTTGACACAATGTTGCCTTTGTCCATCTATCTACATAGATGACACCATTGTATTGATTAGGCCAAACTCATCCCCATGGTGTTTAATGGAGTTAGACTAGCAATGTATCAGGCCTATTGCTTTTAAAGCAGCAGTTCTTAAACTGTGGGTCAGGACCACATTTTAATGGGGTCGCCAGGGCTGTTGTTTAACTTGCTGGGTCCCGGGGCTGAACCCAAAGTCCAAGCCCCACCGCCCAGCTACAGAGCATGAGGAAGTAGTGTTACTAAGGGCTTTCTACACTACAAGTGCTTTGCCGGTGTAGGGAGTCACTGACCACCACTACCCTTCATGACCTCTAAGGAGTGGTAGCTACAATCCTCCCGGCCTTGGGGGTTTGTGGCTGCTCCTCCTCCACCTCTAGAGGGAGATTCCTCATCCCTTGTTGCCAGGGCAGCACACTCATTTATTTCTATGTGTGCTGGGTTGGGAGCAGAGGTGAAGCACTGCCTGCTGCCAGAAGTAACCTGCAGCCAGGTCCTTCCCTGTGAAGGAACCATTTCCTCCTCCACTGGTGGTGCTGCTGCTGCAGACCTCTGGGTTGCTTCCTCAGCCTTGGTGGTCTCCATATGCATGTTTTCAATGAATTCCCGGTGTGCATGGTGTCACGCTGTCTGGAGTCATCCCCATTTGAGAGCATCAATCTCAGGTCAGACCGGGGTCAGATACCCCAAACTGGTGGTATATTCTATACTTAGATTTCACCAAGCCAGTAACAACTGTGCACTCCTGGATTACTATATTAGTCTTACCATAGAGCCACAGACAGTCCCCTTAGGCTCTCCAATGCATCCTGCCACCTAGACAAAGCAGACTAAGTGATGAAAAGTTATTAACACCAAAATTTACCGCACATTAGGTCACTCCCAAGCCAAAAGGGCCAGTCACTTACTCCAGGTCAATGGATGCTCTTGATCTCACACCAAAGACAACACTGTAGTCAATTTCTCTAGTAAACTAACTAAAGATTTATTAGCTAAGAAAATAAATGAGTCATGGAGAGGTTAATGCAGGTAAAACAGATTACAAGAGAATCAGAATGTGTAAATCCAAAGAGTAGCAGAGGTAAAGTAATCTGCTAGGTCTCTTAGGGTTATCCAAAATGCCTTTGGGGATCTTGGTCCAATTGCTCAGAATTCCCTCTGTCAGAATCCACCTATCCAGAGGTACAGGATTGCTCCCAGGGTTCATTTGTATAGCTGTCTCCTCCAGAAAGCCATCTGGCACATGTTCCCACCAAAGCCTGGGTCTGTAGAGTTCCCATGGTTGAACACAATGACTCGTGCTTTGAATGAGCATGCCTCTCATTTACAGTTCGAAGGCTTCGATCCCGGTTAATGGGCAATTCCATTACAGAGATGTACACAATGCATCCGCCCAAGTGGGGATTCACCCACGAAAGCTCATGCTCCAATACATCTGTTAGTCTATAAGGTGCCACAGGACTCTTCGCTGCTTTTACAATGTGTTTAGTTACAGCCATCCAGACAATTTTGCATTCGTTTTCATGAACAATAGAATATCCAGAAACAATCCTTCATTAGTTTTCAAGCAGTTGTACATGTGGAGTAAATGCTCATCTAATCGCTGATACTTTCTTTGATCGAGGGCTAATTAAATACCGGGATATATATATATATATATATATATATATATATATATATATATATATATATAATGTGAATGGTAATGTAATATCATTCAGTGGCTTATAGCTAAATGAAGACAATACCATTGCATTTCCTTTGAATTGTGCCAACACACATGTGAATTGGCCTCATCACATTACAATGCCTTTTGACACGCCTTTGATTTCTATTAGCCTGTGAGTGAATTAGCCTGCTGCTTCAGTCTGAGCTGGTGACTTACTGGACAGCATCACACAGGGATGTTCCTCAGTCTACCTCCTCCTGTAGCTCTCCAACCTGCTTCCTGAGAGATTCTACCACACCTCTCACATCTAGCCTAGCTTTCTGGGTAGGGGAAATGCAGGCCACAGCCTCTGCAAAGCCATACCAAGACCTGAGTAGACGCATCCATAGTCGGGTTCTCTGTCTGGACACAGGTAGAAATGCCATGAGCAGTATTGGCACTGGCCATGTGGCCTGTCCCACCCAGGCCAATTTTACTTTAACTCCCTTCTTTGCTGCTCCCCCGTTTGCTAACCTGGGCTATTTTGGGGGCTTTCTGAGCTATTTTTGTCTACTCACCTCATTTCCAGGAGCAGGGGACTCAGCTGTTAATAGTGGCAGACCCAGTGTCAAGTCTCTGCTCTATTTAGATTTGTTGCAGGTATTTGTTTGTTTGCTTTTATGTTTTCCTGGTCTCTTTTAGCACCACAGGGAGCCACTAACAGCCCCATAAATGGCTTGCTGACTCATTAACAGAGTCCGGGGAAAACAAGCATAATCAGAACTAAAGCAAGTGTGTGACTGATCCTTTCCTACTTAATGATGATAATTAGCAACATGTAGCACTTTGCAAACTTGAACTAATTAATTTTCACAGCAACTCCCTGCCCCTAAGAGAGGCACGTAACTTTTGTTTCCATTTTAGAGATATGGAAACTGTGGCAGGGAACTGAAGAAATTTGTCCAAGGCTATAACAGAAGACAGTGTCACAGCAGGGATTAGAAATCTGCTCCCAGGCCTGAATGCAGACTATGCCTCTCTGCTTCTTCCAGATATACTGAATTAGAATAAACATGTTAAAGCTATATATTTTCACAGAGATGACAAGTTTTTGGGGGGGATAGCTCAGTGGTTTGAGCATTGGCCTGCTAAACCCAGGGTTGTGAGCTCACTCCTTGAGGGGGCAATTTGAGGATATAGTTGGGGATTGGTCCTGCTTCAAGCAGCAGGTTGGACTAGATGATCTCCTGAGGTCCCTTCCAACCATAATAATCTATGGTTGGAAAACTATCTTTATTCAAAAAGGGACACTTCCTCAAATTGTTTTTTTCCCCTCCAAATTTACAGATTTTTGAAAAACAAAATTGGAAATTGTAGGGTTTTTCTTAACCTTTATTATTTTTTCCTTTCCTCCCTATCTCTCCCCTTTTAATGACAAAATGGAAAAAGTGCAAATAAGGGTGAAAACTAACAATTTTAAAAGCAAAAATTTCCCAAAAAGAAAAAAGTCAAATACATGGAAAATTGTTCCTGGTCAGAAACCATGAAACAAATGACTTTGAAATGTTTCATCCCCTCCCCCCATTTCAATCAGCTGTAATATATGACTTGGTAATTTTTTTTTAAATAGCCAATAATTAATTGCTTTCAGTCTGTTTGTCTGCATTGGGCTTTTAATGGTTTACAAAGATCCCCAGATCCTATAGTGGATTTCTTATTATATTTGCTAAATCCAGAGAAGTAAATGGGAATATACGGGCTTGATTCTCCAATGTGCCAGGCTCCCACAGTGTTGCCAATTCTTGTGATGTTATCACGAGTCTGGCAATATTTGGTGTTTTCCTGGTTTCTTGGCTCCTGGATTCATCTGAATATGTGTGGTTCTTAGCCTTCATGAATAAAAAGTAAGACGGTTAGGCCTCACTGCTGGAAAATATGAACTCTAAAGGCTGAAACACCAGAAGGCAAATGGAAAGATTCAAATATTATTTTTTTTCTTTAAATCTCATGATTAAGCCAATCTCATGAGTTTTGGAGAACTGACTCATGATTTATTACAATCCATGGGATTGGCAATACTGTCTACAACGCCAGTCCAAAGCAGGGGGAGCTGCAGGCACCCCTAGACACGAAGCCTGATATAGGCACCTGTTTCCATTGGCCCGTTTGGAGCATAAGTAAGTGTACAGTTTATGGTCTTCAGGGAAATGGCCAGGTCCTCATCTCAGTGACAGAATTTCCATTGACTTTAGTGGGCCCAGGGCTTGAGCTGTTATTTACTGAAACGGGGTTCACACATCACGGGGGCGCCTCCTTATGACTGGGTCTGGGGATCAGCTCTTATCCAGTCTAGTGCCCACTTCAGTTGCTTGCTCGCCTCTCTTGCTCTCCAAGACACGGGGTGCTCTCTCTCCATGACTCAGCCCTTTGGCCAGGTCACTATAGTTTTCCCCTGCTGGGGTACTGACACATTGCTGGACCAAGTGTCCATACACCATCCCAGGCAGGCCTCCTTGCCACTTCCCCAGTGGCTGGTAGGGGACAAGGGTGGATGAAGCTTCCTAACAGTGGTGGTGGTGGTGGGGCCCCTTCCCCCCACACTACCCCTCCCCCCCATGCTCACACTACCACTTCCGCAGAAGCCCCACTTCCACAATGCCTCTTCCCCCCAAATACCCTATTCCCACCCCCCAGTTGCTTATCCTTGCAGTCAGTAAGAAGAGGGGGGCCCTGTTCCAGTGTCCCTGGTAGGGGAACCTGGCATAGGCGCCATCTTTGAGCTGCCAGGGGGTGCTCAACCCCTGCTTTGCCCCAGGTCCTACCCCTGCTCCCCAAGCCCCCACCCTTGCTCCACCTCTTCCTGCCCCATTCCATCCCCTGTCCATGCCCCACCCTCGCTTCTCCTCAGGGCCTCCTGTGCCCCAATGAACAGCTGATGTGTGGCGGGCAGGAGGCGCTGGGAGGGAGGCAGAGGAGATGATTGGTGTGGCCGCCAGGAGGAGCTGGGGGGGAAGGGGTGGAGCTGATGGGGGGCTGCCAGTGGATGCTGAGCACCCACTATTTTTCCCCCAGAGTACTCCAGCCCCAGAGCCCCCACGGAGTCAGCACCTTTGAAACCTGGGACCACCTGCTGCTCCAGGATCTGGCCCAGGGACCCTATCAGCAGCAGCTAATGTCTACACAGTCTCAACCCTTGCTGCTTTCCCCCTGGCTTTCTTCCTGCTCTGCCTTCTAGGCTTTCTTCCCTGCAACTCCTCTGGAGAAACCCCTTCCCTCAGGGACAGGATCCCCAGGCTTTTGCTCCCCCTGGGTTTACGCCTAAGCTCCAGGGCCGGTGCTACCATTAAGGCGAAATAGGCGGTTGCCTAGGGCACCAAGATTTGGGGGCGCCAAAAAGCGATGCCCTCAATTTTTTTTTACAGCTGTTCCTCCCGGAGCATGGTGGCTGCTCCATTTCTCCAGCCTCCCAGGCTTGCAGCGCCAATGAGCTGGGAGGCAGGAGAATTAGAGCGGGGGCGGCATGCTCGGGGAGGATGAGGAGCAGAGGGCTGGGGGGGAGGAGATACGGGGGGGCGCCTCAGGGCGGGGGCGAGGCGGAGAGCTGCCACAGGCCGGCGGGGGGGCGCAAGGTAGATGTTTTGCCTAGGGCACGAAACTTTCTTACACCGGTCCTGCTGTCCCCTCTGTATGCACAAAGAAGACTGCAGACTCTCTCTCCTGCTCTCAACTTCCCTGCTTTATACAAGCTCAGTCTGCCCCCGCTGGCTGGGCTTCATCATCAATGAACCTTATTAATGAAGCCTGAATCTTCCCCTCATCCCACCATGGCCTATAAGGTTAATTGGCTGCTTCTGAGCTGCTTTAACCCTGTCAGGGCTAGGGTGCAGTGAATACCCCACCCTGGCATTTAATAATCGTACCTCGTTAATAACAGTTTTGGTTCTGAGGTCCCCAGCCCAAAGGGGCTTAGCGTTCTGTGCTGACATGTTTGTGCCTGGCCCTCCTCATCGCAGTATGTGAGTACCAGCCAAACCCCCAGATCCAAACACCCTCCCCGTTCGAGGGTGCTTGAATAGCACCGCCAGATCTAAAGTATTCAAATAGCCCCTCTCTTTATAACAGGCTGAACCAAATCCCTAGATCTCAGTGCCTCTGCACTTTGTGGGTTTCAGAATCTAGATCTGGATCTAAATTCAGATTTTTCTGGCCTGGGCTCTTCGATAACCCCAACCCCAACATTTTGCCAAATCAGGGGTCTGGGCCTATCTCAGGCCTTGTGACAGTCTGTTCTAGGGGCAGCTCAGGGTTGCTCTGGTCTGTCTGGGTGCCCTTGTGGTTTTCTGGTTCCTGTTGCAAACACGCTGTAACGAGTCCATTCTGCTCATTGCCCACTTGATGGCACTTGTGGACTACCTCAGCTACAGGCGTCTGTGGGTGATAGGAGCAGGTTTATCATATTCACTCGCTTTCCAGGCCGCCAGGCTTATTCACTGCAACTTCACATGCCAAGTAAAACAAAACCTCTTCCCCTCGCTCCCCCCAGTAACTTCTATTATTACGGGGATTGGAGGGTGCACAGACGAGGGTTAATTAGAAGCCGAGTGGAAGGAAAACCAGGGTGTGGCGATTCTCCACTGGTGAGGTGAAAAATACGACTTGGCTCACTCCCGGAACTAAGACACCCATTCGGCTCCTCAAGAAACTGGGCTGAGCCACCCCAACTGCAAAGTTAAGGGGGTGTTGGGTGGAGGTTAGGCCTGACATTCAGGATTTGTAAGTAAGGGCTTTAGTTATTAACGTTTTTTGTGGTAGCATCTGGAGGCTGCAGTCAGGAACTATCGGAGGGAATTGTTTGGCTCCCAGGACCACAGGATATGAGCACCTCAATCACTGATGCCTTTGCCCTCACAACAGGTAGGGAAGCGTTCATATCCCCACTTTATAGAAAGGGAATAGGGACACAAGGCCTAAATTTGCAAAGGAACTTAGGCACCTGAACCCCAGATTTAGGCACCTCCCTAGGCTCTCCTACTGTATTGGGCCTATTCAAAACCCAGCCAGACAGTCTCCCATATATGTTCTAGCCTGTAGTTAGAGCACTTGCCTGGAAGACCTGGGTTCAAGTCCTCCCTCTGTCTGAGGGAGGCAGAGGATTTGAACAGGGATCTCCCTTGACAAAAATACAACACGGGTGGGAACATGACACAGGGCGTGTGTCTTCCCTCCTGCAAACCTCCAATGTAATGAACTCACATGTGTGCTCATGTACTACTGTCCTGTGGTCTACTTTGTGTCACAAGACCTCGGGGTGGTGAGGACGAGAGGCCTAGAAAAGCAATCAGCTGGCGACAGCTGTTTTTCACAAGATCCTTTTAGCTTTTGGTGTTTGACAGCCCAACTTCTGCACCCACGCTGGGTTCAAAGAAAGGCAGCAGAAAGGGCTGTTGATGGAGGTGCAAGTATAAACAGGAACAATTGTAGCAATGTGTATTTCCCTCTCTCCCCCCAACTGGCTTTCAATACATAGATGATAGAACAATAGGGAAGTTGAAGATGCCCAGCACCAGACGCCGAGTGCTTACACCATTCCTTCACCTCCTGGCCTGGGCTGACTTCCAAGCTTCACTTGGAATCTCCAGAGCATTTCTGACATCCAAGAAAGGATGGCTGCTGGGTGGAGAACTTGGTGCAGGATGTCGTCACGGCGCCTGCCGTGCCTCTCCACTCCACTCCGTGCCCACTTGTGGCTCACGGGCTTTGTATTGCTGTGGGCACTTCGGACATTGCCTCACGAGCATGTTCCCACGATGGCTTGTGGTTTTAGTTACACAAATCCAGACCCTGGGCCAGTTGTCAGGGTGGACAAGCGGAGCACGAGAGACAGTGGTGTGAGGCCCGGCATTTGTTTTCTTTTGCTTCACTTATTGGCTGGCCCTGGGGTTGGTTTGTTTTTTGCTCGGTTGCTTTGGGAGTGGGTTGGAGTCTGGGGGATGGCAGGGGAAAGCGGGGGCTGTTTGCCAAAAATGGATTCTGCCCTGGGTGGCAAAACAGCTGGTTCTTGTCCAGAGCAAGGCAAGCCCTGCCTGCCTGAGTGGAGAGGTTCATGTCTACAGCTAAAATCCTGGAGCTCTGGAGGGCAGGGGGCATGGAACAAAGCTTTGAACTGGCTCCCATCACACTCTCATGGGACATGGAAGGTGGGGTTGAGGACAAAGAGGGAGGGAGTTGGGGAAGGAAAACTAAGGGTGAGTCTGTGACTACACTGATCAACCGTCTGGACCTCCTTCCCCTTAGAGGGACTGGGGGTGCACAGGGGCTCCATTAGTATCCACAGAGTGGTGCTCAGAGACCAAGATGATGGGCATCTCAGAAATACCATTGATAGGTAGATCTACTCCTTGTGTATGGCCTCGGGGATTTGCCAGAGGGTGCCAAAGTCATGTACAACCCCAAAAGCATAGCGGGAATCAGTGTAAATGGTGGAGGAGCATCCCTCCACCAAAAAGCAGGCACGGGTGAGGGCAACTAATTCAGCAACTTGCGCTGAGGTTACAGAAGGTAAAGACACAGCTTCTAGGGTTTCAGAGAGTGACACTACAGTGTATCCTGCAAGGAGATGACCTTGGTTGTCTCGAAAACAGGAACCATCAGTAAACAAAACAAGGTCAGAGTTAGGGAGAGGGACATCAGAAAGGTCAGAGCGCGGGACGGTGATAGCAAAGACAGTTGCAAGGCAGTCGTAAGGATCACCGTCATTAGACAAGGGAAGGAGAGTGGCAGGATTTAACTGAGAACAACGCTTTATGGTGATATACGAAGCCGACAGCAGTAGAAGTTCATACCTGGTAAGGCGAGCAGAGGACAGGTGGCTTGTATTGTGTTGTAACAGCACAGTTTCCACAGTGTGAGGGACCATGAGAGTAAGGGGGGAGCGATGGACAAAGGATTCAGACATTTCGACTAGGCGTGCTGCGGCAGCCACAGCACGCAGGCAGGGGGGTAGGCCTTGGGCGACAGGGTCCAAAGTGGCAGAGAATAAGCCACTGGGCGGTTCTTGCCTCCGTGCACCTGAGTGAGAACTCCAAGTGCACATCCAGATTTTTCATGGCAGAAAAGGGTAAAAAGCTTAGAATAGTCTGGCAGCCCTAAAGCGGGGGCAGAAGCCAAACCTTGTTTGAGGGAAACAAAGGCAGAGTCTGCTTCAGGTGGCCATGGCATGGGATTAGGCACAGAGAGTCGAGTGAGTTCCTGGAGAGGTTTTGCAAGGGAGGCATATTGGGGAATCCATTGCCTGCAAAATCCAGCCATGCCCAAAAATTTTCGGACCTGGCGCGGGGAGCAGGGTCGGGGAAAGCTAAGGATAGCCTGGACGTGGGTGAGAGAAAGCGTACGGGAACCCTGAGAGAGGAGAAAACTAAGGTATGTGACAGAAGCTTGACAGAGCTGTAGTTTAGAGCGAGAAGCCTTGTGACCTTTGTTTGCTAGGGCAGTAAGGAGCACTAAAGAATCAGTTTTTGAGGCAGATAAAGAGGGGGAACAGTGGAGTAGATCTTCTACATATTGGACTAGAGTGGACCTGGATGGGAAAACAAGGTCAGCTAGGTCTCGGGCTAATGCCTGGGAAAAGATGGACTTTCCGTATACCCCTGAGGGAGCATGGTCCATGTATATTGCTGTCCCTTGTAGGAAAAGGCAAAGAGGTACTGGGAGTCAGGGTGAACCGGAACAGAAAAGAAAGCAGAACACAAATCAACAACAGTAAAATGAGTTGCAGCTGGTGGAATACAAGCCAGGATCATTGCTGGGTTTGGGACAACAGGAAAAGCGGGTATGACAATACGATTAATGGCTCGAAGGTCCGGAACAAATCGCCATGATTTGCCATCAGCTTTTTGAACTGAGAGGATAGAGGTGTTACAGGGACTGGAACAGGGAACACTAATGCCTTGCTCCTGCAGGGCAGTTATGACCAGAGCAATGCCAGCCTCTGCCTCAGGGTTTAAAGGGTACTGAGACAGGCGAGGCAGGGGTTTGGAAGAGTCAACAGTAATGCAGATGGGGTCAGTATTTAAGCGGCCCACCTCAGAGGGATGGGTTGGCCACAGAGAGGATGGGACCTGCGAAATTAGGTGTTCAAGGGACAGGACCAGTGGGCAACAAGGGACCGGAGTGGAAAGGGACATTTCAGACAGCAGGGAGGCTACAGAATCACTCAGGGAGGACTGGGGTATTTGTAAATATTATACCTTATTATACCAGACTGTTCCTCCCTTTACCTGCACTGCTCCTGTTCATGTGGGAGGGGTCTGTAGGGTTTTGTAGGATGTTGCTCTCTTATCGGGTCCATTTCCTATTATATTTTACCTCTTAGCAACGGAAGTCATCTAATCTCAGGGCAGCTCTAGGGGGTCTGACATAGCATGTCTTGTCAGCCTAGCGCCACTGCTCCATCTTTCCTTGTGTGAAAGTAGAATGAATTATATTGTGAAAATAGAAAGGATTAAAGAAATGCTGTCTGTACCTTTAAGCAAAATTCTTGGAATGCTGCTATCCAGGTGTCAGGAATACAGACATTAACATAGAACAATTGCACCGTTTAAGGGCAATTGGTGAAGTATTAGCCTTAGATCAATAAGAGATAGTAAGGAAGTAGGATATGCATGCTGTGCCCCAGGTGAATTTTACTGTTTTGCTTTCTTTGTCCCATTGTCTAATTCCTGCTCTTTTATCTGTATAAATAAGACTGTTTGGGTCAGTGCAGGTAAAGGGAGGAACAGTCTGGTATAATAAGGTTATCTGCTTATCAGGTTTCTATAGGATTATTTTCTATGGGCTGATTTCCTTCCAGCCTCTGTCTGCTATGAACAGACTGGAAGGAAACTAAATTGTTATTTGAAATGTTACTCTGCGATTCAACATTCAATTCCCCCTCCTCCCTTTGCTACCCTAATTATACTTCCATCTGGCTTCTGCTTGTTTTATAGTCTATTTGAATCGTGTTGACCTGTTTCTTCATGGGTTGGAGGGTTTATTTATTTAAAAGCCCTTTTTACTTATTGCAGAAGTAGCCTGTCTCTCTATCGCTGCTTAACTGGAATGGACTTTATTACTGTTATTTATTTTTCACACCTATTTGGGTTTAGAGATAATCCTCAGACACTATCTCACCAATTCATCCTTCAATATTTCCTACCTTTTCTCAATAGATTTCTCACCGGCTGCTGAATGTAAATCAAAATCCCCCTGGGCATTTTTTTTATTAACTCTTATTTCCTAGAGTCACAACCTTGATATGGAAATCCAGGCATCTCGTTAGAGATAAGGAAGCTCTCTCGAATCATTTCTTTATTTATTTTGAATGAGAGATGAACCCATCAGAAAAATGTCTGCCTATAGAAATTATATCCTGCGTAGCAGAGACGTGGTCTTTATTTCATTTCTGAAGGTAGGGAGAGGTGAGGATGAGAGGAGAACTTGCAGGTGCACAGTTGCTGCAGTGATAAGCCAAGAAGCTAGGGGTGGAAGGAAGGTCTCGTGGCTAGTGTAGTGGGTTGGGACTCAGGTGATCAGGATGCAATTCCCAGCTCAGCTGCAGGTTCCCTCTCTGAATGTGAACAAGTCACTTTATCTCTCTGGGCCTCAGTTCCCCGGTACAGAATATGGGGGATTGTTGGGCATTAATCCATTCATTATTTGAGTCACTCTGATGAAGACCATATAGGTATCTAGATCAGTGGTTCTCAAACTTTTGTGCTGGTGACCCCTTTCACACAGCAAGCCTGATTGTGACCCCCCTTATGAATTAAAAATACTTTTTTATATGTAACACTATTATAAATGATGGTGAAATGGAGTTTGGGGTGCAGGCTGACAGTTCACAACCCCCCACGTAATAACCTTGCGACCCCCTGAGGGGTCATGACCCTCTTGAGAACCCCTGATCTAGATGGAGTTCAGGCCAGAGTCACTCTGGATTGACTCCCGGCCAACAGAGAGCAGAATCTAGCCCTTGAAGTAGATTCTTGGAACCAACAGTTTCAGTGGGATGTTTTGGATATGGGCCAAATTTTCGAAAGCAGGCACTTGCCTTGGCCCCGTAAGCAGAGCTGTGCAGACATCACAGGCAGGGATGTATGAAATGTTGCTTTAGATCCAGCTGGGACAGCACTCACTGACATTTTGCATTAAACCAGAAGCCAGAGGTGAAGAGCCGTTCCCTTGTGCAATTCTGTCTGACTGACGCATGTCGCTAGAGCGCTCTTTCTCAAGTACCGCTCCTTTAACTGTAAGAGCACGTTCCTATGGGAGCTGCATGTACCCTTCCGCGTGTGCCTCCTGTGGGAACTTTTGGGCCAAAGTGGCTAGTTTTGAATATTTGCCCCTTGGATGTTTCCTGATTTTGTGTATTTTCCAAGGACTCTTTTCTCAGCCAAAGTGCTTTGCTGCAGCAGGATGCCACAAACAGCTTTTCTTGGCTGTAACAGGGAAGAGCAGTTGCCATAACTTTGAGTCTTTAAGGGGAGGATAAAGGTGTAGGATCTTGAAAGACTGGATCAAGAGGAATAAATGGTCCATTTTCAGAATGGAGAAATGTAAATAGTGTTGTCCTCCAGGGGACCAGTGCTGTTCAACATATTCATAAATGATCTGGAAAATAGGATAAACAGTGAGGTGGCCAAATTTGCAGATGATATAAAATTACTCACGATAGTTAAGTTCAAAGTGACTGCAAAGAGCTACAAAGGGATCTCACAAAAGTGGGTGATTGGGCAACAAAATGGCAGATGAAATTCAACATCGATACATGCAAAGTAATGCGTAATGGAAAACAATCCCAACTCTACATACAAATGACCCAGATGATTGGGTCTAAATTAGCTATTAGCACTCAAGAAAGATCTTGGAGCCATTGTGGATAGTTCTCTGAAAACATCCGCTCAATGTGCAGCGGCAGTCAAAAAAGCTATTAGGAAAGGGATAAATAATAAGACAGAAAATATCACAATGCCTTTGTATAAATCCACGGTACACCCACATCTTCAATACTGCATGCAGACCTGGCTGCTCCATCTCAAAAAAGATATATTAGAATTGGGAAAAGTACAGAGAAGGGTAACTGCTTCCATATGAGGAGAGATTAAAAAGATTGGGACTTTTCATCTTGGAAAAGAGTCAGCTGAGAGGGGATATGACTGGTGTGGAGAAAGTGAATAAGGAAATTGTATTTACTCCTTCACATAACATAAGAACATGGGGTCATCCAATGAAATTAATAGGCAGCAGGTTTAAAACAAACAAAAGGAAGCATTTCTTCACACAACAGACAGTCAACCTATGGAACTCATTGCCAGGAGATGTTGTGAAAGTATAACAGGGTTCAAAAAAGAACTAGATAAGTTCATGTAGGATAGGTCCATCAATGGCTATTAGCCAAGATGGTCAGGGATGCAACACCATGCTTTGAGTGTCCATAGCCTCTATTTGTCAGAATCTGGGATTGAATGACAGGGGGTGGATCACTCAGTGACTGCCTTTTCTGTCCATTCCTTCTGAAGCACCTGGCATTGGCCACTGTCGGACTGGGCTAGATGGACCTTTGGTCTGACCCGGTATGGCCATTCTTATGTTCTTAAATAGCCTGATAATACCAAGGCAGCATTCCATTCTCCTTGGTAAAGATTCTCTTCTTGTTAGGCTTGAACAATATGTGCAGGGGGGCTCACCGTGGAAGGAGAGGATTTTGGGAATGTTCCCATCACATGAGACATTTGAAAGTGGTCTGGATTTATGAGACTTTACTGCAGAAGGAGACCTGCCTTGGCTGCACGGGTGAAAGGACTAGCTGACCTAAAGAATCTCTTCCATCTGTGATTCTATAGCTTATCCACACGGCAGCCTATTTATTGCCTTGTAAAACAGAGCATCCCTTCCTTTTCTCTCTTTAAATAGGAAAATTAGCTTTATTGACCAAATAAACCTTGTAAATGAAAACATCAAATATCTTCAACATGGTTTTCTTTACGGTGGCTGATAGATGATCTAATAATAAGGTATAAAAACCATTAATCACAATAAAAGGAGAAAGGTCCTGATGCTGTTTAAAAATCCCTCCGAGGAATATTTTTTTACGCCTCTGCCTAATGTACTAGCAATGTTTGCTTAGGCAAAGCGTATCAAGGAACGCCTGAAATATCACCACCTGGAAAGGTTCTGTTTGCCTTGCAAAGGCATTGAAAGAAGTCTGAATAGGTCAGGAATGGATCGATAAAAGGTCTCCACGTACAGCCCCAAAGAGCCTCATCGGACATCAGCTGAATGGGAAGAAGTTTAACATTTGTGCTGCTGAACGGCACTATGTGACCCCATGGAAACTAGGTCTCTAGTTAGATCCTGAGTCCAGCTATGCATGCCTCTGCCTACAGCAGCAAGGGAGCATAGAGAGCCTGAGGGCTAGAGAGGTGCCTGCGCCTTGCGCTGATTCTCTGCACAGGGGCAAATGTCAGCATTGCCCAATAACCTCTAGGCTGGTCTTTGATCTCATATGAACTGTTTGGCCAACGCTCTAGGTTAACAAAGCTATTGGTAGGAATCAGGATCAGTTTTGAGTGAGCCACTGAGAGACCCACATGGCTGATGCATTCCCAGTGAACAGCTTGTACACCATGTGGGACCCGCCATGTGGCTAAAAGATTTAATTCTGTAGAGCTGCCCATCCAGCATCATTCACCAACACAACACTCCCTAAAGAGAGACTATATTTAAAGCAGTGTCCTTATCAAGTCTAGTGCCGATGGAACCATCAGCTCCAATGCATGTTTTCCAGCCCAAAAAAGAGACATTAGAATTGGAACAGGTACAGAGGAGGACAACACAAAATGATTAGGAGTGTGAAACAGCTTCCATATGAGGAGAGACTGAAAAAACTAGGACTGTTCAGCTTAGAATGGAGATGAGGAAAGGGGGCATTTGATAAAGGTCTATAAAAGCATGAATGGTGTGGAGAAAATGAATAGGGACACGTTATTTACCCCTTCACATAACATAAGAACCAGGGTCACCCAATAAAATTAATTGGCAGCAGGTTTAAAACAAACACAAGGAAGTATTTCTTCACCCAACACACAGTCAACCTGTGGAACTTGTTGAAGGCCAAAAGTGTACCTGGGTTCAAAAAAGAACTAGAGAAGTTCAAGGAGAAGAGGTCCATCTACAGCTATTAGCCAAGATGATCAGGAATGCAATCCCACCTTCTAGGTGTCCTTAAACCTCTGGCTGCCAGAAGCTGGGAGTGGACAACAGGGGATGGATCGTGTGATAATTGCCCTGTTCTGTTCATTCTCTCTGGGGCACGTGGCATTGGTCAATGTCAGAAGACAGGATACTGGGCTAGAGGGAACACTGGTCTGATGCAGCATGGCTATTCTTATGTTCTGTGCCACACACAATACCAATGTGCTTGTAGATGAACTGAATTGTTGTTATGTTTCTAAGAGGAATGAGTTGATTGACCCTCAGAAGGCAGCGAATTTCCTGGAAAGCTCTTTAATAAGCAGTGTGTCAAGTATCACAGGGGTAGCCGTGTTAGTCTGGATCTGCAAAAGCAGCAAAGAGTCCTGTGGCACCTTATAGATTAACAGACGTTTTGGAGCATGAGCTTTCATGGGTGAATGCATCTGACGAAGTGGGTATTCACCCATGAAAGCTCATGCTGCAAAACGTCTGTTAGTCTATAAGGTGCCACAGGACTCTTTGCTGCTTTTAATAAGCAGCACTGCGTTTTCTGCCTTGTAGACTTTATAATGGCAGCTGCTTTACAATAACCAAATGAACAGATAAAGCCCATTAATCTTATTTATTCAGCTGCCACGTGCTCCTGAACATTTATCATTTAACATTTAACACAGCCGCCAGTGCGAAAAAGATCATTTCTGACACACAGAGAGGGAAATTTGTTATGTAGCTCCCTGGCTTGGTTTCGTCTTCAAGGATACGCTGCAAGTGCCAGTAACAATGGAATGAGCAAATGGAGCAGTGGCCTAGGATCATGAAGGAATTTAATACTTTTGAGTGAGAAGTTGGGGCTGGGAGGCCAGGAATTCTGGGTTCTTGCCCCAGCGATCTCACTGACTCATTTAGTTCATTAGCCTGGAGATCTCACCCACTCAGTGTGGCACTCTGTCTCCCACTAGTTGTGGCTGTGATGTACGTAGAGGTTGATGAATCTGCTACAGCCAGGACTAACAGACATTGGCCTGTTCGCTCAGGTATAGAGAATCATGCACTGAGATCCAGAGTTTCCAGTTTCAGTCCCTGTTATCAGTGGTCCCAGACGCATGGCATTACCCAGCCACAACATTATTATTAGGGGCCTCCTTATAGTAGGCACTTAGATATATAAAGACCTTACTATTTAATTAGGTAAGAGAGACAAAGGTGGGAGGGGACAAAGGAGGCACAGAAAGATGAAGAGACCTGCACAAGATCACACAACAGGTCAGTAACAGGAATAGAAGCCAGGTCTCTTGATTCCTAATCTGCTGTCTAGTTCATGAGATCGCACTATATTCAGATAATCATCCCTACCTATTGAGCTAACTAGAGCTGATTGGAAATTTTCAAACAGAAAAATGTTTTTCAGCTGAAAATTGCTGATCCATCACCCAAAAAGTGAAATATTTCACAACAACGTGTCAGTTTTCACAAAATGTCATTAAGAAAAAAATCGGAAAGGTGTGTCCCGATAAAGTCAACACATTCCATTCCAACCTCTTTGGCATAGACAGTTTCAATTTTCCATTTCAAAAAGAATATATTATTGCCCTTATATAAATCGATGGTACGCCCACATCTCGAATACTGCCTACAGATGTGGTCTCCTCACCTCAAAAAAGATATACTGGCATTAGAAAAGGTTCAGAAAGGGGCAACTAAAATGATTAGGGGTTTGGAGAGGGTCCCATACAAGGAAAGATTAAAGAGGCTAGGCCTCTTCAGCTTGGAAAAGAGGAGACTAAGGGGGGATATGATAGAGGTATATAAAATTATGAGTGATGTGGAGAAAGTGGATAAGGAAAAGTTATTTACTTATTCCCATAATACAAGAACTAGGGGTCACCAAATGAAATTAATGGGCAGAAGGTTTAAAACAAATAAAAGGGAGTTCTTCACACAGCGAACAGTCAACTTGTGGAACTCCTTGCCTGAGGAGGTTGTGAAGGCTGGGACTATAACAATGTTTAAAAGGGAACTGGATAAATTCATGGAGGTTAAGTCCATTAATGACTATTAGCCAGGATGGGTTAGGAATGGTGTCTCTAGCCTCTGTTTGTCAGAGGATGGAGATGGATAGCAGGAGAGAGATCACTTGATCATTGCCTGTTAGGTTCACTCCCTCTGGGGCACCTGGCATTGGCCACTGTCGGTAGACAGGATACTGGGCTAGATGGACCTTTGGTCTGACCTGGTACAGCCGTTCTTATGACTCTTTGTTTCAATTTGGTTCATTTTATATATATATATTGCTTCTGTTTTTAAATAGAATATATATATAAAGGTCAAAACCTGAATTAAACATTTTGATCAGCCCCAAATTATTTTTTTTCTCCCCAGATTTCATTTTGCAGGATTTTTTTCCATTCTATTTAAAAACAGAAGCAATTTAAAAATCACAGAATGTCTTGCAAAAGGGAAAATCACATTCCTGTCCAGCTGTAGGACTCGGTTTCCTTCTCTCTTGTGTTCAGGCGACAGAGATGGGAGTAGTCAGGGTTTCAATGTCTGTTTGCTAGAAGCTGGGAATGGGCAATGGGGATGGATCACTTGATGATTCCCTGTTCTGTTCATTCCCTCTGGAGTACCTGGTATTGGCCACTATTGTAAGACAGGATACTGGCTAGATGGACTTTTGGTCTGACCCAGTAGGGCCATTCTTATGTTGAAAAATGACATCTCTTCTTAAAGAGTGTTTCACTCTCAATCCTCTGAAATGCTTCATGGTAACACTTGGCAGGGATTGGGACAATCATACTCTCTTTCTTTTTAACATGCCTCTAGTATTTTGGACAAACAGGGACATTTTTGTGCACTGCCTGGTGCGGATAAGCAAGGCTGAGCAGTGAGAAAGTGACTGTGGCAGCAAGTGTGACAGATGCAGCCCCAGCTTAGTGAAGGGGAAAAAAGCACCATAACAACATTGAGAAACAGGTTAAACTAGCATCAGGTAAAATGAAATATTTCCTAGAGGTGACCATTCTGGCGGGGCTAGAAAAAGCAGCCACGTGGCAATGTTCTTTGTGGTGCACGGTGTGATGTTGCAACCCATAAGGCTTTATGGAAATATGCTTATGAATATATATATGACATCACTGGAATATGTTTTATGCTAGATATGCCACCTAACATATCTATATAAAGGTTATAATCTACTGAACATATTCATCCTATGTGTGTGCATGTGTCATGTTGTATTCGAAGTTAGGAATTTTGGCCTGTCATAAACAGATAGTTAAGGGTTAATGTCTCTTTTACCTGTAAAGGGTTAAGAAGCTCAGTGAACCTGGCTGACACCTGAGCAGAGGACCAATGGGGGGACAAGATGCTTTCAAATCTCTGTGGAGGGAAGTCTTTCTTTGTGCTGTTTTTTTTGGTTCGTTGTTCGCTCTTGGGGCTAAGAGGGACCAGACGTGCACCCCAGGTTTCTCCAATCTTTCTGAATCAGTCTCTCATGTTCAAAATAGTAAGTACTAGCTAGAAAAGGCGGATTAGTCTTAAGTTTGTTTTCTTAACTTGTGAATGTGTATTTTGCTGGAAGAATTTTTACCTCTGTTTGCTGTAACGTGAATCTCAGGCTGCGGGGGGAGGGGGGAAGTCCCTCTAGTCTATATGTGCTGAATACCCTGTAAACATTTTCCTTCCTGATTTTACAGAGATAGTTTTTACTTTTTCTTTCTTTAATTAAAAGCTTTCTTTTTTAAGAACCTGATTGATTTTTTTCCTTGTTTAAGACCCAAGGGGGTTGTCTCTGAACTTACCAGGGAATTGGTGGGGGGAAAGGGGGTGGAGGGAAGGTTAATTTCTCTCTGTTTTAAGATCCAAGGAGTTTGGATCAGTGTATCTCTCAGGGTAACCCAGGGAGGGGAAAGTCTGGGAGGGTGAAGGAGGGGGAATGGTTTATTTCTCTCTGTTTTAAGACCCAAGGGGTTTGGGTCTTGGGTCCCCCAGGGAAGGTTTTGGGGGACAGGGAGTGTACCAGACACTGGAATTTCTGGTTGGTGGCAGCGCTATCAGATCTAAGCTAGGAATTAAGCTTAGAAGGGTACATGCAGGTCCCCACTTTCTGGACGCTAAAGTTCAAAGTGGGAAACATACCTTGACATGGTTGTATACTTGTTTGATTTTAAATAGCCTCAGTAAGGAATTTGGTCAGCTTCTTTAGAAAGGAATTTGCAAGTTAAGTGCTCAATCAGGAAGCACTTAACAGACAATGGATCTCGGAAGGCTCCAATCCAGATAAGAAGTCTTCCTGGAAACATTCAAGATAGCATGTGTGCAATGGCTGCTGTCTGTAAAAACCGAGTTATGCATGGACATGTGACTTGCCCATGTGACTCCAAAACTCGATCTTAATGCTAGACTTTGCATAGGAGAGAGGAGGGGGTCTCCACCCACAAGAGAGAGTCTATTTAAACCCTCTATTTTGTCTTCCGCTGGCTCAAGAGATAGCCTCTCCACCCCCAAAGGATACCTCAAAGAAATTGGAACACAGGATAGTAACTACAAGGGGTGTAAGTGATTGCTGGACCCAGAGTAGAAAGAGACTAGTCTGTGAAAGGAAGCTTACTGGAACACCTCTGAGGGTGAGGGTTTATCTGTATTCAGTTTTCTTACTGTATTAGGCATAGACTTGTGTGTTTTATTTTATTGTGCTTGGTAATTCACTTTGTTCTGTCTGTTACTACCTGGAGCCACTTAAATCCTACTTTCTGTATTTAATAAAATCACTTTTTACTTATTAATTAACCCAGAATATGTATTAATATATGGGGGTGAGGAACAGCTGTGCATATCTCTCTATCAGTGTTATACAGGTCTGTTGCAACTTTTGAGCATTTAACATGCGCGATTTCAGCTTTATGCTGTAGGCCTGAGTCCGGGGGGCGTGGCCTCAAGCAGAAGAGGCGTGGCCTCAAGATTTAAAGGTCTTGGGGCACCAGCTGTGGCTGGTAGACCCTGGGGCAAACTAAAGGGCCTGAGGCTCGAGCAACCGTGGAGCTCCGGGCCCTTTAAACGCCAGCCCCAGCCCGGCTGCCAAAGCTGCGGGCGGGATTTAAAGGGCTCCTCTGGGCTCCCCACCGTGGCGGAAAGCCCGGTAGAACCCTTTATATCCTGCCCACAGCTTTGGCAGCCAGGCCGGGGCTGGCATTTAAAGGACTCCTCTGGGCTCCTCGCTGCGCCAGGGAGCCCGGAGGAGCCCTTTAAATGCCACCCCAGCCCAGCCGCCGGAGCTGTAGGCAGGATTTAAAGGGCTTGGGATGTCATTTTGAGTATACGCAGTTTTCGCTTTACGCGCTAACTGCGGAACGGAACACCCGCGTAAGATAAGACTTGCCTGTAGAGGGCAAACAATTTATGAGTTTACCCTGTATAAACTTTATGCAGGGTAAATGGATTTATTTGGGGTTTGGACCCCATTGGGAGTTGGGCACCTGAGTGTTAGAGGTAGGAACACTTCTGTTAGCTGCTTTCAGTTAAGCCTGCAGTTTGTGGGATGTGGTTCAGACCTGGGTCTGTGTTTGTGGCCGGCAAGGGTGTCTGGCACATCCAGGCAGGGTTCTGGAGTCCTGAGCTGGCAGGGAAAGCAGGGTTAGAAGTAGTCTTAGCACATCAGTTGGCAGCCCCAAGGGGGTTTCTGTGACCCAAACCGTCACACACGGTTACAGCTAAATACGCATCTTTTGCTAGACATGTATATGGAGGAAGAAATAGAGGGGGAGATAGATAGAAACACCTTTATTTTCATTCTCTAAAGTGCCAGGGTTTCTTTCCCACCCCCTGCCTTGTTATGTCATAGCACAAGGCTCATATTTAGTTGTGACACTCGGACTATCTTTCCGAGACCCGAAGAAGAGCTCTGTGTAGCTCGAAAGCTTCTCTCTCTCACCCACAGAAGCTTGTCCAAGAAAAGCTATTACCTCACCCATTTTGTCTCTCTAATATCCTGGAACCAACCCAGCGACAACAACCGTGCAAATAGCACAAGGATGGCACTTACAGCAGTGGCTCTCAACCTTTCTAGACTACTGAACCCCTTTCAGGAGTCTGATTTGCCTTGCATACCCCCATGTTTCACCTCACATAAGACTAGACTACAGTACTTGCTTACAAAATCAGACATAAAAATACAGAAGTGTCACAACCTGCTATTACTGAAAAATTGCCGAGTTTCTCATTTTTACCATATAATTGTAAAACAAATCAATTAGAATATAAATATTGTATTTACATTTCAGTGTATAGTTCATAAAGCAGTATAAACAAATCATTGTCTGTATGAAATTTTAGTTTGTACTGACTTGGTTAGTGCTTTTTCTGCAGCCTGTTGTAAAACTAGGCAAATATCTAGATGAGTTGATGTCCCCCCTAAAAGACCTCTGTGTACTTCCAGGGGCACACGTACCCCTGGTTGAGAATCACTGACTTGTAGTTTGCCATGATTGTCAGTGCAGCGGGAGTCATGCTAGAGGCTGGATTGTTTTCTCCATGCTGTGAGCAAGCGAGTCCAGGTTGGTATAGATGGGGGAAAGTTTGTATGTGTCCCAGGAGAGGGAAGGGAGGATAACCAGAGGATTTCAGATCTTCTCTCCATTCTCCCCTGGCTCTCCTGCATTGTTACGCATCCTTAATACACCTGCATTAGAGATGATTTATGGCCTGTTGCTGCGAGTAGAAGTCCCAGCTGAGGATTCAATCTTCAGCCCGAGCTTTCAGATGTTAATCACCCTGGCATTTGGGCTGGCAACCTCCTCGGCAATCAGGGGACAAAGAGACCCGAGGGAGCCAGGCAGGGGAATTAGAGTCATCTCTCATTGTTTAAGTCCGGGCCTCCTTCTTACTCAGAAACACCAGATGCTTATAGATCCTCCCTCCATGGGGTGGGGAAGAGTCTGCTCCCTGATGCCATTGCCAGCAGGTTAGTGATGGCAGGGAAAATCAGATCAGGACCCAGAAACCAGAATCTCTTCTGGGGAGGCGGTGATGTGGGTCTCGCTTAGATGGGCTGGGATTGGTGGGGCACCAGGTTTGGGAGCAGGAGATGGGAGGCCCAAGCCTGGCTGGGCCAGGTCAAACTTCACTTGGATTTCTGCTATTGCTCAAGGCACATGGGGCCGGGTTGTCTCAAGAGCTCAGGATGCTGAGTGCTCTTTTGTGGCTGTAATCATCACCCTGGGAGCTGCTGAATGGTTGGACATCTAGCCCAGAGCTGTTGGTCGAAATATCTCAGCTATGACATGGGGGAAGCTTGCCCTGCTGCTTCCTGATCTATGGATGAACAGAGCCCTCTTGTCACCACAGCTGCTGCCACGTTTCTCCAGCACTTTTCACTAATTGTACTCGAAGGAGCATTGCCTGTTCAGCTCACCGATGCAATGACATGTCTGCGCTATGGCTAGAGGGAGGTATGTGACGACGCGGCATAGGAAGAAAGGGATTGCTATACTCGTTCAGACCAATGGTCCATCCAGTCCTGTCGCCATGCTTCAGAGGAAGATGCTGCAGGAGCACTTCTGGGATAAACTCTCTTCAGGGAAAGTTTCTACCTGATCCCCCCAGAGAATTTCACCCAGTTATTGAGCCCATTAACGTGTGACTGGTCAATCATATTTTCCAGAAAGGCATCCCGTCTTCATGGAGAATCCACCACTTGCAACGATTAATCACCCTCACCACTAGAAATGGGTGCCTTTATTTCTAACTTGAATTTGTCTGGCTTCAGCAGCCAGATGTTGGGTCTTGTTCTGCCTTTCTCCACTCCATGAAAGAGCCCTTTAGTATCGGGTATTTTGTCCCCATGAATGCATTTATACATTGGACCTGGGGCACTTCTTGATCCTCTTCGTGCTCAGTTGAACAGACTGAGATCTTTGTCTCTCACCATAAGGCATTTACTCCTTCCCCCAAATCAGTTCTGTGGCTCTTTTCTGCATCCTCTCCAGCTTTGCAACATCCTCGTTCCAATGTGGACACCAGAACTGGATGCGCTATTCGAGATCACAGGGCTGGCTTCAACCAAGCGCTTGCTACTCAGCGCTGAGTCTCGGCTCACAGAGGAAACAACTTTCCCACAGTTCACTCTCTCCCTTCTGCGTGGACAGCATCTAGAGCAGAATAATTAGCTCCAGCTGAACTGAGGCTTCCTAGAGCTTGCATTAAGTCCTTCCCTACTTGATGGGGGCATAAACCCCCATCTTAGTGCCCACACAGATGACGATGGCAGGCACTTTAGAAATGCATGTGGTCATGAGAAATAACCTGGGGAATATGTGTGACCAGGCTACACTATGTTTTAGTACCATGGGCTAATGGCTAAGGCAGTGGATGGGGACTCAGGAGAGCTAGGGTCAATTTACACTCTGCCACTGACCTGCTGTATGCCCCTGGGTATGTTACTTCACCTTCCTATGCCTCCATACTCCTTCCAAGCTCTTTGGGGTAGGGTGTATCTCTTGCTATGAATGTGTACTGTGCTGGGCACAATGGGACTCCAATTTCAGCTGGGACCACTGTCTTCTATAGAAATACAAACAACAACTGTATGCTATTTCCTTCTGTTAAAATCAATTTGCCATAAGAAAGAGTGGTTCCATATTTGATTGTAATAATACTCTGATTTATATGGCATGTTTCATCCAAGGATCTAAACCTGCTTTTATTTCCCTTTTATCAACAGGGAGACCAAGGCACAGAAAAAATGACATGACAAGTCGGTAGCAGATTGTAGAACAGAACCCACAATTCCTGAACCAGTTAGACCCCTAAGCTAACCATAGACCTTCCCCCGCCATTTTCCTGTAGCATGAAACATCATAGGGACAAGTGACTTTGGTTGCAAACCGCTCCAGTACATCACCCCCCGGGGAAGGCACGTCTCACATCGCTTCACATAAAAGGATTCTATTATTTGTGCTGCTGCAGGTGTGATTTAAATAATTGCATTTGCTCGCAGGCCTTCCCCTATTGGCAAAGGTACTCAAGCATTGAAGCAATGAATTGCCAGCCATAAAAGTGCAATCTGAAGAGGTGACCTCCACAGCCTCTGCAGTAGCCCACTGTTAATCTGCTTAAACACAACATTTTCACTTGACTTTATGGGGACCTGGTAAGTCATTAGCCGAGGAGGGAGGGATTTGGATTTGCTGAGGAGACAATAGTTTGGGAGTTTTAAAGCTCAGAGCTCCAGCCCTCATGTCCTTCATGGACCATTTTGATGAAAGACTCTGAACTGCCTCAGTTCTGTCAGTTTGCAAATTTCATCTGTGCTAGAGATGCATGACATTTGAGTGACTGTCAAGTGCTGAGAGCAGGGTGCTGTGAACCAGGAATGTCTGTTCCAGACTCACTTTATGATCTCAAGTGAATCCTTTCCCACTTTGTGCCTCAGTTTCCCTGCCCATGAAATGAGGATAATACTCCTTTTTTGAGGATTCATGAGCAATTATTATTTAAAGGTTTAAGGCTCAAATCAGGGTCAGCAGTTGAACGCTTCTCTGCCCCAATTTAACAAAACACAGAGACACGGCGTATTTGAGGCCTGGCTTTGCTCTGATTAGGTTGATGGGAGTTTTGCCACTGACTTAAATGGGAGTGGCATTGGGCCCTTGCTGGCTTTCTGCGTCACCTGCGTGTCTAGGTGCATGCTAGTTAGAGCTGCACTGGTGTCTGCACAACCTTTACTCTAGCACAGCAGTTACCCTCTGTGTTAAAGAGAGAGCAGCCGTGTTTCCCATCCCCTCTTTGTGCCTAATGAACTTCCTGCTTCTCTCCTCACCAGGGTATTCTGGGCAGTGGGTTGTTGAGCATTCCCAGATGTAACCCTTCTGCCCCTCTGAGTTGGCAGCAACACGGGCCGGGTTCAGTATCCAAGGGTTCCGTTTCAATAACCCAATGCCAAATCAGCTCGAGCCCCCACCCAGTGACCTGGGAAAATCATACACACCCCCCTAGGTGCCTCAAAGAGGCAATGCTTCCCCTCTCGCAAGCACAGAGTCTCGGTGTAGCAGAAAAGGTTTAATACATGAGATAAACAACAAACACTAAATTGGGAAAAACACCTCAGCTAGAGTTCATAGACCAAACCATGAGCAAAGACCCACCCCAGGAAATTGAGCTGTGTCCTCTTTCCTGGGCTCTTGAGTCCAGCAACCCCCAAATCACCCACAGTCCCAAAAGTCCCACAATCCTAAAAGTCTCTGTCCTGGGTCAGTGCAGCCCCAAAGTTCGAGAGTCTATCTGCAGAGGTCCCCCCCCAGCCTGGGTAGAAAGGGGCACCTTACGTGGTCCCGGGCCAACTGCCCTGCCTCTCCGTGGGTTCTGCTCCCGCCTTCTCCACGAACTGCTCCGCTTTACCAGCCGCTCCACTCTGCTCCTCCAGCCATCCTTACAAACTGCTCCGCTCCACCAGCTGTCCCGTGAGCTGCTCCAGTTGTCCCTGCAAACTGCTCGGCTCTGCGGGCCGCTCCACCCATCTCACAGCTACTCCGCTCTGCTCCACCAGCTGTCCCGTGATCTGCTCCAGCCGTCCCCACAAACTGCTCCACTCCGCCAGCGGCTCTGTTCCACAGTATAGCTTTGGGCTCCCCACTAGTTAGCACAGTACTCAGTGCTCTCAGCTCAGTAATTTCAGCTCATTAGTGATTTTCAGCTCTTAGTGAGTTCAGCTCATAGTAGGGGAGCCCCAGTGCTAGTGCACCATTAGCCCAAAGTGAGTTCAGCTCAGTAACCTGTATTTAGATTCTTAAGGGAATAAAAATCAACTCTAACATTCCACAGTGGAGAGAGGAGGGGCTAGAACTAGTGCTTCTGGCTCCACAAGGAGACTGCACCACCAGACACAGATACCTGTCCCCAGCCTCTCTCAATTCTCTGGGTTTTGGAACCCATGTCCCTTGTCTAGCAAGTACCACCCAACTGAGGGTGAGTCATTTGTCACCAAGCAGTCCCACAGCTCGGCAGTCTGGGATAGGGTAGGCGTGCCTATGCAAATACACTCTTTGAAATTCTTTCCACCAGATGTCAGGGTAGAGCTTATCCTGACTCTGCTTACATCCTCCCCCCAGCCAAGAATTTGTCGTCCCGACAAATCACATTCCCTACTATACCAATTTATTGGTCCCCTCCAAAAGGCATTAGATAGCCCACTTTAGCTTTCACAAACCTGTGTGCTAAATGTACAGGCTCCTCACTAATCACCCCAGGTGCATCATAAGTTAACCGTTTCACTGGTCTTATTACCCTGTCTCGCCTATTGAGAATCTCTGTTGCTATGGTAGGGGGGGCATCCTCTTGAGTGACGGATGGGGAGGTTTCCTGTGAGTTCCCCTCGGATACTGGCATAGGCCCCTGCATTTCTAGTTCTAACAGCGGAGGGTCGCAGGTGCTCTGGACATCCTCCATCTGTATGTCACCACTGTCCAATAGCCTGTGTAAGTCATTACACGGGGGTCCCACCAGTGGCTCAGGGATGTCAGGAATGGGCCTAAATACTTCTGCCATAGGGTTTAGGGTGGAAGAGGATGTGCTCTCTTCTGATTCAGCGGATCGAGACTGAAATCTTGTCTTCATCCCAGGATACACCATGGTTGTGTCTTCCTCCTCAGACTCACTCTCAGATGTGCTGAGTAGGGGTAGGTTAGCTGCAGGGAGCCAGCTGTCCACATTGGAAGGCGGCTTTGGCACAGCACCTTCGTTCTGCCCAGTTGCCCGGTTGTGGCCAATCTCATAAGGGCTGCCTACCAATTCCCCCACAGGGAGCAAAAGGTTTCTGTGCATGGTTTTGTCTGCCCTGTACCCTCTTCAGGTTTGATCTTATAAACCGGCAGGTCTCCTAGCTTTTCCATCACTAGGTAAGGTATTGCCTTCCACCTGTCAGCTATCTTGTGTTTGCCAGCAGTACCCAAATTTCGCAGCAGGACTCTGTCCCCTGGCTGGAGCTCTTGCAGACGTACCCTAGCATCATATCGATGTTTGTTGCGGCCTGCATTCTTCTGAGCTGCAGATGTAGCTAAGTGATAAGCATCCCGCAGCTTTTCTCGTAGTCGGGATAGATATTGCTGGTGAGTTTCATAGCTATCTCCATCCTCGGATACACCAAAGCACAGGTCTATGGGTAATCTTGGTTCTCGCCCAAACATTAAGAGATATGGGGTGACTCCCGTAGCGTCGTTCTTTGTGGCGTTGTAGGCGTGCACTAGAAATGCGACATGTTGGCTCCAGGTTGCCTTCTGCTCTGGCCGCAAAGTCCCTAACATATCTAACAGGGTTCGGTTGAATCTCTCTGGCTGAGGATCACCCTGTGGGTGATAAGGCGTTGTCCTTGACTTTTTAATTCCTGCTATCCTCAGCACCTCCTTCAGAAGGTGACTCTCAAAGTCTCGTCCCTGATCCGAGTGTATCCAGGCTGGGAATCCATAAACTGAGAAATATTTTTCCCACAGTACTCGAGCGACAGTAGTGGCCTTCTGATCATGTGTGGGGTATGCCTGCGCATATCACGTATAATGGTCGGTCACTACTAGAATGTTCCCAATATTCCTCTTGTCTACTTCTAAGGACAAGAAATCAATGCAAACCAGCTCCAGAGGTTTGTTGCTGGTGATGTTCTTCAGATATGCGGCCCTTGTGGGCAGAGTTTTCCTTTGAACACATCGAGCGCAGGTGTCACATTTTCTGCGAACATCTTCGGCCATCCGAGGCCAATAGAACCTACTGCGGATAAGTTCCAGGGTCCTCTCCATCCCTAAATGTCCAAAGTCATCATGCAGGGCCCTCATGGCCAGGGCTCTGTAATCTTTTGGCAGCACTAGTTGATTCCATTGCTTTTGTAGAGGGTCTGTGGTCACGCGGTGTAGCACTCCCTGAATCAGTTTCAGTTTGGTCCATTCTCTCAATAGTAGTTTACCCTCTGGGGTAGGTGGGACAACTGCAGCTGGGCCTCGCCCCTCTCTTTTGGCAAGTAGTGTATCACAAATGTCAATATCTTGCAGCTGGGCTTCCTGCCAGTCAGCCGCATTGAGCATGGGCAAGGGAGATTGGTCCAAAGCAATATAGTTCACTGAAGCAGAAAGCACGCATTCAGGGGGCAGGCCCAAAGCTTCAGCAACACATCCATGAAGGCTCTCAGGGGCCTCCGGCTCTCGGCGACTCACACTGCAGATAGCTCTCATGCCACCCGTGGGTATCACAGCAACGTCAGGTGCCTGCGGACGTCTGGACAAGGCATCTGCATCTACATTGTTCCTCCCTGATCGGTATTGAATGCTGAACTCATAGCTAGCCAAGGCGGCCACCCATCTCTGGCCTGTAGCATCCAATTTAGCACTTGTTAACACATAGGTCAGTGAGTTGTTGTCTGTCCACACCTGGAACTGAGCACCGTACAAGTAGTCTCGAAATTTCTCATTGATGGCCCATTTCAAGGCCAAGAACTCCAGCTTGTGGATGGGGTAGCGAGTTTCACTGTCAGACAGTCCTCGGCTGGCAAAGGCTACCGGTTTGCATTTGCCTTCCACTTCCTGATACAGTACTGCTCCCAGACCCTCCAAACTGGCATCAGTGTGCAGGATAAACGGTTTGCTTGGGTCAGCAAAGACTAGGATGGGAGCATGAGTTAGGCGAGTAATGATTTCCCGAAAAGCCCTCTCACATCTTTCATCCCACTGCGGCCCAAATGGTTTGAAGGGGCCATAGTGTCTCTGCAAAGGAGGCTTTGGAGGCCTCTGCTTATTCTAGGTCTTAGTTTGTTCTTGTTGGACTGGTATCCCCTGGTAAGATCATTCAGAGGTTTTACAATCGTAGCATAGTTCTTCACAAATCTGCGGTAGTAGCCACTAAATCCAAGAAACGTCTTGAGTTCTCTGTAGTTAATGGGACGTGGCCAGGTAGTGAGTGCTTCTATTTTATCGGGGTCAGTACTCACACCCTCTTGGGACACAATGTGACCTACATACTTCACTGAGGTTTGGCAGAACTGGCATTTATCAATTGAAAGCTTCAAACCGTATGCCTCCAACCTATCGAGCACTTTAAGAAGTCTTTCTTCATGTTCCTCCAGGGTTCTTCCAAACACAATCAGGTCATCCAAGTAAACTAACACCTGCAGTAAATTCATGTCTCCCACGACTTTTTCCATAAGTCGTTGAAATGTGGCAGGGGCCCCAGAAATCCCTTGTGGCATGCATTCGAACTGGTAGAACCCTAACGGGCAGATGAAGGCTGTCTTCTCCTTATCCTCTTCTCCCAGAGGGATCTGGTAGTATCCACTCCGAAGATCCAACACAGAGAACCACTGACTACCCAGCAAACAGTCCAAGGCATCTTGTACTCGAGGCATGGTGTATTGATCAACTGTAGTGCGCCTGTTTAGGGTGCGGTAGTCAATACACATCCGGATTTTTCCACTCTTCTTACGAACGACCACAATGGGTGAGGCATAGGGGCTTCGTGACTCTGTGATGATACCATTCGCGATCAGCTCTTGAAGATGATGGCGCACGTCTTCCATCTCAGAGAGGGTAATCCTCCTAGACCTCTCCCTGAAGGGTCGGGGATCTTGTAGCCTGATATGGTGTTCCACTCCCTTTGCACATCCCACGTCCCACTCATGTAGTGAGAACACCTTGGATCTCTCGCAAAGCTTCTTCCTCAGGCGATCCTTCCACTCCTCAGACAGCGGGGGTGAGTCCCCGAAGTCAAACTTCGCAGGATCTATCATTGGAACTTCAGCTTCACACTGGGGTCTCACAACGCTTTCAGGCTCAAAGATGTCTGCAATCTTCTGCCCTGGTTTTACAAACACATCACGGCATGTTTCATTAGCAACCAGTATCGTCACCTCCTCCTGGGCTTCAGCAGGTAGGGTTATGACTCCACTGAGAACCAGCACTCCTTCTGGGAGCCCTCCCTTGGTTGGCTGCTCTACCACAGCTAATGTTCCCTTACTGCCTTTTAGGCAGGTACTCCTGACAATCACCTCCTTTTCTGACATGGCAGGCACCACTAAAGGGACCGGGCCCGCATACCTCAGTGGTCCTACTGGCAAATCAGGCATCACTTTTCTTGTGTCCTCAATTTTTATGTAAGCCGCGGCACAGTGTGTGTGTGTATCACCAAGGTGTTCAGATATTGGACTCCTGCTTGCTGTCTGCAGTAATCGGCCAGTATCCTTAAGAGGCTGGAGTTGGTCCCTATTAGCACAGACTCATCAGAGGCTCCTTTGGGGTTAGGGCATATTAAAGCAGCAGTGTCCACCTCCTGTCTTACCCCAGCAATCTCTTCTGGGAATTCCAGGTGTACTATGACATAGCCCTGATAAGGGTATTCATCCATGCTGAGGCCACATAGGCCAAGCCCTGTCAGGGGCCGTATAGGCAGATGCCCAAGCATCTGCTGGTAGAAAGACTGGAATATGATAGTCACCTGGGATCCAGTGTCAAGCACTGCTCTACATTCTGTCCCTTCAACCTTTACAGTGACCTCCGCTCGGGGTAGTATCAATCCTGGGGGGATTCGGGCTGCATGGTTCCTTCCAGGGGAGCCTCCGCATCCTGCAGGCCTAGGCGGCTCCCTTCCCAGGCCCTGGGGCCATTTCCCGACTTTCCCCAGGTGGTCCTCAGCTTTTGATATACCAGCATGGGATTCTCTGCATTCTGACACCTTGCAGCAATGTGCCCACTCTGGCCACACCGGTAGCAGAAGAAGGATTGTCCTTTCCCTTGCTGTGGAGGGGGTGCAGATGTTCTAAACGTAGTCCTCTGGACCATGGTAGCAGAGGGTTCCTTGCACCTTGAAGTCTTTGCTGAATCGAGGGTATTCTCTAGTTCAGTCACATTCTGTGTCAAGGCCTGCTCTCGCTGAGTAAGTTCCTCTTGAGGATTCACCATTAGTGCCTTGGGTGTCCGTGTGGATGTTGTGCCAGTTGCTTGGTGTGGCTGCAGCTCCCAAACGTCGGCAGCTGCCTGCCTCTCTTCTTCCTCTCGGACCTCTTTTATCTGGCGAGAGTAACTTGGTGGATTATCTTGCCGTTCCCTTAATCGAAAGTGGAGAAGGATTGGGTTCTGATATTGAATTCCTCTCACAATCTGAGCCAATCTACTCCGGTCCATTTGCTCAATGGCTACTGCTCCCCTCATGATGGCTCTCTGTAATAATTTCTCCAATCTTTGGACATAGGCAGAAACTTTCTCTCCCTTTTGTTGCCTGGCATTGAGGAATTTGCAATAAACATCCTCTGATCCCTCAGTTCTCCCAAAGGCATGGTCCAGGGCCTCTAGGCAGTCCCTCACCTTGACCCCAGGGTTACCGAGCTTCAAGGTGCGAATCACATCTAGAGCTGGCCCCCTGAGACATTCTACTAGTCGCCTTCTCTTTTCAGCTTCAGGCACCGCCCACTCCTGCAGCATCTCTGTGGTGTGCTCCAGCCAGGGTTCAAATGCTTCCTCCCCAGGTATTGGGGTGGGACCCCCAGAAAACAATCTCAGTTTACGATAGGGGCTTGACTCGGGGTGGGGTGGCATAACCTTCCCTAATGCTTGCCCCAAAGCCTTCACCCACTCATCAGGTGAAGGAGCAGTCTCCTGTTGTGGGGCTCTCAGCTTAATGCCCAACAGACCCGGCATATCAGCCAAAGTTTTTCCCTCTTTCCCCCAAAAGTCTGACATTTTCTTTAAAAACTCTACATCAGCAGTAGGGGCTGGTGAGGGCTGGCTCCCAGTGGTTATTACCTTCCACTCACCATCATACACTGCTATCGTGCCTGGAACCTGTAGAGGGTCCACAGCCGAGGGCAGCTCACACAATACAGCAAAAGCCCCCTCTTCCCTCACAAAAATGCGCCCACACATTTTGCACTTACACAGGTACTCAGTGGATGACCTTAAGATAGGTTCTATTGAGCCCTCATCGACTGCCTCCAGCACCCCCATTACCAGAAGACAGTTCCTGGGGTCAATATTCATCCCCTTGCTCCAATCCTCTAACAAGTGTAGGGCCATTATACAAACTCTAATCTTTTCCCAATACAACAGATCAAAAACAACAAGGTAATTAGGGGTTTTCCCAATTCAACGGATCACTCAAAATGTGTTTGCGAGGGGTACTGACCCAGGATATCCCGGACGAGCCCCCAAAATGTAACCCTTCTGCCCCTCTGAGTTGGCAGCAACAAGGGCTGGGTTCAGTATCCAGGGGTTCCGTTTCAATAACCCAATGCCAAGCCAGCTCGAGCCCCCACCCAGTGACCTGGGAAAATCTTACACACCCCCCTAGGCGCCTCAAAGAGGCAATGCTTCCCCTCTCGCAAGCACAGAGTCTCGGTGTAGCAGAAAAGGTTTAATACATGAGATAAACAACAAACACTAAATTGGGAAAAACACCTCAACTAGAGTTCATAGACCAAACCGTGAGCAAAGACCCACCCCAGGAAATTGGGCTGTGTCCTCTTTCCTGGGCTCTTGAGTCCAGCAACCCCCAAATCACCCACAGTCCCAAAAGTCCCACAGTCCCAAAAGTCTCTGTCCTGGGTCAGTGCAGCCCCAAAGTTCGAGAGTCTATCTGCAGAGGTCCCCCCCCCAGCCTGGGTAGAAAGGGGCACCTTACGTGGTCCGGGGCCAACTGCCCTGCCTCTCCGTGGGTTCTGCTCCCGCCTTCTCCACGAACTGCTCCACTTTACCAGCCGCTCCACTCTGCTCCTCCAGCCATCCTTACAAACTGCTCCACTCCACCAGCTGTCCCGTGAGCTGCTCCAGTTGTCCCTGCAAACTGCTCAGCTCTGCAGGCCGCTCCACCCATCTCACAGCTACTCCGCTCTGCCAGCCGCTCTGCTCCACCAGCTGTCCCATGATCCGCTCCAGCTGTCCCCACAAACTGCTCCACTCAGCCAGCGGCTCTGTTCCACAGTATAGCTTTGGGCTCCCCACTAGTTAGCACAGTACTCAGTGCTCTCAGCTCAGTAATTTCAGCTCTTTAGTGATTTCAGCTCATAGTAGGGGAGCCCCAGTGCTAGTGCACCATTAGCCCAAAGTGAGTTCAGCTCAGTAACCTGGATTTAGATTCTTAAGGGAATAAAAATCAACTCTAACATTCCACAGTGAAGAGAGGAGGGGGTGGAACTGGTGCTTCTGGCTCCACAAGGAGACTGCACCACCAGACACAGATACCTGTCCCCAACCTCTCTCAATTCACTGGGTTTTGGAACCCATGTCCCTTGTCTAGCAAGTACCACCCAACTGAGGGTGAGTCATTTGTCACCAAGCAGTCCCACAGCTCAGCAGTCTGGGATAGGGTAGGCGTGCCTATGCAAATACACTCTCTGAAATTCTTTCCACCGGATGTCAGGGTAGAGCTTATCCTGACTCTGCTTACACAGATTTCTAAGGCTGCTGCTTAGACTAGAGGCAGGCCATTGTTGCACGGGAGAGTGAAACACTCTAAAGTGTTGAGGTTTTTATTTTGAGAGCAGCCAAATAGTCACTGCTTAAGTTCCAGTTCAGGTGGAGCAGAACTGTGTAGAACATTGTCACAGTACAAGGCAGCTGTACTTGGATTTCTCCCCCTACCCCTGTCTCGATGGTCCCCCAGCAGCAAGCACTCCAGGTTCCTGGGTCTCCAGCTGTCACCTCTCTTGGGCAGAGGCCCACATCTCTCCCACTCCTGATTGGGGGTTTTGCCAGGTGCACAGCTCCCTGCCTACACTGTGAGTTCCCCAGCAAGTCAGGCTGCTTAGCCAGGCCTGCTTGGCTTTCTCCTCAGAGGCTATCAATGGTGTAGTTGCCCACAGTTATAAGGTACCACACAGCCCTTTCTAAGGAAGTACATTTATTCCTAAGGTGAAAGCATTACAGAGAAAACACATTAAAGGAACTTTCACGCATGCTACTAAGCTTACCAGAAACCATCCTCTGACTCCAATCTCAGGCTCTGGTAGGAGTCACTCCTTCAAACTCCACCCAAGGGGTTTTCCCCTGTGATTGCAAGTTCACAACAGCTGTTAGCTCAGAACAAGCACGGCCTTGAATCTGAGAGTCACTCCTTTTTCCAGTTTGGGCCTTTGATCTGCAGAGACCCTGAATAGTAATTTACATTCACTTCCCCCCAGACATTTCCTAGGACTCCCACTTAACTTTCTTTGTCTGTCTGACACATTATTTAAAATAGTCCTTTCCAGCTCATAACACTTCCCAAGGTCTTCCCTCTAGAGAAGTTATAGATAAGCCCAAAATACATGAAGTTTGCTTTTTTAATATAATGGACATGAAAGATGCTTAACTGAATGATGTTTGTCCAGGATAGTGCAGAAAATTACCATTTCTGTCACAAAAGTGTTGGTAGATACACTGATGTTGAGGGGCAAGTATTTAGATTTTACTATTTCATTTTGAGACTCTGCAGATCTGTTCCCATGACCTGTGCCCTCTCTGAATAGCAGGTATCAGGACTGAACTGGTCACACATACAGAGGTGTCAAGTATCAGAGGGGTAGCCGTGTTAGTCTGGATCTGTAAAAGCAGCAAAGATGCATCTGACGAAGTGGGTATTCACCCACGAAAGCTCATGCTCCAAAACGTCTGTTAGTCTATAAGGTGCCACAGGACTCTTTGCTGCCTTTACATACAGAGGTGTGCAAGAATGATCTAGATGCAGTTGTGATAGTGCACTGGTCGGGAAATCAGGAGATCCAGGTTAATTTCCTGCCTCTGCCACAGACTCCTTGTGCGACTTTGGGCAAGACCCCTAACCTCTCTGAGCCTCAGTTACCCATCTGGTAAAGGGGGATAATATTTCTTATCTTGGCTATTGCTCTTCTGGGCAGGGACTGTTTCTCAATGTGTGCATGTGTGCAGTGCCCAGCACAACAGGGCCTTGTTCTTGGTATGGGCCTGTAGGTGCTACCATAATATACATAATAAATAAATAATAATAATAGTGACAGTAAGAGCTTGGAATCCAGTACTCCTGGATCTGGTTTTCAGAGGTGATATGAACCTGCTGAGCAACCTCGGACATGGCCCAGGCTCTGTGCCTTCAGTTTACTAATCCATAAAACAGGCAGATTAATACCTATCACTCGCATGTGGACATTGACAGCTCTCATGATTTCATCATGAGTCTCGCAATATTTGGTGCGTTTCCTGAAGCCCCAGCTCCTGGAGTCCTGTGGTTACATGCAACTCCCTCTGACTTTTAGGGCCAGATCCTCAGCTGATGTAAATTAATGTTGCTCCGGTGAAGTCATTTTGCACCAGCTGAGGATGTGGTCTATATCCCTCAATACATCATTAACCGAAACTTGTAAGTCACACACTGGATTATTTTAATTGAAGACTGCCAGCTAGAGGCCGATTTCCCCAAACACACTTGCAAGTGAGTAACCAAAATCAATGGGACTATCCTTAGGGAATGAAGTTACTCATGTGCACAAGTGCTTGCAGAATCGGCCCTTCCTGTGTCCAGAGTTCAGTGACGTTACTGATTATTCATGAGCCCTGCACACTAAATATTATGACAGAGATTTTTAGAATGATGCAAAGTAATTTCTTCCTTTTCTTTTTCCTGATTGGGAAAGATGCAAAGATTTTTTAAGGTCTGGAAAAAAACAGTCACAAGTAGCCCTTAACTGCTGGATCAGCCGCCCTGTGTCTTTTAAATATAATTTTTTTTTAAAAAGTTCCCTTTTTTCCATTGCCCTGCATCTTGGGCCATCTTTTATGCCTCTTTAAAGCAAGACTCATGCAAAGAGAGTGGATGGCTTTGGTTTTTAGCAAATGAAACGATACTAGTTATCCCTTTGGATAATAATGCTGTATGAGTTGCAGAGGAAAGAGCAAAGGAGAAAAAGATATGCGTTAGGAAGAGGTGTAGTCAGCATATCACACTGAACCCTGACCAATATTGCCCTGGATTATAATTAAGGCTAAGATTATGTCATGGAAGCCATGGATTCCGTGACTTCCAGAGACCTCCATGAGACCTCCATGTCATTTTCTGCTTCAGCCCCGGGTGGCAGGGGGGACCCTGCAGCTCTCAGACACCATGCACAGCAGGGGGGCTAGGGGGTGGGGACACGACCCTGCAGCTCCCAGCTCCCAGTCCCAGAGCTCTGAGCTGCCATGGGCAGCAGGTGCTGGACACCCCGCCCCCCCACAGCAGGGTTCTGGCTGTCAGTCCCTCTTAGCTCCATTTTGTCACGGTCATTTTTAATAAGTCAGGGACAAGTCATGGGCTTCCGTGAATTTTTGTTTATTGCCTGTGACCTGTCCCTGACTTTTACTAAAAATAACCATGACAAAATCTTAATCATAATCCTGTCTCTGACTCCCTCTGTGTCCTTGGTCAAGTTGCTTAACCTCTCTGCCTCAGTTTCTCAACTCTCAGAACGAACATAAAGATTTGAGGAGCTGCCACCATTAAAACAAACAACAGTAAATCACAGACCAAATTCAAAGTCTTTCCATTATACATTAAGAAATATGCAAACTAGATTCCAGCTCACCACCATGAACTCAGAGTCCCCACAAAGAGCTGGAGGATTTGAACAGAAAAGTTGAGAGACCATAATAGACTGGAGATGTAGAGGTTATCAATTGTCTTAAGGAGAAAAAAAACACTGATTGAAGTTCTGGGAACCTTTCAAGAAATTTCTAGCTGAGTTGCTTGATAGAAGTGCTCTAAAAATAGCCCTTTGCATACCCAGCACAATCTGTCAGTCAGCTCAGCTTCTGTCACTTTCTAGGCAGAAGAATCTCTTATTCGCAGGACAGAAACAGAAGAAAACATGACATTTCTGTTCTACTCTGGCTTATTCTAGTAATAATAATGTAGCAATTTCCTATCTGCACTGAGAGTGGAAGAAAGCATATCCCAGCAGGTCTTTTTGGATATGAAAAGCCACCACAAAGAGGCACTTAGCTACTACCACAGTGATAGGTTGGCTTATGGGCCTGATCCAGAGGTTAGAGAAAGGATCTCATTGGCTTCCATGGGCTTTGGATCAGGGCATAACATCCCGATGATGGAAAGTGCTTAATTTTAAGCATGTGGATAGACCCGCTGACTTCAGTGGGACTAGTCCCGTGTTTAAAGTTAAACATGTGCTCGAGGTTATTCATGGTCCAAAACAATTAGAGCGAACGATTATCCCAGGAAATACCTCGTCCCTCTGGAATGAGATGGAAGTGCAGTAACATGACCCATTTCCTGGTCTATCAGTACTGGCTTCATGCTATGTGACCTGCGCTGTTGAGTCTCTCTCAGCGACTTTCTTTGCCTTGGGTAACTAGGTGCTGCTGCTAACCTCCATCTTTGCCGCCTGTATTAGCCATCGTTTTCAGAGTTCACGCTGGATCTGTCCACTTCGCATAATGCCCAAGGCGATATTTCAGACAAGCCTTTGTCAGTGATGGCATAACTCCTACGAGCAATCTCCTACTTTAGATGTTACATCCCCTCCACCACAATGAGGTACTGGTCGGACTTGGAGGGGCGGGCTTCACCTGCGACTCTAATCTCTTTGAACAATGAAACCGTCGAATCAGTTTCCAGCTTTTGCTGTCTGGGTTCTATACTTACCAGCTCCTCCAATTCTCACATGGAGGTTCTCCACCAGATTGGCATCACAGCATCTGCCTTGGGCCGTTTACAATGGATATGGAATCAACATCATCTTAGTATGCTGTCAAGGCTGATTTCCCCACTCTGGCACTTTGAGTCCAGAAGGTGGGGCTCCGCAAGGATTCTAAAAATTAATACTGGCCACTCCAGGCTGGAATTAAACTCCCAAGGTCACAGCTTCTTTTTGATCTTGGATGGGTAGATGCTGCCACCACCCAAGTGCAACCCGCCCATCCCCCTTTTGAGAACCCAGGAAGGAGCACTTGGGAATTCCTTCCTGTGGGGTACCCTCAAGCCCTTTCACCTCCACCTCCTTCTGGGGAAGAGCTGAGAAAGAAAACAAAAGGAAATCAGCTGTTGCCACCAGCTAATTAAACATATGCACAAACCTCTTAGGACACACAACTCTCCCCCATCTGTTTAAATTTTATTAAAAACAAAAAGAAAGAAAATACATCTGTAACTTAGGCTATTGCTAGAATTAAAAAGAGCAAATAATAATAATTAAGCATCAAGAACTGTTTTCTTGGGATTCAGCTTAAAGGCTACAAGCAAAACAAAAGCATTGGAGGTTAGCACAGAGAAGTCCACAAGCCAATAAGAAATAAAAGAAATAACCCTAATGACCTCTTTCTAGATGGTCCCTGATTTACTTACATATCTGAGGTTCAAATAAGTAGTTCTAAGTATGATCTGATGATTTTCCATTCCTGGCTTAAAGCTTCCTATAGCATTGCTGCTATGTGTCCCCTCTCTCCGGAGAACAACAACGGACAGACAAAGGGAAAGGTTTTTCCCAATTTTAAAAAGTTCTACCCTTCCCATTGGCTCTTTTGGTCAGGTGCTCACTCACTTCCCTTTACCTATGCCTCACAGTCAGACTTTTTAACCCTTTACAGCTAAAGCAAGTAGAGAACAGCTACTGAGAGGGATTCTGGCTGGCTCGCTGTCTACAAAAGGGAGCTACCCCTCCTCTCATTTATCACATATGACAACCAAGTTCAGGATTTATTCGAGCTGTATCCTTCCCATACCGTTGTACGGCTGCAAAACATGGACACTACGCCACGTGGACTGGACAAAGCTGGAGGCTTTCCACACAAAATGTCAACATTGTAGACTCGGCATAAAGTGGAATGACTTTATCTGTAATGCTCTAGTCCCAGAGAGAGACTGAGACCCTTCCCCCTTCTACTCTGGGCTTCCCCACTTTATAGGAACCACCCAGCTCCTCCCCCAGGTGGGCTCACCTTTAGCTGGGCCTGGCCCACCTTCAAGGTGCAGCCAGGTGCCCCACCCAGGTAACTCTTTCAGAGCCAAGATGGCCTATATACCCCATCACAGGGAGCTACTCAGTACCTTTGAAAATCAGGCTCCAAGGATGGGCTTCACAAAGGTATTTAGGCACCCAATGCCCAATGAAATCAATAGGAGCTAGGCACCTACATTCCTTTGTGAATCCCACTCAAAGTGCTTAGCCAGATAGAATCAAGGGAGGGAAGGATGGCGCTCACACAACACGGTGATGGGCAGCATCAAAAAAGCTGGAGCTAAGCATAGAATCTGACCTTCTGTAAGTATTTTAGGGATGTGCACTGCAAGGATAGGGAGGAGTTGTTCTGGGTGGTCCGAGGGCTTATAAATAGGAGCAACGGGACCAGATTAAACAAAGGAAAATGTAATGGTGTCAGGAACAGTTCGCTAACAGTGTGATGTGCCAACGTGGGGCCAGATTCTGCCAGGTGGGCCAGATTCTGCAAATGGAAGTGGTTGAGGCCCCGTCATTTGAGAAAGGGGATGGAAAACAAGCACGGTGGGACTGGACCAGCGAGCGAGGGGATGTGAAAAACCAGATCAGCATAAAGTTAGGCTCTTAACTCCCCAGTTAGGTACCTAAGTGGAAGTGGCCTGCTACTGAAAAGTGTTGAAGACCTGCAAATCCCATTGACGTGTATGGGGTTTGGTTCAGGGCCCTAACATTAGGCACCAAGAGTTGAAAAGTTTTGCCAATCACAAGAGATGGACATTCTCCTTTACTCAATCTTCCTGCCAAGCAGCAGCTGTTGTCTTAAACCAGTCATAACTCAGTCAGCCTGGCAATGAAGTCCCCACATTTGTCCCACTAATGAGGGGAGCTGTGTTTTAATTCCTAGTTACCCTCTGACCATTGAGCGCTTGGCCTCCAAGATGAGAGGAACTGAGAAACACTGGAACTCAGTAGAACGTTGAGGGCTTTTTAAGTACATAAAAGCTTCCCATCAGATCCAATTTTATACCCTCCTCGCACAACTCTCTTTAGCTAGAAACATTCTGTATCCAAGATGAGACACTGAGCGCTGGAGAGTTAAGGCAACCCCAGCACTTACTGTACATCTTCCTTTCGTGCACTCCTGTTCGCTTGGCAGGAGCCTAGTAACGCTTGTCTATCTTCCTGTCAGATAGTGTAGAGAGTCCAGGGCACTAATGGATAGTGGCGGGATACTTGCCACGTTTATTCTCTCACTGGAACAACACAGCAACCCCAGCAGGGCTTTTCCTTTGGGAGGCTTGTTGCTAGCAAAGCACTTCTGAGGTCTTCTCTAAACACAAATGTTGCATCCGTCAGTCCAGTCACACTGCTGTGAATAGGCCGACGGGGTGTGTTCACACTGCACCAGTCACATCAACTAAGGGGACATGTGTCCACCACCCCACTGTACTGCGTTGCTGGGTGGGTGAGCACCCAGGGTACACGTCACTGCGTCCAGGCTCACAGCATTCTGGGTAGTTTTCAGGAGATATTTCCTGGAGGCCAGAGGAAGTGAGGGGCCATTGAAACATTTTAATGCACAGTTGTATTTTTCTGCAAAGGGGACGCAGGCTGCACTCCTGGGAATGTCAGAGAAGGAGATGCCCAAAAGCAGTTGTAACACCCATACAGCAGAGGCACATGGGGAAAGTTCTGGCCATGTTCTGATTCAGAGCTGGGACAGGGCTCTTTACTCCTAACATCACTCAAACCATGCAACCCTGAGGGATCTTCCAGGGTGATCCAACAGGGGAAATAAACACTAAGAAACCTGCTGGTGAATTACTCTCATTTTCAAAGAATAACCCCTCCACTCCTCCCATTCACTGCAGTGTTTTCACTGCCTCCCAACAGAGAACACCCTGGCAAAGGACGAATGCCAGCTGTGGGGAGGGGACTACACAGCCATACAAGTGGGCGAGACTGTCTGGAGAGGGGAGGTGACCATCATGGTGAGGGAAAGCCCCGTCCTTAATCAAGCTCTGTGGTCAGGCTCCCCTGCTGAGCCCAGCCTGCATTTTAAAGCTCCCCATGCTGGCTGGAAATGCAAGGATGCCCTAGAGGTGCCCAGGGCCACCCGTTTTGGAGAGGCTAGTGCCAGTAGTTGTGCTAGCCCCCTAGCCTTGTGCTCGGTAGAGGGTTAAGGCTGCCAGGGTCTGGCCCCTGCCTAGGTGTGAAGGGATAGGGAGGGGAGATACTTGCCCCCTTCTCTTGCCCCTGGTGCAAACATGAAGGGCCAGGCACTATAGCCCAAGAACATCCCATAATAGTCTGTGCCCCCTTTGAGGCTTTATAGGTCACCCCTGTGTTGCCACAACAGCCACTTGGGACTTTGCAGGTGGGGGAAAAAATTCCATCATTTTGCTCTACAAACACCAGTCCTCTACGCCTTGAGCTAAAGGAGAATCCCCGTGAGCCGTATAGGGCCTTGAAACACAGCTGAGCAGTTCTGATTCTAACCAATAGAGGGCAGTCTCTGTCTCTCTCTCACACACACCAGCCAGTTAATTATAACAAGGCTTGGCAGGATTAGATCTGTATTGTAAGTATTAGTAAATGTCGCTATCACCAAACACACAAACTAATGAAAAAATCTTTCCATCAATAATAATTGAAATTTACAGGTAGGCAGAGTAAGAAAAATGCCACTTTAGAACTTATTAGGGTTTAACTGAAGGATGTATACATTGTATATTTTGACATGTCGTGACAATTTGTGTCTTAATAGTTATAAAGCTTTAACTTTTGATATCTCAGTGTCTACTATCGCTAAATAATTATTGTCCCACCCCCCTAAGTCCCTGCAATGCTGAAAATTTAAACTGATAAAAATTGAAAAATGCTTACGAGCCAGTTTTGTGCAACTGGGAAAAGGCATAAAAATAAAAATAAATGCTTAAATATAAATATTATCCGTTGAAATTATACAAAAAAATAAGAATTGAATTCTGCCTAGCTTGTTTACAACGCAAACTGCATTAATCAAAATGCCCAGTTCTCTTAGCAGTACAGTGCTGGACCCATATTTAATAGATGTGAGGTTCCTGTTGGGTTTTACAGTAGAAAATTGAAGTGCTTTTCATGGCTGAGGCTCCATAATCGGAGTAACAGGAGCCCCGAGGTACACATGAGGGGGCAAGTGAACGTCTCGGCATGCAATTACCAGCGAGGCTATTGTTGGCTGAATTTTGTTTTTCCTCCTCGTGAATGCTGTTCTGCTTCCAAAGATGGCTTACTGGCAAGGAGCAGGGTTAGCATTACACGCGAGGGACGCATGCGGGAGGCAGTATAAATGCAAAGCGAGTTAAGTGAGATGCTGTTATGTTTAATGCGTGCTTGCAAGCTTAAAAGGTCAAGAAGGAATACTGGTGGGGAAAACACTGCGGTCCTGAGTCCTCATTGCCCTGAGCCTACTGAAGTGGTTCAAACCAGTGCTAAGTGCCAAACGCTTTTGATCCTGATTTGGCAACATTTACACTTCCTCACACTAGGGCAGATGATGACACGAGATGCTGGGGAATGGAGAGTTAAGCCTTGTGGCTTTCTTTTATTCTGTGTATTAATCTTGTCCAGGTCCAAAGCCCAGTGGACTCAAGGGGACTCTTCTATGGGGTTTGGATCAGGCATCAATGCACTTTAAAAAACAGCTCAGCTCCAATATTAACTCCTTCCAAGGTGGAACAGGAATTCGTAAACAGAGGGTGGGGGAGTTTATATGGAACAAATGGGTGAAATTCACTTCCTGGTTTTAGGTTTCAGAATAGCAGCCATGTTAATCTGTATCCATAAAAAGAACAGGAGTACTTGTGGCACCTTGGAGACTAACAAATTTATTTGAGCATAAGCTTTCGTGGGCTACAGCCCACTTCATCAGATGCATAGTCCATACCAGCTCCAAGAGGCTAATTAATTAAGATGACCTGTTATCAGCAGGAAAAAAACTTTTGTAGTGATAATCAAGATGGTCAATTACAGACAGTTGACAAGAGGTGGAAGGATAGTCATAAGGAAATAGATTCTATGCATCCAATGAAGTGGGCTGTAGCCCACAAAAACTTATGTTCAAATAAATGTGTCAGTCTCTAAGGTGCCACAAGTACTCCTGTTCTTTTTACTGGTTTTAGATGCTCATTAGTTTACACATTAGTGATAATTGTAGCTAAACACGCATCGCCATTAAGCGAAGTCTCATTAATCACTTGCTCTGCCAGCAGGAAGCCCATACGGTCTCTATATGCACCGAGGACAGATTGGTATTGCATAGTCTGGTCACCGTTCATAGTAATTTGATAAGAAAGAGAAAAGCACATTTATCTCAATTAACAGCAATGAGCTGGGAATTATAGAATTTACTGCTCCCCCTGCCCACCGCTGACAGACAGTAGCATGTCCCCTCACACCCCATTACTTGCAAATGGAAATTTATTGAACTAAGAAGCAGAGCTGGCAATAATCCCTTTCCCCGGTCTGTCTAGGTGCCTGTCTGATCCCATCTCTGCCATCACTGGGGGAGATGAAGGCATTTTGCTGTACAGCATCCCTGGGAAGTTGGGCAAGAGCATTCTCTTCATTGATAGGGACCCGGGAGATTAAGTATCTTGCCTAAGGTCACACAGAGAGAGCCAGGAACTGAACCTAGATTTCCTGAGGCCTGACCCATTGCTTAACCTCCAGATCATCTTAGAATCATAGAACCACAGGGTTAGAAGGGACCACAGGGGACAGCTAGTCTAACCCCCTGCCAAGATGCAGGATATGTTATGTCTAAACCATCCAATACAGATGGCCACCCAGCCTCTTTTGAAAACCTCCAGTGAAGGAGTTTCCATGATTTCCCTAGGCAGTCTGTGCCATTGTCCTACTGTTCTTACAGGTAGGACGTTTTTCCTGAGATTTAGTCTAAATCTGCTATACTGTAGTCTGAACCCATTGGCTTTTGTCCTGCCCACTGTGGCAAGAGAGAACAACTTTTCTCCATCTTTCTTATGGCAGCTTTTCAAGTATTTGAAGACTACTATCATGTCCCCCCTTAATCTCCTGTTTTACAAACTAAACATACTCAGTTTCTTCAGCCTTTGCTCAGATGTCTTGCAGTCCATCCCTTTGATCATTTGCTCACCTCTGGATCCTTTCTAGTGTCTCTACATCTTTTCTATACATTGGCAACCAAAACTGGACACAGTACTCCAGCTGAGGCCTAACCGGTGCCCAGTAGAGCAGTACTATCACCTTCCATCATAGTTGCTTACTTCTCCTCTGCCTGGTGGGTGCTCCACACCCCCTCCCCAGCTCTGCCCCACCCCATCTCTTCCTGCCCCTACACCACCCTTGCTCCACCCCCATTCTACCCATTCCCCAAAGTCCCCACCCCAGCCCCGCCTTTTCCCATCCCAGCCCTGCCCCCATTCCATCCCCTTCCCCCAAGTCTCTGCCCCTGCCCTGTCTCTTCTCCGCCTCCCCCCCGACCGTGTCACATCCCTGCTTCTCCCCCTACCTCCCAGAAAGTCCTAAGCACCTGCCAAACAGCTGTTAGGTGGTGGGGGGTGGGGCGGGAAGTGCTGGGAGGGAGGGGAAAGAGCAGGGACTCGGTGCACTGGGGGAAAGAAGGAGGCGAAGAGGGGGGAGCTTGGTTGCTGGTGGGTGAGGAGCACCTGCTAATTTTTCCCTGTGGTTGCTCCAGCCCTGGAGCACCCATGGAGTTGATGCCTAGGCCTCCCGTGACTTGCATGCTATGCCTCTGTTAATGCAACCCAAAATTGCATTTGCTTTTTTTGCAAAAGCATCGCATTGTTGACTCAGGCTGAGGTTGTGATCCACCATAACTCTCAGATCCTACTCAGCAGCGCTGCTGCCAGTCCAGTTTTCCCCATTCTGTATTTGTTTTTTCTTCTCTAAGTGTAGCCCTTACATTGATCTTTGTTGAATTTCATTCTGTTGTCTATAGCCCAGTTCTCGAGTTTATCAAGGTCCCTTAGAATTTTAGCTCTATCCTCCAAAGTGTTTGCAACTCCCTATAGCTTTGTGTCATCTGCAGATTTCATCAGTGTGCTCTCTATTCCTACATCCAGGTCATTAATAAAGATGTTAAATAACACCAGATCCAGAACGGATCCCTGTGGAACCCCATTTGAGACCTTCTTCTGATCTAACATCATTCCATTAATAGTTACTCTTAGTTTGAAGTTGTTTAACCAATTATGTATCCACTTAAAGGTAGTTCCGCTGATCCTGCATTTCTCCAGCGTACTTATTAGAATGTCATGTGGGACTGTGTCAAAAGCCTTGCTAATGTCCCAATATATTATGTTCGCCGTATTTCCCCTATCCACCAAACCAGTTACCTTGCCAAAGAATGAAATCAAGCTGGTTCTTTCCCCCTTAAGGATGGTCTTGGTGTTTTTTCTTATTCTCAAAGACATTGTAACCAGTCCATAACTCTGCAGCCCTTAAGGATTCATAATCATTACAATGTTTCTCACTATGGATGCCCAGAATTTCCTGGAGATGGCAGGGATAGAAATCAGATCTCTCTGCTTCTTTTTGAGCTGAAGGAGACTCTCCATTCAATGTCAGTGATATAGGGCCTATGACACAGAGCCAAGCAGGTCTAGTACTATCCACCAGAAGTCAGTGATGATCACACAGACCTACAGCCAGCACATTACAGTATATCCCTTCCTCAACGAGGTTAGCTTGCAACAGCTGGGAAAGCTAGAGAGTGGAAAAATGAAAGATGTCCCGTCCTCTTACTTCTTCCTGTCTCACTACATCTCAAGGAATAAGTGAGAGCCGGGGACACAGCTTTAACCCACCACTGCAGTGCAAACCCCCCAGCAGAAGCCTCTCTGCTCTTCCCGCCATTTCAGAGAGGTGGCTTAGCAGTGCAAGCCTTTGGTTTCACTTGCTAGAACCACAAGTTCTATATTCTGTTCCATACAGGTTCTTGTACAGGGCTGTAGCAGAGTTGCCTACCACAGTAATCTATGACAACAAATGGTAAAAGGGAGATGAAGACTGAATTAGTCCAAACAAAAACAGCTATTAATATTACTCAAGGACTGTGTTAAGATCATTCCCGGTAAACAAGAGATGCACGGGACTGGAAATCAATGAACCAAAATGGATGTGTTGGAAATTAAGCCTATCTGGTGAACAAAATAATGAGAGGATGGGCTATCCCTCCCTTTTGGGGTCCTGAAAAGCAGACTTTTTGGAGAAAAAGCTGGTTACCATGACACTGGCTGGCTGAAAGACAAGAGAAGGGGAAGACACAAGCTTCCTCATCATGGCTGCCACCCTAGAGTTGCCAATTATGGTTGGATGTGTTCCTGGAGATTTCATCACATGACAATCTTTAATTCCTGGAGACTCCAGGCCAATCCTGGAGGGCTGGCAACCCTGTGCCACCCCCGCCGATCCACTGTGACATTGTTGGGCCTTTGTCTTCCTAATTCTGAAATGCGCCCTGAGCAGATCAGGCCAAGAGAGGTGCCCAGACAACATCTCCACCCATTTTCCTTCTGTCTAAGAAAAGTTTGGCTGTTGGCTAAGACTCCATGTTTCACAACACTGCTATAAGCCTGTGACCAGAAAGGCAGCTAAATGCAATGTACTAAATAGCTCAATGCTGCTACAAGTTTGCCAGGGCTCAGAGTGGCTGATCAGACCAGCTGCTGGGCCTGTGTTTTTCTAGCCATGATGTTGCAAGTGACACCAGCGAGTGAAGCTGCATTTTCTGTCTTTGCTGTTATTTTTCTTTCCTCTTTTTTGTGTTTGTCGTCTTTTGTCTCCCAGGAAATGGGATTGGACAGGAACAAAAAGAGCAACTGCTTCAGCCCATCCTCACTACTTCTCTTTCCCTCAAAACGACAATTACCACCATCTCTGATGCACCAAAGAGACTGTCAAACTCTGTCAAAGAGATTTGTAAAGACAAAGAGAACAGGGAATGTTGTTAAAACGAAGGCTTTATTTAATACTTTACATTTCAAACACTTGAACTGCTTTTCCCTCCCCACCCCCATCTTTAATAAAGTGTTCATAGATTCATAACTCTAGGACTGGAAGGGACCTCGAGAGGTCATCGAGTCCAGTCCCCTGCCCTCATGGCAGGACCAAATACTGTCTAGACCATCCCTGACAGACATTTATCTAACCTACTCTTAAATATCTCCAGAGATGGAGATTCCACAACCTCCCTAGACAATCTATTCCAGTGTTTAACTACCCTGACAGTTAGAAACTTTTTCCTAATGTCCAACCTAAATCTCTCTTGCTGCAGTTTAAGCACATTGCTTCTTGTTCTATCATTAGAGGCTAAGGTGAATAAGCTTTCTCCCTCCTCCTGGTGACACCCTTTTAGATACCTGAAAACTGCTATCATGTCCCCTCTCAGTCTTCTCTTTTCCAAACTAAATAAACCCAATTCTTTTAGCCTTCCTTCATAGGTCATGTTCTCAAGACCTTTAATCATTCTTGTTGCTCTTCTCCGGACCCTCTCCAATTTCTCCACATCTTTCTTGAAATGTGGTGCCCAGAACTGGACACAATACTTCAGTTGAGGCCTACCAGCGCAGAGTAGAGCGGAAGAATGACTTCTCGTGTCTTGTTTACAACACACCTATTAATGCATCCCAGAATCATGTTTGCTTTTTTTGCAACAGTATCACACTGTTGACTCATATTTAGCTTGCGATCCACTATGACCCCTAGATCTCTTTCTGCCATACTCCTTGCTAGACAGTCTCTTCCCATTCTGTATGTGTGAAACTGATTATTCTTTCATATGTGGAGCACTTTGCATTTGTCTTTATTGAACTTCATCCGGTTTACCTCAGACCATTTCTCCAATTTGTCCAGATCATTTTGAATTTTGACCCTGTCCTCCAAAGCAGTTGCAATCCCTCCGAGTTTGGTATCGTCTGCAAACTTAATAAGCGTACTTTCTATGCCAACATCTAAGTCGTTGATGAAGATATTGAACAGAGTCGGTCCCAAAACAGACCCCTGCGGAACCCCACTTGTTATACCTTTCCAGCAGGATTGGGAGTCATTAATAACTACTCTCTGAGTACGGTTATCCAGCCAGTTATGCACTCACCTTATAGTAGCCCCATCTAAATTGTATTTGCCTAGTTTATCGATAAGGATATCATGCGAGACCGTATCAAATGCCTTACTAAAGTCTAGGTATACCACATCCACCGCTTCTCCCTTATCCACAAGTCTCGTTATCCTATCAAAGAAAGCTATCAGATTGGTTTGACACGATTTGTTTTTTACAAATCCATGCTGGCTATTCCCTATCACCTTACCACCTTCCAAATGTTTGCAGATGATTTCTTTAATTACTTTCTCCATTATCTTCCCTGGCACAGAAGTTAAACTAACTGGTCTGTAGTTTCCTGCATTGTTTTTATTTCCCTTTTTGTAGATGGGCACTATATTTGCCCATTATATTTGTTAAAAAGATTTTTAATGGTGCGTTTGGCCTGGTGCTAATGTAACCCACACACCTCCTGGGTGTGGTGTTCTGTCCCATCTAGTGGCACTGAGACCACTTAGAGTAGAGGTGGGCAAAATACGGCCTCTCTGTAGTGTATTAAATTGCTCCCCATAGGAAGATGCTACTTATGAGCACCAGGACTGGCAGTGGTAAGTAGCAGATCATAAGTACCACATTCCTACGGGAGCAATTTAATACACTACACCTGGCCCTCCATACAGTTTTGGAACCCCGATGTGTCTCTTGGGCCAAAAATTTTGCCCACCCCTGACTTAGAGAGAGTTAAATGAGTCTGCTCTACCCCCCTAGTTAAGAGCCAATTGGCTTTTAGCTCATGTGGTAGAGGCTCATACGCTAAGCATCAGAGATCTCAGGTTTGATTGTGCCCACTGACCATCGAGGTCTGTCGGTGTTACACTAATCAATGTTCCCTCTAATTTTTTTATATCCATGAGCAGAATGAATTTTGTTATGTGCACCAATATGGAGGCGATGTGTGGCGGAGGGTGGGACCAAGGGCTTCAGACTGTGGGAGAGGGCTCAGGGCTGGGAGTGTGGGCTCTGGGGTGGGGCCAGGGATGAGGGGTTTGGGGTACGGGAGGGGGCTCAGGTCAGGGGCAGAGGTTTGGAGTGCAGAGGGTAGGGTGAGAGCTCCGGCTGGAGGTGCAGGTTTGGGGTGTGGCTGGGGATGAGGGGAGTGGGGTGCAGGCTGCCCCAGGCCTGTGGCAGAGCGTGAGGACCCCCCCCACCCTCTCTCATCACAGCATCCTGGGACCAGGGGAGAGGTACCTCTCCCCACCACACCTCTGCAAAAGTCCCTACCTCTCTCCTCTCCAGTCCAGGCCCCTGTGGCTGCGCAGCTTAGAGGGAACTTAGGTGCTAAACCCGTTGAGGTCTCTGTATGCCAAGCTCCAAACCTTGTTAACTCTGTTTCAAGTTAGACAGTTTCGGGGTCATGTTAACACCTTTGACTTGTTGGGCCCCTGTATTCCATCCAAAATTAATCCAACAGGGCGTAGCCCTTTTATCCTTTCAGCATCAGTAAATCAAGTTCCCTGCACAGCTGACTGCTTGTATCTCGTCTCTCCTTCTACTTTTGGGGGCCACTCTGCCTCTATTTTCCCCTAACTCCAGGGCCCCTCTAAGAACTCAGTCTCCAGTGGACTTTTAAGCTCTAAATCCTTTTATTCCCTCTTCCGTTCTCCTCAGGTTAGCAACAGAGTTTGTCAAAAAGCAAACAAACTAGAACTCAAAAGTGCAAAATAAAGTTGTGTGTTGGTTCTTTAAGCTGGACTCACTCCAGAGGGTTTCAGCTTCTCTTCTTTAGAGCCTCAGCTTCCCTGGTTTACTGCCAGGCTCTGACTGTCTCAGCCACACTCACACCGGCACTGTTCTGCTGCCATTTGTACTGGAAGTGCCTGGTTCCTCTCATGGGGGGCTCATCTTGCAATCAGGGCTGGCTTAGCCTGAGGCTCTCCAGCCCAGGGGCAAGCCTCCCTGTTACACTCCCATTACCCTTCTTGTCAGAGGAGGCATTTGCCTCTAAGGCCTTTGGCCAGGATGCCTCATCTTCCTGTCTAGTAGGTGGTATACTGACTTGCTGGGGGCCTCCCTGCACCCCCAAAGTGGCACTCTGTGTCTACAGCATGTAGAGTGCTTTGGGAGAAAGGTCCCAGAGGGATATAAACTCTCTCATGACTCTAACCCCAAGCTCTGGGTGTCCCTAAACCTCTGATTGCCATAAGCTAGGACTGGATGACAGCGGATGCATTACTCGATAATTGCCCTGTTCTGTTCATTCCTTCTGTGGCACCTGGCATCAGCCACCGTGGGAAGACAGGCCACTGGGCTAGATGGCCCGTTGGTCTGACCCAGGATGGCTGTTCTTATGTACTTCTTGCCCCAGCTACCCTCTGGATGTGTTGTGTGTAAGCACCATGTACACTCCTCATCCCTTGAGGCTATAGGAGTCAATAGCTGGGCCTGCTACGTCCCAGATCTCTGGGAGCTTGTGATTAATGCTTTAGGACTCAGGGGACAGGCTCCAGCCCCAACTCAACCCCTTTGTGCTGCCTTTCTTATGGCCAGACAATTTGCTGAGCAAGGCTGAACTCTTCCTGTTCTACACTTGTTTACCACAAACAGATAGACCACCACAAATACCTCCTATTGGTGTTACAGGTACAGTCCCAACTGAGATCAGGGGCCCCGTTATGCCTGGCACTGTAAATACACAGACTGGGAAAGAGACCCTACTCTGGAGAGCTTACCATCTCAACAGAAAAGAGAAAAAAGTTGGGGGGAACGGAGAGAGAAGAAGGGACTTGCCCAAGATCAAACAGCAGGTCAGTGGCAGAGGTAGGAATGGAGCCCAGGCTTCCTGACTCCCAGGTGGGTGCCTGCACCATTGGATCACAGCTGCAATACTCAACTCTCAGGACCAAGTGGGAAACACAGAGCAATTTGCCCTGCTACCTGGCAAATGTGAGCAGAGGGCCAAATGCCTCTCCTCCTTTCTTTTTGGTATTCAGCGCCAGGGCAGGAATAAATCAGGATGCCTTTAATATTCCTGCAGGTCAAATATTTAACTCAAAAAGAATCACACTGTAATTCAGCATGAATGAATGCCCACTTGTTACGACTCAGCCTGAGCAGACTCCTGCCTCCATGGTTTTGTTTGTTTTCTTGGTAATAAGCTCCCTCACCACTTCTGTGTTTCCAAAGGAAGAATAAAACAGCATCCAGCCTTCTTTGGGCAGATAGAGTCATCAGAGACACGACAAGCAAAGATGTTCTTGGAGCCTGGGGCTGGCTTGGACGTCAGCCCAGGCTTCTCTGGAATGTGAGCCAGCTTTGCTGAAAGGTTCATGAGCTTCGGAGAGCTGGATCTAAGCTTCCTTATAAAAGTTTCTCGTGGCTCTGCCAATGGCAGACTTGGGCACAAGTCTCAACCATCACCACAGTGGTCCCACTGAAGTCAATGAGAATCTTGCTTTCGCCTTCAATGGGGCCAGGATTTCATGGGGCTATTTATTAGCTTTTTTATTGTGGGGGAGAGAAACAGGGAAACTCCATTTGTTGTCCTCCCATTTATCTCCCCCACTACTGCCGCCCTTAGGCTGCCTAGTCACAGGCACCTTGGGCATTGCTTGTGGCACGAGTATTGCACTTGAGTCAGCTGGAGGTGATGAGGGCTTATACTGGATGCAATGCAGGACCTCTTTCCTTCTCCTCTCCATGTAGAGCCAGGTATGCTGCCTCTCCAGCTCTCCTCTTGGTTCCAGTGGTGGCTTCTGGCTCCTTCTCTCTAACAACCTTTCCATGCTTCCGGTTCTGCCTGTGGATCCTGAAATCTACAGTATAATGTTGTGTTTCCCATTACCTATCTGATTTAACCCTTCAGTAGCTAAGGACTATCACATTGAGCCGCTGACCTGCTGAACATCTGCTAATAGCTTCCAGTTGACTAGGTGTTAGTAACAAACATCATCTCAGTAATACTATTCTATCAGGACACTCCACCACCAATGCTGTTTAGGGGTTCTGCTGTGGAAGGGTCTGACTGTTCAGGGACCTAGGGGTGCTGGGGTTGCTTCCGCACCCTCTGGCTTGAAGTGGTTTCCATCATATATAGCATTTACAGTTTGGTTCAATGGCTCTCAGCACCCTCACTATACAAATTGCTCCAGCGCCCCTACCTAGGATTTGCTAGATAGGATCAGAGCTGTGGTGTACCTAACCCGGTATCCTGTCTTTGACAGTGGCCAGTGCGAGATGCTTCAGGGGAAATTTCAAGAAGCCCTACAGAAGGGAGTGATGGGATAGTCTGCCCCCAAGGAAAGTTTCCTCCTGACCCCTATTAGTCGGAGACTGACCTGCCCTGAAACATGAACATTTGTATCTCTGACAAAACTCATCCGATCGGTTAAAGATTTAAAAACGTTGTGACCTTGGATGTACTTGTTATTCATAGAGAGTGGGGTTTTCTTAAGGGGAAGCTCCTCAGCTGGTGTCAATTGTCATAGGCCCATTGGCTTAAAAGTGACTCAGAACACAAGCCCCAATGTCTTTCAGTGGGATTTGGGCTCCTAAGATTTAGGTGCTTTGGAAAATCTGATTCTTAGGCAGTGTTTGTGCAAGTGGTTTTCCCTTTCTTTCTTCAAAAGGGGTGAAAATATTGAGATGATCAGAGACCAGCTCATTGAGAGTTACAGAAGGTGCAGCAGCAGCTTGGTACAGAGGTTTCCACTGTAAAAATAAAGTCCTGTTGAAGTTGTTAGTAGGTTGCCTGGTTGATACAACATTTTGGCAATGAAGATGAGATCTTCTGCCTCTGAACCCACCTGCACCCTTTCTGCAAAGCCCAGGTGAGCCTCCAATTGCTTTTACTGCCTGGATCCATATATTCAAGACTTATCTGCTTGCAATCAGTGCTACAGAGATTTCTGAAGTAATAAAGCATGCTCTGCTAATCCATTGCCTTGGAGCAGAAAAGCAGCGTATATTTTACACTTTCCCCCTTGCAGATGATAAATATGAGACTGCACTCACTGCATTAAAGAACTTTTTTGTGCCAAAAGTGAATGTAGTAGCTAATCACTACAGATTTTGCCAGCGTGAGCAGAAACCAGGGGACACTATAATGCAGTATATTGCTTCCTTGAGGAGTCTGATTGTAACTTGTGACTTTGGGAATATGGCAGATGAGATGATCAGAGACCAGCTCCTTGAGAGTTACAGAAGGTGCAGCAGCAGCTTAGTACAGAGGTTTCCACTGTAAAAATAAAATCCTGTTGAAGTTGTTAGTACCTTGCTTGGTTGATACAACAGATATTCAGAGCAAAATTCATCCCTCAGATCCTTACTGCGGTTTGCTAGCTGTGTGGGTCAGAGAATAGAATTCAGCTCTGAGTGGTGAAAATGGATTGGAGCCTATGGATGCAGCTAAATGAATTGAAGTATTCCCACAATCTTGTTCTTGCCTGGAGAAACAGATCCTACTGGACCCTTTGCTTCCATTGACCACTGGCAGGAGTGCTATATAGAAATAATGGCCTCATATAGACAGGTTCTAACTAAATCCCATTGGTTTCAATGGCAGTCGCAGATAACAAGAATCTTTCAGGTCAGACACAGTGTCCCCAAGGTCACACTCTGGAGGCAGCTTATGGATTTCAAGTACCTATTCAGATTACCTTAAGGGACTTCTGGGCCACAGGGTGATGGATGGGTCTATGTCCTTCAGCTTATGGCATAGTGGTATATTGGCAGTTCTGTAAAAGCGCAGTATGCTGGATTGTAGGGTTAGTGTCTGTGACAGGTGAACCAGTGATGAATGTTATTGTATGAGCTGTGTGAAATATGGAGGGCTTTTGTTTTTAATATAGCTTTCTACTGAGTTCATAGCCATATACAAATCAAACTAATGGAACACATTGCCCAGATACTTTCAACTTGAGCATTAATCTTGGACTTCTAATTTACCACTCTTCTGTATTTGCCAAATGGAGCAGAAATAAAGTTCTTACAGTTAGTTTTGAAAATAGGAAGTTCAGCACACCTTTTCCACCATGTGCGGTATTCTTTGGAACTAGTCGTTATGGCCCTGGTACAGAAAAGCACAAGGCTGAGGTTGAGCCCCATGCTTAAGGGTGGTGCTGAAACAGGGCCTGCAAGAGTGGTGCAGCTCAGATTTCCAAGCTCTAACTGTTGGATGTTTCCCTACTAGGAATGATATTTTAACAAGCTTTTGTGCTTTTGCATTCACTGTTCTGATATTATCTATTCCCAAGTTTACCCTCCGTTAGGAGAACGTAATAGTTCTCATTCCAGTAATAGTTTTGGTAAGATTTATAATTCTGCTAATACTGATGTATTTTTGGGCAATACAAAATTATCAGTTCCAAATTCCCTCGACCACAGACTTGCAGGGATACAATAGACTTTAAATAATAATTCATATTGAGTTTCCATCAGGTTGCAGGCAATGGCACTGCTGGTGTTCATTATTATTGCGTACCATTCTTTTTTCTTTTGGATATCAAAGGCTCTCTAATGTACTTTTTTAGCTAATCATGTTAATTACATTATATACTGAGGATATGCATAAGAGTCTTGATGAACTGATGCCTTAGTTAGGGAGCCATTATCCAGAATACTACTTCTTTGGGTTAAGTCCAAGCATCCATTTGTATCTTAAAATTGGGGCTGCCCATAATATTCAAGACAGCTAATTAAAACTAGTCACTCAACCCTGTCAAAGGCCTTCTCTGAATCCAGAGATAACAAGGCAAGTTCCTGTTTCTTTGACCATGCCAAGTGAATGCAATTTCAGTCACCATGATAGACTATTTGAAGACTGAATTCTGGTAATATGGCTTGCCTGACCTTCATAGATCAATTGTTTGATTACAGGCTCCATTCTTGTTGCCAGTATTTTAGCAAAAATGCTTCTAGCTATACTTAGATGAGAAATCAGTCAGGATTTCCTAGACCTGTGAATTTCCCCTCCTGTGCTAGATTGCCAGGAGATTACCCTTTGACAGAACTTCAAACACCTCATTTCCAATCTGAATTTGTCTAACTTCCACTTCCAGCCATTGGATCATGTTATATCTTTTTTTTGCTACATTGAAGAGTCCATTATTAAAGTACCATGTAGGTACTTATAGACGGCAATCAAGTCACCCTTAACCTTCTCTTTGTCACTATAAGGCACGTTTTCTAATCCTTTAACCATTCACATGGCTCTTCTCTGAACCCACTCCAATTTATCAACATCCTTCTTGAATTGTGGGCACTAGAACTGGACACAGTAGTCCAGCAGGGTTTGCACCAGTGCTAAATATAGAGGCAAAATAACCTCTCAGTTCCTACTTGAATTCCTCTGTTTACTCATTGCAGGATCACATTAGCTTTTTTGGCCAAAGTGTCACATTGGGAGCTCATGTTAGCTGATTACAGACATGCCAACTCTCGAGGCGTACGGTGGCAGCTTAAAGACTAACAATTTATTTGGACATAAGCTTTCATGGGTAAAAAAACCCACTTCTTCAGATGCATGGACTTATGCCCAAGCTTATGTCCAAATAAATTTGTTAGTCTTTTAAGGTGACACTGGACTCTTCGTTGTTTTTGTGGATACAGACTAACATGGCCACCCCCCGATACTTGATGCCAACTCTTGTGAATTGAACATGAGAGTTGTGATTCTGAGTAAAATTAAGCTTCACTAATGATAGAAGTCTCAAATGTCAGGATTTTTTTCATCCACAGAACATTCTTCAAATGTGTTTCCAGTGAAACAGGAGTTACTCTATCCTAAACAAAGGAATATGATTTCTCTGCTGGGCGGTTGCTTCCAAAGTACTTTGAAAGAGGATGAGAATACATTTACATGTCAGATAAACAAAGCTATCAAGCTAGTAAGGGGTGGGGGAACAGACAGTGATGGCTACACCTCAGCAGGGAAAAGAAACTTCCTCTGAGATATAAAGAAGGAAGGGGAAGGGCCAAACCTTAAATTAGCAATTGAATCAACTAAAATAAAAAATCCTGATATTTGAGAGTTCTAAAAGCTAGGCTTAATTTCACTTAGAAATCCTGCCAGCCGCCATGCATCCCCGCCCCCCTCACTCCCAGCCTAAGGAGGGTGAAGAACCCTAAGGAGCAGAGGTGAGGCTGAGGGCTGCAGGGGGACAGAAGTGAGGAGGATGGGGGCTGATGGGGTGAGGAGGCTGTATTGATTGTGGGTTCTGAGCTGATGGGATGAGTGGAGGGTGAACTGAAGTTGGCAATACTGTGATTTTTCCACCACGACTCCTACATCTTTTTCAGAGTCACTGCTTCCCGGGATAGAGTCCCCCATCCTATAAGTATAGCTTACATTATTAGATGTACACATTTACATTTTCCCATATTAAAATGCATATCATTTGCTTATGCCCAGTTTACCAAGGGATCCAGATCGCTTGAACCAGTGGCCTGCCTTCTTCATTATTTACCACTCCCCCATCTTTTGTATCATTTGCAAACTTTTATCAGTGATGATTTTTCCCCAGGTCATTGGTAAAGATGTTAAATAGCAGAGGGTCAAGAACTGATTCCTGTAGCACGCCAATGGAAACACACCTGCTCGATGACAATTCCCCATTTACAATTACATTTTGAAACCTATCAGTTAGCCAGTTTTGTATCCATTTAATGTGTAGCATGTTAATTTTATATTGTTCTAGTTTTTTAATCAAAATGTTGCACAACACGAAGCCAAATGCCTTACAGAAGTTTAAGTATATTACGTCGACACTATTATCTTTATGAGCCAAATTTGTAATCTCATTGTAGACGTGCGGACTCACCCCTGAGGTGCCTCTGCCTTTCCCCAGCTCTGCTCCACTCAGGTACCCTATCTCCAGCTCCCTGCTGCCAGGTCCTTCTCCCTCTACAGCCAGAGGGAGACTCTTGAGCTCCTGGCTCCCAGCCTCTTTATACAGGCCAGCTGTGGCCTGATTGAGGTGTGGCCCAGCTGCAGCCACTTCCCAATCAGCCCAGTTTAGCAGCTCCCAGCCACAACCTTCCCCCAGGGCTGTTTTAAGCCCTTCGGGGCAGGAGCAGGGTAACCACCCTGCTACACTCATCAAATAAAGGTAAAAGTTAGTTTGACAGAATCTACTTTCCATAAATCCATGTTGAGTTTTGTTAATTACATTGATCTCTCTGAATTCTTCATTAATCAAGTCCTGAATCAGCCTCTCTGTTATCTTGCCTGGGATTGATGTCAGGTTGACAGGCCTGTAATTATCAGGATCATCCTGTTTACTGTTTTTAAAAATTGGCCCAACACTAACTGTCGTCCAGACTTCTGGAAGTTTCCCAGTGCTCCAAGACTTATTGAAAAGCAATACTAAAGGTCCAGCAAGCTCATGAGCCAGCTCTTTTAAAACTCGTGGATGCAAGAGAGAGAAGGTTCGGGGGGAGAGAGAGAGGGTGAGTAGCTTTATCAGTGGAGAGAGAACAAAAGGAAAAATAAAGTGGAATAAAGGGAGTGTAAATGCTACATAATATAGATAACTATATATTTCTTGACAAATCTCAATAAAGGGAGTGTATCTACCTCTTTTGCCTGCCCTTCAGGTGAGTAATTTTATATCCCAACCCTAACTGTGTTCTGTTCCGTCCCTTTCCCTTCAGTTCCTCTTTTACTTGAATAAAGAGCATCCTTCTTCTCTGAAGCCCTGATTGAGGAAAGCCTGATGCAATCCACTGCTCAGTGTGTTATTTGTCCCCACCGCACCTGCTCTGTAGAAGCAGTGTGTCTATTACAGCTCACAGCTACAGAGCCTGGGTCTTTAGCTCAAGCTGTAGAAAGAATCTCACGCTTTTAGCGCTGGGTCCCTGGGTCAGTCCTTGGTGTTGGTCGAGCGGATGGGTGTCACACTAGCACAATAAGACCCTATTGCAATATAAATAATAACAGAAGCAATCTTTTTCAGGAAAGCTCTTCAGCATGTCTTTAATTAGTGTGTAAGCCCCTCTTAAGTCAGCGATGGATATATAAGGACTTGAGTATATGCCTAAGTGCTTGTCTCCATTTCAGGGCCATCTAGGAAGAACATTATTATTTTCTCATTGTAGATCAGTGCAGCCACGTCCCTGGCTAATTTTAAGACCTTTTCTTTATCTTGAAATTATATTACTCCAGGGGCTTTGGAAGGGGTCAGATGGGAGTTCTCAAGATCTGGCTCAGCATCCTGTGCTGCAGAGATTTCCTTGAGGAATTTATGAAGCAGTGCACATCTCCTCCTCTGCCCCACAGAGACCCTCTAACTTCAAGTGGATAAATAGAAGGTGGGAGTAAATAATATGCAAGGATCTCCAGTGTTCAGAGAGGGGCTGAGAGAAGGCATACAGGCCAGGAAAAGCCCTAAGCTATGGCTGGAGCACTGGACAGGCTGCACTGGTATACTATACTCTGTTTCTGCCATGGACAATTAGCTCCAGAGGACTTTTCCAGACACTGATGAGTGCTAATGGTGCATCATGCATTGCCTGGCTGCTGTCTGTCTATCTACCACATCTGTCAGTTAGGCATTGAGCTAGCAAAGACATATCCAGCACAGGATGGAGTTTGCAATTCTTTCAGGATCCCTGACAGGTGGCTTGTGAGAGGAGCAAATGGACATGCCTTGTTTGGGAGGTTTATGTGAGATTTCCCAGCAAAGCAGAAGAGGGCAGCAAAGCACAGGGATAGAGAAGACCAGCTCCTTGCAGTTCTTGACAGAGAGTGTTGAACAATTTCAGAAAGCGACCGTTCATGCAGAGTCATTGCATGTTGTGTGTGGCTGAGGATGCTATTTGCACTCCCGCCCAGAGACGTCGATCCTGGCAATTAGCTAATGAAGGCTACTCAGAGCAAGCTGCTAGCAGAGGGAGTTATGCTGGGCTAGAGAAGGGATCTGTTAATGATTTGGGGACCCTGTCCTGACAGCCGGCTCTGCACTCTGAGGCTCATATCCTCAAATCCGTTTTACCCTGTATAAAGCTTATACCGGGTAAACTAATAAATTGTTCACTCTCTATAACACTGATAAAGAGATATGCACAGCTGTTTGCTCCCCCAGGTATTAATACATACTCTGAGTTAATTAATAAGTAAAAAGTGATTTTATTAAATACAGAAAGTAGGATTTAAGTGGCTCCAAGTAGTAACAGACAGAACAAAGTAAGTCACCAAGCAAAATAAAATAAAATGCACAAATCTATGTCTAATCAAACTGAATACAGATAATCTCACCCTCAGAGATGCTTCAGTAAGTTTTTTCCTCAGACTGGACCCCTTCTGGGCCTGGGCACAATCCTTTCCCCTGGTACAGCTCTTGTTTCAGCTCAGGGGATAACTAGGGGATTCTTCAAGATGGCTCTTTTCCCTCTTTGTTCTCTTCCACCCTTTTATATATCTTTTGCAAAAGGTGGGAATCCTTTTGTCCCTCTTTGAGTTCCCATCCCCTCCTTCTCAATGGAAAGACACTAGGTTAAAGATGGATTCCAGTTCAGGTGACATGATCACATGTCACTGCAAGACTTCATTGCCCACTTGCCAGCACACATACATACAGGAAGACTTACAGGTAAAACACACCCATCTGCAGACAATGGTCCTAGTTAATGGGAGTCATCAAGATTCCAAACCATAATTAATGGGCCACACTTTGCATAATTACAATAGGCCCTCAGAGTTATATTTCATATTTCTAGTTTCAGATACACGAGTGATACATTTATACAAATAGGATGATCACACTGAGTAGATTATAAGCTTCGTAATGATACCTTACAAGAAACCTTTTGCATGAAGCATCTCTCAGCTACATTATATTCACTTATTATGAAATGTTTATAAAACCATATAGACTGTCCAACGTCTCAGAATGTATTAGATTACTTTTATTTTCTATGTGTGATTTCTTTTGCAAAACAGAGGGAGGATAAAATTGGGGTCTATGTGTAACTTTAAAGTTTTGCCCAGCAGGAAACCCTCTATGTTTTGAATCTGTTTGTCTGTGAGATTATCTGGCATTCTAATCTCGCAGAGGTATTCCTTTCAGCTTTTTCTTTAATTAAAATTCTTCTTTTAAGAATCTGATTGATTTTTCATTGTTTTAAGATCCAAGGGTTTTGGATCTGTGTTCACCAGGACTAATTGATGAGGGTATACTCTCAAGCCTACCCAGGAACAGGGGTGTAAGTACTTGGAGGGGAGGAATTAGTCTCAAATCTGCCCAGGAAAGGAGTGAGGGCAGGGGTTAGGGACTTGGGAAATAGCTGGGGAAAGGCAGAGTTCCAAGTGGGTCTCCCCTAAAATTTGGAACACGCTTGGTGGTGGCAGCTTACTGTTAACTTAAGCTGGTAAATAAGCTTAGGCGGTCTTTCTTGCAGGTCCCCACATCTGTACTCTAAAGTTCAGAGTGGGGAGGGAACCTTGACACCTGCCATTTGGACTGTTAGATTGTTCAGACTGTTGTCTGGCTGCTATTTTCAGGTGCATTGGGATTGTTGTCCTGCGGGGCAACAGAGCATAACTGCCCAGGGACAGAGGCAGTTGTGAGCAACATGGTCTGTGACGTGCATGGTATATGCAAAACTGCTGTGCGGCTGCACATGTGTGCAGTTTGCAGGGAATGTTGGTTATGGCTCCTTTGCCTCATCTGAGCTTACTAATGGACCAGACCAAAGAGTATAAAGTTATGGGTGGAACATACAAATTACCAGACTGGATCAGGCCTAGGGTCCAACTAGCCCAGTATCCTGTCTTTAAGAGTGGCTAGTATAGAGGAAGCTGTAAGAACCCCATAGTAGGCAGATGTGGGGTAATCTGTCCCGCACCTATGTCCCACCCTGGTCTGAAAATTGGAGATTGGGTCCAGCCCTGAAGCATGAGGTTTAATATTCCTTCCATACATTTTTGCTACCATTAATTATAACTCTGACTCTTCCTGCTATGCATATAAATGTCCAATCCCATTTGGCCCTAACTGGAAACTAAGTAAGCAATAGGATCAGACTTTCAGGGAGTTTCTCCATATGGCTGGAAAGGGTTGGTGTGCTGTTCTTTGCATTAAAGCTGCAGAGCTTGTACTGTAATAGTTAAATTATTGTATTTAAACATTACATAACTCTGACATAGAATAATGGAAATGGAGGGCTGGGAGGGGCCTCAAGAGGTCTTCTAAACCAGCCCCCTGCACTGAGGCAGGACCACGTAAACCTAGACCATCTCTGACAGGTGTTTCTCCAACCTGTTCTTAAAAATCTACAAGGACGAGGATTTCACAACCTCTCTTGGAAGCCTGTTCCAGAGCTTAAATATCCTTATAGTTAGAAAGCTTTCCTAATATCTTACCTAAATCTCCCTTGCTGCTGATTAAGCCAATTATATCTTGTTCTGCCTTCAGTGGACAAAGAGAACAGTTGATCATTGTCCTCTATTATAACAGCCCTTTACATACGTGAAAACTGTTATCAGCTCACCCTTCAGTCATCTTCTCTCAAGACTAAACATGCCCCGTGTTTTTAACTTTTCCTCATTGATCAGGTTTTCTAACCTTTTTATCAAGAACATAGGACAGGAAGTAATCTCCTGGGTTATCACGTCCAGTCCCATGCTATATCAGCAACTCCGTCATATAAGCCCAGTCCTAAACTTATCAAGCTCCATTCAAACATTATCAACATTAAATGAGAATGTTGAAATGATTAATTTTGACATTTTTCCACTGGAAATTTCACTGAAATTTACATGCCCCTGCAGAATGTTTCCAATAAGGCTGCGTTTTTTGATGGAAAACTGTTCTCTCAAGTTTTTCTTGACCAGTACTAATTGTAACGTACCAGAATAGTGGCTTGTGTTTGGTAACCTGAGCTGAGCCATCTTCATGAATGAAACCAGGGCAGGTGTCCCATATCCGCCCTCTGTGGCATGCGTTTGAGCTCTTGAAATCGAGGATACACGTCTTCCCAACCTCCCCTTCCTTATCCTAGCTAGGATGTGGTAATAACACACCTAAATCATTCGGTGATGAATTGGAATCATTAGAATTCCACCCCCTGCCTGACTCTTGTTACCTCATATTAATCACAACTGCAGTCTGAAATTGCCAGTATGCAACTGCTACGCAGGGCTTTTATTGCATGTCTTTCCTCATGCTGGCATGTGGACCATCAAGATTTGTTCCTGGTGATTTAAAGGAGGAACATGATCAGGTTTAGTTAAAGTCAGATGTGTAGCTGAAGCACCTGGCCTATGTTTCACGCATTAAAATTGTGTTCCTGACATATTAATTGGATATTCAGCTGACGTGATCTTCTCTCATGCTTGCAGATGAGTGAAGGACTAAGTTTGAATTGAAATTATACAAGTGCTGTTGTTATTATTATTAGTATTAATTATTCATTATCTTCTATACTACAGTAAGGCCTAGAGACCCGAACAAAGTGTGAGATGCTCCTTCCCTGAAGACCTTACCATCTAGATGGACAAGACAGACTGAGGGTGAATGAGAAGATTATTATCCCCACTAGGTAGATGGGGAGCTGGGGCATAGAGAAGTTAAGGCCAAAAGTGATGATTAATTTTGGATGTCTGGAGAAAGTGAGGAACACTCAACTGAAGACTAAATGTCTTGGAGGTGTTTCAAATAGGACACCCCAAAATAATATCAGGGCACCCAAAAGTAGCTCAGCTCCTCCAGTGACTTGCCTCTGAGGTCTCAGGAAATCTATAGCAGAGATAGGTAGCAAACCCGCATCTCCTGAGTTACACGGCAGCGCTGTAACCACGAGACCATCCTTCCTCATGACTGATGTCCTTTAGAAAATTATCTAACTGGGTGAACCTACTATTCTAAACACCATCAACTGTGCCCAGACATAAGTGCAAGCCTAAAAATGGAAACCAGGGTTTAAAAATCGGGGGTCTAAATCCTGTCCCCACCGAAGTCAACAGGAGTTTGGTTATTGACATCAGTGTGGCCAAGAGTTCATCGCTGGCCCCTACCCTAGAGAGCCCAAATCAACTAACCTGAGGTGGACAAATTTCACTCAAGGTTCTGTGGAATGGAGAGGCACGGGAGTGGGGTGTCTGGTGGGCAATCTGGAGCACCAAGCCTAGAATATTTGGTCTTTTGTAAACCCAGCTGTGATGATTCCCTCAAAGTCACAGCTCCATTTAGTGCTGGTTTGGATCGTCTTCATTTAACAGAACTTCTTAGTTAGCTGGTGGGGTGCTGTCCCAGGCAGCTGCTTGTGGGAGACACTAGAATATTTGCTGAGCCTTGGTAACCATTCCTGGTTACCAACTTTCCACGTGATAAGTTTATATCTCTGCTTACTTTTGTGGGATGACAATTTGTATGTTGCTAATAGAGCAAAGAAACGAGGATATTTTGCTTTACAATGTCAAGAACAACTTGAGTGCAACAACCTGTTAGTCTTTAAGGTGCCACTGGACTCCTTGTTGTTTTTGTGTGCAACTTGTTAAAAACATAGCAAAATTCAATAAAAACAACATACACAAATGTTCTAAAATTTCTGCTAAAGGAAGTTTAGGTACATTAAGTTCATGTTGCTCCAGCACGCTGTATGGAGACAGATTCTCTGGTTTTATAGTTCTGTGTTTATCATACATAGCAGTGCAGTGTAATGCAAAAAGGATCTCTCAGTATCTGTACTGTGGATCAGCACACACACAACTAACTGCAGTATTCCCAGATCTAGGAAACCTTCTGTTCTAGCTGGCCAGAACTGAATGGAAATGTTCTTTTCAGCCAGGCCAACCAGCAGATTTCTTTATTGGATGTTGTTCCTAAATTGTGCTTTGGCTGTGTGGCTCAGTCACTGGACTAGGAGTCAGGAAAGCTGGGCTGTACGCCCAGCTCCACCGCCGGCATGCTGTGTGACTTCAGGCAAGTCACGTCACCTCTCTGGGCCTCTCTTTCCCTTCTCACCATTTGTCCATCTTGTCTATTTAGTTTGTTAGCTTGTTGGGATGTGCATTGCCATTTCCCATGTGTTTGCAGAGCAACTAGAACAATAGGGCCTCTACCTCAGGTGGGGCTTCTGGGCACTACTATAATATGGATAGGAAATAATCAGTTTATTTTACTAAGGGTAGATCGTGCCAAACCAACCTGATCTCCTTCTTTGAGAAGGTGACAGATTATTTAGACAAGGGAAATGCGGTAGACCTAATTTACCTCAATTTCAGTACGGCATTTGACATGGTTCCACATGGGGAATTATTAGTTAAATTGGAAAAGATGGGGATCAATATGAAAATTGAAAAGTGGATAAGGAACTGGTTAAAGGGGAGACTACAATGGGTCGTACTGAAGGGTGAACTGTCAGGCTGGAAGGAGGTTACTAGTGGAGTTCCTCAAGGATCCGTTTTGGGACCAATCTTATTTAACCTTTTTATTACTGACCTTGGCACAAAAAGCGGGAATGTGCTAATAAAGTTTGCGGATGACACAAAGCTGGGGGGTATTGCTAACACAGAGAAGGACCGGGATATCATACAGGAAGATCTGGATGACCTTGTAAACTGGAGTAATAGTAATAGGATGAAATTTAATAGTGAAAAGTGCAAGGTCATGCACTTAGGGATTAATAATAAGAATTTTAGATATACATCGGGGACGCATCAGTTGGAAGCAACAGAGGAGGAGAAGGACCTTGGAGTATTGGCTGATCACAGGATGACTATGAGCCGCCAATGTGATATGGCCGTTAAAAAAGCTAATGCGGTTTTAGGATGCATCAGGCGAGGTATTTCCAGCAAAGATAAGGAGGTGTTAGTACCGTTATATAAGGCACTGGTGAGACCTCACCTGGAATAATGTGTGCAGTTCTGGTCTCCCATGTTTAAGAAGGATGAATTCAAACTGGAACAGGTTCAGAGATGGGCTACTAGGATGATCTGAGGAATGGAAAACCTGTCATATGAAAGGAGACTCAAAGAGCTTGGCTTGTTTAGTCTAGCCAAAAGAAGGCTGAGGGGGGATATGCTTGCTCTTTATAAATATATCAGAGGGATTAATATTAGGGAGGGAGAGGAATTATTTAAGCTTAGTACCAATGTAGACACAAGAACAAATGAGTATAAACTGGACACTAGGAAGTTTAGACTTGAAATTAGACAAAGGTTTCCAACCATTAGAGGAGTGAAGCTCTGGAACAGCCTTCCAAGGGGAGTAGTGGGGGCAAAAGACATATCTGGCTTTAAGACTAAGCTTGTTAAGTTTATGGAAGGGATGGTATGATGGGATAGCTTAATTTTGGCAATTGATCTTTGATTATCAGCAGATAAGTATGCCCAGTGGTCGGAGATGGGATGTTGGATGGGATGGGATCTGAGTTACTGCAGAGAATTCTTTCCTGAGTGCTGGCTGGTGAGTCTTGCTCACATGCTCAGGGTTTAGCTGATCGCCATATTTGGGGTCGGGAAGGAATTTTCCTCCAGGGCAGATTGGCAGAGGCCCTGGAGGTTTTTCGCCTTCCTCTGCAGCGTGGGGCCTGGGTCACTTGCTGGTGGATTCTCTGCAGCTTGAGGTTTTCAAACCACAATTTGAAGACTTCAATAACTCGGACATAGGTTAGGGGTTTGTTATAGAAGTGGATGGGTAGGATTCTGTGGCCTGCTTTGTGCAGGAGGTCAGACTAGATGATCACATTGGTCCCTTCTGACCCTAAAGTCTATGAGTCTATTATCTCTGCGTTAGAGAGCCCAAGAGCTAGCCAGCCAGATGTAGCCCAGGCCCTACCATTCCCTGCCTCTTCCACTTATCCCTAGCTCAATGTGGCTAATGATTCAATTACAGTCACATTTCTTACGTGTTTCTTTGCACAGGTGCGGTTAGGGGCTGCCTGCTCCAAAGCCCACTGCAGTCAATGGGAGTCTCCATGGACTTCTATGGTCTGTGGATCAGACCCTACAGGAGAAACTGATGAAAAGCTTGAATGTCATGCTTTTCACTGAGATTTTAACTTTTCCATGGCAAGCGGTCATGGAGGGGAGCCCTGAGGACTGTGGAAAGAACACAGCCTTAATTGGTTGCCTCATTTTACAGACAGGGACACTGTGGGGCAGGGAGGTGAAACAGCTGGTGCAAGGTCATGAGTGACCTGCGTGGCAGGGCCTGAAATAGAACACAGCCCTGTGCATGAGCCCCAGCACCACGCTTCTTCCCTGGTCAGACTGAAAGGTCAGGTTATGAACCGATAGAAAATCAGCTCTTCACAAAATTACACAGCCACAGAGCAGTACTGGTCCCATCTCACGTCTGTATGGGTGACACCCTGCGGGCATGAGACACGAGGCCTGAGACACTCCCTCTGAAGTCAATGGAAGATGTCCAATTGACTTCAGTGGGGCAGGATTGTATGCTAGTGGGGCAGCAAGCCCATCAGTGCATCAGACAACTCTCAACAGCCACAGGATACAGTCTCTTTGCTTCAGGGGCTGAGTTTAAGTTCCTGAGGTCTATTCCCCCAGTGCCTCTGCGTGGGAGTCAAGGCAATTCTCTGTACTTCCACCTGTTGGGCTTTCCTCCTACAGACCATTTTCCAGCCTTCCTAGCCTGAACTCTGCAGGGCTGCACTCCCAGCCCATCTGACTGGGAGCTAAGGAGAACCTCTCTCATCTCTTCTTGTCTCCATTCTCCTCCCTGAACTCAAGTGGCTCTTTATATTCCAGCAAGCCTGGTTCTGGAGTCAGTCTTCCACCATGTGATCCTGGGAATGTGGGAGGAGCCTGGCACAGGGTGCAATTGAGCTCCACCCTCCTTAAAAGGCCAGCTCACTCTGACAAGGATCGAGCCAACAGTGTAGCCACTGAGCAATGACTTGACGAGAGGGTATAAAGTTTAGGAACAGTGAATCTTGAAAAGACTAGAGGTTCTGTTCCTTGGTGCGTCGCTCCTTGGTAGTACCCGTCAGAGCTGCTTCCCCGCATAGCTCTTTTCCCTGCTGGTTTCTCTCCACTCTGTTAGAAACCAAGGCCCCTTCCAGCAGATGCACTGTGTCACCTTTGATTAATTTAGAGTGTAAAATGCACAAGTCACTCATAGCAGGTTCTTTTACCCAGGTGTCTCTGTAAATGTATCATAGGAGATGAGGTTGGGGGACCGTAGTGAAGGAGCGATTGCTAGCATAGCTATTTGTGACACACCTTTCCCAATATTTCCAACATGTTAAAGCAGTTACCAAAAATGGCTTACAAATCTGTTATTTCAAGCTTAAGCTGCCCTTTTGGTGTTCATGGCAACATACATATGGGTAAGTCTCATAACTTTTAGCAAGCACTTGGGCTAACTCTCTAAGTTTCAGATATTTGCAAATCCTATCACAAATATTTTTTTACATCTGTTTTTCCTGCATGTGTAACGCTGACAGACCCTGATCATCTGCAGGTGGGATTGAACCTGGGATCTTGGGTGCTAAATGCATGAGCCTCTACCGCATGAGCTAAAAGCCACCTGGCTCTTAGCTAAAGCTGTTGCAGACTCATTAATCTCTAAAAGTGGTCTCAATGCCATGAGAGGGGACAGAGCATCACACCCAAGAGATGTGTGGGTTGCATTTGCATTACAGCTTTTAATAAGGTCTCCCATAGTATTCTTGCCAGCAAGTTAAAGAAGTATGGGCTGGATGAATGGACTATAAGGTGGATAGAAAGCTGGCTAGATCATCGGGCTCAAAAGGTAGTGATCAATGGCTCCATGTCTTCTAGTTGGAAGCTGGTATCAGGCGGAGTGCCCCAAGGGTTGGTCCTGGGCTGGTTTTGTTCAATATTTTCATTAATGATCGTTAATGAGGATGGCGTGGACTGTACCCTCAGCAAGTTTGCAGATGACACTAAACTGGGAGGAGTGGTAGATACGCTGGAGGGCAGCGATAGGATACAGAGAGATCTAGACAAATTAGAGGATTGGGCCAAAATAAATCTGATGAGGTTCAACAAGGACAAGTGCAGAGTCCTAAACTTAGGACGAAAGAATCCCATGCACTGCTACAGACTAGGGACCGAATGGCTAGGCAGCAGTTCTGCAGAAAAGGACCTAGGGGTTTCAGTGGACAAAAAGCTGGATATGAGTCGACAGTATGCCCTTGTTGCCAAGAAGGCTAATGGCATTTTGGGCTGTATAAGTAGGGGCATTGCCAGCAGATCGAGGGATGTGATCATTCCCCTCCATTTGACATTTTGGTGACGACTCATCTGGAGTACTGTGTCCAGTTTTGGGTCCCACACTACAAAAGGATGTGGAAAAATTGGAAAGAGTCTAGTGGCAGGCAACAAAAATGATTAGGGGGCTGGAGTACATGATTTATGAGGAGAGGCTGAGAGAACTGGGATTGTTTAGTCTGCAGAAGAGAAGAATGAGGGGGGATTTGATAGCTGCTTTCAACTATCTGAAAGGGGGTTCCAAAGAGGAAGGATCTAGATTGTTCTCAGTGGTACCAGATGACAGAACAAGGAGTAATGGTCTCAAGTTGCAATGGGGGAGGTCTAGGTTGGATATTAGGAAAATCTTTTTCACTAGAAGGGTGGTGAAGCACTGGAATGAGTTACCTATGGAGGTGGTGGAATCTCCTTCCTTGGAGGTTTTTAAGGTCAGGCTTGACAAAGCCCTGGCTGGATGATTTAGTTGGGGATTGGTCCTGCTTTGAGCAGGGGGTTGGACTAGGTGACCTCCTGAGGTCCCTTCCAACCCTGATATTCTATGATTCTATGATACAGCTTTAATTATTTTTATTCTCAATACCTTTAAACATTTTAACTTTACCGATATAGTTTAACTTTAAGCGTAGATCTTGCAAGATCAGGTCAGGGGCCAAGGGCCAACCACTGGGCCTGTGGGAAGAATCAATGAGCAGGAGTTTGTACTGACAAAGCAAAAACTACTTTACTCCTCACAATCACCTTCTACTTTTGTTTTTGGAGACTTTTTTATCTTACCCAAAAAACTAACCACCACCACCAAAGCTGAAAAGGCCAATTTTCGGAGCCATTTTTTGTACTTGTTTGCCCCTTTCCTGAGGTGCCCAAATCTCAGCTGTTCACCTTGAGTTACTCACCCGGTGGGAATCTGAGAGATGCGTGAGGCAGATGGAGGAGGGTGCATGGGGACCAGATGCTGGATAAGAAAATTGAAGGGTCCTGAGAGAGCGTTACGTAGAATACAAAATTCACCCACAGTGAGAGTAGACTCAGTGGCTATTGACTGCAGCCATTGTGATCTCAGGCTCAAGGAAGACTCTCAAGTCTTGGCTTGTGCTACTTACAGAGCCCTATGGCAGACATCTCCCCAGTCAATGCCCTTCTTTTAGGTTTTCTGAGTCATCCTACAAAATTTTATACAACATCTCTGCCACAGAATTCTATAGGATGGTTAAAAAAAAACCCACTATAGAAGAGAGCTCATACCCTATTAGATTATACAGGGCTTTAGAGTAATTTCTCAAAACCCTGTTGGTTTCACCCCCATAGAATGCTATAGGACTGCCATAAGCATAGTAGGGGAACTGGTACATTGAATAATATATAAATTACCAGCCCTGACGAACTGCCCCTGCTCCTGCTGTACAAGTACAGATTGAGGGTATGGACTCTATGTTGGGAATTTGCTCCAATTCCAGAAGTCGACAGCCAGTTCCTGACACAGCTGCACCATTGTCAATTTCAAACGTAGACATGGCAAGCCGCACTAGTGTGCAGTAGGATGAGTGGATTTGGAGAAAAAGCCTCAGGCAGGAAACGCAGGCCTCAGATCTCTTTCCTACAAACTCTGCTGGCTCACTGCACCATGTAGCACTACTGAAACACAGTGGATCTTGTTCTGGTATCAAGCTGGAAGTGGGACAATATCCCAATGGAGAGAAGGCCATATTCAGTTCCTGGCTAGACCCTCTGGACTTGAATGCATCACTTCCCGAAGTCTAAAACATGAAGGAACAGGAAGTGGAGATTGGGAAGACAGAGGACGACTGGGCAGGGCCCTGGTATGAGCGCTCGTTTTTTTGATAACACACCTGTTGTTGATTTATTCTGAAACTACCTCCCAGTGGAATCTAGTTGTCAGGGTATCTTCCCCACTCTGAACTCTGGGGTACAGATGTGGGGACCCACATGAAAGACCCCTAAGCTTATTTTTACCAGCTTAGGTTAAAAACTTATCCAGCGCACAAATTCCTTTCTAGCCTTAATATCACTGCCACCATTAAGGGATAGATCAGTGGTTTGTGCATTGACCTGCTAAACCCAGGGTTGTGAGCTCAATCCTAGAGGGGACCATTTGGGGATTGGTCCTGCTTTGAGCAGGGGGTTGGATTAGATAATCTCCTGAGGTCCCTAATAATCTATGATTTAGGGAGGGCCACTTGGAGCCTTACCTTCTCTAAATATCCCCCCAAGCCTCTACACTCCCTTTCCTGGGGAGGGAGGCTTGAGAATAATACCCTCACCTATTGGTACAGGTGAACACAGACCCAAACCCTTAGATCTTAAGAACAATGAAAAATCAATTGGGTTCTTAAAGGACAAATTTTAATTAAAGAAAAGGTAAAAGAATCACCTCTGTAAAATCAGGATGGTAAGAACTTTACAGAATAACAAAAGACTCAAGAACACAGATAATTTCCCCTCTAGGCAAAATCTTAAAGTTACAAAAACAGGGATAAACCTCCCTTTAGCACAGGGAAAATTCGCAAGCTAAAATAAAAGGTAATCCAATGCATTTCTTTGCTATTACTTACTATTCCTGCAAGACTATATGCTTAGTTCAGATATGGGTTAGGGAGATGTCTTTTTCCTGCCCTGTTTCCTTGTTGACTCCGGGAGACACAGACAAAAAACCTTCACCCAGAGATATGAAGGTATCTTCTCCCCTTACTGGTCCTTTGGGTCAGGTGTTACCCAGGTTATCTGAGCTTCTTAACCCTTTACAGGTAAAAGAGGAATTAATCCTTTAAGGGGAAAAGAGGGAATTTATGCTACCCGTAGCTGTATCTTTATGACACCAGTGAAATAGGACTCCAGGCTGCAGGACTGTCTCACAAGCTTTCCCCATCCCCCTGAATCACCAGTGTCTTTGCTGCTGCTTTGCTTCCATCATGCATGGGGAGGGGGAAGCATTCTGCCTGGCCTTGCAACTCGTGCAGCAGTTTTCCCCCCTGTGCAGACTGGGAATCGGACATGGTCACATGGTTCACATGCACTTTGCAAGAGTATAAATTGGTATGGGGATCCATGGTGGAAAAAGGCCAGAGCAGTGTGGGTTTTACGGGGTGGTAGTGAGGGGGGGAAGGATCCTGCCTTGTGACTTCATTTTCTTTATCTGCCTTGCCTATTTGGGTTGAATTATTTGAATTACACCACGACGAGGGATCTGGGCCTGGTTTGAGGGCCTCTGGAATTGGAGTCATTTTCTCTCCCCTGGATTTCTGCCACCTGTCATTAGGGCAGTGTGTCACTATATGCCACTGCGTACAGCAAGACACTTTGCCACAGATGCCAGCCAGAATTGCCTAGCAGTCCAATTTTCCCTCAAGCATCTTTGGCCTCTCTTCCATGATAGCCCATTTTGCATGCGAGGAGCTCCCCGTACAAATCCTCCTTCCAATTTCTCTTTCAAACCCGCTTCTATCACATCGCCTACAAAACACTCCACAAAGGCTGGCCTTCTTCATCTCGTGTCCTTGTCACAAACTAGATCAGGGGTCAGCAACCTTTCAGAAGTGGTGTGCCGAGTCTTCATTTATTCACTCTGATTCAAGGTTTCGCGTGCCGGTAATACATTTTAACATTTTTAGAAGGTCTCTTTCTGTAAGTCTACAATAAACAACTAAACTTCTGTTGTATGTAAAGTAAATAAGGTTTTAAAAATGTTTAAGAAGCTTCATTTAAAATTAAATTAAAATGCAGAGCCCCCTGGACCGGTGGCCAGGACCTGGGCAGTGTGAGTGCCACTGAAAATCAGTTCAGGTGCCGCCTTCGGCACGCGTGCCATAGGTTGCCTACCCCTGAACTAGCTGCTTTTCCAGCACTGTGCACAAGCGATGGCTCTTTCCATCACTGCAGCGAGGTTCGCCTTCGTACAGGCCTCCCCAAGGAGTCAGCAAACAAGCTGGTGCTCCATGACTCACACTTCAATGCACTCGCATGTCATTACAGTCATCCCGTTTGATCATGTTAGTTCTTGATCTCCCAGTTTGCATATTCAGGCAGTCCAGGCATCGCCACATTGACCAGTCTATGTGGGTGCTTCCGGGAAGGTCCTTCTGGGGTTCCAGATCTGTTTCAGTGCATCCAACTGTGGGTAGCCTTTCATCCCATAACCTCAGACAGGTTGCGGACAAAGGCTGGTGAGCTATTATGCTGATCAGAATCACCTTGCCACTTCTGTGAGCTCCCTCTCTCTGTGTGTTGTGCCTCTCTATTGCCGCTTATCAGACTTGCAAGAACTTTGGGACAAGAGCCATCATTTAGTTTCGTGTCTGTCTAATGCTTAGTACAATAGAGACTTTGTGTCTGGGTGCTACATTATTAATAGCAGCAATAATAAAAAACAATCGGAACCCTTTGAGCTAAAGTACAGTAATGGATGCAGAGAGCAAGCAGAAAAACAGCACATTCTGTATGCTGCGGTTTAGATCATTCAGGAGCTGTACAACCTTTCTTGAACCATCCATAAAATGCGCTGATGTTTCTGCAAAGGAGCCCCAAGGCTGGGTGTCACTGAATCAATCCCCCTTCTCTCTTTTTTCTGCTGGGAAGAAAATGCCTTATAAAACCCCCCACCAACCCACTTTTGCTGCTGTTCTAGCAAATGAACGCCAGTGTGGTGTTTTCTGCAGAGGCTAGTGGATCGATTCAGAAAGCAGAATTCATTTAACTAACCAGAATAAAATAAGAAATTTATTCCTTAAAAAAAAAAAATCGTTCAGGCCTTGCAGCCAACAGTCATAGTTCAATAGGGGCTGAATTCATGCTAGAGTTTGTGGAGAAAAGAGAAGATTCTTAAGAAAAAAAATAGCAACAATCCAAAATTCCTTTCTCTCAGGGAAATGACAATAAATCAGTTTTAGAAGATACAATATTTTTCTAACTCCCACAGTATTTCGCAATCAATGAATGATGTCCCAAGAGAAATAGTTAAAACATTATCTCTTTCCTAGCACTCCTTTTAGCTGCATTCTGGCTTTGTCACATTCATGACCTAGGCAGTCTTAATTTCTAATCTCACCATTACCAGAATTTATACTGAGATGACTAATTAAGGTGTCTGCCACATGTAATTGCACCAATGGATATCTCATATTCTCACACTGTGTTTTCAGGTGTCTTATATTATCATTTTGATCCAGGATTCCAGAACAAGGTGAAAATGAGTAAATGTCTCTTCTTGTTACTTGAGTTTTCTGTTTGGCTGGAGAACAGACTTGGATGGTGTTAATGTATCTTTGCGCCACCTGTTAATTAAAACTGTAGTAATGATGATGCTCAGCACTTTTCTAGAAGTTTTCATCTTCAAAGCATGTTGCAAACATCAAAAGTCAGACTATGGCTGTGCAGCTGACAGGATGCTGTAAGGAGCTTGTCACAGGACAGCCAGCAAAAGAGATAATAGAAAATACCATTTACCAAAATACCGTTACCAATAAATAAATACCTTTTATTTTATCTTGCTCTCCAAAGCAATAAAAAGTATTCAGTCTCCAAAGTTGTTCCAGACATTTCCCTGAGGCGTCTGCCTCAAAGTCATTCCACAGAAAACAATCACAAAATAAAATATAAGAAGAATGAGTTACTTGCAAGTTCCCCCAGGAGAGAGTGCCTACATAGACTGAGGCCCTCCTGCCTGCTCCCTAGTCTGTTTATAAATATATACACCCATTTCCCATCAACCCTTGCCAGAAGCTAGGACTATAAATACGGGTGCCATGATGGACTACAACTCCCAGACTGCCCTGGATCTCAGAGAGAGATCAAGTGGTAACTACCAAGAGCTAGCCTTGTCCCTCCCTGCTGAGGAAAGAGGTGAATTCCAGCCTACCATGCTCATGATGCTCCAGCCTAGGGTCTTACATCAACTCCAAGCTGCTTCCCTGAGACCATTTCCTCCTTCTTCTCAATCACACAAGGATGGAACAGGATGGTACTGGCCCAGGAGAATTCCCTTCATTGTAGAATGAGGAGTGGGACAAAGAGAAAGAGTCTGGATTTGGAAGGGGCCTGGTTTGGTTTTTCCCCAGAAGCTCAGCAGTGCAAGCTAGTCCAGGTTGCTACTGCATACCCGCAGGCCATTCAGTAATGTAATGCTGGCCTCTCAGCATGCTCAGTGTAGATCTCTTACCAACAACTCTGCCTACTTGCTGCATCATTTATTACTAACATCAAAGAGCCTATATACCCTGTTATAGACCCTCCCTGTAGCCGTTCGCTGTTGGAGTTTACCCCTCTCTCGGGCAGCTGGGAGCCAGGCCGCCTCACCACCTGGGGCAACAATGACAGCTCAGGGCTCCGACCTTCTGACAGGGCTGAGCGGCCAGTTCAGTCTCTTAGGCTCCGGCCCTCGGTCAGGGCGGGGCTGCAAACAACAATGCAGAGCTCAGACCCTCAAGCAGGGGCTAAGCAGCCATGTATGCAACTGAGCTTGCTGTACGCAGTGGCATGTAGTCTATTAAGCCCAGGCCCTCGGTCAGGGTGGGGCAACAAACAATAGTTCAGGGGCTCAGATCCTTAGGCAGGGGCTGAGCAAGCAGTTCAGTTTATAGAGCCCAGGCCCTGGATCAGGGCGGGGCAACAAAAACTGGTGCAGGACTCAGACCTTCAGGCTGGGGCTGAGCAGGCAGTTCAGTTTATACAAGGTAAAAGGCCCAGGCTCCTGGGTCTGAGTGCAGGGGCGAGGGGGAGACTGCCACCCGCGAGTGGGGTGGCAGGGGGGCACAGGCCCCCCCACTCCTCTGTGTCCCAGCCCGGAGCCCTAACAGCGGCAGGCAGCCTGCTGCTGTGTCAGTGGGGGATCCTGGCCGCAACACACTGACACTGGCTCGGGTTCTGCTGCAGCCAGACTAGGGTCGGCTGCCCCCGGGCTACTTCCAGACTCCCCCTCGGGGCTTATCTGGTTCCTGGGGTCGTCCTCCGCAGGGTCCAGGTGCATGGGTTCATCCCAGCTGGGGCTGGAGGGTAGGTCCGGCAGCTCCTCGGGGTAGCGAGCACGGGGACGCTCCGGCAGCTCCTCTGGATAATGAGCACAGGGACGCTCTGGCAGCAACTCTGGATAATGAGCATGGGGAAGCTCCGGCAGCTCCTCTGGATAACGAGCACGGGGAAGTTCGGGCCACTCTGGGTGGCTCCCCTGGGTTGCAGGAGTCTCCCAGTCCCGAGCTCCCGGAGGGACGTCCGCTCACTCCGGCCGCTGGGGCCTGACTGAGCTCGGAGGACCCGCCTTTATACTTCCGGGTTGGCACTTATCCCTTTGCGGGGCGGGCTCAGAGCTCTGTAGCTCTGCCCAGTCCAGCCTCCAGCTGGGATCGTCATCCTCCGGGGCGGCTGGGAGCCAGGCCGCCTCATTACACTCCCCCTAATCCTCTTTGTGCTCTGGTGTAGGGAGCAGCCACAACCACAGCCCTTGTGCTCCAAGTGTACAGGGTAGAGCCAAGTCACCGCACCCTGTGAGTGGAGGAGCAATGCACCCAAACTGAATTGCACTGGCTTGTAACAACAGGAGGGAGTTTTTTTGGGGGGGTGGAGGGGTGAAAAACTAGCATAGAAAAGACTCGCAGGTGAAGCCACTTAGTACTTGCCAAGGTGTGAAGAGAGCTCACGCTGAACTTGGCAAAGTGGCTGCAAGGCTATTTTTTGATGTTTTATTTTAAGGAAGAAGAAAAAAAAATCTTTACAAGTTACATTAAAAGAAGTGCTTTTGAGGAAATCCTGCTGTGTGCCTGCATGCCCCATCAGGGCAAAATCACTCTGTTGTGTTCGTGGTCATATATGGGCTTGGGTAGTGGGGCTGCTGCATGGCTCTCGGCTTCCAACCAAAAATAAGGAGGCTCCAAGGGATGGGTGAGTTCACTGAGTGAAGATTCCTTTTTTTAACTTTCCTCCTGGCAAGTCTTGGGTAAATTCCCTCCAGTCACTGCCGAATGGATCCCTACCGGGCCCAGAGTGGCTTTCTTTGAGTGTCCCAAAACTGTCTGAGTGGTGGGCTCAGCCCAGGGCAGTGTGTGCAATTTCACACTTCCGTAATATGGCCAGGTGGTCTGGGCAAATCAAGGATTTGGTAATGAAGCAAAGATGTATTGTGGCAGAAAGATTCTCTGTCCCAACTCTTACCGGGTTCCAAGAGGGTTCCTTTAGACCAGAGGTGGGCAAATTACAACCCGGGGGCCACATCTGACTTTTAGGACTGTCCTGCCTGGCCCCTGAGCTCCCGGCCAAGGAGGCTGGCCCCCGGCTCCTCCCCTGCTGCCCCCCTCCCCCACAGCTGCAGTGCACCACGCCGCCAGCGCTCTGGCCTGCCACTCCTGCCTGGCAGTGTGGGCAGCGTGGCTGGCTCTGGCTGGGCAGCGGGGCTGTGAGCTTCTGCTGCTCTGAGCAGCATGGTAAGGGGGATGGGGGAGTTGGATAAGAGGCAAGGGGTCCTGGGGACAGTCAGGGAAAAGGGAGTAGGGGGTGGTTGGATGGGGCTGAGGTTCTAGGGGGGGTCAGGGGATGGGGAACAGGGGGGATGGATAGGTGTGGGAATCCAAGGGGGGGCCTGTCAGGAGGCGGGAGTGTGGCTAGAGGTTGGGGCAGTCAGGGGACAGGGAGCAGGGGGGGTTGGATAGGGGGTGTGGTCCCGGGGAGCAGTTAGGGGCGGGGATGTGGATAGTGGTCAGGGCAGTCAGAGGACAGGGAGCAGGGGGAGCTGGATGGTTTGGGAGTTCTGAGGGAGGCAGCCAGGGGGCGGGAAGTGGGAGGGGTGGATAGGAGTGGGGGCCAGGCTTTTTGGGGAGTCACAGCCTTCCCTACCCGCCCCTCCATACAGTTTTGCAATACCGATGTGGCCCTTGGGCCAAAAAGTTTGCCCACCCCTGCTTTAGATTATAACAAGCCTCTGTGGGAACAGCACACTGTTTGGGCATATGTGCTCTGTTTCTTTAATACTATAGCTGGAAGTCTGGCTTGGTGGGACTGGAAAGAGTCTAGGTAGAAGCTCTTTAGTGAAGCAAAGAATGAGAGACAGACTGAATAGCTTTTACGTTGATGCTTGTGGTATATTGAGAGCTATGTTAAAATTATAAGATGTCACTTTAAATTCTCACAGGGTTTCCTGGTCCTGCCTGCAGGCTAGGAGGATCTATAAGGAAGCCTATGATCTGGGTCTTTCAGTGGGCAGTCTGCAAAGAGCCAGCCTAGAGCAAGGCAGGTTGAATTGTGCCTCGCTGCTTTGTGAGCAGCCTGCTTTCTTTCTCTCTGGTTTTAGTTCTTGTTTGGCAATTTAAGAAATACAATAGTGTTATGTTGCAGCCTCCAAAAGAATATTTTGTGTTTTTAGTCATACTTCTCTGTTTGTGTGCTGTTAACATAACAGCACTATTTTCCTTTGTCTAATGAGGTCCCTGGTTCAGGGTTAGAAAAAAGTGACTCTGACTGTGATTCTTTACTAATGCTACATGATTCCACTATTCCATCCACAACCAACAACTGTCATGGTTCACAGCCTTTAGATATATCTTTCAGATGTACTGAGGTGCCTATGGCACATACTATATGACCCTGAACACCTCAGTGCTTTATTCCAATTCAATATTCCTTGCAACTGTTCACAAGGATTCAGTATTCCACAGCAGAGCAATATATTTTTCTGCTTACTTTTCATGGAAGATGCTCAGATACCATGGTGACAGGCAAACTTTATAAAAACATCCTCAGATAGCTAACTAGCAGGTGGCTCACTCCTCTACTGCAGTTCAATACTGTTCATGAACAAACAAGTCAGTCCTCTGCTGCGTGAGCCAGTAAATTCTCCCCCACAGCTCAGACCTACACTGCTCCTCAGACCTCCATGCACCCAAGCAGCTCCACAATCCCTATTACTGCCCATCTCAGCATTCTGTTCACATATATCAGCCAAATATTCCATGCCAATGCCGTATGTCAAACACGGGGCTACTCAAAACACATCAGTAGCCAGATGCTCAGTAACGGAGGGGTAATTTTACATCAGGAAGAAACGAGACTCAGTATAGTGGGTTTCAATTCCTGGCAAGAGATGTTTTTTTCTGGTACTTCATTCCCTATTCTTTGCTTCGGAATATTCCAAGTTCTTCCTGAAACATGTGTCTTATGAAAAAATCATAGAGACGCCAACAAGAAAAACGAACCATCTACATCTAGGTGACAGGAACATTTTTTCCCCAAGTAGAAGAGAAGGTTGCTTGGCAAAGACCCCAGACATCAGTCTGAATAGTGAGTCGCTAATGAGAAAAGCCATTGGGACCAGAGAGCTGCCAAACTACCTCGAGATAAACTGCCAGTTTGGGGAAAATGTAGATGTTAAAAAAAATTAAGAAAATGTTCCGCCAATTTAGTGTTAATGAGAGCAGTTAGATTGACAGCCCTGGACACATACATCAGTTGTGTAAGCTTCCCCTACGCTGCTTGGCAAATGTGCCTCAACCATTTGCAAGAGGACCTCTGTGTAGATGTTCATTGTTCATGGACATTCAGTCCTTGGCCTCGCTACCAAGACAGCCAGCCAAGAGGTAATCATGGTATCTTTAGTGATGATGTCAAGTATCCATTAGGAACCGGAGGAAGACAATCAACTAATTTCACACAGGCCTTCAAACAGCCATCATATTGTAACATGCACAAGCTTCCTGTTTCTACTGACAAAAAGACCTTCATGATTTAGGCCCCACCCTGTCTACTCGATATCTCATCTTATTGAGGCATTGACAGCTACTGCTACTGTTCCAGTACTTTTTGTCAAGAAGAAAGGCAGCAGTCGTTGACTCTGCGTTGATTAATGTGCTTTAAATCAGAAAACGATCATGAATTATTACCCGCTACCCCATAAGGATATAAGAATGGCCATACTGGGTCAGACCAAAGGTCCATCTAGCTCAGTATCCTGTCCTCTGACAGTGGCCAATGGCAGGTGCCCCAGAAGGAATGAACAGAACAGGAAATCTTCAAGTGATCCATCCCGTTGCCCATTCCCAGCTTCTGGTAAACAGAGGCTAGGGACACCATTCCTGCCTGTCCTGGCTAATAGCCACTGATGGATCTATCCTCCATGAATGTATCTAGTTCTTTTTTTAACCCTGTTATAGTCTTGGCCTTCACAACATCCTCTTGCAAGGAGTTCCACAGGTTGACTGGGCATTATGTGAAAAAATACTTCCTTTGTTTGTTTTAAACCTGCTGCCTATTAATTTCATTTGGGACCCCTAGTTCTTGTGTTATGAGAAGGAGTAAATAACACTTCCTTATTTACTTCCTCCAAACCAGTCATGATTTTATAGACTTCTAACATATCCCCCCTTATCTGTTTCTTTTCCGAGCTGAAATGTCCCAGTTTTATTAATCTCTCCTCATATGGAAGCTGTTCCATACCCCTAATCATTTTTGTTGCCCTTTTCTGTACCCTTTCCAATTGCAAAATATCTTTTTTGAGATGAGGTGACCACATCTGCTTGCAGTATTCAAGATGTCAGTGTACCATGGACTTATATAGAGGCAATATGATATTTTTTGTCTTATTATCTATCCTTTTCTTAATGATTCCCAACGTCCTGTTCACTTTTTTGACTGCCACTATACATTGAGTGGATGTTTTTAGAGAACTGTCTACAATGACTCCATACTCCTGGGGGAATTCTGAGCCAAAAAAAATATTTTTTTTTAACAAAAAATTAAAAATTCTGCACAAAATGTTTTCAAATTCTGCATATGCCAACTTGGGAGGTGGTGGAATCTCCTTCCTTAGAGGTTTTTAAGGTCAGGCTTGACAAAGCCCTGGCTGGGATGATTTAGTTGGGGATTGGTCCTGCTTTGAGCAGGGGGTTGGACTAGATACCTCCTGAGGTCTCTTCCAACCCTGATATTCTATGATTCTATGACTGAGTTAGCAGTTTGAGTTAAAGCCTAAAGGGGACCTTGTGTTGAATTTGTGCTGCTAAGATGAATTAAAAGCCGAGTGGCCCTGTCTTCACTGCTTTTGCAATGCAAGTTCGCTAATGTGGGTTAAGGACAGTGTAGACATACCCAACGTCAGTAGCACAAGGTGAGGGTACTTTCTGCTGGCCGTGCTATGCATTGCATAAGAAGTAAAACTCTGACCCCTGAAGGGTAATAAAAATCCCCTGGCATTTACCACAAGTGCAGGAATTTCAACCCTGGTGTCCTGGCAAAATCCAGTCACACTCTCTCCAATCAGAAATGGTCCTTAAAGTGTCAATTGTATAGTATTTCCCGCTCCTTGTCCTTATGTGTATTCTTGTGCCCTGTTAAATAGTCTTCACATTCCCTTCCCCAGAGGTGGCTGCATTTCAGTGGCTGAAGTGATTTCAGTATGGATGAAATTTGGGATCCTTATGTAAGAAAAAGTGCTACCTAAATATCAATGATTAATCTCCCTTTCCATGTAAAATGCACCCACCACAGTAGTGCTGAGACAGCATATACAGAATGGAGAGTAGCAGCATTACTGTCCAGAGATCTTCTATATACAGTCCAGCCTTCCTTTGCTTTATGTTGGGGTCCTAAATGAGATCATTCTGAATGGTTGTCTTTTTCCAGGAGAGAAGCTGGATGGCCATTACACAAGATAGGACTTGAACGAGCATGGCACTGTGGCCAGACATGGGTTAAATCTGATATGCAGTGTCAAGGAGTTCCACAGTCAACCCATTCTTCGCAGAGTTTCACCCACAACATCTTTGTTGATTGTAGCTGTTGCAGTGGGGTCAGCAAAAAATATGTGGTCCCAGAGAAAGTCAGGCCTACCCGACTAAGGGTTTTAAACATGAGGTGCAGACTCATGGATCCCGAATTGAATGGGGGAACAGCACAGAGTCAAAAGGAGCAGTGTGCAATGTTCTCATCAGACCTCCCGACCGGGAAGGTGGCCTGATTCTGCTACAAACCTGTCAAAGATTCTGCATCAGCCTTAAAGTCAGGATCAGGAGGTGACAGTGCAGATCACCCGGTCCTCCATCCATATGGAGGAGCCGACAGGTTACTGTAGCCAAAAAGCAGTAGTGGTGGCCATGGAGAGGCTGTGAAGCCAACCTGTGACTTTAATGATGGCCGGGTGGAAGATTCCTTCCCTCCCAGTGTGCTGCCCAGCTAAGCAGACTGGGTGCTGGAGACAGTGGCTTGGGGCCATTATGTATATTTTCTGGCTATTAAAAAAGTCATTTAGTCATCATGGAAGGCGCAGGATTGGCAGCGCTAGATACTGATGGCCATTAGCAGCAATGCAACCTTCCCCCACTGCACCCTTCTACAGTGCTTCTATGCAGCCCAACAGTGATCACCATTCGAGTGTTAGGAGATCAACCAATAGGCCCATTCGGTTTTTGGCTTCTCTGCTGAGACTGCCCGCCAGCTAGTAACACTAAGAGGGGTGGCTCTTGTGCTGTGGATGCCTGATCTCTGGCACACTCCTTCGTCTTGGTGTGTAGTCACTCCTGAGATGAGCCTGGCCTCCTGCATCGTGGCCCCTCCTCTGGCAAACCCTATAGGAACCATATGTAAAAATGATGCAGTGTTCCAGCATCTCCTGAGTAAGTAAACTGACATGGCATATGTACAATATTAATCTGCAGGTGTTAGTGTTTGAAATACGGCACAGCGTGTTCACCATTTTATTAAATATTAACCAAGCTGAACGCTCATGCAAGTCACTGGCAGAAATCTTTTCTTAAGTAATTATTCTTCCTTTTAACTTCCATGTGAAATGGGGAAATTTGGAGTTGAGCAAGACATTTCTTTTTATGACAATACCATTACTGGCAGTCCTCAAAGGTGGACTCAAGGACATTATTAAATGTCATTTACTTTTTCTCATTACCGTTCAGAACTGGAAATGGTGTGGAGTGAAATGGGCATTCGCTGGTGGAATCGGCTAGTGTAAATCTGTCTCTCATCAATTGTGTCTGCCCCGGAGAAGTATTCTAATGCACTGTCCTGAAACAGAAAGCATAAGTACACCAGATAGCTTTGCAGCTGTGTTGTTTTGTCATTTCTCTTTTAACCTGCTCCCTTTGCATCCCTGCTCTCTGCCTTACCAGAGGACTCCTCTTTTCAAAGATCCTATGTAAATACAGTAACTCCTTGCTTAACATCGTAGTTCTGTTCTGGAAAAAAGCGACTTTAAGCGAAAGGATGTTAAGTGAATCCAATTTCCCCATAAGAATTAATGTAAATGGAGGAGTTAGGTTCCAGGGAAATTTTTTTCACCAAATAGCTATATATTATATAGATATACATACAGTATACGTTTTAAACAAACAATTTAATACTGTTCACGGCTATGATGATTGTGAAGCTTGGTTGAGGTGGTGAAGTCAGAGGGTGGAAGAGGGTAGGATATTTCCCAGGGAATGCCTTGTTGCTAAATGATGAAATAGCATTCGACTGAGCTCTCAAGGGTTAACACCTTGTTAATGTAGCCTCTCGTACAAGGCAGCACGAACACGAGGGAGGGGAGATAGCATAGCAGACAGACACAGACATACACCTTGTGTGTGGGAGAGAGAGAAATGCACACTGCCCCTTTACATAAGCTGACCCACTCTTAAGTGCATTGTCTTTTTAAGTGGATCAGGAAGCTGCTGCCCCCAGCTCTCTCTGTCTCTCTCTGTCAGTGTCCCCTCCCTGCTCTATATGGAGAAGAAGAGGTAAGCGGAGTGCAGAAGCAGGGGGCAGGGGGACACCCTGACATTAGCCCTCCCCTCCCCCCCCCGCACAGTAAGCAGGAGGCTCCCAGGAGCAGCTCCAAGGCAGAGGGGAGGAGCAGCACATGGCAGTGGGGGGAGGGACAGCTGAACTGCAGACTGATAGCCTGCTGGGTGGCTGCAGCACAGGGAACTTAGGGGAGCGGGGAGCTGATAGGGGGCAGCCGGTCCACCCTGGTTCCAAGCCCCCACCAGCTAGCTCCAATGGGCTGCTCTTCCTGCAAGCAGTAGACAAAAGCAGGCAGCCGTTAGAAGGGAGCATTAGAAGGGAGCATTGCACAACTTTAAACGTGCATGTTTAAACGTGCATGTTCCCTAACTGATCAGCAACGTAACAACAAAACAACGTTAACCGGGATGACTTTAAGTGAGGAGTTACTGTACCTGTGATAAAAAATCAAAATGGATTCTATTAATAAAGAAGATGCATTTGTTTATTTGTATTATGCTTGCACCAAAGGGTGCCAGTAAGGAGCTGTGCTCCATTGTGGGGGGCACTGTGTAAACATACCATACAAGAGAGGCTTTGCCCCAAAGAATTTTTCCAAATTGCCAGTTCATATCCATCCTCGGATACCATTATAATGACTGCCACATTTGGCACCAGATGCATTTAAATGGTGGTGGAAGTGTTCTCTGTTACCGTGGCTGCCACCATACTAGTTAAAATAAAAATGTCCATTTTAAGCCTGTTTTCACACATTTAGGTTGAAATGTTCCTTGTTTAGTTTCTGCTCAAAGAGGATTTTGTTGTTGTCGAAATAAAACATATCAACCACAAACCCACACTACTAATTCATCAAAGACACAGAGAGAGACATCTAGGATGAAGCTCAGGGCAAACAATCCCAGCACTCCTTGAAGAGAGAACGTGTGCAGCATGAACTGGTCTTCTGCCAAGGAGTGGACACAGACTGCACTTAAATTCTGCATGGGAACCTAAAGATACAATGTAGTAAAGAATATAAGAGTGTGTAACCTTGAAATGTCTTGAAGTTAAAACCACTATAATCTCAATTCTATGCTGCATATCCCATGGAAGCAATGCTGGTAAATTTTTCTTTGAGTTTCAGTGGGACTCGTGGTCCTAACTTATTTAGATGCTTCTGAAAATCCCACCCCAAGTGCTATTTTATCCTAAGTGAGCTTTCATTCTTTCTTACTTTACCCAACAAGCACGTTTCTTAGGACTCCTGTCAGTGAGCTATAATGAGTCACTTGTCACCTGCTAGTGGAAAGAGCCCTGAGTGGGATGAGAGAAACTGATAAATGAATTACAGGGGACAAAGTGACACAATCCAAACCTGCTTCCTTCTGCCCTGTAGCATGTGGGACAAGAAATTCTTGCTGCTTTTCAGAAGCTCCCTCAAAAAACGACCTATTCAAGGAAGAGTCTCACTGAAAGAATCCAGATTCTAGGCACTGGCATTGCGTAATGTGGGCGTCTTAAGCAAAAGTATTATCAGACCCTTATTTAGTTTGCAAAGCTGAAGCAGGATGTCATGGCTAAAGCCAAGCAGCTAGCACTGGACCAGTTAAAAGGACTAATGGGTCACAATATGCTGCAAGGGGCATGGAAGGGAAAGAGGCTGGTTTTTGATTGAGACACTGGACTAGGATTCAATGAGATCCTGGCTCTGCCAGAGACTTCCTGTGTGACCTTGGGCAAGTCACTTGATCTGACTGTGCCTCGGTTCACTGCCTCTAAAAGGAAGATAATAATGCTTCCGGTCTTGTCTAGTCTGCAGTGTGGGGCATGGGTCAGTTGCTGGTTTGAACTAGAGTAAATGGTGGATTCTTTGAAATCAGAAGTATTTAACTTAAAATTTGAGGACTTCAGTAACTTAGCCAGACGTTGGGGTCTATTACAGGAGTGGGTGGGTGAGGTTCTGTGGCCAGCAACGTGCAGGAGGTCAGAGTGGATGATCCTGCTGTTTCCTTATGACCTCAGATTCTAAGTCTATTTAGATTGTAAGTGCTACAGGGCAGGGATTGTCTCTTCCTGTATATTCGTGCAGTGCCCTAACTAGCAGGTGACAGTGTCAGTTTCATGCCTGTGCTTTTCTCACTCTCTCTGTGCCTTAAGGAGTCATTTGGGCCAAAGAACAAGCTTGAGACTGACTCCAGACCCTGGTGTTATAGCCCGCACTCAGGATGTGGGAGACCCCTGGTCCAATGACTCTTAATTATTTATCCACAGTGCAACAGGTGAGATGGAGGGAGTTTCACATCAGAATACCCCATAGCTCAGTAACTAGGGCACTCACTGAGAAGGCAGCAGATCCCAATTCAAATCCCTTTGGGTGCAGGAGGGATTTCCACATCCCAGATGAGCACCCTAGGCTAAATGTTATGAGAAGTCCACCTCCTGCCCGCAGGGTTGTTTTGTGTGAAACTCACCCGAGGGGGTTGATCTGGTAGATAGCCTCTGAGTATGCCTACAGATTGGGCCCCACACATGACTTAGGCACCTATCTTCCCCTAGTTTGTGCATCACTGTGGGACTTAGGTCAGAGATAGGCAGCTGGACACATAGAGGAAGGCTGCAGTGTACAGGCCCAGAGGCTGAAACATAGGCACCGAGGGAGCTTTTACTGTAAAAACTCAGGCACTAAGTGAGTTTTGGTGCCTGCAAAGTTTGCCCGGGGGTTGGGGGTGGTTTTGTGCATCACCGTGATGCAAAAACCTAGGAGCCTAAAAGAGGGACTTAGCACCTACCTCCTTTTGTGCATTCAGGCCTAAATGGGCATAGAAATGGAACTGTCCTCACAAGTGATCTCACCAGCTGAGGCAGGAGATATTGCCAGAGGACAGCCTGGGGAGGAACCGTGCAGCACTGCTGCCCATGCTAATCCTACTCTGTGCATAAAGAGGGAAGTTTCCCATGGAGGGACGTCAATCCCATGCCTCTCATAAGAATTAATTTCCCTTATCGTCTTTGAAAGGAATGAACCTGTGGTGCATAAAATCATCAGCCGCTATATGAAGCGTATCGATTCATCAAATGAATATTTAACCCTCTCGTTGTAGGGAAGCTTGCGTAGAGAAGCTGGAGATGTGACAGCTTCACTCATTAATGTCCTTGCTCCGACTGGATTTTCAGTTTGGAGATGGAAATAGCAGTGTTGATATTTTTGGTAGCAGAGCTTCTCCCATTGGTGTCCCTGAGGATTGGGTTACATCTCTCAGCATCGCTTGACACCATGTGCCCTTTTATAGATCTTAAGGCCAGAAGGGACCATAGTAATCATCTAGTCTGACCTCCTTCATAACGCAGGGCAGAAAATGTCTCCCAGGGATTCCTGTATTAAGCCCAACAATTTGTGGTTGAACTAGAGCATGCACGTCTTTTAGAAAGATGTTCAGTTTCTACTGTAAGCCTTGAATGACGGAGGATCCACCATATCCCTTGGTAATATCTCCCACTAGCTAATTATCCACTGTTAAAAATTTGCATCTCATGTTCAGTGTGAACTTTGTTGACTTCATCTTCCAGCCAACAAGGTCTGGTTATGTCTTTGTCAGCTGGATTAAGCAGCCCTCTGGTATCAGATAACTTCTCCCTGTGCAGGTACTTACAAACTGTTATCAAGTCTCCTCCTTCACTGAGAAATCTCAGGAAGAAACATGGGTGGATCTTGTCATTGCTCTTGCTCAGTGGGTACATACTGCTCCCTGGAGGAGTTGCAAGGAGTTATGGGGCCAGCCACATGGTTTACATCCTCTACAGAACGGGTCCTCAGCTGGTGAAAAGCAGCTTGGCTCTGTGGAAGCCAATGGACCTTGTGCCAATTCACACCAGCTGAGAAGCTGGTCTGAGGACTGCAGTGACACCAGTATGCAGACTGACCAATCAAGGAATACTATTTTTCTCTCATTCAGTGAGCCCATGTAATAAACAGGCTCCTCTTTAGTAGAGAACTGTTAGAAAGCAGCTAAAATGCAGGGAAAAGATGTCACCTGCCTGATGTACCTCTAGCTCCATGTTGCTGTAACTTGAAGGCTGGGAAATTACAGGGCCCACAGACTGGTCAGTAGGAATATGAAGATCAAAAGAAGAAAATTCAGCAGTCCTTTCCCTCCCTTCCCCACTGAAGTCACTGCTGCCTTGCAGGTAATGACGAGTTCCAATTACCCTGCTAGGCAGCATACCTTGTACAAGAAGAGGAAGTGTGACATTGGTTCAGACTGAAGCAGCCCATTTGCTTAGCAATCAGCTCATTAAAGCTGAATCACATGAGCGGCTTCCTTCAAATGGCTTGGAATCAGGTAGGACTGTAATTGAACAAGAGCAATAATGTACTTATTGATCCCTCAAGGTCTTGAATTTTCCTTGAAGACAAAGAAAGCAATGACCGGCTCGGAACAATAATGCCCATGCATTATGCAAACAGGGGCGCTTCCACTTATGCTGTACCAGCCAGATTTCTGCTCTGTAAGTGCAAGCCACAGTTTCAAACCTCTCTTCTTATTATATGCCCCCCATTAGTATTATTTATTTGTATCACGGTAGCATCTAGAGACCCCCAAGGGATCCAGGCCACATTGTGCTAGGCACAATGCACACATAAGGAAAAGACAGTCCCTGGTCCAAAGAGCTCCCGGTCAAAGTGTATGATGAGGCACCAGGTGGATGCAACAAGCAGACGGTGCGGGGGAAGCACATGGTAAGAGTGAGACAAATACTCTTTGTGTAATAGGCAGCTGTTGCAGCACTCCAGCTGCCTAGTCACTGTTCAAAGTTATGCAGCTGTCACTACAGTATCTGCTTTGAAGCTATTCCACCTGAAAAACAAAAGCTGGTTCCAGGGGCTTGGCAGCATGGCCTTTGAATGATAGTTTAATCAGTACAGTAACTACCATAAATATTAACAAAACTTTGTGCTTATTTAACTCCTTCCTTCTAAAGATGCTAATGGACTTTCTGAACATTAAAGTTCCACAGCCATAATCCTCGGTGACAAATGTAGTCATGGAAGGACGACTCGCTTTTTAATCCTCTTCTTGCCACATCCTAACTGGTTGCTGTGACTATAATTTTGCATCACAGAGGGTTAGGGCCTCAGGTGAGGAATAGTTGGTGTAAGAAGATGAATGCTCAAGAAACACAGATCCTTTACGGAGATGGAAAAGACTTATGGGTTCATAGATTTTAAGGTCAGAAAAAAACATCATGATCATCTAGTCTGACCTCTTGCATAACAGCCTCTTGCATAATCCTTCACCCTCTTTTCTCTTTCTTGCTGTCTCTGATTTACCTACCACCATAGCAGCCGAGCACCTTCCAGATAAAATCAACAGCAGCAAAGTCCCAAGTTGGCTTCATGGATGTCTCTTGACAATGCAGTATACAGTACTTCCAAGGGCTTTATCCAGTCTAACCTGAAGTGTCTCAGGTGAAGTGGTTTCCAATAGTTCCTCTGAAAGACACTTTCTGCCATTTCCCACCATGGCCCTTGGGGGTGACCCAGTCTAATACGGATTTGGTAACAATAGCTGTCAACCTGCAAACATGATAGAAATAAGATAGAATCTGAATTTATTCATGGAGTGGAACCCAGCCCTAAATTTGTAGGGACATCAGCAGATTCCTGGCATTGGCCACTGTCGGAAGGCAGTATACTGGGCTAGATGGACCTTTGGTCTGACCCAGTATGGCTGTTTTGATGTAGCTCAGCAGGTGTAAATCACTCAGCCACAAGACATTGGATCAGCCAGCTAGTTTTTCTACCGATGGTTAGTTTCAAATCCTATCACCAGTGATTGGGCTCCAATGGAGGAATCACTGGATGGAATGCTGTATCCTGGGTTATGCAGGAGGTTGGACTACATGAGCACAATGACCACTTCTGGCCATAAAATGAATGAACCTGTGAGCCATGATGATTAAGTAGATTCTCACCAATGCTCTCCTGAGAACCACCCCCTCACAACTAACTGGGACAAGTCTACTAAGCAGTGGCTTGTGCGTATATCCCTTTCATAAGGTTAACTAAAGCTTTCTGGTGGTAGCCCACACATAGCAGCTTGATGTGGTAACACTTCCCTAGTTAAAAATAAATTATCTTCAGGCAACTGAAGCAATCTCCAGGCAGCTTTTCCAGCAATGGTTAGGTTGCTGAGTTTTTTTCGAACAGTGCCTGATATTGACATTTCAATTTATGCTAATTTATACCATTTGCAAAGCCCAAATAAATCACTCGGGAGAGACTGAAGGAAGGGTGAGTGTGAGAAAATTAAAATGATCAAGTTGATGTCTGCGCTAAGATAGCACTCGTGACACAATGTATTTGCAATCACTCTAGCATGCTTCAAATCTGTATGACACTTAATTAGTTTTCCAGCAAGTGGTGTGAGTTCCTTTTGAAAATTTGTGGACCTTTGTTTACTGCCAGCTAGCCTCCATGTGTCCTCACAATAAATCGTAGAATGGGGACAATCTGGAAACCTGAAAGAAGGATATTTTTCAAGTCTTGATAAAGAAGATCTTTTGATCAACCAAGAAGGTACCACAACTTTCTGTCTTCTCCCTCTTATTTCACATAGAAAGCGTTTTTCAAGGTGTTTTCAGATTGGCAGTTCACTCCATTGACTTTTCTTTTCTATAATGTTAAAAAGAAACTCTCTTAAAGGGACTGGATGGCTTAAGGAATTGGTAATGGCATACAGATGTAGTGCTAATCTGGCCCAGGCTGACCAAAGTCTTCCCATTGACTTCAATAACCTTTGAATTGAGCTTGTATTGACAAAAAGCCATTACAATCTACTTAATTGTTTATAAGTGAAATTCACCCTGGACTAGGTCCTATGTACCACTTAAGCACTGAATCTAGAACTGAAGTGAGATGTAAGTGGTATATAAGACTGGTGCTGACCCTCATACTTTCATCTGATATGAAACTGTAGCGGGGTAGTCACCCCGCTCAGGTCCAGAGGGGTTAAAAACAGCCCTGGGAGCGGGCTGTGGCTGGAGAAAGGAGCTTTTGGGCTGGACTGATTTGAGGAAGTGGTCGTAGCTGGGGCCATGCCCCAAACAGACTCAGCTGCCCTATAAAGGCAGAGAAGCCAGGGGCAGACAGGGAGTCTCCCTCTGCCTGTAGAGGGAGATGGGCCTGGCTGCAGGGAGCTGGACATAAGGTACCTGAGTGAAGCAGGGCTGGGGAAAGGCAGAGGAGCTGGGGAGCTCCAGCCTGGAAAACCCCAGGCTGGAGCCTAGCACAAGGCCACAGGTACTGGGGGTTGCAGAGGGCAGCCCAGGGGTAGGCCAAGGCAGCAGGTTCAAACCCAACCTTGCCAGTGATGAGTAGGCAGATACTGCAGCCTGCCCCAGGGTGTGGGGCTAGACAGTGATTGGCAGTAACTTTATACTGAGGTGAGGTGGGATTGTGGATGTGGGTTCCCCAGGGAGGGGAGAACCTAAGACTGAGGGGTTACTGCCAGGGGCCAGCACTCCAGGTAAAAGGGCACTGGGGTCCAGAGAGGGACATGGGGGCCAGAGGACAGGCGGATCACTAGCCTGCAGGCGGCACTCTGGAGCTGGAAGAGCTAATTCCTGGAACAGAGCAGCAGGAAGTGCTGTAGGGGTGAGTCCACACCTCTACTGAAACCCTTAGCGGCCAGTTGTTTACAGTGTACAAATAACCACCGTACCCGGCTCCCTTTGTGGCAAGGCTCAGAAGAGAGGCCAGTAACTGAGCATGGAGACTAATATACTCTCATTCAATCAGAAGTCACAGGCTTGATGCAGGAAATCCTGGGTGAAATTCTCTGGTGTCTATTAAGCAAAAGGGTCTGATTAGATGAAAATAATGGTCCCTTCTGGCCTTTAAAATCTCTGACTCTCGGAACTCCCTGCTACAGGTGGCTGACCCAGTGAGCCATGTTTCTGAGGCAAGATGGGGGAAGATTGTGTAAATCACATTAGGAAAGGCAGGTCAGTGTCCCCCTCTAGGGCTGGGTCTACCTAGGAAGTTTTTGAATCAGTTGCAGCTTCCAACATACAAACTTAGGCCTGAATACACAAAAGGAGTCAGCCAGCATTACAGCCCCTAACTTTTAGTCACCTGGCAAATCCCCGTGAGTCACAAAATGTGAGTTAGGCACCTAAGCTCCTATACAATGAATGGGGAGAGATGGGCACCTCAGACTATGATTCACAAAAGCTTGCTAGGCAGGGAGCTGCCTAAGCTAGTCAATGGGAAATGAGAGGAGTGTGTCCCATGCCCCACCTCTGTCTTGGACACAGCTGCCTAAGTCTGAGCTGCAAGGAGTCACCTATCTCTGCCTGGGATTCTCAGCTGCAAACCCTCTCTTTGTGGTAGCTGTCAGCAAGAAGCCAAGTGGGGAGGCAGAGAAAAGGATTTATTTCTTCACTTTTAGCCCAGTGGTTAGGGTGCTTACTGGAGATGGAGGAGACCCACAATCAATTCCTTCTGCTCCTATCACTCTTTAATTATTTATCCAGAGTGCAACAGGAGAGACTGAGGGAGTCCCTATCAGAAGATCCCATTAACCAGTGGTTAGAGCACTCTTAGGAGAAGGGGAAGAGCTTTCTTCAAATTCCCTCTCCCCCTCTGCTAGGACAGGGACTTGAACTGGGGGATCTCCCACCTCATGGGGGAGTACTCTCACCACTCAGCTACAAGTTATGAGGGAGGGCCTCATTCCCTGCCTCAGAGCACACCCACCAGATCAGGTCCTGCATGTGACATAGGCAGAAGTAGCCTATCTTCCCTGAATTGTGACTTGGTCTGGGGTTTAGGCAGGAGATAGGTACCTTGGTAGGTATGAGGATGCAGCAGTGCGCATGCTCAGTGGCAGAAACATGGGAAGCTAGGGAGCTTTCCTGCAAAATTTTAGGTGCTAAGGCGCCTACAGGATTTAGCCGGAGATTAGTGCATTGCAGTGGCCATGAAACTGAGACTTAGGTGCCCAAAAGAGGGATTTAGGTGCCTAACTCCTTTTGTGCATTTAGCCCTTAGTCCTTTACCTGAAGACGTTGAGGTTCACGTGCTTTTAGTTCTTAAGGTCCTGGATTCAACCCTTGCCGATGGCCCAGATGGAGCTGCCTATACCTGCACACTTCTGCCTGCTCAGTAGATACACAGGAAGCTACAATTCTCCAGACCAGCCAAGCCAACACTGTTCAACAGCCGTAATTTTGCCCTTTTCAGAGTGGTAGCTGTGTTAGTCTGTATCAGCAAAAACGAGGAGTCCTTGTGGCACCTTAGAGACCAACAAACTTATTTGAGCATAAGCTTTCATGGGCTAAAGCCCACTTCATCATATGCATGCAGTGGAAAATACAGTAGATATATCTATATATATCTATATAGAGAGAACATGAAAAAAATGGGTGTAGCCATACCAGTTCTAATGAGACTAATTGATTAAGGTGGGCTATCATCAACAAGAGAAAAAATCTTTTGTAGTGATAATCAGGGTGGCCCATTTCAAACAGTTGACAAGAAGGTATGAGTAACAGAAGGGGGAAAATTGGGGAAATAGTTTTTAGTTTGTGTAATGACCCATCCACTCCCAGTCTTTATTCAAGCCTAATTTAATGGTGCCCAGTTTGCAAATTAATTCTAGTTTTGCAGTTTCTCATTGGAGTCTGTTTTTGAAGTGTTTTTGTTGAATAATTGCGACTTTTAGATCTGTACTCTTGGGTATTTTAATGTAAAACGTAATTAACTTGCCTGCCAGATGCACCCTTCTCACCATGGCTGGAAACCTCCTTTTTAAAAAGCCTTGTTCTTTAAGGAAGAGCCCTTATCAAAGATGACCCAGTCACGAAGGTTGCCAACAGGTGAAAACACAATGCTGTGCAAATGAAATATTTGTGTGCCGGTTTGTATTCGCGAAGACTTCCGATGCTCAAGTGCATTAATTCAATAGGCCGGTTCAAGGATGGTGAAAGACAATGCCCTAAGAAAGCCTTGACACCTTACTGAAGGATTTCTTATAGATATTATTTTTCAGCAAAATTACGCCACAGGTGGACTGCAAAATATAAAGGTATATGGAACAGAAAATTACACTGAGGTAATGATTCACATTTGGCTTAAACCTAATTAGCAAAGTCAGAGTTATTATTCTTTAGTCATCTGCTTGATCTCAGCAAGAGTTTTGCCTCAGTAAGAAAGACATCCATTGAGTGCAATGAGCCCTGAGTGAGAATTTGGCCCAATACTGTTATTTATTGTGTCTTCAGTACCAGAGGTGTAAATAATGCTATGCTGAGTGGCCCCAGCCAGACAAGCTGTAGCACAGTGCATTCTTTACTAGGTATCTGACTGGATACCTGACTGAAGGAAATTAGTTAGCAAAGTGAATTGGACTGAAGAACTTGTGGATTTAAATGCGGAGGAGGCCTGGAATTACTTTAAGTCGCAGCTGCAGAAACTATCAGAAGCCTGCATCCCAAGAAAGGGGGAAAAAACTATAGGCAGGAGTTGTAGACCAAGCTGGATGAGCAAGCATCTCAGAGAGGTGATTAAGAAAAAGCAGAAAGCCTACAAGGAGTGGAAAAAGGGTGGGATTAGCAAGGAAAGCTACCTTAGTGAGGTCAGAACATGTAGGGATAAAGTGAGAAAGGCTAAAAGCCGTGTAGAGTTGGACCTTGCAAAGGGAACTAAAACCAATAGTAAAAGGTTCTATAGCCATATAAATAAGAAGAAAACAAAGAAAGAAGAAGTGGGACCGCTAAACACTGAGGATGGAATGGAGGTTAAGGATAACCTAGGCATGGCCCAATATCTAAATAAGTACTTTGTCTCAGTCTTTAATAAGGCTAATGGGGAGCTTAGGGATAATCGAAGGATGACAAATGGAATGAGGATATGGAGGTGGATATTACCACATCTGAGGTAGAAGCCAAACTTGAACAGCTTAATGGGACAAAATTGGAGGGCCCAGATAATCATCATCCAAAAATATTAAAGGAACTGGCGCATGAAATTGCAAGCTCATTAGCAAGAATTTTTAATGAATTGGTAAACTCAGGGGTTGTACCATACGACTGGAGAATTGCTAACATAGTTCCTATTTTTAAGAAAGGGAAAAAAAGTGATCCGAGTAACTATAGGCCTGTTAGTTTGACATCTGTAGCATGTAAGGTCTTGGAAAAAATTTTGAAGGAGAAAGTAGTTAAGGACATTGAGGTCAATGGTAATTGGGACAAGTTACAACATGGTTTTACTAAAGGTAGATCGTGCCAAACCAACCTGATCTCCTTCTTTGAGGAGGTGACAGATTATTTAGACAAAGGAAATGCAGTAGATCTAATTTACCTCGATTTCAGTAAGGCATTTGACACGGTTCCACATGGGGAATTATTAGTTAAATTGGAAAAGATGGGGATCAATATGAAAATTGAAAGGTGGATAAGGAACTGGTTAAAGGGGAGACAACTACGGGTTGTACTGAAGGGTGAACTGTCAGGCTGGAAGGAGGTTACTAGTGGAGTTCCTCAAGGATCAGTTTTGGGACCTATCTTATTTAACCTTTTTATTACTGACCTTGGCACAAAAAGCGGGAATGTGCTAATAAAGTTTGCGGATGACACAAAGCTGGGGGGTATTGCTAACATGGAGAAGGACCGGGATATCATACAGGAAGATCTGGATGACCTTGTAAACTGGAGTAATAGTAATAGGATGAAATTTAATAGTGAAAAGTGCAAGGTCATGCACTTAGGGATTAATAATAAGAATTTTAGATATACATTGGGGACGCATCAGTTGGAAGCAACAGAGGAGGAGAAGGACCTTGGAGTATTGGCTGATCACAGGATGACTATGAGACGCCAATGTGATATGGCCGTTAAAAAAGCTAATGCAGTTTTAGGATGCATCAGGCGAGGTATTTCCAGCAAAGATAAGGAGGTGTTAGTACTGTTATATAAGGCACTGGTGAGACCTCATCTGGAATACTGTGTACAGTTCTGGTCTCCCATGTTGAAGAAGGATGAATTGAAACTGGAACAGGTTCAGAGACGGGCTACTAGAATGATCCAAGGAATGGAAAACCGGCCTTATGAAAGGAGACTCAAAGAGCTTGGCTTGTTTAGCCTAGCCAAAAGAAGGCTGAGGGGGGATATGCTTGCTCTTTATAAATATATCAGAGGGATTAATATTAGGGAGGGAGAGGAATTATTTAAGCTTAGTACCAATGTAGACACAAGAACAAATGGGTATAAACTGGACACTAGGAAGTTTAGACTTGCAATTAGACGAAGGTTTCTAACCATTAGAGGAGTGAAGTTCTGGAACAGCCTTCCGAGGGGAGTAGTGGGGGCAAATGACATATCTGGCTTTAAGACTAAGCTTGTTAAGTTTATGGAAGGGATGGTATGATGGGATAGCTTAATTTTGGCAATTGATCTTTGATTATCAGCAGATAAGTATGCCCAATGGCCTGTGATGGGATGTTGGATGGGATGAGATCTGAGTTACTGCAGAGAATTCTTTCTTGAGTGCTGGCTGGTGAGTCTTGCCCACATGCTCAGGATTTGGCTGATTGCCATATTTGGGGTCGGGAAGGAATTTTCCTCCAGGGCAGATTGGCAGAGGCCTTGTAGGTTTTTCACCTTCCTCTGCAGTGTGGGGCATGGGTCACTTGCTGGTGGATTCTCTGCAGCTTGAGGTCTTCAAACCACAATTTGAAGACTTCAATAACTCGGACATAGGTTAGGGGTTTGTTATAGAAGTGGATGGGTAGGGTTCTGTGGCCTGCTTTGTGCAGGAGGTCAGACTAGATGATCATATTGGTCCCTTCTGACCCTAAAGTCTATGAGTCTATGATCAAGGACAGTGTGCAGCTGTAGGGGTGTGTTCAAACTGGGGATTGGAGAGTTCTCACATGGGTGGGACATCAGCATGGCCTGATCTCCACAGCACACTGTTATTATTTATTAGTATTGCTGTAGAACCTAGGAGGGGCGTAGTCCCAGACAGAGCACCCCTGTGCTAGGCCCTGTATAAACACAGGACGAAAGGATGGTCCCTGCCCCAAAGAGCTTACAATCTAAGCAGTGTTAGCATAGGTTTTTGACATGCTTCTTCCATGATTTTAATGTCTGCTGCACCGGCTGGACTTCACAGGCAGTGGAGTTAGGTGATATGGTAGTTGGCTTTCTTTTCTCTTCATCACCCCACCATAGAGTTATGTGCATAGGTGCCATATTTTCCAGGCACCAGTGGGTGCTCGCCCCTGGACCAGCCCTGCCTCCACCCTGCCCTGCCCCCTCCTCTCCCTGCCCTGCCCCCATCCCAACCCCTTCCCAAAAGTCTCTGTCTCTACACCCCTCCCTCCCTGCCCCATTGGACCCCTTCCCCAAATCCCCACCCTGGCCATGCCTCTTCCCCGAGCGCACCATGTTCCCCCACTTCCCCCTCCCTTCCAGTGCTTGCTGCCATGAATCAGCTGTTTCGCAGCAGGAAGTGCTGGGAGGGAGGGGGGAGAAGCAGACCGGCTGCGTGCTCAGGGGAGGAGGTGTGCTGGGTTGGGGAGCTGCCGGTGGGTGCAGAGCACTCCCCAATTTTTCCAGTTTGGAGCACCCACAGAGTCAGCGCCTATGGTTAGGTGGTGCTGCCCCTTTTATGGATGCGGCAGAAGACATAGGTCCTGACGCTGTCCTTCAGATTTGTGTCATTATCTGCAGAAATGAGGAGGCTGGCCCTAGTGTTCAGGCCAAGTTCCTGTTTGATGATTCCCTCTGCTACCTAAATCCGAGATGATGTATTCTTCACTCTGCACTCAGCCCTGCCAGGTACTCCACTGCTGCTGATCGTATGAAAGGTGAAAACACTCAGTACCATATGAAAGTAGCCGCCTATGGAATGACTTCTGATCTCTTTCACTCTGATATTAACCAGGAGTAACTCCACTGAAGTTAATGAGTCAGGTCCTCATCTGGTGTAAAATCAGCATAGTGCCCACTACTCAGTGAAGTCACCAAAAGCAAACATGATTCTGGGATGTATTAACAGGTGTGTTGTGAGCAAGACACGAGAAGTCATTCTTCTGCTCTACCCTGCACTGGTCAGGCCTCAGCTGGAGCACTGTGTTCAGTTCTGGGCACCGCATTTCAAGAAAGATGTGGAGAAATTGGAGAGGGTCCAGAGAAGAGCAACAAGAATGATTAAAGGTCTAGAGAACATGACCTATGAAGGAAGGCTAAAAGAATTGGGTTTGTTTAGTTTGGAAAAGAGAAGACTGAGAGGGGACATGATAGCAGTTTACAGGTATCTAAAAGGGTATCATAAGGAGGAGGGAGAAAACTTGTTCACCTTAGCCTCTAAGGATAGAACAAGAAGCAATGGGCTTAAACTGCAGCAAGGGAGGTTTAGGTTGGATATTAGGAAAAAGTTCCTGTCAGGGTGGTTAAACACTGGAATAAATTGCCTAGGGAGGTTGTGGAATCTCCATCTCTGGAGATATTTAAGAGTAGGTTAGATAAATGTCTATCAGGGCTGGTCTAGACAGTATTTGGTCCTGCCACGAGGGCAGGGGACTGGACTCGATGACCTCTCGAGGTCCCTTCCAGTCCTAGAGTCTGTGAATCTATGAATCACCAAGAGCTGAAATCACTAAGAACTGGGCTAAGTGGGAGAACCTCCGAACACGGCACCTCAGCTAAAGGCAGAGGCGGTGGAGCAGCAAGCAGAGGTTAGCAGCGGCAAAGGCAGCAGAGATCAAAGGGGCAGCAGTGAGCAGCAGCAACAGCAGAAGCGTTGCTTGACTCACCCTTCAGAGGTGGGAAGTAAACCCACATGAATTCTGGGTCTTCACTGACCTCGTACAACAGAGAGTGGGGTGCAGCAGAGGGAAAGGGAGGTGACATGCTAAAGGAACGTTGGTCTGCCTTTCACACCGCAAGGTGGGAAACTGAGGCAAAGGACACTGCCGAAGATACTGTGGGGCAGGTTTACTTATTACTTGCATACCTTTGAATCATTGCTGCAGTGTTTTGCCAAATGAAAGATGTATTCCCTCGGCCTTTGATAAAAGTTTTCTTTTGTTATACGCAGACTCAGTGCTTGTGACTGGGGAAGTATTGCCTAGGGACAAGGCTTAGTTTTCCCAGATTTCTGGGTGGGCCCTGGACCCACTTCTGGTTTGTAACATTAGGAGGAACCCCTAGATACTGAAGCTGGCTGACACCACCTGGCAGAAGGGTTACACTTGCAGTGTTTTTACACCTTTGACTTTAGTGGAGTTACTTCCAATTTACACTCCCATGCACCAGAGTAGAATCAGTTCCGGCCCATGGGTTGCAAAGCTTGTCAAGCACTTTGAGGCTTTTGCATGGAAACTGTTATATAAATATGCCTCCCTACAGAGTGGTTGGTGTTTGAATGTAGTAGCTTATTATTCCCCCAAGCACCCACCCAACGTATTTAGCTGCATGCTAAATGTGTGCATCATGAAAGTGAAATCAACAATCAAAAATCAACGATCACTTGATTTCATCACGGGTGCTTGGGGACATGAAGAAGAGAGCTGGGGCCTTGATATTTACAAATGAGAAGCTGTTTATTGGTTCCTGCGGAGCATTATGTCCTGATGTTAACACAGTTTCCTAATGGTCGTTCCTATTTTAAACCATCTTCCAGGAATAAAAAAAATGCCAGTGTCCTGGAGCTCTGGAACATAGATTCAGCACACTGCTGACCAAGCAACATGGCCAGAACTTTAATTGGAGGGTCTAATGAAGCCAGTTAGCTGTTCTGCCAAACAGCTATGCCAGTCTGTGCTCTGTATCTCTCTTTTCAAACCCGAACAGGGTGTTGCTAAAAGTCACCAATGACTTGGCCTCTCGCTTGCTCTGATTGTGTCCTTCTTGTGCTGAGTATTTCAGGGACTCAGTTCAGACTGGTGTCTCTGTAATTTTCACCTGATGAAAATTCTTCAGCCTGGTGGGGGCTCTCCCTTGTTCAATCTGGGTTCTTCTATTTTCTTTTAGCTCTTTCAAGCCTGAATGATTTTTTTTCTTCTCTCCCAATGTGGTACAATGTGAAGTGTAAAAAGAACCATTACTGCTCATGGCTACGTTGCCACATTTTGTGCAGTCGCTCCCGGTATTTGGAAGGTCTTATTTATCTTGATGGCTTTTTGCCGCTCAGAGAGACAAACTTGGTGGACAGTTCTTACTCTCAGGCTGCTAAAATTGTTCTTTTAGCTGCTCGCATTACTTATCCTAAAGCTTTCTTTCAATCTGGTCTCCATAATTAGATGAAGCTGTCAATGAAATGCATCTGTAGGACAAATGTTAAAACGATGCAAGTGCCAAATGTGTTTCTATAGTTTTCTGGTTCTTTTAAAAAAAGCTTTTCATTGTATCAAATAATCTTTAGAATCCTGAAAATAAAATACCTTTCCCTATTAATTTGTCATTGTAAGGTTCTTGGAGGCTACAGGCCTACCCAGGGTGCTTTGCAAGAACGAGGCCCACACACACTGTGAGTTATTGGCTTTAATGAAGGTAAAGTGACACACCTGCAACGGGGACTCCTGGCGTTGCTGTCACGGAGGCGGGGAACCCAGCGCACCGAAGCTCGGCCTGGTATGGAGTCCAAAGGCGGGACCGGGATCATACAGCTATATATACAAGACACAAACACAACTCATACATAAGCAAATAGGGACTTTCCGCAGGCTGTGCCCGCCCCTTGGCCAAAGGCCAGGGACTTTCCACAGGCGGTGTTCGCCCTTTGGCTAAGGGCCATGCAAACTGGTCCTAACCAGTTACAAGCAGTTATAACTGGCGTGCCGTGTCCTACAGAGACCAACCACCGAGAAAGTGGAAATACTCTAAGTAGGCCGTAACACAGTCTTCTGCGGTTCCCTACAGTCATCCTTTTTCATCTGACAAACAGAGATTTTTTTTTTAATCTCCTTGTGTTTTCAGTGCAGTGGAAGTCAATTTCATATTTACTTTGGCTTGCAGATCAGAATTACTGATGGTAATGTTCTAAATAAACTGGAACCAATCATAGGCTTGAAGTTATCTAGTCTTGTTGGTACATATTATGGATTGCGAATGCATCTTACAGGGATTCTGGCAACTCAAATTTTCCCCCACAATGGACAGTTTGTAAAAATGAGCAATTGCAAAATCCAAGGATAACAGAAGTACTCCCATGTTTGCAATGGAAACAGTTATCTTTAAACTCACTGTCTAGTATTTGCCACTCAAACACTGTAGCACTGAAAGTGAAACAGAATGTAAACAGAAGTGAAACTACCTTTTATTGACTTTCAATGTCTGAGCTGAGAGAGAGGCAGAAAGTGAACAGTGAAAAATGAACTAGATTAAAAAAAATTCCTTCACTGATAAGCATCAAAATAGTTTACAATGATGCTAACTCTCATAAATTTTGTCATAATTCTCATAACACTTGCTGTTTTTCTTAAACCCTCAGGTCCTGGAGTCATGTGATTCTGTGAAAATTGTTGCTTTTTTTGTTTTAAGTATATTTCCTATCTTTAAGGTTGCAGAGAAAATGTGAACCTTGTAGGCTGCAGTGCCAAAAGGAACATAGGGAGATAGGACTGGAAAGGTCTGTTGTGATAACTGGGCCTACAAATTTACCCTAATTGTGAGCTCAACTGTAAGAAGTGAATGTAAGATGTCACAATAACCTATGTTAATGCTAATGTCAATGGGAAAAGGTGTGAAAGGGAGACAGACTGACTCAGTCCAAACAAAGAGGCTGACTGTGTTAAGATTATGCCTGATAAATGAGAACACTGTGAGACTGAAAATTAATGGCCCAAAATTGGTAGGTCAGTTCTTAGGCCTATTTGATGGATAAAATAATGAAGGGGTGGGCTATTCCACCCATCACTCTCCTTTTGAGGTTCTTAAAGAAAGAGATTTTGGGAGAACAAATGGCTACTAGAGCAAGCTTCACCAACATGGCTGCCACCCCCACCATCACTTGGAACTCTGGATCTTCTTCAGCCTACTCCTGAAAGATGTCTTGACCAGGCCAGGCCAGAAGGAGGGACCCAGATGACATCACTACCTCCACCAGCTCCAGCTGAATGCTGAACTCGACCTGGGATGTGAGACTTTCTCTCTCTCTCCCTGCCCTCCATGTGTCCTTTTTCTTCCTTACCTTATTTCTTCTCTCTCCTTTTTCCTTCTGTTTAAGAAGAGTCTGGCTTAGCTGGCCAAGACTGCATAGTCTGCAACGCTGCTGGGAGCCTGTGATGAGAGACGCAACTAAAAGCAACACCTTCAATAGCCTAGTGCTGGTACAGGTTTGTCAGGTCTCAGAGTGGCTGATCAGACTGTGTGCCGGGCCTGTGTTTTCCCAGCAGTGAGGTGGCAGGTGAAAATTAACACCTGAGACAGAAGCTGCATTTCATATCATTGCTGTTCTCTTCTCTCCCTTTTGTGTGTGCTAGTCGTCTTTTGTCTTGTAGGAAATGGGATCAGAATCTAACGATCTAACAACAGCTCTGGCCCATCTCAACTAACTTCTTCTCTTGTCTCCCAATAGGACGGTTATTACCATCATTGATACCATCTAAGCGAATGACAAACCACGGGTTTTTATCTTCTAAAAACTCTCTCCAGCTGAAGGGAAAGGGAACAAGCGATGTTAAAACAAACACTCAATTTAAATACTTTACATTTCAGACTCTTTACTGCTTTCCCTTCTTTTTCTGTATCTTTAATAAAAGGTTGAAAGGATTTTTAATGGTGTGTTTGCCATTTTACTCAGCAGGCTGTGGTCTCTGTATGCCAAACCCCAAATTTGTTTAACACATTTTAATGTTGGGCAGTGACTGGGTTATGTTTCTACCTTTGATTGTTTGGGCTCCTATATTCCATCTAAATTAATACAACAGGGTTTTCTAGGTCACTGAATCCAGACCCTTGCAGTTGCAGCTAATAAAAAGAACCTAAACATTATTACTTTAAAAAATCTCATCATTTTAAAGCCAGTCTCATGATCTGGGGGGAGTGCAGGAACTGATGATGATTTTTTTGTACTTGAGATTGGTAATACTGGGAAAGCATTTGTTGGCATACCTTTAAGTTCAGTGGCTACCTATCAGCCATCAAGAGATCAGATCTATTGCTGAGTCCTGGGTGTACCAATTGGAGAGCCTGATCCTGAAAATCGTCACACACATGAATACTGTTGCAAACATGAACAGTTATATGGACTTCAGTGGGAGTTCTGCATGCAAAGGGATTGCAGAATCAGGACCTAAATACTGCTGCAGAACCAACGGGAATAGCAAGAAGGTCACAAAAAGATTGATTTAGTGTATGTGCTACAGAAATCACGGCTGTCATTACTGATAGTTTAGTAGCCTATTTTGACAACAGAACAATGTATTTGACGGTTAGAATCCAAAGAGACTTTCCCTACCAAATCATAACCATTTTACATCTGGACATATTTGAGGGGTTTAACCAATTGTCCCTTTAAAGAGAAGGGTTTGCTGTGGATGAACTTTATTTCTATGCGTGGCTGTGCTAGCGTTTGGCAAGGTTTCACCACTGGGGGTCAGGAGGAAGTTTTCCCTGAGGGCAGGTTATCCTTTAATTGTTAAGGCAGAATTTTTTACACCTTCTTCTGAGGCTGCTGGTATGGGCCATTGTCAGAGGCAGATACCAGCTTACATGGACCGCAGGTCTGATTCAGTGTGGTGGATTCCTATTATAGAATCATAGAATATCAGAGTTGGAAGGGACCTCAGGAGGTCATCTAGTCGCACCCCCTTCTCAAAGCAGGACCAAGTCCCAACTAAATCATCCCAGCCAGGGCTTTGTCAAGCCTGACATTAAAAACCTCTAAGGAAGGAGATTCCACCACCTCCTTAGGTAGCCCATTCCAGTGCTTCACCACCCTCCTAGTGAAAAAGTTTTTCCTAATATCCAACTTAAATCTCCCCCATTGCAACTTGAGACCATTACTCCTTGTTCTATCATCAGGTACCACTAAGAACAGTCTAGATCCATCCTCTTTGGAACCCCGTTTCAAGTAGTTGAAAGGAGCTATCAAATCCCCCCCTCATTCTTCTCGTCTGCAGACTAAATAATCCCAGCTCCCTCATCCTCTTCTCATAAGTCATGTGCTCCAGCCCCTTAATCATTTTTTTGGCCCTCCGCTGGACTCTTTCCAATTTTTCCACATCCTTCTTGTAGTGCAGGGCCCAAAACTGGACACAGTACTCCAGATAAGGCCTCATCAATGTTGAATAGAGGGGAATGATCACATCCCTCGATCTGCTGGCAATGCCCCTACTTATACAGGCTAAAATGTCGTTAGCCTTCTTGGCAACAAGGGCACACTGTTAACTCATATCCAGATTCTCGTCCACTGTAACCCGTAGGTCCTTTTCTGCAGAACTGCTTCCTAGCCATTCGGTCCCTAGCCTGTAACAGTGAATGGGATTCTTCTGTCCTAAGTGCAGGACTCTGCACTTGTCCTTGTTGAACATCATCAGGTTTCTTTTGGCCTAGTCCTCTAATTTACAGGAATTATATTCCTGTAACCTGGTTCAGCTAAACATTGGGGCTGATCCAGCTCTTACTCCAAACTATCCAAAGTTCAGCTGCAGGCCAGGCTACAACCTTTTGCGCTCCCATTACTGAGGTCCTCCAGATCTAGCGAAGGTCCTCCAGGAAACAGTAAGGACCTGATTTTCTGAACATAAAAAACAAACAAGAAAGAAAATTGGAAGGGGAGTAAATAAATGTTGAGAGAGTCTTTATACAAGATAATGAAGCAGTAAAGGTAAAGTTAAGGAACAACCCTTAGCTGGTATAAATTGCCCCTTTGGAGCTACAATGATTTAAACCAGCTGAGAATCTACCCCAGATGTTTTTTTTGTCCTTGTTGCCATTGACTTTAAACATGAATTGCAAGGCAAAAGAAAGTGGAGAGTGGAGCAGAATGGCACAAGGCAACCACAGCCTAGATCTTTGCAGATCAAATTGGCTTGCCTTTGGTGAGACTGTGACATGAGGAGCCCCCCATGTGTCCATCCATCCCTGTGAGGAACATCACAAAATTCAAAGGCGAAAAGAACAGTGAAAAACAAAATCTGCTTGATAATATGGGATTACGCCCAGCTTGTCAAACCACTTCTGTTTGACAAGACAGAGACACGAATCAGAGCAGATCTTGTTGCTTTCTCTTTGGAATATGGTTTGATGATTTTACCCTTTTGATGCATCTACATAGCCATCCATCTGTTTGCCTGTTCATGTAGGGAAAATGTCTTCACTACTTACTTGTTTATCTGCAACTAAGCTTGTGGACTTGATTTCATGTCTCTTAAGCTTCCCTTCATGCCTGTTAGAGCTGCAGCCAGCCTGGCTGATTCATGTGCATTTGCTGCTGTTTTGTAAAATGTTAAGAAAGGGCTAGTGCTGGTCTGATTGTACATTGTGACTAATTTATCTGACAAAGGTGGTTCTCTTTCAAACCACAGATGGTTTGATTTTGACTAATACAGACCCTCGTCCTGTACAGACATAAGCAGATGAGTCATCCCATTGAACTCTATCTAAACCAGCTGAGTGGCTTGCCCAATGTGACTTCTCCTGTGCATAAAGTTAAACACATGAATAAAGTGCAAGGAATATGGAGGTATACCTACCTCTCTCATAGAGCTGGAAGGTCATTGAGTCCAGCCTGCTGCTTTCACTAGCAGCACCCAGTGCTGATTTTGCCACAGATCCCTAAGTAGTCCCCTTAAGGACTGAACTCACAATGCTAGGTTTAGCAGACCAATGCTCAAACCACTAAGCTATCCCCAGCAGAGCAGAGCAGAGCAGAAAATCTGACTAGGTCACCTCCACCTGGCACCATTTTTGTGGGCAGCTGCAGTTCCCTAGGTTGAAAATGCCTGGATGGTCAGGATGAGAAGGCAGAGCTCAATTTCTTGGCTAGTCAGGAATTGGTGAGTTCATGCCAAGACTATACTAAATAGCAGGGTACCCCAGAGTCATTGGTGATTTATTTGTTGGTTTGTATTACAGTAGCACCTAGAAGCCACAGTGGTGGACCAGGAGCTCCCGGTGTTAGGCATTGTACTGACAAATGTTCCCTGTCCCAAAGAGCTTACAATCTAAGTATAATACAAGAGAAAAGAGATGGATACAGATACATAGATGGGAAAGGGCAAGGAGAGGTCAGCATGACAGGCATTGCTCTGGGGCCAAACCCCTGTCAAGTTTTTGGTCTGCATCACAGGAAAAGGAGAGTTTTATGGAGGGATTTAAACATTGAGTATAAAATGAATTTGGGGGTGTTTATGAGGAACTCTTCCCAAAAGTGAGAGCCAGCCTGGGAGATTGCAGCAGTAACATTTGCAGCACATCGCAGATCCTGTGGTCCAGCATGTGTTGGTAGCTAGAATGTTTGTGCCATGTGATTGGGGCTAGATGTTCTGTCCTTGACTCTGGCCACAACCTGAGCCATGGGCCACTTTCTCTAACGGCCCTCTGCCTACATTCTATGTGAGCACTTTTTACCTCCACATCGTTTGCTCTTAAAATTTGCCTGCAGACATACTTGCTTGCCTTTGCCATCTGGTTCTATATCCCTATTGCCCCCATGGAGCACCACCTCACCCTGGTGTTTTATACAGACACAGCCATTGAGTCCTGTATGGCCAGGAGTTTGTTAAATATGTTCTGCGGCTTGCTGTTACCATTGCAATTGATATCTGATTTTCATGTCAGGCATCGTCTCTCCTGATTTGTCCCGTTTAATAAATATTCAGAGTGTGGGCCTGTGCGTGTGATCGCTCTACAGCTAGCAAACATTTTTCAGGGTCTCAGGCAACCCATCTTGCTGTGCTGAAAGCAGCACATAGCCCTGAAATGTCATATGGATTGAAAATCTCCATTGTTTTTGCACATAAAAATGCGCCTTTCATTCCCAGTGACTTCCAGGACCTCTGTCTGAATAGTTGTTTTGCTAAAGCAGCTCTCCGATTCTCTCCATAAAAGGCATAAATAGCCACTCAGGTCACACACACGGTTCATCACTGTCCTGTTAATCAGAACGGTTGTTTCCCCCCCTTTTCCTGACCGTGTTTCAGAATCTCAGAGGCCTATTAGGGAGCCATTAGTAGAAATAAGAGCCATGCCTGGGAATGCTCCATAATGGGTTACATTTCACTGTTGTGGGTATGTCTGCTATCAGAATGTGCAATTTCATCAGTGATAGCAGGGATGTGTTACACTACTCTATGCCACTAATGATCCAATTACCATACACTAATGGGTAGCTGGACAGGTATTACACCTCCTGAGAGGCACAACAAATGCTAAATGCCATTTATTTAACTTTTACATATTAGCTGGAGACAAAGTTTTGGGTTTTTTTGTTTGGTGGGGGGGAAAGAATACAGGAGAATGAGATCAACTACCTTTAGACATTGAGATACCTTTTTGGATTTTTTACCAGCTAAATGAGATGCCCTAAAACAACAGCTCTTCTAGGCAATAACAGTCAAAGTGTCTGATTATGAGAATAATTCTAGTTCCATAGAGCAAGTCCAAATTGGCCTCATCATGTTTTGCCAGTAGAATGAGCTGTTATCTTTTCCCCCAGCCTGAAACTGAAGGGTTCCGGGTACCTGTTCAATTTCATAAATGAAACATAGTGAAAAACAACAGTAAAGCACCTTCTTCAAACAATGACAGTGAAAGGAGAACAGGGGAATGGGGAAAAAAATCTCAGTAAAAGCAGAAAACATGTCCTTTCTTCCAGCCTTTTTCTGTCTTGTCTACTCAGATTGTAAGTGCGGAATTGTTTGTGCAGCAGCTACCACAATGAAGTGCCCTCGATCTTGAATGGGGCATTTACGGGCTACCATAGTAGTGAAGAGGAATAGAGGTCATATTTAAAAAACAAACAAACAAACAAACAAACCAACCAACAAACAAACTCTTGAACATAAAAATGGCCATATTGAGCCAGCCCAGTAGCCTGTCTTCCAATAGTGGCCAGTGCCAGATGCTTCAGAGGGAATGAACAGAACAAGGCAATTATCGAGTGATCCATCCCATCATCAAATTTCAGCTTCTGGCAGGTTTAAGGACACCTGGTGCATGGGGTTGCATCTCTGATCATTTTGGCTAATAGCCATTGATGGACCTATCCTCCATGAATTTATCTAATTCTTTTTTGAACCCAGGAAAAGGAAATTCCACCTCTGTAGGCAAGGCTGGCTTTAGGCTGCTTTCCCTGCTTCCCCTGAATCGGGCCCCATGCCCACGCCTAAGAGGGCCCCGCGCCCTAAAGAAAAGCGCCTAAGTTTTTAATTTTTACTCACCCTGTGGCAGTCCAGGTCTTCGGCAGCACTTTGGCGGTGAGTCCTTCACTCACTCCAGGGCTTCGGCGGCATGTCGGCGGTGGGTCCTTCAGTGCTGTGGAAGACCCGGAGTGAGTGAAGGACCGGCTGCTGAAGTGCCGCCGAAGAGATGGACCGCTGCTGGGTATCCGAATCGGGCCCTGCATGTCCTAAAGCCGGCCCTGTCTGTAGAGTCCAACACAGCAAGGGCACAATCACTTAGAGACCTAATTGATGCTAACAGAATCCTAAGAAGCTGGGTAATGTCTGATTACATATGCTGTGCTCATAAGGGGAAGGCTAAAGATGGTGGGGTCTTGCATACAGCCACAGGGGCATATGATCTGAGCTGTGCCCTTGAGACATCGACTCAGCACTGGGGCCTTTCATGTTACAACTTCTTCAAACACTCCACTGATGTCAGCACCTGTAGGCAGAATCTGTGAAGCTAAAGATCCACACCATCAGACAGCTATTTGAGGCTGTACTGCCAACCCAGAGCAGTTAAAAAATCATGAGTTAGGCCCCAAAATCATGACAATGTCTTAAAATCCACAAGATTTAACAAATAATAAATGTGGGGGGTCTTTTTATTTGCCTTTTTGAGCCTTTAGGGTTCGCATTTGCAAGTGTTTCTCTTCAATCACAGAGTTCAGAAACTTACCTTTTAAAATGGAAGTTGAGAGTTTTACACAATCAAATGACTCCAGCAGCTGGAGATTTATGAAAAGTATCCAAATATCATGAGGCTGGAAATAAATTATGTAACCCTTCTGCCCCTCTGAGTTGGCAGCAACAAGGGCTGGGTTCAGTATCCAGGGGTTCCATTTCAATAACGCAATGCAAAACCGGCTCGAGCCCCCACCCAGTGACCCGAGACAATTACATGCCACCCCTCCCTGGGTGCCTCTAGGAGGCAATACTTCCCCTCTCGCAAGCACAGAGTCTGAGTGTAGCAAAATCCTTTTAATAAAGGAAGGAAACAATGTGGCATCATATTGGGGAAACACCACAAACAGGATTCATAACATAAACCATGAGCAAAAGACCCACCAAGTAAGTTTTGGCAATGTCCTTTTCCCCTTAGGGTCTTGAGTCCAATCACCCCAAAGTCCAACAACCCAAAAGTCTCTATCCCTGGTCAGCGCCGCCCCAGAGTTCGAAAGTTTATCTGCAGAGTTTTACCCCCGCAACCTGAGCAGAAATGTGTGGGGGGGCACATAGGGTGTTAAGAGGCACCTTACATGGGCTGGGGCCGACTGCTCCGCCTCTCCATGGAGTTCTGCTACAGCCTTCCCCACGACCAGCTCCACTTCACTCACTCTGTTCTGCCAGTCCAGCCATCCCCGCAAACCACTCCACTCCGCTCACTGTTCCGTGGGCTCTCCAACCGTGCTGCAAACTGTTCTGCTCTGCCAGCCGCTTAGCGATAGATCTTCAGTCTCCCCCACTAGTTAACGCAGCACTCAGTGATCTCAGCTCAGTAAGTTTAGCTCTTTCAGTGATTTCAGCTTGCAGTATGGGAGCCCCGTGCTGGTGCACCCTTGGCCCAAAGTGAATTCAGCTCAGAAGCCTCTAGATGGACTCCTAATGGAATCAAAATTAGCTCTGCTCTTTAACAGTGGAGAGAGGCAGAGGTGCAATTGGTGTTCTAGGCCCATACTATCAGGTACACACACCAAACCCCAACCTCTCTTTTAATTCACTGGGTTTTGGCACCCATGTCCCTTGTCTAGCGAGTGCTGCTTAATTGATAGTGAGACTCTCTGTCATAAAGCAGTCTCATAGTTCCTCATTCACATAATCAGGATGACAACACTTTATTCCTCCTGCCCCAATAACAAAGAAATTGGGGATCCCAGAGCTGTCAAAATAACCATCCCAGGCTGCCATGGGCTATGCTAGGCAGGGTGGGTGTGCCAATGCAAACACCTGAAATTCCTTTCCACACTCCCTGAATTTCTTTCCACACTCCCCATAATTCACCACCAGATGTCAGGATAGAGCTCATCCTGACTCTGCTTACAATTACAAGAGTTGCCAGCACTTCTGGAAACAGCCTTTTATGAAAGGATCTGGTAGCTTCCATCCAACTCTTTGTGGAGAATAGCCCACACGAGAAAAAAGCAAAGCTATCACCACAGCTCTCTAGATTGTTAGTTAAACAGAACTAATTTATTAAATTAATATAACCTAGTCATGAGCTGATTATATAATTCTTGCATTTTCTTACTTGTAATTTTTTTCTCCTATAAGAATAGCTGTCAAATAATTTATTGTGAATAAGAAGTCTCTGATCTTCATGGGTGTAGTTTGGTGAGGGTGCAGAGGGGCATTGCCTCCCCAAAGAGAGGTGAGGCATGGGGGAGCATGCGGAGTCACATGCCACTCCCTCCCCCTGATTTCTGCTGGGCCTGAGCTGCTCTGCAGGGCTTGCTCTGCTCAGCCTGCTGGGATTGGGGGAGAGAATGGGGGCTCTGACTTTCCCACACTGTACCTCCCCCCAGCAGGCCGAGCAGAGAAAGCCCTGCAGCCAGGCAGCTGCTCCCCTAGTGGGGAGCAGGACAGAGCAGCTGCTGGACGCCGCCTCCTAGGTCCTGGTGCCTGCCTGCTTCTGTACCCCCATAGGGGGCAGGGCAAGGGGGGAGAGGTGGGGCTGGGGGCAGAGGTATGGGAGGAAGAGACAATGGGGAAGAGGGGGGATAGGGCAGGGAGAACAGAAAGGGTCGGGGATGGGGGAGGGAGATGGTATGGGGTAGTGGGGAGGGGAAGAGGGATGGGATGGGGAAGAAAAGGGGAGATGGGAATGTGGGTGGGGTGCCTGGCATGTGGAGTCCCCTCAGCAGCAGCAGCCCCAGCAGGGAGGTGCCTGCAGCCGCATCCGGAGACCACCAGAGCAGCCACGCTGCTGCAGCAGCGGGTGCCAGAGTGGCCGCAGCTCCCATGCTCAGGTCACACCAGCACACAGCAGCAGCTGGGGCTCCCCCATTAAGCCACCCTCCCCCCACAACACTGGAAGCCCAGGTACCACTCCAGGTGCACGAAGAGAGCCGGTGAGCCAAAGAAACTGGCTTCAGCATGCAAGTGTGTGTGTGTGCATGGGCGGCATATAACCTTGCACCGCCCAGGGGGGAGGGGGGAGGTTGGGGACAGTGGCAGGTTTGGGGGCCCTGAAAACTTTCCCTCCACCATGGCCCCGGGGCTGGAGCAGCTCTCGCACAGAGCCTTTCCAGTCTTGGGCCACAGCGGGTCTGGGGGTAGGGTGACCAGATAGCAAAAGTGAAAAATCAGGACAAGGGGTAGGGGGGAATAGGCGCCTATATAAGACAAAGCCCCAAATAGCAGGACTGCCCCTATAAAATCAGGACATCTGATCACTGTAGCTGGGGGTGGAGAAGGAACGAGTGGGGGGTGAGGCCTCAGTGCGAAGTGGTGGAGTAGGGGCTGAATGGGGGCAGGGCTGTGGTGGAAGGGGCAGAATGGGGTGGTGCCATGGGCGGGACTGCAGGTGGAAGGGGCTCTGGGCTCGGAGCTCCAGCCAGGGCAGGGTGCTCTGCTGCTGTCCCAGCCCCTGGTGTGTAAGTGCACAAGGGATACGAAGTTGCAGCTCAACACAATTCACTATTGTCGTGTTACAATCTGCAATGCAGATACCAAGGTGCCATGACAATGACAGAATACTTTCCTTGCTGGTATTTGCTGTGTTGTTTCTAGTGTTCCTTCTCCCATCCCCTCGCCTCACTCCCAAGAATTACCCTCTGCATCCTCCACATCCCTACCTCCCTCTAACTTCCGTCACATTACAACCTTGTCCCCCCATAGGGGGGCGCTGTTGAACCAGCACAGAGTGTTCCAAATTAAAGCATCTCCTGGTAGCAGAGAATGCTGCTTTTGCAGCAGTAGAGGGAGGAGTGCAAGCCCCATCCCTCAAGAAATCGAGAGGATTAGCCTGCATTGACCGGAAGAGATAGAACTTTTCTATATCTGACATCTGTGAATGCCTGATTACTTTCCAGCATGCCTGCTGGTCTTAGAGCGACTTACCATAAACCGGTTCTACCAGTCCATACTCTTACACCAACAGGGCGTGGTCTACATCTTGTAGAAGTTGGTGGAAAGATTCCCATCAAGTTCAGTGGGCTTTGGGTCAGGCCTTGTCTTTCCCTGCAGAACTAGAAGACACAGCGAGCAAACAGATACTCATAAACTGATAGGCAAGCCCAGTCCTGGGGGACGGTGCCCTCTACCATTTGCAGTCTCTTCCAGGAGGTGTCACTAGAAGCCTGCACTGCAAGCTAGAGCTCTTTACACGCCCTGGGCATGGCTTAAATTGAGAGATTGGAAGCAATCTGAAGCCAAAGAAAAGTCATTTGTTTTGCTTCCTTCATTCTCAGTGCATTTTCCTTCTAAATTAGCTGGCATGATCGTGCAGCCAGCGAGAAGAAAGAGAAAAGGTCTGAAAAGAGAGCTGAGTTTTAGTTAATAATGCTTTCTGGGAGGCAGAGAAGAATTTGCTCTGTGCACAAATCAGATACATTGTGTCTTTTTGCACACAGAGGCCATCAGAAGCATGTCACCATCCAGACATAGCAAGGGTGTGCAGCCCAGGACCCCAGTGCAAAAGGCCTGACCTTTCTGAGAGGGTTCAAACAGACCCCAGGTACAATGTAATAAAAAAGTAAACGTGCTTTGTTTCTTCATCATTGCTGTTAAGATCACCAGTGGGATTACAAGTTGAGACTCTTGGGTTCCATTTCCAGACTCCACCACTCACCTGCTGGATGATCTTGGGTACGTGACTTCAGCCCAGATCCAATGGGAGTTAGGTGCCTACATATCTTTGAGCATGTGGACCTTCCTTCTTCACCTCTGCTCTTCAGCTTTCTCATGTGTAAAGAGGGTTGGGTAGCCACTCATGCATCCTCAGAATACCCAACATTCCGGTCTTACACAGGGTTCTTTCAACCCAAAGCTCTTGGCAACTTTTACTCTGTGCTAGGTGGTGTCAGGAAACAAATCAGGGGAGACATGGCCGTCCGACCGATAGATGGCTGGCACAAACAGGACGACACAAGAGTGCTTTCACTTAAAGCTACACTTTACTTAGTCTCAAGCACTTACACAAGTCCGCAACAGGTTAATAACACACCCCCAACCCTTGATAATTACCAAAGCTGAGTGTGGCTTTCAAGTGACACAACAACAGGCTTCTGGTTGCCAAATCTTCCATCTTCCCATGGGGACTGCAAGATGTATCCAGAGGGACAATCCAAAAAGAGTTCCCAAACGAGTTCAACTATCTCAAGCTTTTTCCCCTTATTTATACATTCGTAATAGAATGACATGTCCCTTAAAGAAACCTTGTTAAGCAAGCAGTTCCAATGGGCAAGCAAGAGGCTCCTTCTGATTACTGATTAACCAGGTGTGGGTTTTTCCAGAGTTTGCAGCCTTGAGACCCCAATAGCCATTCCTGAGGCACATCCTGCTCTTTTAAAATGCATGTATCAGCAACTTCAACACGATTCTTATCAGGAAGGACGTGGGGACAAGCTGCCCCTTCTGTGACAGCCCAAAACTCCCTGCCCCCCTCCTGCCTTGGTCAAGCTGAGACTGCTGAATGGCCAATTTCTGGTTTGCTGACTAGACTGCCTTTAACAATAAGCCATAGTGGTTTCAGGCACTTTACTGGTTTGCCAATGTCTCCCCATACACTGGTACCTCCAGTAATGACATAACCCCGCCCCTGTTGGTATGATGTCACACGCACCGTGCATGTGAGGTCATGCTGGTGAGGACTCAGCAGCACACTCTTCAAATGGCATCCCCCCCTCCATGATACTGGACAAAACCATGTCCAGTTTCGTCTCACTACAGGACAAACCATTTAAAAACAGGACTGTCTGGCTTAAAACTGAGCGAATGGCTTGTCTAAAAGACAGCAGGGGAGAGCAGGGTAATTGTACACTCCTCCCTCCTAGGGATGTTGTCAGACTTATTCAGTGAATGTCATGGAAGTACTTGGAGAAACTGGGATGGAGGATATTATACACTGATGTAGCCCCCATGGAGCTCACCTAGGTCTCTGGGGCTCTGTGTGAGCGTAACTCAGGGAGAGTCATGCTTTCCTTGGGGGAAAAAGGGGCCAAGGACAGATTCAGAGTCTGCTCAGCAACCAAAGGGAGAGAGGGGAGACATTATTTAGAAGGCCAGGGGCCCTGTTGGCCTGGGGTAGGATAGAGGGCATGAGTGCTTGGAGGAGGGGGGAAAGTCACATGATTGACAAGGGAAAGCCCAGAAAGAAGAGCTAGCCTGATCAATAGGGAGATGCCCTTCCCGGGAAGCCATATGGGGTGGAGAGAAGCCATTTGGAGCAGTCTGGAGCTAGCCAGGGAAAAGGCAGGGCTGGCTGTGTGGGGAGCTGATGAGTTCCAGCCTTCATGCCTGGTTTCCCCTGAGAACTAGCCTCTGGGGTCCTAGAAACAGGACCCCTCAGCTTGGCCCTTTCCCTCTCCAAGGTGATTCCGAGTTAGGGTGACCAGATGTCCCGATTTTATAGGGACAGTCCCGATATTTGGTTGTTTTTTTTATATGGGCTCCTATTACCCCCCAACCACCTGTCCTGATTTTTCACACTTGCTGTCTGGTCACCTTATTCCTAGTCTAGAGAGTTTTGTTGGGCAGTTTGCCCTCCCGCTCCCTAGATGAAATCAGTCGCCACATGGCAAGCTCTGCTCTGGCTGCTAGTCTGGGGCTGCCCTTGTCTGAGCACTAGGATGGGAGACTAAAGTTAGGGTTTTTAGTATAGTTTTGTAATCTGCACCTTGAGCCCTGCACCCCTGCAGCCAGAAGCAGCCTGACTCCTGTATGAAGAGGGCACCTGCCAACAGTGATCATCAACCCTTCTGCGGTGACTGAGGAGTCCAAAGTCATCTCTGAATCTGAGGATCATTCACGGAATTGTGAGTCACCATTCTTTAATTAGCTAGTCAGGGAAATTGTTTGGGAGACCTCCCTATCCCCTGAACTGTGTCCTCAAGCCAGGGAGTAACGATTTGGGGATTTTACTACCTGCTGCCTATTAAACCAGTGGAGGGACTGATTACCTTATCCCTTATACCTTGCGAGTCTGTTGGGCTTCCATCCAGCCAAGTTGCTAACTGCTGTACAGAAGATATTGTGGTCACAGGTCATCAAGGGCCCTACCAAGTATGCGTGCCAAGTTTTATGTTTGCTATATCAGGTCATGTGACTGCGGAAATTCACGGGTATTATCAGAGTGGGCACTGGTGATCTTGAAAATTGTGTTTTACCCTTTTAGGTTATATTTACCTCCTGTTTAATATAATTACTATATTGAATATATTGTGTGGGTTGGTGTTATTTCTTGGGAGTGTCCAACTATCTGGCAAGTAAGTAGGGGTTACCCTGTGGTTAGTATTTTCTTCCCAAACTGCCCTGGTGACCCTTCCATGAAGAAGTGAGGGGGAGGGAGTCACTGCCAAATAAATTCATATGGGAAGAAAATAAAGAGGTTACACCCTGCTTAGTGGGAAGCAGGATCAAAAAGAACCCAGACCTGTCCATCAAATCCCCTCAGGAGATTGGTGCTACAGGAGGTACCTGGGTGGATAGGGGGTGCTACACTGATAAGTCGTATTATTTATTAAAAAGCAGATGTTGAATGCTTGATACTGGTGTTCTTCACACATTTTGCGCTTTGCATTAACACCAGTTTTAAGTATGAGTAATACCAAGTCCTTTAGTTTCATATCGAGTGATGAATGAAACCTAAGAGAACAAGAAAAATGAAGCATCTGCCCCAACCACATGTTTAAATAGATTTAGCCAACAAATGCACTTCATTATTTAGAGTTAGGATTTCTTGTCTTCCGTCCTTTCCTCTGTTGATGCTATGCGTTTACTTTCTGGATTTCTCTCAGCTTGAGCAGTAAACTGAGATGGGTAGGTTTGTTCTGGATCCTCATGCATTGAAACAAAGCTATTGTGTTTGAACATGGCGGGATGTGCGTGTGTGTGTGTGTTGGGGGGTGATGATGGTGGTGAACATGCAAACAAAACTGTTTTCAGTGAATTAAAAAAAAAAGCTGGAACCCATTCCTACTGATATTTGTGCAAGCAGGATCTGAATGAGCCACCCCCTGACATCTAGCGATAAGATGGAGCAAGAAACTTCAGGAGTGATCCATGCTTTCATAGATATACCTACTCTGCTTAGGTGCACAGCATGATGGAGCTGCTTTGCCAAAATGATCAGTGACTGGTTCTGGGTTACAAATCTCTCGAATATTCGAATACAGAGAATGAAAAGTTATCCTCATTGCACAAGTGAAGGGCAGCAGAACTGTGCTAGCATGCCCTGATTGAGGGCGTCACCCTAAACTACTTGCTATGCTGGGGAAATGGATGCCAAATCCCAGTGAAAAGGAGAGTGTTTCTATGTGGTGATGTGGCTGATGCTGAAAGAGTCCTAGATACTCTGCTCCTGTCCAGTGTTTAAAGAAAGAGTTGATTAGGCTCAGTTGAGAGTCCTTGTTTCTGGTTGGTGGTTCCTGGAGCTGACATCATTGCTAGGTAGGTCTAAGGGCTCAGCCTTAAACCTTGTGTGTGTGTGTGGGGCAGTGTTGAAATGAAAGAGCACAGAAAGTGTGGTGGCAATGAGGTTCCTCACAACCTGCTGAAATCACGAAGAGCTGAGTTAACTTCAGAGTGTGATGTGCAGCGTGGTGGCAGAGACACACTACAGCATCACCAGAGAAACATCAGCAGCTGTGAGACAGCCACAGAAGAGGCATTGCTCAATGCCCCCTCCCTCCAGGGGTGGAAGGTGAACTCCCATGAATACATCTCTGAACTCTGGGTCTTTGCTAACCAAGGACTGTCAACTGTGAGTGAGGTACAGCAGTGGGAAAGGGCAGTGATGTGATTAGTTCATTGGATTTTTCCACTACCAGGACGGAAACTAAGGCAAAGGACACTGCCCAACTCACTGTGAAGTTGGGCTTGAAAACTGAAAGTTTGGGTTTCTTTGTCCTCACCAAAAGACAGTTTTTTAAATGGAAAAGTGATAAAAAATGTACTTTTTTTAAAAAATAAAAAATTGATCTTTTGATGAAAAAATTCAGCCAGCACTATTCCGTATTTCACAAAGTAACACCTTCCAGGTTTGCTTTCTAAAGGCTTGTAAATTTTTTTTGTGACCTGATAATACTACTTAACTCTTATATTGCAGTGCTCTTTAGCCAAACTTCAGGTGCTTGGCAAAGGTGCGTAAGTTATTATACTCACTTTACAGAAGGACATTTCTGACTAGTTACCATGAGAGCTGTCCATGCCTAGATGCATGGTGACTGGTGCTGTGTAAATCCATAACTAAAAGGATACACTTTGTCTGATCTGCTAGAACATACCTATCACACACTGAGTTGCTTTCTTTACATATACCTATTTGTCCAGTGGACCTCTTGCAATTCAAACTCTATCTGATCTGCTAATACATATAATCTCTGCATGATACATCGAAGAGACGCTATGAAGGAGACATTCTTGCCTCTTTAATGGATAATATGTACTTTCTAGCCTTCCAGTAGAGGAGACTTTTAATGCTAGCTGTAAATTATACTTTAATCAAATCTGTATTAAAGTGGCTAAGACACAAATCTGGACATTTTCCAAGGGCTCACCATAAAGAACCAAAACCAGATCCTGACTTGGGGATTGTTTGGATGTCTTCACATAGGAACGTATGAATGGCCGTACTGGATCAGACCAATGGTCCAGCTAGCCTGATAAGAACATAAGAACGGCTATACTGAGTAGGACCAAAGGTCCATCTAGCCCAGTATCCTGTCTTCTGACAGTGGACAATGCCAGTGCCCCAGAGGGAATGAACAGAACAGGTAATCATCAAGTGATCCATCTCTATTGCCCATTTCCAGCTTCTAGCAAACAGAGGCTGGGGACATCATCCCTGCCATCCTGGCTAGTAGCTACTGATGAACCTATCCTCCATGAATTTATCTAGTTCTTTTTTTAACACGGTTATTGTCTTGGCCTTCACAACATCTTCTGGCAAGGAGCTCCACAGATTGACTGTGGGTTGTGTGAAAAAATACTTCCTATTGTTTGTTTTAAACCTGCTACCTATTAATTTCATTTGGTGACTCCTAGCTCTTGTGTTGTAAGGAGTAAATAACATTTCCTTATTTACTTTATCCACACCAGTCATGATTTTATAGACCTCTACCATATCCCCCCTCAGCCATCTCTTTTCCAAGCTGAGAAGTCCCGGCCTTATTAATCTCTTCTCATAGGGAAGCTGTTCCACACAATCATTTTTGTTGCCCTTTTCTATACCTTTTCCAATTCCAATATATCTTTTTTGAGATGGGGCAACCACATCTGCATGCAGTATTCAAGATGTAGGAGTACCATAGATTTATATAGAGGCAATATGATATTTTCTATTTTATCTATCCTTTTCTTAACGATCTCCAACAGTCTGTTAGCTCTTTTGCTAGCCACTGCATACTGAGTGAATGTTTTCAGAAAACTATCCACAATGACTTCAAAATCTCTTTCTTGAGTGGTAACAGCTAATTTAGACCCCATGATTTTATATGTGTAGCTGGGATTATGTTTTCCAACGTGCATTATTTTGCATTTATCAACACTGAATTTCATCTGCCATTTTTTTGCCCAGTCACCCAGTCTTTTAACCAATTACCAGTCCATGAGAGGACCTTCCCTCTTATCCCATGACATCTTACTTTGTTTAAGGCTTTCTAAAAATCCAAGTACACTGTATCTACTGGATATGTCCAGATGTTTGTTGACCCCCTGTAGCAGGGCAGTCACCCCACTCCTGCCCGGAGGGGTTAAAAACAGCCCTGGAGAGGGCTGTGGCTGGAGAAAGGCTGATTGGAGAAGCAGCCACAACTGTGGCCATCCTCCAATCAGGCCACAGCTGGCCCTATAAAAGGGATGTGAGCCAAGAGCTCAGGAGGACACTCTCTCTCTAGCTTTCTTGAGAGGGTCTGTAGTGGGGTGGTCCCCTTGCTCTGGCCCTGAAGGGGTTAAAGCAGCCCTGGTGAGGGCTGCAGCAGGGAAAGCTGGGCTGATGGGGAAAGCAGCCACAGCTGTGGCCAATTTAATCAGGGCCCAGTTGGCCCTTATAAGAGGGCAATGGGCCAGAAGCTAACAGACACTCTCTCTAGTCTTTTGAGAGAGAAGGACCTGGCTGCCTGGGAGCTGAGCAGGGTACCTGAGGCAGAGCAGTGCTGGGGAAGGGCAGAGGGAGCTGGGGAGCTCCAACCCAGCAAAGCCCCAGGCTGCAGGCCTAGTTAAGGGCCCACAAAAGGTACTGGGGCTGCAGAGGGGCAGCCCAGAGATAGGCAGGGGCAGCTGCCAATGATGAGTGGTGTATAGACTGTAGTCTGCCCCAGGGAGCTGGGGCTAGATGAGGACTGGCAGTAGCCACTGAGGCAAGGTGGGGAGAGAGGATCGGGGGTTCTCCTGGGAGGGGAGACCCAGAGACTACAGGGTACTGCAGAGGGCAGAACGCCAAGAGAAGGGACACTGGGGTCCGTGAGGGACACGGGGGCCAGTGGCAGGCAAGACATCAGCTGGCAGATGGTGCTTTGGAGTTGGAAAAGAGCTAATTCCCAGGACAACTAGCAGGAGGTGCCATGCTGGTGAGTCGTTGCCCCTCCACACCCCGTCAACAAATTCTGTTAGATCAGTGAGGCATGATTTCCCTTTACAAAATCCATATTGACTCTTCTCCAACAAATCATGTTCATCTATGTATCTGACATTTCTGATTTTTACTCTAGTTTCAACCAGTTTGCCTGGTACTGAAGTTAGGTTTACTGGCCTGTAATTGCCAGGATCACCTCTGGAACCTTTTTAAAAAATTGGCGTCGCATTAGCTATCCTTCAGTCATCTGGTACAGAAGCTAATTTAAATGGTAGGTTACATATCTCAGTTAGTAATTCTGCAATTTCACATTTGAATTCTTGGTTGAATTCCATTTGGTCCTGGTGACTTATTACTGTTTAGTTTATCAGTTTGTTCCAAAACATCCTCTAATTACACCTCAATCTGTGACCGTTTCCTTCGATTTGTCACCTAAAAAGAATGGCTCAGGTTTGGGAATTTCCCTCACGTCCTCAGCCGTGAAGACTGATGCCAAGAATTCATTTAGTTTTTTTATAATGGCCTTATTGTCCTTGAGTGCTAATTTAGCATTTCCATTGTCCAGTGGCCCCACTGATTGTTTGGCAGGCTTCCGCCTTCTGATGTGCTTAAAAAAATTATTATAATTTTTTTGAGTCTTTGGCTAGCTGTTCTTCAAACTCTTTTTTGGCCTTTCTAATTATATTATTACATTCCACTTGCCAGAGTTTATGCTCCTTTCTATTTTCCTCCTTAGGATTTAACTTCCACTTTTTAAAGGATGCCTTTTTGCCTCTTATTGCTTTTTACTTTACTGTTTAGCTACGGTGGCACTTTTTTTTGTTTTCTTAGTATGTTTTTTTTTTAATTTAGGGTCTACGTTTAAGTTAAGCCTCTATTATAGTGCTTTAAAAACTTTCCTTACAGCTTGCAGGGATTTCACTTTTGGCACTGTACCTTTTACTTTCTGTTTAACTAACTTCCTCGTTTTTGTGTGGTTCTCCCTTCTGAAATTAAATGCTGCCATATTGGGCTTCTATGGTATTTTCCCCAGCAAAAGGATGTTAAATGTAATTATATTGTGGTCTGTATTGCTAAGTGGTCCAGCTATAGTTACCTCTTGGACCAGATCCTACGCTCCACTTAGGACTAAATCAAGAATTTCCTCTCCTCTTGTGGGTTCCAGGACTTGCTGCTCCAAGAAGCAGTCATTTAAGGTGTCAAGAAACGTTATCTTTGCATCCCATCCTGAGGTGACATGTACCCAGTCAATATGAGGATAGTTGAAATCCTCCATTATTATTGAGGTTTTTTATTTTTATAGCGTCTCTAATCTCCCTGAGCATTTCAGTCACTATCACCATCCTGGTCAGGTGGTCGGTAATATATCTCTACTGCTATATTATTATTAGAGCATGGAATTACTATCCATAGAGATTCTGTGGTACAGTTTGGTTCATTTACGAATTTTACTTAATTCTATGATTTCTTTCACATATAGTGCCACTCCTCCACCAGCATGACCTATTCTGTCCTTCTGATATATTTTTGTACCCTGATATTACTCTGTTCCATTGATTATCCTCATTCACCAGATTTCTGTGATGCCTGTTATATCAATATCCTCATGGCACTCTAGCTCACCCATCTTAGTATTTAGACTTCTAGCATTTGTATATAAGCACTTAAAAAATTGCTACCTTTTTAGCTGTCTGCCATTACGTGATGCAATTGAATGGGACTCTTTTTCATTTGACTGTTTATGATCAGATCCCTACCCTGATTTTATCTTCCATCCTCTCCTCCTTACTGGGATATAGAGAATCTTGCAGTCAGATGCTTTGGGACACCCAGAGCTCAGGGTTGCACCTCTGACCATCTTGGCTAGTAGTCACTGATGGACCTACCCAAAATGAACTTATTTAATTCTGTTTTGAAAGCAGTTATAGTTTTGACCTTCACAACATCCTCTGGCAATGAGTTCCACAGGTTGACTGTGCATTGTGTGAAGAAGTACTTCGTTCGGTTTGTTTTAAACCTGCTCCCAATTAATTTCATTAGGTGTCTCCTGATTCTTGTGTTACGTGTAGTGGTAAATAACACTTCCCCATTCACTTTCTCCACACCAGTCATGATTTTATAGACCTCTGTCATATCCTCTCTTAGTCTTCTCTTTTCCAAGATGAACAGTCCCAGTTTTTTAATCTCTCCTCATATGGAAGCTGTTCATATCCATAATCATTTTTGTTGCCCTTCTCCATACATTTTCCAATTCCAATGGATCTTTTTTGATACAGAGCAATCAGAACTGCACAGAGTATTCAAGGTGTGAGTGCACCATGGATTTATGATATTTTCTGTCTTATTATTTATCCCTTTTCTAATGGTTCAGAGCATTCTGTTCACTTTTATGACTGCTGCTGCACATTGAGTGGATGTTTTCAGAGAACTACCCACAATGACTCCAAGATTTTTCTTGAGTGGTAACAGCTAATTCAGACCCCATCGTTTTGTATGTATAGTTGGGATTTTGTTTTCCAATGTGCATTACTTTGCATTTATCAACACTGAATTTCATCTGTCATTTTGTTGCCCCGTCACCCAGTTTTTTGAGATCCCTTTGTAGCTCTTTACTGTCAGCTTTGGACTTAACTATCTTGAGTAATTTTATATCATCTGCAAACTTTGCCACCTCACTGTTTATCCCATTTTCCAGGTACCAAATACCACTATTTACCTCTTTTCATTCTGAAAACTGATCATTTATTCCTACCTTTTGTTTCCTGTCTTTTAACCAGCTACTGATCCATGAGTCACCTTTCCCCCTCATTGATTTCCATATTTATCACAGCCAAAAAATAATGTTCAACTAATATATATTTTTTTAATAAACAGAAAAAGGGTTTAAAAATAGATAAAATAGGCATGAGTTAAAAAGCTATTTTAAATGGCAAAGAGGAATGGGGTAAAACACAACACACAACAGTGTCTAGGGGAGAGGACATCAGATTGGAATTCAGGACTGAGATCTAGTCCCAGCTCTGCCACCAACCTGCTGTGTGAACCTAGGCAAGTTGCGTCCTCTCTCTGTGCCTCTGCTTCCTGCACAGTGCATTGCCTTTTTTAGAGAGTGTAAGTTCCTTAAGGGTAGGGACTGCCTCTGACTTTGGTGGTAGGGAATGCCTCATTGTTATTAATAACAATACCTAGCTCTTCATCCACAGATCTCAAAGCACTTTACAAAGAAAGTCAGTAGCATTATCTCTAATTTTGCAGGGTGGGGAAACTGAGGAAGGGAAGTGACTTGCTCAAGGTTATCCAGCAAAGTAGTGGCAGGAGTTGAACCTATGTCTCCTAATTCCTCATATAGCACTCTAACCACTAGTCCACACTGCCTCCCTCTTTAGCCATCATCTAGCATTTTGGTTGGGGCCTCCAGGCACCACTCTAATACAAGTACTACGAAAAACAACATAGGATAACTTAAAAAAATAGTATTGTGTCCTACTTTGTCTGTCTGCATCCTCTGTCTCTGCTGCCTATTTAAGGCCTGATTCTACAAACACTCACAGTAGTCCCACTGACAGTGACTGCAGTGGGAGAACTGGCACAAGTAAGATGTAATTGCATGGGCCAGGATTCTCAGGACTGAGTCCTCAGTCCCCCATTCTGTAAACACTTATGCAGAAGAGTAACCTCATGCATGGAGGAAGGCCCATTAAGTAACTGCACTGGGGCAGGTCCCTGAGACAGATATGATTTAGATCAGGACAAATTCTGGCGCACTGGTGTAAATGATATCCACTAAGTAGTTGGCATTGGTATAGTTTCACCAGTAGAGCTATCCCAGTGGACAATATGCCAGTGTAGACAAAGCCTTTGATTGTAAGCTCTTCAGGGCAGGAACCTATCTTCTTACATGTTTGTAAAATGCAACTTGTTAAGAGCTCCCTGTAAAGAGATGCACCTTCTGCAGTCCACACTGCCAGTTTTCATTGATCCTACAAAACCTCTGACCCACGCTGCCTGTTCTTGAGCACTCATCTACTAGCACATTATCTATTAACTAAATACATATATACTGACGTGCCTGCTGCAGAGCCCTCTTACACCATTCACACCTATGGCACTAGAGTAAATAATTGTCTAATACTTTTAAATGAACGTACTTCTGACAAGACTCTCCAATGCTTGCTTTACCGGAGATAATCGCCAGTGTAAAGCATAAAGCAGACAATTATTCTGAGAGAATAAGCCGATGCAGAGACCCTTTTTCTGATCTGAACTTTGTTCCCACTCAGAGGACAGCTGTCACCTGTGACAGTCACAGTTAAGCTGCAGTCTGGAGTTTCTTGAGTGAGCTAAGTGGATTCTTGTAACTCTCCTGTTCCTACCAGGAAAATATCCAATTTTGTGAGTAACATCTGTTACTTTAAAAATGACAGGCTTTACTCAGCTAAAACAATCTCTGATCTTGACAATAAGCCAAACTGGAGCTGACCCACAGAAGCCCTTTTCTACAATTATGTGACAGTTGTAAACACCAAAGAGGAGGGAAATTGTTTTAGCCTGTCAGGGAGGGAAGATGGCTTAGTTGTTAAGGGCCTGATCCAATGCTCACTGAAGTCAGAGGGGGCCATTCCAATTACATCATTGGGTTAGACTGAAAAAGAATTGGACAAGGAGTCAGAGGACTTGTGTTTGCTTCCCAGCTTTGCTACCTGTTTTGTGTGACTTTGAAAAAGTCACAATGGCAACTATTTTGAACAGATCAACTGTGATACAGCATGGCCAGAGGGCAGCAGAAGAGGGTTAGAAGGGAGGCTTATTCCCTGTAAGGGGAAGAAAGTTTGCTATAGATTAACTAGAGCACCTGACACCAATTAGAGCACCTGATGCCAGGGCCAGCTCCAGGCCACAGCGTGCCAAGCGCGTGCTCGGGGCGGCACGCCGCGGAGGGCGCTCTGACGGTTGCTGGGAGGGCGGCAGATGGCTCTGGTGGAGCTGCCGCAGGCGTGGCTGTGGACGGTCCACTGGTCCCGCGGCTCTAGTGGACCTCCCGCAGACTCGCCTGCGGCAGCTCCACCAGAGCTGCGGGACCACAGGACCCTCGGCAGAAACGCCTGCGGGAGGTCCACCGGAGCCACGGGACCGGCGAGCACAGAGCGCCCCCCGCGGCGTGCCTCCGTGCTTGGGACAGCGAAATGGCTAGAGCTGGCCCAGCCTGAAGCCAATTAAAGCACCTGCAGTCAGTCACATGATAAAACCCCCCTGCTTCAATCAGACAGTGTGGGAGTAGGAGTAGAAAGGATTAATGTTGGAGCAGAGAACAGTTTGGAGGGAAGCAAAGGACAGTTTGGAGAAGTGCTGCGGTGGGCTAAGAAGTCCTAGACCCTAGGTAAGGGGCACCTGGCTTGTGCAAAGGGAGGGCAGGAAGCCCCCCACAAGCTGAAGGGCAGGAGAGGGAAGTAGCCCAGGGGAAGGAACCATCAGTTCAAGTGGTTCACCACTATCCTCAGAGATTCTGGGCTGGGACCTGGGGTAGAGGGTGGGCCCAGGTCCCTCCCTCTCCACTCCCCTCCTCTAGGACACTAGTGGGGCAATTAATATTCCAATTTAGGGGCAAGAAGTGGTGCTCTGACCCCCCCCCCAAAGAAGAGAAAGCGCGAGACCCATCATAATAGTGTCGGCAATTTGCCACACAACATTTTCAAACATTTGTTGAGCTATTCAGTCTAAGTTTTCCTTTATGCCATTTCACCTCCTTATAATAATATCTGACATTTCTGTATCATCTCCTGTCCATAGCTCTCAAACCAACTTACAACAAGGAGTCTTGTGGCACCGGACCGCTCGTTGTTTTTGTGGATACAGACTAACATGGCTACCCCTCTGATACAACTTACAACTATTAACCAATTTAGCATCACAAAAGTCATACCAATTTTATAGTTGAAAACAGTGGTGACAACTCTCATGATTTTACTGAGAGTTTCACAACATTTGGATTATTTTTAAAGCCCCAGATCCTAGAGTAATTTGATTATGTGAGGCTCTCATAAGAACATAAGATAGCATAATAGTTAAGAGGAACAGTGGTCATAATTTAAAAAAAACACACCAAATAAACTCATGAACATAAGAATGGCCATACTGGGTCAGACCAATGGTCCATCTAGCCATAGGCACCGACTCAGTGGATGCTCCAAGGCTGGAGCACCCACAGGGAAAAATTGGTGGATGCTCTGCACCCACTGGCAGCCCCCCACTCCACCCCCCTGCCCCAGCTTGCCACTGCTCCACCTCCACCTCCTCCCCTGAGCATGCTGCCAAGCTGTGCTTCTCGCCATTCCCTCCCAGTGTTTGGCACTGCAAAACAGCTGTTTCATGCGGCAAGCCTGGGAGGGAGGGCGGAGGAGGGTGAAGGTGGTGTGCTTGGGGGAGGAGGTGGATCTGGGGTGGGGATTTGGGGAGGGATCCAATGGGGCAGGGAGGGGCAGAGTTGGGGCTGGGACTTTGGGGCAGGGGTGGAGTCAGGGCAAGGCCCGGGGGGTGGGGTCCGAGCTCCCACCTGCACTGAAAAAAGTTGATGCCTGTGCATCTAGCCCACTATCCTGTCTTCTGATAGTGGCTAGTGCTAGATGGAGGGAATGAATAGAACAGGGAAATTATCAAGGGATCCATCCCCTGTCCTCCAGTCCCAGCTTCTGTCAGTCAGAGGTTTCGGGACACCCATAGAATGGGATTTCATTGGTGACCATCTTGGCTAATAACCATGGATGGATCAATCCTTCATGAATTTATCTAATTATTTTTTGAACTCAGTTATAGTTTTGGCCTTCACAACATCCCCTGTCAAGGAGTTCCACAGGTTGACTGTGAATTGTGTGAAGAAATATTTCACTATGTTTGTTATAAACCTGCTGACACCAGTATTTAAATTGTGTAAAGGGTCATTTTCAGTTAGTTAGAACCTTTTCAAGCTTTGGTTTTCCTGGATGAAATTTGACAAATTCTTTCTCTGTAAATAAGGAAATGTTATTTACTCCTTCTCATCACACAAGAAATTAATAGACAGCAGGTTTAAAACAAACAGAAGGAAGTATTTCTTCACACAACGTACAGTCAACCTGTGGAACTCCTCACCAGATGATGTTGTGAAGGCCAAGACTATAACAGGGTTTAAAAAAGAACTAGATAAATTCATGGAGGGTAGGTGCATTAATGGCTATTAGCCAGGATGGGCAGGGATGGTGTCCCTAGCCTCTGTTTGCCAGAAACTGGGAATGAGCGACAGGGAATGGATCACTTGATGATTTCTTGTTCTGTTCATTCCCTCTGGGACACTGGCATTGTCCACTGTCAGAAGACAGGATACTGGGCTAGATGGACCTTTGGTCTGACCCAGTATGGCCGTTCTTATGTTTCATTTTTTTAAAAAAAGTATCTAGTTTTCCTGGTGGTGGAGAAAAGCTTGAAAATGTGATGCCAGTGCATTTTAAAGACTCAAAAATGAAAGGCAGATAAAAATAATTGAATGTTCGTTTTATTTTTAAAAAATCTCATAGTTTTTATATTAAATACATGGTTTTTCTCCAGCCTGACTCATGACTTCAGTGCTTGAGGTTGGCAATACTGGAAAAATTTAAACACAAGGAAGATCAAGGTCAGAATATTCAAACATGGAAATCTAATGGTAGGCCTCTAAATCCATTGTAGACACTGTGATAGACCCAGGCCAGTTGAGCACAGCAGAGTAGTAGAAGGGAGATATTCTGGCCACTGGATAAGCAGTTTCCTGTTCCCTGAGTGACCAGAGCAGGGGCTGCTCCAAGTTAATGAGAACACCTGACTCCAATTAACCTGCTAAGAGTCAGATGAGGCTGTTAAGCACCTGACTCTAATTAAGGCCCCTCTGATGCTATAAAAAGGCTCACTCCAGTCAGGCCAAGGGGAGCCAGAGGAGAGGAAGTGTGTGAGGAATTGGGAGCAAGAGGTGTGTAAGAAGCTGAGAGTGAATAGGCACACTACTGGAGGGCTGAGAAGTACAAGCATTATCAGACCTCAGGAGAAAGGTCTGGTGGTGAGGACAAAGAAGATGTTGGGAGGAGGCCATGGGGAAGTAGCCCAGGGAGTTGTAGCTATTGTGCAGCTGTACCAGGAGGCACTCTGGACAGCTGCAATCCATGGCGCCCTGGGCTGGAACCTGGAGTAGAGGGTGGGCCCGGGTTCCCCGCAAACCTCCCAACTCCTGATCAAACACAAGAGAAATTGACCTGGATTGTGGCTTCTACCAGAGGGGAAGGTCTCTGGTCTGTTTTCCTGACCCACAAGGTGAATCTGTGAGGTGAGCAAATCTGCCAATAAGAGCAGGACCCACCAAGGTAGAATAGGAACTTTGTCACTACACCTAAATAAAAGCAGTCTGGTTTTTACCGAGACCTTCAGTTTTCTTTAACTGAATAATAAAAAAATAATGATCTGAATTAACAACAAAAGTCCACGACACTGCTGAGCAGTATCCCAAGGGAAGTGATGAGATCCCCTAACCTATAACTCATTTCAAATTAGATTGGACAATGTTCCAAAGAGGACAATTTTGCCCTAGTTAGGATATACAAGAGAGATCAAATAGAACTTTCCTTTATCTTTCTTCCATGAAATTTCTTTTAGATAACTACAAAGAGCCCTGTAGGTCTGTAGAAATTGGAGAAGCTTATGAACTCTTTTTGGTACTTTTCTTTTCGGCTACAAAAGTGTCCCTAGATGTTCTTCACTTTGTTTACTTGTTACTGAAGTAAATGGCTGGAGTAATCTACCTAAGAACTCTTGGTTGGAAAGATGGATGTGTTGGTCCCCTGAAAATTCAGACACTACTGTGTATATAGCATAGGGGTAGCTCATAGAATCATCTATAGTGACGGTTGCATCAATATTGTAGTTGTAAAGGGTCATTTTCCGTTCGTTAGAACTTTTTCATACTCTTGTTTTTCTGCATGAAATTTCACAAATTCTTTTTTAGTCAATGACTGCCTTTTGGGGGAAGGTGAGGGGATGGATTTTTGAGCTAAACTAGTTCAGCTCTTTTTGAGAACAAAGTGGAAGAATACATGTTTCTCAATATTTATTTTAAAAAGGTGGCACTTTTTGAATAGCCTTTGTACATTGGCCGTAGATAATAGAAACTTTACATTTGGCAGGGAGGTAGAACCTAGCTCACAGATTTGCCTGTTGGTGTTCTGTTGAAAATTGCTTGTGACTTGTTAACATTCTAAGGGGTTTAAAATGTACTTGGTACACACATTCTGCAATACAATCTCCCATTAGATTTCTGGAGGTGACAAGGCCAAAGCTGAGTAAGCAACTCCTGCCATGCCTGTGAAATGTATTGTATGCAGCATATGTAGTAAAGAGAAGAAGGATGGCTCAGCAGCTCAGAAGCTTGTCTAGGCTTTGGGAGACCTGGTTTCAATTCTCAGCTCCACTGAAGATTTCCTGTATGACACTGGGCAAGTTACTTAGTCTCTCTCCCTTTTTTCTTTTTCTTGTTTTGAAACCTCACTGTCTGTGCCTCAGCTTCTCAGCTGTACAATGGGGACATTAGCCCACTGTATCTCACAGGGGTGTTGTGAGGATTAATACAATGAAGATTATGAGGTGCTCAGATACTCCAGTAAGGGGAGCTGTGTGAGTGCCATAGGTAGACAGGCCCAATTATAACAATAGAAGTCATAATCACTTTACTCAACTGTGAACTCAACTGTAAGAAGTGAGTGGAAGTTTATTGGGATAGGTTACTGTGATGTTTATAAACGTTCACAGGAAGAGATGCAAAAGCAAGACAAGGCAGACTGAAATAGTCCAAAGAAAAAGGCCCGCTGATCTCATTCAAGAACTGTGTTAAGATCAGGTCTGGTAACCAAGAAAAATGTGGTATCGGAAATCAATGGACCAAAATGGGGTGTGTCAGAAATTAGGCCTAATTAGTGGACAAAATGAGGAAGATGGGCTATTTCACACATCACTCCCTTTGGGGTTTCTCAACAAGAGACTTTTGGGAAAAACCTGGCTACCACAACACTGGCTGAGTGAATGAAGGGAAAAGGACAAGCTTCACCATCATAGCTGCCCCTGCCAGGATCTCCTGGGACTCTGGGATTCAGTATGACACCATTGTACCTTGTTTATCCTGATCCTGAGATATGTCCTGACCAGATCAGGCCAAAGAGAGGGACCCAGATAACATTGCCATCTCCACAGACTCCAGCTACATGCCATATACTACTTGGAATTTGATATTTTGTCACTCCTCCTTGTGTGTCCTTTTCCTTTCCCATCTTATTTTTTTCTTTCCTATCTCTCTCCTTTTTCCTTCTGTCTCATAAAAGTCAGGCTCAGCTGGCTAGGATGGTTTGCAATACCGCTGCAAGCCTGTGGCAACTAAAAGCAATGCCCCAAACACCCCAATACTGGTACTAGTTTGCCATGTCTTGGAGTGGCTGATCAGGCCATGTGCTGTGCCTGTGTTTATCCAGCAGTGAGGCTGCAGGTGAAAGTCAACATCAGAGACAGAAGCTGCATTTTATCTTTGCTCTTCTTTCCCCTTTTGTGTGTGCTTGTTTGCTAGGAAATGGGATCAGATTTTAACAACAGCAACAATAATACCAACTTCAGCCCATTTCAACTAACTTTTTTTCTCCCCTCTCTAAGAACAGTTATTACCATCTTTGATATCATCTAAGACAGTGTTTTTCAACTTGTAGTCTGCAGACTCCAAGGTCTAAGAGGTCCACAAAGGTGGTTGTTACCATGAAACAGTGGTTTTCAATCAGAGGTCCATAGATTTCTGGGGGCTGGTAGACTATATCTCAGATTTCCAAAGGAGTCCACGCCATTTGAAATTTTTTAAAAAGTCTGCAAATGAAAAAAAGGTTGAAAACCACTGATCCAAAAGACTGTCAAACAAAGCCCAACCCCCCTCCTTTTAAAGACTCTCTCCAGGTAAAGGGAAAGAGAAAAGGGGCTGTTAAAATGAAGGCCTTATTTAACAGTGGATAATTCAAATCCTTAAACTATTTTTCCTTCTTTTTCTGTATCTTTGATAACAGGTTAAAAGGATTTTTAATGGTACACATCTAACATGGTACCAAGCATCAGTGTTTCTCAAAGTTTGGGTTGTGACCCAGGACTGGGTCGTGGCATGTAAGGCATTAGGTTGCCTTGCTCAGCACCCAGGGACCCTAGCGGCTCCGGTCAGCTCCGCCGACTGAGGCATTAAAAGTTCTGTCGGAGGTGCTGCCCAGCTAAGGCAGGCTAGTGCCTACTTGTTCTGACCCCGTGCTGCATCCCAGAAGTGGCCAGCAGCAGGTCAGGCTTCTGGGCAAGGGGGCCACGGGGCTCTGCACACTGCTCAAGCATCAGCTCTGCCCTCCCATTGTCTGGTTCCCAGCCAATGGGAGCTGCGGGGGCCAGTGTCTGCGGGCAAGAGCTACAGGGAGCCGGACCTGCTGATGGCTGCTTCCAGGGCGCAGCATGGTCCATGGTGCCAGGACAGGTGATAAGCATGTCTCTGCACCCCAGCTGCACTGCTGACTGGGAGCTGCGAGATGTAAGTTCATACCCCAATCTCCTGCTCCAGCCCTGAGCCCCTCCAAACCTGGAACCCCATACTGAACTCCAAACCCCTCATAGAATCATAGAATATCAGGGTTGGAAGGGACCTCAGGAGGTCATCTAGTCCAACCCTCTGCCCAAAGCAGGACCAATACCAACTAAATCATCTCAGCCGGGGCTTTGTCAAGCCTGACCTTAAAAACCTCTAAGGAAGGAGATTCCACCAGCTCCCTAGGTAATCCATTCCAGTGCCTCACCACCCTCCTAGTGAAAAAGTTTTTCCTAATATCCAACCCGGACCTCCCCCACTGCAAATTGAGACCATTACTCCTTGTTCTGTCATGGGGTACCACTGAGAACAGTCTAGCTCCATCCTCTGGAACCCCCTTCAGGTAGTTGAAAGCAGCTACCAAATCCCCTCTCATTCTTCTCTTCTGCAGATTAAACAATCCCAGTTCCCTCAGCCTCTCCTCATAAGTCATGTGTTCCAGCCCTCTAATCATTTTCCCCCAGTGAACTTAGTTTAAAGCCCTCCTCACTAGGTTAGCCAGCCTGCTTGCGAAGATGCTGTTCCCTCTCTTCGCTAGATGGAGGCCATGTCTGCCTAGCACTCCTCCTTCTTGGAACACCATCCCATGGTCAAAGAATCCAAAGCCTTATCTCTGACACCACCTGTGTAGCCATTCGTTGACTTCCATGATTCGATTGTCTCTACCCAGGTCTTTTCCTTGCACAGGGAGGATGGGCGAGAACACCACTTGCTCCTCAAACTCCTTTATCCTTCTTTCCAGAGCCACGTAGTCTGCAGTGATCCGCTCAAGGTCATTCTTGGCAGTATCATTGGTGCCCATGTGGAGAAGCAGGAAAGGGTAGTGATCCGAGGACTTTGAGTCTCGGCAGTCTCTCCGTCACATGGTGAATCCTAGCTCCTGGCAAGTAGCAGACCTCTCGGTTTTCCTGGTTGGGGCAGCAGATAGATGACTCAGTCCCCCTGAGGAGGTAGTCCCCGACCACCACCACCTGCCTCCTTCTCTTGGGAGTGGTGGTCGTGGAACTCCCATCCCTAGGACAGTGCATCTCATGCCTTCCAATAGGTGGAGTCTTCTTCAGCTCCCTTTCCTCAGATGTATCATCTAGTCCACTCTCCGCATTAGTACCTGTGGAGAGAACATGAAAATGGTTGCTCTCCTGTAACTCCATTGCTGGTACATGGATGCTCCTCTTTCTTCTTCTGGAGGTCACATGCTGCCAAATTTCTTCCAGGGATCCCTAGAGGATTCAGGGAGCCTGGGGCAAAGCAATTTTGGGGCCCCCTTCCATAAAAAAAGTTGCAATACTATAGAATACTATATTCTTGTGGGGGCCCCTGCAGGGCCCGGGGCCTGGGGCAAATTGCCCCACTTGCCCTCCCCTCTGGGCGGCCCTGATTTCTTCACCATCCCTCTGTTCCCACTGCGCAGCTGACTCTGATTCTTCAGAATGTTGGGCCCATTGAGGCATATCCTGATGTCTGTCCAGGAAATCTTCATTTTCTCTTATGCAACGTGGGGTCGATACTTGTTTCTCCATACCTCGAACCTTCTCTTCCAGTATGGAGACCAGCTTGCACTTTGTACAGACAAAGTTGCTTTTGTCCTGTGGAAGAAAGAAGGAAGAAATTATGGAAGAGGAGCGTTCAGCTGTTGTAACCTGCACAGGTTGTGCCATGTTTGTCTAAGAGCTTCCTCAGCTGTTGCAGTGACTACTCAGAGAAGCCCACAAGATGAAAGCCTCAGCGGGCTATCTCCACGTGAGCTCCCTCTGTTAGCCTCCGCTGTTCACCACTCAGCTGGTTGGCTGCTATTGCCTTTTTATAACAGTAAGGCCCACCTGGAACAAAGCACTCCCAATTCACACTTTTCAAACAATCAATCAAACACATGGTCAAACTGACAAACTGTCCCCACAGCAGACTCAGAACTCACCAATACAACCCCCCTACTGCAGCACTTAGCTTACCTCTTCTTGGACAGATCCCAGGCAAACTCCCTCTGTTAGCATCTGCTGTTCATCACTCATCCCCAGCCCCACCCCAGAGCCCTGACCCGCTCCTGCACCCCAACCCCCAGCCCTGAGCGCCCCCAACCCTGGAGTTCCTCCCACACTCCAAACCTCTCATCCCCAGCTCCTTTGGTTTCTGAGCATCAACAATTTTTTTCAATTGGGTCCCCAGAAAAGAAGCTTGAAAACCACTGGTCTAAGGTTTCTGTATGCCAAACCCCACACCGTGTTTACATTGTTTAATATCGGAGACTGACTGTGGAGACTGACTGTGTCATGTTAATACCTTTGACTCTCGGGACTCATATAGTCCATCTAAACAAGGCCTGCACAACTCGTAAAGTGGCGAGGGCCATATTACTCCAAAGAAAACAGCTGAGGGCCAAACTCCCTCTACCCCGCCTACCCCCCCCAGCGCTGCCAAGCCCCCTCAAAACACAACACACACACCTCAGCGTCGCCCAGCCTCCCAAAATACTCCCCCCTGAGCACCGCCTGCCCTGCGGAAACAAACCCTCCTTCCCCAGTGCTGCCCCACTGAAACAGCAGTATTAAATCTTGGTAATATGTTATAGCGGGCCTCTAAGGTAGTATAATTAAGGTAAAAGAAAAATGTCTTTTTGCCAAAAGTAGAATAAGATTTTCCCCCAACTTTGTAATCAGTTGCCCTGTTTAATGAATGAGGTGTGACTGAGGAAGGCGTGGAAGGCAGCACCTCCAGACAGCTGCAACCCTTGGAGAGGGGATGGGAGCCAGACCAGATCAGCAGAACAGGTCAGCCACTGACTCCTCACTCCTCTCCTGAGCCTCCCACCCCCTCCGCTTGCCTCCTCAGCCCCCGCCACTACCTGCCCACTCACCTCCTCAGCCCCCCACCCTCCTTGCTTGCCTACTCAGCCCCCGCCACTGCCCGCCCGCCCGTTCGCTGCCACTGCCCTCTCACTCGCCTCCTCAGTCCCCCACTCCCCTGGCCTACCTCCTCACCCTCCACCACTCCCCGCCTGCCTCTTCAGTGCCCCTCCCTCACCCGCCACTTGCCTACTCACCCCCTGAGGGCCACACAGTGATCCCACGCGGGCCGCATGTGGCCCTCAGGCCGCATGTTGTGCAGGCCTGATCTAAACTAATACAACACCTCCACTGACAGTATAATGGTGTATGGCAGAGATTCTCAAATGGTGTCTGCTTAGCACTTGCTGGTGCACAGCAGAGAGGTGGCTGGTCACATAGTGCTGGCTCTTCCGCCTCGTCTCCAGCTGCCAAACTGCACTGGAAGAAGGTAAACTACGTTCAGTACTTCTAAATTGTAGTTTGCCAGGCAAGCAGTTGCTGTGATGCCACTCAGGGATGTTTGTCAATCACTAATGGGTGTTAAGACTGGATCTGTAAAAAGCGACAGTCCTGTGGCACCTTACAGACTAACAGATGTATTGGAGCATGAGCTTTCATGGGTGAATACCCACTTCATTAGATGCATGTAGTGGAAATATCTAGAGGCAGGTATAAACATGCAGGCAAGAATAATCTAGAGATAACGAGGTTAGTTCAATCAGAGAGGATGAGGCCCTCTTCTAACAGTTGAGGTGTGAACACCAAGGGAGGAGAAACTGCTTTTGTAGTTGACTAGCCAACTAATGGGTGGAGAGGTGTTTGTGGGACAACGTCTCAATGAAGACGGGATCCACCTTATGAAACTGTTTGGGAAACCCTAGTATATGGTGTACATTTTATTTCAGGCCCTGGCTCCACCTCTTCTATTTTAAAGCCACCCTGGGTTGAAGGCCTACGATATTAGCTGCCTAACTGACAATCAGCTGTGGACAATGCCTTTGAAATGGCTCTGGGGCTTCACTTATACAGGTACCATGACATTTGCCAGCTCAGCCATGCTACGTAGTGGTTTGGACTGACACCCTTCATTGCAGTATCAGAGCACCTCCCAAGTTTGGCATAGCAAGGTCTCTTTGGCTTTTCTTCCTCTCCTGGTTATGGGATGTTCTGCTTGAGGTGGCAAAATGATTGGGGAATGACATCAGGACACTCCCTTAGCATGCTCAGTGGAGTCCTGTACATCTTTGTGAAAGGGTCATCACATATCCTATATGGCCATGGCTTGAAGGAGAAATGATTATTTTGGGAGGCTGGGGTGGGGGTGATGAGTTGAGAGAAGGCTATGGTTTTTCAATTGCAGAGATAATTTGGGGCTGGATCAGTCCCTGTGTCCAGTCTAAATTTCTCTCCAATCCCTAGCAACAGAATAAAATGCTTGGTCTTGGTCCTTTCTGCTTGACAGTTCAGGCAGGGGTGCTGACTCTGCTATTAAGCATCACTTTCCTACTACCAGGAGGAGCAACTCTCAGGCGCTTCCTTGAAGCTTTAGTTCATCTTTGGGGATCATTAAGAAAACTCAGAAACCGCTCTTCTGCTGTGTTGGAAATCTTGCTTCTCAGGCTTCCAGAGGCTAAATGCTTCTTATTGCACATCACACTGACTTCACGGTACAGCATGACACGTAGTGTAACTCAAAGTGATTGACACAGCTGGATGTGACACTGGCCCAGTGAAACGAGGAAGGCTGCTAGGATTTTGACCCGATGAAAGCTAATGAGCCATGAGGCCAGGCAAAGCAATGGACCCTGTTCATGACAAGTGGTCTGTAAGGCTCAGCATAATTTATGACATGTGTAAAGTGTTATTGCTAGCGTTGGGAAAGCCCACATATGAGCCAACCTGGTCCACACACAGCCTCTGTAACTGCCAGCAACCACTCTTTCTGTCTCTCTCTCCCTTTCACATGCATGCTTTCTGCTTCTCTCCCCTTCTGTAAAACAACCAGTGTTCCCTACAAGACCAGGAGATACCACAGAGACCTTCCTAGCTCAATGCAAGGCCATGCCATTTCATCCTAATACACACAATCCTTGTACATTTGTTTAGACTCATCCCAACATCGCAATAAGTATTTTGATTTAATGTCCCACTGAGTTTCTTTTTAAAGTTTCTTTTTGTGTTAAACCCCTTCCTCCCCCCACCCCATATACATACACTCTGATCATTTTAGAGGTTTCCCACACCCCATTTAGATGGACAAGATTCATTTGTCGTATTCCCCAGGCTCCAAAAACCCTTACATGAAATTGACTAGTACTGGACACAGTCCAATGCTATTATCTTTTCTCAGGTTCTCTAGTGATCAACCTTGCTAGATCACTCCTCATGGACCTCTGTCCATTAATCATCTGTAAGCTCTGTCCACTTAAAGGAACAGCAATTCTTTAAAATATCTGACTTACTAACACTTCCTATATTAGGAAGTGATGATGGTACAGAGCCAAGACCTTTATCTGACAACTCTTAAAGATAAAAAAAAATAAGACGCTCACTTAATCAATTGGCAGCATTTACAACACTATCAGTAAAAGCTGATAAGACACAGAAAGGTTAGTGCCTTTAGCCCTTAAATTTTGTTGAAGGCTGCAAGCGTGTCTGCAAATTAGAGAGATGACTTTTGTGCCCTATGAATAGCTGATGCCATACTAATACATTCAAAAGGATCTGCTCAACCCTGGCCTTTCCAATCAAATTGATTAACATTTAACTGAAATCATTGGAATCACAAAGTTTTTTGGGATTTGACGGTGACCATCCTAAGCTATTTTGAAGTCATGTTGTAGACAGATTGTTAACATTCCAAAATCTACCATTCAATTTCCTAACTCCATTCCAGCGGAGAGATGTGATGGCAATTAAGTAAGATGCAAAGCAGCTCAGTAACGTGAAACCCTTTTTCCAACGATGCTAGGCAACTTTCTGAAACTCTCCTAAAGTCAAGGTTTATGAAGTACCTGCAGGGTATTCTTATCTCAGCATAATATCAAAACTCAGGAATCTGCTAGTATTTCAAGATCTCTTCCAGATTTTGTATTAATAGTTCCGAGAGGACCTCAAATGTCAAATCTTGCCAGAAGTATATTACAATTGTAAAACCATTAAGCTTTCAAGTTCTCTGCTTTTCATTTGTTTGTAAAAGTTTATTAGTTTTCCTAAGTTTACCATTCTATGTGGATTCAATAAAAGCCAGTGAAAATTGTATTTCTTTGTTTAAAATTCTACATGTTGTTCTCGATGATCAGTTCCAGTCTGATTTGTAATGACCCACAGTTGCTATGGATGATAAAAGCATGGTCAATCCAGGATCAGTCCACAGCCAGACCTGGATGGGCCATGTTCAGGAAGGACAACGGTTAGGCTGCTGGAATGCAGAGACCACTGCCCATCCCGCTGATCCATAATGTCTTATTGTTCCCTTGTATATCCCATTTGTCTAAATCGGTGTTTGTCAACCTTTTTGATACCAGGGACCAGCTTGTGCCTTCTTAAACTGTCATAGACTGATTGAGAGGGGAAAAAAAACCAGCTTTTCACTGGCATTTCTTGCTCTTTTTTCAATATTGTCAGGCATTTCTTTTGTGTACAATTTGCATGTAGGGTATTTCTTTCTTGCTTACCAACAAAGGGCCACTACTCCAGTTCTGTTTGTTTGTTTAACTTGTTGACTGGACTTTATTTTATGTGATATGAAAATGCTAACCTGGTTTTTAAACATTGTTTTAAATGAAGAATACAAATAATTTTGTCTACTGTATAGCTCATTTTGTATTAGAGATCATTCAATTAATTAATTATAAAAAAATAATACCAAAAAACAGATGGCTTTACTCACCATACTATTAATGAGACATTTGTGCTTGTCTTGTAGACACAAGTCTTTCAATCGGGGGATGAATGTTTGACAAGGGCACTTGCAGCATCTTTCCAGTGATCAGCTAGTTGTGGTATTTTGTTTTTGTTGCAGTCACCGCTGAAAATCCAATTTTGTAGAGGTTTGTGGAATGGAACAGAAGCAAAGTTTTGACAGTAAGTTCACTGAGTTATGGGTGTTCACATCTGACTTTGATCCAGAAAACAGGTGGAGTCACTTCACGAAACTCTAACTTCAGACCCTCATCACTTGACAGTTCCAGCAACTTGGCCTTCAATGATGGTGACAGAGGTCTCAGTTTCTAGAGAGAAGAATGGATCATGAACCCATTGATTTCCTTTCTGTGGATAAGAATCTTATGGGAAATAGTCCTCAAAATTTTGGAGAGGTAATATTAGATGGGATGCAATTATTTCACATAGGAGAGGCAGACCATGTCTTTACTGTCATCAGTAGCAAGAAACATGAAAGATGGGAACATGTTATAACAGTCTCTTGCTTTCCAGACTTGGAGCTTTTTGTGCAAAGACACTCAACTTACTTCTCTGCATAGAGAGATTGCACTGATTGAAGTAATCAAATATATCTGCCAGATATGCAGGCTTGGCAAGCCATTGTAAATCCTGGAAGTATGCTGCCAGAGGACACTTCTTTTGAGACAGAAAGGCTTCAAGTTTACGTTGCAGTTCATACACTCAGTTTAATACTTTGCCACAGGATAACCACCGCACTTCAGCTTGTAAGAATAAGTGATGGTGTTTGGATCCCATTTTCTTCACAGGTTGTAGCAAAGGTGTGAGAATTGAGTCCATTTGTTTTCACAAAATTCACTATTTAACAACTATACCAAGGACGTCATTAAGCTCTAGAGACTGCCAAGAGTTCTCGGTGAATAAAGCAGTGTGTTGCTTGAGTTGTCGGTGCAATTTCCATTGCTCTCATCACTACACCTGAATGTCTGCCTCTCATTACAGTCGCTCCGATAGTGCAAATTCCAACGCAGCGGTCCCACTAAAGTCCATGTCCTGTCACTTACTCATTTAGGACCCAGAAGATTTCAGCCCCTGTTGTGTTTTGTGGCAGTTCTTCACAGCAGAGTAGATCTTTGTGAAACCCTCATCGGCATAGCGCACATAAACAATAGCAAGCGCTGCGTTAGAAATGTCCGACGACTCATCCAACTGAATTTCAAACCAGCTTGATGCTCTCTCCCTTTCTATCAGATTGGCTGGACATGTCGTGAGAATGTCAGATGAGCACATTCCTAAACAGCTCTTCTACGGAGAACTCACCCAGGGAACACGCTCCCATGGAGGACAAAAGAAGCTGTTCAAGGACACGCTGAAGACCTCTCTGAAGTCCCTCGAGATCAACACCGCCACATGGGAAACCCTTGCACTGAACCGTCCAGCATGGCGCAGCCTCATTCACACAGGCAGTAGTACCTCTGAGGTGAGGCGTACTGCCGAGGCTGAAAGTAAGCGTGAGCTGCGCAAATCCAGAGCTGCCCGTACATCATCGACAGTGCCATCACATGTCTGCCTGACGTGTGACAGGACGTTCCATGCCCAAATCGGACTGATCAGTCATCTTCGGACGCACAGAGTCCAGTCATCGAAAGAATGAGTTGTTGAGGGCTTCATCGATAACGATGGACGAACACCATCATCATCAGCTGAGCTTCGATATCTTCTGCAATATTGATTCGACAGGAGACAGTATCATTTGACACTGGAATGCAACTCACTTTTTTGGCAGTTGCATCACCCAAAGTTTTGTGACAGGCATCTATTAATGAAGGTATGATTAGATCTTCACCGACTGTAAATGGGAATTTCCATTTAGCTGAGTGTAGGGACAGCAGATATGATGCTTTTAATATACTGTACCTTCATTAGATGTTATGGCAGTAGTTTCTTTTGCCCCTTCACTTCATCTTGCTTCTGTTGGTAGAATTCTACTGACTTTTCTTTTAAAGTCTATTTTCTTTCAAGGTGTCAAATCATTTTTGAAGGTTTTATAACATCATTGGTCAGAGTCATACTACACACAACACAGAGAGGTTTCGGACATTCTACATTTTCACTTGCAACAAAACCATACTAAACATGAGATGGACCGTATTTTCCATTGAAAGCTGCATGTTTCCTTTTCTTTTCTAACCTTTATCACATGTGGAGTTGCTTGCATCTCTGCTATGTTTTTTTCTGAACGTTTGTTAGTTCTGAAAAATCAATCCAGAGGTAACTGCTTTGACAATGACAGTGTCTGGTTAAGTAAAAGTTTTATTAGAACCAGGGGCAGCTCTAGCTTTTTTGCTGCCCCAAGCATGGCAGCCAGGCAGCCTTTGGGAGGTCCCCAGTCCCGTGGATTCGGCGTACCCTCCGCCAAATTGCCACCGAATCCACGGGACCGGTGGACCTCCTGCAGGCAAGCCGCCGAAGGCTGCCTGACTGCCGCCCTCTCAGGGACCGGCAGGGCATCCTCCGCGGCTTGCCATCCCATGCACGCGCTTGGAGCTCTGGTGCCTGGAGCCAACGCCGACTAGAACTTACATTTTGCTCACCCCTAACTACTTCCTTCCAACAAATGCATGTCAATGTGCTTTACATATCAGCATTATGGCAGCCGATGTCAACCAAATTGGTTGGTTGGTTGGTTTGTTTATTTTTTAATGTTCAGAAAGAATTGAAGGAATATAGTGATGTAAAATGCAAGTACAAAAAAACCCTTTACATTTTAAATATTAATATTCTGTGTCAGGAAAATCTCAGGGACCAGCAAGGAGGCTGCCCTGGACCAGCACCATCCACAGACTGGTTGTTGAGAAACACTGGTCTGAATCCTAGGCCTGGTCTACACTGGTGGGGGGAGGGTTAGATCTAAGATACATTGACTTCAGCTATGCTATTCTCATAGCTGAAGTTGCATATCTTAGATCGACTTAGAATTGCTTACTTCGCATCGTCACAGTGCGGGATCAACGGCCACGGCGCCCCCGTTGACTTTGCTTCTGCCTCTTAATGAACTGGAGTTCAGCAGTCAACGGGAGTGTGATCGGGGATGGATTTATTGTGTCTACACTGCACGCGATAAATCGATCCCCGATAGATCGATCGCTACCCGCCAAGCCGGTGGGTAGTGTAGACGTATCCCTAGAATCCTGGGCTGGAAGGGAGAGCTTGAGAGGTCATCTTGTTCAGCTCCCTGCACTGAGGCAGGACCTACTATACCTAGACTGTCCCTGACACATGTCTGAATCCTCCCTCCCAAGCTTCAGAGTCCGAGCTCCAGCCCAAACTCCAACTTCAAGGTGCTGTCTATATAGCTATTTTTAGAGCAGTAGTGTGAGCCCCACTAGCCTGAGTCTATTGACCTGGGCTGGGAGACTTGCTCCAAAATGCTATGAAGACACAGGTGCCGACTTCTGCTCGACCTGGAGGAAGCTTGATGCTCTGCCCCTGGCCCCACCCTGACTCCACCCGTACCTTGTCCCCATTCCAACCCCTTCTGCAAATCCCCTCCCCAGCCCTGCCTCCTCCCCTGAGCGTGCCACATTCCCGCTCTTCCCCCCTTCCTCCTGGAGCTTGCTAGGCCACGCGGAGGCAAGCACTGGGAGGTAGGCAGAGGAGCGGGGACGTGGTGTGCTCAGGGGAGGAGGTGGAGGTGAGGGGGGCAGGGAGAGGAGTGGGACTTGGCTGCTAGTGGATATAGAGCACCCATTAATTTTTCCCCGTGGGTGCTCCAGCCGTGGAGCACCCATGGAGTTGGTGCCTATGTGTGCAGACATACCTCTAGGCACTTGGGTGATAAAAAGTGAACAGCTGCTGTCGGTGAAAATCATCTCCTGTTGTTGAATGCTTAGGATGTGCTCAACTCTCTGAAGAACAAGGATGATCAAGGACACCTGGCATAAGAAGGTTACACTACAGTGAAGCTTGCAGTTTAATAAGCCAGTGGTCAAAGTCTGATGGAAAAGAAATGCCCTTTTTCTACAAACTCTTTTGAGTTGGAACGGTCACTTTCTTCTTGATCACTTATGGAAACTACTGGAGAAAGCAAGTTATTTTTGCAAACTGGGGATATGAGCTTCTTTCCTTTAAGTGGAACCGCAACCTTCACTTTGTGCTCGTGAAAAGGGCCTGTTTTGGGTTGCTTTCAGGTCTCTCATTCAGGAAAATTAATTGCCTTTCTGAAACCTACAGACAAAAAGCACAGCAGTGCTTGAAGAAACTGATTAGTCAAAGAGAACAAAAGTGAATGAATCAGGCATTATTTCGTGTTAGAAAGTTAACTCTAGCTTGATGCATGTGTGTGAATTTCACTTGCCTGGCCTCCAGATTGAAAACATTAGTGAAATAACAAGCAGAGAGGAATTATGATCAGGTGAAGTTTTGTGTGTGTTTATGGCAAAGTAATTGCAGTTTCTTCTTCCCTTCTAGAATTATTTCTATCTGCATCTGTCTAATCTATCATTGTTGCGGAACAGTGTACTAAATCACATTAATCTAATGATGAGGAGTCCTTGTGGCACCTTAGAGAGTAACAAATTTATTTGGGCATAAGCTTTCGTGGACTAAAACCCACTTCATCAGATTCATGGAGTGGAAAATACAGTATCAGGTGTGTCTATATACACAGTACATGAAAAGATGGGAGTTGCCTTACCAAGTGGGGGGTCAGTGCTAATGAGACAATTCCATTAACAGTAGAATACCAAGGAAGGAAAAATCACTTTTGTAGTGGTAATGAGAGTGGCCCGTTTCAAACAGTTGACAAGAAGGTGTGAGTAACAGTAGGGGGAAATTAGTATGGGGGAAATTAGTTTGCGTAATGACCCATCCACTCCCAGTCTTAATTCAGGCCTAATTTGATGGTATTCAGTTTGCAAATTACTTCCAGTTCTGCAGTTTATCATTGGATTCTGTTTTTGAAGTTTTTTTTGTTGAAGAATTTCCACTTTTAAGCCTGTTATTGAGTGACCAGGGAAATTGAAGTGTTCTCCAACTAGTTTTTGAAAGTTATAATTCCTAACGTCAGATTTGTGTCCATTTATTCTTTTGTGTAGAGACTGTCCGGTTTGACCAATGTACATGGCAGAGGGGCATTGCTGGCACATGATGGCATATATCACATTGGTAGATGTGCAAGTGAACAAACCCCTAATGGTGTGGCTGATGTGGTTAGGTCCTATGATTGTGTTCCTTGAATAGATATGCGGACAGAGTTGGCATCGGGGTTTGTTGCAGAGTTTGTTTCCTGGGTTAGTATTTTTGTTGTGTGGTGTATAGTTGCTGGTGAGTATTTGCTTCAGACTGGGGGGCTGTCTGTAAGTGAGGACTGGCCTGTCTCCCAAGGTCTGTGAGAGTGAGGGATCATCCTTCAGGATAGGTTGTAGATCCTTGATGCACTGGAGAGGTTTTAGTTGGGGGCTGTAGGTGACAGCTAGTGGCATTCTGTTACTTTCTTTGTTGGGCCTATCTTGTAGTAGTAGGTGATTTCTGGGTACCCTTCTGGCTTGTCAATCTGTTTTTTCTCTTCAGCAGGTGGGTATTGTAGTTTTAAGAAAGCTTGATAGAGATCCTGTAGGTGTTTGTCTCTGTCTGAGGGATTGGAGCAAATGCGGTTGTATTATAGAGCTTGGCTGCAGACAATGGATCGTGTGGTGTGTCCTGGATGGAAGCTGGAGGCATGTAGGTAAGTATAGCGGTCAGTAGGTTTCCGGTATAGGGTGGTATTTACGTGACCATTGCTTATTAGTAAGTCAGTGTCTAGGAAGTGGATCTCTTGTGTGGACTGGTCCAGGCTGAGGTTGATGATGGGGTAGAAATTGTTGAAATCCTGGCGGAATTCCTCGAGGGCCTCCTTCTCATGGGTCCAGATGATGAAGATGTCATCAATGTAGCGCAAGTAGAGGAGGAGCGTTAGGGGACGAGAGCTGAGGAAGCGTTCTAAGTCAGCCATGAAAATGTTGGCATACTGTGGGGCCATTCGGACATTCACTGGAAGCAATGTATGTTCATCCAAAGTCAGAATATGACCCAAAGACATTGGGATCATTTAATGACATGGCCAATGCTTATCTCCAGAGCAGGAATTGTGTCATGTCTTTTGGGCTGTTGTGGAAAGAACCAGGCACAATTTGAGACATTAGATATATAATATTCTCTAAAATTTCCATTTAAAAGGTTGAAATGTTTGCATAAATCAATGATTTCAGGGCTGTATGGCAGAATATAGCACACCTATAAAAGTAATGTCATTTACATTTGCTAGGAACTGAATGGATACTCCAGTGATTTCACATTCACTAGGAATTAAGTGTACTCGGCAGGAAATACTGTATTTAATATGTATATATTTATCTTGAGGGTAGTCTCTCCTTTCATGCTTGATTTTCACTCAGAACATAACAAAGGTCAGCAATTACTTCAAAATCCACACGATGCAATTCTTAAAGGCTTTCTGTATGAAAGCATGACTCTGAACATTCCAGTGTAGCTGTATGGAAGATAAGCTTTGCTCATAGATTTAAGGCTGTTTTTACAACCCAGCCTTATCTGGCCCTTTCATAAAAACATAAGAATGGCAATATTGTGTCACATCGGTGGTCCATCTAGTATCCTGTCTTCTGGTGGTGGCCAGTGCCAAATTCTTCAGAGGCAATAAACAGAACAGGGCAATTATCAAGTGATACGTCTCCTGTTATCCAGTCTCAGTGTCTGGCAGTCAGAGGTTTAGGGTACCCAGGACATGGGGTTGCATCCCTGACCATCTTGGCTAACAGTCAGTGATAGATCTATCCTCCATGAACTCATCTAATTCTTTTCCAAACTCACTTATGCTTTTGGCCTTTACAACATCCCCTGGCAATGAGTTCCGCAGGTTGACTGTGCCTTGTGTGAAGAATTTGTTCCCTATGTTTGTTTTAATCCTGCTGCCTATTAATTTTATTGGGTGATCCCTGATTCTTGTGTTGTGCAAAAGGGTAAATATCACTACCCTATTCACTTTCTCCACACCAGTCTTGATTTTATAGACACTTGCCACATCCTCTGAGTCTCTTTTCTAAGCTGAACAGTTCCAGACCTTTTCATCTATCCGCATACGGAAGCTGTTCCATACCCCTAATCATTGTTGTCATTTTCTGTACCTGTTCCAATTCTCTTGTAACTTCTTTGAGATGAGGTGACCAAAACTCCAGGCAATATTCAAGGCGTGGGCTTGCCGTGGATTTATATAGTGGCATCAGGAAATTTTCTGTTTTTTTATCTATCCCTTTCCTAGTGGTTTCTAACATTCTGTTCGCTTTTTTGACTCCCGTTGCACATTGAGCAGATGTTTTCAGAAAACTATCCACAATGACTCCAAGATCTTTCTTGAGTGGTCACAAGTAATTTAGAACCCATCATTTTATATGTATATTTGGGATTATTTTCCATGTGTGCATTACTTAGTCATTTGGCTCTTGTTCATACACGAGCAATTTCTTTTTGGTTTTTGGGCTTTGACCATCACCCCAGTTCCAGCTCTGACAATCTGATTAGGATGCAGCCAGCAACTGGACTAAAGAGCCATGAGGAGCTACAGAAGTTGCCAAAATACAGCCCCTTCCTTTCCCTCAGAGTCTGGCATTAACCAAGCTGTCCTAAAAATAAAATCACATTAAAACTTCAATCCTTGCTGTGGCGAGGGACACGATTCATTAACATGTTAATGCATTTTGCACTGTGAACCCATAGTGATACCAACCCTTAAGGTCAACACTGAAGAGGGACTGGGATTGAGATATGTATTGGTTCCAAGCAGCCCAGAGGGATCTGCAGTTCTGCAGGGAGGAGTGTGTGCTCCATGTCTGAACTGCACAGCAATCAATTGGTGCCACTTTTCAAACAGCTTCATCATTCCGAATGACAACAGGAAGGCCAGGTTGTGTGAAAGGCTACTGTACACACAGCACAGTGCAGTAACTACACATTGCGGTGCACCAAAGGAGGTATTCACTAGGCAGGGATGGAGAAAGGGATTAAAGAGAGGCCATAAGGCATTATTGGCACAAGAAAAGCCATCTAGTCCAGTGTGCCAGCCACTTATGTACTGTGTCTTAATCCCACCTTTCAAGGAGCTTTATTGGTTGTCTAAATTGACAGGGCCCAATTCTGAGATCCTTCCTTGGGCCGGTTGCAGAGCCCAGATCTTGTGGTCAACTCAGATCAGGTCAACCAACCAAAGTTCAGTCTGTAACACAATCCTTATCATTATTATTGGTGGAAGCTTCATTCAATCCTATTTCCTCAAACTGTTATCCCAAATGTGGATCTGCCTCAGGGTGAAAGATCTGCCAATTTTCAAGCACTGATGCTTCTTTCTAGCTGTAGGCCAGGATTCCCCTAAAGCACCAGGCCAATGTGCTAGTTATAGCAGGTTGCACTGCAGCTTTAACAGAATGCAGCTAGTGCACAGAGAGTGGAATTAGGAATCAGCAGTGAAGTTGTTAATGTTCTTTAGTAAAATATAAAGTTAAGATTTTTGTCATGGTTATTTTCAGTAAAAGTCACGGACAGGTTGTGGACAATAAACAAAAATTTCTCCATCCCTGCGGTGAATATACAGGAGCTGTGACTCATCTGTGCCTTTACTAAAAATAACCAGGGGGCAAGGCTGGGGTGTATATGGGAGGAATGACAGCTGGAGCTCCATGGGGGGTGGGGGCACAGTCCTGGCTTCATCCCTGGACACAACCACGGGGTAGGGGGCGGGGTGCACAGTCCTGTCTCTGGTCCCAGCCCCGGTCACAGTTGCGGACCAGGGCCACACAGTTCTGGCTCTGGCCTTGGCCACAACTGCAGGAGAGGGAGGCAGGGTGGCACACAGCTCCAGCTCCAGCCCCAGTGGCAGCTGGGGGGGAGAAGGCACGGCTCTTGCTCTGGCAGCAGCTGCTGACAGCTGATGCGGAAGAAGTCACGGAGGTTCAGTAAAGTCACGAGATCCATGACTGCCGTGACCTCCATGACTAAATCATATCCTTAGTAATGTATTATATCATAGTATCTTCTTCTCTGGACATTTCACACAGTTTATATAAACCTCTACTGAATAAAGGTAATATTTTCAAAGGCTTGTTCATGCTCCAATCTCTTTCATCAATGCCCATTTAGATCTCTTCATCTACCACTTGGATTCCAAGACGGCTCCTTTTGAATTCCAAACACAAATCTATCTGCAGACTTACTATCTCATTCAGCAGGGCAGTCACCTTCCACTAGATGTTACCTCATGACAAATCTTGCCACTCATCTTGGAATTAGTTTGTCAGTTAATCTATATCACCCTGAACATGCTCTCCTTTTAAAGCAAGGGAAAATCTGAAGCAATTGCAATCTGTTGCTCAAAAAAACCACAGGCCAGGATTTTCGAGAATAACTGATTTTTAGGAGCATCCCTGTTTGGAGTCCCTTAAAGGGACCTGATTTCCAGAAAGATCTAGGCACCCACCCTCTGAAAATCAAGACTCTTTATGGTGTCTCAAGTAGGGCATCCGAAATTAAGGCACTCAGAATCAGGAGTCACTTGTGAAAATCCTGACTGTGCTTTTCAAATTGTATCTAAGTTTGTGAATTCTGGGTGTATATAATACTGTAGCTTGGTGGTGTTCACAGATATAGCCTCAAAACTCTCCATCATTATTAAGGGAAAATGAGATTATTTCTTTTTCAGGACGTTGTGTAAATTATAGCCTTACAACATGAGTTATTGTCACTATGAAAACAATGGAAAAAAAACTGTGACCTTTGGAAAGAAAAGATAAAGGCCACTTATTTCAAACTTGCACAAAGTTAAATGTCTTTAATAATCCCTTTTAATATTCTGCAGATGGAATCATACACTGAGTTCCAGACTCAAAGGGCATGTCATCTTGGTCTTCTTTAAAAAAAACAATTTGCATATAGAATCTCCTTTAATTATCTTTGGCTGGTGAAATGAAATAAAGGGGCAGTCATGATTCACTGAAGTATCCACCCTCACTCTGAATGGGGATAGCCATCATCTCAATGATATACGTCAATTAAACAAGTCACTTTAAATCATGTAATTATATCAGGTGAGATTCTCATCCCTTAGGTTATTTGAACTGAACCCACAAATTGTGAACTCTGCAATAACGATCTCAGCTGTTCCCCCTTCCCTAGCTCTCCTGCAGGGCTATCACACATAATTCCATCCTGTTTCCTGCTTTGAGTCTGCTTGTCCTCAAAGAGACCTTTTCTACTTGCCATACATGGTCATTTTGGTATAAGGACCATACTGGGGGCCCTCAAGAGGATTTTCAGGCCCCTATAGATGCAATAGCTCTTTTCTGATCTCTATATATTCTGATCTACTATATATATAAAGAGTAGAGGATATTAATCCTGGACAAATTTCAACTCTGCCTACCTAATTCTCCTGCGCTTTCAATTGAACATGATCCTCTTCCCTTCCTGCTCTGGATGGCTGTGTTGTGTTGATATGTGCTGAACTAACAAAAGAGTTTTGTGCCTTTTTGTCTTTATACTTAGGACTGGAATTGTTCTCCAGCTTTGGAGATGCCCTACTGAGCATGCTCCAAGGGTTCATGACTTCCCCTGCTCCATTTGTTTACCTGCTAGTCCCAGACTAGCTGGACTTAGTGGACAGCTACTCCATTCTTCTGTCAGGAAAAATCCAGAGCTGAGTGCTACAGTTTAAAAGCAACAGCGACAGATGCATGGGTTACACAGCGACTATCCACCACCACAGAGCACTTCCTATAATCCCAAACTTTCTTCAGGAACCATAAGAACAGCCATCCTGGGTCAGACAAATGGTCCATCTAGTCCAGTATCCTGTCTTCTGACAGTTGACAATGCCAGGTGCTTCAGAGGGAAAGAACAGAACAGGGCAATTATTGAATGATCCCAGGTCATCCATTCCTACCTTCTGCCAGTCAGAATCTAGGGACACCTGGAGCATGGGGTTTCATATCTAAACACCTTGGTTAAAATCCGTTGATGGACCTATCCTCCATGAATGTATCTATCTTTCTTTTTACCCAATTATACTTTTGGCCTTCACAACATTCCCTGGCAACAAATTCCACAGGTTAACTGTGTATTGTGCGAAGAATTACTTCCTTCTGGTTGTTTTAAACCTGCTGCCTATTAATTTAATTGGGTGATCCATTGCTTTTGTGCTATGTGAAGGAGTAAATAATACTTCCTTATTCACTTTCTCCACCCCATTCATGATTTTATAGACCTCTGTATACCCCTTCAGTAATCTCTTTTCCCAGCTGAATAGCCCCAGTCTTTTTAATCTTTCCTCATATGGTAGCTGTTCTATACCCGTAATCATTTATTGTCCTTCTCTGTACCTTTTCCAATTTTAATACATCTTTTTTTTCAGATAGGGCTACCAGAACTGTAGGTAATATTCAAGGTGTGGGCGTACCATGGATTTATATAGTAGCATTATGACATTTACTGTCTTATTATCCATCCCTTTCCTAACATTCTCTTAGCTCTTTGACTGGTGCTGCACCTTGAGCAGCTGTTTTCGGAGAACTATCCCCAATGACTCCAAGATCTCTTTCTTGAGTAGTAGCAGCTAATTTAGATCCCATCATTTTGTATGTATAGTTGGGATTTTGTTTTCCAGTGTGCATCACTTTGCATTTATCAACATTGATTTTCATCTGCCATTCATCAGTCACCCAGTTTTGTGAGATTCCATTGTAATTTCTCACAGTCTGCATTTAATTATCCTGAGTAATTTTGTATCATCTGCAAATTTTGCCATCCCACTGATTACCCCTTTTTCCAGATCGTTTATGAATATGTAGAACATCTTTGGTCCCAATACAGATCCCTGAGGGACACCACTATTTACCACTCTTCATTCTGAAAACTGATAATTTATTCTTACCCTTTGTTTCCTGTGTTTTAATCAGTTACTGATCCATGAGAGGACCTTACCTCTATCCCATGACTGCTTATTTTGCTTAAGAGTCTTTGGTGAGAGACCTTGTCAAAGGCTTTCTGAGAGTTCAAAGATTTCTAATAGATCAGTGAGCCATGATTTCCCTTTACAAAAGCTGTGTTGATTCTTCACCAACAAATCGTGTTCATTTATGTTTCTGATAATTGTGTTCTTTTTACTAGAGTTTCAACCAATTTGTTTGGTACTGAAGTAGGCTTAATGGCCTGAAATAGCCAGGATTGCCATTTTGATCACATTAAGTGATAGTTTGCATACCACAGTAAATAGTTCAGCAATTTCATATTTCAGTTCTTTCTGAACTCTTGGGTGAATACCATCTGGTCCTGGTGACATGTTACTGCTTAATTTATCAATTTGTTCCAAAGCCGCCTCTATTGACTCCTCAGTCTGTGACAGTTCCTCAGATCTGTCACCTAAAAAGAATGGCTCAGCTCTGAGAATCTCCCTCATATCCTCTGCAGTGAAGACCAATGCAAAGAATTAATTTAGCTTCTCTAAAATGGCCGTATCTTCCTGAAGTGCACCTTTAGCAACGCGATTGTCCAGGTGCCCCATTGATTGTTTGACAGGCTTTCTGGTGCACTTAATTTCTTTTTTTTGCTGTTTGATTTTTGAGTCTTTTGCTAGTTGCACTTCAAATCTTATTTGGCCTGCCTAATTCTACTTTTACACTTGCCTTTCCAGAGTTTATGCGCCTTTCTATTTTTGTCAATATTTGACTTTCAGTTTATAAGAGATGCCTTTTTACCTCTAACTTTTTCCGTTTCCCAGATCTGAAGAAGAGCTCTCGAAAGCTTGTCTCTCCCACAAATTGAAGCTGGTCCAATAAAAGATATTAATTACCTTACCCACCTTGTCTCGCTAATATCCTGAGATTGACATGACTACAACACCACAGTATAAAATAATTAGTCATTTTGTTTGTACAATAGTGTTTTTAAAATCTTTACTAGAAATGGTGTGCAAAGGAAAATTTTTTGTTCATTGGTTTGAGCCTCTTATTTTATTTTTATATCTTCATACAACAAACAAGTTAACTTAAGATGTGAGGATGTGAGCAGCAGTAGAGTGTGTGAGAGAAAATTATATTAGTTATTTGTAATGACAGTTACAGAAATATGTCAACTGTAGTGGCTGAAAATTATCAGGCATCTCAAATGACAAACACATTTGGCAGCCCTGATAAGCCTGTTTGCAGCCTAGCTGAGGCTGTACGCCTCATACTGGAGTGCAAACAGAGCTGCAGTTGCTCCTCCAAGCATGCTGGCACCAGGCTAGCACAGGACGTCCAAGTCTGCCTGTAACATAGCTAGCTCAGGCGTGAGGGCTAGCATCCCACACACAGGGAGTGGCACACAAAGGAGCGGGAGGGGGGAACTTATTACTCTGCTGTGCAAGCACTGTGGCCCAGAGTTTTATAGTTATTTAAGCATCACTGTGCTCAGTATTGCAATGCCTAATTGATTTAGGAGCGAAAATCTCATTTTCTAAAGGGATTGGGGCATTTAAGAGCCTAAATCACATTGACTGTCAATGGGGTTTTGGCTTCTAAGTGCCTAAATCCCTTTTGAAAATGAATTTCAGGATCCTAAATCAGTTAGGCACTGCAACATTGAGCCAACAACATCTAAATACCTTTAAAATTCTAGGTCTGTGTCTGTAAGATGTGAACTACTCAGCTAACTTGAAGGAAGGGCTAGTCCCTGTGACACTCTGTGCCTCAAGGGAACACCCTGCACCCCCATGTTCAGCCTTATAATATGATTGTGTGGTATCCAATGCAAAGTTTGTCATATTGGGTGTCGTCGGAAGGCTCATAGTGCACTGAGCATTCTTGTTATAGTGATGTTATAGGTTGTAATTCTATGTATATAGTTATGAGACTGAAAATGTGTCCTCATGGCTTAAAACAAGCCCAGAGAAAACTCTCCAGAAGCAGAGGGACAATTCATACCTCATCAGGGCAAGTATGGGACAAACCCAGCCAGCCTCACAGGAACAAAAGACACTGGCCTAGGCAGCAACAAAGGACCTGTTGGACTCTGGAGTGAGTCACCCCCCTTCCCTTGATCAGTCTGGGGCTACAATAAGGTAATAGCAGGTTTCAGAGTAGCAGCCGTGTTAGTCTGTATCCGCAAAAAGAACAGGAGAACTTGTGGCACCTTAGAGACTAACAAATTTATTTCAGCATAAGCTTTTGTGAGCTACAGCTCACTAAGGTAATGCTCACGATAAAAGGGAGAGACGTTTGCCATGCTCTTCCTCTCTCTTCCACCTCCATCTACAGACACCACCAATACCAAACAACTGAAGTGCTGATCAAAGTGGAGAGCCTGCCTGAAGGGCAACCAGCCAGCCTGTGGTGAGAAGCATCTAAGTTTGTAAGGGCACTGATAGTGTTAAGATCAGCTTAGAAAGCATTTTCCTTTTATTTCATTTGACCAACCATGATTTGTTGTGCTTTGACTTATAATCACTTAAAATCTTTCTTTTGTAGTTAACAGATTTGTTTGTTTATTCTACCTGAAGCAGTGCATTTGGTTTGAAGCATGTCAGAGACTCCCCTTGGGATAACAAGTCTGGCACAAATCAATTTCTTTGTTAAATTGATGAACTCATTTAAGCTTGCAGCATCCAGCGGGCATAACTGGGCACTGCAAGACAGGAGTTCCTAGGACTGTGTCTGAGACTGGAGATATTGGCTAGTGTCATTTGGTTGCACAATCGAAGCAGCGGCTGGCCAAGAGTGCTCACTCACGAATCTGGGAGCAGCTTACATGCTAGAGGTTGTGCGTGAACAGCCCGGAAGTGGGGGTTATCACAGCAGAGCAGGATAAGGCTGACCACAAGAATCGAGGATTGGAGTGACCTAGCAGATCACTGATCCAGATAACAGCAGGGGAATGTCACAGTCCCATTTTGGGCAGCATACAGAGGTATCAAGGATGGAACTGATAGTTCCTCTCTCTGCAGCCCTGCTGTGGCCTCATTTGGAAAAACATGATCATTTCTGGGCACCTCAATACCAGAAAGACACTGATGAACTGGGAGAAGTTTAATGAAGAGCAACAGAACCAATCAAAAGGGCTGTTGCGATTGATTTATGAAGAAAGATTGAAAGATAGCTTGGCCAAACAAAGACTGTGTGTGTGTCAATGTGTATGTTGCATAATAACAGTCTACAAATATCTTTTTGTTTAGTGTTTGTACTGCACATGGGCCTCTTAGATACTGCTCTAATACAAGAAATGATAATAGTCACCCATTTGTACCTGCCACTTTCAGAGGATCTTTAATTAAAATGGTTGCTCGCAAACTTTAACAAGAACATATATAGTTGAACCCCTAAATGTGTATGGATCTAAACACAAAACAGATTCTCTTGCTCCAGTCTGACCTATTAGAATATGATATAGGAATGCATTTTTATAGGCACTAGAAGGAAAGTTGATGGCAGAAGAACACGAGGCACAAAAATAATATCTTGGATGGATGATGTGCTGTCCTGGGTGGATCAGAAGGATTGTTCATGCACAAAGAGGTTACCAGAAGATCATACAGAATGGGCAACCATGGTTGCAAACCTCTATTAACGGAGATGCCACATAAGCAAACTTTAATTTTCTTCTTCTTTTAACTTATAAAGGAAGTAAACTGATATGCAAACTTTTTAATGGCAGATGTGTACAATTTTTTTACATTAAAAATGGGGGAGGAAGGTATGATTGCTCTAATCAGCCTTATCTCTAACTTCTCATCCAATTTCCATTTTGAAAGTCTTTAATGGAGAAGCAAGGCATGTTTAATTGCAATTAAAATCTTCAAAGGAAATGGCAAGATGAAAGTTGTTTCTAATTACTGTATTATGATGTAAGCTTAACGACACGCCAGTTCTCCAAATTGATTTTATTAGAATTTGAGATGAGGAATTAATTGAGTTGCTGCATTGATCCATTTTATTTTCTAGTGACAAAAAATGTCCAGTGACAAAAAAGACTGTGGAGGTGTTGAATAGTAATGAGGGCTTGAGAGCGGAAGTTGAACTGAAGATGAAAGGACTAATAAAAATAATTTAAAAATACATAATGTGATGGCACACATTACATACAGTTATGACAGGGTACGTAGTGGTAACATTCAATTTATTCCTAAATTAATTAGGATAAATGAAGGTTAATTATTCTGTTGTTTATTTTTATTCTTTTGTCTTCATTTTCCTCACCTGTCTCTAACACCTCTGTTAACCTTCTCTCCAGGACCTCTTAAATGTAGTAATTCCTTTTCTCTTCTCTTATAGTTTGCTTTGGAATATGTAGTTGCATTTAATGTTTTCTCTGTATTATTTCTTACAGAGCGTCCTATAGTCTGTTCCCTGTAAATTAGTTCAATATGGCCACGGCTGCAGAGTGAGAAACACACACTGTACTCTCTTGTATATATTCTTTGTGTTGATTTCTTTGAATCTAAAATGAAAAGCCATCAAGATTGAAAGCACATGTTGGCACTTTGGTTCTTTGCCATTGTGTTACATTACACAAACATAGAAAAGGGCTTCCTTATAAACACAACTGGAAGCCATAAGACAATCATTTGAATGGTAGTGAAAGTGATTCAAAAATAAAGGAAATTGCTCTTGATGTTCTATTTTAAATTATAATTCCTTAGCGTGTTGTATTCAGCTAGCTAATGGTTGCTAGTGGAGATGGTTGCCATTTCCACTAACAAGATTTATTTGATTCATTTAATGATTTTTTTCTCTGTTCATGAATTGTCTGAAAACAATAATTCCCCCCTAATTTCTTTATTTAACATTTGCCAAATAATTTCAGTGACTAATTTTTGATCTTTAACCTGTTTGCAAGTAGGTTATTTGGTATTTGAATATCATGCTGTTGTGACTGACCATATAGTTCCGGTTGTATCGTTGCATTTTTTCATTGGCTGAGCATAGCTCTTAGAATCAAGATCTAAAAAATCATGTTGAGGCCATCTCCACTTGTCATGCTAATTTATGCAAATTGGAATATTTTACATATACAAATAGACTGCAGTGATGCCCACTGATACTTTAAACTCCAATAGACTTCAGAGGGAGTTGCGCGTACTTGAATCAAGGCTGAATTGTTATGTTAATACATGAGGCTACAAGGCTGATCATGCAGAAATTTGAATGGACAGTCCTAGAGAAGTTTAACAGTATTTCTTCTATTTTACCCTTGGCATGTATACCACATTTATCACTAAGTATTCCATGCTAATTTTCCACATCCTGTGTTTCCTTTGTAGAGCCAAATCTACAGTTTACACTCAAGAAGAGACAAAATTAGAACCCTCAGTCTCTGGGAACTTGGATGAAATAGGACTTGGGTATGAACCACTCCTTGCTGTTGTTTACAAACCCAAAACTTGGCCAACAAGGTTCTGCAAAATCAAATCTATTCCAGGTAGTGTAATCATAGTTTTTTTTGTTGGATCTTTGAGTGCTGTGGTACACCAATCCCTAGCAGCACACCAGGTGTACCGTGGCTGAGGCAGGTGCTACAGGCACTTCAGCTGTTAAGGATCTAAGTGCCCCTTGTTCATCACCAGTATGCATTCCCCGAACTACCTTTATCAACTCAAAGACCATGGCTCTCTGTGACCACTCCTCCAAACAGGCACAGAATCCTCCCTTGCTAGCCCTTTTTGCCCCCCCTGATCCGGAGGCTGGAAGGAAAGAGCAGGGGCAGATTCAGTTGCTGCTCAGCAGGTTAGAGGTGGACTAATTCACCTGCTGTTTTTCCCGCAGGACATTTAAACTCTTGGCTCCAGGATCTCTTGCCCTGGCCACCCACCAGCTCCTTCACTCCCTAAGGATTCCCAGAGGAGATACATCCTTCTTGTGTGGTGGAGGCAGATGTAAGCATGTGGCACAAGCCTGAGGTGGTGAGTCCTGATTTCCTCCACACCATCAGGCATCTGACCTTGTGGTCAATGTGTTGGTCAAGGCTTGCTTCCCAGGGACCTGGGCTTCCTAGCCAGGTTGGCTGGGATGACAAGTGCAGCTGCTCGTACAGTGTAAGTTGGTGCTTCCTTCCTGCTGGCTGTCCTGTGTCACCCCTTCAACCTCATTGGCTGCCAGCTGACTGTACCTGTCCTGGCCCCTTGAAAGCTGGCCCTGTTTAAGGCACCTTCCTTTAACTATCCTGATGGATGGGCCTAGCTAAATCCTAGTCAACCAAATCAGCTTCATAACAGCTCGTGGCTGAGGCTGCTTCAGGCTGCTCCACTGGCCTCTATTTGTGGACCCACTCTGATCCTGCGTGTTACAAGAGACAGCTTACCAGCCACAAGAAAGAGCTGCTGTTAGAGCCTTCAAGGGCCTGAGCTGTGCAATATTGTGTATGACAGAATCTAGAACAGTCCGCCCCAGGCCAGAGGCAGATCACAGTGACAAAAGATAAGGAAGCAGTTAGTGCTGCCTCCCTGCTTGTAATGTCTCTCATAAGTGGAATAAAGATCTGTTACTGTAAAGCCTCATGTGTCTTATTGACAGAACCAGAATACTGGCCTTGGGCCTTTCATCTGCACTACTCCTTGGACATACTCACTGTCCCTACCCTGCCCTGCAGGCTCCTTTTCAAGGGTGTGTCCCAGAGCTACTCAGATGGCTGAAGCCAATTCCTTGTCCCCCCATGGGCAGGGCTAAGTGAGCTTCTCCTCTGGAGTGGCATTCCCGTCCTACAGTGAGACTACCTCCTGGCAGCAGGGAGGCAGGGTGGGATTTTCTGCCAACTTTCTAACAAATTTGGTCTCTGAGGGGTGAAGAAGCCAATTCTTCCCATCTCCTTCTTTCTAACCAATCAGCACTTGGGGCAGGACTCGCCACTTCACAGCCATGCTGCTAAAATGTGGAGCTGGAGCCCTACAGGAATAATTCCATCAGCTAGAAAAAGTAATAGGCTGTTATCCTTCCTATGGACTCAGCGCTAGAAGCAGTGATATCGTCCACCTTTTAAAAACATGTTACATTGGCATGGAATAAAACATTACCTGAAGTGAGCTATTTCCCCTCTGTTAATTAATGTAATCTAGAGTATAATTCACCAAAAAATTAGGGATTTTTCAAAAATGGGACAATTGTGTGTATCCTATAATCAGTGAATTGTATCATGGAGACACCTTAATGCATTCCCAAGAGATTAAAGACCATTCTGGATGCCCAAATCTAACCTTCTACCAATATTTAAAACTTCAACACAAGACTAATATTAACAGCATTTAGGACATAATAGTAGCAGAGAAAATAATGCATTAAATGAAAATCCAACAAGGGAGGCAAAATAACAAACAGATATCACAAGAGTAGACTTCCTTTTATTAATTTACAGATAAGGTACATTCACCACCTGTAAAATCACACACATAATTTTGTTGAGTGTTAAATGAGATGGTAGTGGCAAAAATCCCCAGAAAGAGGAATCATGAACAATAGCAAGAAATGAAGAGAGAAAATGGACTCAAGACACATCCAAACAACAGGTGATAAAATAAATGAAATGTCATATATGTAAGATTAACTTCATAAATCTTTGCAGTGGAAGAGATTGTGCTGATTTATGTATTGTAGAAATATATGCCTGGGTCTAGGATGGGTGGTAGCAGCCATGTCTGTCACATCAAAGAGCCACAGATGGTGAATGAACAGGGGCTCCCATATGGTTGTACCATAAGAAAGAAGAGCTGTGAGTCTTTGTAAGCATAAAATGTGACTATGTCTCATTTACTTACGCTCTGGCTGAGCAAGGAAATAGGATGGAACATACACAGGCTTAATTATCCCCATCTAATCTGCAGTATCAACAGGAAAGGCTGTGCCAGATCGAGGAGAAGGTGGAGGTTTCTCTGGAGGGTCTGCGGGAAGTTTGAGGGGTTTTGTTTTTGTTTTGTCCCTAACCGCTTGGCAGTGCCTTATCCATGCTGTGCAGTTGTTCCCTCCCTTGCCTTCTGCCCACACTGTTTGTTTCTAAAAAATCTGTGGAGGGCAGAATTGGAACCAATTCTCTTTGGAAATATAACTCCTCTCACTGGTTGTGCACTCAAAGCATAGCAGTAAAACAGTGTTTTATGAGTTTATAAATAAATTGTAGTGATTGATTTTATTGCTGAGCATCTGACATGGCATCAAGGAGATGGGGATAAGCGCAAGCTAATGAATTAACTGCAGGAGAATAGCAAAAGTAAACATTGCTCATGAAAGATGGACTTGGGATTTTGGGCAGCAATATTTCTCTTTGTCCATCCACTGACTACTCCAATGCATTGGCCATTCTCAGTTCACTGTCAGGCAAATAAGACTTCTTCATCACTTCTCTTGAAGCTCAAAAATTCTGCTGAAACCTCCCCATGTTTGGATAATGTGGGATGGGGAGGGAATTTCACATTGGAAGGTTGAATTCCTCTTGGAATTGGAGAACTTTCCAGGGACTATTGGCCCTGATGGACTCACCTTGCATATCCTGGGGTGAGTGTAGCCCCTCTTCTCTGCATTTTTACCAATAGCTTGGTGGCCAAAATGAGGTATTCATCAAGGCAGGTGATTGATGACACCAGCTTGAGCTAGATGCAGCTGAGTATTTAAGCAGTGCATAGGGCTTGTGATGGCTCCCTGTACAGGGTCAATTTCACCTTCTGTTATTAACCAGGACCCACATGGTAGGTAGACATGTTTTATACAGGAACCATTTCCAGGAATTACAGGTGCTAGGAACAGCTCTGGTGGACCCTCAGTCTTCTCATCTTTTCTTTCTATATTTTCTGTGTTGCAAGGTCAAAGTAGTGCTGGACACTTGATATTCACATCACCTTTGCCATTTGAAGATGTGCCAAAGTGATTCCTAAATCATTCAGCTCATGTCTTTTGCTGCCACCCTTTTGGATGAAGCAGCAATTCCTGCTTTTGGGAAGCACCATGAGGCCAGCACAGGAACAGTGGGACAGTAATTACAGCCTCTCTCATGGATGTTTAGCATTTGTCTTATCCAGCATTTGTACATATTTAGCCCTACATGTTTCCTTTTAGGAATATCCTGCTAGCTGCTTGAACTACCCATAAAACTGCTGGGAAGTGACAGTGCCAATTAATCTGCTAACAGATTTGTTGTTTAAATATTAACAGAATGTTAACCAAATGTTGGTGGCTGCACATAAATCCATTCACAGCTCCCTCTGCTGCAGTTCTGAGAATTAGTAGGTGTGTGAAGTTGACACAGACACAGCAAGAGCAGCAGGAAAACATGAACTAGTGTCTTGCACCCTTGATGAGTTTTCAGTTTATATCCTGGGGAGCCTCCCTTAGCCCTGCTGTGCTGTCACCCAGGAGCTGCCTGAGGTAAGCGGTGCCAGGCTGGATCCTGCACACCGAACCCTTCCCGCACCCCAATCTTCTGCCTCAGCCCTGAAACCCCTCCTGCACTCCAACCCCCAGCCTCAAACCTGAACCCCCTCCTGAACCCCAACCCCCTGCCCCATCCCTGAGCCTGCACCCCCTCCTGCACCCCAACCCCCGACCCCAGCCCTGAACCCCCTGCCTCAGTCATGAGACTGCACCCCACACCCAAACTCCCTCCCAGGGCCCACACCCCGCACCTCCTTCTGCACCCCAACCAGGCCCCAGCCCTGAGCCCCCTCCCACAGCCCAAATCCCTCCCATGAGCCCCCTCCTGTACCCAAACTCCTTCCCAGAGCCTGCACCCTGAACCCCCTCCTGCACCCCAATCCTGTGCCCTAGGCTTGGTCCAGAGCCCCTCCCACACTCTGAACCACATGGCCCCCGCCCAAAACCCGCACCCCCTCCCACAACCCAACCCCCTGTCCCAGCTTGGTGAAAGTGAGTGAGGGTGAGGGAGAGTGAGCGAGAGAGAGAGGGGTAATGGAGTGAGTGGGGCAGGGCATCATGGAATGGGTGGGTCACCGGGGGGGGCAAGGGTGTTTGGGTTGTGCGATTACTGTTATTTCTACATTTTAATTGTGGTAGATCCTAGGTTCCACTTAAATTCATAAAGTGATCTTGTGCTTAAAAAGGTTGGAGACCACTGGACTAGATCAGTGGTTTTCAAAGTTCGGACTGGGTTGCAAAATGCAAAGCACTGGGTCGCTTGCTCAGCACCCAGGGACTCTGGTGGCTGGCCAGTAAAAACCAGTAGTCCCTAGTTCTAACAATGAGCCATGCCTCGGAAGTGGCAGCAGGTCCAGCTTATAGGCAGGGAGTCCCCGGGGCTCTGCATGCTGCTCCCACCTTGAGCATTGGCTCCACACTCCCATTGGCCTGTTTCCGCTCAATGGGAGTGCTGAGCCGGTGCCTGTGGGTGAGAGCTGCGGGGAGCCGCTTGCGTGTCTCCGCCTAGGAGCTGGACTTGCTGGCCACTTCCACAGTGCAGCATGGTCTGCGGTGCCCGGACAGGTGGGAAGCCTGCCTCTGCACCCTGGCTGTGCCACTGACTGGGAACCACCAGAAGTAAGCCTGTGCCCCAGCCCTGTGCCCCAATATCCTGCCCCAGCCCTAAACCCCCCAAACCCAGAGCCCCTTCCTGCACCCCAACCTACTCATCCTCAGCCCCATCCTGGAGCCTGCACCCCCAGACCAGAGCCCTGACCCCCTCCCACACACCAACCCTCTCCCCCAACCCAGAGTCCCCTCCCACAGCCCGAACTCCTCATTCCCAGCCCCACCCCGCAACCCTCACCCCCTCATTCCAACCCTCTACCCCAGCCCTTAGCTCACACCCCAAACCTCTCACCCCTAGCTCCGTTGGGTCATGGGCATCAACAATTTCTTCAACTAGGTCACCAGAAAAAAATTTAAAAACCACTGGACTAGATGATCATAATGGTCCTTTCTGATCTTGCAATCTATGAGGTAACGATCCTGGGAAGTTGGAAAAGACTACCAAAAAAAATAAATCCTTGTCTTGTGCCTAATTTGTCAACCAGCTCTAGAGTTGAGAAAAGACAGAGGGAAGGGGAGGTGGAGTATAAGGAGTTTTTGAAGGCCGTTGTATCCCCAAGGGCAGCTAATCATCACCAGGAGTCATTACCAGTGTTCCTCTGTTTTGGCTGTAGTGGGGTTCAGCAGCGTGGGTTCTTAGCTACTGACTGTTTAAGGGAATCAGGAGCCCAATCTTACCTCACTGTGTGGTTTGAACTATCCCCGACCCGGTACTTAGGCCTATCACTAGCCTGATACCTCATACATATACTCTTCTGACACCTCCATAATGGATGAACCAACAAACAATGAAGACTTTATGTCCAAGAGGAAATAGAGAGGAAGCAAATGAAGGGACGGGCCAGATGAATTTGGAGCGGGTACATCAGTACCAGACGACCAGCAAGTAACACATTCCCCAGGGTGGATTTCCCTGAATTCACAAGTCCAGTTTATTCCACACTAGTGGGCTTCGTAATGTGGAGGAACCCATGTACCTTCATGAGGTGTTGCAGGCCTGAAGCTGCTGGAGTGGGGTGAGGGGATGAGGCCACTGAGTTGCACAGGGGGGCCATTTCTGTGCAGCCCAACAGGTGTTACTCCCAGTAGAAAAATTCCCCATGGCATAGGGTGCCTTAGTGTTTCCACCCCAAGTAGTTTGGCAAATCCCTTTCAGGGCAAAATAGGCAATGATCCAGGCAGTGGAGACAGTTCTGGGATCGCCCACACTGCCTCAGGCAGGGAGAGACAGTCCAGGGATTGCCCACAATCCCCTCAGGCGGGGGAGACAGTCAGGGGATCACCCGCACTCCCCTCGGGTAGAGGAAACAATCAGGCAGTGGGAGACAGTCACAGGATCACCCGCTCTCCCTCAGGCAGTGGGAGACAGGGGATCACCCACACTCCCCTCAGACAGTGGGAGACAGTCAGGGGATCGCCTATACTCTCTTTAGGCAAGAAGAGACAGTCAGGGTGTCTGGCTGCTTAAAATTGGACACCAGGGGATTTTCCTCAACCTCTGACCCTGCCATAAACATCTCTCCCTTACTCTTACAGATATTATGGAGCACACAGCAAGCAGCAATAACAATGGGAATGTTGGTTGCGCTGAGGTCTGACCTAGTCAGCAAACAGTGCCAGTGAGCTTTTAAAGTGCATGACGTGAGCTGAGTGGGCTCCATGCTTGCCATGGTATGGCATCTGCATGGGTAACCCAGGAAAAAAGGCTCAAAATGATTGACAGCCATTGCTTTCACAGAGAGAGGGGCAACTGACAACACGTACCCAAAACCACCCGTGACAATGTTTTTGCCCCATCAGGCATTGGGAGCTTAACCCAGAGACTGCGGAGACTGCGGGAACTGTGGGATAGCTACCCACAGTGCATCACTCCGTAAGTCGATGCTAGCCATGGTAGTGAGGACTTACTCCATAGACTTAATGCACTTAGTGGGGACAGATACAATCTGCTATATAAAATCAATTTCCTAAAAATTGACTTCTATAAAATTGATTTAATTTCGTAGTGTAGACATACCCTAAGAATGTGCTGCTAGCATTATTGTATGAGCACATCACCCTCTATCCTCTTCACCCTCTTAGTTTTCATCCTTGTCACTTAGTGGTGTCAGTCCAATGATCTTTCTATTTCCTTTTTCCACTGAGCAGTTTCATGGTTCTAGAGAGTTTCTTGCTGCCATTTCAGCCTTGTGTCTCTTTTAATCCCACTATTTCCATTTCTCGGAACCTACCCATCAGGCTTTGGCTCACTCTTGGGTTGTTGCTGCTTTTCCATAAGCAGTTCTTGGCATCCTAATAGGTATTTATCTTTTCCAAAGTTTCCATTTTCTGCTAGTCACTTTCTGAACCTTCCCTTGCACATTTGTAAGGTTTTCTAGCCTAAGCTAATTCCACATCTTTTCCTTGAGATATTTCAGTAAGGATATCAACATCTCATTTCATGGGTAGATCGGCAAGGGGCCTTTGTTGTGTACACATCTCTATTATATGTTCAGGAACAGTCAACATGGATTCACCAAGGGCAAACCATGCCTGACCAACCTGACTGCCTTCTATGGTGAGATAACTGGCTCTGTGGATATGGGGGAAATGGTGGATGTGATATATCTTGACTTTAGCAAAGTTTTTGATACAGTCTCCCACAGTATTCTTGCCAGCAAGTTAAAAAAGTATGGATTGGATGAATGGAATATAAGGTGGATAGAAAGCTGCCTAGATTGTCAGGCAGCCGATATCAAGCAGAATGCCCCAGGGGTCTGTCCTGAGGCCGGTTTTGTTCAACATCTTTATCAATTATCTGGATGATGGGATTAACTGCACCTTCAGCAAGTTCGCAGATGACACTAAAATGGGGGGAGAGGTAGATATGCTGGAGGGTAGGGATAGGGTCCAGAATGACTGAGACAAATTGAAGGATTGGACCAAAAGAAATCTGATGAGGTTCAACAAGAAGAAGTGCAGAGTCCTGCACTTAGGATGGAAGAATCCCATGCACTGCTACAGGCTGGGGACCCACTGGCTAAGCAGCAGTTCTGCAGAAAAGGACCTGGGGATTACAGTGGATGAGAAGCTGGATATGAGTCAGCAGTATGCCCTCGTTGCCAAGAAGACCAACAGCATATTGGGCTGTATTAATCAGAGCGTTGCCAGGAGATTGAGGGAAGTGATTATTCCCCTCTATTCAGCACTGGTGAGGCCACATCTGGAGTATTGCATCCAGTTTTGGGCCCCCTACTACATAAGGGATGTGGACAAATTGGAGATAGTCCAGCGGAGGGCAATGAAAATGATTAGGGGGCTGGGACATGTGACTTATGAGGAGAGGCTGAGGGAACTGGGCTTATTTAGTCTGCAGAAGAGAAGAGTGAGGGAGGATTTGATAGCAAACTTCAGCTACCTGATGGGGAGAGGGGTCCAAAGAAGATGGAGTTCAGCTGTTCTCTGTGGTGGCAGATAACTGAACAAGGAGCAATGGTCTCAAGTTGCAGTAGGGGATGTCTAGGTTGGATATTAGGAAACATTATTTCACTAGGAGGGTGATGAAGCACTGGAATGGGTTACCTAGGGAGGTGGTGGAATCTCTGTCTTTAGAGATTTTCAAGGCCTGGCTTGACAAAGCCCTGGCTGGGATGATTTAGTTGGTGTTGGTCCTGCTTTGAGCAGGTGGTTGGACTAGATGACCTCCTGAGGTCTCTTCCAACCCTGATAGTCTATGATTATAAAACTGATCCATACTGTTGAATTATTTTTGTGCTGAAATCCATATTGATTACTACATGCTTGCCACTCTATTTCAGTTTCATTAATCCTCCCACTCTATATTGTATAATAATCAGATTACCATAGATAGCCAGGTGTCATCTAGGGCACTGAAGGTAAAGATAAAATATTTGATCAAAGGTTTGGAAATATTCTTAGTATATCCTATTGACCCATCATTATCTAAATAAGAGATTATTGATCTTTGCTTTGCTACAGCAGTCTGTGTATATCCCTGCTATAACATATCCTCTTAGATTAGCCCTACGCCAAACCCCTTCCATCCAACCTCTTCTCAAACAGCGTATGTACAATGTGCATTGCATACAAAAGACAAAATGGCAAGTTAAATTTTTTTGTGTATGTTAAACCAAAATGAAGGATCAGAAAAGCTTAGGAAATGTTGAAAACAAAGTTCTAGGCTTGGGTTTGACTTGGAATCTGAATGTTGCTAACATAAGAAGGTTTCAGAACTGAAATTTTGAACCATTACTACTAAGAACGATTGCTCTGCCCAGGACCTGGCAAGGGCATCAATCAAGAGTCACTCCAGAGTTAAGTACTCACCCTTTCACTGCTCATTTTTATGAATGATCTTTGTGGAAGAGCAAAAACCTCCTTTTTTTAGTAAGAACATAGCGAGCCTCCTCAAAAGCTTTTCTCCTAAATACCATATTGATCACTGTGCAATGCACATTTTCAAAAAGAATTTATTTGGTTGTTTAGGGTACCCCAGATGGGAGTAATATGGCATAATCATTCCCAGAAGTACTCCTTGTGGCTGGCTGGTAGTAATTCCAGGAATTATGCGGCATCACCCAGGTTGTTGATAGCAGCACCAGTAGCAACACACCTGCTCTGCTGCCAAGCCATCTAATATCTCTTTGTACAGACAGATGTGCACACTTTTCTTAATGACAGAACCCATTTGTGAGCAGACACCCACAGTACCTGCTGATGAGTATAGACCTGGTTTGCATCCTGAGGTCCTGACACAACATCACTGACTTCAATGGATGCAGGATCAGACCAGTTACATAAAGCAAGATACTAACTTCTTCAGTAGTGTATGTGTGTGAGTGTGTGTGTGTGCGTGCATGCACATAAATATGTGCATGGTGCATATGTGTGTCAGCTTTCACATTTACTAATCTAAGATGTGTATATTTCTGTATCATGTAATCCCACTTTATGTGAAAACCTCAACACAGCTTTAACTAGGACGTTGCTACAGTTGCCTACATGGTATATGCATTTCTTTCGATCTAAAATCATATTTTATTAAAAAAAATAATTGTACCAAACTTATGTTTGAAATTAAATGAAGGGGAGTTGCTAGTGAGAGATCAAAAGACCCAGAAGAACAGGAAAATGCATAGGTTTCTCAGGGCTAAAAGCCAATTTGCCTCCAAAAATGCCATAAGAATTGATTCCAATTTCTTTTATGAGATTAATATTGACTCAGGTAAAGCTTCAGTAAATAACATCTGAGACTAAAAATTCTCAAGTCTTACTTTCACGTTAAGGGTCATAATTACAACTTGGAAGAGTTTATAAGCAGATAATTGTTTTTGGGAGAAAAATATAATCTGTTCTGTGAAGAATTGAAGTGACTTATGTTCTTTCCTAGGCAGTCAAAATTTAGATATTTAAAGGAAAATATTAGGCTACATAATTTCCTTATTTTTATTTTCTTTGCATTTGCTTATCACATTTCTGTTTTATTTATTTTGATTTTGTTCTCCTCTATTTTAACTCACTTCCAATGGAGGAAAAAAATATCCTGTAGGTGTTATGATATATTGTCTTTGTTTAGAAGCTATGCTCAAACATTGGTTTTTAAGGGAGATTGTCCCATTTCTATGAAAGGGATTTCCTGAATCTCTTGCAATGGCTGTAACTTGTGATCCTTCATTTTGCAAGGAACTGGGCAATTCTGACAAAGTTTCAGTGGGAAATGAACACTTTGCACATATAAAACCACCTTTATTAATGCGTGCACGTGGCTGTTTGGGCTATGTGAAAAGCCATTGATTTTTATATATCTAGCCACATGTGGCTGAATCATAAAACTGAGGTCCTGACTAGAGCTAGCTGAAATTTTTCAGCCAAAAAATGTTTCTTAATTTTCTTCTGCAAACATTTGGAAGTGTGATGTTCTCCCTGCTTTTTGCCAATACAATATAAGTGAATGTCCTTTCTGCAGACCTGTTTGGTAATGGCAATGTACGGTACTCTGGTGCAACAAAGGGCATAGCAGACTGAAGCCGAGACCCCTGAGAGCAGACAGGGCTCTGAAGAAGTGGTTATGTGATTGGTTATGAGCTATACAAGAAGTTAGCCAATTGAGGCAGGAGAATCTTTACTCTGAGCAAACCAGTCTATGCGCTTTGTTGCTAGTCAACAAGCAACTGCAAATACAGATGGTGGTGATTTCCTTTCAGGGAAGCAGAACAGATGGTAGGACTAGGATCATAGAGCCAAATTTAGAGACAAACACACAGTAGAAAGCTGCTGGCTAGAGAACTGATCTCGGCTGATGTTTGAACCCTGATGAACTTGAAGGAAAAACAAGGGTTTGTCACTCCCCATAGACCACTAACAATCTCTTGTCCAGACAGTCTGACTGTTGTTGTTAAACTAACTCCCTCACTGGCTGCAGTAAGTCTGTCTGGAAGAACACATCTCCCTTGCTAGAGACTATCCCAGGAAAATCAGTAGAATGCAACAGTTCTGACGCTGGAGTGCAGGACCACAAGCAAGACATTTACAAATGGTCGGCTCTCACTCTTAAACACTGGGCCTCACCCAGTCTGCTACCCAGCACACTGGCACAAGGGGCTCGCAGAGATAGACTGTGTGAACCAGTGAGAAAGGTCAGAAGACTGAGGGGTTCTGTGTGACATGTGAAGCAAGTATTCTTTTCCATCTTATTCAACTTAGGTGTTTATCTCATACTCATCCTCCTGGGGCGGCTCTAGGTATTTTGCCGACCCTCCACAGGCATGCTGCCGAAGGCAACCTGCCTGCCGCCCTTGCAGCGACCGGCGGAGCGCCCCCCATGGCTTGCCGCCCCAGGCACGCATTTGGCATGCTGATGCTTGCAGCCGCCCCTGCATTATCATAGTATCTGGATGCCTTCCGGTTGCGCATTAAGCTGTGTCAGAAAGTCTCCAAGGCAGTGACGGCTAGATACACTGGAGTTGATGCAGGCATGTGTAAGTCACACTTCTCTATCTCCTGTGCCCCATGCACCTCTGGAGTGGACAGGCAATTATGGACAGGATGTGATAAAGCTATGCTGCCCTGCCCAAGCACTTTCTGGCTAGCACTGCTCTACATCCCCTTGGTACAAGGGTCGCCTAGTGCTCCTGGAACCCCCCTGCTTCCCAATGGATATTCTACCCCAGGGTCCCATAGGCTACATCTGAGGCTCTTTCTTTTAAATATTCCTTCACTTGCTGTTCCGATGCAAAGGGGTCGCAACCGCAGCCTCTTCAAATGGGGACAGGCAGGTTTTCAAGTATTTCAACAGGAAGGGAAAGGCGTGTTCGGAGCACTGGACAAGAAACAATGCTCTGCGTTGGAATCTGACATAGACTTCCAATATGGGCTCATCTTGCAGGGTTTCCCTCCCCATGAGGATACTATGTCTTCTAGGGGTACTATAAGGATTAATCAGTGAATGTTTCCACAATGATTTGAAAGTGAGAAATATATAAGTGCTGAGTATTAAAGTGACACACCCTCACTACTCAGGACCTCAGCAGGAGTTGCTGGACCTGATTCTGCTCTCACCTCAGTGGAAATCAGAAATTGCTCCAGATTTACATTGGTGTAAAAGTGGAGTGAGATCAGATAAAATGTCATTGTTTCTTTAACTGGATTTAATACCAAACTTCCTGTTCTCTGCAGCATCTGATCTTCTTTAGCAAAAGTTCTGGATCACACTTAAATAATAATCCCATTTAACACTTGACACATTTTCAGAACACTTGACAAACATGAGCTAATTTGTCTTTAAAAACAACGCATTTTGAAAACAAGGGTCTAGTTTGCTGAATCCAGGGCGGCAGCAGAAATAACATAGAAGCCACGATTGTTTTAGTGCCAAACATCAGCTCACTGGGATTAACGCCATTATAGTAAGAAGTAACAGACAAAATACTAGGGATTACGCTGTAATTTTAGTGTTTTACATTGGGACTGGGAGCAGTATTAGTGTGAAAAAAAGACATACTTGGCAATTAAAATAAGTGATTCCAATTATATTAACTGCTATGGTATAGGGAAGAAAGCTGAATTGACCGAGGCATGGGCTAGAATGATGCTACCTAGACTGCTGAGCATGGAGACCTCTGTTTTGCTTGCCTGCATTGGGGTTCCAAGATCTCACACTTCTGACCACACAACCCTAAAGCACTGTCCAATCCTTTGTAAATATACCCCTGGCTAGACAGGAAGTCATATCCCTCCTCTCTGGTGCTCATGAAAACCAAATGCCTGCATTCTAATGCTCACTGCACTCCTTCATCTCTCCCCATTTGTACAATTTAAAGTGATACAGGCACTTTACAGGTAGACACAGTGTTATATTGTTATTCGGTGTACCCTGTACCAGTTCATGATGCTTGACAAAACACAGAAAAGATCCAGTCCCTGCATGTGGAGCTTGTACTGCCACTGCAGAAATGCAATATGTGAGACACTGGTACAGCTGCAAGGAGGCTTGGGAGACAACACTGATGAGATCAATAGAGAGCTTCATGAAAGGGATGGATTTGAAGGTAAAAGAGAGAAAGAGTACATGTGGCCTGATCCGAAGCCCACTGAAATTGATGGCTCTTGGTACAGGGAGACTTGGGGTTGTTCCAAAAGAAGCCATGAAATTGATGCGGGGCAGAGGCATCATTTGCCATGCTGACTATGATACAGCTGCTGTCCAAGGAACAAAATGACCATACTTACTCTTCTGCTCTTACTACTATGAAGGGCATTACAGAAGTGGTGGAAAGGAAAGGCAAATAAAAAGCCAGGCCCCTCATGGCATAAAGTTAACAATACTGATGGCAAAACAACAATGGATTATACTTTGAATACATCTGTAAGCATTCAGGATGAGCTCTACCCTGACATCTGGTGGTGAATTGTGGCTAGTTGTGAAAAAGAACTTCAGGTGCTGATCTTGTTTGCATAGGCACACCCACCCTGCCTAGCATGAGCCCACAGCAGCCCAAAATGGTCACTTTGGCTGCTGTGGGATCCCCAGTTTCTCTGTTATTGGGGCAGGAAGAATAAAGGGTTGTTACCCTGATTATGTGAATCAAGGACAATGAAACTGTTTTAAGATAGAGGGACCCGCCATCAACTAAGTAGCACTTGCTAGACAAGGGACATGGGTTCCAAAACCCATTTGTACCTGATAATATGGGCATCTTTTGAGGGCCTGAACTACTAATTGTATCTTGTCTCTACTGTGGAATATTGGAGCTAATTTTGATTCCATTAAGAGTCTAGTCATAGGCTGCTGAGCCGAATTCATGTTGGGCCAATGGTTTACCAGCACTGAGGCTCCCCTACTACAAGCTGAAATCACTGAGTGTTGGTGGGGGGGCTGAAGATATGTTGTTGGCAGAGCAGAGCAGTTTGTGAGATGACTGTAGTGGCTTGTGGGACAGCTGGTGGAGCAGCGGTAGAACAGAGCAGTTTGTGGACCAGCTCCAGGGACAGCTGGTGGAGCAGAGTGGCTGGTGGAGTGGCTTGCAGTGAAGGCTGCAGCAGAACCCCATGGAGAGGTGAGGCAGTCGGTCTTGGACCACGTAAGGTGCCCCTTAACACCTCTGTGCCCCCCTGCAGGATGGGGGGGGGGCACTGCAGATAAACTTTTGAACTCAGGGGTTGCACTGACCAGGACAGAGACTTTTGGGTTGTTGGACTTTTGGGTGATTTTTGGGTTGCTGGACTCAAGAGACTTTTGGGTGTTGAACTTTTGGGATTTTGGGTGATTTTTTGGGTTGCTGGACTTCAGACCCTGAGGGGAAAAGCACACTGCCAAACTTACCTGGAGGTGGGTCTTTTGCTCATGGTTTATGTTATGAATCCTGTTTGTGATCTTTCCCCAACATAATGCTGCCTTGTTTCCCTCCTTTATTAAAAGGATTTTGCTACACTCAGACTCCGTGCTTGCGAGAGGGGAAGGATTGCCTCCTAGAGGCGCCTGGGGGTGTGTGTGTAATTGTCCCAGGTCACTGGGTGGGAGCTCGAGCCGGATTTGCATTGTGTTATTGAAATGGAATCCCTGGATACTGAACCCGGCCCTTGTTGCTGCCAGCTCAGATGGGCAGAAGGGTTACATGTCTATGAAGCCAGACAAAGCTCCTTAGACTTTTTTTAAAAAGACAGAGATTAAGGTTCTGATTTTCTCCGCTGCTCATTTTCAAACCCTATATATTATTAAACTGGCTCAGAAAATAACCATTTTGATGCATCTTTCAAAGGAAGCCTAGCATTTCTCTGGGCAGCTGTTATGAAAATGACATAATGTTGGGTAAGACATCTGATTTTAGAGTTATTGTTAAGGAAGCTGCCTAAGGTGCAGATCCACTTTGTCACTAGGAGCTTCCAATAGAAATCTCAGCAAGAGCACCAAGAGCCAAGTATATTCTTTGTTTTTCACACATCATTGCTAGTAGTAAGGGTTCTTCAAGGCAAGGGGAGGCCTCAGTTGCTATCACACTCTGTCCTCTGTGACACCGGTGCACTCCCATTGCCTTCATTAGATTTGCACAGATATAATTGAGTGGCGCTTGGGGAGCAATTCTATTGATGCACGGAAAGGAATAGAATGCAGTTCATTCTTGTGAGTGGAATTGGGGCCATAAGGAAGAATTAAAAGGAGAAAAGAATTTGAGCAGAACAAGAAGCAAGTAACAAAGGATCATTCTTATACAGCCATTTTCAGTGAGGACGTTTATTTTAGGCACCATGGTAGAAAGGGTTTCAGTCCTATGAGTTGGGTCATTTCAAATTAACCTGGGCAAAAGGAGGCTGACAGGACTGCAAAGAGAGCATTCGGCACTTTGCATGGCAAGGCCTTGAGGGCTAAGAAATAGAATAGCTTTTGATACTAGAAATCCAACCAAAACCCAAAGAGGTTTGGGTGTCATCCTGGAAAGGAGCCTGGGATGCCATTATAACAACAGAGGAGGGATATTACTAAGCTAGGTATGGAATCGGGTTCATTTTCAGTCAAAGCACTTGCATCATGTTTCTCTGTCACTTTCAAAGATCCCAAAGCAGATTGAGACAGAGAAGTTGGCATTTTTATGGGGCCATTTTGCTGCTCCTTTAGGGCCTCCTAAGGGGAACATTCTGGAGGAGTTTGGTTTGAAAGCCTTCAGTTAGACAATTGAAACAGCACAATCTTTCTTCCAGGAACCAACCCATTCATATGCTTCCCTGAAACAAAACAGGCCCTTGCCTCCACCTGGCAAAATATCACAGCTGTCATCTTGATGCCCTGAATTTCATTTATTCTCCTTCTAAACTGCACAGGAATCAGAAATTGTCAGCAGCAAAGATGCAGGAGTTCAGATGCATACTGGCTGCTTCAGGGCTCCCCTAAGCAATTAGAGCAGGGGCAGGCAAACTTTTTGGCATCAGGGCCGCATTGGGTTTCCAAATTTGTATGGAGGGCCAGTTAGCGGAGGCTGTGCCTCTCCAAACAGCCAGGTGTGGCCTGGTCCCACCCCCTATATGACCCTTCCTGCTTCTCGCCCCCTGACAGCCCCCCCCAGGACTCCTGGCCCTTCCAACTCCCCTACTCCCTGTCCCCTGACAGCCACTGGAACCCCCACACCTGACAGCCCCCCATCCAACTCCCTCCTCCTTCCTGACAGCCCCCCGGGACCCTAGCCCCATCCAAACACCCCTTCTCCCTGACTGCCCCCGGGACCCCAGCCCCGGGCTGTCCCCACCACCCCATCCAACCCCCCTCTCATTCCTGATTGCCCCCTCCAGGACCCTTGCCCCCATTCAACCTCCTGTTCCCTGCCCTCTGACCACCCTGACCCCTATCCACACACCTGCCCCGTGACCACCACCCTGAACTCCCCTGCCCTCTATCCAACCCCCCTGCTCCCTGCCCCTTTACTGCGCTGCCTGGAGCACCAGTGGTTGGCAGCACTACAGCCGCGCAGCCCAGAACACCAGGACAGCCAGCCACACCACCACGCAGCACAGAGACTGGGTCAGGTTGGGCTCCGCAGTTGCACTGCCCCAGAAGCTCGCAGACCCACCACCCAGAGCACTGCGCAGGCGGTGGAGCGAGCTGAGGCTGCGGGGGAAGGCGAACAGCAGGGAAGGGGCTGCGGGCTAGCCTCCCGGGGCAGGAGCTCAGGGGACGGGCAGGAGGGTCCTGCGGGCTGGATGTGGCCTGCAGGCCATAGTTTGCTCACCTCTGAATTAGCGGGTAGTTACAATGATACACTGGAGAAAGAGACATTTAGAAAACTTAGTGGCCAGAGAGGGAGACTTTCCCCATGACATTGAATGTACTGTCATTCTTTTTAGGCATCATGGCCATCACACAACCCTGTGTAGGTCTTGTCTGAATTTGACTTTTTTATTTTTATTTAATGAACTAGTTCCCAATATGATCTTTTATAAGTGTCCTTCCTCTAACTAAATGCACCTCTGTAATTATTTGAATGGGCTGGTTCCTGGAAGAAAGATAGTGCTGTTTTAAGCGAGGATAGGGATAGGATACAGAGGGACCTAGACTAATTAGAGGATTGGGCCAAAAGAAGTCTGATGAGGTTCAACAAGGACAAGTGCAGAGTCCTGTGCTTAGGACTGAAGAATCCCATGCACTGCTACAGACTAGGGACCAAATGGCTAGGCAGCAGTTCTGCAGAAAAGGACCTGGGGTTACAGTGGATGAGAAGCTGGATATGAGACAACAGTGTGCCCTTGTTGTCAAGAAGGCTAATGGCATTTTGTGCTGTATAAGTAGGGGCATTGCCAGCAGATTGAGGGACATGATCATTCCCCTCTATTTGACATTGGTGAGGCCCCACCTGGAGTATTGTGTCCAGTTTGGGCCCCACACTACAAGAAGGATGTGGGAAAATTGGAAAGAGTCCAGCGGAGGGCAACAAAATGATTAGGGGGCTGGAGCACATGACTTATGAGAAGAGATTGAGGGAACTGGGATTGTTTAGTCTGCAGAAGAGAAGAACAAGGGGGGATTTGATAGCTGCTTTCAACTATCTGAAAGGGTGTTCCAAAGAGGATGGATCTAGACTGTTCTCAGTGGTAGCAGATGACAGAAGGAGTAATTGTCTCAGGTTGCAGTGGGGGAGGCTTAGGTTGGATATTAGGAAAAACTTTTTCACTGGGAGGGTGGTGAAGCACTGGAATGTGTTACCGAGAAGATGGTGTAATCTCCTTCCATAGAGGTTTTTAAGGTCAGCCTTGACGAAGCCCTGGCTGGGATGATTTAGTTGGGGATTGGTCCTGCTTTGAGCAGGGGGCTGAACTAGATGACCTCCAGAGGTCCCTTCCAACCCTGATATTCTATGATTCTATGATAATTGTCTAGCTATATCATTGATGTCTTGCATGGGAAAATCCACATCTTTGTCCCTACATCTATAGTGGGAGCTGGTTATCTATTTCCTCATGTCTTCAGTTGTCAGGTTAGAAATGGGAGCCTCTGTGAATGGTCTTTTTTGGACTGATGTAAATCCAGAGTACCATGAGCCAGAGTACCATGAACCAGAGTATTTTAAATGTACTGATTTCCATGGCAAGTCCAATGTTCCTAAATCAAACCTAGCATTTTAATCTCTTTCCTATTTTACAAGAACATGGAGCTATGTGACTAACAGGGGGCTCTTTCTGACAAACAGCATTTCTCAGGGTGTTTTGGCACTTCTGGTCCTAGACAGATGTGAAGAAGTGCAAGAAAAAATAAAAATGATGAGTCAATTGGTTATTTCAGAACCTTTAAGGTCAGTTTGAGGCTGGTTCTAGAGAAGTTCATGGGTTAGGGGCAATGGAGCTATTCATATAAGTAAAGGATTGCTCATGTAAATAAGTATTCCAGGACTGAGCCATATTTTCTTAATAGGAAAGATTCATAGATTATAAACCAGAAAGGATCATTGTGATAATCTAGTCTGAGCTGCTGCATAATACAGGCCAAAGGAAATCCCTGAATTAATTCTTGTTTGGACTAGAGCAGAGCTTTTAGAAAAACCTCCTATCTTGATTTAAAAATTTCCAGTGATGGAGAATCCAGCACAACCCTTGGTAAGTTGTTCCAATAGTTAATTGCCCTCTCAGTTAAAAATGTGCATCTTATTCCTACTCTAAATTTGTCTAGCTTCAGCTTCCAGATATCAAGTCTCATTACACCTTTTTCTGCTAGATGGAAGAGCCCCCCCCCATTATCAAATTTCTGATTCCATGTAGGTATTTTTAGACTGTGATCAAGTCACCCCTTAACCTTCTCTTTGTTGAACTAAACAGGTTGGGTTCCTTGAGTCTATCAGAGTACGCCATGTTTTCCAGTCCTTTAACCATTCTCATGGTTCTTTTCTTTGAACCCTCTCCAGTTTATCACCATCCTTTTTGAACTGTGGACACCAGAAATGGACACCGTATTCCAGTGATGGTTGGACAAGTGGTAAATACAGATGTAATAGCACCTCACTGCTTATACTCAATATCCCCCTCTTTAAATATCCAGGAATCCCATTAGCCCTTTTGGACACAGCTGGTAAGAGATTGCAATACACAGACTGTAAGATCCTTACACACACTGAGGTGTACTTTACTCCACAAGATGTTTTAATGGTTTCAGTGTGACTGTTCAAGAGACCACCAGCTTAGGTGAGGATATCACAATCTGGCTCAATGTTTGTGACCACAGAGCAAGATTTTTAGATGATGTAAATTGAAGCCAGTGGAGCTGGGGTGGCTTACATCAGCTGAAAGACCTAGACTCAGATTTTCACTGTGGTGGTTGGGAGAAAAAAAAATCACATTTTCACTATTTATCAAGGTAGAGAATCATTTGCCCTCACCCCCAACCCTGTTCTCTCACTTCAGATTTGGTCACAGACACAAAGGCAGCTGTGGTAAGTGTAAAATACACCATCATTTTCTTACCAAAAATACAAAGAAAAACCTTTGTGTAGCAGATTTCTCATGTTTGGACAAAGTTCAGGATAGTTCCTCGATGCTCTTTAATGCATTACAATCTCATTTAGGTTTTGAGTTCTGCCTAGAAAACAGGAAAGCTTCTCAGTCAACACAGACTGCAATGTGATTAGTTTCCCGTCTTTTCAACACTGTGGCATCCTTGCTGCATACTTAACACATATGACTTTGTTTCCTGATATGGGCTGGGAACTGCTGTCAGATAATGCAAAATTCATTTCCAGTTCTTTGCTCAAATAACCTTGAGTCTTTCAAATTTCAATGCTCTCCGAAAAAGAAACGCCCCTTCCCAGTTCCTTATCTTGGCTTGAGGAGTTAATGTGATACAATTGATTGAGGAAGACAAGTGGATCTTAGTATGATGCATTATGTCATCTAAGAAAAGTCACAGCCTGGTTACAGATGATAATCTCATTCTGATTTCATTAAGCCCCAATTTAGCACTTGAGAACAACCAGCTAACTGGATGCAGCCAATTCACCCCATTCAAAAATAATTCAGCTAGACAATAAGGTGAGCGTAAAATGAGATCAGTTTCAAGGAAACTCACCAGCGGATGCTCAGAAGGATGTATCCTGCACTCTTGTCACAGCTGTTCTTGAATCCCTCTCTCTAAGCACCTTCCTGTAGCATGGCTCTGGTAAATAAACGGGTGTGTAAAAGCAGATTGTGGTGCTGTGTAGGGGAACAACCTGTGGGTTCCCATCCATGCCTCACCCAAACACCCCGTTATGAAGAGCCACTTTGGGAGACCACAAGTAGGATTGGAACCCCCACCACAGTGCAGAGCCCACCTCCCTATGTAGTCTGGGAGCAGGAAAGAACCTGCATCTGCTCCTATGTGGAGCCTGGGGAAGGGATGCTAGGCTCTGGAGGCCACCCCAGCCATTTGACAGGAATAACCTCCAGAGTGGATTCAGCCTCACTCCACTGTATGTGGGGAGAATTCTGCTTTCCCCTCCACCCTCTTTCTCCTGCAGAGACCCCCAGTGCCCGGCCCAATTACAGGGGCTGCTGTGCCTAGCTATGACAATGTGTGTCAGAGAGTTTCATCACTGGGACAGACAGCGGGTGTTTGCACCCGGCACGGCTCAGTGCCTTCTGAGGGGTGAACAGGGAGAGGCAGCTGCTATGCACCCTATTAGGATGGTGTAGTTTACACTTCTCTGTATGCCTGGCCAGCTTCATTGACCTCTGTGGGAGAGTCATCCCCCTCCTCTTCTCTACCCTTCTAGGAAAAGCTAGCACCAAGGGTGGTGTTGTCTCTGAGCAGCTCTGGGATTTAGTGGGGCACGAGGGATGCAGCTCCAGCCAGTGCCTGGACAGGAGGGCAGGTTCTTTATGGCTGTTTGACATCAAGGGTCTTGGCATCATGAGGCAAAGAGACTTGGGCTAGGCTCGTGAAGGAGAATGGGGACGAGGAAATGAAGGAGCCAGGTGCCAGTCTCCTTTTTCCCCTGGAGGGCTGAGGGACATGGAGGTGGCAGGCATGGTCTCTCTCTTTCCCCCTGCACTCCCTGGAGGGGAAATGAACCAGCAGAGGGAACAGATCTTCCCATAAAGGGCTGATAGGGGACTCCCCTAGCTTAGATATTCCTCCTTCCCTCAGATGTGGATACTGCAGGATGTCAGGGATCCCAGAAACTCCCCAAGGAGATGCCAGTTCCAAATAAAAAGAACCACAGATGTAGTGCTCTACACTCCTGTTTATCCAAATGGCCTGAGGACATCTGACACTTTTGGATAACTGGGCATTCAGATAAACAGAAGTGCTATTAACTAACATAGGGCTACATGGGGGACACCCTGTGGATTTGGATAACTAGGATTTTTGGCTAAAGGGAATTTGGATAACTGGAATTACACTGCATTTTTACAGTCTCATAATTTTAGAGGCCCTGACTCGGAAGTTTTGAGCATTTAGACACAGGGAAAGTCCTCTAGAGGTCTGACAACGCAGGCCCTGGTGACAGATGGTGTATCTCGTACGGGTTAACAGTGGAGAACACCAGTGCAGAATTTTCCCCTACAATATATTTACTAGTGAACATGTTTCTTCCTAAACTGAGAGAGGCTCCAGTCCCAAAATTTTTATCTGGATTTCAGCTGGGAATTTGATTTGGCCCATTATAAAGACAGGGACTGATTACGATTCAGGTCTGGGTTCAGATTTTGAATTAACTGCTCTTGCTCAGGGATGTTTGGGGTATAATTTCCTCCCCTAAATATAATAATTCTTACCGGGGGCAGGGTTCTGTCCTTGTGTTGTAGGTTTGTGCAGTGCCTAGGGCCACTGGACCCTGATCTCTGATTGGGATCCTTAGCCATTAAGTCAATAGAAATATAACCAGTAATAACAAATACCTACTTAACCTGGGCATTAGGAAGCTAAATCAATTAATGAATGTTAATTAATGTTAAACCCTTTGACTTTCTAGATGAAAACAGGTAGATGCTATGAATGCAAAGCATTGTTGTGGCCCAAAAACAACATATGACACCCTTGTAACGCAAACTAAAGGCTATTAACATTCTTCTCATTACCAGATTCCACTTCACCCAGGAACATAAACAAGGCTTCAGTAAGCAACACAAAGAGCCCAGTGCAGCCACAGCACGTCTCAATCCCAGGCAATAACCCTACATTTCCTGAAGACCATTTCTGAGCTATACAAAAAACACACACAAAGCACATGAGCTTCACATCTCATTGTTACAAACACATGAATAATGTATTTGCACAGCAAAGGACCTGGCACGCTGAGACTCAAGAGTCACAGTTCCTTTCCCAGAGATCAGAAGAGTCATCCAGAGATTTTATGACATACATTGATATGGACACGCTGGCCACACATAATCCATGACATATCACTCAAGCAACAATACAACAACCATAAGCCACTCAAAGAAAGTTAATTTGCAAGTGACCACGCTGCCAAGTTGTCATAAACAGATAGCTAAGGGTTAACGTCTCTTTCACCTGGAAAGAAGTAATCTGAAACACCTGACCAGAGGACCAATCAGGAAACAAGACTTTTTCAAATCTGGGTGGAGGGGAGTTTGTGTGTGAGTCTTTTGTTCTTGGTCTTGAATCTGTCCCTCTCGGCTATGGGAAGGATTTTTCTATTTCCTGCTTTCTAATCTTCTGTTTCCAAGTTGTGAGTACAAAGATCATAGTACAATAGGGGTTATTGTTTTTTTCTTTTGTATTTACATGGTATAGTTGCTGGAGTGCTTTAAATTGTATTCTTTTTAAATAAGGCTGTTTATTCATATTTCTTTTAAGCAATTGACCCTGTATTTGTCACCTTAATACAGAGAGACCATTTTTTATGTATTTTTCTTTCTTTTTACATAAAGCTTTCTTTTTAAGACCTGTTGGAGTTTTTCTTTAGTGGGGAACTCCAGGGAATTGAGTCTGTGCTCACCTGGGAATTGGTGGGAGGAAGAAGTCAGGGGGAAAATCTCTTTGTGTTAGATTTACTAAGCCTGACTTTGCATTCCCTCTGGGTAAGGGGGGAAAAGAGATTAGCTCTCGGTACTTCTGTTTTCCAAGGCTGAAAACGGGGAGGATGGAGTCCCTCTGTTTAAACTCACGGAGTTTGCTTCTGTGTATCTCTCCAGGAACCCAGGGAGGGAACACCTGGAAGGGAGAAGGGAAGGGAAATGGTTTATTCCCCTTTGTTGTGAGACTCAAGAAATTTGGGTCTTGGGGTCCCCAGGAAAGGTTTTTGGGGGGACCAAAGTGCCCCAAAACACTCTAATTTTTTGGGTGGTGGCAGCTTTACCAGGTCCAAGCTGGTAACTAAGCTTGGAGGTTTTCATGCTAACCCCCATAGTTTGGACGCTAAGGTCCAAATCTGGGACTAGGTTATGACACAAGTACTGCATCCTTACTCAGAGAGAATTCACTCTGAGAAGAGTCTTTTGCCTACAGACTAGACACTGCCCAGGTTGGTAAGTCGAATGTGTTGATTTACTCCTTTCCCCTCCTATCTCTTGGCAAACATTCTCTATACATTTTTCATGTTCTTTCTCTCAAAAGCAAATGCTTCACTGAGGCTTCTCTACAAAACACATCAGCTTGCTACTCCTGAGCATCCGTACCAGAATATATCTTGAGGCAGTCTGTGTGCTCAGCAGAGCTCTCACGCTGTCTGAGCTGGACCCCATATCCTGTAGGCTTTTGTGACATTCCCCTCTGGTGTTATCTGGACCGGTGATCTGCTAGGTCACTCCAAACCTTAACTCTGGGAACCAGACTTGCTCTGCTCTGCTGTGAGAACCCCGACTCCTGGGCTGTTCACGCACAGCATCTGGCATGTAAGCTGCTCCTTGGATTGTGCAACCAAATGACACCCAGATGTACAAACACTCATTTCTCAACCTGTATATTATATAATTTTAACATTAGCTTTTATAAAAAATTTAAATTTGAATGTGGGGGTCATGAAATGTTGTTATTCTTATTGTCAGAGTAAAGGGCAGCAGAACTGTACTTAGTGTGCACGAATGAGGGAGCCTTCTTCAGGGCTTAATTTGTGGTAGGGCTTGCCAGGACTGCTCACAAACAGAGAAGAATTGGTAGATGAAATAGAAGTGTGTGACAACCTGGGCAGCAGTGAGCATGAGATGGTCGAGTTCAGGATCCTGACAAAAGGAAGGAAGGAAAGCTGCCCACTTTAGTTTCTGGGATGATTTAAAAACATGAGTTAAATCTAATAAAATGGTCGTGAAACTTTTTTCAGTTTTTACTATGGTACCATACAGCCTACCTTCGTCCTCCTGTCAGCACCCCCCACCCCCTGTATATTCGAACATCCTCCCTCAATTTCAATTCCTGGGGAAAGCAAGACCATGGGTGTTAGAGGAGTTATACATGAGTGATAGAGCTCCATAGATGGGAACATATCTGGCTAGTTAATAGAGCGCCATCTACTGGCACAAAAGATGTTCATAATTTTATAGGACTACTAAAGTTAATTGTTGCTGTGCACTGCAAATGGCTTCTGTTGCAGAGCTCTTAACTCTGGGCAAACAGGAGCTGTGAGAGCAGGATTTACAGCACCTTGCAAGCAGGGCCAGCAAGGGAAAGAAGAGGAGGACAAATGGAAAGATTCCATTTGGCCCTTTACCGGGGCTGGGTGAAATACTCACAGCTACATTCAAACCCTGCAAGACTTAAGAATTTCTTTTCAAAATCACAGCTATGGGCAAAATGCATGAGCAATCTGAAAAATCTTTTTCTTTCTTTCTTTCTTTCTTTCTTTCTTTCTTTCTTTCCCATAATAGGCAAATCAAAACACTGGATCTGGAATTCCCTCAAATGGCAGTTGCAAAATTGGGATCCAAATTTCAACTTTTCCCAAATTTAGGAGGTTTGGCTTCAGCTTCTTAGAGACAAAAGTTTCAGCTGTGAAGTTGAACCTGCACCTGACCAGCCCACCTCTATTTTGAAGGATAGAGTACTAAAGTTAGACTTGAGAAGCCTGTGTTCAATTTCCTGTTCTGGAACAGTCTTCCTATATGACCTTGGGGAAGTCATTTAGCTTTTTTTCTTAAGCTAACTTCCCTTCCCCCACCTCTCTGTTAAAATGCAGCTCTGCCTTGCAGCAGTTTCCCTCATCACTGTTTCCAAAACTCTAACCCAGTCATTGTCCTTCCTTTCCAGACAGCATTGGCTCAACCAACTTTATATCCCATGTCATGCACGTTTGACTTTGATAGAGCTATTCCCATGACACCAGTAACAAAAATATGACCAGGCTCCTAAAGCTTTGGATCAGGCCCAAAGTCATGTTGCAGACAGTGCTCCCCTGGATTCTGGCAGGGTGACAGTCTCCTTTTTCTCCTGGAGGGGTCAGGGACATGGAGGTGGCGGATGACGAACTGTGGTAGGGTGGTGGAAGCTGGTATTGCTGTACCTGCTCTGAAAGAGAATTTCAATTTCTGGGCCCATCAGGCCAGCATTTAATGTATGTGAAGAAACCACTGACATGACTAACGGCACCGGGGAGCCACAGAAGATTTCATAGTGGATAATAGGGATTACACAAGGTGAGACATGAAGGAAAGGAGAGAGACAAAGACAATGTGCTGAAATGGGGGTAGGAAAGAAGAGTGAGGTAGAAAATGAAATTAAAATAAAATCTTTTTTTTTTACATATTTTTATTTAGCTGTTAAAAATTCTGCTGCATGGATGAAATTCATCCATGTGGAGTGGCCCTGTTCCACACTTAACTCTAGAACTAGGTATAGGGGTGGAAAATTTGGAATTTTTTTTGAATTTTGTTCTTGATTTCTATTTGTTAAAATAGATATTTGATATTTTGACAATTTTTGACCAGTTCTGTAGCTGGTAGGAGATGGTGCAAACAATTCATTGTAATTTTTTATTCCTCTTCAAATTTCTAAATTCCAGTGAAATTTCAAAATTGTTACCAGCCTTACTTTATTCCCACTTCAGCCCGGTGGCTCTGATCCTGCAGAAACTTAAATAACTTAAGTTATGCACCTGTTGAGGCCCTGATTCCAGAAAGTAGGTAAATTTAAGTCCAGGCAAGTGCTTAAATCCGTTCTTATTCAGGAAAACACTTAAAACATATGCTTAACTTTAAGCTCATGGTTAAGTTCCATTGACTTCAGTGGGACTGAATGCATAATAGCATCCTGAATTGGGCCAAATTTTTTGGTCTAGTAATGGGCTGAAGGACATAAATCTGATTTAAGTGGTGGATAAATCTTGTGCTGGTCCTATAAAAATGGGTGAATTTCTCCTCAGAAGAATGAAAATCCACTCCTGTTTTTCAGTTGTTTCCTTTTCAGGCATTTTCTTTTGCAAGGCTAATAAATAATCACGACTCTTTTTCACCCTCTTGCATTTTCTCTTTTACACATATGTGGACATGAAGGAGTTACGACAGTAGCTTGTCTTTTGCTAAGAAAGATGAATAAACACACTATTTTAATGTATAATTTGCATAAGGCTTCCTTTAATTTGTTACTTTCATTATGGCAACAGAATGAAAACAACAGATTACACCAATAAAAAAATATACAGCAATGGCAGTACCCAAAGTCATTACACTGTTAACAGAATTGCATCTTCCTCATAGTCATTATTTATATTAATAAAGAGCCTTGTAAAAACCTCCAACCAGCGCATTGGGAAAGTTTCTGAACTTTACCAAGGAAAGAATAAAATATCCAAATGAAAGAGGACTCCAGGAGGGCTTGGAATTGATAACGAAATGCAAAGCAAAGGATATATCAGAAGCAATAGGCCAATGCAGACTACCTGCATTTTTGTCTATAGGCCCCAGGCCCAGCATTATTGTTACCTGTTGAACTGTAGTGTTGCAGGTTCCATCTGAGACTGACCCCCTTGTGCCAGGTGCTGTACATACGCACTGTAAGACTCAGTCCTTGCTCCAAAGAGCTTACAGTCTAAATGGACAGGACAGACAAAGGGTGGGAGAAAGGATGTATACTTGTATAAATGGGGAGCGGTGTCTCAGAGGATGAGGGTGAGCCAGGTGTTAGGGCTTTAGCCTGAGACCGGGAGAAGGGGGCAGAATTAATTCCCTGGTCCCCCACTGGCTTCCTGTGTGACCTTGTACAAGTTTCGTAGCATCTCTGTGCCTAAACGCCTCATCTAGGAAATGAGGATAACAACACAGCCTTACATTGCTATGATTTAAATCAGCAACCAGGAACCCTTGGTTATTTTAAATAATTGATTTTAATCTTGGTTTGCATTTTGTACTTTTCAGTTATTTTACCGAAAGCAAGTTGCAATCTCATCAGCTGGTATTACCTTTAAAACATGGAGGTCTGCAACAATATATAGCTTTTACACATCCTTTGCTACTTTTTTGCTAACCAGGAAGGTATAGTATATCGATATCCATTTATTTAAGCAATTATATAGTTAAACATATATTGATTGGGTCAGACCAAAGGTCCATCTAGAGCAGTATCCTGTCTTCCGACAGCGGCCAATGCCTGGTGTCCCAGAGGGAATGAACAGAACAGGGAATCATCAAGTGATCCATTCCCTGTCTCCCATTCCCAGCTTCTGGCAAACAGAGGCTAGGGACACCAAACCTGCCCATCCTGGCTAATAGCTACTGATGGATCTATCCTCCATGAAGTTATTTAGTTCTAGGGCTGCCTGGGGGAGGGGGGAGGAGTGGGGCAATTTGCCCCAGGCCTCACAGGGTCCCCCATGAGAATATAGTATTCTATAGTATTGCAACTTTTTTTTTATGGAAGGGGCCCCCAAAATTGCTTTGCCCCAGGCTCCCTGAATCCTCTGGGCGGCCCTGTCTAGTTCTTTTTTGAACCCTGTTATAGTCTTGGCCTTCACAAGATCCTCTGACAAGGAGTTCCTCAGGTTGGCTGGGCACTGTGTGAAAAAATACTTCCTTTTGTTTTAAACCCACTGTCTTATTAATTTCATTGTGTGACCCTAGTTCTTGTGTTATCAGAAGGAGTAAATAACACTTCTTTATTTACTTTCTCCACACCAGTCATGATTTTATAGACCTCTGTCATATCCCTCCTTATACATCTCTTTTCCAAGCTGAAAAGTTTCAGTCTTATTAATGGCTCCTTATATGGAAACTGTTCCATACACCTGATCATTTTTGTTGCCCTTTTCTGTACCTTATCCAATTTCAATGTATCTTTTTTGAGATGGGGTGACCACATCTGCACACAATATTCATGATGTAGGCATACCATGGATTTATACAGTGGCAATATGGTATTTTCTGTCTTATCTATCCCTTTCTTAATGATTTCCAACATTCTGTTCACTTTCTGACTGCCGCTGCACATGGAATGTATGTTTTCAGAGAACTATCCGCAATGAAGCCAAGATTTCTTGCTTGAGTATTAATAGCTAATTTGGACCCCATCATTTTATATGTATAGTAGGGATTATGCTTTCCAATGTGCACTACTTTGCCCAGTCATGCAGTTTTGTTAGATTAAAAAAATAAAAATATGGAGATATACCTATCTCATAGAACTGGAAGAGACCCTGAATTGTTATTGAGTCCAGCCCCCACCTTCACTTGCAGGACCAAGTACTGATTTTGCCCCAGACCCCTAAGTGGCCCCTTCAAGGATTGAACTCATAATATTGGGTTTAGTAAGCCAATGCTCAAACCACTGAGCTATCCTTTCCTTTGTAGAGTGCTGTATTGTGCTTGGGACTTAACTATCTTGAGTGGTTTTGTATCATCTGCTAATTTTGCCACCTGACTGTCAAGATCTTTTTCTGCCTCATGTTCTTCAGTGCCTATATACATTATTTGACCGTGGAACCTCTTAAAATATGCCTGCAAATCAAATATTTCTTGTCATTGTCCCTGCCTGCAGGTATATGGGATCTTGGGGAGCAATTACCACACAGCTGGGGTTCCAATTAATTTCTTTATTAAAGGAAAAAAAAGGAAGTGGTGGGAATTTAATAATGAAATACGATGGGATGGGGTGTATAGGGTGTTTACAATAGACAACGATGGGGGGGGTTCTTCTTATTGAACAGTGTAGGGAGTTCTAATAGTGGGCTACAGCAAGTGGGGTTCAGCACAATGGGATACAGTACAGTCAATAAGCAACTCTAGATAGAGTGTGGAAATGCAAAGCGTACCCAAAAGAAATGCAAAATAAAATGGTAGCTTCTATATGAGTTAATAGCTAGATACACAATGTAACACAGTGGCATCAATGTAAATACAAAGTATATCAGAAAAGTGGAGGCAACCAATGGGGTGTTATAATTACAAGTAAAATGTGAGTTACAGTACAACAATACAATATCAATATAAAGGCTGGGTCAAGAAACAGGAGGGAGGGGGGAGTGAGTGATTAGTGGTATGCAGACGAGCGGCTGGAAGCAGCGAGAGACTCTGAAGCCCTGCAGGGTAAGGACAACGGAGCAGTGTGATGGTGATCTTCGGTAGGGGAGGGGCAGCGGAGAAGTGTAAAGAAGGGCTGGAGAGAGGTTTAAGCAACAAGCGGACACCAAAAACAAAGGTTAAAAAAAAGACAGCAAAGGGTTTGGGAAGTTTCACAGGGGAAGAAGCAGCAAAGGGTTTGGGAAGTTCGGAGGGTGATGCAGACGCAGAGGGGGAAGCAGCAAGGAGTTGGGAAGTTTGGAGAGAGTGCAGATGCAGGGGAAAAAGCAGCAAAGGGTTATAACAGGGAGACATGGAGGAGCACACAGAGGGGGAGATTGGAACAGGGGAAAAACAGACACGGGAAAGTTCAGGGAGAGATCGGGACAGCAGGAAGGCGAATTTAAGCAGCAAAAAACCTTATCTATCTTAACCAACGACTAGGCAAAACAACAAATATCACATTTCTAAGCAAAGCTATAACAAGCAACCATACGGAGCAACAAAACAGTAACTATAACAAGGCAGGTGAACTTACAAGCTCTACAATCTTAACAAACTATGACTTATTAAACTAAAAAAAACAAGACCTATGGTGCACCTTATGCTATGGGGAGGTTACAGAGGGCAGAGTGGTATGTGTCCAGGACCCAGCTCCCAAGGAAGCCAAAGGATGGTGGCTACAGCGGTGGCTACAGCTGAAAGAAGAGAGCCCCAAGGCAAAGCCCACAGGAGCAGAGCTTAGTAGCGGCACAAACTTATTTTTAGCTGCAAAGAGCCCTGGAGTTTAAGAGAGGTTTTAAGACACAGACCAAGGTTTAGCTTGAGTCTGTGTGCTGGGGAAACAGAGCCAGCAGCTAAAGTAATGAAATAAAAGTATAGAAAGTTTAACAGAGAGATTTTTACCAGTCCCCAAGGCAGCAGCAAAGGCAGAAGCAGCAGCAACATCAGAAGAAGCAAGGAGGCTCGGTACAGTCTCAATAATCAGGAGATCTCTCAGGTAGCAATTTGTTCTTCGTGGGGGGGGGGTTCAAAAACCGGGGGTACGCTCAAAAATAAAACGAGAGCGGAGAAAGGACCCCCCAGAACCCCTGGCTGATCAGACCAGGCAGCAATGCAGGAACCTTTCTGAGGTGTGTTTAAAAAATGTCTGGTTTTAAAGGCAAACTTGGGCAGTTTCCCACCAGTAATCCTGATAGGCTCCCTCTGTCACAGGGGAGGGGGCACAGGGGAAAAACTGAAGGTAAGCCCAGAGACATGCCTGGACATAGTCCTGTGCAATAGGTGACTCAAGAGCACATGAGGCCTATGACTCATGCCCAGGATCTTAAAAACACATTAGGTCTTGCAGCTCTGGACATTGCCTACCCTACACCAAGCCCAGGCTCAATGAGGTGATAACAGGACTAACCCTTTGAAAAGGGCAGTGGTCCCACTTAGCACGCAGCACAAGTGGCCATCCCTTTGAGAAGGGCAATGGCTCTTGTTAAACAACTTAAGGGGCCCTCCCTTTGAGAAGGGCAGTGGCCCTGGTAAACAACTTAACAGCCAGGGAAGGGCGGCCACAGGAGAACAGAAAACAAAATGGAGTCTGGAGACAGCTGTAAGAAACAAAATGGAATAGGGGATAGCTGTAATAGACAGTCATAAGATCTCTAACTAGCATTTGCTGAGTTCTAGTTATCTCCATTATTTTTTTCATTGGTTACAAGATCCATGATATTTTCAGAATTCTTCTATAACACAACGATAAAAAATGATATTATGTTTTGTAATGTTAGAAAATGGTGAATGACACATTTCTTTACCAGATGATACTTTCTTTACTCAGGATTTGTGTCAAGCAGCATTTGGATGGCTATTGACATTCAATTAAAAATGTACAAAAATAGCATTTTAAAATAGTTTTTTTTTAGTTAAAAAAAATCTCTCCCTTAAATGTGTCATAAATGTAAGCAAATAAAGTTAAGCCTTGTCATAAACAGATAGCTAAGGGTTAATGTCTCTTTCACCTGAAGCACCTGACCAGAGGACCAATCAGGAAACCGGATTTTTTCAACTTTGGGTGGAGGGAATTTTGTGTCTGAGTCTTTGTTTTCTGTCTGCCTGCTTTCTCTGAGCTTTGGAGAAGTAGTTTCTGCTTTCTAATCTTCTGTTTCTAAGTGTAAGGACAAAGAGATCAGATAGTAAGTTATATGGTTTCTTTTCTTTGGTATTTGCATGAATATAAGTGCTGGAGTGCTTTGATTTGTATTCTTTTTGAATAAGGCTGTTTATTCAATATTCTTTTAAGCAATTGACCCTGTATTTTGTCACCTTAATACAGAGAGACCATTTGTATGTATTTTTTCTTTCTTTTTATATAAAGCTTTCTTTTTGAGACCTGTTGGAGTTTTCTTTTCTGGGAAATTTCAGGGAATTGGTGGGAGGAAGAAATCAGGGGGAGATCTGTGTGTGTTGGATTTGCTAGCCTGATTTTGCATTCCCTCTGGGTGAAGAGGAAAGTGCTTTTGTTTCCAGGACTGGGAACGGAGAGGGGGAGTCACTCTGTTTGGATTCACAGAGCTTGTGTCTGTGTATCTCTCCAGGAGCACCTGGAGGGGGGAAGGGAAAAAGGATTATTTCCCTTTGTTGTGAGACTCAAGGGATTTGGGTCTTGGTGTCCCCAGGGAAGGTTTTTCAGGGGGACCAGAGTGCCCCAAAACACTCTAATTTTTTGGGTGGTGGCAGCAAGTACCAGGTCCAAGCTGGTAACTAAGCTTGGAGGTTTTCATGCTAACCCCCATATTTTGGACGCTAAGGTCCAAATCTGGGACTAAGTTATGACATGGTGGGCAGCGGTTACGGGATAGACAAAATCCAGAAGCCAGTAGGAATATTATTTTTTTCTCTTCTCTGCTAAGGGCTTTTTAGCAGAGAGAAACAGTTTGGTTTTAAAAGGGAACCAGAGAGAAATTTTTTTTTCTGCTCTCTCTGGCAGTTTGTGGCTTGCATATTAAGCAAGAAGCATTAAGGAGCTGTTACAGGTCTTTTGTCATGCAATAGCTCTCCCATTGAGAGTCATTACCAGCACTATATACATGCAAATAAAGTGGTTTTTCAGGTTTACTTAACATTGAAGATTAGCTAAAAGCATTGTTGCTAGGCAGACCCCAGGAGGCAACAGAGCCTGCAGTTCAGAAGAGAAACACCGGAGGGCACCCCAACACAAGAAAACAGGAACCATGACTTCTAAGGCAAAAATTGAGGCCGAAGAACAAGTCAGAGAAGCTGAACACAGGCGACAACTGGAAATAAAACAAACAGAGATGGAAATAAGAGAGAGAGAAAGAGAGGCAGCCTACCAAAGAGAACAGGCAGCCAAAGAGGTGGCCCACAGAAGGAAGCAAGAAGAAGAAGAGGCGGCCCACCGCCGACACATGGAAAAACAACAAAAAGAAATGGAAAAACAACAAAAAGAAAATGAAGAGAAGGAAAAACAGAGAAAACATGAACTGGACTTGGCAAAAGCTGGGCTGCATGTGCCGGCCAACCCTAACAACCCGGCGCCAATTATTGCTCCACAGCACAGGAAATTTCCCACCTACAAGGCAGGGGATGACACCGAGGCCTTCTTGGAAAATTTTGAAAGAGCCTGTCTTGGGTACAGCATCCCCGAAGTCCAGTACATGGTAGAATTGAGGTCACAGCTCAGTGGACCTTTAGCAGAGGTGGCAGCTGAAATGCCTAAGCAGCAAATGAATGACTATAAACTTTTTCAAACCAAGGCCAGATACAGAATGGGGATAACCCCAGATCATGCCCGTCGGCGCTTCAGAACCCAAAAGTGGAAACCAGATGTGTCATTTCCCAAACACGCCTACTACGTTGCAAAAAATTATGAGGCCTGGATATCAGGACACAATGTTAAAACCTTGGAAGAACTGCACCTCCTCATACAAATGGAGCAGTTCTTGGATGGTGTTCCTGAAGACATCACACGGTACATACAAGATGGAAAACCCAAAGATCTCGCTGAGGCAGGGGACATTGGAGCCAGATGGATGGAAGTGGCAGAAAGCAAGAAAGCTACTGTCAAGGGGAACGATTACCCCAGGGGGCACACCGACCATAAACCCTACAACCGAGGACAGCCAAAGACCCCGCATACCACCCAAGTAAAGCTACAGACACCCTACTCTTCCACCTCACCAGTCTCCAGTAACTCACCTCGGCCCAGTGACCCATCAGATGGAAGATGCTTTAAGTGTAATGAACTTGGACATATCAAGGCCAACTGTCCAAAGAACACTATGCGAGTGCAATTCATTAGACCACCATCACACCAAATATCCCCAGGCCCAGATGCCTCTCAAATACCCTTGGAGCGAAGGGAAAATTTGAGAGTGGGCAGAAAGAAGGTTACTGCGTGGAGAGACACGGGGGCACAAGTGTCAGCTATCCACCAATCCTTCGTTGACCCCAAATTCATCAACCCAAAGGCCCAAGTGACAATTTACCCCTTCATGTCACAAGCTGTAGACTTGCCTACAGCTCAACTGCCTGTCCAGTACAAAGGCTGGTCAGGAATGTGGACTTTTGCAGTCTATGACAATTATCCTATCCCCATGCTACTGGGGGAAGACTTGGCCAACCAGGTGAGGCGGGCCAAGAGAGTGGCAATGGTTACACGTAGCCAAACCAGGCAAGCTTCCAGACCCATTCCTGTTCCTGAGCCGTCCACAGAGGCCCCGTCTGTGTTACCAGAGACCCAGACAGAGGTAGTGGACCCGAATTCCATGCCTACCACTGAAACAGCCACAGCATCTCCAGTCCCAGGCCCGGAACTGGAACAGCAACCAGCACCAGCAAGTGCAACCACATCTTCAAACTCAACGCCAGAGGGCGCCAGCGAGCCAGAACTGGCAGAAGCAACAGACAGCCATACCCAAAAGGCTCAGCCAGAGCCTGAAATAACCTCAGGTGCACCAGCGGAGAGCGGTTCACCAGTAACGGAAACAACCCCATCACCTACATCGCTTCCAGAGGGACCAAGCCCAAGTCCACAGTCTGAGGAAGAACTGGTGACCCCAGCCTCAAGGGAACAGTTCCAGACTGAGCAGGAAGCAGATGACAGCCTTCAGAAAGCTTGGGCAGCGGCACGAAGCACCCCACCGCCTCTCAGCTCTTCTAATCGATCCCGGTTTGTTATAGACCAAGGACTTTTATACAAGGAGATTCTTTCTGGTGGACACCGGGAAGAATGGCAGCCGCAAAAACAGTTGGTGGTTCCAACTAAGTACCGGGGGAAGCTCTTAAGCTTAGCCCATGATCATCCCAGTGGCCATGCTGGGGTGAACAGAACCAAGGACCGGTTGGGGAAGTCCTTCCACTGGGAGGGGATGGGCAAGGACGTTGCCAAGTATGTCCGGTCTTGTGAGGTGTGCCAAAGAGTGGGAAAGCCTCAAGACCAGGTCAAGGCCCCTCTCCAGCCACTCCCCATAATTGAGGTCCCATTTCAGCAAGTAGCTGTGGATATTCTGGGTCCTTTCCCAAAAAAGACACCCAGAGGAAAGCAGTACGTACTGACTTTAGTGCACTTTGCTACCCGATGGCCGGAAGCAGTAGCTCTAGGCAACACCAGGGCTAACACTGTGCGCCTGGCCCTAACAGACATCTTTGCCAGGGTAGGTTGGCCCTCCGACATCCTTACAGATTCAGGGTCTAATTTCCTGGCAGGGACCATAAAAAAACTGTGGGAAACTCATGGGGTGAATCACTTGGTTGCCACCCCGTACCACCATCAAACCAATGGCCTGGTGAAAAGGTTCAATGAAACTTTGGGGACCATGATACGAAAATTCATCAACGAATTCTCCAATAATTGGGACCTAGTGTTGCAGCAGTTGCTGTTTGCTTACAGGGCTGTACCACATCCCAGTTTAGGGTTTTCACCGTTTGAACTTGTGTATGGTCACGAGGTTAAGGGGCCATTACAGTTGGTAAAGCACCAATGGGAGGGGTTTACGCCTTCTCCAGGAACTAACATTCTGGACTTTGTGAGCAACCTACAAAGCACCCTCCGACACTCTTTAGCCCTTGCTAGAGAGAACCTAAAGGATGCTCAGGAAGAGCAAAAGGCCTGGTATGACAGACATGCCAAAGAACGTTCCTTCAAGGTAGGAGACCAGGTTATGGTCTTGAAGGCGCAACAGGCCCATAAAATGGAAGCATCATGGGAAGGGCCATTCATGGTCCAAGAGCGCCTGGGAACTGTAAACTACCTCATAGCATTTCCCAATTCCTCACTAAAGCCTAAAGTGTACCATGTTAATTCTCTCAAGCCTTTCTATTCCAGAGACTTACAGGTTTGTCAGTTTACAGTCCAGGGAGATGATGCTGAGTGGCCTGACGGTGTCTACTACGACGGGAAAAAAGACGGTGGCGTGCAAGAGGTGAACCTCTCAACCACCCTGGAACGTCTGCAGCGGCAACAAATCAAGGAGCTGTGCACTAGCTTCACCCCATTGTTCTCAGCCACCCCAGGATGGACTGAACGGGCATACCACTCCATTGATACAGGTAATGCTCACCCAATCAGAACCCCACCCTACCGGGTGTCTCCTCATGCCCAAGCTGCTATAGAACGGGAGATCCAGAACATGCTACAGATGGGTATAATCCGCTCATCTACCAGTGCATGGGCATCTCCAGTGGTTCTGGTACCCAAACCAGATGGGGAAATACGCTTTTGCGTGGACTACCGTAAGCTAAATGCGGTAACTTGTCCGGACAACTATCCAATGCCACGCACCGATGAGCTATTGGAGAAGCTGGGACGTGCCCAGTTCATCTCTACAATAGACTTAACCAAGGGGTACTGGCAAGTACCGCTAGATGAACCTGCCAAGGAAAGGTCAGCATTCGTCACCCATTCGGGGGTGTATGAATTCAATGTCCTTCTTTTCGGCCTTCGAAGTGCACCCGCCACCTTCCAGAGGCTGGTAGATGGTCTACTAGCTGGACTGGGAGAATTTGCAGTTGCCTACCTCGATGATGTGGCCATTTTTTCAGACTCCTGGCCCGAACACCTACTACACCTGGAAAAGGTCTTTGAGCGCATCAGGCAGGCCGGACTAACTGTTAAGGCCAAAAAGTGTCAAATAGGCCAAAACAGAGTGACTTACCTGGGGCACCAGGTGGGTCGAGGAACCATAAACCCCCTACAGGCCAAGATGGATGCTATCCAAAAGTGGCCTGTCCCAAGGTCAAAGAAACAGGTCCAATCCTTCTTAGGCTTGGCCGGATACTACAGGCGATTTGTACCACACTACAGCCAAATCGCTGCCCCACTGACCTACCTGACCAAAAAGACCCAGCCAAATGCAGTTAAGTGGACTGATGAGTGTCAAAAGGCCTTTACCCAACTTAAGGCAACGCTCATGTCTGACCCTGTGCTCAGGGCCCCGGATTTTGACAAACCATTCCTAGTAACCACGGATGCATCTGAGCGCGGTATAGGAGCAGTGCTCATGCAGGAAGCAACAGATCACAACTTCCATCCTGTCGTGTTTCTCAGCAAGAAACTGTCTGAGAGGGAAAGTCACTGGTCAGTCAGTAAAAAGGAATGCTATGCCATTGTGTACTCCCTGGAAAAGCTACTCCCATATGTTTGGGGACGGCGGTTCCAACTACAAACTGACCATGCTGCACTAAAGTGGCTTCATACTGCCAAGGGGAACAACAAGAAACTTCTTCGTTGGAGTTTAGCTCTCCAAGATTTTGATTTTGAAATTCAACACATCACAGGAGCTTCTAACAAAGTTGCTGATGCACTCTCCCGTGAGAGTTTCCCACAATTCAGTAGTTAAAAAGTGTTCTTAAAATGTAAAAGTCTGTTAGTTATATACTTAGTAGTATATGTAAAGGTGCATGTGTTGTATTAATCTGTTTATTTTCAAGTTCTAGAAGGAAATCGCCGCCAGTGAGGTTCCCCACTGTCTGCAATTTGGGGGGCGTGTCATAAACAGATAGCTAAGGGTTAATGTCTCTTTCACCTGAAGCACCTGACCAGAGGACCAATCAGGAAACCGGATTTTTTCAACTTTGAGTGGAGGGAATTTTGTGTCTGAGTCTTTGTTTTCTGTCTGCCTGCTTTCTCTGAGCTTTGGAGAAGTAGTTTCTGCTTTCTAATCTTCTGTTTCTAAGTGTAAGGACAAAGAGATCAGATAGTAAGTTATATGGTTTCTTTTCTTTGGTATTTGCATGAATATAAGTGCTGGAGTGCTTTGATTTGTATTCTTTTTGAATAAGGCTGTTTATTCAATATTCTTTTAAGCAATTGACCCTGTATTTTGTCACCTTAATACAGAGAGACCATTTGTATGTATTTTTTCTTTCTTTTTATATAAAGCTTTCTTTTTGAGACCTGTTGGAGTTTTCTTTTCTGGGAAATTTCAGGGAATTGGTGGGAGGAAGAAATCAGGGGGAGATCTGTGTGTGTTGGATTTGCTAGCCTGATTTTGCATTCCCTCTGGGTGAAGAGGAAAGTGCTTTTGTTTCCAGGACTGGGAACGGAGAGGGGGAGTCACTCTGTTTGGATTCACAGAGCTTGTGTCTGTGTATCTCTCCAGGAGCACCTGGAGGGGGGAAGGGAAAAAGGATTATTTCCCTTTGTTGTGAGACTCAAGGGATTTGGGTCTTGGTGTCCCCAGGGAAGGTTTTTCAGGGGGACCAGAGTGCCCCAAAACACTCTAATTTTTTGGGTGGTGGCAGCAAGTACCAGGTCCAAGCTGGTAACTAAGCTTGGAGGTTTTCATGCTAACCCCCATATTTTGTATCAGAGGGTAGCCGTGTTAGTCTGGATCTGTAAAAGCAGCAAAGAATCCTGTGGCACCTTATAGACTAACAGACGTTTTGGAGCATGAGCTTTCGTGGGTGAATACCCACTTCCATATGCATCTGAGGAAGTGGGTATTCACCCACGAAAGCTCATGCTCCAAAACGTCTGTTAGTCTATAAGGTGCCACAGGATTCTTTGCTGCTCTCCCCATATTTTGGACGCTAAGGTCCAAATCTGGGACTAAGGTTATGATAAGCCTATCAACACGTGTTTTGCTTTTAAAACTGATTTATTAAACTGAGGAAGTATGAACTGTGCATTCTCCTCACTAGGCAAGAAAGGATTAACCCCATTACATGGGCAGTGGAAGTCCCACCCTTCAGACTGTACTGGGAATGCGCCAATTGCTGCCTCAGTATAAAAGGGAGCACCCCAGCTCATTCTAGGCTGGCTACTGAGGCGGTAGAATGCTTGGTGGAGACTCCAGCCCAGGTGCTGCCTTAGCATTTAAAGGTGGGAACCAGAGATCCCAAGGACCAGACTAGAGATCTGTGGCCTATGGCGAGCCAGAATCCCAGGGAGCTACCCACACTGAGGAGCTTGGAGACCCCAGTGATGCATGGCTTCTGGAGGCACAGTAGGAAGTGGCCCTGGGAGGTGGGGTGAGTGGTATCTCTCAGCCAGGGAAAGTTAACATGTTGTGGTAGGATCCCTGCTGACTGGGTGGTGATCACATTTGCTGATGATAGGGCCCTGGGCTGGGACCCAGTGGAGCAGGGAGGGTCAAGGTCCCCCCTTCCTGGCCATCACTACCCCTTGGTGGTGGCCCCTGGCCACTAGGCCACACAGCCCTGATCCCCAGGGAAGACACTGACTCTGGCCACTGGGTCATGCAGTCCTGAACCAAGGGCAGCCATATTGATTCCAGCCATTAGGCCATGCAGCCCTAAACCCAGGGAGTGGCCACATAGGTGCTGACTCTGTTGTGCTCCAGCCTTGAAGTACACACAGAAAATTATTTGTGGGTGCTTAGCACCCACTGGCAGCCAGCTCCCCTGCATCTCTTCCCTCCCAGGGCGTCCTGCCCACCAAAATCAGCTGTTCCATGGCATGTAGGAGGTGCTGCGGGATGTGGTGCATTTGGGAGAGTGGGTGGAACTAGACAGGAAGATGTGGGGAAGAGGTGGTACAGGGATGCAGTGGGGCTGGGAAGAGGCAGGTGAGGCCTTGGGGAAAGGGGTGGAGTGGAGGCTGGGGCTGAGCAGGGGTTGAGCGCCTCTGGGGAAAGGAGGAAGCCAGTGCCTTTGGGCAGTCATATTGGCTCTGGTCATTGGGCTGCACAGCCCTGTTACCCTGAGGAAAGTTATATTGACTCTTGTTATAAAACTGCACAGTCCTGATCCCAAGGGTAGATGTATAGTCTCTGGTGACTAGGCTGCGCAGCCCTGAAACTAAGGGCTGCTATGTTGACTCAGGCCACTAGGCTGTATACCCCAAGTCCCAGGGGCAGTCATATTGACTTTTGCCATTAGTCCACACTGTCCTGATCCCTCAAGGCAACCATACTGACTCCAGCCATTGGGTCGCATTGCTCTTAGCCTAGGGATAGTCTCCAAAAGGGGACAGAGTGTGCATACCCCATGACAAAGATACGGCAAAGAGGAGGGGAAGATTAAAGCATTGGAAATGTTATAAGGAAAGCCTTACTTCATTCTTAACAACATCCCTTGTTCCCTTTCCCTCTAGCTGGAGAAAGGCTTTTAAAAGGACCCATCCCCTCCTCCAGCCTTTCCATTTGGCAGTATTTCAGATAGCAGTAAAGGTGGTGACAACTGTCCTTCTGGGGAAGAGACAAAACATTAGCTGAGCTGGGGTGGCCCTGATGGTGGTGGTGTTAATGTTAAAGTCCATTTCCTAAAAGACAAAACATCTCACAAAAGGGGAAAGCAGAGAACAGCAAAGGTAGAAAATGCAGTTTCTGTCTCTGGTATTGGTGTTGACTTGCAACCTCACAGCTGGAAAACCACAAGCATGGCATACATTCTGATCAGCCGCTCCAAGCTCTGACAAATTCAAACCAGCATTGGGCTGTTTAGGGCATTGCTTTTATCTGCCTCTCTGATCACAGCAGCATTGCAAAAGATAGTGTTGGCCGGCTAAGCCAGACTCTTATTAAAAAGAAGGCAAAAGGAGAGGGAGAGGAAAGAGAATACAGCAGGTGACAGGGAGGGAAATGACAATAGCTCCCATTCCAGATGGTATTTGGGATGTAGCCAGAGCTGGTTGTGGTGGTGAAGTCAAAGGGATCCCCATCTTTGGTCCACGCTGGTCAGGACATATTTTGGGATCAGGGCAAATAAGGTCCAGTGATGTTACGGTAGATTCAAAGGTTCCAGGAGATGGTGGAGGTGGCAGCCATGATGGCAAAGCTCAATGCTTCCCCTTCGCTTGTCTTTCAGCCAGCCAGTGTGTATCTGTCCACACATTTTCCTCCCAAAGTCCTTTTTTAAGGACTCCAAAAGGCAGTGATGGGTGGAAAAGCCCATCCCCTCATTTCATTCACCAGTCTGGCCTGGTTTCTATCATACCAATTTTGTCTCACTGGTTTCTGGTCGCACACTCTTCTTGTTTACCGAGCATCATCTTAACACAATCCTTGAGTTATCTCAGTGCACCTTTTCGTTTGGATTTATTCATTCTGTCTCCCTTTTGCACCTTTTCCCATCAACATTTGTTATAGGTTATTGTGACCTTTTGTGAACTTTCATTAACTGTTCATAGTTAAGCTAACAATCAGGGTAAAATTGTAGTACAAACAGGATGGATGGATAGATAGGGCTACTTTAAACCTTATCTATCTTCCACTTTAAACACCTGTTTGCAGTGTTGTTGTAGCTCTGTCGGTCCCAGAATATGTGACAGACAAGGTTGGTGAGATCATATCTTTCATTGGACCAACTTCTGTTTGTAGAAGGGACAAGCTTTTGAGCTTCACAGAGCTCTTCCTCAGGTTTAGTGAAGGTAACCAAAGTGTCCAAGCTAAATACAAGGTGGAACAGACTGTTATGTGAACCCCTTATGCTTATGTTGTGTAAGACCGCTTAAATGAATTAATACTTCTGCAGTGATAGGACAACAGAGGGTTAATAGGCAACAGGGTGTGTAACAAATTGTTGTAAGGGGCCATAAAACCAGTGTCTTAAGTCCATGGTTTTTAGTGTCCAGCAGAGTTATGAATTTAAGTTTCCAGGTTCATCTTTTGAAGGTGTTGTACAGGTTTCCTCTCAGGACAAGGACTGAGAGGTCAGATATGGAGTGATTGCTTTGTGAAAAATGCTCATCCAGGGATTTTAGGTGTTTTTGTATTTTATCATTTTCCAATGTGAATTCATTATATGATTATCTTGTTCCACCCACATAGTTGTTGTTGGGGCATTTAATGTGCTGGATGAGGTACACCCCATTGTTTTTGATAGGCATGTGCAGGACCCATGGATCTTGAAAGATGTGAGGTGGGTATTGATCACTGTAGCAGTGGAGATATGTCTGCAGATTTTTCATCGGTGCTTCTGGCAGGATCTGGTGCTGCTTTGAGTTGATGAGTCCTGGTTGGCAGTTTTTAAACTCATGTAAGTTGCACACCAAAGAACCATAAGAATGTATAAGTGAGATTGTTGGTGTCACCAGGTATAACCCTAGGTAACTCGGAAGGGTGGTAGACCACAAGTGTCAATGAAGCCCTCCTGTTGTAGGCCTCAGTGAACCATTGTTCCTCCATGTTCAACACTTTGTGTAACCTAATGTAACCTAATGTGTTAATAGCTGTAAAATGTAATGTCAGCAGTTAGTTTTCTGATTGTAACAGCCAGGCTCCCCACTGGGGAGGGAAAGAGAGCTCTGATGGACCTTTGGATCATTTAGGCAGCAATTGCCAGGGCACTGCCAGTATGATGGGAAGAGAGCTCTATGCTCAGGACTGGGCAAAAACTGCTCACACAGCAACGAGATGTGAGAGCCACAGGCCAGATTGAGTATTGCCTGCTCAGCTGCTACAAAGGGACTGTAGGTTAATGTAAGGAGTCCCCTATACAGGAGCTCCCGGCACAGGACTGTTGCAGGATGGGTGGGCCAGAAGAGGGAGGGGACAATCTGGAAGTAGAAGGAGGCTTGGCTGGGGAGAGCCTGTGCCCTTCCATTTCTGCACCCTTGAAATGGTCGTTTCCACACTGTGCTGATGGGCGAGCACTCTCCTGTCGGCATAATTACTCCACCTCAACGAGAGGCTGAAGATATGTCGGCAGGAGAGCATCTCCCACCGACATAGCATGGTGTAGACACTGCTTTAAGTCAATGTAACTTATGTCGCTCAGGGAGGCGGCTTCTTCACACCCCTGAGTGACCTAATGTACATTGACTTAAGCTGTAGTGTAGACAAGCCCTAAATTAATCTGTATATCTAGCTAGCTGCTGCTTTCTAAACTAATCTATCTGTTTTCTCTGTGGTGTTCTACCACTCTCATCTCCATAGTTTCTGAGCATCCATCAAATTTTAAAAGAGAAACACAAGACCTTCTCTTCTTCCTTATGCGGGTAGGGTGGGGAAAGAGGACAAAAACCATGTTCTGTATTACACATGGAATATATGGGAAATATCTAGAATAGGTAGGTATCATTCCTCCTCAGAGCTCATGTTTTATGTAATGCGTACAGAACATTGCAGACTGATAATGGCCCTGCAGCTTGTGCATTGAAATTACCACTTATGATTGGCAAAAATGGCACACGTGCTGTTATTTCTGGTGACCTGTCTCTCACATCCCCATCCTATCCACTTGCTTGTCTCATCCACCTTTTATATCTTTCTCTTTTACAGTGTAAACTCTTTCAGGAGAGGAGGTGACCAGCCCTCTGTGGAGAGAGTAGTAGTTCAGGACTATTTAGAAAAGCTGGAAGAGCACAAGTCCATGGGGCCAGATGCGCTGCATCCAAGGGTGCTAAAGGAGTTAGTGGATGTGATTGCAGAGCCCTTGGCCATTATCTTTGAAAACTCATGGCGATCGGGGGAGGTCCTGGATGACTGGAAAGCCTAAGGTAGTGCCCATCTTTAAAAAGAGAAGGAGGAGGATCTGGGGAGTTACAGGCCAGTCAACCTCACCTCAATCCCTGGAAAAATCATGGAGCAGGTCCTCAAGGAATCGGTTCTGATGCACTTAAGGGAGAGGAAAGTGATCAGGAACAGTCAGCATGGATTCACCAAGGGCAAGTCATGCCTGACTAACCTAATTGCCTTCTATGGTGAGATAACTGGGGCTGTGAATGAAGGGAAAGCAGCGGATGTGTTATTCCTTGACTTTAGCAAAGCTTTTAATACAGTCTCCCACAGTATTCTTGCCGGCAAGTTAAAGAAGTATGGGCTGGATGAACGGACTGTAAGGTGGATAGAAAGCTGGCTAGATCGTCGGGCTCAATGGATAATGATCAACGGCTCCATGTCTAGTTGGCAGCCGGTATCAAGTAAAGTGCCTCAACATGGGGGAGGAGGGATAGCTCAGTGGTTTGCGCACTGGCCTGCTAAACCCAGGGCTGTGAGCTGAATCTTTGAGGGGGCCATTTAGGGATCTGGGGCAAAAATCTATCTGGGGATGGGTCCTGCTTCAAAGCAGGGGGTTGGACTAGATGATCTCCTGAGGTCCCTTCCAACCCTGATATTCTATGATTCAGGCCTGGACTGCCATTGACTATGTTTATACAGCACCTGGCACAGTGGGCCCTCAATTTAGTTGGCCTCTTATTACAATAGAAATGTTTCACAATAATAACCACATACCTTTGCCATGTGTAATTGCATGCGTGGTGCGTGGACATCTGGTATAACTTATGTCCATACCTTATGCAATTCCCTGTTTGCAATACAGCCCCAGTCTGTAAGGCAGGTGCTGTGATACTGTCAAACCTGGCATATGTTCATTCTCACTAGTAGTTATATGTAATGACAAAACAAGCTCTCCTAAGGTGCTGATGGTTGAACATGTCTCTTACCATGAAGTTCCTTTCCTCTAGCCCCAAAGACCTCAGTTTAGCAAGGCACAAATGTAGTCATCTGTCACAGCCGCTGAAAACTGCTACACTGCTGTCAGCCTAGATGGCTTCTTTCCTCATTGATTTTTTTTAACTCCCTCGATTCAAGTTCCACATTTTACAAGTCAGCTGCCCAGCGGTGCCCTGCGGAGAAAAATGCAGCACATTAAATAATGTGATAGGTCACAGTGTGTGTAATAAAGCATCATGGAGGCTAGAGCGAGTGTTCAGAAGAGATTGAGGAGTATTCCCTATCTGCTTCTGAGCCAGGTGATCACAACCAGTCAAGCCCTGAGTCACTATAATCAGTTGTGTATAAAATATATCTCAGAACTGAACCCTGCAAGACAATTTAAAGAGAGATTGACAGTGACATTCCCATATCCCAAACCTAAGTCCCCTGCATCTGTGTCCAATAGCAGAGGGTAATATCAGTTCTGATACGAAACCAAGAGGATTATCACCTTTGTGCTGAATTCAGGGTGTTTTACAGTTGTGGGAACTGAGGCATAAAGAGGTTAAGTGACAAGCACAAAGCCATGCAGGGAATCAGTGGCAGAGTTGACAGCAGACTCTCTGAGTGAAATCCTGTGTCCAGTGAGGTCAATGGCAACACTCTCTTATTGACTTCAATGGGACTCAATATATTACCCCATGTTTCTCCTGGCTTCCAGCCCTGCATCCTGTCTGCTGGGCCATTCTGCTAAGCACTCCCATTTGAATTCCCAAGGCCAGTACTGTCACAATCAGTACAGTTTTCAAATTAAACAGGACAGGTGGGTGATAATGTTTGGGGGTGACATCCAACCTCAAAAAGGTCCCATGTGGATAAGCAGCTAAAAACTTTAGGTCAAAGTCCAACTAGAACATCTTGAGTGATTCCTGTATTGTCAAATGTTAACCTCAGCCCAGACTCAGCTGTGAACCTCAACCCTTATTTTTCTCCTGTTCTGGAACTAGATTTCAGCATCATCTTCTGGGCCCATCTTTATATATGGATCTGTCTAGGCCCTGATCTGGAAATAATCAGAACAGGTGAGGAATCCTGCCCCTATACAGTACAAGATTTAAGCACAATACATGCTTACGCCATACAACCTTCAAATTACTGTCTTAAATTACTGTGTAGTGTTATTGTGTACTGTTAAACAGCTGCTGCAGTCCTCTCCAGAGGAGTCTGCCTTTCAGTGGTGGTGGTTGTGCTCCTTATTTATCCCTTACCTACCTCACACAGGTGTTGTGAACCTTAATTGATGTTTGTGAAGTGCTTTGAGATCCACAGGTGAAGATTGGCACTGAAGATGCAAAGTATTATTTTTATTCTTAATAAATACTTCCTCTAACTACATTGCACTGAATTCACACAGAAAATGTTACCCTTAATGAAGATACCATTACATTCAAAATATCACATAGTAACATATGCTCAGGCATCAGCCCCGCAAACAGCTGCTTGGGGTGGCCAAGGGGAAGGGGCAGCACGTCTGGGTCTTCAGTGGCAATTTAGCAGCGGGTCCCTCACTCCTTCTCGGAGCGAAGGACCAGCTGCCGAAATGCCTCCAAAGACTGAAGTGGTGGTGGTAGAGCTGCAGATCGTGATTACGGCTTTTTTTTTTTCCTCCTGCTTGGGGTGACAAAAACCCTGGAGCCGGCCCTGTATATGCTTTAACTCAGAGGATTCTGATGGGACATAGAATGCTACATTCTATATTGAGTGGAAGTTTTAAAATTGAGACTGGATGTCTGGTTTTGAAAGATCCCCGCTAGCAGAAGTTTAAGGGCTTCATGCAGGAATCACTGGGTGAAAGTCTATGGCTTGTGTTATGCAGGAGATCAGAAAAGATAAGGCTAGAAGGGACCATTATAGTTAAAAACTAAGAATATATGATGTAAATACAGAGTTAATTCCATTGAACTCAAATCCTATGAGACTCCGTAAGTGAAATCTTGGCTTTATTGAAATCAGTGGTAATCAAAGGAGCCAGGATTTCAACTCGTGTAGATAATTTGCCTAATTAACTCTTCCCCTTAGTACAATTTAGCTTTGGCTTTTTGGAAGAAAATCATATTGAATTTCAGGGGGGTTTGTTTTTTATTAGGAAGAGTTAGGGTTAGGCAACTTTCCTTCTTGATTCTATGCCTGATGGATCATTTCTGCAGTGCCATCAGGGGTGCAGGATGCTAGCTTTTCCAAAGAAAGCAGCAAGAAGAATGACTAATATACAGGATGGTTTGTTTCTGTGCTGCTCAAAAGCCTGGAGAATAAAAAGTACAAGAGTAAACCCCCTCCTCTTTTTTTTTTATTTGTACTTTTAATCAAGCGTCACCTACACAAAGACAAAAGGGATTTTCTTTATTTTTTGAGAGCAATTTTACATGAAATCTCCTATCCCAGCTGAATGAAGGAGAGAAAAGTGAAGGGGGAAATGATTCTAAAGAGCTGCAGACAAGAGAAAAGGAACTTTTTCATAAAGCATAATTGGTTTTATTGTTCTTTATAATTAAAAATGAGATGAGGGGGGAGGGATGAAAAACAGACTCTTTTCTTTTTAAAATTTTTTAATTTGAAGCAGTGCTCTGCCCATAAAAGACTTTGAAAACCACCTCCTTCTGCTCCCCAGTTCTTCTTTTGTGTTTTCACATTAATTCTTGTCTGCTTTCTTTTCTTCCGTGCTCCACTGTATGCATGGTTCTCTATATGAGACGAGGAAGACCTATTAGCTAAAGCAGTCCCATCCTCTTTCAGGGCAGAATAGCTACCTACTATATATTCTCCAGCGCTTTGTACAAGCCTAGTTTGAAATGGGCCAAGCAATGGTATTTCCACACTTTCCTGGGGAGGCTATTCCACGATTAGGATGTTCAGCCTCTATTGTCCCCTTCTTAATTTCATCCTATTGTCATCCCGATGTACAGCAGCTAACAGCCTGTGCTCTTTGGGTTAATAGGATTCATTATGCTTTCTACCCACAATGTGCGAGGGATTAAAACAGAGTGCCTGTGGAAAACCTGCCATCTCTAACATCGATGATTCTTATCCCCTGCATCGGTCTATATAGCTCTATTATTAATCAAGTTTCTTACGGTGGTTCTAGGAACCAACCAAGATTGGAGACACCAACACAGTCCTGGCCCCAAGTTTACAGCTGAAACTGACAAGACAGGAGCGGAGTAGGGGGAAGGGATAAAGCACAAACAATGCGGACAACGGGGTGATGGCAAATGGCATGTTAGTGCCACAGTTTCTGGGGGACGAGTTAACAGGGAGGGGAATCAGGTAAATGGAAAGGCAAGGCAAGAGAAGGAGGTGAGGGGGCAGGGCAGAGGAGAAGAGTGAGGGGACGCAGGTCAGAGGTCGGGTGTGGAATGAGGCTATGGTGAAGAGATTGCGAGGAAGGAGGTGGGAGAGTTAGAGCAACAGCTAATCAGCACAGAGCAGAGAAAATCACGTGAAAATGTTTCCGCATCCAGGGGCCCCTACAGTATAAGCAAGGGGCTGGAGGGCTGGACAGGGACCCCAGTCTCAGCCCACTGACATCAGTGGGAGTTCTGCAATTGGCTCGGTGGAGGTAGGCTGTTACCCTCCAGCTGTCATGGACACCATAAGCCACTGGACCAAAAAAAAAAAAAATCACATATGACTAACGCACATTATATGGAATGTCCATTATCCTCATCACTGACTTCTCATCCAATGGCATTTCACAACTTACAGGCCAAGTTTTGCCCTAACCTACATGCACACGGTAGGTGCAATTACACTTACTGAGGCATGCAGTATACAGACACTGCCCAAGGGTAAAGAGCAGCGTAGATGCGAGGCGTGGCTTAGATGAGCAGAGGAGAGAGCCCTACGTGCCTGAACCCTAGGGTATATACCCTACACAGCTCTCCACATGCCCAATGCATGCCTTCCGCGTCTATTTGTATCAGGGTAGTGTACTGCCGCCTCCCTCTGCCAGAGCCTTTCACTGCCACATATAGCTACACGCCACAGTGACAAGTGTGGACACAGCTGCCTTTCACTGCTGCATGTAGCTACCGTATAGTACCTGTACTCTATAGATCAGTGGTTCCCAAACTGGGGTTTGCGAAATGTTACAGGGGGTTCTCAGGAAAAATTCCCTCATGGCGGACAGAGCTGTCCCCAAGGATCCCGGGCAGTACGGGCTCAGCAGCCCAGGGCCCCTGGACTTCCAAGAGCTTAGCAGATCAAAGCAAGCATATCTAGCACACTGAGGAGATTTAAACTTCAAGACTCCTTATAAGAAACGGAAAGGGAGGTGAATATTTTTTGCTATTTTTAAAATTAAATAGGCAGCTAGCAGTGTTTTTTAAATTATGGTGAAGAACAAGTTTAAGCTTTTTTGTAAAGTGCGCTCTTTGCGGGACTGCTCAAGACCTGAATGCTTGTGTAGGAGGAACTGTTTTGAGTGAGATCTTGGAAAAGTGAGATACTGGAAGAGTGTTGCCTTTTTCATAATGGAATAAAAACACTGTAATGATAAATAATTAATAATAAATAGTGTGTAATAAGCATGTCATCAAAACAAATTTTATATTTCCAAGATCACTGCTTTTATAATTTATACTCAGGTACATGAGAAAATCCCTGGAAATGTTCATTTTTAAGAGGGGATTTGTGAGACATGAAGTGCTAGTGAAAGGAGTTCACAGGCTGTTAAAGTTTGGGAACCACTGCTATAGATGCAGCCCGTGTGTTCTCTCTGAAGCCAATTGTAGTGCCCTTCTCCATCTGGTTACCTCCTTTAATGCCAATTCGCTTACAAGTTTCGAGGGACAGATCTGGGTTCTTTTTGATCCCACCACCCACTCAGCAGGGTGTATCTTTTTTCTTCCTATGAAATTATTTGGCAGTGTCTCCACATCCCTCGCTCCTTCCTGGCAGGGTCATCAGGGCAGCTTAGATGGAAAATTCTACCTACAGCGTAATCCCCACTTACTTGCCAGATTGTTGGAGACTTCCAAGAAATAACACAAACACATAAAAATATATTCAACACAATAATTATATTAAACAGGAGACAAATACAACATAACAGGGTGAAACACTATTTTTAGGGTCACCAGTGCCCACACTTAAAATACCTGTGGCTTGATGTAACAAGTGTAAAATTAATGTCCCGTTGGTATGCATACTTTGCTGGGGCCCTTGATGACCTATAAAATTCTTCTCTGCAGTGGTTTAGCAGTGTGGCTCACTGGGTTCAGTACAGCCCAAAGGACTCACAAGCGGGAGGAGGTGGTAAATCCCTCCGCAGGTGTAATATGCAGCAGATATAAAATCCTCAAACCCTCACTCACTGGCTTGAGGACACAGTTCAGGGAGTAGGGGGTCCCCAAAACAAATTCCCTGACTAACTAACTAAAAGCTGGTGCACTCACAAACTCCAAGAATGATCCTCAGGTTCGAAGATGACGCTGGATCCCTCAGTCACTGCAGAGGGGCCCCTGTCTGCTTGCAGGGATCCTCCTCAGGCAGGAATCAGGCTGCATCGGCCCCAGGATTTCCCCTCACCACAAAGGGGTGCAGGGCTCAAGGTGCAGGTTACACAACTCCCCTAACATCCAAACTGTAGCCTCCAGTCACACACTCAGCAGGCAGCTTCCCTGGACTAGCAGCCAGAGCAGAGCTGACCATGTGGTGACTGATCTCACCTAGGGAGCTGGAGGGCGAACTCAGCCTGGCTGGGGAAATGTCCCAGCAAATGCTACCAACTGGAAATCATCAGTGGGGAAGGAAAAATGCAGCTGAGGGCTCTGCTGTCAGGTCCCTAGAGGCCTGTTCTCGGGGAACCCTGCCTGCAGGCCTGGGACTCACCAGCTCCCCACACAGCCAGTCCTGCCCTTGCCCTGGCTGGCTCCAGACTGACTCCAAAATGGCTTTTCCCTGGGAGGGCCTGTCACTCCCTACTGGTTACTGGGCAGACTCTGAGTCTGCCTTGGCTCCCCCAAGAACAGTGTCTCTCCGTGAGTGTCAGCAGACAGAGTCCCAGGAATCTATATCATCTCCTTGGGGGTTACACAATGAAAACCAATGTAGTTGCACAACATGTAAATCATGGCAGGATCCAGCCCCTAAAAGTCTGGAGTAGCATCCCAGAACATACGGTTGTCCTATCTAGACTTCAACAGTGATGGAAGCTGGCCATCTATCTGTCTCTCCCCTGCTCAGAACAGGCATATAACACCATCTTCCAAATGGAGGACAAAACCCTTGCAGTTTGCCTTTAACTCACGACGATCAGCATGTAACTAGCTCAGCCTGGTGCTCCTGAAGAGATGGGTCAAGAATTACTTGGGTAAGAAAGTCAATGAGATGCCAAGTGCTATTTGTTGTTTAAACCTTCCAAATGCCCCACTGCATGAAATATTCAGCAGTGAATTATAATACCTGACATCAAGCAGAGTGATTTGTTCTTGTAGCAAGTTGGTTTAAATGGAGTGTAATTTTGCAACTCTTTTTGGAAAGTATGAAGGAAGGTGTCCTACTTACCATTTTCAGTGGCCCAAGGATGTTGTGTTCTTGAAAAGAAATAGTAAGTAAATAAATGCTGAAAGTATTTATGGCTATGCTTTTCTTTTTATTTCTTTTTAATAGAAATGTTTTGTTGAGGAAATTTTATCGTGAGTTTGCAAGCTGAATTCACACTTTCTTAACCTTCAGCAAATAAGCTTGAAAAGAACCCGGGGCTGCTTGGGGCAGAAGCTAGGAGATTTACAGTTTGCCTAAATGAAAAATACATCATTAGAACATCAGCTGGAATATTTCAGGGGCAGGAAAATGATGGCATCAGATGGAGATGGAATAATTGGCACGAAGGAAGGAATGAGGATTGGGGATAAGTCTGGAATCTTCCGAGGCAGGAGATGATAAAATGTGAATCAATAACTAGGGCACGGGATTGGACATCTCCAGAAAAGCACCTGCAGGGGGTCTCAAAGCAGTAATGATACTATTGCTCCTTCCACTCTTTTCTAAATGATTCATTTGATCCAGGGCAAATTTATTTGGGATTTTATTATTACCAAAGGGTTTCTTTTTTCCTTTCTGGGACCAGCTAGTGCCAAAGCAGAGTCAGACGCTTACTTTTCTTTAAACCTCTTACCACTCATACCTAAGGAAAAGGAAGGTCTTGTGGTTGAAGCACTAGACTGAGGTGGCCAACCTCTGGCTCTGGAGCCACATGTGGCTCTTCAGAAGTTAATATGAGGCTCCTTGTATAGGCACTGACAGGTGCCAACCTTCCAGGTGCCAGGGGTGTGTGCACTGCTCAACCCCTGGCTCTGCCCCTACTCCACCCCTTCCTGTCCCCTCCTTTGAGCCTCCCATGCCCTTACTCCTCCTTCCTCCCCCCTCAGAGCCTCCTGCATGCTATGAAACTGCTTATTGGCGGGGCTGCCGGTGGGTGGGAGGCGCTGGGAGCGGGGTGCGGGAGCTGATGCAGGGCTACTGTGGCTACTGTGACTCTTTGGCAATGTACACTGGTAAATTCTGGCTCCTTCTCAGACTCAGAAACGAAGATCTGGACTCAGTTCCCAGCACTGCCACAGACTCCATGTATGAGCTTACTCTCTCTGTGCCTCAGTTACCCATTTGTAACATGGGGATAATACTTCCTTTCTCCATCATGTCTATTTAGTTTGTAAGCACTTTAGGGCAGGGACTGTCTCCTACCATGTGTCTGTACAGCACCGACTCCAGTGGATACCTGGTCTTGGTTGGGGTGCCAAGGTGCTACCCTAGGCGCGGGAACTAGAGGTGCAGGGGCTGCTGCAGCATCCCCAGCTTTGTCCAGGCCTCCACTCCCGGCCTCCGGCCCTGCTCCCTGGCTGCTGGCCCCGCTCCTGGCCCCACGCCCGGGGCCTTTTCCCAGGACTTCGCTCCCCAGCCCTGCGTCCAGGCTCGGGTCCCAGCCACTGGCACCGTGTCCCACTCCCTGGCCGCTAGCCCTGCGCCTGGGGCCCCACACTCTGGGCCCTGTGCCCAGGCTCTGCTCCCCAACCCTGCACCCGAGGCACAGGTCCCAGCCACAGCCCTGCTTCCCGGCCACTGGTCTTATGCCTGGGCCCTGTGCCCAGGGCTCTGCTCTTGGGGTACTGGCCCTGCTCCCTGGCCACTGGTCCCATGCCCTGCACCTGATCCCCCATTCCTGGGGCTCTGCTACTGGCCCCGCATGCGGGGTCCTGGCTGTGGGCCCATGCCCTGGACTCTACTTCTGGCCTCATGTCGGCCCCTAGCCTTTGCCCCCTTACCCCTGTCTGGGTCCCCCCTTCCCAGAGCCACGGCACTGCTCCTGGCCCTAGCTGAGGGAGGCATGGACAGGGGTAAGGGGGCTGGCTTTCAGCATCCACTATTAAAAGGGTTCCAGCACCACCGGGTGCTACTGAAGTACAAATAATAAATAAGATGAACGTCTGTCTGGGACACATTGGAAGCACAAGATGCAGAAGTGAATTATCAAAATGGAGGCTTTGTCAAGCCCTGTTCAGGATACCATGTCTGGAAACAGACATTGAGCGTAGAATTAGATACATTCATGGAGGATGTAGGAGAGAGAGGGAGCCTGGAGCCTACGGCCTGGTGTAAGACCTGAGGCCTGAACCATAATCAGCAAAGTCAGGCCATGTTGTGAACCAAAAGTCAGGTCATCTATTAAAGCAGATGCTTACAACTTCACTGTCCGATACATGAACTTGGCAAGGGCTTTGCTAGCATTGCTAAAACACAGGCACTCCTAAGAAGCAATAGATATCGGGTATGTGTATGAACACGCTCCAAAAGATTAGCCCAGGCACATCCTGACCTAACACCAGATAAGAGGGTTTGACAGAAGTGATTAATAGGAATGTTTTGCCCAAGACATTGGGAGCCAGATACAAGGGGAGGTAACAAGCAGATTTCATGAGGCACATAAGGTGGTACATAAGTTGTTTGTCCCAGTGTATAAATGTTGGGGTACATCGCCTTAACCGAGGGGACAGCAGAAATTCCCGCTGCTGACTGAGCCATTCCTTGCCACAGACATGCATTTGTTAGTGTACCTGTAGCTCCTCTGGGACGCTAGGAGGGCAATAAACCTGGCTGAGTGCCTGTGTCACTGAACCGTTCCTGTGGGGTGTTTTATGAGTAACATCAAGGTCTGTGGAATTAGCAGGCTGCATTCTCTGTTAGTATTAATAATACTGGAGCTCCAAGAACAGAAGCATTGAGCAGTTGTGACAACATTCTTCAGCAACATTCTTAACAACAGAAGATAGATCCATTAATGGCTATTAGCAAGATGGTCATGGACACAACTCCATGCTCAGGGTCCCTAAACCTTTGACTTCCAGAAGCTGGGACTAGATGAGGGGGTGAATCACTCAAAATTGCCCTCTCTATGTATTCCCTCTGAAACATCTGAGAGTGGCCACTGTTGGAAGCCAGGGTCTTAGACTAGATGAACTATTGGTCAGACTCAGTACGGCCGTTCTTATGTTCATAACCCAAGGGTTAGAAAACAAATAATAATTAACATAATAACTAACAGCACCTTTCATCAGAGGATATTATAACATTTTCCAAGCACTATTTAACCCAATAAAAACTCCTGTGAGTATTCATAGCTCCATTGTCCCAATGACGAAACTGAAGCACAAAGTGATCAAGTGACTGTAGGTCATGCAAATATCCAGTGGCAGATTTGGATAGAGAAGTTGGAGGATTGATTTGCAGGCCTTTGCTCTACATACTAGACAACACTCCTGAAGGGAGGGGAACAAGGTGAATTGGGTCTAAGAGGAAATTGTTTTACAAATGGAAATAAAATGGCATTACCTGTGTTCCCAAAACTTGGAAGCTTCACTGTATGCAGATCACCAACTAAGGGCTGGCCTTCATTGGGAATTTACATTGGCATAGCCATATCTCTCAGGGATCATGTGAAGAATCCCGGTGTAGACAGTATTAGGTTGACAGAAGAATTCTTCCGTCAACCTAGCTATTGCCTTCTGGGGAGATGGATTAACTACATCAATGGGAAAACCCCTCTTATTGGTGTTGGTAATGTCTACAATGAAGCCCTGCAGCTGTGGTGCTGAGCAGTCTCAGTGCAGACATATGTAAATTTCTACACTATCTTCTTCTTACGATCCTCCTTCTCCATTCTCTCCTTCCTCCTCTTCCCCAGCAGTAATCATAGGTGTCACTTGTCAGACTGGGTGCAAGCAAATGGCATACCTTTTGACACAGACAAATGCAAGGTCATAGAATGTAGGCTGTACTTTCAGAGTGAGAGATTATCCTGGAAAGCGGTGACTCTGAATAGGGTCGTGGTGAATAACCAGCTGAACATGGACTAAAAATGTTAATACTGTCCTTGCATGTATAAACAGGGGGATATTGGATAGGAGTAGGGAGATATGTATTAGCTCTGTACACAGCATTTATGTGACCACTGAGGGAATGAAGTGGCTAGTTCTCATGTCCACGCTTCAAAAGGGAAGTGCTATTATGGGAGAGGGCTCAGAGAAGAGCTACAAGGATGATTCAAGGTCTTGAAAATCTTCCTTATGGTGAAAACCTAAAGGAGCTCAGTCTAGTTATGTTACCAACAAGGTCAGAGGTGACTTAATTATTACCCACATGGTTAGAAGGTATCTGATGCCACTCCTCCTGCGTGGGTTCACAAGTACAGAACAGACAGGTTTACAGTTACAAAGCAAAATTTACATATTACCCTATAGCATGGGATACAGATATTACAAGTAAGATTAATGCATGCAGCATCTTACAAGCATTTTATAGGGTCTAAACACTAAACACATCCTTATAAGTCTAACACTCATCTTGAACAATACTAATATACAGGTGAGCTTGTCTTGTTTCCAGCTATGAATCTGTCAGTGCCCAGCGGGGGCCTACAGCCTTGGCAAGATCATCAACCAGCATCACATATCACAGAAAACATAAGAACGACCATACTGGGTCAGACCAAAGGTCCATCTAGCTCAGTATCCTGTGTTCTGACAGTGACCAGTGCCAGGTGCTTCAGAAGGGATGAACAGATCATCAAGTGATCCATCCCCTGTTGCCCATTCCCAGCTTCTGGCAAACAGAGGCTAGGGACACTGAAGGACTCGTCTTCCATTGATGGACCTATCCTCCATGAATTTATCTAGTTCTGACAAGCAATTGTGCCAGCTGAGAAACATGGATGCTTTCATGGAGAGGTTGTCTCATGAGTACCTTGCCAGATTTCCTAATCTCAACCCCATATGCCATCCTACAGCCTCTCGGTGGCAAGAATAGCACTTGCTTATGTGCAGAAGTAATCCTGGGGACGTATCCATGGGTATTTAGCTAGGCTTTATGCAAGAAGAGTTTTGTTCTTTTTTCTTTTTTTTTTTTAAATCAAACACATGCTGCTTCCTTTAACCCTTTTCTTCATCTCCCCCGGTCCCTGTCTTTCTCCTCCAGGACCCTCTGCCATTGTGTCCTCCTCCCTCCAACACACACATGCTACCCTCCTGGCTTGTCCTCTCTCCTTTTGGTTTCCTTTTCCCCTTCCATGCTACTCAGTGACCTAGACCTCCTTATCCCCGAACATACTGCCCAGTGACTATCAAGATTCCAGAGACTGCATGTTTGTCTGTGAAGTGTGGAGTAGCTCCATGGCAGTGGACCATGATCAACGGGACGCCTGCAAATTGATCCCCTCTCCTAGCCTGCTGCGTGCTGGCTACTGAATACTGGGGCTGAGGATACTATCCCTTAGTGACTCTGGTCAACATGCAACAAAGCATTTGTACTGATGCTTTCCCCCATGCCTTATAATTAGAATTCACAGACAGCAGGTGCTAGATAGAGGCAACTGCTAACAAGCTTTTTGAGTCACTATGGTTCTGAGCAGCAAAGAATCCTGTGGCACATTAGAGACTAACAGACATTTTGGAGCATGAGCTTTCGTGGGGGAATACCCGCTTTATCAGATGCACTATGGTCCTGAGCTGGCTTCGGATTGGTAGCTTAGGAGTAGAAGGTTCTTTTGCCCAGTTACAATATCTCTGTTTCACTCAGTTTCCACCTTTTAATTAAAATTCCTCCCCACATCACGACATTCTAAGCACTGTGGGTCAGATTCTGACATCAGTGAGCTAGTGTAAATCTGGAGTAAATTCATAAACTTCAGTGAAACAAAATGGTTTAAGACAAATCCCATATATAGAAATGTCAGTGGAATTATCTGGATTTACAAGGTGTTAATGAGAGTAAAATCTGGCTCTTTTCAGGTATGAATCATGCATGCTACCTAAGATAGCTTTCTCCTCTCATTGTTTCCATATATATCAAAGCCTGTGCCGTACTTACTGTCACCATATTAACGTGCTATTTGAAATTTATTTAACCTCTGATTCACTTATCTTATTTAAAGTTAATTATACATGGAATAATTCTCGCAAATTTCCCATGCTGCTAACAAATGTGGGACTGATTTATTGTAATTCCGAGTTCATTACACCACACATAACTTTATCTTCTTAAACTTCAGTGGAGGCCTTTTCTGTTAATTAATATTTAATATAAATGTTTTATGGGATTTAAATTAGAAGGGGACTCTGACGCATTCTGTAAGTGTTACAAAGTACCTTGCAAAACTTTTTATCAAAAGGCGACAGGTGCCATTCCCTAGAATCCTAAAATGTGACAGATTGCTCCAAAATGACCCTCTTATAGTCAACATCTTTAGTTTAAATTGGAATTCCTTAAACACATTGGGATTACTAATTGCTCATGGCAAGGCTGCCGAAAATGTAAAATTCTAATTAAAATATAAATTAATCCTCACAAATGAATACCTGCTATCTCCAGAATGATGAGCAAAAAGTTTTATGCTGCTAATTAATGTTATCGCCTATTAGCTTTATTTACATAAGTAGATATAATTCATGCTACTTTGCTTGTGCTGATATGTAGCACTTTACACATTTGTTTTTTTTAAATAATGACTCTGATCCTGACTTGAATATTCTAATAACAGGTTTGTTGGGTTCTCTTTTAACATGTTGGTAAAGTTTTTTGAAGGTATTTTCCCTTGGTTAACTCTATACTTTGTACCAAGAGGTAGGAATGGGTAGGGGGAGTCAGCTGGAAATTACTTTTGAACATCTCTGTATAAAAGAAAGTTAATATGCATTATGTTCAAAGTCTTGATGGAGTAGATAATTATTTACTATTCCTAGCTTTGAATATTTTTTCTTTAGCCAGTTAAATAGACTATAAATGTTGCATAAAACCCTGTTACTTTCCTCTGGATTAATAAATCATTTAAAATGTTCTAGCATTCAACTCATAGGTATGAATATGCATAAGAATGTGGTCTGCACTTTAGGCTAGTTTTCCAAGGAAAAGCTTGACCTTTTGTTACAGTGTCTGTATAACAGTGCAGAGGAATAAAGAATACAGCATGAATTACCAACAATAGCAGCAACAAAAGGAAATACAGATCTTATTTATAAATGGGAGCTTTTGGGCTTATCTCAGTAACTTTTTCCTTATCCACAAACCACTTAAAAACCTGCACTTTTTCTGCAAATGCATGTGTCCGGGATAGTGCTAGGAAGCACAGTTGTTTTTGCTTCTCACCTGTTCACACCTGCTGTGTGGCTTAGTTTTGGATTGCCAGGTTTGAATGAACCAAAAACTTCCATCCAAATCTCATCTGGTTTCCACCCAAAAGGGTCCTACCCAAAGCCATAACATGACCAATATCCATATGGATTTAACCCAGGTTGGAAACTGGTTTACAGTCCCCGCCAATTACATTTTAAAATACAAATCAGAATGACAAGTGCTTCTTATTCAAGACAGTCCGGAGCTGCAGAATTCAGATCCAGAGGTGGATATGGAACACTCCAAAATTCAGCAGGATTTGAATCCTGGGGGGTAGTCCAGCCCATTATCATGACAAGGGCCATTTGCAAAATTTGGATCTGGAGCTGAGCTGGGGTTTAGGATGGTCCTCAAGAGTCTTGGGTGTTTAGCTGTGCAGGTTATTATTGTTGGATTGAGCTAAGTATAGACTCAGAGAAACGTAGGGCTGGAAGGAAACTCAAGAGGTTATAACAGTTGAGTCTCCTATGACTTGTAATAATTTGGTCTCATTTCCTTTGTTTGGTTTAGTGGCTGGCTGCAGGGTGGTGCAGGTGGCTGAGATATACAGGAAGTCAGACTAGATGATTTAGTGATCCCTTCTGGCTTTAAACTCTATGACTGTATGACTCTATTCTAGCCCCCTGGACTGAGGCAGGAGTGAGTATACCTAGCTCATCCCTCACAAGTGTTTGTCCAGCCTGTTTTTAAAAACCTCTAGTGCTGGGGATTCCACAACCTCCCTAGGAAGCCAACTCCACAGCTTAACTACCCTTAGAGTTAGAAAGTTTTTTCTAATATCTAATCTAAATGGCCCTTTTTGCAGATAAAACCCATTACGGGTCTTGTCTTACCATGGGTGGACATGGAGAACAATTGATCACAATCCTCTTAATAACAGCCCTTAATGCATTTGAAGACTATTTTAAAGTCCCCTCTCAGTCTTCTATTCTCAAAATGAAACATGTCCTTTTTTTCAACCTTTTCTCCTAGGTCAGGTTTTCTAAACCTTTCATCATTTTGTTACTCTCCTCTGGACTTTCCCCAATTTGCCATATCTTTCTTAAAGTGTGGCACCCATAACTGGACACAATACTCCATCCAAGGCCCCATCAGTGCTGAGTAGAGTAAGACAATTATCTTCCATATCTTACATACGAGACTCCTGTTAATACATCCCAGAATTATATTGGTCTTCTTAGTAACTACGTCACATTGTTGTCTCATATTCAATTTGTGATCCACTATAAACCTAAATCCTTTTAATCAGTGCTATTGCCTAGCCAGTTATTCTCAATTTTGTAGTTGCGCATTTGGGTTTTTCTTCCTAAGTGTAGTACTTTGCACTTGTCTTTAATGAATTTCATCTTCTTGATTTCAAACCAATTCTCCAATTTCTCAAGGTCATTTTGAATTCTAATCATGTCCTTCAATGTGCTAGCAATCTTTCCCAGGTTAGTGTCTTCTGAAAATTTTATAAGCATACTCTCCACTTCATTATCCAAGTAATTAATGAAAATATTGAATAGAATCCAGGCTCAGGTCTAATTCCTGTGGGACCCCACTAGATATGTCCTCCCAGTTTGACAGTGAGCCATTGATAAATACTCTTTGAGTTTGGTCTTTCAACCAGTTGTGCACCCCACCTTATAGTAATTTAATCTAGATCACATTTCCCTAGTTTGCTTATGAGGATGTCATATAGGACTGTGTCAAAAACTTTATTAAAATCAAGATATGTCTACAGCTTCCCCCCCACCCATTAGGCCAGTAACCCTGTCTAAGAGATTGAGGTTGGTACCATCGGGCATGATTTGTTCTTGACAAATCCATGCTGGCTAATACTTATTCTCTAGGTGTTCACAGAGTGATTGCTGAATAATTTGTTCCAGTATCTTGCCAGGTATTGAAGTTAGGCTGATTGGTCTATAACTCCTCAGGTGAAGAGTTTTTATTTATATATTTCCTATAGCCAAAGAGGGAAACTACAGATTTCTAAGAGGAGGTGAGACTTTGGGGAGAGGATGCAGGAAACTATCCAAAGCTAACATTACAAGAGAGGACATGAAAAATTGACACTGTTTAGAAAGGTTCTAATAAGAACATCTCCCATTCCAAGGGACATTTATGTAGGGATCTTTACATCGTTTATTCAGTGATGCCTATATCCTTTAAAGATCTGCATATACCATATCCTTGTATTCACCATTTGTATGCATAGTGCAAACATACATCATGGTATAAATGCATTTGTGCCCCTTTGAATAAAATTGGGGTCCTGATACTGATCACATGCACAGTGGTGCAAATTTGAATTAACCCTACTGAAGTCAGTGGAGTTACGACCAGAATTGTACTGGTGTAAGTTAGATCAAAAAAGGCCTCACATATCTTTGCATTAGAAGATCACAAAGGAGTTATGTGAGCAGGTGTTCAGTCTGCAGTGTGATCACAGCCCATATAATATGTAAAGTCCAAATGCACCCCATATATTAACAAAGAAATCAGCAATAATCCATCACCAAATCTGGTTCAAAATTTTGGTTCCCATTTGGCTGCTCCTAGGATTCCTCCCTCAGGACTGCTTAGCTCACACACTAGATCCTCTCTTCCCTGAAATCCACCCCCCACCTCCATTATAGGCAGTAGGCATAAGAAGTCATTGATTCAGCAAAAATAACCCATTTAACTCTTTCTCAACAAGGTCAACTGCCCACAGCCTGGGGTGTTTTAGGCAAACCCTGCCAGCCTCTTACAAGCTCCTATTTTATTCTATGTTGTGTTTTCACAGTGCCATGACTCATGCTGTGTGCTTGTTCCAAAATCCTATTTACGGATACTATTAACTTTTATGGTATTACAGTGGTAAATGTTTATTACCAGCCTTTGTTGGATTAATCTTTAATGGGGTTTTCACTAAACTAAAGCAGAGTGCTCTCTGACCTGCATCCACAGTAACCCATTTAGACTATAAATGCCATCACTCATGCAAATTTACAACATCGCTACTTAGAGTTCACTCTTTGCGAATGACAGGTAGTACTTTAATGGGCATCTGCAACTTCAGCACCAACAAAACAAGGAGAATGAGACAAAGAGACATCAAGTTATTTCTGTTCTCCTCCATTCCAAAACTCAATCATCTATTTAATGGACAGAGAAATGAAAAGGGGACTGGTTGAGTTTATTAACAAGTATCCTGTCCATCAAAGTCCCTGCTGAGACCCAGCAATTAAAGTCTGGGACAGGAGTTCATTTCACACCAGGAAGTGCAGAGTTGTTGTTGTTGTTTTAATGTCTGTTGTTATATTTCACTGTCTTGATGGTGTATGGAAGGATCTTGGGAGAAAACTCAAAGGCGGGTTGAGAACTTCAGGAGGAATGATATTGCATGGGAATCGGAAAATAGTAGACGATGTCACAGGCAGTTCATCTTACCCATTCCTCTGTGCTAGAGCAAAGCTACGTTCCAGCTGTATGCTTAAATACTTCTATTACTCCAGATTCTATCTGACCTTATTGGGATCCCATGCATTGATTGAAGATGGAAGTTACACCAGGAATGGAATTGGCACTGAAGTTTACCATCCATTTTCCCCTTCCCTAATTCCATTCATCACACCTGGCTATACCCCACTTTAACCATCTTAAGTAACCCATCACTATTACTGCTTCTGGTATTAACACTTGGCTATCATACCTCTCTTCGTCATATTCTCTATTCTAACCCTAGGGGGCCAGATCCTCGGCTGCTATAAATCAGTGTAGCACCATTGATTGCAATGGAGCAATGCCAGTTTACATCATCTGAGGTTCCGGCACATTAAATTCATTTAATCTGTGTTAATGGGCCATGCCCTCCAATTCTTTTCTCATTTTCACTATATGACTATTTCCCTATGAGACTAACAATCATTGTAGCGAAGGAGAATATTCAGCAAAGCTGTCTGTATTTTTACTTACAATCAGATATGCTTGCAGGCCGCATTCACATTGTACAAATAAAAGAATGGGTAAGAGTTTCCTTTGCCTGAAGCACCAGGTACTGGACATTGTCAGAGGCAGAGTACCAGACTGGATCACTGATCTGATCCAGTGTGGCAGTTCCTGTGTTTACATAGTGCCTTTCATCCCAAAAGATCCCAAAGCACTTTCTAGACTGCATATATATCAAGAAATTCTCCACCCATCTCTGAGGGGCAGTTGCCTCTTGAGTAGAAGGCTGCAGATGTGTAGCAGTATATAATGGTTTAGGGCAGGAGGTGAAAAGTACCATTATTCACAAGAAATTTTAGTAGAAGTTAGGAAGGAAGAATATTACCACCCAGATTAGAATTTGTCCAGGACATTGGGGCTAATGCCCCAAATGTTGATAAAAGTACCATAAGAACATAAGGACTGCTATCTGGGGTGAGATCAAAGATCCATCTAGTCCAGTAACCTGTCCTCCGACAGTGGCCAATACCAGATGCCCCTGATGGAATGAACAGAATAGATAATCATCAAGTGCTCCATCCCCTGTCTTCCATTCCCAGCTTCTGGCAAACAGAGGTTAGGGACATCATACCTGCCCATTCTGGCTAATAGCCATTGATGGACCTATCCTCCATGAACTTATCTAGTGCTTTTTTTAACCTTGCTATAGTCTTGGTCTTCACGGCATCCTCTGGCAAGGAGTTCTAAAGATTGACTGTGCATTGTGTGAAGAAATACTTCCTTTTGCTTGTTTTAAATATGCTGCCTATTAATTTCATTTGGTGACCCCTAGTTCTTGTGTTATGAGAAGGAGTAAATAATACTTCCATATTTACGTTCTCCACACCACTTATGATTTTATAGACCTCTCTCATATCCCCACCTTAGCTGTTTCTTTTCCAGGCTTAAAAGTCCCAGTCTTATTAATCTCTTCTTATATGGAAGCTGTTCCATACCCCTAATAATTTTTCCCCCTTTTCTGAACCTTTTCCAATTCCAATGTATCTTTTTTCGAGACGGTGCGATCACATCTGCATACAGTATTCAAGATGTGGGTGTACCATGGATTTATACAGAAGCAACATGATATTTTCTGTTTTATCATCTATCCCTTTCTTAATGATTCCCAACTTTCTGTTCACTTTTTTGACCAGAGGAGCTTTATCAAAGTAAACAACTGTTATCATATCCTTGTTTAGAACTACACTGAACAACAACCTTGCACCTTCCAGCCGAGATTCTCCAAGTGTTCCCAGAGCATGAAGTGGGTGCCTCCTAACACCCCTGTTGTGGACAAGTGGTCAGAGTTTCCATTACAGATCAGCCTAAAACCTGCAGCTCTGGCAGCACCGTGCCTGTAGCAGCATGCAGGGACGTTGGCTCAGGACTGATTCAGAAGGGGAAGTGCTGCCTACTAAGCCATCAGCACCACTTTCTGAAGCACCACTGCATCTCTTGTTCTCCTCCCATCCCCAGGCTGACCTTAGGGAGCTGTTTCAATTGTGCTTAGCAATAGCTTCTCTCCTATTCCTGTTCTTACCTTGCCCTCATCACCACAGTATCTGAGCACCTGCATCTCATCAATAGCTGGTGAAGTCACCCCCCAGCATACAAACATACACTCACAATCTTTTTTCATCATTTATATACACAGCTTCAAACTATTTCCCCTGGAGCTTCACACCTAAGCTTGGTTCATCCTATATATACAGATGGACATTAACCTGGTGCAACATGTTATGACATCACCAGAAATCATAGAATCATAGAAGATTAAGGTTGGAAGGGACCTCAGGAGGTCATCTAGTCCAACCCCCTGCTCAAAGCAGGACCAACCCCAACTAAATCATCCCAGCCAGGGCTTTGCCAAGTCAGGCCTTAAAAACCTCTAAAGATGGCAATTCCACCACATCCCTAGGAAACCCATTCTAGTACTTCACCACTTTTCTAGTGAAATAGTGTTTCCTAATATCCAACCTAGACCTCCCACACTGCAACTTGAGACCATTACTCCTTGTTCTGTCATCTGCCACCACTGAGAACAGCTCAACTCCATCCTCTTTGGAACCCCCCTTCAGGTAGTTGAAGGCTGCTATCAATTCCCCTCTCACTCTTCACTTCTACAGACTAAATAAGCCCGGTTCCCTCAGCCTCTCCTTGTAACTCATGTACCTCAGCCCTCTAATCATTTTTGTTGCCCTCCTCTGGACTCTCTCCAATTTGTCCACATCCTTTCTGTAGTGGGGGGCCCAAAACTGGACACAATACTCCAGATGTGACCTCACCAGTGCTGAATAGAAGGTAATGATCACATCTCTCTATCTGCTGGCAATGCTCCTACTAATGCAGCCCAATATGCCATTAGCCTTCTTGGCAACAAGGGCACACGGCTGACTTATATCCAGCTTCTCATCCACTGTAATCCCCAGGTCCTTTTCTGCAGAACCGCTGCTTAGCCAGTTGGTCCCCAGCCTGTAGCAGTGAATGGGATTCTTCTGTCCTAAGTGCAGGACTCTGCACTTGTCCTTGTTGAACCTCATCAGGAGGAGAGGGGAAAGCAAGCTCCCCTTGCACAACAACTATTTTTGGAATGACATTTGGAAGGCACAAACAGGAAGCATTTAACAGCTGAGATTAACTGATTCTTCAAGCCTCTGGGACATCAGGAACTCATTGCAGTCCACGTTAGTAGGCCAGTATATGAAGACATGAAGTGTGGAAGAAAGGGTTAGTAGTTCCAAAGGTGCATTTTGGGTCAGGTGACACTGTTACAACTCCATCATTGGCGGAGCTACTCCCCTTGTAGCAGAGGATGTTATCTAATCATAAAACAGCTTCCAATGTGAATGATGGGGCTGGAGGGATCCTTACATTAAGGATGATGATATTAGTCTAATCATCAGTGTGCAGGTTCCCCTTGTCAACTCAGATTAGCCCTGTTGGTTTCTAGCTGATGCTCCTTCTTTCAAAAACTCCTTTATCTGAATGGCCTCTAAATACAAGAGGCTCAGTTCTGCCATTCTTCATCTGTCACCATGATTGAAATCAGTGATGCTATTTGCAGAGTAGTGTTTTACTAAGGATGAGGAAAAGTGGTAGTATCTTGTCCATGGAATGAAGGAACATTTCCTATCAGAACTTTGGAACAACCAAGGGAGAGAAAATAACTCTTTCTTACGCCATCATATGCCAGCAATGCCCCTCTGCTATGTACATCGGCCAAACTGGACAGTCTCTACGGAAAAGGATAAATGGACACAAATCAGACATTAGGAATGGCAATATACAAAAACCTGTAGGAGAGCACTTCAACCTCCCTGGCCACACTATAGCAGACCTTAAGGTGGCCATCCTGCAGCAAAAAAACTTCAGGACCAGACTTCAAAGAGAAACTGCTGAGCTTCAGTTCATCTGCAAATTTGACACCATCAGCTCAGGATTGAACAAAGACTGTGAATGGCTTGCCAATTACAGAACCAGTTTCTCCTCTCTTGGTTTTCACACCTCAACTGCTAGAACAGGGCCTCATCCTCCCTGATTGAACTGACCTCGTTATCTCTAGCTTGCTTGCTAGCACACATATATATACCTGCCCCTGGATATTTCCATTACATGCTTCTGAGGAAGTGGGTATTCACCCACGAAAGCTCATGCTCCAAAACGTCTGTTAGTCTATAAGGTGCCACAGGATTCTTTGCTGCTTTTACAGATCCAGACTAACACGGCTACCCTCTGATACTTAACTCTTTCTTACTTACCCGTAGAGTCTCCTGTGCCTAGTGGCATATGAGGCAATTAGTCCTTGCACTGCTGTTTGTCCAGAACAAAAGGTTTGACTCCATCATAAGTGGTCTACATGATGGCAGCACATTTTCAATTATCCTATTATACGTCAGCCTTTGTCCTCCGTGCTTTCTCTCCCCCTGCCTCAAAGAGATCCAGTCTGAGATGTACTTTGTGCTTCCGCCATGAGGTAGCCTGATGACATGACCAAATCACAATAGCCATCTCTGTCAATTACTGAGTCTGCCATCTGCTCCCCCCTGTGGCACAACATTTCCCCATTGAATACACAAGCTCTTCCAATAAATTACCAAGATTCTTCTTAGGCCTAGTCTACATTAGGAAATTAGGTTGATATAACTGCATCACTCAGGGGTGTGAAAAATCCACACCCCCAAGCGATGCAATTAAATCAACCTAACCTCCGATATACACAGCGCTAGGTTGACGGAAGAGTTCTCCCATCGACCTAGCTACCACCTTTTGGGGAAATGGTGTACTGACGCTGATGGGAGAACCTCCCCTCACCATAGGTAGTGTCTTTACTGGAATAGTACAGCGGCACAGCCACACTAGTGCAGTGTTTTATGTGTAGATGGGCCCTTAAACAAAACATTCAGCTTTCTGTTATGAGCTTCCATCCCTGCTGTGTTTCCAGAGCATACTATCATTTTGGGAGGACAATAGCTTTGTACAAACTCATTTTAGTGTGCAGATGTATCTTCTTATTCTTCCAGATGTTTGACAAATGGGAAAACGGACCACAGGCTTTGCCCGTTCTTCCTTCACGTCTTTAGTGAGCTGGCCATTAACAGATATTGTATTTCCAAGATAGACGAAATAATCAACTCCTTCATTCTCTTCTCCATAAATCTTACACATCCGCCAGTGTTGACAGCATTCTCTCTTATCTCTCTGATCTTTGTCTTCTGTGAATTGATATGAAGTCCCTCTTCGTCAGCTTCTGTTTTTCTGATCATAAAGAGTCTTTTCATTCCAAACAAGCTGGTATCCAATACAACCAAATCATCTGCAAAATCTAAGTCTTGCAGCTTATCTCTCATCCAGATAATATCAGTGTCCTTGGCAGCAGCTGCTAGTCTTTTCATCACAAAGTCTATGACAAGCAGAAGAAAAGTGGGAATAATATGAAACCTTGCTGTATTCAAGTAACAATCTTAAACTATTTCATGTCTCTCCTCTCTTTCCCGATGCAGCATGCAAACTCGTCATGCAAAGCTTTTATCAAAGTAACAATCTTTGCTGGAATTCCTTTGTGTCTCAGTGTCCAAGGAGAAGCCCTCTGGAAGATTTTATCAAATGTTTTCATAAACTCAATGAATTTAAAAAACATCTTCTGCGAGTATGCTGCAATGAGTCATCTCAGGATGAAAATCTGATCTAATCTGAATATGACCCACTGGCTTGAAATCCAGCGTGTTCTTCCCTGAGTGCTTTGTCAACAGCAGTTTTCATCCTATTCAAAAGGATGATGCAAAACACGTTTCCGGGTGTGTCACCTCTCTCTAGTTACCACAAATAAGCTAGTCCCCCAACACCCGCTCTCAGGCTTCCAGTCACATCATTGTCGCTTTTCTTGGGTATCTCCAGGCTGAACAGTTCCCTGTCTTCACTGTGTTATTCCCAGCAGATCTGCTTGCTTTCTCCTCAGAGACTGATAACCATGTAACTGCCCCCTGTAACTGTCTAACTCTTTCTATGCATGTTTATTTATTCTTGGAGTAAAAACATTACAGAGAAAACATATTAAACCAATCAAAGAACCTATATGCAGGATAACATGATTACCAGAGATCACCCCTTCATAAAAGGCCTCTATTATTGTCACAAGGTCATAATGGCCTCAGCTCAGAACTAACACCCAGTCTTATGGGGCCTCAGGACTGGGGCCCTTCATGGACTAGTGGTTCTGTCTGTTTGCTGGACCAGGAAGAAGGCACTGAGTCACCTTAATCTCAGGCTATTTACCCAAAAGTCATTTCTTTGTCTCTTGATCCCTAGAGAATCTAGACTGGATCCTTGAACTGTCCTCCTGTTACAGGTGATCAGCAGATAAAAGATCCTCCCCTCATGACAAAACTTCAAAGGCTGAGTCCTTAGGAGAAGAGGTGCAATCCCCTTCTCCCCAATTCTTCCCTAGGAATTCCACTTCGCACATATAATCACCAAAAGTAATTTGATGTTTCCAATCCTTTCCAGAGATTGCATTAGTCAGTCCCCTAGAGAAGTTACGTATAATAACATATACACAATTGAATTTTTAATACAGTGGGCCCAAAAGTTTTCAACTTAATTCAATAATGTTTATCTTAATTCCATAAGGTTTGTACAGGATATTGTCATATCTGTCACGATGTTTTCTTTATTCTTTAGTATAGATCTCCTTTTCCCAAACTATTCTATACAGCCTGCACACGTAATTCACCATCACTTCCTCTCCAGTTTTTACCATTTCAGCATCCACCTTATTATAGTTTGGTGTTTTACCACTCTTCAGCTGGTTTATAGCCTTGGTTACTTCCTCAAAGGTGATCACTTCTAGTCGTGTAGGTAAGTCCAGGTAAGTTTACATCTCTCAATGTATGTTAGTGGTTCTGGCTGGTTGACCACAGTTTAGAAATATTCCATCCAATGGGCATTCTGTCCTTCCTCTGTGGTTAAAATCATAACACCCTGAACCTTCACAATGCCACAAGAGTTTGAGAATTGTGATGTCAGTTGTTTAGATAGAAAAGGAGCTTTTCAGAATCCCATCTCTTCTATGACTCCTCAGCTTATTTTGCTTTCATTTTCCAACCAATCTCTCTTTTTCAGCTGATCTTTTAACTTCCTTGTCTTTTTCCACATATTCCTGTTGCACAATAGCTTTTACTGCCATCTCATTCTTTGCTGAATTCTCTTCTTTAATTGTTTCTTCTCTTCAGTAAGTGTCCATGTATCTGGTTGAAGCCATTCTTCTTTTTTAGATCTCTTCACCCCCAATTGTATCCATTCTTTCTCCTTTGAAATACTGCCATTGTTCTTCTCTATCATCTACTAATGTTGTTAACTCTTCAAATCTATTGCTGAGTTGCAGCTTGAAGTCTGCCTTCAAGGCTGGATCTGCTAACTTTCTGGTATCACAAATACCCTCTGCCTTGCTTGGTATTTATTAGTTTTATTTTGATTGTCCCAATAACAAAGACACACTGGCAACGTCCCAATAACAAGATGGTGGTCACTTATCAGGCTTCTAGGTGAAGCCGTAATTTGCTCGCCATGTCAGTTTAGGTGTTTCCTTGCGCGTAAATAGTGTTCCGCCAATGCTAAGATGGTATAGGCTGCAGAGTTCAACAAAAGGGTCTCCATTGTCATTCTGTGCTGGTATACTCATAACGTGTCTGCCCGTAATGTATTCATATCCAGTATTATCATAATCGACCTGTGCATTTAGATCTCCCATGAGGATAACAAGGCCATATTGATTTAGCTTGCAAAGGGCTCTATGCCCTTTGATCTGTTCATCGCTATCGTTTGTTGTCACATAACACTGAACAACTGTGCATGGCTCATGACAAACCGAGCAATCGGTATTGTTGAGTTTACAGGTTCCCATTCCTTCGGTGCTTCAACAGCTTCCTTGCTTAATAATAAGACTACACCTTATAGGTGTTTGCCATCTTCTCCTCCAGAATGTAAAACAGTCACACCTTCTGATGACAGTTGGCCTCATCCAATCCATCTCATCTCACTCAGGCAAAGTAAACCTAGGCCAGAGATTTTCATTTCTCTGATGACTTGTGTCAGTCTACCTGTGCTCCAAAGTAAGCTAATGTTCCAACACCCAGTTCTTGTCTTAACCTTAGCTGTGAAGATACCCTGCTTCTGATGAAGAACTTTCTTGCAGCTCATTTCCCAACAGTTTATTGTCAGCTGGATTTGTTTGTTGACCGCTACAAACTTGTCTTTTGTCCATCAGATAGTGGTTCTCCACAGCTGATGTTTGTATTTGCAAATCTGTGACACACTCGTCTTGTTTCAGAAAATATTTTACGTGGCAGGAGAGAGATCACTTGATCATTGTCTGTTAGGTTCACTCTCTCTGGGGCACCTGGCATTGGCCACTGTCGGTAGACAGGATACTGGGCTAGATGGACCTTTGGTCTGACCCAGTACGGCCGTTCTTACGTTATGTTCTTATGGCTCAGAACCCCACCAGGAGAACTGGTGGACTGCCTTTAGTCTGGATCCTACCTGCCTGGCTAGGGTGCCCTTAGCAGGAGTTATATGCCCACCAATATAGTTCTCAGGGTCATCAGAGCATGCAAACCTTCCCACTGCATCAAGGCACAGTCTACATTCTTTGCTTCCCTGTGATTAACCTTGCTGTATGCTAGTATTCCATACACAGAGAGAGAGAGGTCTCTTTTCTCTCTGATAGGAACGCAGTGTGTTCTAGTAGCCAGTACACTGGTCTAGTGGTCAGGGAATCTGATTTCTGTTCTTGGATCTGCTGTTGGCCAAAATTGAGACTTTGCACAAGTCACTTCTTTTCACTGTGCCTCTTTTTTTCTATTCCCATCCTTTTTCTGCCTGGCCTGTTTACATATAAGCTTTATTTATGGCTATACTGCAATCAGGAGGGAGGTGTGATGGCAGCAACCATAGATATACCTGTCATAAACAGATGGTTAAGGGTTAATGTCTCTTTTACCTGTAAAGGGTTAAGAAGCTCAGTAAACCTGGCTGACACCTGACCAGAGGACCAATGAGGGGACAAGATACTTTTAAATCTCTGTGGAGGGAAGTCTTTGTTTGTTGTTTTTTGTTCATTGTTCGCTCTTGGGGCTAAGAGGGACCAGACGTGCACCTCAGGTTTCTCCAATCTTTCTGAAACAGTCTCTCATCTTCAAACTAGTAAGTACTAGCTAGAAAAGGCGAATTAGTCTTATGTATGTTTTCTTAACTTGTGAATGTGTATTTTGCTGGAAGAATTTTTACCTGTTTGCTGTAACATGAATCTCAGGCTGGGGGTGGGGAGCATGTCCCTCTAGTCTATATGTGCTGAATACCCTGTAAACATTTTCCATCCTGATTTTACAGAGATAATTTTTACTTTTTCTTTCTTTAATTAAAAGCTTTCTTTTTTTAAGAACCTGATTGATTTTTTTCCTTGTTTAAGACCCAAGGGGATTGGGTCTGAACTCACCAGGGATTGGTGGGGGGGAAAGGAGGTGGGGGGAAGGTTAATTCCTCTCTGTTTTAAGATCTAAGGAGTTTGGATCAGTGTAGCCTCTCAGGGTAACCCAGGGAGCGGAAAGTCTGGGAGGGGGAAAGGAGGGGGAATGGTTTATTTCTCCTTGTCTTAAGATCCAAGGGGTTTGGGTCCTGGGTTCCCCAAGGAAGTTTTTGGGGGAACAGAATGTGTGCCAAACACTATATTTTGGCTGGTGGCAGCGCTATCAGATCTAAGCTAGGAATTAAGCTTAGAAGGGTACATGCAGGTCCCCCCTTTTGGACACTAAAGTTCAAAGTGGGGAAAAATACCTTGACAATACCCAAGCTAGTTTAGATCTAGCTAGATCATAGACATATCTATGTATTTGTACAGTGCCTAGCACAATGAGACCCTGATCTCACTCAGGGGCACTACTGTAATACAAATAACTTAGCATTAATTTACACCTAATTGAGCTTCTAGGCCCATTGTGACGTTACCCATGGTGCAATCAGGACCATTGAACTTAAAAGCAGAAGGTTTTGTCTCTCCATAAGTTGTAGTACATTTCACAGACTGGGTCTCCTTTCGGCTCGGGACCCCTTCCCCTTCATTCAGTTCTTGGAGAGTCGGTGAGCAGAGATGAAGGAGGACATTTGTGTTGTGTGTGCATTCTCCATTCTTATACCTTCTCTCCTTCTTTGAGGATTACCCTCCATTGTGGTTCAGGTGACAAGTAGTCTCTTGTGGGCTTGAGGATTGAACCACAGTTGAAATGTAAATTTATCATTAATACCTTCCTGTTGCTGGAGAATGGCTGCTTATGCATGTGACAGTTCTTTAAGACCTGTCTGCGTTGCCAGTGTATCTTTGTCTTTGAAAAACTGGTTTGTGGGCATTACCCAGAACTGCAACATATTTCAGTAACATTAATCCAGTAGAATATTATAACTTTGCATACAGTGTCACTACACATATTTTAACAGGATAATGATATTCAGCAGATTATGACTTTTCCAATGATACCTCACAATGTATGCTTTGAACAATTTATCATACTCTTGTAAAAGTGGTGAAAATAATAGTGTAGATTGGGGGTAGTGAATTATTTTTTGTCAAGGTCCACAATTCTTGGTCCAGATATAGTCAAGATCCAGACTACAGAGAAAGTAATAATAATAATGGTAATAACAAGTAAATAAAAAGATTTTGGGGTCGATTCAAAAGCATCTGGCCATCCAAATTTGGCCCACGGTCTGCCGATTGACTACCCCTGGTGCAGACCATCACACCCATATAATAAAGATCTACATAACAAGCCTTTATCTCTTTTCGCCTAGTTAGTGTAACAGCTAGTGTTGCTCCTTACAAAAACTATCATGTCATACTTTGGAAGAGTTTGGATCCAGCTCCAAACTTGATGGCTGGTCTCTATGTATCGTGGGATGTGCATTCAAGCTGGCTATGCTTCAACTAGCACTAAGCTGTCTGTCTAAAAGAAATGGACTAGGAAAAAAATCCCTCCTTCCTCTGGCCAACAAGCCAGAGGTGCTCATCTTAGACTTTTGAAGGCTGGAAGGCTGTGGGTACACACAGATAACAGCTCTCTCAGCTGAGTTGGTTATATCTACCAGACTCAAGGTACTCGATTCTTAGCAGATTGCAGACCTGCACAAAAAAAGAAATGTCAGAAGATACAGTGAAGCTCTTTCTATAAGAGACAAGGCATTGAACTCTCTTCCCATCCAACCAGCAAAATCCTAATTGGGTCTAACATTGGTGAGATGAAGAAAGGGACAGACACTTCCCCAAGGATGAGGTCTGTGTTTGTTGCCTGTCAGAAAAGATTTATATTATTCCATGCAATGTTGTCATCATTTCATTTCCAGAGAATCGCAAGACAGGGAAAAAATAAGTGGAAACACATGATCGCCAGATGCTTGTTTTGTGGTATTTGTAGATTTAGATAAACTCAATTTCCACCTTCCCTTGTTATATAATTTGATTGTTAGTGGTTATTATAGTAGCGACAGGACCTGATATGAACGGGAAATAATGACACCACAGACTATATTTTCCGCCTCCAAAAGAACACAACTGATAGACAACTGCATTCTGGCAGCTGCTGGAATGGAAGGGTTTTTGAGCTACAAGATGACATGATCATTTAGCAACTGAAAATAATAAATAAACTGGATCACCTCAGAAATAAGAACAATGTGCTAGCAATACAGTGTTGTTGGCCTAGTAGGATTGTTACCCAGGGATCTTTCAACCCAAAGCTTTTGGTAACTTTTACTCTGTGCGAGGAGGTGTCAGGAAATAAATCAGGGAAGATATGGCCATCCGACCAATAGATGGCTGGCACAAACAGGACAACAGAAGGGTGCTTTCACTTAATGCTTAACTTTACTTAGGGCTTGTCTACATTACCAGCAGGATTGATGGGCAGTGATCGATCCGGGGGGGTCGATTTACTGTGTCTAGTCTAGACACAATAAATCGATTGCCGAGTGCTCTCCCGTCGACTCCGGTACTCCACCAGAGTGAGAGGTACAGGCGGAGTTGATGGGGGAGTGCCAGCTGTCGACTCACCGCAGTGAAGACCCTGCTGTGAGTACATCTACTTCAGCTATGTTATTCTCATAGCTGAAGTTGTGTAACTTAGATCAATCCCCCCTCCACTGTAGACCAGGCCTTAGTCTCAAGCACTTACACACATCTGCAACAGGCTAGTAAAACACCCCCAAACCCTCTATAATTACCGAAGTTGAGTGTGGCTCTCGAGTGGCACAGCGGCTGCCGGTGGGGAACACAAGATGCATCCAGAGAGAGAGACCAGTCCCACTACTTCAAACTTTTCCCCTTTATTTATAAATTAGTAATACAATGACATGTCACTTAAAGAAAACTTGTTAAGCAAGCAGTTTCAAAGGTCAAGCAAGAGGTTTCCTTCTGGTGATCGATTAACCAGGTGTGTTTTTTTCAGAGTTTGCACGCCTTGAAGCCCCTAAACTGCATGCATCAGCAACTCAACACAATTCTTATCAGGAAGGATGTGGGATCAAGCTGCCCTTTCTGTGGCAACCGAAAACCCCTCCTCTCCTTCCTTGGTCAAGCTGAGGCTGCTGCATAGTCACTTTGTGGCCTGCTGACTTGGCTGCTTTTAGCAATAAGCAATAGTGGTTTCAGCCACTTTGCTGGTTTGCCAAAACCTCACCGTACAGGATGCTCTCTCTAAAAGTGCTTAACATTTCTGAACAATAGAAGCTGACCCTCTCTGGAAGGAAGCAGGGACATTAAAAATTGTATTTTTACTTTACTCATAATCTCAAGAGGTGCTCAGTGCCTCAAGGGATGAGTACAGGCAGACCTTCTTAGGAGGCACCTCAGTACCTTGCAGGAGAAGGCTCTTTGAGGGGAAGGGTGGCTTTGTTATAAGGCACAGGACAGGGAGTCAGGGTTGCTGGTGGCTTCTGTTCCTAGCTCTAACAAGGACTTGATGGGGACAAGTAACATAGGGCACAATTTTCAAACTGTTACCCATCATTAGCAGCTAAATCCCTATTTAAGGACACAAAGATGTGGCCTGATTTTCAGCAGTGCTGAGCAGCCGCAGTTCCTCCTGACCTCAGTGGGAGCTAAGAACATTCAGCAACTGTGTATGTGCTGACCTGGAATACTTTGGCCTTAACCCGTCTGTGCTGCAGTTTCTCTGTAGATAATATCTCCTGGCCTTTCCTGCTGGGGTGTTGGGAGTATTAGTTACCTTTGAGATCTTCAGGTGGAAGGTGCTATAGAACTGTAACGAGAGCTGGATGAAAAATGGAAACAAGTTTGTGGGAAAGATGTCACTGAAATTTCTTTTCTGTTTTCTGCAGGCGCTTCAAACTTCCTAAAGTTCTTTAATGAGGCTGGCTCTCCCTGATTTTTGGTTGGTTTCTCTGAGAGGAAGAGAGGACTTGGGGTATGTATATCATGTCTTCTGTGTGGTAGAGGTATTTTAAAAATTAAACAAATACATAAGAGTTTAGGATGACTGAACTGTGCCTCAACTGATAGAAAGATGTTTCTGGGAAATCTCCAATAACTCACACCCCAAGCTGTCATATGACAACACAAACCACCAATCGAATGCCAGATCACAAGCATTACATCATTGAGACAAAACTTTCATTGGCTGATCCGACTCACAGGGTGCTAGAAGAGTCTGAAAGCTGCCATTTTCCAGTTAATCCTTTCATGGCTTCCTTATAGGACCCAGCAACTAAATGGATGACAAACGCAAATATATGGTCATTGTATTCCATCATCCATTAGACCCCAATACTACAACAGGACATGAATGGGTGAAGACTCGCACCCATGTGGAGTTCTATTGAAGTGAATGGGACTTTGAGTAGGTGTTGGGGTCAAGTGACTTGCATCCAATTACAGAACTGGCTCCACTGGTATCACCTTTCCAAGCAGAAACATTATATGAAATGTTGCCTATGACTGTACATATGCCTCTCTTGTAAACCCTCTTTGAGGTCCATGCTTTACATAAAACCTTTACTTTATAAAAGTACATAGAGGAGAGATTTCCCTCTCTCCCTCCCCTGTTTAGTTTATCTGTAGATAGGTTTAATGATTTTTCATGATGCCAAAATAAATTACTTTCTATGACAAGATTCTTTTTTTCCTTACAGCATGTTAAAAAAAATGTAAAAACAATCAATGCCAGCTAAAAGATGGATACATTCATTCCCGAGTAAGCAAAGTTACAGTGTATTGACAAAAAGTTCTCTGTATTGGATTTTTCATTGGACTCAAGTTGCCAGTTTCAATAAATCAGCATTCTGGACTTCTACTTCGTCAGTGTTTCCAGATGGCAGCTAAAGAGCATCATACTTTAAATGGTAATGAAACATGTCAGTGAGCAAGTCTACTCCCAACCTGTGATGGAATCTGTCATTATCATGAAGCATCTGTCATACTGCCGTATGGAGAATCATGACATCTAACATGATAGATGCTCCCGTCCCTCCCCAAAGAAAAGACTCCGAGTGGAATGAAGAGGGAAGTAGTCTCATTAGCTTCCCTGTGGCCTAAATGTGAATCATGTAAGTTACCAGGGAAGGGTTCAATTCTCACTTTAAAGCAGAGGTGGGGGGCAAGAGGGGATGAAGGAAGGTGATGGCCTTCAAGGTGGCTTGATAGTGGTTTTGTTCAAAAGGATGAAGTGGTTTTATAAAATCAGTATGAATCACCTCTGGGATTAGACACCCCTCCTCTCAGACCAACTACTCTTTCTACTAAAGCAGCTCCTAGATATTTCCCAAAGATCAGGGCCCTGTTGTAGGTGCTAACCACACACATAGTTCACACCTGTCACACCTGTAAATGATAGTCAATGTCCTGAGGAGCTTACAATGTAAATAGCTTGCACACAGACAAAGGGCGGGAAGGTGAACATAGCCACAGGGAGGGGAAGTGACTCCCCCAAGATCTCACAGCAGGTCAGTCTTCTGAGCGTATTCACTACGTATTGCTCCCTTCCTCCTCCGAGCGGGTTCACTGCGTATTGCTCCCTTCGTCCTCTGAGCGTGTTCACTCTGAGGTGGATGAAACTTCTGTTATGGGTTGAGTTCAAACCCCAGTGAGACTGACAGGTGTGAACTTGTGCTTCAGTTAACACAGTTGTGGGCATAAGCCCCATCTAAGACAAAAGATGTGTGAGAAACCCCCCCCCCAAGAGCTTTTGGCTGAATATTGTTTTGGGTACGTGTGTGTTAGGGGATTGGGGGCAAGGCAGAAGAAACAGAAGACTGAAAAAGGCAAGTCAGAGAGAGAAAGAGGCAGAGGAAAAAAGCAAGGAAACCGAGCAGCACGGTGTGACAGGAAAAAAAGCTAGCGAGAGGAAAACTTTTGGGTCTGTTGGCTTCAGAAGCTATAAACTAAGAAATGGCTCCTTTTGGTTTTTGTTCCTCCTGCATTCAGAGGAGTAGGAGATTGCATCAAATTAAAGAGCAGACTCCATCAGTTTCTATTTCCAACTGGAACATCCCCGGAGCACTGAAATTTGACTAGCTCCTCAGTTAAAAAAGGACAACAGTATTCTGTCAGGCTTCAGAGTGGTAGCCATGTTAGTCTGTATCAGTAAAAACAACGAGGAGTCCTTGTGGCATCTTAGAGACTAACAAACTTATTTGGGCATAAGCTTTTGTGGGCTAGAACCCACTTCATCAGATGCATGGAGTGGAAAATACAGTAGCAGGTATAAATACACAGCACATGAAAAGCTGGGAGTTGCCTTACTGAGTTGAGGGCGGGAGAGGGAGGGTCAGTGCTAATTAGGCCAATTCAATTAGGGTGGATGTGGCCCATTTCCAACAGTTGACCAGAAGGGGTAAATATCAACAGAGGGAAAATTATTTTTTGTAGTGACCCAGCCACTCCCAGTCTTTATAAACTTTCACGATAAAAAGATTGCACTACGGTACTTGTATGAGTGAATTGAAAAATACTATTGCTTTCGTTTATCATTTTTACAGTGCAAATATTTGTAATAAAAAGTAATAATATAAAGTAAGCAGTGTACACTTCATATTCTGTGTTGTAATTGAATTCAATATATTTGCAAATGAAGAAAAACATCCAAAATATTTACTAAATTGCAATTATTATTCTATTATTTAACAGCACGATTAAGACTGCGATTAATTGTGATTATTTTTTAATCGTCATTAATTTTTGAGTTAATCGTGTGAGTAAACTGCAATTAATTGACAGCCCTACTTTCTGTATGAAACAGCAAGGCATTATTCTGAATTTCTGTGAACCCCATTTTTTATTCGGCTTCCACTACTTGCCACTGTCATTGACACAGAACAATGGTAAATTGCATCTCTATGTGCAGTCCAGTTGACAAGTTTACACTCGGAGTTCTCATATATCCTCTGTGTGAGGGTTCTGGCCAGGCGGTTAGGGACAGACTGTTATGTTAATTAAGCCTTGTTTTATTTGTACCTGCATGCACTGATTTCAGAACCTGGAATGAGCTAGAAAGCAAAACAGGTCAAAGCACTGCAAATTAAAATGTGTATTTTATTCTTTTTGACAGATCAACAAACAAAGGACAAAGTTTTCAGAACAGTTTTTCCTGGTTTGTTACCAGCTTTTCCAGAGACAGAAGTGGAAGAAGAGACAAAAGGATCTGCCAACGTGTTACATTGAGCCCTCGTGCAGATAGCGGAGGGGTGGCCTGGATATAGGTATTATCTTCATTGTTTCTTTCTCACAACCAAGTACTTCTGCTCCTCACATACCTTGAAAATATGCTGCAAAGGAAAAACATTCTTTTTTGGACAAACTGGGAAAACCGGGAGCACTCCTACATCTGACCCTGTTTGAAACAGTTGCCTCATTATATTAATTTCCCAGCAACATGCACAGGAATAAATCTTCACTTGAATATTTACAAAACATAAATATAAAAGGTCAGTTATTCATTTTATGAATTGCTATTATTGTTTATATTACAATACCACCAAGGCCTCATTGTGTTAGCTGCTGTATAGACAATAGGCAGATCTTGCCCCAAAGAGCTGTGTCAGAGAGGCAGTTAGTGGGCTGGGAGGCTGAGATAATAGAAGGCAAAGGTTTAGCAGAAGTCACAGCTCACTACTTGCCTAACCACTGTCGGACGGTAGAGATCTGTAAGTAGCATGGCAGAGGCAGATTTGCAGACGGTAGTTTGTGCCATGCAGAAATACTTGTGCACAGAAATGCTTGGGAATAATTTCCCTTTACTATTCATCCCATTCTAGACCATTTCTTCGTCTCTCGACAACGTTAATCACCTCCATTACTGGTCCTCTTTGCTGCTTCTCTGTCCTCCTTTCTCTGATTTATCGTATTTCTAGGGCACTCATCACTATCATGCCTAAACTTCAGCACACACAGTAAGCTTCCCCCTGACCTTAGCAGTTTGCTACCGTGGCCACCTCGGGATAGCAGTGAATAGAGGGCAACTGAAAGCACTGAGGAATCAAGCAGCAGGAGCTGTTTGTATTGATTCTTCTCCTGGCACTGCCACATCACAGAGTAGCATCAGCAGTTCAACATACCTGTGGCAATCATCTGGCCCAACTGGCTGCGACACAACGACGAAATGGTGATTATCCCAGGAAAGCCCAGAACAGAAGTTACTGCAGCTTTGAGAAGAGAGGCAAACTGGCCGCGTTGAGGATATGCCAGCAAAGACGGATGATTAAAACAGACTTTTAAAATCCATAAGGGGGATCTATGCTATTAAGTAGGAAGATTACTTAACCGAGTGAGTTTTCTGATGCTCTTTTTTGATGTGCCAGGATTTTGGCTGTTAAACAAACTCTGGGTGTTGCTGAACTACAATCCTGGCTTTGTTGCTGTCTTCAGTTTTGTCCTGGAGAAAATCACCCATTGCCAGCTAGCCCCAGTATGGGGGATCATTTGGAAAAGCTCTAATTAGCCCCAATAAATGTTTTTGAAAGCACATTCCAACATGGAAGACTTTGCTGGAATACGTTAAACAGAGGCAGCTGCATGTTCACAGCCCCTTCCATGCAAGGATTTTCCGATGAGTTAATTCAGCCCAGTGAGTGGCAGGCAAGCCCATTTTAGAGATGAGGAAGTGGAAGCACAGTGGCGTTGAGGCCTTCATTTTCAAAAATCGCTTCTAAAGTCAATGGCTCCCATTTTGAGGTGCCCAGCTTTAGACACCTGACCTGTAAACATGCTGAGCACCCTTACCTCCAGCTGAGGCTAATGGGAGCAACAGATTTTCAGCACGCCTGAATATCTAGTCCCTATGGCATTTAAAACTAAAACCAGGACACCCCAATTAGGTGAAAATTGGGGCTTTTGTGGATTGCCTTGGGCGTTGCACCAAACCCCTGACACAGCCTGGAAAAAGGACTTCACGGCCACAAGCTGGCAACCCTGCTCCAATGGGACTGCAAGGAGAGGACAAACTCCCTTGCAAAACTCCCTGTTAGCAGCCCCTGGTCGCTTGTGCACTACTTTATAAAGCCCTGGCCTTCTTGGTAGCCCCGCCTACTGAGTAAGGCTCAGCCAATTAACAGATGCTTCTAGCTTTCAAACCTTACTTTGAAGCTCACAGCTTCCAACTGCCAGCCACAGCACACGGTCCTTCAAACAAAGAAACAGGTAAACACAAGCTCAGCACACAGCAAGAAACCCCCAAACACAGACACACACTACAGACAGCCACTTACCCCCAGGGTGCTGTATTTGCTCCTCCTTCACCTGGAGAACTCACTTGCAAAACTCCCTGTTAGCAGCCTGTTTGCATCTCCTTACATCTCTTGCCCCTGGGTCCCCTCTGGAGCCTTCCACTCCTGGGCCAGCTCACGATTCCTTATGGGAAGAGAGCTCACTCCCAGGGTCCTTTGTGAGTCTAATTACCTCCAGTGCCTGGTGCTTCTCCTCAGGTCCAGCTCCAGAGAAGGGATGGAGAGCAGACATCCAGAGCCCCCTCAGGACTAAGGTGTCCAGCTTCACCTTTCTAAAGCTACCCTAGCACATGCTGTCTAATTGGCATGGTCTCAGTGCAGGAAGGCTGGTTAGCCCATCACAGAGAGACAATAAGATGTGCAACAGCCCAGCCTGAATACATGCCGGCCGGTCCAGGGCCTTAACACTTCAGCACTGATCAGAGTTCCCTGAAAATGCCCATGATGTGATTGAGAGACACAGTGACACTGGGTATGTCTACACAGGAAAGAAAAACCCATGGCTGGCCTGTGCCAACAGACTCGGGCTTGCGGGGCTCGGGCTGCAGGGCTGTGTCATTGCTGTGTAGACTTCTGGGCTCGGGTTGGAGTTTGAGTTCTGGGACCCTCCCACCCTGCAGGGTCCTTGAGCACGTGCCCGGAAGCCTACACAGCAATGAAACAGCCCTGCCAGACTGAGTCGGCTGGCCTGGGAACAAGAGTTTCATGCCAGAAGTGCTCACCTGCTGTTTGCAACATTCCAGCCATGCTACAAGTGACCAGAAACAGTTCTGTGTGTCTTATGGGACCAGCTACGCATCGCAATACTGAATAGTCAAACTCGTAGCCTCATGGTCGGCCTCTCCGCTGCCCTGTGTAGGCATTTACACTTATGGGTGTCAAATTCCACCATCCTGATCTTGGGGAAGCTGTGCACCCAGTCTGACTCTGCAAGGAGCAAGGCAGCGAAGAAGCAGCTCAAATAAATACTTGGCAAAGAGCTCACAGGCTGAAATCGGTTCATCTAAAGCATTTGTCTTTGCTGAATGGCAAATGGAGCTGCCAAAGACAAAGGCTGTGTCAAGCCAAACGTTATGATGTTACAGATACACAGCTGAGACATTTATCCGGCCGTAATAACCGGTATTTGAGCACCTTGACTTATTTATCCTCACACCGCCACGGGGGTACTATTATCCCCATTTCTGAAAAAGGGACTCAGATACAGAGCACTCAAATTCACCCAGGAAGCCTGCAACAGAGTTTGGACTTGAACCTGGGCCAACAGCTTACCCAATGGCCCATTCTTCTTCTCTGTTACAGGCAAATGGATGCTATAAGCATGTTACCCACATGAGTAGTACGTCTGCCACCTAACAACGCTCACTGCGGCGTATTCACCCAGCTCTTCCAGTGCAAACTGATTTCAACCCTCTGGAAAGATCTTTTGCATGTTTCTTTCCCTGCCTCTAAATTGCTTTAAACCGCAGAGGGCAACCATGGTTCCTTGACCCGTGCACAAGTGCGCAGCAGACTAGTCGTGAGATCAGAATACACCCATGCCCTGCAGGAAATGGAAAAAAATAGAGAGGTTTGCTCTGTGTGTGAAGGCAAACCAGCAGACCAGAACTGTAATGAGGAGTATGTACGCTCTTCAATGGCATGGAGAATAGTAGAGTAAATGGTCATTTCTCCCTGCAATGAGCAAAACAGGGACTACTCTAAAACAAGTCACAGGATTAACCTAACCCAGACAATAGGTGGCTGAAATGTCTATCTGGAAAGATTGCTGCAAAGGATCTAGACAGAGAGCCAGATTCCTAGGGATGTAAAAGTGTGCAGCTCTCTGGCTGTCAATGGCTCTGTGCTGATTTACACCAGCTGAGGCTCTGGGCCAGAATTACAGTCAGCCAGAGGCATGGACTTTCTAAGTGCCTGGGTTTGCTCCCCCCTGGTCCCACCCCCACTCCACCTCTTCCCCCAAGGACCCCCCCGCCTCTTTCCGCCCCCACTTTGCCCCACCTCTTCTTGCCCTGTTCTGCCCCCTGCCCGGAGTGCACTCACCCTCGCTCCTTCCCACTCCTCCCACAGCGCCTGCTGCATGCTGCAAAACAGCTGAGCCGGAGGCACTGGGAGGGCTGACTGGTGGGGCAATCGGCAGGTGGGAGGCACTGGGGGGAGGAGGAAGAGCTGATCGGGGGGGCTGCCGGTGGGTGCCGAGCACCCACTATTTGTTTTCCATGGGTGCTTCAGCCCTGAAGCACCCACAGACCCTACACCTATACTGTCAGCCTTCTGTGCCTCTTTACACACGGACTGGGTTTTCCTCAGTGAACGGCTCTCTCATGCTTTTCAGAGGCGACTAATGAATGGTTATTGCTCTCCAAATAGCGTGAACGGTTTTAGCACAATAACAAGGGCTGCCAGTGAAGAGCTATTGACAGGATCAAGAGCAGATGCCGTTGCACTGAGCAAGGCCTTGGCTTAGCAGGGATCATCAGACAGTGCATAATGCGGTTAAGGATGCCACCGTTCCAGTGGTGGGAGCTCAAACACCGTGGTGATTGGCGCGTCTCAGACAGACATACATGGGAATAGCACAGTGTGGCAAACCCAGGACAAATAGCTACAAAGGGAGGGGTAGTAATTAGTCCCAGGTGGGTTAAAAGGCCTCTCCTTATCCACTGAGGAGAGATAGCCATGGGGAAATAAGGTTCAGCTGGAAAAAGAGTTACCAGGGAACTAATTAGGTTCAGCTGGCCCCAACTGCTGGAGACCTCTTTAAACCCTCCCTGGCATGGAAGCAGGGGGAGAGTGAGAGAAGCAGAGAAGCTGCCAGCAAGTTAGGTGCAGCAAGGCTCTGAACCCTTCCAGCAAGGAAGAGTGCACTCTGTCCCCAGAAGGGGAGAAATCCAGCACAAGGGACTGACTGAGGGAGGGATCAGCCAGACCATGTGCGCAGGGCTGGCTCTAGCCATTTCGCTGCCCTAAGCACGGTGGCATGCCACAGGGGGAACTCTGCTGCTCGCCGGTCCTGCAGCTCCGGTGGACCTCCCACAGGCGCGGGACCAGCGGACCTTCCGCAGCATGCCCCCCGTGGCATGCCACCCCAAGCACGTGCTTGGTGCGCTGGGGCCTGGAGCCGCCCCTGCCTGTGCGACCTGGAAGGATTTTGCTTTGCACAAGCCTGTGTCTCCAAGGCTAAAAAAGACTGAGCCTGCTGAGGAGAAGCACGTACTTCGCCACAACAGATTTGCAAAAGTGGGACACAGTTCTGTCTGGGTCTAGGAAAATTATCTTCTAGGAAATATTTTTGAAGTCAGGTGCAATCCAGCTTCCAGGAACAAAATACCTGGTCTCCAGAATGTCAAAGGCAGGGATAGTTCCAAATACTCAGAGAGGGAAATGAACTCCTTTGGGGGAAAGAAGATCCATCCATCCATCCCTTCTCTTACAGTCTTAACAATGGTTTTACTGGTATTTCTCCTTTTTCTATAGTGCCATCATGTGGCTCCTGAAGGTATCTAACAGGACGTTGGCCAGAGAGCTCCATGGAGCCAGACAGAGTTTAGCAGTAGAGCTGCTGGTTGGGAAATGGTTTGGTTTTATTTCCATTGAAAGCTTAGATTATTTTGACTGACACTGAAATATTTTGATTTAGAAAGGCTGCATGGTACCTGTAGCGAGGCGGTGGGATACCCCACAGCCCCACTGAGAGACGTGCCTCCCCTAACACCAACGTGGGTGGAGCCACTGGGCCCTGCGCCCGCCCCTCAGAGGACACGGTGCAGACCCGGAAGCATAAAAGCTCACCTGCAGAGCTCAGTGAAGAACCAGCCGCCGCAGAGGCCAGATGTCTGCGACCAAGCTCCCTCTTGGGAGACAGCAGCAGGCCGCAGCCAGCCGGAGCTCGCACCCGGCCAGCCGAGCCTACCCCGCGCTCGCTACCCCGAGGAGGACTGGCTGAGCCTGCCCCACGCCAGCTACCCCGAGGAGGACTGGCTGAGCCTGCCCCGCGCCAGCTACCCCGAGGAGGACTGGCTGAGCCTGCCCCGCGCCAGCTACCCCGAGGAGGACTGGCCGAGCCTGCCCCGCGCCCGCTACCCCAAGGAGGACTGGCCGAGCCTGCCCCGCGCTAGCTACCCCGAGGAGGACTGGCCGAGCCTGCCCCGCGCTCGCTACCCTGAGGAGGACTGGCTGAGCCTGCCCCGTGCCAGCTACCCTGAGGAGGACTGGCCGAGCCTGCCCCGCGCCAGCTACCCCGAGGAGGACTGGCCGAGCCTGCCCCGCGCTCGCTACCCTGAGGAGGACTGGCTGAGCCTGCCCCGTGCCAGCTACCCTGAGGAGGACTGGCCGAGCCTGCCCCGCGCCAGCTACCCCGAGGAGGACTGGCCGAGCCTGCCCCGCGCCAGCTACCCCGAGGAGGACTGGCCGAGCCTGCCCCGCGCCAGCTACCCCGAGGAGGACTGGCCGAGCCTGCCCCGCGCTCTCTACCTCAAGGAGGACTGGCCGAGCCTGCCCCGCGCCAGCTACCCCGAGGAGGACTGGCCGAGCCTGCCCCGCGCTCGCTACCCCGAGGAGGACTGGCCGAGCCTGCCCCGCGCCAGCTACCCCGAGGAGGACTGGCCGAGCCTGCCCCGCGCCAGCTACCCCGAGGAGGACTGGCCGAGCCTGCCCCGCGCTCTCTACCTCAAGGAGGACTGGCCGAGCCTGCCCCGCGCCAGCTACCCCGAGGAGGACTGGCCGAGCCTGCCCCGCGCTCGCTACCCCGAGGAGGACTGGCCGAGCCTGCCCCGCGCTCTCTACCTCAAGGAGGACTGGCCGAGCCTGCCCCGCGCCAGCTACCCCGAGGAGGACTGGCCGAGCCTGCCCCGCGCTCGCTACCCCGAGGAGGACTGGCCGAGCCTGCCCCGCGCTAGCTACCCCGAGGAGGACTGGCCGAGCCTGCCCCGCGCCAGCTACCCCGAGGAGGACTGGCTGAGCCTGCCCCGCGCTCGCTACCCCGAGGAGGACTGGCCGAGCCTGCCCCGCGCTAGCTACCCCGAGGAGGACTGGCCGAGCCTGCCCCGTGCTCGCTACCCCGAGGAGGACTGGCCGAGCCTGCCCCGCGCCAGCTACCCCGAGGAGGACTGGCCGAGCCTGCCCCGTGCCAGCTACCCCGAGGAGGACTGGCCGAGCCTGCCCCGCGCTCGCTACCCCGAGGAGGACTGGCCGAGCCTGCCCCGCGCTCGCTACCCCGAGGAGGACTGGCCGAGCCTGCCCCGCGCTCGCTACCCCGAGGAGGACTGGTCGAGCCTGCCCCGCTCCGGACTGGCCGAGCCTGCCCCGCTCCAGCTACCCCAAGGAGGACTGGCTGAGCCTGCCCCGCGCTCGCTACCCTGAGGAGGACTGGCCGAGCCTGCCCCGTGCCAGCTACCCCGAGGAGGACTGGCCGAGCCTGCCCCACGCTCGCTACCCCGAGGAGGACTGGCCGAGCCTGCCCCACGCTCGCTACCCCGAGGAGGACTGGCCGAGTCTGCCCCGTGCCAACTACCCTGAGGAGGACTGGCCGAGCCTGCCCCGCGCTCGCTACCCTGAGGAGGACTGGCTGAGCCTGCCCCATGCCAGCTACCCCGAGGACTGGCCGAGCCTGCCCCACGCTCGCTACCCCGAGGAGGCCTGGCCGAGCCTGCCCCGTGCCAGCTGCCCCGAGGAGGAGCTGAGCCTGCCCTTCGCTGTGTATCCCGAGGAACTGATGCTGTTCAAGACAGCCAAGGACGCTAGCACCACCCAGGTACCCTACGAGGGCGAGTGCGGAAGTATCCCGGGGGTAGCCGACCCCAGTCTGTCTGCAGCACGGCCTGAACCTATGTCAGTGTGTTGCAGCCAGGATCCCCACTGACAGCAGCGAGTCTCTGCCGCTGCTAGGGCCCCGGGCTGGGACGCAGTGGAGTGGAGGGCCTGCATCCCCCCCTGCCACCCACTCCTTGGGTGGCAGACTCCCCCTTTTCCCTGGCCTGGAGAGGCTAGGACCTTCTGTTATGTAACTACTGACTCGGCCCCTACTTAAAGGCCTGAGTCTCTGACTGTTTGTTCGCTGCCCCGCCCTGACCTAGGGCCTGGGCTGTTACTGAACTGCTGACTCAGCCTCTGCCTAAGGGCCTGAGTCCTTAACTGTTTGCTTGTTGCCCCGCCCTGATCCAGGGCCTGGGCTGCTATTTGGACTCTTGACTCAGTCCCTGCTTAAAGGCCTGAGTCTCTGACTGTTTGATGGCTGCCCCGCCCTGACCTAGGGCCTGGGCCGCCATTTGACTATTGACTCAGCCCCGCTCCAAAGGCCTGAGCCCCCTAACCGAGTGTGTGTTGTTCCCCATGACCGCAGAGCCATCAGCCGGCGAGCTAGAGCAAGCCGGTGGGATACCCCACAGCCCCGCTGAGGGACAAACCGCAGCCAAGCCACACTACAGTACCTCATGGGAGTTGAGTCCTAATCTCTTATGTTCCTATTCGCATCTACAGGCCAGGCTTCCCAGGCAGATTACAGCTCCAATGATGCTTTTCAAAGCAAGAATTGTCTCTTACCAGGTGCATAGCACAGTAAGGCTGTGATCACAGTTGTGGGTCTCAAGATATTATTGCATTAGAAGTAAGACATAATAATAATACCCTGTATTATCTAGAGTGTTGTCATCTGCCAACATGGATCTGAAGGGTTAAGATGGAGAACGCACTCATGGTGCTTCTATAATCACCTGTTGGTTCCAAACACGTCTGTACTTATTTATTCCAAAATTATCTTGCAATAACATGAATGATGATGTGAAAATGCAATAAGTCTTCTTGCTATTGAATTCTGACAGCTCAGGCCATCCCAATGACGCATCTTTATTTTGAGAGAGAACGAGCATGATTAATTTCCTGTTGGAAGAGTTAGAAACAGAACGATGTCTGAATTGTTCATTGCTCTCTCTCCCTCCCTCTCTCTCTCTCTCTCTCTCTCTCTCTCTCACACACACACACACACACACACACACACACACACACAGGATGGCATTGTGTTACTCTCAGTTTTTCTTGACAGACTTAGTGGGTCATGGGAAGTAGAAGAAATTCTGATTCCAGCTGCATTTATTGAAGAACAGAGGCGTGATGTGCCTCTTTTCTAAGATGCCTGAGCCAAAGGCCAAGTTCTAGAGGCTCTCCAGTGCTGCACAGAATGGAAGGGAGCAGAAGAGGGGAAGAAAGAAGGTTAGAAATGCTGCAGTTGGAAGCCAGGGAAGATCTGCTCTGAGCAGCATACTACCCGCCCATATGGAAGAGGGTCTCCACACAGTGGGTCATCCCCTCCTGTAGATAGTGGCACGCTTTAATAAGCTAGCCTGGTATATGTGCCACTAACATCTATCCACGGCTTCTGCCCTCCCTCAGAGAGCAGGCAGTGTGCAGAGCCAACAGTGGTTCGAGTGAGCTGTGCTGCCTGAGGGAGGGGGACCTGGGTACAAACATACAGGGACATTTCTTCATGCAGATGCCCCCTAAATGGGGGTGGATCCACATTTCCTCAGGAATCCTTCACTCTGCAAAGTTTCTCGGCCACCCCAGCTGGAAGCTGGTAAACCCCTCCTCACCCGAAGAAAGCATGTCATGGAAAGGCAGCGAGATGCCATAGCTACAATTTCCCTCCATGGGTTTTCCCACAGCACAGGGAGCTATTTAAGCCAGAGTGACTTTTGCTGCTGCCTCCTTTCAAGCTGATTGGCCGTGGCAGCACCTGTTAACGTGCTGTTCGCATGAATGAAACATCAGGGCACACAGATTGGATTTAGCATCAGGGCAGGTGATGCTCTACATGGACTCGCCTGTGATGTTTGACAGCCATGCCCTGGAAACATCCCACCTGAACTGTCCTCTTCTTGCAGTGGAAATTCAATTGGCAAAGCTATGCATTTAATGAAATTGCCGGCTGTGATGCAGTAGGGACTGTCTGTGTGGGGAGTGGGAGAGCAGGGGAGGACTTTAGGGGATGGACGATGCCAGGGCCTGTAACCTGAGCTAGGTAAGGGAGGGGAAAGGTCAACACCTTTGCCCGGGAAGGGGACAAAGGAAGGGAGTGGCAGGAGGGAAGCAGTTTGAGTTTGGGCTTGGGGCTGTGTGGGTGGAATTCAGGGTATCCTAGCTAGGATCCAAGTACCCTGAAAGCCCAGGCGGACTCGGTGGAGGGGTCCTGACTGTGCCTACAAGCTCTGCTGTAACCTGTGTTCCTGTTGTCCAATAAACCTTCTGTTTTACTGGCTGGCTAAGAGTCACTGTGGGTCCCAGGAAGAGGGGTGCAGGGCCGGACTCCCCCACACTCCGTGACAACTGGTGGCAGCGGCGGGAGATACTGCACCCCGTGGACGGCGCTTCCTGCAGTAAGTGACTGGGGAGCAGTAAAACGAAGGGGTGGTTAACCCCTGGGAATGTGTGCCCAGTGAGAAGGACTTTGCAGTAACAGGGTCCCCCGGGGGATTGCAGCAAGCGGTCCCAGGGGCGGAGGAGTCTGCAGCTCGACCCTGGCAGAGAGGTGGTGACCTCACGAAGGGCTGGTGCACTAGGGGTCCCCCTGGAAACTGTGGGGAGCGGCGAGCACCCCGGCCTGTGAGTGGCCAGCAGGAAGATGTATGCCAAGCGGCGCAAGTGTGACCTGGTGGAGCTGTGCAAGCAGAGGGGGCTGCACCCGGGGAGACGCACCAAGGACCAGCTGATTGCCCAGCTGGAGCAGGGAGACCGCATGAATGAACGGAGCCCTGTCTCTGAGGGAAGCAGCCGAGCAGATGCAGCGCAGGCACCAGTGACTGTCCCCGCTGGGAGTGGTCAGCCGGCGGAAGAGGGCTTCCCGAGACCCCCCCTTCCTAGGCGTAGAGGAAGGGCGGGGAGGAGCCCAGTGTATACCGAGGGCACCGTGACACCCCCGGCCAGCAGGGGAGCCTCATGGCGAAGCTCACCCCCCAGCAGGGGATCCTCCCGGCGACGCTCGGCATCCGTGGAGCGGATGCGGCTGGAATATGAAAGGGAGCTGAGACGGGAGGAGCTCGAGTTAAAGAGGCGAGAGCTGGAGGAGAAGGTGAAACAGCGTGAACATGAGGAGAACCAGCGCCAGTGTGAGTGGGAGGAGAAGGAGAAACAGCGTAAACATGAGCTGGACCTGGCCCGGCTGAGGAGAAGTGAGGCCCCGGCTGCGGTGAGTGAGGGGGGACCCAAGCCTACAAAGAGCTTTGATAAGCACCTGCTGCCCCGGCGTAAGGAGGGGGAGGACATAGATACCTTCCTGACGGCCTTTGAGAATGCCTGCGAGCTGCACAGGGTTGACCCTGCAGACAGGATCGCAGTTCTCACCCCCTTACTGGACTCCACAGCCGTGGAGGTGTACAGCCGACTGAAAGGGGCGGAGGCAGGGGACTATGAACTGTTCAAACAGGCCCTGCTCCGCGAGTTTGGGCTGACTCCTGAGATGTACCGGAAAAAGTTCCGGAGCCAGCGTAAAACCCGTGAGGTTACATACCTACAACTGGTCAACCGGGCGCAGGGGTATGCTTGCAAGTGGACAGCTGGGGCCCAAACTAAAGATGACCTGCTTGACCTATTTATACTGGAGCACCTGTACGAGCAGTGCCCGTCCAACCTGAGGCTGTGGTTGATGGACCAGAAGCCGGAGAACCCGCAGCATGCAGGCCAGCTGGCCGACCAATTTGTGGACAGTCGGGCAGGGGATGGCAGGGAGGAGTCTCGAAGGAGCAGGCCTGCCTCAACGCAGAGAGAGAGTCAACATGGGACCTCCCAAAGGGGGCCTATGGAGAACCCCCCCAAAAGGGGAACATCCAGCGGCAGGTCCCTCCGACCCACTCAAGGGGACCCACGAGATATGGGCTGCTATCGCTGTGGCCAACGAGGTCACATACGGGCCCAGTGCCCCAAGCTCAGGGACAGACCAAGCAGACCCAACCCGCAGAGGGTGGACTGGGTAAAAACCCAATCGGAGGAGGGGCTACATTCCCAGGAAAGGGGGGTTGGCAACATACCACCTGTGGATGCTCCCGGTTCCGGGTTTTTGGTTTACCGGGTGGGCGCGGGGCTGCCCCTCCGGAAAGAGTGTATTGTTTCCCTGGAAGTGGATGGGAGGAAGGTCACTGGGTACTGGGACACGGGCGCAGAGGTGACGCTGGCCCGGCCCGAGGTGGTGGCCTCAGATCGGATGGTGCCCGACACCTACCTGACCCTGATGGGCGTGGGCGGGACCCCATTCAAGGTACCCGTGGCAAGGGTACACCTGAAATGGGGGGCCAAGGAGGGCCCCAAGGATGTGAGGGTACACCAATATTTGCCCACTGACGTGTTAATGGGAGGGGACCTTGAGGACTGGCCTAGTAACACCCAGAGTGCCCTGGTCGTGACTCGTAGTCAGAGTCGGCAAATGGCACTGCTCCCCGACAACGGGGAAGGTACTCGACCTGAGGTGCAGGACCCTAACTCAGGGAGCGGGGAACGCCCAGGGGCACGGTGCAGAGAGGCTGCGGCCTCAGACCCAGCCAGCAAGAGAGAGCCGGTCCCCATTCCTGTCCCAGCTGCTGAGTTCCAGGCCGAGTTGCAGAAAGATCCCTCCTTGCGGAAGCACAGGGACCGGGCTGACCTTAGTGAGGTACAGACCATGAGGAGAGGTTGCAGGGTGAGGTTCCTGTGGGAGAAGGGGTTCCTGTACCGAGAATGGGCTCCCCCAGGGGAAGTAGAGTCATGGGGGATCAGGAGGCAGCTGGTGGTTCCCCAGAAGTTCCGTCACAAGCTGTTGTACCTGGCCCATGACATCCCTCTCGCAGGGCACCAGGGAATCCGGCGCACCAGGCAGAGGCTGCTACAGAACTTTTACTGGCCTGGGGTCTTTACCCATGTCCGACAGTACTGCCAATCCTGTGACCCCTGCCAGAGGGTGGGGAAGGCCCGGGACAAGGGGAAAGCGGCTTTGAGGCCTTTACCCATCATAGAAGAACCTTTCCAGAAGGTGGCCATGGACATAGTGGGACCTCTCAGCAAGACGACCTGGTCAGGGAAGAAATACATCCTGGTGGTGGTGGATTTTGCCACTCGCTACCCCGAGGCGGTGGCCTTGTCCTCTATCGAAGCAGACACAGTGGCAGATGCGCTGCTGACAATTTTCAGCCGGGTGGGGTTCCCCAAGGAGGTCTTAACGGACCAGGGGTCCAACTTCATGTCGGCCCTGCTCCGGTCCTTATGGCAGAAATGTGGGGTCCAGCACAATTGGGCCTCAGCGTATCACCCCCAGTCCAACAGGCTGGTAGAAAGGTTCAACGGGACGCTGAAGATGATGCTAAAAACATTTATGAACCAGCATCCGCAAGATTGGGACAAGTACTTACCTCACCTGCTGTTTGCGTACAGGGAGGTACCCCAGGAATCTACCGGGTTTTCACCTTTTGAACTGTTGTATGGAAGGCAGGTGAGGGGGCCCCTAGACCTGATGAGGGACGAATGGGAGGGGAAGGCCGCTCCCGAGGGAGAGTCAGTGGTGGAGTATGTCCTGACCTTCTGGGAAAGACTGGCCGAGCTCATGGGCCTGGCCAGGGAGAATCTGGCCCGAGCCCAGAGGAGGCAGAAGGTCTGGTATGACCGCACAGCACGAGCCCGTACCTTCGCCACCGGGGATCAGGTGATGGTTCTTATCCCCGTGAGGAGAAACAAACTCCAGGCCGCCTGGGAAGGGCCCTTCAAGGTTATCAAGCAACTGAATGAGGTAAACTATGTGGTGGAGCTGTCAAACCGGGCACATCACCGTCGGGTGTACCATGTGAACATGATGAAACCATACTATGACAGGGGGAATGTGGTGTTGGCCGTGTGTGGACATTGGGAGGGGCAGGGAGATGACCCCTTAGTGGATCTATTCCCTGGGACAAAAGCTGGTTCCCCCCTGGAGGCGATTCCCCTCTCTGAGCAACTGACCCCGGGCCAGCATGCTGAGATCAGAGGGGTGCTGCATCTGTACCGACAGCTGTTTTCCAACCAGCCTGGATGCACTAATTTGACTGTCCACCGGGTGGAGACTGGGTCACATCCCCCTATAAGATGGTCCCCTTTTCGGGTCACTGGTAAAACTGCCCAGGATCTTGAAAGAGAGGTCAGGGACATGCTGGCTTTGGGGGTGATCCAGCCGTCTTCCAGCCCTTGGGCCTCGCCAGTGGTGCTAGTCCCCAAGAAGGATGGGTCAATCCGGTTCTGTGTGGACTATCGAAAGCTCAATGCCATCACCGTATCTGATGCCTACCCTATGCCCAGGCCTGACGAGCTCCTAGACAAGCTAGGAGGTGCTCGGTACCTCACCACTATGGATCTTACCAAAGGCTACTGGCAAGTGCCGCTGGACGCAGATGCCAGGCTGAAATCGGCCTTTATCACCCCTCTGGGACTCTATGAGTTTCTGACCCTGCCCTTCGGCCTCAAGGGAGCGCCAGCCACCTTCCAGCGCCTGGTGGATCAGCTACTGAGGGGGATGGAGAGTTTTGCCGTGGCGTATATTGACGACATCTGCGTCTTCAGCCAGACCTGGGAGGACCACATGTCCCAGGTTAAACAAGTCCTAGACCGACTCCGAAAGGCTGGGTTAACAGTAAAGGCTGAGAAGTGGAAGGTGGGGATGGCTGAAGTATCTTACCTGGGCCATCGGGTGGGGAGCGGCTGCCTGAAGCCGGAACCAGCCAAGGTGGAGGTGATCAGAGACTGGCCTGCTCCCCAAACCAAAAAGCAGGTCCAGGCCTTTATTGGGATGGCGGGGTACTATCGAAGGTTCGTGCCCCACTTCAGTGCCATAGCCGGCCCCATCACTGAACTATGCAAAAAGGGGAAGCCAGACAAGGTGATCTGGACTGAGCAGTGCCAGGAGGCTTTCCGGGCGCTGAAGGAGGCTCTGGTTAGTGGCCCAGTTCTGGCAAACCCAAATTTTGACAAACCCTTTATGGTGTTCACTGATGCCTCAGACACGGGACTGGGGGCAGTGTTAATGCAGGAGGATGAAAAGGGGGAGAGACACCCCATCGTGTACCTGGGTAAGAAGCTGCTACCTCGGGAACAAAGCTACGCAGCCATCAAGAAGGAATGCCTGGCCATAGTGTGGGCCCTTAAGAAACTAGAGCCATATCTCTTTGGGCGACACTTCACCGTGTACACCGACCACTCTCCCCTGACCTGGCTGCACCAGATGAAAGGAGCCAACGCCAAGCTCCTGAGGTGGAGCCTGCTCCTGCAGGACTATGACATGGACGTGGTCCATGTGAAAGGAAGTGCCAACCTGACAGCGGATGCGTTGTCCCGGAGAGGGGGCCCTGAACTTCCCCAGGTCACTGGGCAGAGTGACCCCGCTCAGTTCAGTCTCGAAAGGGGGAGAGATGTGATGCAGTAGGGACTGTCTGTGTGGGGAGTGGGAGAGCAGGGGAGGACTTTAGGGGATGGACGATGCCAGGGCCTGTAACCTGAGCTAGGTAAGGGAGGGGAAAGGTCAACACCTTTGCCCGGGAAGGGGACAAAGGAAGGGAGTGGCAGGAGGGAAGCAGTTTGAGTTTGGGCTTGGGGCTGTGTGGGTGGAATTCAGGGTATCCTAGCTAGGATCCAAGCACCCTGAAAGCCCAGGCAGACTCGGTGGAGGGGTCCTGACTGTGCCTACAAGCTCTGCTGTAACCTGTGTTCCTGTTTTCCAATAAACCTTCTGTTTTACTGGCTGGCTAAGAGTCACTGTGGGTCCCAGGAAGAGGGGTGCAGGGCCGGACTCCCCCACACTCCGTGACACCGGCACAGGCATGAAACTATGGGTGGCCAACCAGAAAGCTCCATTTGTGCTGAGGTTTCTAAAGCTATTGTAACCAGAGACGGCTCTAGCTGTGAAATTCAGGTCAGGGTCTGATCTGGATTGGAACTTTCCCAAAGGCTGTGTGTGTGTGTGTGTAGAGGAATGGGGGCAGGGGGAGGGACTTGGATCTAGAATTCCATTCATGGTCTTTGCTGATTGTAATATCTTTCATGTTCCTTTCAAAGTGGTTCAGGACAGCCATTAAGTAGGAATTGCTGTGCAAGACAATCACTGAACCATGCAAAGGTTGCCTGCTTTCCAGTTACAAATGCAAAACTCAGCACAGATTATTCAAAGGCTTGCTGAAATTCTGGGCCCATATGGATTCACACCAAAGAAATTGTTCACATGATCCCATTGAGAACTGAGACCACCAAGTCTCACTCGTCTTTAGGCTCTAACTTATGGATAACCAAGTGCTCCTGACCTTCCAAGATGGGCTAGAGAAAGTAATAAAGAACCTTGTCTAAGTGAGCAGAGGAAATTACCTGCAGATGACCTGCAGTTTCACAGCCTAGGCCTGGGATCTCTGTAGTTCTCACAGACTAAGCAGGTGTTGGGCTGAGCAGTGAGTTAATGAGCACTACAGTATTGATAACAAAGGATGGGGTTCAGATAGCAAGATGGACCATGGTTATTTTTCTCTTCTTTGCCCTCCCATTGGACCTTTGGCATTAGTCATTCTCTCAACACAGGCTGCACTGAAATGCCTTCAGAAGCACAAGGTCAGCTCAGCTCATCATCTCAAGTCTTCTCAGACGTGATCCCAGGGCTCCCTTTCAAACAGAAAAGAAACAGATCAATAAGAATTTTCTACAGCATGTTTCATCCTGAAGGATCCCCAAGGGCTAAATAGATACTATACACATGAATCATTCTTCCACCTGTAAAATGCAGACACTATTATGTCCTTACCAGCATCACTACCCAGCAGTTATTAGGAGGGAGTGAATGAGTTTAATTGATCGTTGATTTTCACTAGAACAGAACTTTCTCATTGCTAAAGTACAGTATCTCCTCACTTACAGTTGTCCTGGCTAACATTGTTTTGTTGTTATGTTGCTGACCAATTAGGGAACATGCTCGTTTAAAGTTGCACAATGCTCCCTTATAACATTGTTTGGCAGCCGCCTGCTTTGTCCACTGCTTGCAGGAAGAGCAGCCCATTGGAGCTAGCTGGTGGGGGCTTGGAACCAGGGTGGACTGGCAGCCCCCATCAGCTCCTCGCTCCCCTAAGTTCTCTGTGCAGCAGCCGCTCAGCTACCAATTACCAGCAGTTCTGCTGTCCGTCCCCCTGCTGCCTTGTGCTGCTCCTGCCCTCTGCCTTGGGGAGCTGCTCCTGCAGGGGCGGCTCTATGTATTTTGCCGCCCCAAGCACGGCAGACAGGCAGCTTTCGGCGGCGCGCGTGCGGGAGGCCTGCCAGTAACGCGGATTCGGCGGCGTGCCTGCGAGAGGTCCGCTGGTGCCACCGCCGAATTGCCGCCAAAGCCACAGGACTGGCAGACCTCCCGCAGGCATGCCGCCGAAGGCAGCCTGACTGCCACCCTTGCAGGGAGCAGCAGGCCGCCCCCCACGATTTGCCGCCCAAGGCACGCTCTTGCTGCATTGGTGCCTGGAGCCGCCCTGTGATCCCGGGAGCCTCGTGCTTGTTGTGCAGGGGTGGGGAAGATGGGAGCTAATGTCAGGGTGCCTTGAGGAATGTTGTCAGCGTGCAGGTCCAGTGGCTGGAAACTGACGCGAGATAAATTCAGTCTGGAAATGAAGTGTAAAATGTTAACTGTGAGGAAGATCAACCCAGGGAACCATTTATTAAGAGATGTGGTGGGTTCGCCATCACTTGAAGTGTTTCAGTCAAGAGCATACTGCATTCAACTGGAGAATTCACTATTGGCTTCTGTTGGCTAGTTGCCTAAATCAGCCAATCAAGGAACAGAAACACCACCACCCAAACTACCCAGCAGAGTGTGAGGTGTGAATAGCTGCAATTAACAGCTTTTGCCAGCAATCTTCCCATCAAGAATTGCTCAGATTTCAAGCATTTTGTGCCCTGCTCTTGGACACCTTCTGAACAGTAAAATAAATTATTTGTTGAGACTTATTCACTCAGCTCCATAAGTAAGTGAACAAGGTCTTTTTATTGCCCCCGTTCAACCCACACTATGACAACGTAGTGCTTTGTCCCCTCTAGTTGTTAGACCATATGTAAATTTGTCTGCTACTGTCTCTGAGCAAAGAGCCATAACTCAAGGTGTTAAAGTTCATGCTTTGAGATCAACAATCCTGGCATTCAGCCCCCAGAGGTGAACAGGCGCATCACTGCCCCTGCTTGCCGCTGTATATGCTACACCTGCTAGCCATCTGTGAACAGCTTTGGCAACCTGTATTGATTTACTCTCTGTGTAACCCTTCCACTGCTCAGCCAGTGCTACTGTGCTACTTTTGGCCATTAGAATGCCATGGAAATCAAGGCGCAATAAGCTGATGATGCAATGGAACCGCACAGCAGATGCGTTCTACCTGAATGTGCTTAGTAGGTTTAGAAGTATAGCACGTGGCTTCTACCTGTATGTACTTGTTACTGCATGACACCACTATGTTTCACTGGAATGCACCTCGAATACTGGGCACTTCGGCTGGCATGTTCTCCATGGGCAGGACATTTGACATCTCGGCAGATAAGTTCCACCTATGACAACCTGAACTGTTAAAGCTGCCCACAACCTGTGCCGTCGCACCTGGAATAGTTTGCAGTCTTCCAAAGGTTAAATAATATGTACAGGAAGCAAAGAACTAAATATATGTCTGACTATGTATAGCAGACTGGCAAGATGTATTGCCCAATGTGTTAAAAGACCAAAGGGAAGTTGGAAAGAAAGATGATCTGCATTGTAATGATTGCGCTTCTATAGCCTGTGGCATCAAAAACGTCATCTCGTTTATGCATGCTACTAAAATTTTAGCAATAATTCTCTCCAGCCTCTCCATGCACACACCTTTGCTATTGGTCTGTCCTCTGAGTCACCTTTAAGAAAAAAAATTATAGTTGCCTTTCATTCCTCCTTGGAGAGGCATAAAGTTTGCTTTGCTTCAGGACTGGTAGCATTAGTGGATTTAATATCATGCCTGGGTCACCATGTGTGCAGGGTTCGTAAGTGACTGGGATGCATCTGTTAGAAGGCGAGAGAGGTGAACAATGGCTTAGATCAAAGATTTAGAATCCCATGAGGATGCATTTGAATAGTAAGTGTTTGCCTTGATCATAGACTTCCCCTGCCTTTGTATAATATTAACCTGGATAAATGTAGACCAAACCTCAAACTGCTCTCCAAAGTAAACATCTCTGTGCTCTTCCAGGTCCAAATGGCATCCATTTAAGTGGCGCCTTTCTTCCAGGAGCATCCTAAAGCACTTTACTGTCTGTGGGCCCACTTGTCAAACCTGAGGGGCTAAGTCGAGGCACTTTGCTTGACTTTTGAGTGCCCAAGTCAGCAGTTAGGTATTTAGACACCGCCAGCAAGAACCAATTTCAACACTGGACACCCTCATTTAGTTTCTGAAGTTTGAAAATACATACAGGAGAGAAGGATTCCTCACCCCGCATCGATGACGGGGATGTCAGCAGCTTCTTATCCTCCCAGGCACCTAGGCTATTTGGCGCTGGAATCAAATATCAGATCTGCACAATGGCCCAAGTATTGAAGTGATTTTGGCTCAAGTATATTCACTGGGCCATCCCTAAAGCAGTTCGAGCCTCGTAAGACCTGTAACCTGGGGCTTTGAGTGCCGAGGGAGGTGTTGATCTGGTTGGGGCTCAATGGTAACAGTGAACACAAAATGAGGCTTTAGAAGGATGGGATTTAAAGGCTCAGAAGGAATTCTTGTGGGACCCAGGGCCAATAAACTGCATAGCCAGTAGCAGCACCTTCTTTGTCCCCCACCTATTGTGGGCCTGGGCCTGAGAAGTGCCAAGCAGCTGTAATTTCCATGGGTGCTGCACTGAAAGAGGTCAGTTCACCACTAAGATCAACAGACTCATAGATTCAAAGACCATTGTGATCATTTAGTGTGAGCTCCCATGTAGCGCAGGCCAGAGAACTTCTCTGGAATAATTCCTAGAGCAGATCTTTTAGAAAAAACATCCCATCTGGATTTAAAAATTGTCACTGAGGGAGAATCCAACACAGCCTTTGGTAAGTTATTCCTATGGTTAATTTCCCTTGCTGTTAAAAATTTACACCTTATTTCCTGTCTGAATTTGACTAGCTTCAACTTCCAGCCATTGGATTATGTTAGACCTGTCTCTGGTGAACTGAAGAGCCCATTATTAAATATTTGTTCCCCATGTAGATACTTTTAGATTGTGATCAAGTCACCTTTAACCTTCTCTTTGTTGAGCTGTATAGATTGAGTTCTTTGAGTCTGACACTATAAGGCAGGTGTTCTAATCCTTTAATCAGTCTCAGGGCTCTTCTCTGAACCGTCTCCAATTTATCAGCATCCTTCTTGAATTGTGGGCAGCAGAGCGGGATACAGTATTCCAGCAGTAGTTGCACCGGTGCCAAATACTGAGGTAAATAACCTCTCTGCTCCTACTCCTAAGGAAGTAAAGTTGTTGTCAAGACTGGACAGAAGCCACTAGAAAGGGAGGGAAAGAAGCAGCCTAGAACTTCTCGAAGTCTGAGTTTGGTCTATTCCACTGGGTCTGACTTGAGAAGACCATTTGACACTGTTACGGGGTTAGCTGCGGCTTTAATCCCTCTCTGGTCTCTCCGAGGGCATCCCCTGAGGTGTCCGGCCTCTCCCCTGCCCCCATCTTGGGGTGGAATCCCATGGTTCTCCCACTCAGACGGAGTCTCGGCTGCAGCCGCCTGTGTACCAACCATAATGGCTCAGTAGGTCTGACTGGGCTCAGCTCCTGCAGCTCTTTCCTCTGGCAGCCATGACCAGTGGTTAATCCAGTGGCCACACAGGTCTCTTAAAACAACGTATTATTTAATCGTAACAGTAGGAGCACAGCAGAGCATGAGAGAAAAAGGATGTTAGAGCAATAAAATAGCCTCCCTGCATGTCTGTCTCCCCGGAGGCTTACCCCCCCTTGGAAGCTTATAACAATACCTTGCTCTTATATAGCACTTTTCACCAGCAGATCTCAAACCTAATTGTATAGGTGACTGCGTTAACATGCTGAGTGACTCTCACACCCTGGAGGCCGGTGAAGAATAAATAAAAGCTTTTCTTCTTCCCAAGTTGCTGTGGAGCTGCAGACTCATCCTAGATCTGCAATTCTTCTCTCTAACCTCCCGTCTCAATCTCTGGCTCCAGATGCTGGCATTTTGTTTATGAAGGTCTTGATGGGGTTTGCTCTGCTCTCAGGAGGGCTCTGCTGTAATTCATCTCAGCTGGAAAGGTTGCAAATCTGATTAAGCAAAGTCATTCATAGCCATAACTTCTATTGACCTGAGGAGACGGGATTGGGATGACGTCTAATGAAGCCATTCTGAAGGGTCTCATTCAGGACTGTCACTTTTATTGCTTTATGGGCCCAGCTGGTACTGATTGAAAAGCTGACTGCATCTGATCCACAACAAAATATTCGTTTTAAAATTAGAATATTTGGGCTTTTTAAAAAAAATTCTGCAAATCATCTAGGATTTTCTTGGAATAAAACACAACAAAACAAAATCAAAACCTGAAAACAACATCCATTCCGCTTGTATTTTTCCCCCAACAAAATCTGGAAAATCTTGACAGAAGCAGAAAGGTTCACGAGAACGTTTCTGTCTTGTCACAAAGCCGCTTACCTTTGAAAAAAGTTTTGATGGAGAATTTTCAACTACTTCTAGCCTCTGGCTTTTGTTTCCTCCCATTACATGTTCAACAGCTATAATAATAAATATATGGAGATCTACCTATCTCATAGAGCTGGAAGGGACCCTGAAAGGTCATTGAGTCCAGCCCATTGCCTTTACCAGCAGTACCAAGTATGGATTTTGACCCAGATCCCTAAGTGGCTCCTTCAAGGATTGAATGCACAACCCTGGGTTTAAGGCTCAAACCACTGAGCTCCCCCCAGTTGAGTGTCTCTACTCATTTAAATGTTTTAAAAATCAGGATATGAATTGGGGCTGGCAAATCAGATCTATTTGAATGACTATTTGCAAACATTTGTCCAGTTCCAGACAATCAGATCCTCCCTTGCTAAAAATGTGAGCCTAACTGCTGTCTGAGCTCGTGGAACAGAGGCAGATGTAGCAGCATGGAAGCAGTGTGCTCTAGTGGATATAGCAACGGACAGGGAATCAGGAGTTTTGAGCCACGGTCTGAGCTCTGCCACTGACTTGCTGTGACCTTGGGTGAGTCATTTGCCTTCTCCTGGCCTCTGTTTCCCCTACCATCATTTGTCTATTTTCCTGCTTATATCATGAGCCCTTTATGGCAGGGACTGTGCCTGTACAGCGCCTGGTGCAATGGGGGTGTGCTTTGTAGGGGCTTTGAAGTGCCACTTTTAACACAAATAAGTGATCCTACAGACAGCCAGGGCAATCCAACGAGCTGAGTCTTAGCACATCTGGGCAACCTGTTCCCCACAGAAACAAAGATGTCCTGGTAAAATGAACTTGCTCTGTGTGTGTGGGTGTGGACTTCTGCCCTCAAGTGGATAAAATCAGTCTGTGCTCCAGGGTACTCATCCCTTCAGGTAGCAGAGCAGTCCCCTTAGCTCACTCCGTTCCGGCCTGTGGCTTTGTGTGAATGCTCTCTGTGATGCCGTCTACGTGAGGGGCAGATGACCATGCTGAGCAATGGAGGGTCTGTGACCTATGAAACTCTCTCTGCCATCAGTCGGTCAGGTAGTAGAAAGGGTTTTATTTAAAGCTCTTTCTATATAAATCTGGTAGGTGAGGCAGGCACCTATAATGTACACTCCACTGAACAGGTCATGACTTCAGCCTAGGCCCGTGGACCCTGGTTTGTTTGGAGATATCAGTACAACAGCCTCTCAAATGCTATTTCAGCTACTTCCACACTTTAGATGGGAACCAACTTTGTTGTTTTTAGACGACGTCATTTAAAAAAAAAAAAGGTTCAGAATGAATTTAGTTATGGGCAATGGCTTTGAGTTGGTTTGTGTTGTAATTAACGACTCTCTGTGTGTGTGTATGAAAAAGAGAGAACCACTGCTCTCAACTGCATGAAACCAGAATTTTCCTATGATGTGTCATAGGCTCCATATTTGCTATCAGATAATGGCGATTCTCCTTTAGCCCAAGTGCTAGGGGAATGGGTCTTTGCATGAGTTCTAGCTGATCTTCCATTGTGGAGTTCAGTGTGGCTGCGGTGTGCAACCCATTGTTATCTGTATAGGCCTCACTGTCTAGGTAGCTGTGACATTATTTTATCCAAACCGATCTGGCTCATCTATAACGCAGAAGTGCAAGATTTTTGGACACAGAGGTGTTCAAATGTAGCCCATAGGGCTAGCTTGCCTTTGCTATCCACACTGGTTTGTCTTCATTATATTTAGCTGCATGCCTCAAAGAGCATCTGGAGCTCCAGCCACGTTTCAGCGACTCATGGAGCGGGTGGTAGGGGACATATGTCTGTTGGAATGTCTGCTATACATGGATGACATTATAGTATTCGGGCGCACTTTAGAAGAACACGAGACTCGGCTGTGCAAAGTCCTGGATGGCTTGGAACAGGCTGGCCTCAAGTTATCCTTAGACAAATGCATCTTCTGCCAGACCTCCGTGCGATATGTGGGACACATAATGTCTGCAGATGGTATAGCTACAGACCCAGAGAAGGTGAAGGCGGTAACCACCTGGCCGAGGCCCACAACTCTCAAGGAATTAAGGTCATTTCTGGGATTCTGTGGCTATTACCGAAGTTTATCAAGAATTTTTCACACATCGTACATACACTCACAGAGCTCACCAAGGGATACCCCCGAACAAATAAGAAGAAGGGGAACTCATCTCGGCATCAATACTTTAATGTGGGTGCACCTTTTGGAAAACGTGGGCTGCTGAGTGTGAAGAAGCTTTCCGTAAAATCATTCAACAGCTCATGGAAGCACCTGTTTTGGTGTACGCTGATCCCACCCAGCCATATGAACTTCATGTCGATGCAAGCTACACCAGTTTAGGCGCTGTCCTTCTCGGGCAATTCGTCCCTGGCATTGTGCTCCTCCTGGCTCCTGTCCTGGGCTGTCCCCGATCGGTCCTGTCCTCCGCAGGCCTTGGTAGGTTCTCTCTGCTTCCTTTTCCAGGGCCTGCTCACTACCTCTCCCTCTCCCTGGAGCTCCAGCCCTGTCCCCTGGAGTTTCCCTCCTTTTTTCTTACTCTCCCCCTCTCAGCTGGGAAAAAGATTTAAGGGGGCCATGCTCTCTAAACCCCAAAGGGGTTACACATCCATATACTCCCACCATCTCTTGCAGGATGAGAAGGCTACAAACAAGAAAAAAAAGGAAGAAAAACCAATTAAGCATCCAAAGAAAAAAAAATGAAACAACCCCCAAATGATTGATTTTGTGTAGAGAAACATCAGGACTTTTATAACTCAATCCAGCAGGCTGATGGTCAGCGACATTAGAATAATCATTGGGTGGAGGCACTCTCTCCAGCCGTACTAACTCATGAGGGCAGGTGGGCTGCATGGCAGCCAGCAGCTTCAAGCCTTTGGCTGAAGCTTTTGTTTTATTTAATGTCACTCACCGTGTGAAATTAGAGTTTTTATCACCAAATGAAAAAATGACTCTGGAAAAAACAAGAAGTCCAGGAACCATTCATTTTCCCTCCACCAAGGAAAATGTTGATTGTCTCCAGCTCCCCTTCTTAGCAATTTGCGCTGGACAATCTATGTTTTTAGTCAGATTAGGATTCAAAGCCTCTTGCTTTTGTCCTGGATTTGTTCGAGTCCCATCCCCATCATCACACTCTCTGCCGTGTTCTCTGATTCATGTAGCGTTGCCCACAGAGAATCCAAAGCCACATCAGCTCTTCCTAAAAAGCATTGAGGCCTTGTGGTGACGGTCTTGGGGGAGCTGCTTTGTGCTGGAATGGGCCTCTTGTGCATTGACACGGTGCTAATGGAGGCATCGCCAGATATGGGTCACCTGCTGACCTGGGGGAGGAGTGGCCCGCTGGAATGCAAATGCCTGGCATTGGCTACCTTGAATTATCCACAATAATAAAATGGAAACACAGGAGCCCAAATCTGCTCTCAGTGACAAACATGAAATGCCACGGGAGGCTTAACTAGGGTTCCCCGGCTGTGATTTAAGGGAGGGTTTGACTCACAAGGCCAAATTAAATAATTCATAATCCCAACTATACATATAAAATGATGGGGTCTAAATTAGCTGTTACCACTCAAGAAAGAGATCTTGGAAACATTGTTAAGGCTACGATTTAGTCACGGGTATTTTTAGTAAAAGTCAGGGATGGATCACAGGCAACAAACAAAAACTCACGGCCCGTGACATGTGCCTGACTTTCATTAAAAATCCCCCTAACTAAATTTCAGGTGCTGGGAGTGGGGTACTCCTACTGATGCTGTTGTTCCTGAGGGGGGCGTTCTGGGGCCTCTCCTCTGCTGGGGAGGGCGCTCCGGAGCCCTGACGATGCTGGAGGTAGGGGGCAGCCCGGGGCCATGCTGCTGCTGCTGCTGCTGCTGGGGTGGCCCATGGCACTGCTGTTCCTCCCCAACCACTGCTTCGGGGCTGTGCCCAGAACCAACTGCCTGGAGCCATCTGAGCAGCAGCTGTTATGGCTGGCCCGGGGCCACCCCAGCTGCTCAGGTGGCCCATGAGTCAGCCACACCAGCCACCGCAGGAGTCACGGAGGTCCCAGAAAGTCATGGAATCTGTGACCTCTGTGACAGACTCACAGCCTTAGTCATTGTGGACAGGTCTCTGAAAACATCCACCCAGTGTGCAGCGGCAGTCAAAAAAGCAAACAGAATGTTGGGAATCCTCAGGAAAGGGTTAGATAATAAGACAAAAAATATCATTTTGCCGCTATAAAAAATCCATGGTACCCCCACATCTTGAATACTGCATGCAGATGTGATCGCCCCATCTAATAAAAGATGCATTGGAATTGGAAATGGTTCAGAAAAGGGCAACAAATATCATTAGTGGCATGGAACTGCTTCCGTATGAGGAGCTGAGCCAGAATCCAGCATCTGAACAACACCTCAGAATGACAAGGGTGACCCATCTCCCTGCTGAGCCCTGGGTCTTATCACCACCAGGCACACAGGTTTTCAGACTCCAGAACTGGATCTGAATTTTGCAGCGTGGGCCCTGCTGTGGAGAAGATCTAACATTCCCGAGGGTGAAGCTCCACCTGGCTATGAGAACCACTCCTTGGTCCAAATGGCCCCTACAATGGACACCCTACGGCCGTGATGCTCAGACTGAGGCTCTTTAATGAGTCTTCTGCAGCTCTTTGCAGCACATGATATTAAAACATGGTGTGATTTCATTATTAGCCAATCTAAGTTATTAACCAATCAGGATGCATTTACTAGGTTATTAACCAATTGTAGTTGATACAATAATACTTGGTCAGTCATTTTGCTGTGAGAATAACAAATATACACTAAATATTGCCCCATCACACTGTTTAAATCTGCATCTATGGTACTATAGTAAGCAATGAATTCATACTATTGTGGCTCTTTTAGATAATCATAGAATATCAGGGTTGGAAGGGACCTCAGGAGTCATCTAGTCCAATCCCCTGCTCAAAGCAGGACCTATCCCCAGAAAGATTTTTACCTCAGTTCCCAAAACAGCCCTCTCAAGGATTGAAATCACAAGCCTGAGTTTAGCAAGGCAGTGCTCAAACCACTGATCTATCCCTTCCTTGCTTATGTAATGTTGACTGCTAATTTGGCTCCTGAACCACTGAGGTTTGAGTATCTGCTCTCAGGCATGAAATTTATCAGAGATTTCTACTACCCTGTGCTGACCCATTTCTCCGGTGACCATTCCCACCCTCTTATTCCCTTGCCCTAGTGGAACCAGCTGCCAGTGGTAATATAGCATGTGCTGCATCACAGTGTCATTTTAGAGCTACAGCAGGGTTACCAGCTCTCATGATTTTATCACTAGTTGCATGATATTTGGGTTTTTCCTTAAAGATCCCAGCTCCCAGAGTCATGGGATTATGCGAGCAGCTCAGCTCTCATAAAGAAAAAAAAAAAGAGAGAGAGAGAGAGAGAGAAGGAAATTTCTAACCCTCATGGTTTTGAGGAAAAGGTAAAAATGCAAATCCTAAAGGCTCAATGCCTCCTCCCCCCCGCCCCCGCAAATAATATATCTTAAAATCTTGTGATTTTTAAGCCAGTCTCATGATTTTGAAGTCTGACTCATGCTATTTGAATGCTTGGCAATAGCAATAATATTACAGTATCTGTTTTATGGCACCTGGCTGCACTAGGCAGGATTCATTTTGAGGCATTAAGGAGTGAAGTTTAATATGCTGAAAATGAGTTTTAAATTGATTAAAGTTTATGAACAATACAGGCTCCATAATAAGTAGGTCACCTGAATGTTTCCATTTTTTTAAAAAACTAGTTCTTGATGAAAATTAATCTATTTCCCTACATTTCATTTTTTTGCATCCTTTATATGTTGGCTTGATTGCTGTCGATTTGTTTCTTTAATGTAAGCAATTAAATGGTTGATAGTTTTGCTGGCTTTCAATTATCTTCCTGCCTGACAATTGCTCCAGCTGTAACTAATCTTCTTTCTCTATGTTCATAATCCAGATCACATCCTGCAGCCATCAGGAATGGCAGGTGTTAGCTGAGGTGAAGGAGAAAGAGTTGCTTTGTGCCCTGAGCAGAGGATGGGGAAGTTGGATTTCCTGAGTCTGCCACTAATTCACTGTGTGGCATTACTAATGGCTATGTCTACACTGCATCTATGAGGTGTAATTCCCAGCTCATGTAGACATACATATACTAGATCTGCTCCAGCTAGCACCTAAGAATTGCAATTTCACTGCAGTGGCATGGGTGGTGGCTTGGGCTAGCTACCCAAATACAACCTTGTCTTAGACGCCAGCTGTGTATTTGGGCGGTGTGACCCAAGGAACTTGATGCCTACTGGCAGAGGGTAACAGGGATCTCCTGGGTTTACCAAAAAGGGTCATGTAATTTCCCTATGAAAAGCCCGTGTTGCCCTTGTCATCATAATCACTGCCCAATGTATGTGCAGATCATGTGTAAGGAGTTATGTATGTAGAATAAAAATGACATTCTTCAGGCCTTGTAGCTAAAGGCAGATCGCTGAGAGATAACAGGCACTGACACGGGGAGGGGAGAGACGTGCATCTCCCTAGTTGCCCGTTGTGTACTGTGCATCTTCCAGCAGAAGTCTAGCTGCATATTGAGTTAAAGACCAAAGAACAGACTGCAAGTGCTGCAGGAAAAACCAAACCCAGCAGGGGTTATCCTGCTTACAAGTAAAGACAATGAACTTTTGGGGGGATAACTGGGGTTTCGGAGGCACACACAGAGCAGACGTCCCTCTGGGAAGACAAGCTGCTAGTGATCTGGATCTGATGAGAGGTGGTCCTTGGCCATCCTGGCTGAAGGCGCCGGGAAAAGGACTTGGGGTAAGCTACTCCGTTGGAGAGAGGGGAATGTCATGTGAGTTAAGTTTAAGCTCTAGACAACATGTTATGATTTTGTTTTTATATATAAGTATTCGTTTCCAGTCGCCTCACTGACTGTTCTTGGCTAATAGACAGATTCTTGTGTTCACTGTCAATATAGCTCTGGGCTGCAGAGTAGGGGTCCTGAGTGGAATCCGGTCAGCTGAGGTGCATTATTGCTGGTGGGTAGGGAAAGAATCTGAGAGCTCTGTGAGGGGTCAGTGGAAGAGGGGCTGAGCACCCCGAGGGACGCTCGGCAGGTTGACATGTGCCTAGTACAGAGTGGGTGAGGCCTGCGAAGGCCTGGCAGGGGGTGCTTGTGCTGCCAGAGGCTGGTGGGTTCAGGAAGCCGACCCCCGGCAGACACAGACAAGACGACCTCACATTAGGGGCCTGTCATAAACAGATAAGTAAGAGTTAATAGAACAAAAGTGCTTTGTATCTCTTTTTCCTGGAAAGGGTTAACAAGAACAGTGAGCCTGGCTGTCACCAGACCAGAGGACCAATCAGGGGACAGGATACTTTCAAATCTTGAGGGAGGGAAGTTTTTGTGTGTGCTGTTAGTGTTTGGTTGTTGTTCACTCTGGGGGCTCAGAGGGATCAGATGTGCAACCAGGTCTCTCTCCAATACAGGCTCTTATAAGTTCAGACTAGTGAGTACTAGGTAGATAAAGCGAGTTAGGCTTATGGTTGTTTTCTTTATTTGCAAATGTGTATTTGGTTGGAAGGAGTTCAAACTGGTATTTTGCTGAAAGGATTTTAATTTGTACTTGTATACTTAGGCTGGGAGGGTGTTCCCAGTATCTATAGCTAAAAGACCCTGTACCTATTCCATTTTAAATTTACAAAGATAATTTTTACTGTTTTTCTTTCTTTAATTAAAAGTTTCTTGTTTAAGAACCTGATTGTTTTTTTTTTTCTGGTGAGACCCCAGGGGACGGGGTCTGGATCCACCAGGGAATTGGTGGGGAGAAAGGAGGGAAGGGGGAGAGAAAGGTTAATTTCTCTCTGTGTTAGGATTACTTTCTCCCTCAGGGAGACTCTGGGAGAGGAAGAGAAGGAGGGGGGAAGGTGCATTTTCCTCTCTGTTTTAAGATTCAAGGAGTTTGAATCACAGTGATCTTCCAGGGTAACCCAGGGAGGGGAAGCCTGGGAGAGGCAACAGTGAGGGAAAGGGTTTACTTTCCTTGTGTTAAGATCCAGAGGGTCTGGGTCTTGGGGGTCCCCAGGCAAGGTTTTGGGGGGACCAGAGTGTACCAGGCACTGGAATTCCTGGTTGGTGGCAGCGCTACAGGTTCTAAGCTGGTAATTGAGCTTAGAGGAATTCATGCTGGTACCCCATCTTTTGGACGCTAAGGTTCAGAGTGGGGAATTATACCATGACAGGGCCGGTGGTAGCGAGGTGCCTTGCAAGCCTCAGTCCGCTAGCAAGCAGCACAGGCAGCTAGCCCACACTGCTGCAGTCACACTGCCATATTTAGTGAGCTGCTGTGAGCAGAGGTAGGACGTCTGCCTATTCAAGCTGGGCATTACGCCGCCTAGCGGCTGTGTCGATGCACCCCAAGAGAACAAAAGCCAGATTGCTGCTGCAGTGAGCCAGCTCCCAGGATAGTAGATGGGCTCTGAGGATCTTGGCAGTAGCATCTGACAGAAGCCCCCGGGCTCCCCCTGCTAGTGGGAGCAGGGTGATCAGACAGCAAATGTGAAAAATCTGGACAGGGGATGGGGGTAATAGGAGCCTACATAAGAAAAAGACCCCAAAATCAGGACTGTCCCTATAAAATTGGGACATCTGGTCACCCTGAGTGAGAGAGAGAAGCTGGCGTGACGGGCTGTAAGGGGAAGAATTGCATTACCTGTGACAGTTCAGTCTGGGGGGTTTAACAATGTGACAAGTTGAGCACTGCCCTAAAATCCAACTCCGTGAAGTGGCCAAAGCTCCTCAGCAGCAGCAAACGGAAAGCGTGTTGAGCAAGGATGCTTTGCCGATTAAACTTGTAAAGGTTGAACAAAGGCCGATGCAAGCTCTCCCTCTGCACCTCAGTGTGTGTGAGGTGAATCCTAATCTCCATCTTCTCTTTTGCCCTGGGACTGCGTCACATCCCTCAAGTGCCTCTCCATTTCCTCAGCTCGACAATCCCCCTCCCCTCGCACACACACTGAGCTGTATCTATGGCACAGCTGGGCAAGCCGTGCTGGAAGGGGCCCCTTCGGAATCCAATGACAGGTGCCCTCTTCCCTTGACGTGATCAGCCTGCTACGTACAGAGCACTCCCAGCTCCTGGGAACTAGAGACCCGCTTGGGGCACTGTTTCTGCGCTAGGTTTACTCCCCTATCCTGCCATTGCTTACCACCATTTCAGCTTCCCCATGGAAGACCCGGTGTATACAGTGTTCCGGGCAACTGGTTGGTGTTTTAGGCACCGTAACATCTTGTGCTGAACAAACTGCTTGAGATGTTGGTGGCCACTGCTGTCTTGCCTAAGGGCTCCCACAGGGGCAACTGACCTGTAGCAATAGTGTGGAAGTTTAGGACAAAAATTCCGAGCATAGATGAGGCCTATGTGTCGCACGTGGTCGTGAAGGGCATAAGCACTGTGCAAAATGGAACAGACAGATTCACATCCACTCACTGTGGCACTCTGGTTCCTTCTGTTGGTGGCTTTGCAACAAATAGTGGGCTTGATTACATTTTTAAAGCTTGCAGCAGTGTCACTGTAGCACTTCAGTGTAGACACTACCTATGCCAACAGGAGTTCTCCCATCAGTGTAGGTAATCCACATCCCCAAGAGGGGGTAGTTAGGTTAATGGGAGAATTCTTCTGTTGACCTAGCGCTGTCAACACGGAGAGGTAGATTGGCTTCACTATGCCATTCAGGGGTGTGGATTTTTCTCACCTCTGAGCAATGTTATTATGCTGACCTAATTTTCTAGTGTAGACCAGGTGAGAGGTTGATGAACCTCCTACAGGTTTGCCTCTTTTAACTCAGGCAGTGGAGGCTCAGTCTTTTAGATTCCAAGGCTATAGGTTCAAGCCCCACAGATGACAACCCACCCTGGGTGCTGTGTAATCTACTCATTAGGCCAGTGGTTCTCAAACTTTAGCAACCCAAGGCCCCTCATTTTGATTTGAAAATTTTCACCGACCTTCAAATCGACTTCTAATTTTCCCTGGGAGGTGCTCAACCCCTGCTCAGCCCCAGGCCCCTCCCACACTCTACCCTTTCCCCCAAGGCCCAACCTACCTCTCCTCTTTCCTGCTTCTTTCCACCTCCTCCCCTGAGTGTGCCCCATTCCTGCTTCTCTCCACTCCCAGCACCTCCTGCATGCCACTGAACAGCTGTTCTGTGGCATGCAGAAGGCACTGGAAGGGAGGGGGAAGAGTTGATCAGCAGGGCCAGTGGCCTCAGACATGACTTGTGGACTCCCTGGAGCCAGACATGACTTGCCAACCCCCTGGAGTACACTTGTGGATCTCCAGGGGTCCGCAGATCCCAGTTGGAGAACCTCCGGATTAGGACATTGTTTCTCAGAATTAGAGCCTATACTTTGCTTTACATTTAATTAGGGCAGTTGATTAATCGCAGTTAACTCACACAATTAACTCAAAAATTAATCACAATTAAATTAATCACACTGTTAAACAATAGAATACCAATTGACATTTATTAAATATGTTTGGATGTTTTTAAACATCTTCAAATATATTGATTTCTATTACAACACAGAATACAAAGTGTACAGTGCTCACTTTATAGTATTATTTTTATTACAAATATTTGCACTGTAGATATTATAAACAAAAGAAATAGTATTTTTAAATTCAGCTCATGCAAGTACTGCAAGTAGTGCAATCTCTTTATCCTGAAAGTGTAATTTACAAATGTAGATATTTTTGGTTACATAACTGCACTCAAAAACAAAACAATGTAAAACTTCAGTGCCTACAAGTCCACTCAGTCCTACTTCTTGTTCAGCCAATCGCTAAGACAAACAAGTTTGTTTACATTTATGGGAGATACTGCTGCCTGCTTCTTATTTACAATGTCACCTGACAGTGAAAAAAGACATTCACATGGCACTTTTGTAGCTGGCGTTGCAAGGTATTTATGTAGGGGTGACCAAATGTCCTGATTTTATAGGGACAGTCCAGATTTTGGGGTCTTTTTCACATATAGGCACCTATTAACCCCCACTCCCTGTCTCAATTTTGTACACTTGCTATCTGGTCACCCTACATTTACGTGACAGATATGCTAAACATTTGTATTCCCCTTCATGCTTCAGCCACCATTCCAGAGGACATGCTTCCATGCTGATGATGCTTGATAAAAAAAAAGTATGTTAATTAAATTTGTGACTGAACTTCTTGGGGGAGAATTGTATGTCTTCTGTTCTGTTTTACCTGCATTCTGTCATATATTTCATGTGTTAGCAGTCTCGGTTGATGACCCAGCACATGTTCGTTTTAAGAACACTTTCACAGCAGATTTGACAAAACACAAAGAAGGTACCAATGTGAGATTTCTAAAAATAGCTACAGCACACAACCCAAGGTTTAAGAATCTGAAGTGCCATCCAAATCTGACAGAGACGAAGTGTGGAGCATGCTTTTAGAAGTCTTAAAAGAGCAGCACTCTGATGTGGAAACTACAGAACCCAAATCACCAAAAAAGGAAATCAACCTTCTGCTGGTGGCATCTGACTCAGATGATGAAAATGAACATGCGTCGGTGTGCTCTGCTTTGGATCGTTATCGAGCAGAACCCATCATCAGCATAGAAGCATGTCCTCTGGAATGGTGGTTGAAGCATGAAGGGACATATGAATCTTCAGCGCATCTAGCACATAAATATCTTGTGATACCGGCTACCACAGTGCCATGCGAAAGCCTGGTTTCACTTTCAGGTGACACTGTAAACAAGAAGCAGGCAGCATTATCTCCTGCAAATTGTAACCAAATTTGTTTGTCTGAGTAATTGGCTGAATTAGGACTGAGTGGACTTGAAGGCTCAAAACTTTACATTGTTTTATTTTTGAATGCAGGTTTTTTTTGTACATAATTCTACATTTCTAAGTTCAACTTTCATGATAAAGAGATTGCACTACAGTACTTGTATTAGGTGAATTGAAAAATACTATTTCTTTTGTTTTTTTACAGTGAAAATATTTGTAATAAAAAATAAAGTGAGCACTGTACACTTTGTTTTCTGTGTTGTAATTGAAGTCAATATATCTGAAAAGGCAGAAAACATCCAAAAATATTTAAATAAAACATATTCTATTATTGTTTAACAGTGCGTTTAATCATACGATTAATCACAATTAGTTTTTTTATTAGAGTAGCAAAGAATCCTGTGGCACCTTATAGACTAACAGACGTATTGGAGCATGAGCTTTCTTGGGTGAATACCCACTTAGTTGGATGCAATTAATTTTTTTAATCGCTTTACAGCCCTATATTTAATCAAAACAAAATTCAGTATAGCACATTCATACTGCTAGAGGCAAAATCAAGATCAGTAGCTTGCTCTGAATCTCCAAGTGCCTTTCGCTTACTCGTGACAGTCTTTTAGACTGTCTACTGCTCAAAACAAGAACTGATTTATTTGTATCCTCTGCTGCACCTAGGATATTGCTGAGGCTTAATTTAAATGAATAACATCAATGACCACTGAACAGCTGATAGATGGTTCCTCATAGGGCCATTGGCAGGTAGGAATGGTCCAGACAGCAGCGGCTCCAGGCACCAGCACTCTAAGCACGTGCCTGGGGCAGCAAGACGCAGGGGCCGCCCTGCCGGTCCCTGCGAGGGCAGCAGTCAGGCAACCTTCGGTGGCTTGCCTGCTGGAGGTCCGCCAGTCCCACAGATTCAGCAGCAATTCGGCAGTGGGTATGCTGAATTTGCGGGACCGGGGACCTCTAACAGGTGAGCCACAGAAGGAAGCCTGCTTGCTGTACTTGGGGCAGCAAGAAAGCTAGAGTTGTCCCTGCCCCCAGAGAAAGAAAAAAGTGACAGAATTCTCCCATTGCCTTCTGACCAGCATGTTTAAAAATATTTATGGGCTCAGGCTTTAGTCCAGCTGTGTGCTGCCCAGGTGAATGAAGAAGGGGTGTACAGTATCTTTGCACAGGGCACCACATTGCCAGATCTTGTGTAGAGGGGAGAGCAGAACCTGGTGGGCTGCTATTCACCATTCTGTGCAGGTGGGTGGGGCCTTAAAACCCAATTCTTATATAGCTCTTTGCATCAGTAGATCTCAACCCATTGTACACAGAGTGCCTGCTCCATACATTAGCTTAATCAATGAGTTAATGACTGTACAGTGTTTTGAACATTCTATAAAAACAGTAAGTGTTGTTCCAGGTGCTGATTGCTCTCTATTTCAAATCCTCGAAATGGCCCAAAACCCAGGTAGCTCTGTGACCACTTCTCCCTTCCTACCTCACCTTGCTATCTGCTTCACTTGGGGTCCTCAAAGCCACCTGCCCCAAAGGTGAAGCTCCAGGAGCAGAGGGTGCTTGGCGGTACGTCCCCACTTCTGCAATTAGCTCCTGTTGGAAATATCTAAGGCTGCTTCTGGCTGTCTTAAGAAAATGCTGGAAGATGCACTTCCTTGTACAGGATTTCAGGCTCTGGAATTCCTGCTATTTAATCTACCGTTGAAGGCCCAAACCCTGCACACACTTAGGCGTGCCCTTAACTTTAAGCAAGTGAGTTGTAACATTGAAATCAGTGGAACTGCTCTGATGCTCAAGGTTAAGCGTGCGCTTAAAGGTTTGCAAGACTGTGCTGACCTTTTCTGCATCTCTGGTTTTTTTTCAGGCACGGTGCAGCTCAGGAGGGGGTGTGTGTATGTTTGTTTTAATTATTCTTTCTACCTATGAAATGCAGTTACTCTTAACACAACCCACACAAGTGATGGCCCAGGGCCAAGAGCAACTGCTGTCCAAACAGAGGCTCAGCAGGCCTGTCTGGGACGTACAAACAAATACGTGCCTGGGTACAGGAAGCAACTAGGGCAGCCGCTCCCTTGCAGCTGCACCTACGGCAAAGCCAATTTTCATGGCGCTCATAAAAAATGTAGCACACAAAGAATAGATGCACTTGCGATTCTTCAGGGAAGGATTTTCACAGTTGGACTGAAGACACGCACCCCCCCATTCAGAGATAGAAACGCCATTAAACCATGGGGGCAAAAAGTGAACAATCCAAAACGGAACGCCAGGGTGGGAGAAGGGCCAGAATAGAATTACACAGCCAGAGATGTGTCATTAGCACCGCTTCCCGCTAAAGCATGGGGCACAGCAAAGATTGCTAGCAGTAGGTGGGATCCTCATGCTGTGATGAAAGTTGCTCTCTCTCTCTCTCTTGTTTTAAAACCAATGCGTGTATAATTAGTATAAACAATACATCCGTTTACCTCGGCCATTAGCAAATCTTGTGCAAAGTGCCGCAGAGAGGGCTTCGGCATTTCTTATACCAGGCTGATATTTCACATGAAATCTATGCAGTAAAAACAAAGCTGGAGAGAAACAGATGGAAAAATCATAAGGAAGAGAAACTAATGCGAGCAGGAAGCCGTTTTATCCTGACTGCTCCCTTGGAAATTAAAAAGGGATTCAGCTTGTATACGCTACGTATACTGACATAGTCAGTGAGGTCTTCTGTGGCATCAGTGTCCAAGTGGTTGTGTAACCTGCAGGACCCTCCTGCCTGGCCCCTGAGCTCCTGCCCCGGGAGGCTGCCCCCAACCCCTTCCCTGCTGTTCGCCCTCCCCCGCAGCCTCAACTCGTTCTGTCGGCGCAGCTGCCTGACCCGGTGCTCTGTGCTGCGTGGTGGCATGGCTGGTTCCAGCCGGGCAATGCGGTTGCCTGACCCCGTCTCTGTGCTGCGTGGTGGCATGGCTGGCTCCAGCCGGGCGGCACGGCTGCCTGACCCCGTCTCTGTGCTGCGTGGTGGCATGGTTGGCTCCAGCCGGGCGGCACGGCTGCCTGACCCCGTCTCTGGGCTGCGCGGTGGCATGGCTGGTTCCAGCTGGGCGATGCGGCTGCCTGACCCGGTGCTCTGTGCTGCGTAGTGGCATGGCTGGCTCCAGCCGGGCGGCGTGGCTGCCTGACCCCGTCTCTGTGCTGCGTGGTGGCATGGCTGGCTCCAGCTGGGCGGTGCGGCTGCCTGACCCGGTGCTCTGTGCTGCATGGTGGCATGGCTGGCTCCAGCCGGGCAATGTGGCTGCCTGACCCGGTGCTCTGTGCTGCGCGGTGGCATGGCTGCCTGACCCCGTCTCTGTGCTGCGTGGTGGCATGGCTGGCTCCAGCCGGCCGGTGCAGCTGCCTGACCTGGTGCTCTGTGTTGCGTGATGGCATGGCTGGCTCCAGCCGAGTGGCACGGCTGCCTGACCCCGTCTCTGTGCTGCGTGGTGGCATGGCTGGCTCCAGCCAGGCGGCGTGGCTGCCTGACCCCGTCTCTGTGCTGTGTGGTGGCATGGCTGGCTCCAGCTGGGCGGTGCGGCTGCCTGACCCGGTGCTCTGTGCTGCGCGGTGGTGTGGCTGGTTCCAGTTAGGCGGTGCAGCTGCCTGTCCTGGCACTCTGGGCAGTGTGGCTGTAGTGCCGCCAGCCACCGGTGCTCCAGGCAGTGCAGTAAGGGGGAAGGGAGCAGGGGGGGTTGGATAGAAGGCAGAGGAGTTTGGGGTGGTGGTCAAGGGGCGCGAGTGTGGATAGGGGTTGGAGCGGTCAGAGGGTGGGAAACAGGGGGGTTGAATGGGGGCAGAGATCCAGGGGGCGCAGTCAGGAATGAGAGGGGGGTTGGATGGGGCATAGGGGGGCAGTCAGGGGCAGGGGTTCTGGGGGCAGTCAGGGGGAATTGGTGGTTGGATGGGGCATGGGTCCCGGGGAGGGGCAGTCAGGAATGAGAGCAGGTGTTGGATGGGGTGGCATGGGCAGTCAGGGGCAGGGGTTCTGTAGGCAGTCAGGGGACAGGGAACAGAGTGGATTGGATGGGGCAGGAGTCCTGGGGAGCTGTCAGGGGGCGAGAAGCAGGAGGTGTTGGATGGGGGCGGGGCCGGGCTATGTCTGGCTCTTTGGGGAGGCACAGCCTCCACTAACCGGCCCTCCATACAATTTTGGAAACCTGAAGCGGCCCTCAGGCCAAAAAGTTTGTCCGCCCCTGTTGTAGAGCTTATTATCCCGATAAAGGCTCGTTGACTTGACTGAAGGAAATAGGTGAACATTTTTAATGGTGAGGGTGATTAACCACTAGAACAAATGCCTAAGAGAAGTGGTCGATTTTCTACATCTTGAAAAGTTCACATCAAGACTGGCTGCCTTTCTGGAAGATACAGTAACTCCTCACTTAAAGTCGTCCTGGTTAACGTTTCATTGTTACATTCCTGATCAATTAGGGAACATGCTTGTTTAATGTTGTGCAATGCTCCCTTCTAACATTGTTTGGCAGCCGTCCTCTTTGTCCACTGCTTGCAGGAAGAGCGGCCCATTGGAGCTGGCTGGTGGGGGCTTGGAACCAGGTTGGGCCAGCAGCCCCCCCTCAGCTCCCCACTCCCCTAAGTTCCCTGTGCTGCTGCCGCCCAGCAGGATATCAATTGTCCCTCCACCCACTGCCATGTGCTGCTCCTGCCCTCTGCCTGGGAGCTGCTCCTGGGAGCATCCTGCTTGCTGTGCAGGGGAGGGGGGAAGAGGAGGGCTAATGTCAAGGTGCCCTCCTCCTCCATACTCCTCGCTTGCCCCTTCTCCATATAGGGCAAGGTGGGGACAGGACAGGGCTCAGGACGGAGAGAGCTTGCTGGTCACGGCTGCTGTCTCAACCTCCTGATTTTTTTAAAGGCAGTGTACTTAGAGTACGGTCAGTGTACTTAAAGGGGCAATGCGCATCTCTCTCTCTCTCTCTCTCTCTCATACACACACACACACACACACACACACACTATGTCTCTGTCCCTGTCTGCCTTGCTCTCTCCCCTCCCTCCATTCGTGCTGCCTTGTAGAGTGTGAGGCTACATTAACAACAAGTTAACCCTTGAGGGCTCAGTCGAATGCTAGTTCATCATTTAGCAGCAAGGCATTCCCTGGGAAACATCCCTCCCTCTGCCACCCTCTAACTTCACCACCTCAACCGAGCTTCACAGTCATCATTGCTGTGTACAGTATTATATTGTTTGTTTCAAACTTATACTGTGTGTATATATACAATATAATTTTTTGTCTGGTGAAAAATTTTTCCCTGGAACCTAATCCCCCCATTTACATTAATTCTTATGGGGAAATTGGATTCATTTAACATCATTTTGCTTAAAGTCGCATTTTTCAGGAACAGAACTACAACGTTAAGCGAAGAGTTGCTGTATGCCTTAGGCAAACACCACTTACGGGGCTCAATACAAGAGTGGCTGAGTGAGGATCTCTGGCCTGGATCATGCAGGAAATCAGACTAGATGACTTAATGATCCAGTATGGCCCTAATATTTATGAATGGATATGGTACATAAGCCTTCTGTTGGCTCTCTGCAGAGGGATGAATGGCACACTGTAGGAAAACTGAATGTGTGCAAAATTTCTGGCAGAAAGCTGCATCTACATTAAAGGAATATTTTGGTAGCTAGACAGTTATTCAAACAGTCCCTTGCCACACTGAGATCTCTACAAGGAGCTTACAGCTGGCTACAGTTTATAAGCCCATCAACTGTAGCCAACAGAAGCATCGTTAATTTTCTGGCCTTTAAAACAGATAATGCAGCATGGCCAGCAAAACAAGACAGCCAGTGCCTGTCGGTTTGCTTTAGTTACGTGACAGTGGAAGCTGTGTCCGGATGGCTAAATCCACCCCAAGCCCGTGCTGGTGAAAGGGAACTGTCAAAGATGGAGTCCAAGCAGCAGTGAGCATGAGGCGAGTAGGCAGAGTATGTATGGCACACACCCCTGTGCTAGGAGACAACACACAGTTAATACACTGGGATGTGAGATATCACCACAGAGAGATGTAGCTTCAGGGGAAGCAAAAGGCAGACTCAAGGCAGCTGGGAGTCTGTGCTCATAGGTCCGTTGACTTAATAGCAAAAAGCAGAAGTAAATTTGACCCAAATGAAGAAAGGAACAAAAGCCACGTTTGTTGTAGACCAGCACAAACCTCAGACTTGAGTCTGACGAGGCCTGACTGGCATTAAATCTAATTCCCAGAGCCGTGGTAGCCTTTCCTTGCTGCACCAATTCTCCCAGAATGCCTTGCTTTGAGAAAAAGCCATGCTGGCTCAGGTTGAACCAGCCCTGTGCCCCAGGCACTGGAGCCCTGGCAAAGGCTTTGTCTTAACATCAGTTTTGGTGGCTGCCAGTTTTGCCACAGAGGCACAACACATAAGCAGCCAGCAGGAAAAGTTTGCATTTAAATATGTAACAGCAGCTGGGATGTATTTGATTGGGTGGGTGAAGGAGGCCCACAGTGGCTTTGCCTTCTGCCACACACAGAGATGATTGAGAGCCCCCATTACGGTATGCCTACACCACACACTAAGCCCAGCCTCTGACCCAGGTTCAATTCCAAGCCCTGCTTTCATCCACACACAAATCAGTGTGACTCGAGCCAGCAAGAACTCAGCATCCTCCTAGAGGGGATCGGCCAGACCCCGAGTCCTGCTAGGGCTCGGATCCAAGCCCTGTCGGTTTGCAGTGTGGACATGTTAACATGGCTGTGAGACCCGGGTCCAGCAATGGTAAACCCAGGTTTGCAATGCAGTGTGGACGCTCAAGCGTGGGCTTGGAAACACCAAGCCCACAAGCCCGTGTCCCACAGACCTGGGCTTAATGTGCAGTGGAGATGGACCCTTTAGGTCCACTGGTTAGGGCATGACGCTGGAGGTTGCTGGAACCACATTCAAGTCCTCACTGTGTGACGCTGGGAAAGCCACTTTTAACCTGCTGGTGCTCCAATGCCTCCCTGCTACGATGGGTTTAACAGCAGTTTCTAACCTCATGGGGTGTTGTGAGGATAAACACCTTAGCGATGATGAGGTGCTCAGACACTGAGGAGGTGGGGGCCATATGAAATATATAGTTAATCTCAGTCTTGTTGGGCTTGCATCTCAGCCAACTGGCTACCATCCATCCCCTGTCTGGATGGAGAAACTTTTTCCACTTGATTTCCTGCTTCTCTTCCTCTGACAGCACCACGGTGCCCTCCGCTAACCCTATAAATATGTAAAACAAACAGAACTCTTGCACGGTGTTCATGCCAAAATTGATGGCTCTTGTAAGCAATAATCAGAACAAGTGCGGAGGAAAAGAGCCCTCCTAACTGATGACAGGAACACCCGCCGTGGAGAGGGATAAGCTGGCAGGACCATGATCTAATTTAATTTGGCTGAGGAAGATCCTATCAAATAAAAATGTATCTGAATTGGTTTGGAGACAAACTCAGACTCAGGCAGTTATTGTCTTAGGCGAGTTCAGCAGCATGTATAGTATCTAACAGAGCACGTGCTCCTTGGTGCATCCGGGAGAATAAACGAGATATGATATGGCTGGGAACCCAAAAAGAAGTTACATGCCCTGTGATGCGCCATCAAACCCCAAGTTAAGAATGGGTCTCCTTTTATTTATTTTTTTATTGTAATATGGAAGCTTTAACCTTAAACAGATGTATTTTAATACTTCTGAAATTACTCTAGTTGTGCCAGAAGGTTTTTCATCTCCTACATTTCTTTATGTCCTTATTTTTTTTTCCATTTTATGGGGCATACTTAGCTAATGTGACCTCCAGCTGTTTAATATAACGTTAGCTAAAAGTAAAATTTATTCCATGTGTCACGCTCCATCTGGTGCATTCAGCCCAAGGAAAGTTTTAAAAAAGGCATTTGGGAGCTCATGTAGTGAGTTTACTGTAAGTATTTACTGGTTCTTATCTAGTATCTAGCAAAATCTAAACCACAATGGACCAGATTCTTATCTCGGGCACACTGGGGTATATTGGCAGATAGAGCACTCCCTATTTTTAAGGTTTCCCAACACTTCCCATCATGGGAGGTGCGCAATGGAGGCTGGGAGAGGCTAAGCCTCCCCAAACCTCCACTAGTCTCCCCAGGGCTCAGAGCTTCTCCGGCTGGCCAGGGCTGGCAGGCTGGGCTCTGGGCTGCTCAGCCGGGTCAGTCTGGACCCTCTGGCCATGGTGGGGGATTCAGAGTGCCTCTGGTCCCAGTGGGTGAGAGTGGGGGAGGGGGAAGCGTAGGGATGGGGCCTCAGGCAGAAGGGGTGGAGTATGGGCAGGGCCTGGGGTGGGAGGGGTGGAGCAGGTGGCTAGTCTCTCCAAACAGGGGTTCACATGCTGCCCATGCTTCTCATTATAAAATCCTGCTTTGAGATGTTGTAACTTTGCTAAACTGTTTGGGGCTGAAATTTTCTAAGTCAGGTGTCTGTCTCTGGCTGACTTTGTTTTAAATTCATCCAAAATGGCTCAGCTGTTTCCCAGAACAAGGCAAGGGGAAAACATGTTGTTTCACCTATATTAAAAAATTCTGGTAAGCCTTTTGTTTGTTTTTGAGAACCTTTAGCAGCCTTGTGCTTTGGCACAGACTTAACATTTGGCAAGGAGGTGGCCTTTGGATCATGGATGTGCCTTTTGCCTTACTTGTAAAAATCCACCCAAATTTGGCCTAGTCGTAAGCCTTACAAAACTGTCGTTCGTATATGCTTGTTAGAGAGAGCTTAATTTTAGCCGCTAATTTCCTCTGAGTATGCTCCAGTCTGGGGCTGGGCAGGACTTTTCCTGCAAGTGACCTCCTGAATGGCAGATCACTAAACACTAACCCCTCCCAAACCCAACAAGTAGAATTAGACCAAAGTATTACAGCCCTCTGCAGTCATGGCAGTGCCTGTCACTGCTGTGCCATAAGCTTCTCTAATAAGCCTGCTGACAAGGGCGTCAAATCGGTGCCCCTAACAATGGCAGCAAAGACACAAGTTCGGAGACACGTGAACCTGCCTTCCCAATGCAGCAGCAGAACTGTCCATGCCCTAGCCACAGGATTCTGTAAGGGGGAACTCACAGGGAAACATGGATGAAATCCTTTCTCTAGCATCATTGACTCCAGTGCAGTGGCTAATAGGACTGCTTGGACAATTTATGTTGAAACTTCTTTTTGGACAGAAAATGGGGTTTTTGGCTGTGTGAACAGTTTCCCAGACAGTGTCTGCTTTCCTTGAAATGCTTTTATTTTGCTGTCAGAAACTGAATTTTTGGGGGGCACAAACTGAAATTGCTTTTGTTTTCATCTGAAAAATTATATATTTGCAGCAGCTGTGGACCAAAAAACGGGTTTTGGTTTTCAGAAGTTTTCAGCCGAAAAACATTTTTTCCAAACAAAAAGTCAACATTTTCCACCAGAATCCCCTCCCCCATTTTCTGGCCAGCGTTAGTAGCTACTACTGGTTATTTTCAGAGACAGGATGCTGGGCTAGATGGACCATTGGTCTGATCCAGTTTGACAATGGCTATGTTCCTACAATTAGAGATTTACACATACATCCTCAGTGGGTAATCTCTCATCCCCATGAAATCACAGTGATGTGATACTCAATTAATTAGGGTGCTTTGAGTTCCACAGCTGGACAAATGATTATTTCCTTATTATGTTTGCTTTTCCCATGTAAAGGCTGGCAATAGGACTGGCCAGGAAATAAGAATTCTGTTTCACAGAAAAACAAAAAAAACAAGTTTTTTTTGTTCCGCATCAGAGTGAAAATGAAACCTTTCCAAAATGTCCACAAAAAACACACAGAGAGAGAGAGAGATATCCACCCAGCTTATCTAGTAACCAGGCCCTACTCTGCCTGAATCAGAAGAGGGTCTTTAACCTGACACACAGCCCGGATGAGTGCCCTAACCAGTGGACTATAAAGTCACGGGTACTCTTTATCCCTATGAATATTTAATTACTTATTGTCACTGTGTCTCCATGGGTCACAACTGAGAATATCAAATTCAGGACAAGTTACTGGAAAAAACATCAGACACATCCTAACACTGGTGGGTATTCTTCCATGAGATGTACCAAACCAGCAACAAAAGTAAACTTCTGTCTCACCACCTTGGCCAGAAGTAAAAAATGCAGCCTCCTTAAGTATTCCAGTCCTGGATTCAACAACCAGACACTATAAATGGGAAAGCTGCAGGTGATGCACAGAGCTGTCAGCTGACATCAGAGAATGCTAACAAACCTTTATGAATTTAGAATATGCGTTTCTTGTTCCATTAGGGGATGGCAATTTAAAGATTTCTGGATTACACCGACACTAGTAGCATGTGCCTGGATCCTGCTGACACCCATCTCCCTGTATGTGGCAGACGACCATACATAAAAAAATTAACAGCTTAATGCCAGCACTTTCAGTGCCAGCCACTATTGGGAGTAGATCTTACCCACAGGAAAATTAGTAGTTAGAAAGGTAATCTTCTGTAAATGAGAACATAAGAACAGTCATACTGGGTCAGACCAAAGGTCCATCTAGCCCAGTATCCTGTGTTCCGACAGTGGCCAATGCCTGGTGTCCCAGAGGGAATGAACAGAACAGGTAATCATCAAGACATCCATCCCCTGTCACCCAGTCCCAGCTTCTGGCAAACAGGGGCTAGGGACACCATCCCTGCCCATCCTGACTAATAGCCATTGATGGACCTATCCTCCATGATTCTGTGATTAAATCCAGAATCAGAGACTCTAGCAATAGAATAGAGCCACAGGCCTTAGATTGCCCAGTGTATATTATTTGTTAATTACACCTCTACCCTGATATAATGTGACCCGATATAACATGAATTCGTATATAATGCGATAAAGCAGTGCTCCAGGGGGGTGGGGCTGCGTGCTCTGGCGGATCAAAGCAAGTTCGATATAACACAGTTTCACCTATAACGCGATAAGATTCTTTGGCTCCCAAGGACAGTGTTATATCGGAATATAGTTGTATTACTATTGTTAATTAAACACCGTTCGTGTGCTCAGTTCTGTGCAAAAGGCTGATCCTGAAAGGCCTCTCTGTTCAGGAAGGGTGCTCGAAGTCAATGGGAATTCAGCATGCCCTTAAATGGCATTCCGAATCGGGGGCACAATTAATAGATTCATAGATTTTATATCGAATTCACCCAGTGCCTAAAAGTAAGCACCTACTCCAGTGCTCTCCTGAATAGGGATGCTTTCCTGAATCAGGTAGCAATGAAGCATCAAGAGCAAATAGATAATGGATTTGTCAACAATAATCATTGACCTAATCCCATATTGGAAAAAGGAAATACTGTGGTTAGTTGTCTGTGGACAGGGCGGTGTATAGTTCCTAGGTACTTAAGTTCTGTAAATCAAGAGAAAATACATAGTGGCAATGCTAGACGGTCTATAATAGATTATGTTAAACTATATGCAGCTGTGGAATACACTTTTGACTGACGATCCCTTACGTGGCACTAGATAGCTCCCGTAATTTGTGCTCAGCTTAAGCCTCTTGTGATTAACTTGGGTAAATTACCAGCTAGAAATAATTTGTAATTTTAAATTAGTACAAGGCTCCAGACATTTCTCTGGTGGGATTGTTCCAGGGGCTGGTTCATTGCCATCATCCACACATCGAAATAAGTAGACTGCTTGGGTCAAACTCCATCCATCAGTACCTGTGCAGCCATTCTCTTGGAAGCCAAGAACAAGCCAGGAAAGGGGGAGAAGGACACTAAGTTAATCAACAAGGTTGTTTTGTTTTAAGGCTGTTGTTTATTTCTTTCTATTTTTTTTGCCATGATGTGAAGAGCTGAGAATAATCGAGTGTGAATGTTCTAATTACAAACTCGCCTGGACTGGAGAAAGTGATTACAAGGTGCACGAGCAGAGGAAGCTGCATGGAAGATTTAACAGAATTCAACTTGCTTATGTTGGATAAACTCTCTGGTAATTGTCATTTTTTTAACTGAATATGTAGCAGGACAACTTTAAAGAAAAAGACTAAAAAAAAAAAAGATGGAAACAAACAGTCCCCCAAGCACACATGGGATTTGTGTCTATCTAATCCACTAGGTCTCTATACTAAGCTCCCTTTTTCTATCCTGTATTCACCTTCCATCTAACCAAGATTTAATTGGAACAATAGGGAAAGGACCACCCCTAACACCCGTTTGCAACCTCCGGGTCAAGAACCCATGATCTAATCTATTTATATTGCACTCATTACCATGGTATCAGCACAATTACCACTGCTGCTGCTTTTGAAATCTGTCCACCCCATTGTACAAAGGGATGAGAGAATGACAGTGACACAGGAGAGTGGCAAAGAGCAGAGCCTAAAATAAGAAGAGATGGAAAAAGAAATGCTGCAAGATGCTGCAAGCCCAGTTCGATAAGGGGACAAGATCTGGGACCAGGGCAGCTAAACAATTTTTCACCATCATCTCCTCCAACAAAGATCAATTACTGACTGTGTGTCAGCCTCTCTCCAGACCTTAACAGATGCTTGTGCCCCAGGCTCACACCTAAATCTGCTTTAATGTGAATGAACAAAACAATCTCAATTTTAATAAATAAATAGCATGCCCATTAGAAAAAAGTCTAGCATTGTAGTTAAGGCCCTGGTTTGAAAGGTGGGAGACCCAACATCAATTCCTGGCTTTGCAATAGACTTCCTGTGTGATCTTAGGCATGTCATCTACTCTTTCTTGGTCTCAGTTCCCTTCTGTAAAATGGGGATACTACAGCTTCCTTTGTCTGTCTTGTCTACTTAGATTGCAAGCTCTTCAGGACAGGAGCCTGTCCTCTTTCTATGTGTTTATATGATACCTAGCACAAAGGAGCCCTCACCTTGGTTGAAGAAAAACTATTTTTACAAATCATGAATGATAAAGTCCCTGAAAAGCAAGAAATTCATAGAAGACATCCCGTCCGACTTGGTAGGCTGCAGAACTTCATCCAGCAGTGCGTGCATCCAGCCCAATAATTGTGGGTTGAGCTAGAGTATACATTTTAGAAAGATATCTGGTTTCGCTTTAAAGATGTCATGTGATCGAGAATCCATCACATCCTTAGCTAAGCTGTTTTGGAGCCTAATTACCCTGTTCTCGGGGTCTCTTCTCTCCGTTTTGTCCTGTTTTGGTAAACCCACAGAGACTGGCCACATAAAGCAGCAGGGCTACAATGGATCTCCGATCTCAGGGGTCTCGCCAGTGCCATGGTAATATAAATGGTTAATAAGGATGCTAATCCCTCGTGACGGCTTTGCAGTGGCTACATTTTCAAGGCGCTCTTCTCACTCAAGTCATCTTACCTTTTGCTTCCATTCCTTTAAAGGCAAAACAAAAGAGATTCAGCCTGAAAGAGCTTGGAATTTGTGTAGGGAATGACAGAGATTTTGCCAGTACATCCCAGGGCAGGGATTAAGGTGTATATTATGCCGGATGGTTCTCCCATGTCTCATATAAACTTAATTCTGTCAGAGGGGGAAACAAAAGTTGAGCTTCAAAGACAGTTGTGTGGCGCAATTTATTGGCCACAAACACAGGCAAAAATGGTTCAAGTAACATTAATAATCGCTTTCAGTGAACCTGATTATCCTCTTTGATTTGTGTTCCCTGATGGAGAGGGTGTGAACTCAGCTCATTCTTTGGGCCTGCATTGTTCATATAAAGGCTAACAATAGAGCAGTCTATAGGCATTGTTTGTTAGCCTGAGATGGAATTTTGGGTTTGGTTTTTGATACTTTTATGTATGTGTAAACAAAGACATTGTGTGTTGCCTCTGCCTAACCAGATGGGGTTTATAGCACAATGAGCAAAGATAAGGAAGAGAGAAAGTGTTGCTGGGCATAGTGCGAGTTTAATATACAGGCGTACACTTGAAGACTGCCTCGACTCCTATCTCAAGGCAAGGTCCAGCACCCAGGCAGGAGGGGCAAAGGGGATGGGAGGGGGGAGGCATAAGAAACACTAAAAAGCCAGAGAAAAGGAGACCCTGGCAGAAGCACACTCTCACGTCCTACCGCTCCGATAGGGTACAAAAGAGGTGGTACCAAAGCCCCCAGACTCACTACCCTTCAAAATGGAACATGGCGATAAATGGTCAGGGGTGGTGCCAGGGGCGTGCCCCACAGGTATAATTATACCCGCTAAGAAAGAGGAGGGGGAACAGGGAAATGTGTTGCGATGTACAGAGCTATGGATATGCTTCTTTGATTAACCCCAATAAACATTGCATTGCCTGCACTTCGGACTCTGGTCTTCTGCTTGCTGACTGCATGACAAGAACCCAGGAAGGGGCCAGGGAAAGCCCTAGCATGCATGACCCCACAGTTCAGACAGGGAAGGCTGTAAAGACTGACTGATGGCAGAAATTAACATCTAGATGGAATGACACCGGGCATGATCAAACACCCTCTGAAGAAAAGGTTCCACTGGGCGCTGGACCAGATCCACAGGGGATAGGCCAGCAAGGTCATGAGCAACTCCTGACTTCAGTGGGGTTAGATCATATGGGAGTGAACCAGTCCAACATTGTATATAACACCTGCAAGGCAGGCAGATACTACGGTGCTCGGTACCGTACATAGATTTAGGCTATGATTAAAAGTCCACTGAAGTTAGTGGAAAGACTCCTATTGCCTTTTAATAGGCTTTGGCTCAGGCCCAGAGATAGAGCAGAGTTCCACAAGCTGCTCAGTCTCAGGTCCATAATTAGTGGATAATGATTGCTGGTGGTTGTTTATGATGCGAATGATGGTAGCATCTAGGAACTCCAGTGAAGTCTCAAGGCTCCAATGTGCTAGGTGCTGTATGAACAGAGTAAATAAGACAGTGTCTGCCCCAGAAAGCTTTTGATGAGATGTAACGAGCCTTTGAAACAGACAAAGAGGGGTGAGGAGAAAGGCGGTGGCAGGAAAACCAGCTTGGTTGCATAACAAGCTGTCATCTCGGCTCTTCGCTTGCCTCGCCATTGTCAGAGTTGCTTTGTTTACCTCTGCTCTGTACTGCTTCTGAAGGACAACTGCTATCAGGTGGATTTCCTAGCATCTAGCATCCCGTGAGGCAATAGATGTACAGGAGGATTTGGAAGCTGGGACAGCGACCCTGGGCACCCCTCTAGTCGCACCCTACAGGCTACTACAGTGATTGTTGTACAAAATACGCCTCGTGAGGTATCATTTGAAAATCAATAACATGCTGGTCCATAATGTCATTGTAATTTGTGTGTAACAATGCTGTATGTGAAACTACGGATGCTCACTAATATTATGCTTTATTCTCTGTGACTACAAGGTGTTTTAACCATGCTTGGCAGGGGGAGCCGATGAACAGGTTTTCTCCGGACAAAGGAAAAAGGCAGAGAGCTCAAACCAAAGCCGGGCCCAGATTCAATGGGTTCTTCCATTTGTATAGAAGGGTGCATCAGGGAAAGACAATTTGCATTTGTAGCCACTACCAGTGGGGGAGGGACATGCATGGAGCTTATCTTCCAGCCCTCATGGCTCCTTTCCTCAGCATGAATTAATGAAATGTATTTGGGGTACCATTCAGAAGAATACATGTCAAAGGTTCACTGAACTATAAGCCCTAAGTTATCCTTTAAGAAGACAAAGAAATGAAACAATTTGAGCTCTGTGATGGGTCCTTGCCAGACTGGCCAGAGATGAGTGTTTTCACTTCTATTTGCTTGTAACCATCTTTACCTTTACTTCTTTGACTTGGTATCACTTCATCCAGGGCCTTTGCTAATAAACTTGTTTTGCTCGCATTAGAAATCATCAGTGCTGGGTAAGCCCAGTGAAGTGTGTGCTTCTAGCAAGCTGACTGGCTGGAAGGTTGTACTGTCTCTGTAAAGGCAGCGAACCTAATATTTTTCTGCGAGGGTCCAGGGAGAAGGACTGGATGCTGCAGGAAGATGATTTTGGGACAAATTCTGGGCTGGAGGGATTCTAAGGTCAGTCTGAAAGGAGTATCCAAGTTGGGCAAAGGCAGGGTTAGGTTTGTGGGCTGCTGGCAGACTGCAGGGGTTGGAGTCAGTGACCAAAACCACACGGCCACAATACAGCCAGAGCTAGAAGGCAGCTGTTGATTGACTCCCCTACTGGCATTGAGTGAACCCCAAAATGTCACAGGCACATGTTCTGTTCTCAACAGCTAAGCAATTCAAGTAGGAACAATCCTATTAGCTAAAGAAAAATATTGGAAGCTGGAAACATCATCTGGATTTTTATAATGACGTGCATAGGCGTTTGGGTAACAAAATGGTTGCCCGCCCTTTTAAATGCTGGAGATCTAGAGTTTCAGATTCCTAAATAAGATCACAAATGACAATGAGTTAGGAACGTTGTCTTAGTTCCTACTGCTGCATATAACACAACATCACACAGAGTGGCACCCACACTGTTCAGGAGAGCCCCCAAGGGCGAGAATAGCTGTGTTATTGAAATGCCAAGTGTATTGACAGAGAGGATGCTTGGATAGCTGTCTACCTTCGGCACATGAATGTCCTCCTTCACCAGAGTATCTGAGCACCTCACTGTCTTTAATGCATTTATCTTCACCACGCCCATACGAGGTCACAGAGTATCAGAGCTATGTGGAAATCAGAATATCTATCCTGCAGGAAATTCCAATATTTCATAAGTAGTTTTGTTCCTGACTTAGGGCAAGTCCTGCCCTGGGGCACCTTCCAGCGGCAGGCCATGACATGATAAGAGCACGTGCCTCGGTTTCCCTCTTTCATTGGTTCCCAGAAATAGTCCCAACAGTCTGTTTGAGTATAAATATAGCCCTTGCAGGGTTAATTGATTACAAAAGACCCATGCACATAAACCAGAACAAAACAAGTCCCCAAAGTTTATAAAAAAAACCCAGCCTCAGCATCTCTCACCATGTCACATCTGCAACCTTCAGCTGTCTCTGACTCTCCAGCTTTAGCTCCCCAGCTCTGAGAGCCAACAGGTGACTCCCCCTGCTGCTCTCTCTCCAGCCTTCTCTGGCACTGGCTGTGTGGCTCAAGAAAGTCAGCAGACACCAGCCCTCTGGGTTTCAAGGTTATACGTCCCTCTTTCCAGGGAGTGCCTGCAGATTTTTCTGCTATCTTCAAGTTTCCCTCAGGCAACTCTCTGCTGCTTCTGCTATATCTCCTTCAGGGTCCTGCTTTTCTCTAGGGGCCCAATTTAAGCCTAATGGGGGGGTCACCTGTCATCAGCCAAACCAGTTGCACTTGCCTCTTCCCTCTTGAAGGGCCAGTGCTACCCTCCAACAGCCTTAAATTGGGGCAAAAAATTTACATATCAAAATATTTTGTGAAACAAAAAGGCTCAGAAAAATTTGGAGTCAGAACTGTTGACTACAACTCCCATGAGACACCATGTGGCTCGCTCAGAGGGGAGACTGTAATGCATAATGGAAGGTGTAGTCTGGCCAAGGAGTCCAGACCGTAGGGGTGAATGGGAGCATGAGGCCTCTAAACTACCACTCCCACAAGGCACTGCAGCACTATAAGTAGTTACAGTTTAATATTGAACTGACTCAAAAGGAAATGTTTTGGCTCAGTTCAACAAACCAAAAAATGTTTTGCTTTAGGTCAACCTGATCCAAAACAAAATATTTTGTTTTGATTTTCCTGACAGGTAGTTAAAAATTTACCATGGAAAATTTCAGTTTTGTGGAAGTTGCTTTTTCAGACCTGTCAACTGCTTTCGAGACAGTCTCTTCTTGGAATCTTGTCCTCCCTAGGCGTGCATGACAATCTCCTCTCCTAGTTCTCCTCCTATCTCTCTAGCTGTTCCTCCAACCTTCAGAGGATCCTCCTCATCCCCCTTCCATCTTTCTGTGAGGGTGCCACAGGTCCCCTTCTCTTCCCCCTCTACACCTCATCTCTGGGTAATCTTACCCACAAACACATATTCAACTCTCTCTGCCAATGAATCACAGTATCACAGAGATTAAGGCTAAAAGGAAACATGAGATCATCTCCTGTATAACACAGGCCATTAAATCCCACCCAAATCCCTTGTTTTGAGCCCAAAAACTCATGTTTGCCTAACACATATCTTCCAGAAAAGTATCCAGTGTTGATGTGAAGACATCAAGAGATGGAGAATCCACCAGTTCCCTCGGTAGCTGGTTCCAATGGTTAATTATCATCCCTGTTAAACATTTGTGCCTCTTTTCAATTTGTTTGGCTGCTTCCTCCAGCCATTGGTTGTTCATATGCCTTTCTCTGCTAGATTAAAGAATCCTTTAGTACCTGGTATTTTCTCCCACTGAAGATACATATGCACTATAATCAAGTCACCTCACAATCTTCTTTTTGATAAACTAGTCAGATTTAGCTCCTTTAGTCTCAGTTAGGCATTTTCTCCAGCCCTCAAATCATTTTCAGGGCTCTTCTCCGCACCCTTTCTAATTTGCCAACATCCTTTTGAAAATGTGGACACCAGAACTGCACACAGGATTCCAGTATCAGACTCCCCAGTGCTGTATACAGAGGGAAAATCACCTCTCTGCTCCTACTCACGACTCCCCCTGTTATACCTCCAAGAATCACATTAGCTCTTTTTTGCCATAGCATCACACTGGGAGCTGATGTTGAATTGGTTGTGCACTGTGATGCTTAGATTCTTTTCAGAATCACTGCTTTCCGGGACACCTTCCATTCTGTGGGTAAGACCTGCACTCCTTATTCCTAGATTTTTTTGTAATGGGCCCAGGCTACCAAGTGACCCAGATCACGCTGTGTGACTGCTCTATCCTCATTATTATTTACCATTCTGCCAATCTTTGTATCTTTCACAGTTGTTACCAGCAGTGATTTTGTATTTACTTCCATATCACTGATGACGGTACTGAATAGCATCAGGCCTAGTACCAAGCCCTGCAGAACCCGTCTAGAAACACCCCATTCAGTAATGATTCCCCATGGACAACCACTTTTTGGGATCAGTCAGGGCTGGTCTACGCTAGGGGATGGGATCGATCTAAGATACACAACTTCAGCTACTTGAAAAGCGTAGCTGAAGTCGAAGTATCTTAGATCAATTTACCTACCGTCCTCACGGCGTGAGATCGATGTCCGCAGCTCCCCCTGTCGACTCCGCTACCGCCATTCACGCTGAAGGACTTCCGGTGTCTACGGGAGCACATTCGGGGATCGATATATCACATCTAGATGAGACACGATATAGTGATCCCCGAGAAATCGATCGCTACCCACCGATACGGCGGGTAGTCTAGACGTACCCTCAGTTAGCCAGTTCTTAATCCTTTTAACTTGTGGTCTATTGATGTTGTCTAGTACCAGTTTTAAAATCAGTTCTACCTCTGTCCTCCTGACCTGTCTCCTATCCAGACTAAAATATCAGCCTGTCAGGCTGACATCTCTCTGTGGATGTGTAGTGGTCAGCTAAGCTCAACATGGCTAAAGCAAAGCTCTTCCCCCATGTTGTCCCAGCTACCACCTTTCTTATTCAGGGTGGATCACACACCCCTCATGGCTGTCACTCAGACCCATAAGCTGGTCACTGTGGAGAACTGGGGAACTTCTGCTTTATTTTTTTGAATAAAAAGAAATGTGTGACTCAGTTTTCCCCTGTTACATTGTACTGTTCCCTGCTGGGAGTGAAGGGGTTAATTTATTTCTTGAATCAGGAGAAGCAACACAGTGACTTTGAGGAACTGACATAAGCATGAATGAACTATCAGGAATTAGCAACTTGTGAACTGAGCTACGGAATCATGGAATGTTCAAAAACCATGGTATCAACTTTATAGATGTCAGATGTAGCTGAATGGGCTTTTGTTTGTATTGCAGCTCCTTGGCTAGGGCTGGAAGGGGTTACCGTAGTTTCCTGCAGGAACTAAAATCACCTGGGGTAATTAAAGCAAATCTCTAGGCAGCTAAACAAGTCTGGAGAACCCTGACCTCCCGAGGGACATTATTTGTACTAATTTGATCTGGTTAAAGAAGGCTGCCAAACAGAGAACTGAATAAAGTGACCACCCTGACACAGGGGAAGAGGTCACTCTTACCTGATCCAAGAACTGGCATGACAATGTCACCTAGAGAGACAAAACCTGCAAAAAGGGTCTGAAGGACTTTGAAACCTGCCAGGACCTCCCTGAGAAGATGGACCACTGCCTGCTAAGCTAAGACCTGAATGCAAGCTGTATATTTATTTTATGAGATATTTTCTCTGCAGTGCAGTTCTGAATACATAATACTTCGCTATGTGAAGGCTGGCTGGTCACTGCTTAACACAGTCATTGCCCCTGACAGAACAGGACAGCAGGGCCTGAACAAAAGTCAGCCTTGCTAAGGTGAGCAGAGTGAAGTGACGGAGGAATTGCAACCTAAACCCCCAGTTTAGAGGGAGAGAGTCACGGGAGCCCCCCCAAGAAGGTGTAGCTCAGCTGTGGTGTTGCTTTTAACTGGAGTTGTCTGGCCCATCAAAGCGTATAGGCTACAGCTGGCTACTAATATAACTGCCCTGTGCAGCAATCCAGTCGATCAGTGTAGCACTCCCACCTGAGCTAGGGCAAACGGAGGAGTTAACAGGGGTGTAGATAACACTAGTTAACTGCAGGGACGACCCAGCCTATGACTTGTTTTTCCTTCCTGGGTGACTGATTTCTCCAGTGATCAGAGCCAGGACAGCATGATCTTTTGCAAAGAGAACACTGCAGGTGAGGAGTGTATGTTCCTTATCAACCCGTTTCTGCATTATCCTCCTTTAGCTTCCAAAAGGCAGCTGCTGTGCCCTATCGCTGTAAAGCAGCTAATAGTGGTGAAATCTCATGGCATTATTCTCCACAGTAAACTGAGAATCATAGAATATCAGGGTTGGAAGGGATCTCAGGAGGTATCTAATCCAACCCTCTGCTCAAAGCAGGACCAATCCCCAGACAGATTTTTGCCCCAGATCCTTACATGTCCCCCTCAAGAATAGAAGTCTCAAAGCTGGGTTTAGCAGGCCAATGCGCAAACCACTGAGCTATTCCTCCCCTCCCTCAGAGGCACAGGAAAAACAAAAAGCCTCGGGACTAGACTGGCTATTAACTCAGCTCTGAACTTGCCAGCAGAGAATCGTTCCACTAGATTTTACCCTCTTTCCTTGGCAGAAAGGCATCATTCTTACCTCCGTTCTCTGCCAGGAGTTTAGAATTTAGGATTATGGAAAAGGGAGCAAGGCATAAAACCCACACTCCTGGGCAGGGGGGGGGAGTTTATGGAGTGCTTCTGCTTCTGATATTCCTATCATCCTGGGGACCCCATTGCAGTGAATTTTAAGGTCACACCAAAGCGTTGGCTCACTTTGGCAGTTTCTGAGCCAGGCCTGTAGCTTAAGGGGTAGCAGAGAGGAGATAGATTTGACTGTTGAAGTTTTGTCTGGCAATTAAATAACAGCTGGGGAAGGGTGTGGTAACACTGTACAAACATTTGAAGGGTGTAAACGCCCAAGGAGGGGGAGAGATTGTTAAAAAGGGCCCCGGGGGTAGAATTAATAAAGCAAAGGGAAATGTAGGCTGTGCCTCAGGAAGACCACGCTGAGAGTGAGCTCTAGTATGTTGTGAAACAGTCTCCCAAGAGGGTAGGGAACAACCTTGGCGGACTGACTTATAGACCCATAGGTTTTAAGGTCTCCTTATAATCTTGTTTGGCCTCCTGCATAATGCAGATCATCAAACCTCAACCAGTAATTTCTGCATTTATACTGGATGTGACCTCATCGCTCGCCTGCTGTGTTCGCATGCTGCAGGTGAGAGTTGTGCAGAATATATATGGGTGAGATGCAGGTTCACAAATGGGCTGTGCTAGCAAGGACACCAGCTACACTTTTACATGCTGCCAACCATGAGAACACCATGGCCAAGCAGGAACCAATGCAGGAGAAGAGAAGCAGGGCAACCGAGTCAATACTGGTCTAAATTGCACCTGTACTTAAGCCCCAGGCTGCCCTTTGGAAGCTAGTTCATATGCAGAGACGCAGAAGCGCCCTTAAATCCCTGCATCTACAGGCCACCCAGGTTATACCTAGACCTTGACTATCACAAACCACTCTGGGCTGCACTGGCCTCCTGTGGGGCTTATGCCAAAAGGAGGTTAATATACCATACAGTATAGAGATGGCTGCATTATCATCCAGTGCTAGGCAGGAGGGGACCATGGTCTACGAAACTGCTCTATAATGTAACTATGTGTGTATGACTTTATTTTACAACATCTGTGAATTTCTTTCTATTCTCTTTGCCAGAATAAAGCAATGACTCTTCACCAAATCCCTCCCCACTCAATCTCTCACCCCAATGACACAGAATTCGATCCATTCTGGATCACTTCTGTCATACATCTCAGTGAGGGTTTGGAGCTGCTCTGTAATAATTTAAGAATGCTGCACGTTTGCCTGGTTATTGGGGGTTTTTGCTGCATACCTATATTTAGGTTTGGAAAGATCAAGCTTTTGTAGGTAAAAGTTTGTGAATGTTGATTTCACTGTACAAACAAACTGATAAAAGAATGTTTTCATCAATAATAAAAATATACACTTAGGCAAAGTAAGAAAAATGCTGCTTGAGAATTAGCAGGGTCAAAATCCAACGATCTAGACTTCTGAATTAGGCTGGTTACAAGTGGACTAGCAAATGAATAGTAAAAACAGGCAGGGTTTGATTTAAGGATATTGACTTTGTATATTTTGACATGTGATGTTGACGATGTGTCTTTTAATGGTTTACAAAGCTTTAACTTTTTGAATCTCAGTGTCTACAGTTATTAAATAATTGACTCATAGACTCATAGACTCATAGACTCATAGGTCAGAAGGGACCAATCTGATCATCTAGTCTGACCTCCTGCACAAGACAGGCCACAGAACCCACCCATCCAATTTTATACAACTCCTATCCCAGGACCGAGTTATTGAAATCCTCAAAAATGGTTTGAAGACCTCAAGCTGCAGAGACACCACCAGCAAGCGACCCGTGCCCCACGCTGCAGGGGAAGGCGAAAAACCTCCAGGGCACCTGCCAATCCGCCCTGGAGGAAAATTCCTTCCCGACCCCAAATATGGCGATCAGCTAAACCCTGAGCATGTGGGCAAGAGTCACCAGCCAGCACCCAAGAAGGAGTTCTCCGCAGCAACTCAGTACCCATCGCATGCAACATCTCCCCGCAGACCACTGAGCAGACCTGTCTGGTGGTAATTCAAGATCAATTGTCCAAATTAACGATCCTATCATAACATCCCCTCCATATACTTATCAAGCTTTGTCTTAAAGCCAGGAAAGTCTTTTGCCCCTACTACTTCCCTCGGAAGGCTATTCCAGAACTTCACTCCCCTAATGGTCAGAAACCTTCGTCTAATTTCAAGTCTAAACTTCCTAATATCCAGTTTATACCCATTCGTCCTCGTGGCTACATTAGTACTAAGCTTAAATAATTCCTCTCCCTCCCTAACGTTAACCCCCTTGATATATTTATATAGTGCGAGCATATACCCCCTCAGCCTTCTTTTGGCCAGGCTAAACAAGCCAAGCTCTTTGAGTCTCCTTTCATAAGGCAGTTTTTCCATTCCTCGGATCATCCTCGTAGCCCGTCTCTGAACCTGTTCCAGTTTGAATTCATCCTTCTTGAACATGGGACACCAGAACTGCACACAGTATTCCAGATGGGGTCTCACCAACGCCGTATACAACGGTACTAACACCTCCTTATCCTTGCAGGAAATACCCCGCCTGATGCATCCCAAAATCGCATTTGCTTTTTTAACAGCCGTATCACATTGGCGACTCATAGTCATCCTGCTATCAACCAGTACCCCAAGGTCCTTCTCTTCCTCCATCGCTTCCAACTGATGCGCCCCCAACGTATATCCAAAATTCTTATTATTAATTCCTAAATGCATGACCTTGCACTTTTCACTGTTGTATTTCATCCTATTCCTATTACTCCAGTTTACAAGGTGGTTCAGATCTTCTTGAATAGTATCCCTGTCCTTCTCCGTGTTAGCAATACCCCCCAGCTTCGTGTCATCCGCGAACTTTATTAGCACATTCCCGCTCTTTGTGCCAAGGTCAGTAATAAAAAGGTTAAATAAGATCGGTCCCAAAACCGATCCTTGAGGGACTCCACTGGTGACCTCCTTCCAGTCCGACAGTTCACCTTTCAATACGACCCTCTGGAGTCTCCCCTTTAACCAGTTCCTTATCCACCTTACAACTTTCATATTCACTCCCAGCTTTTCCAATTTAACTAACAGCTCCCCGTGCGGAACCGTGTCGAACGCCTTACTGAAATCTAGGTAAATTATATCTACCGCATTTCCTTTATCTAAGTAATCCGTCACCTTCTCAAAGAAGGAGATCAGATTGGTTTGGCACGATCTACCTTTAGTAAATCCGTGTTGCAATTCGTCCCAATTACCATTGACCTCTATGTCCTTAACTACTTTCTCCCTTAAAATTTTTTCCAAGACCTTACATACTACAGACGTCAAGCTAACAGGCCTATAATTACCCGGATCACTCTTTTTCCCTTTCTTAAAAATAGGAACTACATTAGCAATCCTCCAGTCATACGGCACAACACCCGAGATTATCGATTGCTTAAAAATTCTCGCTAACGGGCTCGCAATTTCACGCGCCAGTTCCTTTAATATCCTCGGGTGGAGATTATCCGGGCCCTCCGACTTCGACCCATCAAGTTGTTCAAGTACGGCCTCTACCTCAGTTGCAGTAATAACCACTTCCATATCCACATTCCCGTTTATCATCCCTCCATCATCGCAAGGTTCCTCACTAGTCTTATTAAAAACCGAGGCAAAGTACTTGTTTAGATGTTGGGCCATGCCTAGGTTATCCTTAACCTCCATTCCATCCTCAGTGTATAGCGGCCCCACTTCTTCTTTCTTTGTTTTCTTCTTATTTATGTGGCTGTAGAACCTTTTACTATTGGTTTTGATTCCCTTCGCAAGTTCCAGTTCAATGCGGCTTTTAGCCTTCCTCACTTTATCCCTACATGTTCTGACCTCGGCAAGGTAGCTTTCTTTACTGATCCTGCCTTCCTTCCACTCCCTGTAAGCTTTCTGCTTTTGTCTAATCCCCTCTCTGAGTTGCTTGCTCATCCAGTTTGGCCTGCAACTCCTGCCCATGGTTCTTTTCCCCTTTCTCGGGATGCAGGCTTCCGACAGTCTCCGCAGCTGTGACTTAAAGTAATTCCAGGCCTCTTCCACATTTAAATCCACTAATTCCTCCGTCCAATCCACTTCCCTAACTAATTTCCTTAACTCTTTAAAATTAGCCCTCGAGAAGTCAAAAACCCTAATCACAGATCTACATTTGTTTATCCTTCCATCTAGTTTGAACTGAATCAGCTCATGATCACTCGAACCAAGGTTGTCCCCTACCACCATTTCTTCTACGAGGTCCTCACTGCTCACCAACACCAAGTCTAAAATGGCATCCCCTCAATAATGTCCCACAATGGTGAAAATAAAAATAGATTTCTGCCAACCCGTAATACATTGGGTTAACTGACTAGAGAGTTGCCTGGGAAAACAGGCAGCAAGAAATAGGATGCCTCCAGCTAACCTCTGCAAACACTTAACATTGTTGAGGGACAACTCCAGAACTATCAGCTTTGATGATTTTGCCTCGATCTCCTGTGGAGCCTACAGGCTGATTTTGACCCGAAGGGCCAACGCTGGGAACAGAGAAGAACAAAGAACCATGGGATGATTAAACAGAAGCCTACTGGCACAAATCCCTAGCCCAAGAAGACCTAATGCCATAGGCCCTTCCGTGGGTGGGGAGTTTCATTTTGTAAATACAGAAGCACCACATGGCTGTTCCCCTGACCAAAGCCAGTCGCAGGGACCCAGAGGCCTTTCCCCTTGCATCTCTCCCCTATGCTTCAGAGCCACCCACAGGAACCAACTCCCATCTGGCAGCTCCCCCTTAACCACACTCCTTTGGCCTTTTCTAGGAATCACCTGGCCCTTTCCAACTGGGTCAGAGAACCTGCTCTCCCAGAGCCAAACACCTGTTCCGAAGAGGACTGTTTCCTCCTGGCCCTTAAAGAAGCAGACCGCACTGTTACAGACCCTCTCTCAAGAGAGGCAGTAGTTGTGTGGGGGAACCGGACTGAGACCCAAGACCTCATCTGGGGGTATCTGAAGAAGTTAAGTCTGGTTAGGTTACCACAAGGGGCTCGTTAGATTTTAAGTAAGGGAGGCAAGTGTATAGACCTTTCGTAATTTCAAAATCCTTTTTGCTGTCAAACTTTGGTCCCACTGTTAAATAAACTATATTTCAGGTTTTCAGAAGGCTCTTGTGTCACTGAATACCATGAGCCACAGGCTCCCAAAGCGACATACTGCCAAAGTCTGGGCTCAGTCAGAGCGGCTGGGTAAGCATGGTTGATACACATGGTGCTGCAGCCCCAAACGTGTCTCAGAGGGGGAGAATGAGAATGCACTGAGAGAGTCCCAGACTAGCCCTGCAAGTGTGACATTGTCACTGGATTCTCCCATTCTGCTGGATTCTGTGGATTCGATTCTGCTTTTTTTGCATGCTTTATCTCCTGCATGATGCTTACCCAAGTTCAGCTCTGTCAACTCCTTAGCAGGACAAGCCCTTCGAAAACTTGGATGGAATTCCTGCTCGTTAAAACCAAACCAAAATAAAACAAAAACAGCTTCAGATCATTATGTTTCACAGCATGAAAATAAAGCAATTACATAAAAACATCCAATACTCTTGTTGGAAACTTGTGAGATTACACTATTTTATTCCTTAGAATTCAGAACAATAAACACACAGGAACTAATAACAGGGAGAAAGAAAGCAGACTGCTCCCTAAAACAGAGAGGCACAACTCACTGCACCTTACTCTGGGCTGGCTGACTGCAGACTTACTGCTGCTGCTTCAAGCTTCCTTGTAGAGGCCCTTACCCTGCAAACAGGAGTGTCAGAAGCCCTGAGAATTTAAAGTGATCAACAATTTTAACATAGTTTTCAACACACCACACAGGTGGCCTAATGAGCCTATCTGAGGAGTATTATGGAGCACAATGGCACATCCAGACTCTAACATCTTCTTGTTGATCACTATTAAGTGAGAGGGATGTTGGAAGCCAAGGACAAGGATTGGACATTCTTGGCAGGATGAGAGAATGAAGCACAGATGCAAACCTGTCAATCTCAATAGTTGGAGAACAATCACAGTAAGACACATTTCATCACTGATCAGGCACAGTGTGCTAGTGGAGAAGATTATTCTTCCAAATAGGGCTTTTTAAAATGTACTTCCTTTATAGGTTTATTATTTGCTAAATTGACTTCCAAATCATTTGGGCTATCTGAAAGATCCCCACGGAGATTAAACATCCACTGCTTGATGTTATCCATGCACAAACCAGCTGTATGACAATCCTCTTCTGCTTGGCACTGTGGTGGAGTATTTTAACCGGATGTCTTTATCAGATTTCCATTGACAGCTGTCAAAGCATTCTAGGGGAATAACATGTTTGCAAATGGTTTTCTTACTTTTCTCTTCTCCCTTTCTCTCTCCTTCTAAAATTGCCTGCTACAAAGTGCCTGCTCTTGAAGAAGGAGAGATAGAAGTACTATGTGCTTCATGCAAACTGATGGCAGGATGTCTCTGATGGCCAGCATTTTCATGAGTTGCCTATGAAATTGTGCCCCCCAAAATTGCATGCATACAAGCTACCTTTTCATGATTTTGCCAAGGCACATCAAAATTGTCACACTTAATCAGACCAATGGGCCATCTTCTCTGGTCCCATAACTATGACAGTGGCTAGATATGCCAGGGGAAGGCATAAAACCTCTAGAACAGACATATTTCTATACTGTGCCCAAGGGGTAAGTTTCTTTATAACCCCAACCTGTTAGATGTTAGCTTTTGTCATGGTGCATTGGGATTAATATTATGCATTTTTATCCTAGATATTGTAACTGTGGATGTTCATTTTATTATTCATAAAAATGTCTAGTCATTTTTTAAAAATCTGCTGAGCTCTTGGCCTCAACAATAACATGTGACAATAAGTTCCACAGGTTAAACATGCATTATGTGTTTTAAAAAAAAGTTTATGTGAGCAAATATGGTAGCAGTGTGTTTCACTATCCAACTTTTATACAAGTGTAGAAAGGCGGGGTTTGCATGTGCAATTTTGGAGGATATTGTCCAAAATTTGGTCCTTTCTCTGTGGTCACCTTAATTAGCACAATACTTCACCAGTGGTTGCATTGATTTTAGAGGGTTCACTCCAACTGATTTTAATGGGACTATACCTGTGGAGTAAGGCACTGTTCAACATGAATAAGAGTGTCAGAAGCTGGTATTTAATAATAACTAGATATGGATTCCAGTATTAGAAAAAATAAGAAATATTATTTCAGTTCCAAGGAGAAATCCCCTCATATATTGCATTTCAGTTGTTATTCCTGCAAGTTTCAGGCACTCAAGGAATTCATGATGGAACTAAATGAAATTCTCCCTTTCTAGGAATCAGAGCACAAATGCAAACCTTGAATGCATTGCTGGAAATCTATAAGCACACATGTATTGCTTCTGATGGGCTATTTCATTATGACAGAGACAACCCTGCACTTCTGTTTAGGCTTTACTCCCCTCCCCTTTGCCACTTGCCCACTTCCTTGCATTTTGCAGCAGGAGATATTACTCGTTGTGGTTTCAAAACACAGACAAATTATTTGCCAACTCTCAGCTCCCTCTCATCTTTTCTGGCACTAAATGGTGCAGGATTGAACTAATCTCTCCGCACTCTCTCTCACACATGCTGCAAATTGAGTTCAAATTATTTGAGGGAATCTAAACCGTGCAGCAAAAATTTCATGAATACCTAATTGGCCTAAGCGTAGTTTTGAATGCTGCTTCTCCAGCTACTAATCTCACTGTAGAGTAGTTATCAGAAAGGATAACAATACACGGAAATCAAATAGCACTGATTGCCACGTTATCTAGGAACAGTGGCAAGAATGATGCAGATTTGTTCATCCTGACATCTATCTCTTTGTGATTTTGTACCTTTCTCCATGTACAGTGTTGTTTGCAGGGTTGCTGTAGCTGTGTTGGTCCCAGGATATTAGAAAGATGAGGTGGGTGAGGAATATCTTTAATTGGCTCAACTTCGCTTGGGAAAAGAGACAAGCTTACACAAGCTCAAAAGTTTGTCTCTTTTCCCAACAGAAGTTGGTCCAATCAAAAATATTACCACACCCACGCTGTCTCTCTATGGACATAGGCAATAACTGTGTTGCATTTAGGGTAATGCTACTAAACTGTCTGTAGGTGAATTAGGAACAAATCAGCGTGTGTTGTCTAACATCTTTCCCATTTTACAACCAGTCGAAGCTGAGAGTAGCTACCAGGTAATAAGGAGGGCATGTCTGTAATGCAGTCGTGGCATGTGGATTTCAGCTTCTATAGACATACTTGATCTAGTTTTTATCCAGCTAGCGCGGATACGGGAGCAGGAAAGCCATGGCAGCATGTACTTCAATGCGAACCCTGAGTAATTACTTGGGTTGCTAGCCCACGCTGCTGCTGCTTCACGGCTCCGGTACCCAAACTAGCCAGAGTTAAGCTGCAGCTCAGATAGACACACCTAGGCTAATCACAGCCCAGGATTTGTATAACCCTACCCAGAGGCAGCCTGCAGGGACTTCCACCCTGCAGGTGAATGCTGTAATATGGGGCTCTCCGTGTACTTACTTACATGGTAAGCTCTTTGAGGGAGGGACTATCTTTTTGCTCTGTTTTTGTACGGTGCCTCAACACTGGAGTCCTGGTGCCCTCCTTCAGCACAAATAATAATAATGATAATGCAGGATAGGTGGAATCCACAACTATAGATAGCCAGATTCCTTTCCTTCCTGTCTGACTGTAAGAGCTTTGTGGGAGACACTATTACTATGTTTGTAGTTGTGCTGTGGAGCTCTGACCTCAGATGGGACCCCTCGTTGCTTCTGTGATGCAAATAAGTAACAATAATAAGTAGGTATTCTTGCATGTAGCTGTCTATTAGTGTTTAAAGGGTTACTTTCTGTTCTTAGATCTATGCACACAATCTTGCTGGAAAATGTCCAAGGTACCCAGCATGCATAAGCAAGGCCAAAATGTGGAAGATGTGTGAGCAGCTCATCTTGAGCAGAAGCATGGCTGATGTTGCCAATGGTACATAAAGGTCAGTCGAAAGCCAGATAATCTGTGAATGGAAATGAGAGAGGTGATGGCATGAGAAAGGCCGGAGAAGGGTATTTCATTGACTAAAGAGAAACCAGAGTACAAATTGAAATGTATCACATTGCTTCATAAACTCATGCAACCGAATCCTGAGAGGAAAGACAACTCACACCTACTTTTGGCTTCCGCAAGTGCTTCTCAACACCTCTCAGGGTCAAGCCCAGTTGCAAACACAAGCGGTGCTGGGGATATTAAAACTGGCTCTGATTTGAATTCATGCTCACTAAGCTGCAAAGCAAGTTAAAAAGGAAGGAGACGTTTGGCAACAAACTCTGCCATTAGTAAAAAGGCGGCAGAGGGAAGGGATTTTCTATTTGTTTATCCGAAATTGAAAATATCAACACTTCTGTCTCGAGAGGAGCTGCTCACTGGAAGTGTTTGTATTGTATGCAGGGATTGTAAATAGCGCAGTAATTGGCTGATGGTCTGTAGGGGATGTGTCTGATTTAATATCACAAGGGTAACCATGTTAGTCCGTATCCACAGAAACAACGAGGAGTCAGGTGGCACCTTAAAGACGAACATTGATTTGGGCAAATAAATCTGTTAGTCTTTAAGGTGCCTCCGGACCCCTCATTATTTTTTTGATTTAATAGGGAGCCTTTGCAGCTCTTTACAGGGGGATTGCAGTCTAAAATGCAGGAACCAGTATTGGCATTCCTGGCTCTGCCTCTGGCTTCCCTGCAATCCCGGAGAAAGGCATTTACGGTCAAATTGTTCAACTATAAACCAGGCGTTGTAGTGTAGTCAGCAGTCCACTCCATGACTGGAATCTAGGCCAGAACGGGTAGGTCCCATGTGCTGTCAGTAGATAGCATGGGGAATGTTCCCTTAGTATGGCAGCTAGAGAGCCAGGGAGACCTGTATGAGTCTCTCTGGGTCCAGCAGCCTCAGGGAAGAAACCCCTTATAGTCATCCCTAAGAACTCCTCACTGCCAGCTGACAAAGGGTTCACTGTCCTGTAACAAACGAGGAGTCCTTGTGGCACCTTAGAGACTAACACATTTATCTGGGCTGATACAGACTCACACGGCTACCACTGAAACCTGTCCTGTAACGGCAATTCCTATCGGACCTGACAAACTCACTCTAGCTAACAACGCCCAAAAGGGTCGTCTAATAAAAGCCTATGTGATACTTGTGTTAGTGCTGTGAAGGCTGCTAAGTTGTTACTGCTGCTGTTCTGGGCACTCTGATGGCAGCTGCACTAGCAGACGATCCAGTATGTTAACTCAGCAGACCTTGATGTTACTCATGTAGGAAGACCACAGGTTTGGTTGGGTGGCAAAGGTACTCGGCCAGGTTTATTGTTAACAAAGCACGGTACTGGTGCCCTGGCTCAATGGTTACTGGTATATTAACACCCATATGCCCACAACAATGGTACCCGCTCAGTCATCACACCAGGATGCTGTCCCCTCGGCAAGTCCAAAGGTGCCCTGCTTGTGACTTCTCCTTTTATACATAAATACAAACAAATTATGTATTGCACTCTAGATATTGTTAGTTACCACCCTTCTCCTTGTACCTGCTACTTTGGACTGTGACACTGAATGGAATATGGGAGACATTGTATGATATTATTGACACCAATATTATAAAATTAAAAGGAGTCTGACCAGATATGCCATGTAAGGTATCTGTGAAAATGTTATGATTTGCCAAGTATGATAATCTCGTTTATATGTTTGTATCACTTCGTACGGTGAGGTATCGATAAGTAGGGTGTATCCGCATTTCAAAACTTGTGCTATGTTTCTGGGGGACACCTCCCAGACCGATAGGCATTCAGCACTGCCTAGCCTGTCTGATGGCCCATCAGCTGTAAAATGAACCCATTGAAGGCCAGGGACTACACCCTGTGACTCATCAAAGCACGCAGAACTACCAACTGTAGTCTGTAACTTATCATTTAAATCAGCTTCTGTAGCAACTGACTGGAGGATAGCTAATGTGACACCAATTTTTAAATAAGGCTCCAGAGGTGATCCTAGCAATTGCAGGCCGGGATGCCTGACTTCAGTACCGGGCAAACTGGTTTAAGAACACAATTGTCAGACACATAGATGAACATAATTTGTTGGGGAAGAGTCAACATGGTTTTTGGTGAGGCATGATTTCCTTTTACAATCTACTAGAATTCTTTGAGGGGGCCAACAAGCATGTGGACAAGGAGGATCCAGTGGATATAGTGCACTTAGTTTTTCAGAAAGCCTTTGACAAGGTCCCTCACTAAAGGCTCTTAAGCAAAGTAAGCAGTCATGGGATAAGAGGGAAGGTCCTTTCATGCATTGGTCACTAGTTAAAAGATAGAAAACAAAGGTGGGTAGGAAAAAATGGTCAGTTTTCAGAATGGAGAGAGGTGAATAGTGGTGTCCCCCCGGGGTCTGTTCTGGGACCAGTCCTATTCAATATATGCATAAATGACCTGGAAAAAGGAGTAAACAGTGAGGTGACAAAATTTGCAGATGATACAAAACTACTCAAGATAGTTAAGTCCCAGGCAGACTGCAAAGAGCTACCAAGGGATTTCTCAAAACTAGGTAACTGCGCAAAAAAATGGCAGATGAAATTCAATGTTAATAAATGCAAAGTAATGCACATTGGAAAACAATCATAGAATCATAGAATATTAGGGTTGGAAGAGACTTCAGGAGATCATCTAGTCCAACCCCCTGCTCAAAGCAGGCGTAACACCCATTAAATCATCCCAGCCAGGGCTTTGTCAAGCTGGGCCTTAAAAACCTTGAAGGATGGAGATTCAACCACCTCCCTAGGTAACCCGTTCCAATGCTTCACCACCCTTCTAGTGAAATAGCGTTTCCTGATATCCAACCTAAACCTCCCCTACTGCAACTTGAGACCATTGCTTCTTGTTCTGTCATCTCCCACCACTGAGAATAGCCTAACTAGATAGTTGAAGGCAGCTATCAAATTCCCCCTCACTCTTCTCTTCTGTAGACTAAATAGCCCCAGTTCCCACAGCCTCTCCTCGTAAGTCAAGTGCCCCAGCCCCCTAATAATTTTCATTGCCCTCTGCTGGACTCTCTCCAATCTGACCACATCCCTCTGTAGTGGGGGGACCAAAACTGGACGCAATACTCTAGGCATGGCCTCACCAGTGCCAAATAGAGGGGAATAATCACTTCCCTCGATCTGCTGACAATGCTCCTACTAATACAGCCCAATATGCCTTTGGCAGTCTTGGCAACAAGGGCACACTGCTGACTCATATCCAGCTTCTCATCCACTGTAATCCCCAGGTCCTTTCCTGCAGAACTGCTGCTTAGCCAGTTGGTCCCTAGCCTGTAGCAGTGCATGGGATTTTTTCAATCAGCTCTAATATATAATAGTAACCTATAATCATTTTTATCATTTGAGGTATGTCTTAACACAAAGACGACTGCTTAAGGTTACATATGCGTCTCCAGAATTCTTATTCTATCTATCCATTGCCAAATATGTAGCGTTACAGCTTCTCAGCAAACATATTGGCCAACTGGTTGCTAAGAGACTATAGAAATATTAAAAACCAAAGTATCAAATTACAATAAGAAACTCTATAGAAAAGGTAGCAAAATAATAAAAAATACAATAAACACTCACATGAAGTATTTTTAAGACAATAATTTTGGTAAGTGTCCTCCCTATGCAGAAGTGAACAATCTAATTCTAGGAAAATCTTTATTGGTCTTAAATTTTCCTCCTCCTAGGAACATCATAATGACCCTACTGGGTCAGACCAATGGTTCATCTAGCCCAGTACCCTGGCTTCCAATAATGGTCAATGCCAGATGCTTCAGAGAGAGTCAACAGAACAGGACAATTTATCAAGGGATCCATCCCCTGTCATCCAATCCAAGCTTCTAGCAGTCAGATGTGTAGGGACATCCAGAGCATGGAGTTGCATCTGTGACTATCTGTGACTATGCTCCATGAACTTCTCTAATTCTTTTTTGAATCTAGTTACACTTTGGGCCTCCACAACATCCCCTGGCAATGAGTTCCACAGGTTGACTGATGTCTTGTGTAAAGAAATACTTCCTTATGTTTGTTTTAAACCTATTGCCTATTAATTTTATAGGGTGACTCCTGGTTTGTCTGTTTGATATGTGATGCGATTTATAGCAATGCCTTATTCACTTCTCCATTTCTCCCTTTTTGGTGAACAATCCAAACCCCATGAATGATATTTTGCATCCATATAGATCTGGGTATGAAGAGCTGCAACTGAACCCTGGTGGCAGGGGGCAATTGAAGTTGCCCGTTGAGTTTGTTAGAGGTTTGGCATACAGAATGGTTTGGGCAAGGTGGAAACAAATGAACCAGAAATTTCTGGGAGGGGACATGCTAACAAAGAGTCTACTGAATCTTTAAACAGTGCCAAATTATTCTGAAAGCCCAACTCAGAGCTTTTCTTTTGCCATCTGGTCCATTGGTGAGCCCTTGTTCTAGCCTAGGTCTCCATTAGGATAAGGCATGGTTGTTTTGATCTGGATGGCTCTAAAGAGGGTGGGGGAAGCTCAAAGACTCCAGCAGAGCCCATGTTCTGTCCAAGCCTCACTGAAGGGAAGTCCAGCAGAGCACAGATTATTATATTTGGAACGCCTGCTACTACAGTCTACCGAGAGTGCTGCTATCTCATTTTGGTGGCTCATGTGGGTGGAGCTTGGCTTGTGGGTGGAGCTTGGGAGAATGCCACTATTTTTCTCCTGTTCCAGTCATCATGGTAGAACCCTATCTGCCCACAAACAGGTTTTTAACTGTGGTTCTGCATAGTTTTAAAATGTGGTTTTATGGCTTGGGTAGACACCGAGTTTAATATTTTTCTTGATGGCAGCAGAAAGCTGTAGAAACCTACAGTCAGTGGACTTAATCAAAAGCAGCCCAGAGGTTCTAGGGAGTGCAGATTTGCACTTGATCCTACATACTTAACACATGAGTGCCAATCATAATTACTTTTAGTAGAAAAATAGCACAAAGTCTGCTTTGCACATAGCTACATAAAATAGCTCAACCTAATGGTCAGGATTCAGAGCCAATAAGTAAGCATTACAAGTGCACCTTTTACCGCTGCCCAATATTCTGTCAGCATGTACCTGAACATTTGCATAGACAGCAACCTCACAAAGTTCTCTCCAGACTGGGTTCAACACTAGGTCCTAGTGCGACAGTATAGCTAGGACTACAGAATGTCACTGTGATGGGTTCGTCCCAGGGTGCCACCTGGAACTGGGTACCAGTGAGCCACCTGGCCCACCAGCCTGGGCTCCCTTCTACAATGTAATGCTATGACAAGCTGCCAAGCCCTCCAGGCTTCGGCCTGCATGTTCACCAGCATACATACAGGTAGGGACACACCCCACTGCAGTACATGCAGGCAGGCTCTTTAACCAGCCCCTGCATGGGAAGGCTTCAGATAGGGCACCTCTGAGTTCCTGAGGGACAAACTCCCTCTAGAGTATAAACCAAAAATTATACCATCTTGCACTGCACAGCGTAAGCTCATAAAATTTACCCCCTCTCTCAGTGTGGAGAGGAATATGCAATAGTTTTCTCCCCCAAATTAGGATTCCCACGCACTGGTTTTATATAAAGCAAAAACAAATCTATTAACAACAAAAGATAGATTTTAAGTGATTATAAGGGACAGCCAACAGATCAAAACAGATCACCTAGCAAATAAACAAAACATGCAAACTAACCTTAATATACTAAATAGATTGGATATGAATAGCAGGTTCTCACCCTAAGTGATGATACAAGCAAGCTGCAGATTCTGAAGGGGCAAGCTGCACTTGCTTACAGCTTGGAATTCCCAGGTATTCTATTCACCAGCTAGAGATCTCTTTAGCCTGGGTCCAGCACTTCCCCCTGTTCAGTCTTTGTTTCTCAGGTGTTTCCAGGAGTCTTCCTGGGTGAGGAGTCAATGAAGAACCAAGATGATGTCACTCCCCTACCTTATATAGCTTTTGCATATGGTGGGAACCCTTTGTTTCAAAGCTTGCTTCCCATGCCAGTCGGCGGAAAAATACTTGCATCCCAAGATGGAATCCAGCATCAGGTAACCTGGTAACATGTCCCTATAGTGTCATAGCAGACATTATTCAGCGGCTGTCTATAGCATCCTCAGGAAGGCTCCCCAGGTGGGAGATAAGCATCTCCTAAGGCTTATTGTTCTCTCTAATGGCCCTTCCCCTCCCAATACGTAGGCTGAAAATATCTGGTCTAGTGGGCGTTCCCTGGGTGTAAACACATTTGTAATACAGATACATAGTCAATATTCCTAACTTCAGATACAAAAATGATACATGCATACAAATAGGATAATCATATTCAGCAAATCATAACTTTTCCAATGATCTCTCATATGACCCATCTTGCATAAAATACATCATAACTATGTTATAATCATAGCATAATAATATCACTATGAAGAATATGGGGTGCAGTGCCACAGTCACCCCAAGCATGTTTCAGTAAAGCATTGCAGAGAATTACAGGGTCTGCATAACTGTCTCAGGACAACAGTAGGCTAGGCCTGTCTAGACTCAAATCCTCAGGTCCCCAGTGTCACTAACTATCACAATATTTGGGGGTTTTCTTAAAACTCCAGCTCCTGGAGTCAGGTGATTATGTGAAACTCAACTTTCATTTAAAAAAAAAAAGAAAAGAAAACATGAATCCTAAAAGCTCCCATATTAAAAGGAAAATGAAAAAAACCCTTCTAAGTCAATTTTATGATTTTTCTAGTGGTGAGGCTGACTCCTGGTTTTCAAATCACTGGAATTTGCAATATGAGTCTGTTAATTAACACAGAGAAACACCATTTCTATTTTCATGGGCAAAGCCTAATAGGAGATAAAAATAGTATTGAAGTAATCCGGTTATTGACATAGGAAATTCCCTCCATGCAAGAGGGCAGCATGGATGAGTCATGGCTCTATGGGGGGAAGAGAGCTCTTCCTAATTCCCAGAAGCTGTTATGAATTTCTTAGGCACTTTGAGATATATTGATTAAAAAGCGCTATATATGAAGGAGGTATTATTAGTACTGAGGGTCAAATGATCTCTTGTGAGATGTGCCATGCGACCATGCCTTTCCAGCAACCGAAGTGGGGAAAAGAGTGACAAAATGGCTGCTCCCTGCCATACAAAACCAGTTGCCTTAGTAACTACAATAGTTCAGTTGTAGAGCACGTGCACAGGAAGACTAATACTGGAGATTCCTGTGGCAAGCTGAGGGAAGCAAGGTGACAACTTACAGCTCATGGAAAAATATGGCAGAAAGAAGGGTTATATCAGTTAAAATGGGCACAGTGTGTGCATGATACAGCAATTATAAGTGTGATTTCCCAAAGAATCAGTGTCTGAATGAACTAACGTAACTAATTCCATTTTTAAACATGTCCAATTCACTGAAGTTTCTCTTTCTGATTCTAGCAAAATGCACTTGTGCTTTGGTTTTTTTAGATGCAAGTAAATCAACATGTGTTCTCTGATGTGTGAATTTATCCCTACAATGCTTTCTTTGGAGTTTTTATAAACTTTCCCCACATAAGTGCAATTAATCTGTAATTCAGTATTTAATTCTAGTCCCATTTCTAAAGAAAGAAAGGGAAAAGAAATCACATTTGATCATGTCAGAAAAGGGTGATCCTTTTAAACAACCAACTGAAACGAGACATAATTAAGCCCAAAATTGCTCTCATGTATACATTTATCAGTGCAAGGACCACATCTGCATTAGCACTGCTAAATAGCTAACACCCTTTCAATAGCACTATTTGTACTGATATCACAACCCTTTATTTAGCTGGCCTTTTTATTTTGAAATGCTGTGTGTGTGTGCAGGCGAAATACTGTGATAGAGTGTACGAGTGATTTTTTTAAAGCACATTTCCATGTTTGTCCTTGCAATTTTGAGTTGAGCAAATATTTGTGAGGATAACTACATTAAAGATTGTGAGGCATTTAGATGCAGCAGTAATGAGGCAGAATGGATAGATGGACAATAAGCACACAAAGTGCATATGTCCAACAAGTAAATTTGCACCTGCCATTGCTGTTTGCCCAGATACATTTGGTTTCCTGCACATGCACTGAAAATGTGGAGGCGAGACTGAGGGCCCATTCCAACAGTGCTGGCCTCATGCATTAATAGGGTGACCAGATAGCAAGTGTGAAAAATCGGGACGGGGTGGGGGGTGGGGGAGGGTAATAAGAGCCTATATAAGAAAAAGACCCAAAAATCAGGACTGTTCCTATAAAATCAGGACATCTGGTCACCCTATGCATTAAAGATCTGTGGAGAAAAAAAAGAAACACACGATTTTGACTTGTAGTTGACATTCCTTCCCCTCATTTATCTGGGCCACTATTTTCTTCAGGGAACTCAGAATACCACTGGACTTCTATTTAGGTTCTTGCCTCTCCCCTCACCCCCTTGGCATGTGAGCACTTCACTACACACATGAATTTGTTCATATAACACTCAGGCTAGATAGGGAAGGAGCAATATTTCCCTTTTCCAGAGGGAGGGAGAAAGGAAATGATTTCCACAGAGGTGAGACAGAGTCTGTGGAAAAGCTAGAGACTGAACTCAGTGTGGGTCCCGAACCATAAAACCATTCTTTCTTCCTTCTCAAATGTATTAACCTGACTCTACCCGCAGTAGAGAGTCCACCTGTGGACTGTGTAGGAAAGAACCAGACATCACATTTGCAAGCAGCTGGTGCTGTCTACGATCCCGTGGAGACTCTGAACCCACCAGCTGTTCTGTGGATAACTAGATTCACCTGCACCGTGGCTGCTGCATCTCTGTTCGTTTTATTTGTACTCAGCGTGCTGCTATCAGACTCAGATCTGCTGCCTGTACAGAGACAGATGCACTGTGGAGATTGGTCTTTTGTACCTCCCCATCAATTTCAATTACCGGTTGGACCTTTATACTGGCTATTTACGACAGATAAGAGGATGTCAGTCTGAGCTGTGGGCCCCACAGCAGCAAACCTACCATGAGCTGTGCTTTTAGATGTACCTGCTGTGTTGGCTCAGTCAGCTGCCATGGGGTTGGATGAGGCTGATAAGGTGCTACAGTTTCTATTCTGTGATTGCAGGCATCACTTTTCCCCACAGTTCAGCCTCCAACACAAGAGCATTGCCATTTCTGCAGCCTCTGTTGTCTCACTTCTGGTCTATTTATATTCTCAGCGTGGTGTTTCAGATTCCAGCCAGTGCTTCCCTTGGAGCTGCACAAACTTTTTATACTCAAAGTAAAAACAGAGGTTGGCTCTTTTCTTTCCTTTTTTGTGGCGTCGGAAGGAGAAGAGTTTGGTCCATTTCCAGTTTAGGGAGTGTGCAGTTTCTGGCATTTTGCTCTCAGATATTTGCAAGAAAGAAATACAAATGTTGTGGCTGCAACTGGATTTTTCTATTCTGGTACGCTCATGGTCCATTCAATGAAAACTCTGGAAAAAGACTTTGTATTCTGCAGTAACAGCCCAAATCACTGTCAGCCGAATATTGCAATCCACAGAGTGTGGGAGATCCCAGGGGAATCTGCTTGTATTTTCTTTAGACACCCTCATCACCGTTTTTTTCATCCAGCAATCTCAAAGCACCTTGCCAGGGTGAATAAACATTATTAGTGGCAGAGGAAGCGTTGTCTTGTGATTGAGGCCCTGGAGTTCTGCCACAAATTTACCATGGGCAAGTCAGCTAATCCCTTTGTATGTCAATTCCCCACCAGTGGATGCTCACCCTTCCTTTCTGCTACCCTTTGTCCGTCTTGTCTATTTTGTTTCTAAACTCGTCAGGGCTGGGAATGTCTCTTGCAATGTGTAGGCGCAGTCCTTGGCGTGGTGGGGGCCTTTTGGCACTCCTGGACTTGTCAAGTGCAGCCCCTTCTCAGGCGTCAGGCCTTTGGCGGTCACCAGGCTCTGGGTGGACTCAGAGGATTCTCCCATTCTCAGACCAGGCCCTGCTGGAAGCACCCTGGTACTAACTGTGATGACCTCAGCAAGTCCGAAAAACTCACACCCTGCAGTTCTGTCTCCTCCTGGACAGCGACAGTGGCAATCAGTGACCAAACAGTCTCCTTACAGCAAAGTATCACTTATTTAGAGCAAACACATTTAAGAAAGAACAGATCACGAAGGACAATCAAACAGCTGATATGCATGTCTAGCTTTTCCCTGTGGCTTTCCATTCCTTGGATCTGCAAGGGCCCAATTCCTTCTTCTTCCACATTCTTTCTCTGTCAACTTCTGACAAGTGACCCCTCTCTCCCCTTTTTCCCCTGAGAAAGTGCTTTTTGACTGTGAGCTTTTTATCTCCTGGTGCCCATCCTGGCAAAAGAACTGTGTCACTTCAGCCTGGGTCCTGGAAATATCTCACCATGCTGCATTGCTCCCAGTGTTTGCTGGGATGGTCTGATGTGGCGAGCCATTGGATTGCCTTTCTGCACAGTCTCCATTGAATTAAAGTATGATAGGTGTGTGGTAAGTATTCCGCTGCCCCCTGTATAAGTTAGATCAGTAAAGTCATACAGGAAATTCTAAAAACCCAGCGTACAATAATTTCCTTTTACTGACCCAGTCATATAGTGTTCATAAAATTGTTACATCAAAGTACTCAGCTGGGAACAGGACTCATGTTCCCTGTTTCCCAGTAAAGTGTCTTCCCCTCTGCATCAAGCTGCCTCCTTATAAAATATGTTTGTTTTATTTCTTTCCATTTATAAAGTGCACCCAGCCTGCCAAATCTGCGAGTGCAGAATGGAACGGTATGAAAAACATACAGCCACATTTCCACGTGGACAATCAAAATCATAAGAACATAAGAACGGCCATACTGGGTCAGATCAAAGGTCCATCTAGCCCAGTATCTGTCTACCGACAGTGGCCAATACCAGGTGCTCCAGAGGGAGTGAAGCTAACAGGCAATGATCAAGTGATCTCTCTCCTGCCATCCATCTCCATCCTCTGATGAACAGAGGCTAGGGACACCATTCTTTACCCTTCCTGGCTAATAGCCATTTATGGACTTAGCCACCATGAATTTATCCAGTTCCCTTTTAAACATTGTTATAGTCCCAGCCTTCACAACCTCCTCAGGTAAGGAGTTCCACAAGTTGACTGTGCGCTGTGTGAAGAAGAATTTCCTTTTATTTGTTTTAAACCTGCTACTTATCAATTTCATTTGGTGACCCCTAGTTCTTGTATTATGGGAATAAGTAAATAACTTTTCCTTATCCACTTTCTCCACATCACTCAAGATTTTATATACCTCTATCATATCCCCCCTTAGTTTCCTCTTTTCCAAGCTGAAGAGGCCTAGCCTCTTTAATCTTTCCTCATATGGGACCCTCTCCAAACCCCTAATCATTGTAGTTGCCCTTTTCTGAACCTTTTCTAGTGCTAGAATATTTTTTTTAAGGTGAGGAGACCACATCTGTAGGCAGTATTTGAGATGTGGGCATACCATGGATTTATATAAGGGCAATAATATATTCTCAGTCTTATTCTCTATCCCCTTTTTAATAATTCCTAACATCCTGTTTGCTTTTTTGACCACCTCTGAGCACCGCGTGGACATCTTCAGAGAACTATCCACGATGAAGCCAAGATCTTTTTCCTGACTCGTTATAGCTAAATTAGCCCCCATCATATTGTATGTATAGTTGGGATTATTTTTTCCAATGTGCATTACTTTACATTTATCCACATTACATTTCATTTGCCATTTTGTTGCCCAATCACTTAGTTTTGTGAGATCTTTTTGAAGTTCTTGACAATCTGCTTTGGTCTTAACTATCTCGAGTAGTTTAATATCATCTGCAAACTTCGCCACCTCACTGTTTACCCCTTTCTCCAGATCATTTATGAATAAATTGAATAGAATTGGTCCTAGGACTGACTCTTGGGGAACACCACTAGTTACCCCTCTCCATTCTGAGAATTTACCATTAATTCCTACCTTTTGTTCACTGTCTTTTAACCAGTTCTCAATCCATGAAAGGACCTTCCCTTTCATCCCATGACAGCTTAATTTACGTAAGAGCCTTTGGTGAGGGACCTTGTCAAAGGCTTTCTGGAAATCTAAGTACACTAGGTCCACTGGATCCCCCTTGTCCACATGTTTGTTGACCCCTTCAAAGAACTCTGATAGATTAGTAAGACACAATTTCCCTTTACAGAAACCATGTTGACTATTGCTCAACAGTTTATTGCTCCAAAATGTCTGTTAGTCTATAAGGTGCCACAGGATTCTTTGCTGCTTTTACAGATCCAGACTAACATGGCTACCCCTCTGATACTTATTTTTCTATGTGTCTGACAATTTTATTCTTAACTATTGTTTCAACTAATTTGCCAGGTACCGATGTTAGACTTATCGGTCTATAATTGCTGGGATCACCTCTAGAGTCCTTTTTAAATATTGGCGTTACATTAGCTAACTTCCAGTCATTGGGTACCGAAGCCGATTTAAAGGACAGGTTACAAACCTTAGTTAATAGTTCCGCAACTTCACATTTGAGTTCTTTCAGAACTCTTGGGTGAATGCCATCTGGTCCTGGTGACTTGTTAATGTTGAGTTTATCAATTAATTCCAAAACCTCCTCTAGTGACACTTCAATCTGTGACAGTTCCTCAGATTTGTCACCTACGAAAGCCAGTTCAGGTTTGAGAATCTCCCTAACATCCTCAGCCGTGAAGACTGAAGCAAAGAATCCATTTAGTTTCTCCGCAATGACTTTATTGTCTTTTAGCGCTCCTTTTGTATTTTGATCATTAAGGGGCCCCACTGGTTGTTTAGCAGGATTCCTGCTTCTGACGTACTTAAAAGACATTTTGTTATTACCTTTGGAGTTTTTGGCTAGCTGTTCTTCAAACTCCTCTTTGGCTTTTCTTATTACATTCTTGCACTTAAACTGGCAGTGTTTGTGCTCCTTTCTATTTGCCTCACTAGGATTTGACTTCCACTTTTTAAAGGAAGTCTTTTTATCTCTCACTGCTTCTTTTACATGGTTGTTAAGCCACAGTGGCTCTTTTTTAGTTCTTTTACTGTGTTTCTTAATTTGGGGTATACATTGAAGTTGGGCCTCTATTATAGTGTCTTTAAAAAGGGCCCATGCAACTTGCAGGGATTTCACGTTAGTCACTGTATCTTTTAACTTTTGTTTAACTAACCCCCTCATTTTTGTATAGTTCCCTCTTTTGAAATTAAATGCCACAGTGTTGGGCTGTTGAGATGTTCTTCCTCGCACAGGGATGTTGAATGCTATTGTATTATGGTCACTATTTCCAAGCGGTCCTGCTATAGTTACCTCTTGGACCAGCTCCTGCACTCCATTCAGGATTAAATCTAGAGTTGCCTCTCCCCTTGTGGGTTCCCGTACCATCTGCTCCGTGAAGCAGTCATTTAAAGTCTCGAGAAATTTTATCTCTGCATTTCGTCCTGAAGTGAAATGTTCCCAGTCAATATGGGGATAATTGAAATCTCCCACTATTATTGGGTTCTTAATAGCCTCTCTAATTTCCCTTAGCATTTCATCATCACTATTACTGTCCTGGTCAGGTGGTCGATAATAGATCCCGAATGCTATATTTTTATTAGAGCATGAAATTTCTATCCATAGCGATTCTATGGAACGTGTGGATTAGCTTAAGATTTTTACTTCATTTGAATCTACATTTTCTTTCACATATAGTGCCACTCCTCCCCCTGCACGACCTGTTCTGTCCTTCAGATATATTTTGTACCCCGGAATGATTGTGTCCCAATGCTTGCTCTCAGTCCACCAGGTTTCTGTGATGCCTATTATATCAATATCCTCCTTTATCATAAGGCACTCTAGTTCACCCACCTTATTATTTAGACTTCTAGCATTTGTGTACAAGCCCTTTAAAAACTTGTCCCTGTTTATTTGTCTGCCCTTTTCTGATGTGCCAGATTCTTTTTTATATGACTGTTTATCATCTGATCCGGCCCTTACATTATCCTCTTCCGTCCTCTGTTCCTGACTGTAACCTGGAGATTCCCTATCATCAGACTCTCCCCTAAGAGAAGTCTGTGTCCTATCCACATGCTCCTCTGCAGCAGTCGGCTTTCCCTCATCTCCTAGTTTAAAAACTGCTCTACAACCTTTTTAATGTTTAGTGCCAGCAGTCTGGTTCCACTTTGGTTTAGGTGGAGCTCATCTCTCCTGTATAGGCTCCCCACATCCTCTACACCCATCACAAGTAACTGCCTTACAGACTTCGTCCACCCAACTGACTTTCCTGAAATTTTCTAGGAAGATATAGAAAAGTACCTCAATGTGTCCCTCAGGAGAGCAAATCTGGGTTGTTCTGACCTTGTGTAAGTGTGAGTTCGAGTGAAGACCCCTTTAAGAATGCCCTGAAGCGGCCCCATTTCCTGAGTTTATATGGATGGTACCGTATCACTCAGCTGATCTCACACTGTCACAAGTGGACATAGAGGAGAGGCTGCTCTTCCTCTCATTTCCCTTCTGACTTCACTTGAGGGACGGTGGATTTACACCAGCAGAACAGATCTGCATCAAGCCTGAGGTCTCTAAAGAAGCCAGGATCCAAAGTGCTCCCTGCTTTGCAGGTCAAAGCCAACACTTTTGGATTTTGTCCACAGAGGAAGCGGAAGCAGGTGCCACATACAGAGCACAGGGTGTAGCATGTTCCCCATGGCACCACAGCTGAGTAAGCAGGCCTGCTGCATTAGGCACTGGCTGTGATGCTGTTTATTTACTGTGCTATTTATGGAGCAAAACACAATTTTTCCTACCATAGCAACAGCGCTTGGTGTTTACAGCACACTTCCAAGTTCTATGAATCATCACTAAAGTAATCATCGTTGTGACCACTAGACTCCAGCAAGCATCTTATTATGTAGAGAGCCCCTGGAATATATTTAGTGTATATTTTCACTTGCACTCCCTGCCCCCTTCCATAAAGATCTCGTTGTTTCAGTGGTTTGGTCTAGCTCCACGGGGATTCTGCTTTCAGGGCACTTGTCTCAATCAAGGTAATTACCTGAGCTATACAGTTCTGTATATATGAAAATGCCCCATTTGTCAAGGGAGCTGGTTGGCTATTTGTACTCTGTGGCAGGGGAGCTCTTGCCAGTGGTCTGCCTCTGTAGCTTTTGTTTTTTCAGTGATGTGTCCAGTTTACTGGGAAATACACACTAGCTCCTAGGGGGGAGGGGTAACTCAGTGGTTTGAGCATTGGCCTGCTAAACTCAGGGTTGGGAGTTCAGCCCTTGAGAGGGCCATTTGGGGATTGGTCTTGCTTTGAGTAGGGGGTTGGACTAGATGATCTCCTGAGGTCCCTTCCAATGCTAATAATCTATGATCTCTATTGTTAGAGGGCTTTCCCTTTCCCCAGTTCTTGTCCTGCAGACAGGAAGCAGAAGTCCAAAGCACAGGCAATGCAATGTTTATTGGGGTTAGTTCCAAGCAAACGTATCTGTAGCTCTGCAGACTGGCAGAGTCTGATTCCCAGCTCTGACACCACAGAGCCTTTTCTATGTCTCCATTACCTCCTTCCCACTTCATCCTCATTAGCAGGCCCAAATATACCTGCAATGGATGTCTACAGTCCCACCCCTTTTGTACCCCGTGGGAGGGGCAAGGAGTGAGGCTGTGTTGCAGTCAGGGACAGGCATTCCTTTGGTCTTTTAGTGTTTTATACCTTCCCCCAGCCACCCTTTGCCCCTTCCAACTGGTTGCTTGTCCTTGCCTTGAGATAGGGGCTGAGGCCATATTAAAGTGTGCTCTCCAGTAACACTTCAACTGCTCTTATCTGTTCCCACTGTACTAACAAGCCCATCTGCCGAGGCAGAAGCAATATACACAGTCTTTGTCTTTTGTTCACACATATCTATAAGGATAGAAGGGTATCAAAAGGTCAAACCCAAAATTCTATCTCAGGTTGACAAACAGGCTTATGTGCTAACACATATCATCTCCTAGGACTGGTATCTCTACAGACTCCTATCAAAGTACCTGATGACTTGACTCCAAATGCCTATCAGGTATTTGGCCTCTGAAGGCACCAGTCATGGTCATTTGACAATCATGTCAGGTTGACTTTGAAAAGGTCTGAGCCGCTTGGTTCCCAGTAGAGCAGGGGCTGTTTTATTCGCTCTACCCAACACTCTCTCTCTCTTTCTCCACATACAGATAAAGGGAGATGGAGCAAAGCTCTGAAGAGTGATATAAATGAACCCTCTTTGGGCAGATTCTCTAATGCTTTCACCTGTGTTGATGAGACACCTGCACCAACCTCTCAATCCTACTTCTCGCTCTGGTATTTTTTGAAGAATGCACCACGTGTTTGCAGCTGAGCTTTGCTGCAGAGAGCTGAGAAAGTGTTAGCAGTTGCTGAATGTTATCTAGTGGTTTAGGGACAAGAGTCAGGACAATTGGACTCTGTTCCTCGCTCTGACACTGGCTCATTTCATTGGTCCGTGCCTCTGTTTACCATTTCATAAAACTGGTGTCATTTATAGATTTTAACTTCTGATGAGACAGATAGTTTTGCTGATCTCAGTGGGACTGCGTGTTTCTTACTTTGCTGCACACTGAGGGCTTCATGACAGCAGTGAGGAGAAAGCTATGATGCTTGGGCTCCAACCCCAGCCTGCAACCCCTTGAGCTAAAGGATAATGGCGATTAGTGCTATGGAATATATGCCATAACATACATTGTGCTGGTCTGATTCCATGCAGGAGAGGGCAGTGGTACTGTGGCAGAGCGGACTCGCTCCCACCCACTTTCTAGCCCACAAACGGCTAGGAGACTTTCTTCTGGTCACACACCTCATGTTGTTTATTTACAGTGTTCTCGTCCACCACCTGGACAGACTACGCAGCCTCTTGTCAACAGCCTTCAGCTCCTAGAGCCATGAGCGAGCTCTTGCCCCGACTCTACAAGCCTGCCTCTCCCACTCCACCCTGCCAGCCTCCTTGCACTTCCTTCCTGGGCCTTCGGTCCCTTCTGGGCTAATGGGTTAATTAGCCTTTTAACTCCTCCAGTCTATCAAGTGGGAGCAGTTCCAATAGTCAGTGGTATTCCAGGGCAATGAATTGGAGTTGCAGCCTCAGGAGGCTGGGTCAACTCTCTGTCACATGCCTCCTCCCCCTTGCCTGAGAGAGATATTTTTCTCTCCCTTCCTGTGCTTTCCCTCACTTACCAGAGCTGTCACTCTGTGGGGGTCTCTCTTGGTCCCTGGTGTGATCCTCTAGGTCATCCCTGTGGTGCCCATTCATTTTCCACCCCCAGAAATTGCACTTGGCCGGGGAAGAACAACCCCACAGCTCCATTTCATCCTCCTGCAAGTCATGGGCATCCTGGGGGGTTGCTCACCCTCTTGTCCCCCTTTGGTATCTGATGGAGGATTGAGGGCACTACCCTCATCCCACTGATTGCTCAGGGCCTTGGATTCCTCAAACTGCCTCTCGGCTTTTTCTCTTTGGCATTGCGGCGTGGGGAGCTCCATGGGTCCCTCGACCTCTACCGAGGGGCTCAGGTTAACTTTCTCCACCCTCCTTACCTCCTTAATTCCCATTCCTCTCAATTTCTTGTGAGATGCTCTTTTCTTTCCCTTTCATCTGAATCAGGCCCTGTTGTCTAGGGGTTTCGAAATCTGCTCCCTCTGGTTTGCTTTTTCCTCCCTTCGGCCTCCATTTCCTCCTCTCAGGTTTTCTGTTTCTCTACCAGGGCCTCCAACAGCACCTTGTTTTCCTAATGGGAAGGGGCTCCAATCAGTGCCCAACACAACAGAGTGGGGCAATCTGTCTATCACCCCAACTTGCTTCCAGTTAAACCTCCCCTGGACTCCCTGGGGTACCTCAGCGCTTTCTATCCCGATGGGCACACTCTGTTCTCACAGATGCCCTTGGAAGTACCAGTGGGGTGTCACCTGCTCCATCCAGATCAGGGAACAAGCAGAAGCCATGTCTACCAGGCCCCTTCAATGTTTCTTCCTCAGCATTACTGGCATGGTGGGCAATTTCTTTCCTCTGTCTTCCCTCCACTCCAGACCCAACCAGAAAACTTGGCAATACCACATTCCCTGTAGAAGGAGTCTTTTTTCATGTGCCCCTTATGCCTGCACTGGGCTCCTCCTTCTTCCTCTCCATCCTCTTGGCAGCTGTGGGTTCTCGAAACTTCCTCCTGAGTTCCAGGTGTAGGGTCGGCCCTCTTTTCTGAAAGGTCCACCTCCATGAACTCCTGAGTCAATTTCACCACTGAATCCAAAGTGATGGGCCCATGCTGTCTAAGTTTAACCCACACCCATGTATTCTCAAGGAGGCCCTGCAGGAACTGTTCCAACACCAGAGAATCTATTTTTCTTCTTGTATGGAAAGGGGATTTAGGAGTTTTCCTCAATTTACACATGTAAAACACTTTGAGGTCCCCTGAGGAAAACTGTCAACAAGGAGCAAAATGCATACCAAGAAGGAATTCCTGCTTTACAGAAGCAGATACTGTGATGTAACCTGACTTACAACTCTGGTAACAGCGCACCTGTGTGTTTTTTTGTGTTGCCAACCTCACTTGGCATTAGAACCTGCGACCCTTCAGCACTAAAAAATGAGCCTTTACTACTTCAACTAAAGGACTCACTTCCTGTAGTGGAGGCACTAATGGAGTCATTACTGTCTGTGGATCAGATGCTTGAGGAGTCTGTGTAGCCCATGCTGAGCAATGGTTTACATTTGAACACACAGATGCCTGGCTGGGTTTCCAGTTCTGAAAATGGAACCCCCTAAGAGTTTGTTTGACAAAGAGACAAGTGGATGGAAGAGGTCTCCCGAGCAATGCGAGACTGTTTTCAAGTGTATATGAAGAGATTGCACGAATCTGTCAGAGAGAAAGCAGCACCCCTCAGTCTTTCTAACCCATGGTATGAGGTGCCTGGATACACATTGTTTTTTGTTTGTTTTATTTAAAATGATAAGGTCAGAAGAGCTCCTCAGTGAACGAGGCAATATTTTCATTTGTGATGGATCTGGTGCTTATGGTTCAACCATAGGTCCCAGAGTGGGATTTCACGTTAATTAGTGCAGCTGGCAGAGGTCTTGTTTCCCCTGTCATCCCTAATATTAAGCATAGAGAAACAGATGCATCAAAAAGTCCCTTCCATCTTCCCTTTTTCCATCCCATTATACAACTGTTCATATAAATCAGGGACTATGCTAGCATTTACTAATAACTCAGAGCTAACGTGTACTGAAGCCAAAGTCTCCCTGTCAGCCCACCTGAGGCTCTTAAAGGTATCAATTTAACCCTTAAAATAACTAAATTTTGGGGATAATCAAAAGAGATGAAAGTTTCAGGAAAAATAACTTTTCCTTTTATGGGATTTTTTGGTGGTTGCAATTTATGACCCCACGTATGCCAAAAATGGTCACGGGGAGACAGCAATGATAGCAAACTCATGAAAATTTGGTAATGTGGGTGGAGCTAGGGAGGGATGAAATAGTAAGAATGGAACTGAAGACATGCTCAAAAGAGGCTCTAAAACCACTGGCTACTCCTGGGGAATTCTATGCCAAAAATTAAAAATTCTGTGCCAAAAATTAAAAATTCTGCACGCAATATCTTTAAATTATGCAAATTTTATTTGTCATAATAATACTATATAATCACACCAGTTTCAATTATTTTGTTAATTTATTTTTAAAAACTTGTCAGCAAATATGTCTAACAACACAGACACATACAAAAATCCCCCCAGAAATAGAGTTAAAGAAACCACTACAACAACCCAGTTCCTTTTTCTCTTCCCCCTACCTCCCCAGAGGCCATCTGTAGCCCCGGTCCCCAGCCCAGACACTCACATCGCCTACCCTCCTAGAGCCCAGGGAGCCAGAGGGAGAAAGAGCCAGATGCTGGGTCCTGGGCTTGCACAGTTTCCTGTGCACCACTGCCTTCTTTCTTCAGGGCATGCTAGGAACTGCAGCTGCTGGGAACCCTTCCATTCCCTCCTCCTCCTCCCAGACTTGTGTCCCATTTGTGAGCTGGGCTTTGCTGGGTCCAGCGGCCCCTAGTAGCAGCCAACCTCTCTGCAGCCCATTTGTGTGGGGGAAAAGGAAATTCTGCGCACTTAACATTAATTTCTGCAAAATTCTGCATTGTGGAGTGGTGCAGAATTCCCCCAGGACTAACTGGAAAATTGGTCAGTACGTGGAGGAGCCATCAATATTTCTGGGAAGGCTCTTCCTACATACTATTAGGGTTGGCCAAGCTGGTTTGGACAAAGCCATCATCAGGTCTGCATAGTCCCATTTTATCAAATTTGGTTTGCTTTTTAGTTGAGCAGGGACCAGACTTCACTAGCTGTGATTGGAGCAGTTCACTCTGTGGCTGTTGGCTTGTAAACTTGACTTTGGGCAAGTGCATCACTAGGACGTTGTGGATGCTACTAATAAACTACTAATCACCTGGTGTTATCCTGAGCAACAATCCCTGCTGAGAGCTCATGCCTGGGGCACAGGTACTCTTGAGCCATTAGGGATCACATAAGTATCCTTAGAGTACCCGAGGTCTTTCTCTGCAACACAGACAACTACCCTGCCTACCCTTTATGCTTTATTGTGCCTTTTCTCTCTTGCCTCTAGGATTCATCTATTTGTTGTTCTTTTAGTATCGTCTATCAGTTTGGTCTCACACCCAGTCACCACCTCTACCAGGAACCTGAGCAAGAGGGATTCAACAACTCTCATTCCAAGATATCAACAATTTTCCACCACTATGACCCTAGATCCAGCCAAGCACTTATGCTCATACAAAACTTGAAGTATGGGAGCAGCCCCATTTGATCAAGGCCTAATAAATTAGAACAAGACACCTGTGAAGTAGATAAGTATTATCATACTTATTTCAGAAACATGAAATAATAGGAAACTCGTAAGAAAATCTCTTCTCCTGAGATTTTCAACTGAAGTTTAAACACCCATGTTTTCAGATAAGCATCAAAACTTGTTTGTGTTTCTCCAACCTGATGCTAAAGACTTTGTTCCCATCATTACATCCCAACTATGAATATTTTGGATGATGCTAGCTTTATTGATGGAGATGACCCAGGGCTTAATCCAAAATCCACTGAAATGAATGAATCTTGATTGACTTCACTGGGTTTTGGAGCATGAAAAATAGTCATGTATGTTGTATACTCTACTCCACAGGTATTTGTGGGGGAGGGATTGCTCAGTGGTTTGAGCACTGGCCTGCAAAAACTAAGGGTTGTGAGCAGGGCTCTCTTTAGGCCGATTTGCCCGATTCCCCCAAATTGGGCCCCGCGCCTGAGGGGGCCCCGCGCGGGCAGCGTCTCTCCCGGAAGCAAAGCTCTGCATCTCCCGGAAGCAGCAGCTGTTGCTGCTAGGCAACGAGAGACGCTGGCCAGCAGAGGCAGCGGCGTGGGTGTTGCAGGTCAGGGGGGGAAGGGGAGAGGGGGGAGAAGGCACATGTGCTTTGCAGCCTTCCTTCCTCTCCCCTCTCCCCAGCACTTACCTGGAGGAGACAGGAATCTCTGGAGTGGACCTCACTCACCAGAGAAGCTGCTGGGGCTCCCAGAGGTGAGTGTCTGACCTTGTGATTCCCTGCAGGTTTGTAATATTGGGATGGTTTTGTGGTTTTCGTGGTGTTGCTGTTTGAGGGTGAGTTTGTGCCTGCCTGTGTCTGTTTCAGCACTAAAGTCGGGATCATGTGATGTAACCCAGGAAAAAAGGCCCGAGCCGGTACTTAGTGCTGTGAACTCCAGGTGAGAGAGAGAGGGAGGTTTGGAGGAGGAAATCAAATACATCAAGAGGGGAGAATGCGAAAGGTCTGCAACATGGCATGGCAGGTTGAAACTTTTATCTCCCCCTCCCGTAGAAGGGGAAACTGAGGCACGGTGTGATCTGATTCCCTCTCCAAATTATTTTGTAAAGGAAGGGGACTAGGGCTCCTATCCAAACCATCAAAGAATAGCCCCCGCCCAAAGCTGTGTGGATATTAAGGTTTTTTTTGGGGGGGCATAATAATATTCTAGATCAATCAAATGCCCAGCTCAGCTTTCTAGCCATCCAGCAGCTCTAGGGCAGGGAAGGAAGGTGCTCTTGGTGCAGAGTGGTCGCAAAACAGGGGTGAATTTAGGGGGGGGTTGGGAGGTCCGCTTGAAATCCCACCCGATGCAGCCACACAGAATCACTGGCAGCGCTGGGAGAGGCCAGGAGTGGAAGCAGGTGTCCTGGGGGTGGGGGGTCATTGCTTTCAGTCCTGGGCTCTGGGATGGACTAGGCGGGGTGGTGGGTTCAGTCTAGTCTTCCAGCCTGTTGATCTCACTGGGGTTTGTGGTTTTCATCTGGCTCCACCAAAAAGATCAAACAAGCCCAGTAGAAAAGGGGAGTGAGAGAAGCGGGAAGGAGTTTGTAAGGGGTTTAAGTGACCCATCAGCAAAAGAGTAAAACCAGAGTTTGACTGGGTTTCCCCCCAGCCACTACTCCTGCAAACACTGGGGAAGGGGCAGCTCCACCCCCCACTGAGACTATGGTGAGGGGCATCAGGGGAGGAAGGAAGCCACATGGCAGTCCCTTCCCCCCAGCACCCCTCTCCAGCCCCCAAACTCTGTCCCAAAGCCTGCACCCACCCCTCCACACTCCCTCCCAGAGCCTGCACCCCTCCACCCTTCCTGCACCCCACCCCATGCCCCAGCCCGGAGCCTGCACCCAACACCCAAACTCCGTCCCACTCAGCCCTGGGCAAAGCTCCTTGGTCTGGCTCCCAGCCCCTCTCCAAGGGTTGCAGCTGTCTGGAGGTGCCTGCCTTCCACACCTTCCTCATTCACACTTCATTCATTCAATAGGGCAATTGATTACAAAGTGGAGCAAAGATCTTATTCTACTCCTAGCAAAAAGACATTTTACTTTTATCTTAATTATACTACCTTGGGGGCCCGCTATAACATATTACCAAGGTTCAATACAAAGTCATGTAAAAGTTATTCAAAAATGCATAATGCAGAGATTTATCTACAACTGCATTGATTGACTGCTGTGTGCAGTAATATAGTGACCCCTGGGTCTTTGAATAAGGCTATATACTTGAAGGGGGTGCAGCGGCAAGTCAGGGATGAGCTGATGGGCAAGCGGCAGATGGGCAAAGAGGCAAGCAGTGAGCCAGCAGGGGTTCTAGGGGCAGGCATGAGGGTTTCTGGCAGGGGAGGGAGAAAGTGAAAGGAGGCGAGTGGTGGGTGGGGGACTGACTAGGAGGGACGCAGCAAGTCAGCGGGGGACTAGGGGATGAAGAGGGGTGTGATGATGGGGCCGAGCAAGGAGGGGGTGAGTCCTATTTTACTGCTGTGATCTGGTCACCCTACATGTGCCAGGTTTCAGAATAGCAGCCGTGTTAGTCTGTATCTGCAAAAAAAACAGGAGTAATTGTGGCACCTGAGAGACTAACAAATTTATTTCAACATAAGCTTTCATGGGCTACAGCCCACTTCTTTGGATGAACAGAATGGAATACTTCTTTTTACCTATGTGTGCCATTTCTCCCCCACCCCCAAACCTTCCTCTTTGGCCCATAGCTGTTTCGACAGAGTGAGGCTGAGGAAGGAGGGTTTGTTTTTGAGGCGGGCGGCGCTGGGCGGGGGGGCAGTGTTTCCACGGGGCTGGGCGGTGCTGGGGGGAAGGAGAGGGCATAAAATAAGTATTATTGAAGAACATCAGTTGTACAACTATCAAAACATAAATTATTTTCCTAATATTAAAGTGAAAATCTATAATTAATATTCTTTTAGAATGTGGTGACTTCTATCAACATGGGAAGAGATCAAGAGATATTGGTAGAAAGTACCCAAGTGGGAGTAAGAAAAGCGCCATATACAATATGATGTAATGTATGTAATATATAATTTTGTTATTATGTATATAGTCAAGGAAAGTAAATAATACATGGAAGAAACGAAAGGTGGGTTTTTTTAAGTGTTTTTTTTTTTTTTTTAGTCATCCCTGCCAAGGCCCCGTTGAAACTGTTCAAATTGGGCCCCGTATTTCCTAAAGCCAGCCCTGGTTGTGAGTTCAATCCTTGAGGGGGCCATTTAGGGATTAGAGGCAAAAATCTGTCTGGGGATCAATCCTCCTTTGAGCAGCAGGATGGACTAGGTGATTTCCCCCCCTGATATTGTATGATTGTTTTTTATTTTATTTCTTTTTTGTATTGTGGAACCTTTTAGCAATTCCCATTTCATCAGTAGTTGGAAACAAAAGTCTCAAAGTTCTTCCGAATCTTTCTTGGTTCTTTTGTCAGAATAGCCAGGCATCTCCCATAACACACCACATTGTGCTTAGTTTGACTTTGAAAACAATAGAGTTTGTGATTGTGCCATGGAGATATGCATAAAGCCTCTGATGCCTCCAAGCCTGGCTCACTACCCAATTGCAGCCCCCTGAAAATGGGCTTGTTTGTTCTTTTTATTGCAGACATCTCTTTCAAATATGTAAAAGGCTGCTATGAAAAACCCCATTGTGTTCTTGCAGGCCAGATGGCTAAAGGGGCATTACTGCTCTGTCCCCATAAAACTGTCTGCTTCTCTGCAAGCATTAACAAGGCAATATATTTTTTAAAAGCCATTAAATACTTGAGATTTAGGTAGTGGTAGGTATTGCTGTTGTGGGCTTGAAGATACTTTTAAAGTCCTTCATGTTGTCCTTAAAACCTCTGCTGAAATTAGGTTGCCTCAGGAGACAAATAAAAATAAAAATATCCCTCTAAAACCAAAAGTCGGTGAGGCTCCTGAGATCTGCTTTAGCTAGAAACGTTATCTTGTCAGTTGTGAAATGCCATTTAACTTCCTGCCTGAGAGGCAGTTTTAAACTTGCATGGGCACAATAAAGAATCTCTTTCCTCTGTAGGACAGTAGCTAGCCTGCTCCTTCTATAGGTGCCTTTTCCTGTCACAGTCCAAATGCCTCAGCAGAATTAAGTATCTTAAGTCCAGATACCCCAGTTAGCAAAGCAAAGGATGAGAACATAGAGTCATGGATTCCAAGGCCAGAAGGGCCCATTGTGATCAGCGAGGCTGACCTCCTGTACAACCCAATCCAGAGAATTTCTCCACAATAATTCCTACATCAGATCTTTTAAAAAACCACCCAGTCTTGATTTGAATATTGTCAGTGATGGAGAATCCACCATGACCCTTGTTAATTGTTCCAATGGTTAATTATTCTCATTGTTAAAAAATTTACCCCTTATATCCAGCCTGAATTTCTCTAGCTTCAAATTGCAGACATTAGACCATGCTATACCTTTCTCTGCTAGACTGACAAGCCTATTATAAAATATTTCTTATCCATGTAGATATTTATAGACTGCAGTCAAGTCACCCCCTTAACCTTCTCTTTGTTAACCTAAATATATTCAGACCCGTGAGTCTATCACTATAAAGCATGTGACTGAGTCACTTACAGTTGTCGGCAGTCAAATTCTTTATGAAGGACCACACTGTGAACATCTTACTCTGGTGAGCAGTTACTGTTTCACGTATCACGTGTTCAGTAATAATATGAGAGGTCTTTATGCTTGTAAAACTAAACTGGACTCTTTATTAAGAGAACTATTTGCAGAGATCTGCAATTGCAGCTAGCATTCCAGTCACGCACACACAGACTAACTCCCCAGTTCCTCCTCTAAACTCTTCCTTCATGCAACCTGTGCTTCTCCTTCCAAGTTCCATGCAGGTTGCAACAGCTGCTATAATGTAAGTAGCTGCTCCTCACTTATAATGGGTTGGGCCTGGATTAGAGAGCAGAGCTGCCAGTAAATCTTAGGTGCTGCAGGAAGTGTGTTGATGATTCAGTAAGTGGCGCTCTTCTCCATGTATCTGTATTGAACCAGTGTTCCAGTCGAGGGTTCTGTGTTTTATTTTGGATGAAACATAAAATTGAGGACCTATTTGTGATCCAGGAGAGTAGGAGCTAAAATTAACCCTGGTGTCCTGCACAATTCAGTTTGGATAATAACTGTAAATTTGCTTCAGTGCTATTCATGACTTCCACTATTCATTTTTTGGGGAGAATCATGCAAGGAAATTTGTCCTACTCCCTGCAAAAAAGGTGAATTGAATGAAAAAAAATGTGTCAAATACATACAGCAATGTGTATTCGTACAAGAGCCCGTAAAAATAAAATCAGCTAAAATGTTTCCTAGTGTTTTGTCAAAAATTTTCTTACCAGCTCTAATTCACAGAGACATTTATAGATGAAATCCATCCCATCCACACACAGCCCAAGAAACTGGGCTCTGCAGAGATGTGAAATCCACCCACTGGATGCAGGACTGCTTCCCAGTAGCCAGAAGCCTCTTTTTGATGGGTCTATCTCAGTACTTACATGGCCCTCACTACTCTGGTATCTGAGCAACTCACTAACAATAATGAATTTATCCTCACAACACCCCTAGGAGGAAAATATCATTATCCTTACATTACTGATGGGGACCTGAGGGCTGAAGTAACTTGTTTCAGATCACACAGTTTGTGTCTGGCACAGCTGGGAATCAACCCAAGCTCTTCAGAGTTAGAATCCAACACCTCTACCACAGCATCATCTTTCCTTGCACCAGTTGCCTCAGTAGCACCTGCATTCCCAGACGCTACTTACCTAGGGTTGAAGTGATGCAGAGGGCCTTACAGTAAGCTGCAGTAATAGCTAGAGGAGGAAGGCTGGTCCCATGGTTTGGGCATCATCCTGTGACTTGGAAGACCTGACTTCAGTTCTTTGATCTTCCACAGATTTAATGGGTGATCTTGGGCAAGGCTGTCTGTGTCTCAGTTCCCCATCTGTAAACTGGGGATAATAGCACTGCCCTGCCTTTCAGGAGTGTTGTAAATGCATTAAAGATGAGGAACTCAAACATGAATGACAGGTCTTCATTCTCGTGGCCCATCATTCCTCATGGACTTTTGGGATGTTGATCTCAGCCTTCATGGTCCACTGGTTACATTTTCAAACAAGCACCTTGTGCTTTCTCCCATGCTGCCCCTCAACATGAGAGGAGCTCAATATAATCATTTGGGTCTCCACTTCATTGTCCTCCTCTATACAAAGATATGCTAATGAGTGAATATAATGTAGCTGGAATATGCTTCATGCAAAAGGTCCTTTGTAAGGTATCATTACAAAGTTTATAATCTACTGAGTGTGATCATCCTATATGTATAAATGTACCACTCTTATATCTGAAACTAGAAATATGAAATATAACTCTGAGGATCTATTGTAATTATGCAAAGCATGGACCATTAACGGTAGTTTGGAATATTGATGACTCCCATTAACCAGGACAATTGTCTGCAGATGGCTGTGTTTTACCTGTAAGTCTTCCTGTATACGTGTATGCTGGCTAGTGGGCAATGAAGTCTTGCAGTGACATGTGATCATATCCCCTGAACTGGAATCCATCTTTAAACTGGTGTCTTTCCATTGAGAAGGAGGGGGTGGGAACCTAGAGAGGGACAAAGGATTCACCTCTTATGCAAAAGATATATAAAGGGATGGGACAGAACAAGGTTGAGGAGCCATCATGAAGAATCTCCTAGCTACCAGCTGAGCTGGAACAAGAGCTGTACCAGGGGAAAGAATTGTTCCCAGGCCTGGAAGGCGTCCAGTCTGAGGAAAAAACTTACTGAAGCATCTCTGAGGGTGAGATTATCTGTATTCAGTTTGATTAGACATAGATTTGTGCATTTTATTTTATTTTGCTTGGTGACTTACTTTGTTGTGTCTGTTACTACTTGGAACCACTTAAATCCTACTTTCTGTATTTAATAAAATCACTTTTTACATATTAATTAACTCAGAGTATGTATTAATACCTGGGGGAGAAAACAACTGTGCATCTTTCTCTATCAGTGTTATAAAGGGCAAACAATTTATGAGTTTACCCTGTATAAAGCTTATAAAACGGATTTATTTGGGTTTAGACCCCATTGGGAGTTGGGCATCTGAGTGTTAAAGACAGGAACACTTCTGTTAGCTGCTTTCAGGTAGATCTGCAGCTTTGGGGCAAGTAATTCAGACCCTGGGTCTGTGTTGGAGCAGATGGGTGTGCCTGGCTCAGCAAGACATGGTGCTGGAGTCCCAAGCTGGCAGGGAAAGCAGAGGTAGAAGCAGTCTGGGCACATCAGGTGGCAGCTCCCGGGGGTAGGGGGTGGTTCTATGATCCAACCCGTCACACTCTCCTTTGCCATGAGGCCTACAAAAAACTCAACAACAGTGAGGCTGCTGGTGTGCCAAAAGCCTTGCCTATCATGCTGACCAATACCGTTTTTGTGTGCTCCCCCATTGTTTGTAGCCATCTATTGTCTTTTGTGTTACTTAGATTGTGAGCTCTTTGGGGCAGGAATGGATTTTTTTGTTCTGTGTTGTATTGTGCCTAGGACAATGGGGTCCTGGCCCATGATTAGGGATCCTAGGTGCTACTGCAATACTACTGCTACTAATTATTATTATTATTATTATTTTATTATTATTAATTCATAATTAATTAATAAAAATATGTATTTAATATTTACAGTATTAAATACATATTTTTATTAATTAATTCCTGCCCCAAAGAGCTCACAATCTAAGTAACACAAAAGACAATAGATGGCTACAAACAAATGGGGGAGCACACAAAAACGGTATTGGTCAGCATGATAGGCAAGGCTTTTGGCACACCAGCAGCCTCACTGTTGTTGAGTTTTTTGTAGGCCTCATGGCAAAGGAGAGTGTGACGGGTTGGGCTCACAAAGAGGTGAATCCTTTGTCCCTCTCTAGGTTCCCACCCCCTCCTTCTCAATGGAAAGACACCAGTTTAAAGATGGATTCCAGTTCAGGGGATATGATCACATGTCTAAACCCAAATAAATCCGTAAAGGGTTCATATAAGTTTCAAAGATTGGGCCTATCTACCTCAGTGAATCTTACACTTTGTACACCTGAAAGTGGTTTTGTGGCATAAACAATATCATGCAATTTAAGTTGAGCATTTTCACTGCAGGAATAGCAATTTTGAGCTGCAAATCCTTTCATTATTGCTGTCAAAAGTCTTGGAGCAATCCATAGGCTGGCACATGTTTGCATTGAAGAAGTTCAAGTCCTGAACAAATATGTAAAAATCCAATGCTGTTAAGTGGATAATTTGCAAAATGGGTAAAGGAGGATAAATCCTTCTAATAAATTGCTCCCTGCATATAATTCACCCAGCTCTAATCTGCTGGCATAACAATGGGAATAGAAAAGTCTGCAGACAAATTAAATGGCTTCCTCTAAGCTATGTCATTTTTTCAAGTTCCCGAGTCCAAAAGTCCCTTTTAAAATGATTTCTAGCTTGGGTTTTGACAGCTTCTATTGTCTTTATTTCCTGATATGTTATTGCTGTTGCCTGGTCTCAGTTATCTGAATGTTTTCTGCTCATTAGGGCATCTCAATCAAAATTCAAATTTTGATTGCATCGTTTCTCTGAGCCTGAGAACAATGGCAACACCGAGTCAGGGCACTGGGACCAAAGTGATGAGCCATAATTATAGTCAGTGACACGAACAGTTCATTGTACTTGGGGATCTGTTTTCACGCAGCTTAATGATCTCTCTGTTCCATTAACTATTCCATCAAGCATGTGTTTTTTGCAGTATCTATTATTGCTGCTGGCTGATTGCGCTTTGATATGATTCTCTTTCAACATTTCACCAACTTTCAGACTTACGTGTCTTTCTTGTCCGGGTCAGAGCAAGTCAAGCTGATTTACATCTGTTTGAATGTGAATCTTTCCTAGTTTGCTTTAGTTTGCAGTGCTGGGATTGACGGGAAGTGGTTTCTGAGGTTATGGCTACTCAGTGGTCAGGAGGCTAAATCAGGTATTCCTATACATGCTGTCCTGATTGTAGTGTAGACATACCCTGAGACACAGGTACAAAGTCATTTTCTGCTGGACTCATGTTCCTAAGCCTTTATTTTAAGAGGGAAAACTTTTCACCTCTGATCACCACACGGACATCTAATCCACTGTGTGAATCTCTAATGCATATTGTACCCCCCCACACACACACACCCCCTGCTGGCTCTTGACATCTTGGAAACCGGCTTATGATAATTCACTTCTTTGTTACTCTTTTGTTCACCACCTGAAAGGTAATAATGCTGAGGTGCATAAGAGTGTTACCCAATCAACTTGCATATGCAAATGACTACAGCTGATTGGCTCCTCCTGACAAACCAGAGGAGTAACTCTGTGTGCACATAGAGTGCAGAATATGCAACGAGCCCTGCAATGCAGTTTGGAGCACTTGTAATGAAGAGGAGCATTGGTCTTGTGGTTAAGGCCCTGATTGGACATTGGCCAAGTCTACACTAGAAACTTTTGCCAATAGAGCAATGTTGTTTGGAGTGAGATGATTTTGTGTAATATTTCTATACCAGCAAAAGCCCTACTACAGATGCAGTTATAACAACATACAACTGTTTTTGCCTGCATAGTTTATTTTTCTCACCAAACCAGTGTAAGCTACATCAACAAAGGCACTTATTTTGCTGGTACAAGCTATGTCTGAGCTAAGAGGGTTTGCTAGTACAGCTATACTAGCAAACCTTTTCTAGTGTATACCTGACTTAAGTCTCAGGAGATCTTATTTCAGTTCCTATCGCTGCCACAGGTTCCTCCGGTGACCTTGAGCAAGTTACTTAATCTCTCTGTGCCTCAGTTCCTCATCTTTAAAATGCAGACAGTATTTCCATTCTCAGCTTACAGAGGAACGTCTTGGTTGAGGCTGTTAGGTAGCATTGTAATGTAAGTAATAATAAAGCACAGATTTCAGAGGAAAATAGTCTATATTTGCTACCATTGGGAGCCTAGATCATCTCTTTGCTATTGGAGGAGGCTTTTGGAATCCATTCTTTTGGCTGAAAGGAGCCTTTTCAATGTCAGATGTTAATGATATTTTAACAATAACTTTGTAAAAAAGTTAATTTTTGTTTGTGTTGTGATGGGGCAAGGCCAGATGGCTACAGTAAAGTACTGAGGAACAGGTACGTTAGCCCCAGGCTAAACAAATCCCTAGTACCATGGTAACCAAATGGCAGTTGCTCCAGGTTAATCAAGGCACCTGAGGCCAATTAAGATCTTTCTAGAAGTCAGTGAAGATAGCTACATTGGTTAGAACACCTGCAGCCAATCAAGGCAGGCTAATCAGGGCACCTGGGTTTAAAAAGATCACTCCAGTCAGGCAGGGAGGAGCCAGAGGAGAGGAAGTGCATGTGAGGAGCTGGGAGTAAGAGGTGTAAGGAGCTGAGAGGGTGTGCTGCTGGAGGATGGAGGAATTATCAGACAATCAAGCATTATCAGACACCAGGAGGAAGGTCCTGGGGTGAGGATAAAGAAGGTGTTTGGAGGAGGCCGTGGAGAAGTAGCCCAGGGAGTTGTAGCTGTCATGCAGCTGTTACAGGAGGTACTATAGACAGCTGCAATCCACAGGGCCCTGGGCTGGAACCCGGAGTAGAGGGCAGGCCCGGGTTCCCCCCTAAACCTCGCAACTCCTGATCAGACACAGGAGGAGTTGACCTAGACTGTGGGCTTCACCAGAGGGGAAGATCACTGAGGTGAGCAAATCCGCCAATAAGCGCAGGACCCACCAAGGTAAAGGAGGAACTTTGTCACAGTGTCTAAAGAGAAAATTAAATAACGTTATGTTCTGTCATCACAGGCTGGATTTTGGCACAGAGACATGACTAGCAACCTAACTAGAAATAGGCTAGCCAGACCCACAACTGTCATATCTAGAGGTGAAATCCTAACCCCATGGAAGTGGAAGATTTTCCAGTGGGGCTTGGATTTCATCTTTAGAGCCAAATCTTCCCAGAGTTCAGGGACAGTTAGATCTGGAGGGCATCTCTAATTCTAGCCTCAGTTTTTGTACCGAAGCTGAGAAGTAGGAATTGGATCACCTATGGTTTCGTTCTTTTAATTAATTTGGGGGAAAGCAAGTAACCAACTAATTTCCTCACTTGAAAACTTAGGATCTGTTCTAGTTTTCCCCCTCAGCTATGCAGATTTTGATTCTATCGTTTCTGGGGGTCACTCACAAGTAGGCCCCAGGCAGCTAGTCTGTAGCTTGGATAGCTACCTGCAATACATACATATCTTGGCAGCAGTCTTGTGGCAACCATTTCTTTCCTAGTTTCCTCTCCCTTCAACAATAATTACAGCAGTGAGTGGGAGGCTTATTGTCCCGCAGCCTATTTTCAGTGACATGAGAGCTACATAGCAGTTAACTGATGTTTTATTCTTAGAAACATCTTTGATCTCACAGGAGCATCACTAGCAAATGATTTCAGAACAAATACTGTCAATTCATAGCAGTGGGCCCCAATTCCCAACCCCCGTCTCCCTTTTAGTGTGTTCTGCTTGTGTGTTGCAGATTGATTTTTTTTTTGAAAATGCTTATTATTACATTTTACAAAATATTTAGTGCTGGTGAAATGCATTTAAGGGTGTAGCTTTTTCTTAGATACAGCCCAAGAGTTTCATGGGGATACTTTGCAGGTTTATTTGTGAATGTTTCCCTCCCGCTCCCCCTTCCCCTCCCATATTCCCCTGGTGCTAGGTGAGAGCAGCTGCCACAGTTTTGTGGGAGGGATAGCTCAGTGGTTTGAGCATTAGACTGCTAAACTCAGGGTTATGAGTTCCCTCCCTGAGGAGTGATTTAGGGATGTAGGGTAAAAATTGGGCCTGCTGTGAAGGTAGGGGACTGGACTCCATGACCTTTCAAGGTCCCTTCCAGTTCTATGAGAGAGGTATATCTCATATATATTTGGAGTGTTTGCCTCTATTGAGCTAAACTCTGAATTGGTTTAGGTTCTCCTGTCACTAGTATACTTAGCCTCCAATGGTCTTCTTAAATCTCATGTGCATATACAATACTCCTTCCTCCCCACATTAACTATAATATACATGCGGTCCTCAGTGTAACCATTACCAAGGGGCCCATAACATTCTACTTTTTCAAACTGTGGTATCTCTATTTGCCCATACACAACCCCATGTGGGTTTCTTGCACACACAATTGTACCAGCACAATAACCACTGTGCACAACTGACTGAATTTCTGAATGTAGCTTTCAGGCACACAGGTGAAGCTAGTGAAAAAATGATTTGGTGCATGGATTTCACACATTGAAATGATGGCACACAAAACCTGCATGTGTGAATGATTGCACAGGAAAAGCAATGCACAAATAAATACAGGTCTGCTAATTATCATGACTATTGATGCCTTCTGTTGCAGTAGTTCCCATAAGCCTCAGTGGGAGTCACTCCCATTGTGCTAGGTGCTGTGCAAACACATAAGAAGATGTAGTTCCAATGCCAAACAGCTGTCAATCTAGAAAGACAAAAGGTAGGAGAAAGTGGTGCACCACTGAGCGCAGTGATGAGAGTGATGACAGGTGTGCACTCCTTTGAAAATCTAGCCAACAGGATGAACTGCTTTGTGGGTTAGCATTGGTCCGAGAGGAAGGGCAGTGCTTAAAGTCTGTAGTGAGACACAGGAGACTTAAGTCCAGTTCCTGACTCTACCACAGACTTAGAACATAACATATAAACCCTCTATGTTCCAGTTCTCCATCTGTAAAATGGGAATAATAGAGCTTTGTTTACTCATCTATTGAGAATGAAATCTTTTAAAGTAGGTTCTATCTCTACCATGGGTATGTCCAGCACCTAGCACAATGGGGCCCTTTGCTGCTATCGGCATAGAAATATGATTAATAGCAATTCTGGTAGAGTGGCTGATCCCTGAGGAAATCACATCTTCTGCCAGTTGTGCTCCCTTAGAGCTCCTCACCCAGATCTCATCATTAGCCTCCCATCTACAGCCACCAAAGTCACAATGATTCTTATTCTACCCAGGCCCCCTTTTAGAGATCATCAAGGTTGTCGCTCTGGACAAAGGGAATTGCTTGGGTGCAGCACAAGTTAATACATGGATCTGAATGCGCTGCCCACATGGTCCTTCCAGACTCTCCTGGCCTGGGTCCTTAATTCTCACATAGGAAACCACTAAGCTGCCACTAGACCTGTGGGCCCCTCACCTGATACCTGTCCTGACCTTTACCCCTAAGAAAACCAGTGTCATGTTCTGTATTCACCAGCTGAAACATGTAACCGTTTGGCTTCTTGTTAATCTATCCTGCACGAAGTCTATGTAACCCACTCTCGGGTCTAGTATCTCTGGCCCCATCAGGTCAACAGCCATAACAGGCTAATAAATCAATGAGAGGTTTTAAGCATGTAGCTCAAGCAGTCGTGAGGTATGCTCTCAGTTTGACGGGTCCCCTCTTCAAACTCTGCTGACGGTCCAAGGGGGCCTGGTTACACCCACATACTTTACATCTAAGTTAAATATCCACAAGGCTATTTGCTGGACTGTATCAGCATCCTCTGCGGCACCTACAATCATTCTGTAATGCGGCTGGCCATAGAAGAGCAAGCACAGAGAATCATTGGAGCATGAATGTGCCTGAATATCATGGTTTACGGTGTTCTTCTGGCATCTCTATTTGCAGGGGCTATGTTCAGCAGGCTGGAAACAATAGTTTTGAGACAAGAATAGAACTCAGTGGGTGCTGCCTACTGCCAAAGCAAACCATGCCGCACAGAGAGCAGTTATTCCCATTCAAGTGACAGTTAAATAAAAATAGCAAATCTATTGAAATTAACAACACTGAGCCTTTCTGCACTCCAGTGACAGCTCAGTGCAGTAGACAAATTGTGGGAGATCATAGAAAAAAAAAATGTGGGCATTTTGGTTTAACCAGCGAAGCTCCTAATCATTCTCGTTGGGGTAACTCAAGTGCTTGTTACTTCCCCATGGCTGGCTTTGTTGTAGGCATTCAGTGAAGGTTACGCTGTAACTCCTCCTAGGTATTTGCTGGCACAGGGGATCAATGCACTAGCTTTTCATAATGTGACACCGAAATTGGATGTGTTTCTAAAGGATGCTCTTTACTTTAACCACAAGTTATGGGATATCACCATATTCACCTGTTTAATTGAGAAGAATAATTCCCTGCACTGCAGGAAATGCTGGGTGAAACTGTATGGCTTGCATTATGCAGGAGGTCAGACTAGATGATCCCTTCTGGCCTTAAACTCTATGAGATTTGGGTTCAAATAAATGCCCAAGTGAAAACACATTTGTTACTCTTATTCCAGCTCACAGTGGGTGCCGGCCACATCACAGACCTGCCACCACTACATATAAGGGCAATATTGTGCTTCAAGTAGACACATGCTCTCTTGGGGTCCCCTATCTTGGCTCTCCCAATCCTCCACACTCAACATCAGAGTATGCACGTTCACAAAGGTCCTCCTGGGTTTAAGGGTTGCCCATCACTCCCAGCTTCCTCCATCTGCAAGTCTCTTGATGCAGTGTGAGCAGCATGGAAGAATTGGTCTTTAAGATGGTTGTAAATGTTGCTAGGGCTGGAGCTTTATGATAACAGTGGACTAGACTCCATGACCCAGAAGGTGCCTTCCAGTCCTATGTCGCTATGTTTTTATGAGCTCAGGTTGGTCGTAGCATGCATAGGGCAACGTGGAAGAAGGCAAGGAGTTGATTGCACAAGAAGCTGAGAAACAGGCTAGTACAGGTGACAAAATGGGTGGACACAGGTGGACAAAATTCTATTCTATTCTACTCTGGTCTGTCTAGTCTATTCTATTCAGATTCCTATACTGCACTCGTCACTGTAATATCGGAGCATGGTTCAGTAGTGAATTTAGTGACATGACTAACATCTGTTAGCCAGACAAAAGGCTTATCTTACTTGCCCATCTCCCAGCCTTCACAGAACTTTAAAAATGGCCACTGGCTTGAGCACCTTAATTTGTATTCAGGCTAATGTTGGCAACACTTGTATTTCACAAACATTCTTGAAAATAAAAAACTCACCCACTCAAATTCTGTCCAATAAAATATGGTTTTAAGAGATTCAGGCTATGCATAGCTGAAATGAAATTTTTCAACTCAGCTCCAGGAATCAAATTGGAACATTTAACTGCAGGAATGTTGAATTGTTTCACTTTGATTTGAAATGTCAAAATAAAATGTTTCCAACAGAAAATTTTCAGCACTTTCCATTCTACAAAAACATGTTGATATTTCAACATTTCATCTTAATTTGGAACAAAAAACGAATTTAAAACAAAATTGGAATTTTCCATGGGGAAAGAAATTTCCATTTTCGATCAACCCTAGTCCTAAGTCCTGCTACTCATGCACTTCTTCTGTCTTTAACACAGGATGACTGTGTATCTCACAAGTTCGCTTGCATATCTCACTTAGGATATTTTGCGTACAGTTAAGCTACTCAGCTATCAGCCTAGAAGAAACAAAATCTATAAAAACCCATATATTTTCCACCCCAGCAGCTAAAACCTTCATTACAAGAAAATAACCTTTGTTCCGAGGTGCCTGCAGTGACGAACGAGGTAGATATCAACAGTAATTATGAGCTGGCATCACTTTAGCGAACAGTTCTGCTTCTTTTTCTTTGGAGAGATCCCTTCAACCAAGGTCAGATTTCTCCAATATTCTTATTCTTCGGCAATATGGATGATAATCTGTCTCCTCTTATGAACGTGCGCAGACAACTAGCTTTTGTCATTCATCTGAGGAGCCTTCTGAAAAGTATGTGCAGGGACAGAAAATGACCCCAAAAAAGGACTTTTAAATTCAGAAGAGAACAGCATGTCAAAATTCTTTAAACCATGATAAATGTACCCAAAGCGTCCCAGCTCTTTCCGAGCAGCACTGAGTGATGGTGATTTACGACTGTGGAGAGTTTTCTTAAGCGAGTGGTTTTCAGAGAAGAAAGAAAGGTCATTGTAGCTGAGGCCTTACATAGTTTATCTTGCTTTCCTGTAGTCTGCTATTCCCTTTGAACTAGTCAATGTCAGAGCAGAGCTGTCGCTGCTGGGGAACTACCATTACAATAATAATAATGATCATCATAACAAAAATATATACACACGGATTGTGTTTTGGGGCCATATGACACCACAATATAGATATAAGTTATGAGTCATGGATGAGCAAACTCGATCTTATCAGGCAAAAACAGCTGATCCCAAAACACGGCAACAACAAGCAAATCAAGGAAGTCAAATGGAAACATGCTACCAAGGCGCAATCTGCACCATTTCAAACAGATCCGCTGGTCAATCATTTATACTTAATGACAACAACAACAGCAAAAGAATTGGTCAAATCTTCCTTGGAAGATGAGATTCTAGGTGTAGGTAGGAGAGAGGAAAAACATTTTCAGCAATTAGCACTTCCCTGTTTGCCATTGATAACAGCATTTTAAGCATTATCTCCTTATGAATCCCTTCAAAGGTGATCTCGCTTGGTTTCTGATGACAGTTGTGGTAGGGGCTGTGAGAAAAATGTTTGAGTTTGTTCTGAACTCATCTCTTGATTTCTTGAAGGCCTATGGGACTGTCCAGTGTGGGAATGTATGGGCTGAGATTTCCACAGCAGCCTAGAGAAGAGGTTCTCAATGTGGGGGTTGCAAACAGATGTCAAGACGTTGCAATCAACTTGCCCTTTTACTACGTTGCTAAATTGGAAATGCTCCTGGTTTGACCAGAGCGGAATTCTAGGGGGTCCTACTATGGAAAAATGTGGGGAATTCTGCCCTAGGAGACTTAGATGAACAACTTCCATTAGATGTAATGAGAATAGTTCATCCAAATCCTTTAGGTGGTGCATCCAAATCCCAAACTCTAGGGGAAATTCACCATGTACAGATAGACAGCACAAGCCCTTTGAAAGAAAGCTGAATTGGGACCGAATTCATTTTATGCTGGCCTCATGCACAGGGGTGAATTTCCCCCATAAAGAAATAAACTATCTGGATAAGTTGTCATTGTGTGAGCTCAAAAGCAGCTAACAGATCGAAGCTGAGAGCAATTGTAAATGACATTAGATTGGTTAGACATGCTGGTTGGCATCTGACAGATGCTCTATTTCCTACCCTTGTTAACACTCTGAAAGAAGATGTACAATCTACACTGAGCTAAGTGTGCAGAAAAGGAGGAATTGGCAACACAGCATGAGACAGGCAAGAAACTGCAGGATGATCTGAAGGTTTCAGAAAGATGGGCCTTTCTCAACAGAATGAGATTCAATTTAGATGAATGCCAGGCCAAATATTTAGGCTTAAGGAAAAATAACCCCCAAGCAGATGGAGAGAGTGGGAGAGTACATCATAGAGAGCGAGGTGTGCTTCTTAGAAAGGAAGGCTGTGGGGAAGGATCTGGGAATTATAATAGATAAATTAGACAGGAGACACCTATGCAATGAGCAGGAAAATTTAAGCTGGGATGTATTCCTTGTGGAGATAAATTGAAGAATCAGTACATGGATCTGGATAAGGGTTAGGCCATAGGTTGGAGTTTAGGTTGGAGATCAAGCCAGGGCTGGGATTTAGGTTCAGATTAAATTTATGAGCAAAGCTTGCAAGGTCTTGGCTGTATTCAAACAGCAGCAGAAAAAATTGGATCAGCCCCACCCCTAAAAGTGGAGTGAAATTGGCTGTCGATGCTACTGGCGATTGATCATTATTGTTTTGTTACAAAGCATATGTTAATTTCATAGTACTTTGCAAACATAATAGAGGCATGCCGTCATGCCCTCAATCAAATCTAAATAAGCCAAATAAACAAAGACAACATTTAACCAGAGCGTGGGTGAATGGATTATTGACTGTGGGGAAAAAAATGAAGGGTTGCTTGAAGAGGCTGGTTTAAGGGAGGTATTTCAAGGAGAGAATGGGTCTGGAGGACAGAATCCAGTGCAAGGAATCGAATGTTCCAGGCATAGCAGGAAGCATGATGGGAGATGTGAATCTGGGAGTGAGAAAAGAAATCCTGGGACGAAGTAAGTTGAGAGGACTAGAAAGAGGATAGAGAGTGGGATTGTAGAGGATTCCTAGACTGGAGGTAGAAATAGCTGTTAGAGTATGGTGAGCCGTGTAGGGAAGGTTGGGGAGTGGAATGCACGAGAGCTGGTTGAAAAACTTTCCATAGAACAGTTTTACAGTAAAAAATGCAAATGTCATAAAAATAGAAACATTTCACAGGAACATGTCAAGTTCAATAAAATTTGCAATGGAAAAGGGTTAAAACCATTTCGTCTTTCCTGTTTTGCTTCCGTACTGTTGAAACCTTTCATTTCAATAAGGCATACATTTCATTTTGATTTTATCACTTTAATTTTCTTTTGCTTTTTACTATATTGTAATATATTTTAAGAGTTTAATTATATTTATAAATGTAGTGAGGCGGAGTGGCCTCCCTCCAAGCCAGAGGAGGAGGAACCACCCTCTATGCCCAAGTGGGTGGAGCCAGGACTACCTCACCCCTCCCACCGGAAGGGGATAACAGGGACAGGAAGTATAAAAGGTGGAGTTTCCAGCTCAGTTGGAGCTGAGACACTGAGGGTGGCAGACAGATCTTGCTCGCTCCTGGCTGCTGACTCGGCTGCTGAGCCCAGCAGCGCCCTGCCTGCTGGGGAACTTATGTCTGCAACGGATGTGCAGGGACTGCTGCTGGCCACCTACCCAGATGAGATGGAGGATGCACTGCTGATCCAGGTACACCCCAAAGGGAGGAAGTGGCCCTGGGACAGCAGATTTCAGTCTGGCTGTAGCTCTGCCTGAGGCACAGTCGATGTCTTGCATTTCAAATCCCCGCTGACCCAGTGGTGGACCACTCTGCCTCTGTTAGGACCCTGAGTCAGGGTCCAGTGGAGCAGAGTGGACCCAGGACCCACCTGCCATCCACCCCTGGAGTGGCAGCTTCCCCATTACCAGGCCCAGAGGCCTGCATTTGTTGGTCGTCTGCCGCATCTAGGACACCCAACCCCTGGGGCTTTTGCTCTGTCTCTGCTTCCCGCATCCCCGCATCCAGGGCCCAGAGCTAAATGACTGCTGGATTTCCTCTTGCTCCTGCTGAAGGGACCCCAGGCCATAGCCTATGGTGTTTGCCCAGTTCCTGCTTGAAGAGCCCAGGGACTATAGACTGTTGGCTGTTCAGGCCCTGCCTAAGGGCCAGGGCATACAGACTCCTGGGAGACTCTGTTTAGGTCTACAGGCTGGACCTAATTGCCTATCTGGTGGCTTGGCCCCTTTAGGTGTTAGTATCCTGACTGACCTAACTTGCAAATTCTCCTAGTATTAGGCAGAGATCTTGATGGTGTAGTGAGGCAGTGTGGCCTCCCTCCAACACAAAGGGGGAAGGATGACCACCACTCGACTACAATCTATATTAAATTTATCACCATCCATATATGACATTTAATATTTTATATTAGGTGATCATTTTGACAAGAATAATACAAAATATGTAGTTTTCTGAATCAATATTTTTCAGAATTTCCATTCTATGAAAAATTCAAACTTCTGCCTTTGCGTTCTGATGTGGAACTAAAACCAATTTTGAAATGTTGGAATTTCCCATGGGAAATTCTGTATTCTGACCAGCTCTAGAATAGACACCCACAAATGAAAATGGCAAATTTGTGTTACCATGCACTGGACAACACGTAATCCACATGATACAATCTTTACAGGATGGGAAAAAAGGAGCCTTCAGCAGGGGTTGGGAGTTTGCAGACAACGTATATTTTCTATGAACGATACTGAATTTCACTGAAGGCACTAGCAAACCCAGCCCATTTCCTCTTCAAAGTGATTCAGCTGGGATCCTCATTCATCTGGTTTACAGTGCTCTTCTCGGGCCCTTGGCTTAGGTTGCCGTGCTGACCTATTGCCCCTTGTAGCTGCAGATTTGGTGTTGATGTGCTTACAGTGATGTGCACTGATACAATACAGAAATAAACTTCATGCTGAGAAGCAGGGCTTGAGAAGTGGGTATTAAAGGCTCATGAATGGTGCTGATAATGATCTCACATCCTGGTGTATGCAGGTGAGTAAACCAGGGCTGCCCAGAGGATTCAGGGGGCCTGGGGCAAAGCAATTTTGGGAGCCCCTTCCATAAAAAAAAGTTGCAATACTATAGAATACTATATTCTCGTGGGAAATGACTGCCTGGGAAGGAGTATTGCAGAAAGCAATCTGGGGGTCATGATCTGGGGGTCATAGTGGATCACAAGCTAAATATGAGTCAACAGTGTAACACTGTTGCAAAAAAAGTGAACATCATTCTGGGATGTATTAGCAGGAGTGTTGTAAGCAAGACATGAGAAGTAATTCTTCCACTCTACTCCACGCTGATTAGGCCTCAACTGGAGTATTGTGTCCAGTTCTGGGCGCTACATTTCAGGAAAGATGTGGACAGATTGGAGAAAATCCAGAGAAGAGCAACAAAAATGATTAAGGGTCTTGAAAACATGACATATGAGGAAAGATTGAAAAAATTGAGTTTGTTTAGTCTGGAAAAGAGAAGACTCGGGCGGGGGTGGGTGGGGCAGAGACATGATAGTTTTTAAGTACATAAAAGGTTGTTACAAGGAGGAGAGAGAAAAACTGTTCTTCTTAACCTCTGAGGGTAGGACAAGAAGCAATTGGCTTAAACTGCAGCAAGGGCAGTTTAGGATGGACATTAGGAAAAACTTTCTAACTGTCAGAGTGGTTAAGCATTGGAATAAATTACCTAGGGAGGTTGTGGAGTCTCCATTATTGGGGATTTTTAGGAGCAGGTTGGACAAACACCTGTCAGGGATGGTCTAGATAATACTTAGTCCTGCCTTGAGTGCAGGGGACTGGACTAGATGACCTCTCGAGGTCCCTTCCAGTCCTACAATTCTATGATTCGTTTCAAATTTTTCTTCAATTTTATTATAAAAGGAAAGGTTAAAAAAACTCAAACCCAAAATGAAATGTTTTGTTTTGGGTCAAACAAAATGTTTTATTCAAATTGATTTTTTTTTATTTTTATTTTTTACTTTTCTGGGTGGCCAAATAATAATAATTAAAAAAAAATCTGAGGTCATCCAAAATTAATTTTTTGTGGGGACGAAAGATTGGCCAGCAGACTGAAAAATTAGTTATTTTTCACAGTAAGATAAGGTGAGGTGATATAATTTGCCCAGTGTTTCTCAGTGGCAGAATTCTTGTCTTGCAAGTGCTAGTCGGGTAGTAGGCCACAATGTCTGCCTTAGAGAGAACTCAGAATTCTTAGCCCACAAAAGGAAGAATCCTTCTTTAGTACCTTAGCAAATATGTAGTTACTGAAGAGCTTCGCAGTTGTCACTATGCTCAGTATTGCCAACCCCAAGCATTCAGAAATCATGATTCAGACCAAAAAATGTAATGAGATTGGCTTAAAAGACATAAGATTTGAAAAAAAAATACATTTTGGGTTCTTTTGAATTGCCTTTTAGCTATTGAGCCTTTAGAGGTCTCATTTTTAGGCTTTTCTTTACAATCACGAGGGCTAGAAATGAAAGCTTTTTAGATTAAAGCTGTGATTCTCATGTAATCACATGAGTCCAGGAGCTTGGGCCTTACAAAAAAACTCCAGATATTGTTAGAGTTAACAAAATGCAGACCGTGGCAACTCAGAATTTCAAGGCAGTTGTGGGAATAAAACGTGAATTCTCCTTCTAAAAGCACAATTTCGTACAACTAAGTTTTAGGAGAATCATGGACAACTATAGAGGCTGGTGGTTTGGGGCATACTGCAGTGGTTATGATGGGATGATGTTTTTATTTTGGGTTATATGAACATTGCTTAAATTAGAGTAGTTTTACATTTATTTTCGTACTAAAATCTTCAGGTTTTGTTGGGTTTCACCCTAATTTCAAAACATGTCAACCCTAAAATATACAGGCTGTGCTTCTCATTTATAATACACCCCTTTACGCTGCTCTGTCGGTACGAAGGTGCCTTACAGTGAATGCAAATGTAATAAGGCCACTTTATGCTGTTTTAGGGTGACCAGATGTCCCAATTTTATAGGGACTGTCCCGATATTTGTGGTTTTGTCTTATGTAGGTGCCTATTACCACCCCCACCTCCTGTCCTGATTTTTCACACTTGCTATCTGGTCACCCTGTGCTGTCTGTAAAGGGACTTTAGGATAAAAGAAAATCAACCCTAGATAATGTCAATACATTCTAAATAGGTCCAATGTTTCTGATTCTCACCACCAGGGGGCTGTATGACACATATGTACTAAGCATGCTAGTTCGTTTCACTACAACTAAAGAAAATAGTTCCTTTCCTCTGAACCCTCACTCATTCAATCTTTCCAAACACTCAGCCCTCACCAGCTCCATCTGAGATTCCTGGTTTGCCAGGAATCTGGGAAAACTGACATATGTTCAGCTGCTGATATTTACACGACTGGAATGTTAAAAGAATGGCTGCATGTGCTGTATGAACGCGAATACAGCCAAATCAGTCTGGGCTTAAATAGTTAGTTACTGACATTAATGTCTATTTAGCTGCATTAGAAAAATAAATGGTAACGTATCTTCCTGCCAGAAGGCTGCTTCATATAATATATTGCTCTGTTGATGGGTTTGAATAGCTTCCTAATATTGATTGGTACAGCGGAGAGGATGGAAAAATAACAACATGGCTCTTCAATGGGTTATAAAAGTAGCAAAGGCAGCTCCACCACAGTGTGGAATTGAACTCCTGTCCTCACAAATGATCCTAACAATGTTTTTAAATCACTGGGCCATTTAAGAAAGAGCTGACACGCCAACAAAACAACTAATTTCTTCATCTGCCATATGTCTTCGGCACCACGTGCCCTCCTCAAGAGAACAGGCAGGAGAACTAATCAATTTGGAGCCAGTCCCTCCAGGCTGTGCATTTATATTTTGCCTGGCTAGCACATAGGAAAGATCTGAGATAAAGGCCACAGGGTAAGGTCTGGATGGTTTAATGCCAGGGATCGGCAACCTTTGGCCCATGGCCCACCAGGGTAAGCACCCTGGTGGGTCTAGGGTGACCAGATGTCCTGATTTTACAGGGACAGACCTGGTTTTGGGTATTTTTTCTTATATAGGCTCCTATTACCTCCCACCTCCCGTTCCAATTTTTCACATTTGCTGTTTGGTCACTCTAGGCAGGCCAGGATGGTTTGTTTACCTGTCATGTTTGCAGGTTTGGCCGATTGCGGCTCCCACTGGCCGCAGTTCGCCGCTCCAGGCCAATGGGGGCTACGGGAAGCGGCGTGGGCTGAGGGATGTGCTGGCCGCTGCTTCCCACAGCCCCCATTGGCCTGGAGTGGTGAACCACGGCCAGTGGGAGCCGCAGTCGGCCAAACCTGCGGACACGGCAGGTAAACAAACCAGCCCAGCCCACCAGGGTGCTTACCCTAGCGGGCTGCATGCCAAAGGTTGCTGATCCCTAGTTTAAGCTCTGCATCAGGTATCTACTGCATGGCTGAGCTTGCTGTCAGGCTACCTTGGAGCTTAGCTTGCAAATAAAAGCACTTGGTCTGTTGGCTGCTTTCATGCAAGAAGAGGCCCTTGGAGGACCTAGTGGAAGCTAGGCCTTAAGGCTCCAATTCAACAAAGCACATGCTCATTATATGTTCTTATTGTTATATGCTTCAGCACATGCTTATTACTATCAACTGTGTTTATTAGGGACGTGCCTAAGATCCAGCCAAGAATGGGACCCAGTTGTCCTTGGTGCTGTACAAAGTAGTAGGCAGTCCCTGATCCGAAGCGCTTACAGTCTAAAGAGACCAGATAGACGCAGGGTGGGGGGAGGGGTGGAACACACCGGCTGAGTGAACAATGGGGCAGTGGCAAACGACACGTTAGTGCCACAATTTTGGCAGTGGGGTAGGGTTTCTTAGGAGGGGATCAGCTAATGGGGGAAATAAAGGGCAAGAGGTAACAGTGTGGAGTGAAGCGGAGGTGAGGAGGCTGTGAGGGAGGGGGTGGGCTGGAGCAAACAGCCAACCAATGCAGGGCAGAGGAATTCGGAGAGCACTGTCCAAAGGTCCCTGCTCTGGCTGCTTCTGCCCCTAATGACTGGGATCGCTGGCATGCTCCTCTCTGCAGATTTCCCCCAAGGCCACATGGCAGGGGAGGGGAGGTATTGCCTGATTCCTTGTGCCCCTAAATTGGGGAAGAGAGGTTTCCCCTACACAGCACTGGATTCAAAGGGGTGCTGTGGACAGGGGATACTTAATTGTAACCTACGAGTAATGTCAGAGCCTTGCTGAGAAGGAGACCCAAAGTACACACAAATGAGCTGCATCACAGGCCCTAAAGGGGACAGTGTGGTCTGCTGGCAAGGCCACAACTGGGGGATCTGGATTCTAATCCCAGATCTGCTACTGACTTGCTGTGGAGAAGTCATTTTTCCTCCTACTCCTTGTCTATTTAAACTATAAACTCTTTGGGACACAGACTACCTCTGTAATGCAATGCAGTTCTGAACTCTGAGGGATGCTGTAATATTAACATCCCACAAGGCCTATCATCGCATTTAAGGCCAGAAGGCCCCACCAGATCATCTGATCTGACCTCCTGTACATCACAGGCCACCAGCACCTGCATCCAAAAGCCAGCAACTGAAATTAGACCAAAATGTTACAATCCTCAGGAGATCAGACTGGTATATATGCTGCTGGCAGAGACTGGGAGGGACAGAAGTGCATCAATGCTTGAGGCCTCTGTAATGGCAGGGAATTGATTAATTGAGATATGCCAGCCTCCTAACGTCTTTGCTCTTTGAGTAAAGGAATGTGCATGGTCCGCAACAGGCCAGGATGGCTTTGAAAAAATGTGGGATTGTTTAGAGGTGGAATGAAAAGGTGGGAATTTGAATGAATATATGTGGGGAAAGGATTCTGTTATTTGCTTAGTGTAGTAGGAAGAGAGCCTGAGACATAAGCCCTTGTATCAAAAACCTGGTATGAGGCAGGACCTGCTTACAGAATCAGGCAAGAACAGGGCCGATATTGCAGAAATACACATTTCCTAAAAGTGCCAGTCACAGAGTAGTTACACAAACACATCCCGATATTAAAACATTCCGCAAGAATAACAGGAACACACTGACTCCTCCTAAAAGAGAAGGCCAGGATGACAGTATGTAATAGAGATGTTTTACTCGAACCAACATGAACAATGTTATACGTGATAACTCCCCACTTCAGGGGGCAGTAACGAACTATGCCAGAGGGGCAGTATGTAACTTATTTATATCAGGCTATAAAAATGTATCTCAGAGGGAGTATCTTTGTCTGGTCTAGGGAGGAATGGAAAGTCCTGCCATTCACTGAGCTGGTCCATTGTTATGGGCATACATATATTAGTAGTCCGGTAGAGTCTGTGGGATACTAGTACTGTGCTTTCTCAACAATAAATCTGGTTGGACATCTTCATCTCCTAACGGATCTTGTGGTCATTGGGCAGTTTGCTCGAGGTCTGCTGTGCCAGCTGTCTGCGCAGGGCTGGGGTGGCACACAGAGGGAACGCACACACGCAGCCAAATATCTATCAACATCTAACCACACTTAGCTCCAAGAAGAAAAGATGAAGCGCTTTTTAGCAGGGTCTCATTCTTGGCCAGCACCGATGCTAAACTTCTCTCATTTGTATCATTCCAGTTTTAGTGTTGCATGTGCTGTTTACAGTGCACCGAAGAGCTCATAAAAATCCTCCCATTCTGGACAAAATGATCTGAGCTGTGCCTTCAGCCTCCCATGATCCAGCTGCCAGCTTCTCAGACTTTTGGAAGTTCAGAAGAAGGTGCTTGCATCTTAGCCTAAGAATGCATTATCTGTTATAATGCCTCTGGCTTTAGATTGAGTGAACTTCAAAACGCAAGTGTGCAAACACAAAGTAACACCCTCTTTTTGCATCCAGTTAGGTAAAGCTCTCAGGTGCAGTAGGAATGTTTGCATAGATGGCTCTCTGGGACCAGTTCTGCAGACCAATGGAAATGTTTTGGGCATGCTCCTATGCACTTTTCTTACCCAGCCCGTAAAGTGCAGGAGGTCCAGAGGGACGTAATTTAAACCTCGCAAGTGTGCAATGTATCAACATGATGAAACAGATCATTATGTGCTAATCCCTCAAGTCCAAACTATCTGACCCAACAGTCGGGGAGAAGTAAAAAAAAACTCGCAGCCACTGAGGTAAATAGATGAATGCAGAGGAAAACATGTATTTTTATGTAACACCGCAGTACAGAATGTAGGTGGGAGGGGATGGCAGGGGCACAGCCATTTACCATGGCTATTGCCGTGATGATAGGATCTCTTTCTTTGGCACAGTAATTCAGACGGCTTCCCTCGAGAACACTGATTTCAGGGCTGGACTTATAATTTGCCTTGTAGAAGAACTAGGGCAAGTACTGGCTGAAGATTGATGTGAAAATCAAATCACTCTGTGCACTCTGTGAGTGCGCAGGAAGATATGCTCCTCTCACACCTTGTTAATTCTGCCTCTTCTGGCATCCAGATCTGTTGTAGTATATCGGGCTCTGAAGCATCATTCACCCTTCATGAAAAACTTCTATCTACAGTAGATGCGAAACAGGCATTTAGGCCCTGATTCATGGAAGCATTTTTATCCAGCGTGGATTCATAGCATTTAAGGCCAGAAGGGACAATTCAGTCATCCATTCTGACCTCACAGGTCATTATATTTCACTCAGTTACCCCTGTACTGGGCACAATAAGTCGTGATTGACTGAGGTCTGGTCTACACTACAGACCTATATCGGTATAACTCTGTCTGTCACTCAGGGGTGTGAAAAATCCACTCCCCTGAGTGAGGTAGTTAGATCGACCTCACCCCCGGGCAGACAGCGCTATGTTGGTGGGAGAGCTTCTCCCGCCTCTCAGGGAGGTGGATTAACTAAGTTGACAGGAGAACTCTCTCCCGTCGACTTAGAGCATCTTCATTAAAGCGCTACAGCTGCTCAGCTGCGAGGGTGCAGCTGTGCTGATGCAGCATTTTAAGTGTAGACCTGCCCTGAAACATAAAGTTTGTGTCCCACTGGAGTCAATATCAGCCAAAGTCAATGGGATTTAAGCACAAGGGTTTTTCTGAATCTGAGTCTTGTTGCTCAGCTTCTACAGTGGAGTTCTCTCAGTACCGATTAGATTGAAGTGGGCACAGCCTGGCCCGTGGCACTGCTTGATTCCACCCTATTGTTGTGCTCCCCTGAGCTAGCGTGTCTCATTCCCAGTTATTCATTTCTCCATACTTGCCTAGAGCTGGATGCTGCCAGGGCTTAGTGGTAGGTGCGGAAGAACAGGAGCAGAATGGCTGTGGAGCATTATTCACACTGCTTAACAAGGATACTGTATGGTGCCAATCTCGATGGCTTTCTTTTGTATGCAGACACCTGACAGTGGACGATCACCATCGACTTATCTCACCCTGACCCAGGAGCTATTTGCAATCCAGATAACCTTATTCACATTATTATTATTTGCATTACACTCCTGTGCAGAGCACCTATTAGGATCAGATTCCAGTTATGCTGGGTGCTGGACATTCATGTAGTGCAGAGACAGTCCCTGCTCCAGGTCCTGTTTCCTGTTGAAATCAATGGAACTACTTACAATGCTTCATCTGCTGATGGGGTTCCTTTCAATAGTGTATCCATCTGCAAGTATAATCGCACAGATGCCATACTGTCCTCAGACTTATCAATGAAAATTGTCTATAGTTGAGGTCTATTACTAATATTTCTGTTAATCTACAACACATCGCCCCGCTGACACCAGGGCTCAGCAAACAAACCGATGTGGTACAACTGAAAAGTGCTTTAGTTTTCTCAAGATAAGATGATTCCTAATGTTTATGTTCTGGAGCCCCTGATCACATAAAGTCAATGTGCAGCAGGACGGAGTTTATTCAAAACACAGCAGTACGCATCCATTATTCATATGGATATTCTCAAGTCTCTGTACTAGGTTCCTGTCAAATTGCAAATTGATTTTAGAGTTCTTTTTGTTCCCATTCAAGTACTGAAATTATTGTAAGCCATTCTGTCTTGAGGATTTTATCATTTTATGGTCCCACCTGAATATTGCATTCTGAGAGCATGTCTACACTGCTGTTGGACACCAGCACCTGGCCTATGCCAGCTGACTCTGGCTTGCGGGGCTCAGGCTAAGATGCCATTTAATTTCAGTGTAGACGTTCTGGCTCAGGCTGCAGACCAAGCTCTGGGACCCTCCCATCTTGCAGGGTCCTAAAGCGCGGGCTCCAGGGTGAGCCCAAATGTTACACCGCAATTATACAGCCGCTTCGCCTGTGCCCTGTGAGCTGGAGTCGGCTGGCACAGGCCAACCCTGGGTTTTTAATTGCAGTGTGGACATTCTCTGAACCATCAAATTATTTGGTTTGCCATGGTCCTAAACTTGAGCCAAAGGGAGCCAGGGCATTTTGATAACTATGGCCTCATCTGTGGAATTGGCAGCCTAATGCAATTAGAAGTGCTCTGTTTGTTACATCCTACAAGGCATGGCTAATGTCAGAGAATCAGATACATGGGCTGGAAGGGATCTCGCTAAGTCATCAAGTCCCTCCACCTGCGCTGAGGCAAGAGGAAGTAAATTTAAACTACTCTTGACAGGGGTTTGTCCAACCTGTTCTTACAAACCTCCTGTGATGGGGATTCCATAACCTCCCTTGGAAGCCTCTTCCAGAGCTTAACTAACCTTAAGTTATCTACCTAAATCTCTCTTGCTGCAGATTAAGCCCTTTACTTCTTTTCCTACCTTCAGTGGACATGCAGAACAACTCATTAGTGTCCTCTTAATAACAGCCCGTAACGCATCTGAAGACTGTTAGCAGGTCCTCCCTCAGTCTTCTCTCAAGACTGAACATGCCCAGTTTTTTAAACCTTTCCTCATAGGTTAGGTTTTCTAAACCTTTATCAATTTTTTTTTTTGCTGTCCTCTGGACTCCCTCCACTTTGTCCACATCCTCCCTAAAGTGGTACCCAGAACTGGATATACTAATCCAGCGGAATCCTCACCAGTGCCAAGTAGAGTGGGACAATGATCTCCCGTGTTTTATGTATACAACACTCCTTTTAATATACCCCAGAGTGATATTATCCTTTTTTGCAACTGCATCACATTATGGGCTCATATTCAGTTTATGATCCACAATAACCCCCAGATCCCGTTCAGCAGTACTACTGCCTAGTCAGTTATTCCCCATTTAGTACTGCATTTAATTTTTCCTTCCTAAGTGTAGTACTAAGCACTGGTCTTTATTGAATTTAATCTGGTTGACTTCAGACCAGTTCTCCAATTTATCAAGGTTGTTTTGAATTCGAATCCTGTCCCCCAACGTGCTTGCAACCCCTTCCAGCTTGGTGTCATCTGCAAAGTTTATACGCACACTTTCCACTCCATTATCCAAATGATTAATGAAACACTGAGTAGTGCTGGATTCAGGACAGACCCTACAGGATCCCACTAGCTGCACCCTCCCAGTCTGACAGCGAACTGTTGATTACTTTTTGAGTACAGTCTTTCAAGCAGTTGTACAGTTGCCTTATAGTAATTTCATTTAGAACAAATTTCCTAGTTTGCTTATGAGAATGTCATGTGAACAATGTCAAAAATCTTACTAAAATCAAGATACAACAAACCTACTGCTTCCCCCTATCCACTAGGCCAGTAACCCTGTCAAAGAATATGTTTGTTAATAAACTTATAGTTAGAGGCACAAATTCTGGATCTAGATTTAGATCCAAAACTCACAGAGTTTATGAGTATTTGGAAATAGGATATTGCTCATACCGTTAGAGAGGCACTCAAATATCTTGATGATGGGGACTGGGGAAGAACGTATGATAGATAAATAGATATTCAAAGAAAGTGCCAATCACAACATCTAGGTCTGGATCCAGACCCAGACTTTTTCAAGGTTTGGACCCGCTTGGTTCAGGGCTCAGAGGGGTAGCCATATTAGTCTGGATCTGTAAAAGCAGCAAAGAGTCCTGTGGCACCTTATAGACTAACACGTTTTGGAGCATGAGCTTTCGTGGGTGAATACCCACTTCGTCAGATGCAACAGGCCATCTTTCTTGATAATTCTACAATGGTTAATTACCCTGAACTTTTGAAGGACTTTTTATCTATACAAGTTGTCTTTATTCTTGTGTAGCAGCTAAGCTCAAAGAGAGTCAAACAGGAACTGTTATCTTTTTTTAGGTCAGTAACTAGTGGGCAACGTAATCACAAACATCTGATTCCTTTCAACAGAGAATATACATTAACCAATCCATGACAGCAGCTAGTTTTCTTTGGCTCTCCTGACTCTGAAAGGCTTCTTCTGATGTCCCCTGGAGTCAATGAGAGCCGTTCAATTGAATTTAATGGGCACTGAATTGAGCCCATAGATCACTGGCACTGTAGCTTAGCTGGCTAAAGCAGTTACCTTTTGAAGAATGAGGGTTAAAGTCCTAGAGTTGCCCTTCTTAGGGATTCATATACCAAGGTGCTGAACATGGTGTAAAAATCTGAATAGAACAGAACAGAGCTGGCAGCTTAGCATGAGTCACTGAAATCTTGTTCTGCACTCACAAGCAAAACACATATTAAATCACAAAGCAAAGCTATCGTTGGCAATATAAAGCGCCTGAAAAACATGGCTGAAAGTTGTTTTAGAAGCATTACCATTTACCAATTGTACTTATTTATTTAAGATAAAGAAATGGGAATCTATAGGCCTCTTGGCATTTTTATTCAGCACGCTGTCATGTGTGTTAACAAATACTTATTCTATTCATTTTTCCTCTCCACCAGAGAAAACATAAATGATGCATGGCCATTAGCTTTTCAGATGAGAGGTGCTTGCTGCTGAACCACATAAGGATTGCTCTTGTTTTCCATCCATGAAGGTTGTAGTTCCAGCTTAGGTTTTTTTTATGCTGCTGCTTGCACTTCTAATGTGTGTCCCTTGGATTTATGTGGATCTCAGTGAGCAACTGCACTGAAGTATCTCATAAGCTTCTATTTTTTCATTTTATATTTACTATCAGTAATTACACGCTGTGCATATAACAGAGGATCTAAAATCAATTGTGCACTTTATATTATACTGGACACTTATAATTTCTATATCGACCTATCTCATGGAGTGAATTTAATTGGCATTTCATGCATAAGTAAAAGTATTTTTTGGGGGATGCAAGAGTAATCTGTTAGTGACAGTTACATATACTATCTCAATGCTAGGTGATGCTTTGACCTGAAACAATAAGGAAATATGGAATGATTGATGTTGCACTTTACTGTATCCTTGGAGAACTGACCTGCAGCCTAAATTTGTTACTTCCACTTCCTACATTATGAGTCCCAGAGCAACACATTCTCAAATGCTGTTATGCAATCAAATTTGGCTGCACAGCTTATAAAACAAGAATCCCACTAGAATCATAGAATATCAGGGTTGGAAGGGACCTCAGGAGGTCATCTAGTCCAATCCCCTGCTCAAAGCAGGACCAACACCAACTAAATCATCCCTGCCAAGGCTTTGTCAATCCAGGTCTTAAAAACCTCTAAGGATGGAGATTCCACCACCTTGCTAGGTAACCCATTCCAGTGCTTCACCACCCTCCTAGTGAAATAGTGTTTCCTAATATCCAACCTAGACCTCCCCCACTGCAACTTGAGACCATTACTCCTTGTTCTGTCATCTGCCACCACTGAGAACAGCCAAGATCCATCCTCTTTGGAACCCTCCTTCAAGACATTGAAGGCTGCTATCAAATCCCCCCTCACTCTTCTCTTCTGCAGACTAAGTAACCCCAGTTCCCTCAGCCTCTCCTCGTAAGTCATGTGTCCCAGACCCCTAATCATTTTCATTGCATTGCAGGGGTACAATCTTCCGGAAGAAAAGTCTATTTCTATTTTCTTTTTTTAAGGCTGAAGTGGACTCCTAGACACTGACACTACATCACCAATACTCATTTCTTATAAAACTGGTGAGTAATAAGAAAGATAATCCACTAGCACTGCATGCTAAGGCTATTGATGCAAGAAGTTTCCATCACTGACACATGGTATAGCAAGGCTGGAGAAGATGGTCGGTCTTGTGGCTAAAGCAGTAGGCTGGAAATCAGAAGATCTAGGTTTAACACCTGGCTGTGCCACAGACTTTCTTGGTAACCTTGGACAAGTCATGGCATCTCTCTGCATTCATCTCATCTGCAAAATAGTATTAATACTTCCTTTGTCCACCTTGTCTCTTTAGATTGTAAATTCTTCAGGGCATTGACTGTCTCTTACTCTGAGGAGATGTCTACACTCATGGCAGTGTATCGAGCACAGACACTGCATGCCCAGCTAGCAGTGTTAATGGTGATGCATGGCTTACCAGAGGGCCAGAGGGTTGGGGCCAGAGGGTTGAGGCCAGCCCTGCCCACAGGAGCTCTTAACCTAGCTACTGCCTCTCGAGAGTGTGGATTTACCACAGCAATGGAAAAACCCCTTCTGTCGCTGTAGTAAATGTCTACACTACAGAGGCATGGCTGCAGTGCTACAGTTGTGCTGGTGTAGCGCTTGTAGTGTAGACATGCCCCCGGAAGATCCTTTGTGTCAAGTGGCAAGATCACCACACTAATGCCAGCATCCTCGCTGAAGCCAATGTCACCAGCACTGAAGCAATTATCCTCCTGCACCAACTTTCCTTGGCTGGACATTGTGTGCGGATGTGAGAATCTCACCTCACAAAACAAGTCCTCCACTCTCAGCTCACCCATGGTCAGAGATCCCATGGTGGTCAGAGGAAACTCTGCAAAGACACTCACAGAAAGGGTATCTTAAGAAAGCTTATGTGGACATCACAAGCTGGGAGGAGCAAGCCACCAACCGACCCCAGTGCACCATATCTTCCGTTAGGCAGTGGCCTGCTTCAAGGAGAAGTGTCTTGCCGTTGAAGCTGAAAAGAGAGAGAGGAGGAAGAAAAAAGAAACAACTTTCTCCCAGCAGACCGCTTGCCTGCCACAAAATGTCTGTACCTACTGTGGATGGATTTGTAGTTCCGGGATCGGACTCCTGAGTCATCTCCAGAGTTACCAGGTTTGCCTGTTACTTTGGGGTATGCTCATTTATTAGGGTTACTCTTCTGGGGGGTGGGTTCTGTACTTCTATCGATGTACTGCTTGTGTCACTTGTGTTCTCATATGGAACTCTACTTCTTCCTGCTTCAAGTTCCCTCCCAATGGAGCTATTCTGCAGCACCTAGATTCCCCAGGGCTGGGTTCTTCCAGCCCCAGAATTAGATGAACACAAACACACACATATTAAGAGAGTGTGTCTGAGAGGACCGGGTTAATAAGCACTCCCAAGCTGATCCCTTATATGACCCTGGACTCAGTGGGCTGGGTCAAGCAGCACCTCCAGGCTGTCACTCTCATATGCCATGGGCACTGCACCGGAATAGAGTATGCCTGAGCAGGCTGGGTTGAGCACCACTTTCAATCCACCACCCTCATATGCCTGTGGACTCAGCAGACTGGGTCAAGCAGAACTTCCAAACTGCCACCCTCATATATCCAAGGTTCAGCACGTTTCTATCTCCACCTTCATGTTACACTTGTTCTGCTAGTAACCCACTTGATGAGCAAACCCCGCAGCAATTTTGTGTGCTGCAGGGATCTTTTAGCTTATGTATGAGGCGCGTTGCTGCAGACTGAATGAGGAAACCAAAAAAACACGCATGCGGGAGAGAGAGAGAGAGAGAGAGAAGCAACCAGCTTAATCATGAAAGTTATTAATTGCCAGGTAATAACCATAGAGGAACCAACCAAACAAAACAGTTATAATATTAAAGCTAACTTAAATTTGATTATAAAAGTCAGGTTTAGAAAACTATAACTGATCACACAAGTCAGGGTCACAAAGCTATACCTAGAGAGTGAGAGCTGGGTTCTCACCACTTTGTGAAGCTTGAATGAATTGTGGGTCCCAGGTGGTGGTGGCTGAGGGTCCGGAGTGCTGGCGACAGGCAAAACCCCCAGCACGAATAGCCAGGAGAAGATGAAGTCTCAATGGAACAGATGCAGATTTTGGATCCAGGCATCAGAGCACTTGCTTGAGCAGGGTAGGGGTTTTTGTAGAGAAACAGTGGTTCAAGGGAGAACATTAGATTTGTTTATATGTAAACTGATGGCTCAAGGGAGTATACCAAAGTTGTTTTGTTCTGGCTAAACAGTGGGAACTGATTATACCTGGCTATGGGCAGTGTTCCTTGCAGGGAGCTCACAATGCAATTAAGGAGTGTCACTATTTTGGATACCAGTAAAGAATTTATTACTAGAATTGGTCTGATAACTGCTGAGCTGGGTGTGTGCAGGCATGGGTTCATTAACAGCTGGAGCAGAGTTCCCCCATCATGCAGTGCTTCCCTGCTTTTCTGGTCCCAGAGTTCAGTGCGGTTCTTGACTTGGAATCTCTGTTCTCTGTTCTGAATGCTAATGGAGATGCCTCCTTGTCCCAGCTTCGATGCAAATGAAGCTAGGGGAGTTTCCCTAATCCTGTCACCCTTGTCTGGAGGGGTTTAGGTGTGTCTCCCACCGCCTTTTCATTGCCTTTTGTAAGTCTTTCTTCTGATCAGTTTTGGTTCAAGCAGAGGCGAGGGGCAGGAGGAAGGTCTTTCGTGAGTCAGACAGGCTGGGTACTGTGCCCTGGTTTCCCAAGAACACAGAGCTGACAGGTAGCACAGGACCCCTATGTAAATCCGTGGTAGAGTTCATCCTCAAATCAAGGGTTTGCCAGTCATCATCAATCATTCCCTTACAGGCTAAGGGAATAGTCAGCCTCTTCAGAGATGTCATTTTCCAATGACAATTCAGAATGCTAACATTTCCATTGCTACAAGGCAGGAGAACAGAGAGAGAGAGACATTCCTTCATAGGGGATGGGCAGGGGGATGAATGAGGGGTCAGGTCCCTGCCTAGATTTCTGCTTGGCCTGCCAGGGAGGAGGGAGAGGGCTCTGTCCTTCTCTCTCTGTGCCTGCCCCCTGTCACCCTCTGTCCCTGTCCTTGGCAGCCAGATCCAGGTGGTGAGCGGAGGGGGTGGGACCAGCCACTTCTCACACCGGCTGCTTCGGGTCACTGCTCTGTACTGACTGCGAGAGTCCGGCTTGGGAGGGAGTGGCAGTGGGCCACCCCGGCCTGGCTGCTGGGGAGAAGGGCCGAGTAAGCTGGAGTCCCCTCTCCTGCCCCCCAGCATATTTCTGGTTCACTTGGCTCCTGTTCCTGGCAGCTGGGCCTGGGAGGGGAGCGGGCTGCTGCCACCATCACCCAGACCCAGAGCAGCCAGCATCAGCCAGTGTGAAAAGTGGCTTTGTCCTGTTCAGCCCCTGTTCCTGGCAGCCAGGCCTGGGTGGGGAACATGTTACAGGGGAAGCGCAGCAGGGGAACACAAGAGGACACCCCTCATGCAGGTCACGCTGGTGGGGTGGGGAAAGCGAGGTGACTAGGCACAAAGTGGAGTGGTTGCTGGGCAGAGGAGACAAGTGGAGCAGTCGTGCCATCCCCTTTAAATTGTGCCCCCCCAATATCAGGAGGCACAAGTTTTCTTCTGGTCCCCACCTTGCCCCTCCCAGTCACACTCACCCCTCATCTGCTCTTATCCCTCCCATCCCCCACACAGTCACACTCACCCCTCATAATTATATGGAGATATACTTGTCTCATAGAGCTGGAAGGGACCCCAAAAGGTCATGGAGTCCAGCCTCCTCTGATAGAGCCAAATATGAATTTTCTCCCTTGATCCCATTGTGGCTCTTTCAAGGACTGAACTCACAACCCTGGGTTTAGCAGGCCCATGCTCAAGCCACTGAGCTACCCCTCCCCATCATAATCATACTCACCCCTCATCTGCCCTTACCCCTCCCAGTCACACTCACCCTTATCCACCCTTATCCCTCCCATCTTCCCTCACATTCACAGTCACCCCCTTTTGAAAATGGGTCTTAGGCTCCTAAGTCACTTAGGCACTTTTGAAAATTTGTTCCTAAGCTCTTTTGGACAGGTCACTCATGTAGAGTCATTGCTTGAGTAGGGTGAATCGGGGTGACCGGTCTGGGTCCCGCACTTTGGAGGCACTCGCGGACCAGTGAGATTGGCCAGTGCGGTCGGTCCCAGAAGAGACGAATCCGTCACTTCCCCCCAAGACCCGCAACTCCCTAGGGACGGCCCTGATGCATGTAGGTCCAATTGGACCTCGAGCTCAGCTGGGGCTTCTGCATGCTAATGTAATGCAAAAATAATAGCTACAACCAATACACTGTGAGTGAGAATGTCACAATCTGGCTCTGTATTGTTAGTGCTCAGATAGTCACAGCATGCATCTCAGAGTATGACAAATGCCTTGTTACTTAGCTAGCCAAGCTGGCATTTGGCTCACTCCACCACGAGGTTCCTGACGAGCAGATGCTGCACAGGTTCACTCCCTTTGTTAGAAAGCTCCTACACTTGCTGCCCTTTGGAAGAAATTGCTTTAAGATTATTCATAGAGCCCCTTCAGAGGGTTTTGTTTCAATGCTAATTTGAAAAGGCTGATGATGGGTTCTACAGATCCCAGCTCTGTTGCCTGAAGTGCCATTTCTGTACTTGTTGCTGTACATAGAAAAGCACAGAGAATATAAACGCATGGACAATACATTCCACACAAGCCATTCCACCCCAGCACGGGGCTTTAAAAATTCAGCAACGTTTTATTTTAAAGCTACTTCTGCTTTGACACATATTAAATTTGGAGCTGCTGGTTTCCAGCTGCCTTTGATCATGAAATTTTCTCCCAGTCAGTGGTGGTGGGGGTGGGAATGTCATTGTATTTAAAGTGCTGCAAATTGCATCATCTGAATAAAGTGCCAACACATGTAATGTTATTTCTGCCTTTGGAAAGTATCTTTCCCTGTCTGACGTCCCTCTGACTAAGCTGGATACAAACTTAAAGCCGGCTATAATCTTCCTCCTGCGCTGGGTGTGTGGAGATTAACAAGGCAACAAAACCAGTCCAGTGATGTCTGGCCAGGGCTCAGAAACCTTTTGGGTGCCATGCCAACCGTCTTCTCTGCTTCCCACGGGTCTTTAGAGAGAAAGCTAATTTTGGTGTGTGCACCACAAAAAAACCAATCCTGGAGGGAAACTTGAGCAAAGTACCATGGCCTGGGGAACTGTGCTGGCCAGTCCCTGGGCTGCCTGCTTCAAACATTTGCAGCTTAAGATTGGGAAAATCAACATAGCAGAGACTGGTAGAGTCAAACTGGCTTCTACTGGCAGCATATGACAGAGAGAAAGGGCTGGCCGTATTGCAGCCTTGTATTTGTAGATCTGCTTGGTGGTGTTTAAAGACAAAAGTAACAGGACGATAGGGAAAGCGATGTTTAGGATTGAACGTGAATAGGCTACAGATGAGTAAAGGTGGGCACAGAGCATGGAGTGGAGTGACTTGCCCACAGAGCCAGGGCTAAACCCCATGACTTCCTGCATGCCCAGCTAGAGCCAGCATCAGACCATCCTTTGTAGCATTCACTGCCCTCTATTGATGCAGTCAGAATTTATTTTGTAGTGACTGCTAGTGAAGGACCCCCTCCAAGGAGAGTCAGCCTGGAGACAGGGTACATCAAGGGGAATTAGGTCCAGAATTTAGAGAAGAATTAGGCTCAAGTTGTTAAGAATTCAGGACTATCAACGTAATACCTTTCACTGCCATTAAGCATCCAGCTCAAAATAATAATGCACACAGCATATAGCTATAGAAGGGTGATGTTTGCTTTTTTTGACTTATCAAACCACTATGATTAGAGATGAAGGAGAAGATTTGCCATGTAGTTGTAGCCATGTTGTCTGTCTCACCAACAATAAAAGACATTCCCTCATCCACCTTGTCTCTCTGAGGAAAACAGAAGCCTTAGGAAGGACAGAGATTGCAAATTCCACTCTAGACTTTTCTACTGAGAAAAGGTACCCATAGAACACAACTGATCTTTGGGGGGCTGGATCCAGACTTCACAGCTTGGATCTGTATTTTACTGCAAAGCGAATATGAGATCTAAAGGGACTCAAACACTTATGTGACTAGAACGACTGAATCAAGGGGAGCAGCAGGAGCTCAGCACCTCTGAAAACTGGGCTGTTTAGTTGGGAGTCCAGCTCCTTCTCTCCTTGGATGGTCTTGCAGTGAACGTGTGGTGAGGTGGGATTCAGTTCTTAGTTCTGCCACATTCCTCTGGGACCCTGGGCAAGCGGCTTAACCTCTCTGTGCCCCAGTTCTCCAGGTGTAAACTTGGGATAATAATAATTCGTTTCTCCCACGCTTTGTTTGATTTATGTCTTTAGATTGTAAAGTCTTTGGGGCAGGGCCTGTCTCTTTCGATGTGCATGTCCAGCACCTGGCAGAATGAGGCTCTGATCTCAGTTTGGGCCTATAATCATTACTGCAAGAAAAATGTAATTAATAATAATTTAAGTCATTGGTAGTTATGCCATTGACTTCAAAGGAAGATGCATCAGGTCCTAGCTTAAATTAGTGGAACTGACTGGTGCCTGTTCCACAGAGGAAATGAATATTACACTCTCCCTCCCCCACAGCTGGATACCTTTAACTCAAGCTATAGTAGCTTGTGATTTTTCCTCTGGAGATCCCCTGTTCGGTTCATGGGGTCAGCCAAGATGGAGGCCATCCCATTAGCATGGTGCTTTGAAGGTGAAAAGTGCCAAGTGTTACTGTAGAAGAAATGCTGGGCTACGTGCATATATTCCTATATGACTTCTGGATTTTTTTCATCTGCTTTGTAATGAATCAAATTAACACAGTGCAGTTCAAATCGGTAAAGAAAGAACATGCCATATCTGTCTGGAAAAACAAACCAAGACTGCATGCCGTGGCCACAATAATTTTTTTCTAAAATTATAAAGATGTTTCTGTATTGGACTCTCAGTGCTGATGACACCAAAAATAGCATTCTGACGAGACCTAGCTATAATAAATTTCACACCAAGAAGCTTTGAGTGCAATATTTTCACAGCTGACATACAATTTCGCGTCTGCTTCTGCCACACAATGACTTACACTGGGACTTACACTCATCAGTCCTGATACAATTCGCTTCCATTTCTGGGTGGAAGTGGGTCGAATACCTGTGACAGGCTGATTTGGAATTGCTTCTATGGTCCAGGATGACATGCAGCCTCTGGCTTGATTTATGCAGTAGGTTGTGGTAGCTTGTTTATAACATAATGTCATCCAAAGTGATTTCACTTGCATCTTATACAGAGCATTCATTCTCAAAAGCACTGGAAGCACTTTTCTGGCCCACAGGAGCACATCTGGACAATACCTTATCTCTTACTGTGTTCTCCCCACTGCCACACAACTGTCAATAGATCACTAGATAGATATGAAGGGCTTGGTGCTAAAAACACCACAAATTCCATTGACTCTTAATGCAAAACAGAATTTTAGTCCACATACAGATGCTTCACACCAGAGGTTCCTGCACTGAGAGAAGATTAAAGTCTGGATCCATATATGCGTGGATGAAAGCCCTGAGCTGGAAGGGCATTCAGAAACCAACAGATTTTGTGAATTGTTGTTCTAAAGAGATTTCCACCCCAGATTTTCTTGGGATTTTTGTTTTTGTTTAAGATAAAAGATGTTGAATGGGGTTCAGATAAACCAGGGGTAGGCAACCTATGGCACGTGTGCCGAAGGCGGCACACAAGCTGATTTTCAGTGTACTCACACCGTCCAGGTTCTGGCCACTGCTCTGGGGGGCTCTGCATTTTAATTTAATTTTAAAAGAAGCTTCTTAAACATTTTGAAACCTTATTTACTTTGTATACAACAATAGTTTAGTTATATATTATAGACGTATAGAAAGAGACCTTCTAAAAATGTTAAAATGTATTACCGGCATGCAAAACCATAAATTAGAGTGAATAAATGAAGACTCGGCACACCACTTCTGAAAGGTTGCCGACCCCGAGATAAACCTTTGAGCTTGCTGTTTATCTGATTTGAAGCTTTTGTGTGTCACAGATTATTAATCAGTTTTAAAAGAGAGAGATTTCAAGTAACATACAGTCATTTTCAAACTATTATTTTTAGGAGATGATTACCATGCTGTCTGTATGCAATGAGTGAACCTATGCTTTCACCTGGGATGGTTTTTGTTGTAGGTTAGAGGAAAATAAGCAAAACAGAGAAGGGAAACATAGAGATTCGCCTGGAAGGAGCACTGTTTGTGTCTCTCCACTATAACATACTGCATTGCTTTGCCTCACAACATGCAGCGACCTGTGCAAACAGTAGACTCTTAATTGTAGAAGTTAAAGAATAATACCAAACTACAAACTGACACTACACTTTGGCCTTGATCCTACAAGTGATAAGGTGTGTAAAGACTTGCATTCCACATAAGTACAGGTGGAGATTACATCTGGGTGCAAGTGAGGTTAAACAATAGATATGGGGTGAAATCCTGCTCCACTGGGGTCAACTGAGCCAAGATTTCATCCATTGTCTGAGAATTTATAAATCTCTATTCACTTGTGTACTATCTCCCTCAGTTACAAATGCACAGGTTACAGAAATAGATAGGGTTCTCAGGCAACATGGTGGAAATACATAGTGTGAGTGGAGAATGGGTGTGTCACAAGAGATATGCATTTACACCTAACCCTTCATCGTGCAAATGAGGTTCTGAGCTACACACTCCCTTTTAGGCCTTGCTGTGGGGCAGGAGCTAATTGACAGTGACACATCAATGCTTTCATTAAGGCAGGATCACAGTCTCTGCTTGGTGTACTATGGGTAATTCCCTGCACCTGTGCTTTGCGGGATCAATGTCTCTATCAATGGAGACAGTAGCATTCTTTCCACACTGTTTCCCAGCTCACTCCCTGTGCCCAATTTAACCTTTAGTTGAATAGGAGAAATTAGCCAGGTTCCCGGTGCCCAGTCTTGGAGAGATTAAAATCTGAGCCAATTAATAAGAAAACCCTTTTTCGGTTCCTGACCGTGCATTATACAAGGTCAGTGCTAGTTCTCTCACACAGCCTCTAACTGCCCTGATTAGCTCCTAGCTAGTGACATGAGTCTTTTTCTTTTTTTAATTAAAAATGGGAAAAGCAAATTTAGAAAGAGGAAAAAAAGGTAAAACTCGCTCTGTCTGTCTGAATTTAATATTGGTGAAACATGAAAGATCAACAGTCTTGTAAAAATCCTGGGTCTACAGAATGGGCAATGGCATAGTAAATTATACTCCTGCTAGCTTTCCTCATGATCCTCCCCCAATATGTGGGAAACATGCATTAACCCTGCTTATTTGTTTATTTGTATCACAGTAATGCCTAGATGCCCCAACTGAGATTGGGGTCCCATTGTGCTAGGTGTTGTACATACCAGTGGTAAAGTCAGACTCTGCCTCACACATAGAACAATCCAAACAGGCAAAGGATTAGGCAAAAATAATCATTTTCATCCCCATTTTACAGATATGGAACTGTGGCCCAGAGAGATCAAATGACTTGCCCAAGATCATACAGGAAAATCCCAAAGCTAGGACTTGACCCTATGACTCTGGAATCTAAATACTGTACCTTAACTAGAAGACCAGCTTTCCTCACTCATGTGGAGGGGCACTGCGTACAAAACTAGTGGCAGGGAGGAGGTGTAAGAATGTATAAAACCAGCAGCTGCGTTGAGGAAAGACATCAACTGTATAATAAAACATTAGGGGACTTGTCTCTCTTCTTCCCCTCACCCAGTGCTTACCTTCTGCCTAGAGGGACCATCTTTAGTAATAACTTCCTAATTCAGACTCCACAACCCATTTAGTCCTTGATTCTCTGCAGATATAGCCAAGTTCTCTAGGTGAGGGTGTTTTTGTGATGGGTACACTTCTCACATAGGGAGTCATCACAGACCTGTAACTCATTACCTATGCCTGTTCCTGAATAACTTACATCTGTCTTGCCTGGAGAACCATTTTTAATTGTTTCCCAGCCACAACTAGTATATTTACTAATCAATCTTCGTTTATATTTGCTGATCTGTATTTGCTTCCAGACTAATATTTTTACTTATATTGTGCTGTCATTATTATTAATAATAATCATTATTTGAGCAAGATTATTCCCATTAGATATATATGTAATTTCCAAATGAGATATGAAGCTAAAAATATCAGCTTCATCAGTTTCTATAATTTATTGTGAAACCTACGCAATGGAGCAGGAACCTATTAGTTCAAATTAAAATATAGGACCCATATTCCAGCATCTTTCTTGAGCATAAAACGCCTGTTATTGAATGTCATGAAACTGAGCTGAATAATAACTGGATCATTTTAAGAATAGGTTGCTCTTTGTTATGATATGTGGAATCACACTTCTTCTTGAACTGATGATGGTTTTTTAAAAAAGAAAATAGCTACAACTACAGAAGTAAGCAAACAGGTTTCCACACAGCTCCAGTTCCAGCTGTGTCTCCTGTTATATACCACACTCCGCAACACCCTCTCTGGAACTCCAAACAGCACACAGAGGCATCTAGCGGTTGGATGATATATTACAAGTAAACCTATAATTAAAGTCTCTGCCTTGGTCTACACTACAGAATAACTTCAGGATAACTATGTCACTCAGGGGTGTGAATAATCCAAACTCAGGAGTAATGTAGTTATACTGACCTAAGTGCAGGTGAAGACAGCGCTATGTTGGCAGAAGAAGACATAGTTATCACTTCTTGCGGAAGTGAATTAACTAAGCCGATGGTAGAAGCTCTCTCCCGTTGGCTTAGAGCATCTTCCTTAAAGCAAAAACAACAAGGAGTCTGGTGGCACCTTAAAGTCTAACAGATTTATCTGGGCATAAGTTTTCGTGGGTAGAAAACCTCACTTCTTCAGATGCTTCATTAAAGCAGCTGCACTGATGCAATGTTTTAAGACTAGACCTGCCCTCTAGCTGGTCTGAAGGCAAGGACCAAATAGAGGCTCCAACTTGTGCAAAATACAGTGGCTTTAAGCAGGGAAACCTCTGAGGGCATAGGCATTCTCCATTTGATTCTGGGTCCTAACCTTTACGGCTTTCAATGGGTTAGAGACTAATTATCTCAGAGACCACTTTTCTATTCATGATTCACTGAGGGTATGTCTACACTACGGGATTATTCCGATTTTACAGAAACTGTTTTTTAAAAACAGATTGTATAAAGTCGAATGCACACGGCCACACTAAGCACATTAATTCGGTGGTGTGCATCCATGTACCGAGGCTAGCGTCGATTTCCGGAGCGTTACACCATGAGTAGCTATCCCATAATTCCCACAGTCTCCCTCATCCATTGGAATTCTGGGTTGAGATCACAGTGCATGATGGATCAAAAACAGTGTCGTGGGTGATTCTGGGTAAATGTTGTCACTCAATCCTTCCTCCGTGAAAGCAATGGCAGACAATCATTTTGCGCCCTTTTTCTCTGGATTGCCCTGGCAGATGCCATAGCATGGTCACCATGGAGCCTGTTTAGCCTTTTTTCACTGTCACCATATGTGTACTGGATGCTGCTGACAGACGCGGTACTGCAGTGCTACACAGCAGCATTCATTTGCCTTTGCAAGGTAGCAGAGACGGTTACCAGCCCTGTTGCACCGTCTGCTGCTTTGGAAATTGGCGATGATGGTTACCAGTCATATTGTACCGTCTGCTGCTGTCATGGGTGCTCCTGGCAGGCCTCGCTGAAGTCGGCCAGGGGCGCATGGACAAAAATGGGAATGACTTCTTTATGTGTTTTCTAAAAATAGTCAGTCCTGCCTAGAATATAGGGCAAGTCTACCAGAGAAGCAGAGAGCACACCCGCTCCGGGTCAGAGCCCCAGAGATCCCGTAGAAATGATGGGCTGCATGCTATTCTAGGGGGTGCCCCTGCAACAACCCCACCCATTGCTTCCCTCCTCCCACACCCCTCCTGGGCTATCGTGGCAGTTATCCCCCCGTTCGTGTGATGAAGTAATAAAGAACGCAGGAATAAGAAACATTGACTTTTTAATGAGATAAAATGAGGGGGAGGCAGCCTCCAGGTGCTATGATATTCCAGGCAGGACATCTCCATTATTCATTAAAGGGTGGGAAGGAGAGGAGCACAGCCTCCAGCTGCTATGATGAGGACAGTTACCAGCCCTATTGCACCATCTGCCAGGACTGAGTCTCCAGGACACAAAGCTTAAAGAAGGGAATGACGGGAGTCATTCCCATTCTTGCCCAGGCGCCCCTGGCCGACCTCACTGAGGCCAGCCAGGAGCACTCATAGGATGATGATGAGGACGGCTATCAGTCATATTGTACCATACCATCTGCCACCGGGGAGGGGATGGGAGAGGATGCTGCTATTTAGCGCTGCAGCACCCCGTCTACCAGCAGCATCCAGTAGACAAACGGTGCCATTGAAAAGAGGCGAGAAACTATTTTTTCCCCTTTTCTTTGAGGGGCGGAGGGGGGGTAAATTGACGACATATTCCCTGAACTACTGGCGACAATGTTTTTGACCCTTCAGGCATTGGGAGCTCAGCCAAGAATGCAAATGCTTTTCAGAGACTGCAAAAACTGTGGGACAGCTTGAGTCCTCAGTCCCTCCTCCCTCCCTCCATAAGCGTCCAATTGATTCTTTGGCTTTCCATTACACTTGTCACACAGCACTGTGTTGAGTCCCTACTGTGGCCTCTGTCTTTTATAGCCTGGAGATTTTTTCAAATGCTTTGGCATTTCATCTTCTGGAACGGAGCTCTGATAGAACAGATTTGTCTCCCCATACGGTGATCAGATCCAGTATCTCCCGTACGGTCCATGCTGGAGTTCTTTTGGGATTTGGGACTGCATGGCCACCCGTGCTGATCAGCGCTCCACGCTGGGCAAACAGGAAATGAAATTCAAAAGTTCGCGAGGCTTTTCCTGTCTACCTGGCCAGTGCATCTGAGTTCAGATCGCTTTCCAGAGCGGTCACAATGGTGCACTGTGGGATACCGCCTGGAGGCCAATACCATCGAATTGTGGCCAAACTAACCCTAATCCGACATGGCAATACCGATTTCAGCGCTACTCCCCTCATCGGGGAGGAGTACAGAAATCGGTTTTAAGAGCCCTTTATATCGATATAAAGGGCTTCATTGTGTGGACGGGTGCAGGGTTAAATCGGTTTAATGCTGCTAAATTTGGTATAAACGCATAGTGTAGACCAGGCTTTCGACAGCCATGCTTGGCTCCATTAGACAGAATATATTATGCAAGTCTCAATACAATTTTGTTGCCCACATCAATGTGGGTATTAACATTTATATTGCAGTAGCACCTAAAGGCCACAATCAAGTCAGGGCTCATTGTGCCAGGTGCTGTACAAACATAATAATACATTTTAGTCCCTGCCCCCAAAGAGCTTACAATTGAAAAGGTAAAATAAAACTGTCCAACAAGACAACTAACAGGCTAGAACGCAGTTCTGGGGAGATATAATTATAACCACCATAGCTAACCAGCTAACTGGAACTGCCTGTGTTGGTATCAAAGATCTAAATACCATAGACTTGGGTTAAACTAGTGACCAGGTATGCGATAGTCTTGGGCATACATAAAACCTCCAAGGCTTTGAGTTGTCATTCATATCTGTGCTCTCAGCCTGGGTAGGGTTAACCTGATGACCCATCCTCTCCCCTCCCTTTGCTTTCAAATGTGCGCTTAATATTTTACATCAATTGACCAAAAGCAAGCTTAATATGTTTCCTTCCCCAACTGGTGTAGTGTGAAGTTTCATTCGATGTTCAGTTAGTCAAATGTGCACTTCATCCATATGCAGTCACCACAGGCATTTGCTACGTCTGGCCCAAAACAACATGAGGACTCTGATTGTCTAGAGCATCTTTTAGCCTTGTAGCAGTTTTTTTCTTTGCATAGGAAGCTCAGATAAGTCACTAGACAAATTGGTTAATTAAAACACAATCTCTAGATACATGGGAACGGAGAGTTAGGCTTGCTGTGTTACTTCTGATTGTTAGTTTAATAAACCACAAAAGATGATATAATTGTATTTCCTGGAAGGTGTGGAGGTGAACTGATTTTTTTTAAAGCAGATTTCTACAGGAATAGCACAGCAGAAATACTAATGTTGTTACATTTTAAAGTAAACTCATCCCTATTAGCTCAGTCTCTGTGGCACTGCACTTGGCTAGAAGAATCCCATCTGCTACAGAGCTAGATAATCACTTGCCAGCATGTTTTGATTTAATTTAGTAAACATCTTTATAATTATTTAACAACCGAGTGCAACGAAAGCATTGGCACAAAGAGTGGTTTAGTGGCTTCTTCGCAGTTTGCTTATGGTAATTGTTCCCTTCATGATCTGGCTGTATCCATCTTCTCCAAGTTGCATCTGACCAGAATCTTGCCACTCATTTGATTTTTTTCTGTGGCATCTTAGAGACTAACAAATTTCAGGTCTCTAAGGTGCCACAAGGACTCCTCGCTGTTTTTGCTGATACAGACTAACATGGCTACCCCTCTGAAACTTGATTTTTCTCTGTAACAGTACTCAGCATTTCTATAGTACATTATGCATTTAAATAACTGTAATAGACATGAAATAATTAATCCTCCCAAAAGCCCCCTGTGAGGCAAATGGCAAGTAGTATTATTACCATTTTACATATGAAAGAAACCAAGACAGGAAGATGAAGAGATGTTCCTAAAGTCACATATCAAGTAAATAGCAGAACAAGGTTTAGAAATCAGGATCGCTTAACGCCCACCTATGTGTTTATTCCCCTATACTGCAGATCCTTCCTCTGTTTCTCATGCCTTCCTCATGTAAACCATTCTGCATGGGTCTTTGATGGTGCTCCTTCCCTTAGGAGACCTGTGTTACTGACTCATTGTGCCAATTCAAAGTAAAGCTTAAACTTTTTTGTTGTTCTAATTCCTCTGCTTCTTAATTCCTCTTAGCTCTCTCCTTTCAAAATAAGAACAAGAGTACTTGTGGCACTTTAGAGACTAACAAATGTATTTGTTAATCTCTATGGTGCCACAAGCATTCCTCTTCTTTTTGCGGATATAGACTAACACAGCTGCTACTCTGAATCCTTTCAAATTATCTACCATGTACAGGGCTCTGGGGTATGCTTTACTAAAGGCATGTGACAGAGCTGAGGCAAGGATAACCCTTATAACATTCAAATTACAACCAGATTTTTCCATCTGTGCCTGATATGGTAACGGGGTGCATAGGAACTTAGGAATTGCTCTAGTGGATCAGATCTGTAGTCCATCTAGCCCAGTATCCTGTCTCCTGCAGTGGTCAGTACCTGATGCTTCAGACAGATGGTCCCGTGCATATTTTTCAGGGGCAGTCTTAAGCATATATCTGTTTGGAAAATATGGTCCCATAGTAAGGTACACAAACACTGGGAGTGAAATTGTGGCTCCTTTGGAATCAATGGGATTTTTTCCATTGATGTCAGTGGGGCTTGGGAGGTGTTTGGTTGGAAGCTGAATAAAGGTACCAGTGCATTTGCATCTAACTTGAGGTCCTTGCTCGATTATGGCTGAGCAAAGCTCCTCAGGAAATGTTGCTTAAGAATTGGTTGAAAACCAGTGCCTCAGGATCCTCCCTTCGCTTAATCAGTGTTGGAGACATTTCTAAAAGATTCTAAGTGATAAAGACTACATCATCCTTAAAGATTCTGCTTTGGGAGCTTCCAGTATTTCTCTTGGGGCAATTTCTTCCTGTAAAAGTTACCACCTGAGTATTTCATTGGTAGAATTCTGAGGTAGAGAGGAAGAAGGGTCTTATGGTTAAGGCCCTGTCCGGAACTCAGGAAATCTAGGCTCTGACTCTGCCCCAGACTTCCTGTGTGACCTTGGACCAATCACTTCATCTCTCTGGACTTCAGGGGATACCAATACTTCCTTCCTCCTACATTTTGTATATTTAGATCAGGGGTGGGAAGTTTACGGTCCATGGGCCACATCTGGCCCATTGCTCAATTTCATCCGGCCCGTGGCAAGTATTGGTCCCATGGGTCAGAAGCTCAGAGCCTCGGTGCCCTCCCTGCGAGGCTGGAGCTGTGAGCGTCAGCTCACCACATCGTGGGCGGGAAGCTGAGAGCCTTGACACCCTCCTGTGGGGTTGTGTGTGGCCTACATGGTTTTTTTCTCTGGGTCTTTGGACAATGATACAAAAAAGGTTCCCCACTCATGATTTAGATTGTCAGCTTTGGTGCAGGGACTATCTTCTCCTATGTGTTTGTACAGCACCTTGCACAGTGGGGCCTCAACCTCACTTGGGACATCTGTGTTCTATTGTAATTCTAGTTCTACCAGCAGTTATTACACTGACGTGTTTCCCCATGTAAGGAAGCTATGAAAGGGGAGTGTCATATAATCACTTTTAGATCCTCACAATGAAATCAACAGGCATTTTCCTTTCAGGCAGGCAGTTCTTCTTGTATCAGAATGATGCAGCCCTGAACTTTTTCATTCTGAAACTAAAGCTCAGGTAACTCAACTGATTCTGTTTGATACTGTCAGCAATTTACAGAGCAGTGTAATTTCAAGATCCAAGTCTGTGTTTGCTGATCTGTTAACTCTGGGTCACTTGATTATAGTGCAAGGCATGGCCATCACTAACCTTAATCATGCTCTTGCAGGATCTGTTGCAGTCTATGTATTGGTGACATTTGTAGTTGATGGATCAAGGTGGTCAACTGAAAGATGGGCTTTGCTTGCCCAGCATCTTGACACATTCTTTTACATCCTGACATAAAGTATCTGATCTTCCTGCTACTGGTTTGCAGAGCAGCAAAGGCACAGACTGCGTGTAAGCCCGAGTGCAACTGCCTTTGATTTTGGGCTCTAGTTACTTTTCTTCTATACTGACGTTAGGTAGGCTCATGGCTTTCAAAATATTAAACTCTTTAATTTAGGTCTTTTCTGCCTTAACACTTCCCACATCAAGCCCTTATGCAGGAAAGCATCTTACATCACAGCAAGGCTTGGAAGGATTAGATGTCGATAAATGTTAATTTCACTGTACACAGAGAAAAAGAGGATGTTTCCATCGATAATAATAGAAATTTACAAAGAGGCAAAGTAAGAAAAATGCTGTTTGAGAATGTATTAGAATTTGATTTAAGGCTAAAATTTTGACATATGCTGTTGACCGTTTGTGTTTTAACAATTCTAAAGTTTTAAGTTTTGGAATTTGAATGTCTACTGACATTAAATAATTATTATCCACATAATTTCCTGCAACTGTGAATATTTAAATTGATAAAAATAGAAAAAAATGCTTAAAAGTAAACACAGCTTTGAGGAGCACGCAACATAAATGGAGCAGGGTGAAATTTTTATGCACAAAGCTCCTTTTCAGCGAAAAATGCTGATTTGGCAACATCTAAATGTTTTGTTAATTCACATCAATTTCAATGACTTCTTCACTCAGGCGGAAAAAAACCTAAAAAAAATCTGAAAAAATAAATGTTTCATTTAGGCATTTTCAAAAAAACTGATTTTTCAGCTTGAAAGGTCTTTTTCTTTCAAAATTTCCTTCAGTTTTATTTAAAAAAACAAAAAAATTTAAAAATTATTGACATTAAAACAAAACATTTTTATTTGCCCAACTCTCGTTGTAAACATAGCAGCACAATGAAAAATTGATGGTCATAAGCCATGGCTACAAGCAACCTGCCAACTTACTGAACTTTATAACAATTGAGTTCCACCAAGTCCTTTCACATAGGCCACTGAATATCCATCTTCGAACAGGTAACCAAGAGGTGAAAGCCACATATTCCATTACCAGCCAATCAGCAATCTAATCTGCCACCATAGTTTTCTGTTGTGGTGTGCTGTTAGACAGCTGCTGTGTTCCACCCCAGAAGTAGCTGTTTTTCTGTGATAGGTGAAATGACTTACATAAAAACATAAGAACGGCCATACTGGGTCAGACCAAAGGTCCGTCCAGCCCAGTATCCTGTCTACCGACAGTGGCCAATGCCAGGAGTCCCAGAGGGAGTGTACCTAACAGGTAATGATCAAGTGATCTCTCTCCTGCCATCCATCTCCACCCTCTGACAAACAGAGGCTAGGGACACCATTCCTTACCCATCCTGGATAATAGCCATTAATGGACATAACCTCCATGAATTTATCTAGTTTTCTTTTAAACCCTGTTATAGTTCTAGCCTTCACAACGTCCTCAGGCAACGAGTTCCACTGTGCTCTGTGTGAAGAAGAACTTCCTTTTATTTGTTTTAAACCTGCTGCCCATTAATTTCATTTGATGGCCTCTAGCTCTCTTATTATGGGAACAAGTAAATAACTTTTCATTATTCACTTTCTCCACACCACTCATGATTTTATATCCTTCTATCATATCCCCCCTTAGTCCCCTCTTTTCCAAGCTAAAAAGTCCTAACCTCTTTAATCTCTCCTCATATGGGACCCGTTCCAAACCCCTAATCATTTTAGTTGCCCTTATCTGAACCTTGTTTAATGCCAGTATATCTTTTTTGAGTTGAGGAGACCACATCTGTATGCAGCATTCAAGATGTGGTGTACCATGGATTTATATATATCTATATATATCTATCATGCAAAGCTCTTTGGAATCGTTTGGAGTAAAAGAAGCTATATGAATATATCAGTTACTGAGATGTACTCCCCATGGGAGCTTCACCTTAATGAAATTTTTTTCTGGGAATTAACGTATGCATGAATCTGTGATTATTAGTACTGCTGATTCTGTGCCAATCATTTATTATTATACAATTCCCTCCCCACACTTCTTCTTTTCTACACACGATAGATGTAGAAAATTCCTGTAGTCTGATGGATGCTGGAGCAATGGAGTGATAGTAGTTCACTGTGACAGGCTTATTCTCAGCCACTACTTTTCTGATAACCACTTTGATCCCTAAATTACAAACTGTGCTGTGCACGGGAGCCTTGAGGCAGAACGGGAGATTCTGATGCTCACACAAGAGGATGTGGGACAACAAAGCCGGTCAACAAATCAGCAGCAAGTTTGTTCCAATTGGCTGGACTTGCTCTGTTTTGTTCTGATTGGCTAATCAGAGTAGGGCTTATTTATGCACGTAAATTGTTTTACAATATACCGTACTCCTTGTGATGCCACTAGCTTCTCGTGGACTGAAGTTCTGCAATTGCTAGATGCAAAGGGCTCAGTTCTGCTATAAGAAATATGGGGCCCAATTCACAGTTGCTCCCTCCCTGTGCTTGGGGTACGGCTTTAAACCACTTTTGTGATCCCCAGTAGTTTGGCTGAGGCCTCTCTAGCCCTGGGTAGAACTTAAAATAGCTTCAGTGCTGCTGTGACTTTATGCTCCAATTCCCATGGCTGCCTATGGGCCTGGGAAAGAAAAGAACAGCCTTAGAGCAGTGTTCTGCAGGCACACGCCTTTGGGATTGGGAGCAGCATGAGACCTCATGCCAACTCTACACAGGCTGGGAACAGAGGCTACATTTAGGAGGCTATTTTTGCCCACTGTCGAGCTCCATTATACTGCCAGCAGGGTGTAAAAGGGCCCTGCTGAGGCTGAAAATCAGTCCCATGGATTTCAGGGAGAGCTGAAGTCTCTCGGCCTTGGGACCGAACACAGGTCTGGGAGCTAGGAGTTCTAATCATACATTTTCATGCATTTCTGTCCTTCTTAGCCCTGGAAAGAGAAGTGTCCAAAGATAGGGGCTAGCAGTAGATTGCAACAGCGATCACATGAGAGAGCCTGTTCTTGCAAGAGTCCTAGTCTTATTCTGAAGACTCAAGAGGCTTGACTCATTGTACGCTTAGGATAAACTTTTAAACTGTCAGTTGTTCATTCAATGCAAATCAAAGTCCTAAAACCATTGAACACACAATATCTCTACAAGACAGTGTTGAGGTCATTGGCATCCCAGTTTGACAAGTTGGGAAATTGATGTACCCAGAGGTTTAAGTTTACATTTTCAATAATGTCTGGTAATTATAGATGACTCAGGTTTTCATTAACCAATCTAAGACAGCTACGGTATGATTTCCAGAGGTCCTGAGCACCCACAGCTCACATCAACTTCAACAGGCCAAGATTACATATATGCTGTCATGTTATTGGGTGCTGCTGTACTCCACCCCAGATCGGGCTGCATTTCGGTGGTGCCTATATGTATATAGTTATGAAGCTCTCTCATATCTGTCAGCAAGAAACACATGGCAAATGTTGTGATTTTCCCCACTCACTAGTGCCAAAAATAGATCCTTCCTCATTGTCAATATGGCTTTATTTGTTGCCAGTGATGAGATATGGAAATCAGTGGTGGAATTACTGTAGTAGTAGAGATTTGTGCTTTGGATAAACTGTGTGATTTATATCCCAGGGAGAGGGATGCCACCGATTCCAGTGTTCTCACTGAACACAATTTACTTCGTAATTAAACTTTGCTAACAAATTGTCCATCCTGTCATTTTTAATTCTGCAGCTAATATCCTAAACAACAGAATGCTTAGGCAGATTGCTTTATACCGGTGGGGCCCAAATGAAGAAAGATGCCAGTGTGTGTGTCTCTGAATAGTCTATCAGGGACAATAATTAGTAGGCAGAACACTTCTTCTTATGACATGCAAAGTGTATAACTCGGCCAGTGTTTGGAGACAATCGTCCTTCTTGCACAGATAAGGGACTGGGAGCAAAATGGCTGCAAACTGGGCATCTGCGCAGCTATGCAAAACTTTTGTAAGAGACCCAGAAAAAAGACAAAAGCTCAGCTGCTTTGGAGTTTGTCTTACATGCATTTACATGCAGACTGGATTCTTTGAAAGGTTTGTTGGATCAAACTGGGACTGAATTTCATGTGGGCCGGGGGGAGGGGCGATTTATAGGGGAAAGCATATACATAGATGGCTCCCATTATCATCCTATTTGAGTAGCTCACAATACCCCTATGACACAGGGAAGGGCTATTAACCATGCTTCATAGATAATCCTAGCTACTGGACCACTCAAAACCTCTGAGGTTTTGCCCCAAAACTAGACAACTAGAAAACTATTCAGTAGTTTTGCTGGGTTTCCACCAAAGTTCTTGGCTTTGTCCACACCTGAGAGCCACAGCAAAACATGGGGCAAATGGACCTGGAAGAAATCTTTTCCGCAAATCACTGCAAATGGACGATGTCATGTTTCACCAGAGTCTAACTATTATCTTGTGTCCCAGGAGATCTGTTCCCTGGGAAGTGGCCCATAGCCATTGTGATAGACCCAGGCCAGTTGTGAACAGCAGAGTAGTCCTACTGATACCCGGGGGGGGTGGGCAGGCGAAGCCCACCCACTTCTAAAGGGCCTCCCCCCAGCCTAAGGGGAGGACCCACAGGTCTGGGACACCAAGTAAATACGTGGGACAACTAATGAAAAAACAGGATCGGGAGTGAGGCATAGGGCTAAACGAAGGGAACCTGATGGGGACACCGAGCAGAGAACCCCGGACAACGCCCACTGCTCCTCGAAGGCGTCAAGGGAGCCAATGGATGCCTCCCAGAGGAACTCTGCCCGGATGCGTCAACAGACGGAGGAACGGAAATAGGCCCTACAGTCGCAGGAAATCCCGTCGGCCAACCTCCTCTCCCTGGTGTTGTAGATGGCTAGTTTGGCCAGGGCCAAGAGGAAGTTGAGAAGGAGATCCCGCGACTTCGTGGGGCCACGGATGGGGAGCGTGTAGATAAAAATGTGAGGGGAAAAGTGCAACCAAAAATGCAATAAGATATTCAAGAGGAGCCGGAACAGGGACTGCAACCTGGCGCACTCCAAATAAATGTGCGCCAAGGTCTCCTTCTTGCCACAGAAAGGGCAGGTGTTAGGGACAGGGGTGAACCGCGCCAAGTACACGCCCGTGCTCACGGCTCCGTGAAGGAGCCACCAACTGACATCCCCAGCGGGCCTCAGTACCAGGGCAGAGTACAAGCTGGCCCACCGGGGCTCCTCACCCTTGAGAGGTGGCAGGAGGTCCCGCCAGTTGGTATCGGGGCGGGACGCGAGGGTGAGGTAGTGAAGGGTATGGAGCACGTGCTTGTACAGATATTTCCATGGCACAGCCTGGCACAGAACTGGCTGCAGATCATGCAGCTGGCTGGCAGTGAAAGGGTGAGGGGGCCAATTGGGTCCACGGGGCAGGGGCCCGATAAAAATGTCCACAGGCCTGGGGTGGAGGGTGGGCGGGGCGTGCCCTCTAGCAGGATCCGGTCGAGGTAAGCCCGAGCAGCGGGCAGTAAAGTGGCTTTCACCTCCTGAAGTACGCGCTGGGGAGTACGAGGTCTGGAGAGCCCCATGCGCTGAGCGAGCGTCAGGGGATCCAGCCAGTCTCCCCGGTCGTAGTCCAGGAGGTCTCCGACCTGGTGACTCCTGCCAAGACCAGCCTCTGGAGCACCGTGGGGGACTCCGTCACCTGCACACGAAGCTGGGGATTGTGTAGCAGGGGCTCCGCGAGGAGGTCGGCCCCCACGGTGGCCGCCACGGACCTGGTCGTTGAAAAGAGCTTCCAGGTCCGGAGGAAGTCTTGGTAGAAGACCGGCAGCCTGGAGAGGTCTCACGGAAGACCTCTCGGATGGAGGTAAAAGAGCTGCCGGTCGTATCGGAGCCCTCGGAAGCGGCGGAGGAAGGCGTGCGCCAATACGCTCAATGCCGGACTACCTGCACCATACAGGAGCCTCTGCAGAGCCTGGAGGTGGAAGACATGGACCTGAGTGTGTAGGCACTTCAGGCCCTGCCCCCACTCCTCCAGGGGCAGGTGGCAGACCGCTGCAGAGACCCAGTGCATCCCTGGCCAAAACAACTCCAGAATCGCCGTCCGGAGGTTGGCCAGGAAATCCGGGGCCGGGACCAGGGTGTTGAGCCGGTACCAGAGAACGGACAGGACCAGTTGATTAAGCACCAGTGCCTTCCCCCGAAGGGAGAGGCACCGGAGTAGTCCTGTCCATTTCCGGAGCCGCTCCATCATCCTGCCCTCCAAACGGTGCCAGTTCTCCGGCGGAGACGGATGCGTGGCAGAAAGGTAAACGCCGAGATAGAGCAGTGGAGACGGGCTCCAGCGGATGGCCTGAAGTGTGGGTGGGAGGGAGCTGACCTGCCACCTGTCCCCGACCACCAGGCCAGAGCTCTTGACCCAGTTGACCTGGGCGGAGGAGGCCGCCGAGTACACAGCCTGGCAAGCCTCCACCCGCGCCAAGTCGCCCGGGTCCTGGACCACGAGGAGCACATCATCAGCGTACGCCAACAGGACCAGCAGCAGCTCCGGCTCCTGAAGCACCAACCCCGTCAACCTCTTGCGAAGGAGACAGAGGAAGGGATCGATCGCCAGAGCGTACAGCTGGCCCAAGAGGGGGCACCCCTGTCGCTCTCCCCGCCCGAAGCTGACCGGCTCGGTCAGGGTCCAGTTGAGCCTGACCAGACACTCCGCAGAAGCGTACAGCACCCGGAGAAAACCCACAAACTGGGGTCCAAAGCCGAACGCTCGCAGAGTGCCCAGGAGATACCTGTGATCCACCCTGTTGAACACCTTCTCCTGATCCAGGGACAAGAGGGAGAACGACAGACCATCCCTACACCCCAATTCCAGAAGGTCCCAGACCAGATACAAGTTATCAAAGATGGTGTGGCCCGGGACGGTGTAGGTCTGGTCTGGATGAACCACGTCCGCCAGCACGGACCCTAGCAGCAATGAGATGGTCTTCGCAATGATTTTGTAGTCCGCGCTGAGGAGCGAGTCGGGATGCCAATTCCGTAAGTCGCACAGGTCCCCCCTCTTCGGCAATAAGGCGAGCACGGCTCGCCTGCACGAGAGAGGGAGGAACCCACTCTGCAAAGACTCGGCCTAGACGGTGACCAGGTCTGGGCCGAGGACGTCCCAGAACACGCGGTAGAACTCCACGGTCAGCCTGTCCAAGCCCAGAGATTTATTGGTGGGCATGTGACGGAGGGCCTTCGAGAACTCGGCCAGAGTGAGAGGCAGCTCTATCCGGTCCCGGTCGCCCGTGCTGACCATCAGGAGTCCGTCCCAGAGCACTCTGCAAGTGTTAGGATCGGTCGGATCCGGGGAGAAAAGAGTCGCGTAGAAGGGCCCGGCCCTCTCGCACATCTCCGCCGGATCCGTGACGGGGGTGCCATCCTCCGCCAGGAGGCAGGTGACGTGCTCCTTGGCCCCCGTCCTTTTCTCCAGGGCGTAGAAGAAGCTGGAGCCACGATCCATCTCCCAAAGGAAGTGGATGCGGGATCGAACAAAAGCACCCCGGGCCCGATGGTCTTCAAGGGCCTGGAGCTCCTCCCGCTTCTCCCGGCACGCTCCAGAGTGATGGATCCTCGGGGCTGGCGGCCAGACGCCTCTCCAGCTCCAAGACCTCCCACTCCAACTGCCCTATCGCCGCATCCCTCCATCGGCTGGCGCCCCGAAGTGCAGTCACGGCAGAAGAGCCGGGCGCACACCTTCCCCAGATCCCACCACCGCCGCGCCGAGGAAAAGGTGCACCTCTGCCCTCGCCAGGCCAGCCAGAACTCCCGGAAGGACGCCATGAAGCCTGTATCCTCCAGCAAACTATTATTAAAGTGCCAATAGGTGGGCCCTGGCCTCTCCGCGCACAGAGAGGCCATCACGGTGGCAAGGTGGTGATCCAAAAAGGGGGCCGGCCGAACGCTGGAGGAGTGGGTGTCATAAACAGATAGCTAAGGGTTAATGTCTCTTTCACCTGAAGCACCTGACCAGAGGACCAATCAGGAAACCGGATTTTTTCAACTCTGGGTGGAGGGAAGTTGTGTCTGAGTCTTTGTCTGTCTGCCTGCTTTCTCTGAGCTTTGGAGAAGTAGTTTCTGTTTTCTAATCTTCTGTTTCTAAGTGTAAGGACAAAGAGATCAGAGAGTAAGTTATATGGTTTCTTTTCTTTGGTATTTGCATGAATATAAGTGCTGGAGTGCTTTGATTTGTATTCTTTTTGAATAAGGCTGTTTATTCAATATTCTTTTAAGCAATTGACCCTGTATTTTGTCACCTTAATACAGAGAGACCATTTGTATGTATTTTTTCTTTCTTTTTTATATAAAGCTTTCTTTTAAGACCTGTTGGAGTTTTCTTTACTGGGAAATTTCAGGGAAATTGAGTCTGTACTCACCAGGGAATTGGTGGGAGGAAGAAATCAGGGGGAGATCTGTGTGTGTTGGATTTGCTAGCCTGATTTTGCATTCCCTCTGGGTGAAGAGGAAAGTGCGTTTGTTTCCAGGACTGGGAACGGAGAGGGGGAGTCACTCTGTTTGGATTCACAGAGCTTGTGTCTGTGTATCTCTCCAGGAGCACCTGGAGGGGGGAAGGGAAAAAGGATTATTTCCCTTTGTTGTGAGACTCAAGGGATTTGGGTCTTGGGGTCCCCAGGGAAGGTTTTTCAGGGGGACCAGAGTGCCCCAAAACACTCTAATTTTTTGGGTGGTGGCAGCAAGTACCAGGTCCAAGCTGGTAACTAAGCTTGGAGGTTTTCATGCTAACCCCCATATTTTGGACGCTAAGGTCCAAATCTGGGACTAAGGTTATGATAAGGTTATGATAGTGGGCCCGTGAAAGATGGAAACGCGACAAGTAAATACAGTCCAGCCGGGAGTGGCGCGACCGATGGGCCTCCACCCGGACGAAGGTGAACGTCAAGATGTTATCCGGGTGGTGGTCGCGCCAGACGTCCATCAGGGAGTGGTGTTCGACGATCTCCCGGAGGACGTCCGCGAAGGCCGGGCACTGCTCGGTCCCCGAGCAGTCTCGTTCCTCGAGGGTGGTGTTAAAGTCCCCTCCCAGGACCAGCACTCACGAGGATCCAGGGAGCTGAGGAAGGCGGACGCCTGCTGATAAAAACGCAGCCTCTCCGGGCCCGATGTCGGGGCATAAACGTTGACAAGATTAACCACAAGCCCCTCCATGCGGACCCGGAGGTGCAGCAGGCGACCCGGCACAGCCTCGGCGACCCCCAGCACCTCGGGCCGTAGGTCGGGGGAGAACAGGGTTGCCACTCCAGCCGCGCAGACCGAGAAGTGGCTAAAGTAGGCCCCGTCCCCCCACTCCAGCCGCCAGCTAGCTGCAGCAGCCGGATCCGTATGGGTCTCCTGCAGGAAAACCACAGAGTACCCCCCTCCCGGAGAAAGAAGAGCGCCTGGCTCCTGCGGAGACCCGTCCTACAGCCCCGGGTGTTTAGAGTGGCAAGGATGATCGGTGCCATGAGGAGGGCTGGGGGGGATCCTCGCCAGCAGACACACCCACGGCCTCCGGCAGGCCGCGCAGCAATCTGTGACCTACCCCGTAGGTGAGTAAAGAGTCACAGAAGACACGGACCCGCTGGTAGGCCGCGGTGGCCTGCTTCCCGGTCCTCTTACCTCCCCCATGAGGGCCCTCGCGGCCTGGAGGACCTGATGGAAATCCCCCCACCGCTGGAGCGCAATCCCCCGACCCCTGGACTTTGTTACGGGAGCCACGGACGTGCTCAAGGAACTCCCGCAGCTCCTCCCTCAGCGCATGGGGGGGTGGGGTCACTGATCGATGACTGGCCCCCAGTGGGGCCCCCGTCACAGCCCCGTGGCCCACCGAGGCGGGCAGGCAGGGGGCAGATCCCCAACGTGGCAGCAGATGGGCCGATGCCACACGACCCGCCCCGCTACCAGATTCAAGAAGGGGCGGTGGAAGGAGAACAGCAGCCCCTGGGGGGTCAGGACAGGAAGAAACTAGTGAACCCGCTCCCTGGCGGGTATTCCCAGGGGCGGCACTGGCATCACAGGAGGTGGGGGGGACAAGGACAGAGCCAACAGGAGTAGGGCGGGGATCAGGGAGAGAATCCGGGAAGGAGGTAGAGGCAGGATCCGGAGCCTCCATAGTTGAGACGCTGGACGGTGGCTCCTCCTGGCCAGGCTCAGGGATCTGGAAAGTGGGAAAGGGACCCCTAACGATGCCGGGCTCAGCCCCTGTGGCACGTGCGGCAGCCTCGGCATCCAGAGAGAGATGTTGGTCAATGGGGTCCCTGCTGAGGAACGAGGGCGGGTCCTCCACACCCAAGAGGAACACCCCCTGGGAAGCGGGTCTCGGCAGCGGGGCACTGGCCGTCGCCCCAAGGGGCTCGGCGGCCATCAACAGGGTGCCACCCGCAGCCAGGTCGATGGAAGATTCCAGGGGACCCTCAAAGGTGGGAGCAGAAGCAGTGGTGAGGGGAAGGGAACTCAGGGACAGGGGGGCCGTGCTGAGGTCGCCCAGATCGAGGCCCACCGGCAGAGGGTCGTCCTCCCCATGCGTGACCGGGGTCAAACCCAGGGCCTCAATCTCCTCGTAGATGGGAGGGAGATCACCGTCCACCACCCTAGGGCCCTCCCCGCCAGCACCTGAGGTGATACCCTGTCATAAACAGATAGCTAAGGGTTAATGTCTCTTCCACCTGAAGCACCTGACCAGAGGACCAATCAGGAAACCGGATTTTTTCAACTCTGGGTGGAGGGAAGTTTGTGTCTGAGTCTTTTGTCTGTCTGCCTGCTTTCTCTGAGCTTTGGAGAAGTAGTTTCTACTTTCTAGTCTTCTGTTTCTAAGTGTAAGGAGAAAGAGATCAGATAGTAAGTTATATGGTTTCTTTTCTTTGGTATTTGCATGAATATAAGTGCTGGAGTGCTTTGATTTGTATTCTTTTGGAATAAGGCTGTTTATTCAATATTCTTTTAAGCAATTGACCCTGTATTGTATCATCTTAATACAGAGAGACCATTTGTATGTATTTTTCTTTCTTTTTATATAAAGCTTTCTTTTAAGACCTGTTGGAGTTTTTCTTTACTTCAGGGAAATTGCGTCTGTACTCACCAGGGAATTGGTGGGAGGAAGAAATCGGGGAGATCTGTGTGTTGGATTTGCTAGCCTGATTTGGCATTCCCTCTGGGGGAATAGGAAAGTACTATTTGTTTCCAGGATTGGGAACAGAGAGGGGGAGTCACTCTGTGTAGTTTCACAGAGCTTGTGTCTGTGTATCTCTCCAGGAGCACCTGGAGGGGGGAAGGGAAAAAGGATTATTTCCCTTTGTTGTGAGACTCAAGGGATTTGGGTCTTGGGGTCCCCAGGGAAGGTTTTTCAGAGGGACCAGAGTGCCCCAAAACACTCTAATTTTTTGGGTGGTGGCAGCAAGTACCAGGTCCAAGCTGGTAACTAAGCTTGGAGGTTTTCATGCTAACCCCCATATTTTGGACGCTAAGGTCCAAATCTGGGACTAAGGTTATGATATACCCACCGGGGCACTCGCAGAGGCGTCGAGTGGGAAGGGGGCGAGAGAGGCTCCCTCGGGGGCTTCCACGGGAAGGGACCCCGGAGGAGGGGCGGTGTCACCTTCCGGTGCTGCCACGGTGTCCCCAGCCGGCACCACAAAACGGGAGTCATCAGGGGGCAAGGCGGAAGACTCGTCATCGGTGCCCCCCTTCCTGCCCTTCCAGGGGGCCTCCGAATCCGAAGGAGGTAAGAAAACTCGAGCCTTCCGCTTGCCCCGCTTCCCCTGCACTAAGGACCAGCCCTCCACGGCATCATCCGGGGGCTGGCTAACAGGGGTCGGGTCGGAGGGCAAGGGCAATGGCTCAGGGACTCGGGGAGGCAGTGGTGGAACAGCAGAAACCGGGGAGGATTCCCCCGTGGGACGAGCCCTCTCCCACGTCCGGCGGTAGCCCCACCACACCCTCCTCCACAGAGGTGGACCGAGAAGGAGGAGGAGGGGCAGCTTCAGGTGCCGGGCATGCAGGGGGACCGGTGATGACAAGGTCGGCGCCTCGCCGGGGCTCAGGGGTCCTGGACGCTCCTCCGTGCTGAACCAAGGGGCAGTCCCTCCGGACGTGCCCCATCACCCGGCAGAGGTAGCACCGGGCCTCCCCCGTTGAATAATGCACCCGGTAGTGGGCTCCCTGGTAGGGGACCAGAAAGGACCCCTCAAGCGCCTCTCCGCCACATGCCGCCAGCGGCAGTTGAAGCTGCACTTGCCGGCGGAACGAGAGAACATGACGGAGGGCGGGGTCCTTGCATCCCAAGGGGAGAGGGCTGATGACGGAGATGGGGCGTCCCAGGGCAGAAAGGGCGGGCAGCAGGGTGGCATTGGGCAGGAAGGGAGGGACGGAGGTCAAGATTAAGCGGAACCCCAGGTCTTCCAACGGCTCCAGGGGGATGAACACGCCCCCCACAGCCAGGCCCGTCTCTACCGCCTCCTGGGTGGCGGCCTCCGATGCCAGGAAGAAGACCACCTTCCCGTACATTTTGGAGGCCGCCACGATGGCCGTGGGCCCCATCACCCTCGTCAACGCCCGCACGTAGGTCTCCACGTGGGGCAAGGCGGGCACCAGGAGGCAACGGACGCCGTGCTTCCTAGTCAAAGTGGGAAAGGGGCCCTGGCCGCTGTAGATGTTGGCGGAAGCGGCGGTCGGAGGAGCAGCGGCAGGCGGGGGGGCCGCCGTCACCTGGGCGTACGCCCTGGGTGCCGGGGGAGGGACACCTGCAGAGCTGGTGGAGGGAACAGCGGGGAGGGATGCCGCAGTCGGAAGTGGGGCCGCAGCAGCAGGGGCAGTCTCCGCCATGGAGGGCCTGGCCTTTTTAGCGGGGCCCTTACCCTTCTTCCCACCCCGACCCTTCCCACCGGCTGGGGGGGCTCCCCCCGAATCAGAAGGGGCGAGGGACGTGGCAGCAGCGGAGGTCTCCCCAGTACTTGCCGCCACCAGTGCCCCAGCAGGGGCGGTGGTAGGTAGATCGGCAGCGGCGGACGAGGTAGAGGCTTGGGCAGTGGACACGGGGGCAGGTGGAGGAGGGGCGGGGGGAGCATCGCAAGGGGTCCCCCCCGCCGCGTCCCCAGCCATAACGAGAGCGGGGAGGGGGACAAACAGCGAGGGGAGGGGAAGGAAAGGAGGCAACCACCCCTCCCCGCTAGGTTGCAGGCAGGGGAGGAGGGCGCCAGAAAGGGAAGGCTAAAGGGGCGTGGGGAGCAATCAAGGACCTAGGGGAGGGAGGGCTTCAGGGCACTGACGCAGAGGGGAGTTCCAGCTCCCCTAGTTGCACTAGGGGATCAGGGGGGACAATGGCGGGGGGAGGTGCAGTGAACAAGGGGAAACCAAACAGGGAAGGGCACAAGCGCATGGGAGGGGGCGTGGGCACGCGAGGGGAGGGACCAATCAGGGCTGGGGGAGCACAGGGTGGGGGGGGGAAGGGCGAGCTGGGAATGGTGTAGTGGGACCACGGGGACAGCTGCAGGGCTGGGGCAGAACTATCAGGGCCGCAAAGGGAAATAGGTGGGGCGGACAAATATGGCAAAGGAAAGAGGTCAGTCCAGGGTGCGGGGGGGTGTGTGTGGTGCACCCACAGGCACTTGTGCCAAAAAGTCAATGCTAGGCTGCTGCTGCTGCAGGCCCAAATGGTGGAAGTGGGCGTGGTGAGCCAGGCGAGCAGCTCAGACCCAGAGGCAGGAGTCCAAAGCAGAAGGAAAACAGCCAGCGGGGGTGGTGGAGGGGGCAACAATGGTGGTGGGGGCGAAAGGGGACATGCATGGACCGGGGTCAGGCTCCACGCCACACCCGCGGTGCCCCAGCAGACACATTCCAACCCCCCACCACAAAAGCACAGTTCGAAAAAGACTCAGTCCAGAAAAGCCCCCTCCACAGTGGTCTTCACGTGGTCTCCCAGCAGCAGGCGGTCCTCTTCTTCTTCTCCTCCTCCTTCTCCTCAGGGCTCCAACAGCTCCCCAGCAACAGCCACAGTAGCCCCAGCAGCTCCAGGTGGTGGTGGTCTGGTGTCCAGGCAGGAGGGACCCCGCTCAGATGGTGTCCTCAGTAACAAGAGCCGGGGTCCCTCACTCTCCCCCTCCCTGGGAAGCAGGCCAGCAGCCCCCTCACCCAAGGGCTGTAGGTGGAGTAACAGCAGCAACCAAGGGGGGGGGTGGAAATCTACTTGCCAGCCAGTAAGCAGATAGCAGAGAGAGGGGTGGGTGGTGGTGTCTAGCCCAGCCAGGGGAGCAGCAGGAGCAGCAGTGAGGGCCCAGTGCCCAGCAGGAACAGCAGCAGCAGCCACCGCCCTCTCCCTCCTTCCTCTGCAGCAGAGCAGTCAAAGGGAGAGCCACTACTGGCCCCAGGAGAAGCAGGCTTCTGTTCCCTGAGTGACCAGAGCAGGGGCTGCTCCAGCCTAATGAGAACACCTGACTCCAATTAACCTGCTAAGAGTCAGGTGAGGCTGTTAATCATCTGACTCTAATTAAGGCCCCTCTGATGCTATAAAAGGTCTCACTCCAGTCAGGCCAAAGGAGAGCTAGAGGAGAGGAAGTGTGTGTGAGGAACTGGGAGAAGGAGGCATGCAAGAAGCTGAGAGTGAGTAGGCATACTGTTGGAGGACTTAGAAGTACAAGCGTTATCAGAAATCAGGAGGAAGGTCTAGTGGTGAGGACAAAGAAGGTGTTGGGAGGAGGCCATGGGGAAGTAGCCCAGGGAGTTGTAGCTGTCATGCAGCTGTTACAGGAGGCGCTTTAGATAGCTGCAGTCCACAGGGCCCTGGGCTGGAACCCAGAGTAGAGAATGGCCGGAGTTCCCCTCAAACCTCCCAACTCCTGATGAAACACAGGAGGAATTGACCTGGACTGTGGCTTCTGCTAGAGGGGAAGGTCTCTGGGCTCTTTCCTGACCTACAGGATGAATCTGTGAGACGAGCAAATCTGCCAATAAGCGCAGGACCCACCAAGGTAGATGAGGAACTTTGTCACACCATATAAAGAAGATTAGATCATTCTCCCTATGGCCACACTTGGGAAATGTGCATTTTAAAGCAGTGTGAAAGGCAGGTTTACACAGATGAAGAAACTCATTCCTTTCAAATCCCATTTTAAAACAGCAATTTTTGGTTTGTGAAAAAGGCATTTGAATTTCCACAAATCACCCTCTCGCTGGTTGTAAAGCTGGTTTCAAAACCATCTAGGACCCTTAATCAAGTCCTCAGTAGTTTAATTATTACTCATTTTGGGAAGTAATATAATTGTAATTAATGATTATACTACAAAGCTCTCCCTGGATTTGTATTGATCGTAGATCTGTATTTAACCCATCCATCCATCATGGGCTTCATTTTCCTCTCCCCTGACCAGTGCCAGGCAGTCTCCTGCCTGCTAAACAATGTTCCCTCAGCCTATGGGCTACTGAGGACTGCTGCTGTAAAGACTACAGAAAACCTTGTCACGGTGAGCGAGAGACACAGATTAGAGACAACCTCAGCAAATCCATCCCAGTTTTAACAAAGGCAGGAATGCATTTGGCGCAGGTTCAGGAAGGTCTAAGGTAGCCATCCAGACAGTCAAAATGTACTCATCTAGGGCCTGATCCAAAGCACCTTAGATCGACCGGAATCTGTCTTTTCACTGACATCAATGGGCTACTGTCGTGGATCAGGGTCTTTGTTTCTTTCTTTTATTCTGAGTCTCAGGGATCATTTGTGACTCTTCAGACCAGCCCCCCACCCCCGGGGGAGAGGCAAAGAAGGAACCTGTTACCTGAAGCAGGTACAGTGCCTTTTGGAGCTGTAGGATGGTGTCCTCTCCCCTCTGCGTCTGGCCAGCCCTTTAGCCAAGGCAGCAAGATGTGAGGCCGTGTTTATACCACGTCTCCCTCCCCATCCCTTTCTGCTCAGTTGCAAGTGGCTAGCGCTAATTGTGGGGCTAGCCTCTCGGTGTTGTGCTCGAGGGAATGCACAGGATGTGATTATGTCCAGCAGTTACATGGGTGCACAAGGAAACAGAGCTTCCTCCCTGCTTGTGTCTCCAGACAAGGCCAGACACCATCATGCCTCTTCTTGTATTTATTCAAGTAGGTAAACTGCGAAACAACGCGCCTCCCTGGATGAGGTAGCTGCAAACTTCTTAGAGACATAATGAGCTTTGATTTGGAGACTGCCTGACTTACAGGCCAGAGGGCACCACAACTTGAGGCAATTACCAGCTCAGTTGCTTTCTGTGCACATATTTTGCTTTAGTATATATATTTATATATTTCCTCTTGTCTATTTAGATCTAGTTATTTTATCCTCTAGATCAGAGGAATGATGCACTCTGCTGTTATTTTACATGGCAACCCAACATGAAAGCTGGGGAGAGCTTAGATCTGTATCTGTCTGACTAGTGTATGTTGATATTCCAATTAGTATCTTCAGGTAAACCCAGAAATATCATCTGACAGAATTAATATTCCATCAAGTCTCCCAGTGCTTAGCATCTCTAGCTTTACAGTATTCTGATGAAAGATGAGCAATAAAAACAAACAAATAAATAAATGAGGATTTCTTTTCCTATAATATCATTCCCCTACAGTCATTTTGGTAACATGAAATATTGTTTTCCCTCCATTGGAATCAGATACATTATCCTTTGTGTCTTCCTCAATTAAAAATTCTCTGTTTCTTTCTTATGCTCCTAAAAACCACAAAACCTCAAACCTTCCTTGTTTGCCAGCTCAGCAGGTTTTGGAACACTGCTTTTCTGTCTCCTAATTTTTGCACATTTGGGCACTGTATTAGAATGCAATGCTCTGGATTATTCTTTGATACCAAATCTTTCTCTGGTGCAGGAAGCCAATTCCAGTGAAGATTATAGGACAAATTCAACATGGGTGTAACTGCACTGACTCTCTCTGTGGGAACCAATGTGCCAGACTCGAGGAGAACATGTGGGTCGAGGCCTCCAGCAATATGGATTCTAGTCAACTGCATGGAGAGACCAGAGGGAGAGGCAGACTGTGTTCTTCTGCAGCCCAACCCCATCCACAGCACACACCACGTTTAGCAGCCATGCTGCCATTGGCTTTAGGCATTAACATTCTGCAGGGAAGAGCAGTTCTCAAGGCTTCCCCAGTTTGGGCTGGCTCACTTTTCCTAGGGGGATTGGCAGCTGCCCAGATACTGTGGGAAGATGGGAAGTGTCTATGTAGATAGAAGGCGGTATCCATTTAGCCCTCCACATGGGCCCAAAGTGGCTTTCCCTGCAGATTTGCACCCCTCTACACTGTACAGTTGGGGACAGCATGTGGGGCAACGATTCCTTCATCCCCCTTGTCACAAATGTCTTGTGCACACACAAAAACACACCATCACTGGGGGTTTAGGGTTTTGCTTGTATAGTCAAATTAAATATGAATTGTGGTGGCAGTAGATTAGTCCCTGTTCTGTTTTTATAAATGATCAGGGCTGAGTGTTACAATGTGTCCCTTTGATATTATATCTAGCACAATGTTTCAGGGGAGCACACATTATACATCTTCCCTGCTCAGTGAACACCTACACCTCAGAGTTACAAAACACACTATAAAATGGATCCAGTAGCATTTCCTGGCCTCACGGGTATTGTGAGGGCGAATGCTTTAAAGATCATGAGATGCTCTGACACCATGATAATGGGGACCTGTAGCGGAGCGGAGCCGGGGCTCAACCCTCCTTGAAGGCAGGGGAGAACCACACCGGCTTACCGCACTCCTTTGGCCCGGGGCCCGCCCCTTGCTTTGGGGCTGTGCGGCCGCCCACTGCCGCTTAGGGCTCAGACGCTCTGCTGCAGGGCTGAGCAAACAGACACAGTTAGCAGGTGGCTCAGGCCCTTTGTTGCAGGGCTGAGCAAACGGCAAACAGTTAACAGGGGGCTCAGGCCCTTTGTTGCAGGGCTGAGCAGACAAGCAGTTCAGGTGCAGAAATCCTGGGCCCTGGCCCAGGGCAGGGCATCAAGCGACTCAGGGCCCAGGCCCTTCAGGAGGGGTTGAGCCAACAAACACCAGGAATGGGCTCCTCATGCCAGGGAGGAGGGGGAGTCTGCCATCCTTGAAGGGGGGGCAGGGGGAACGCAGGCCCTCCCACTCCGCTGCGTTCCAGCCCGGGGCCCTAGTAGCGGTCAACACCGCTGGTGATCAGTGGGGGATCCTGACCGAAACACACTGACATCGGCTCAGGTGAGTCTGCAGCCTGACTGGAGTCGGCTGCCCCCGGGCCACTTCCAACCTCCCCCTCGCTGGGTACCTGCCATCCGCCGGCTTCGTCCGGTGGGTCCCAGACCATGGGTTCCTCAGGATACCAGGCGTCGGGAGGTCCACTCCACTCCTCTGGGTACTGGGCGTCGGGAGGTCCACTCCACTCCTCTGGGTACGGGGCGTCGGGAGGTCCAGTCCACTCCTCTGGGTACGGGGCGTCGGGAGGTCCAGTCCACTCCTCTGGGTACGGGGCGTCGGGAGGTCCAGTCCACTCCTCTGGGTACGGGGCGTCGGGAGGTCCAGTCCACTCCTCTGGGTACGGGGCGTCGGGAGGTCCAGTCCACTCCTCTGGGTACGGGGCGTCGGGAGGTCCAGTCCACTCCTCTGGGTACGGGGCGTCGGGAGGTCCAGTCCACTCCTCTGGGTACGGGGCGTCGGGAGGTCCAGTCCACTCCTCTGGGTACGGGGCGTCGGGAGGTCCAGTCCACTCCTCTGGGTACGGGGCGTCGGGAGGTCCAGTCCACTCCTCTGGGTACGGGGCGTCGGGAGGTCCAGTCCACTCCTCTGGGTACTGAGCGTTGGGAGGTCCAGTCCACTCCTCTGGGTACTGAGCGTCGGGAGGTCCAGTCCACTCCTCTGGGTACTGAGCGTCAGGAGGTCCAGTCCACTCCTCTGGGTATGGGGCGTCGGGAGGTCCAGTCCACTCCTCTGGGTACTGAGCATTGGGAGGTCCAGTCCACTCCTCTGGGTACGGGGCGTCGGGAGGTCCAGTCCACTCCTCTGGGTACTGAGCGTCGGGAGGTCCAGTCCACTCCTCTGGGTACTGAGCGTCAGGAGGTCCAGTCCACTCCTCTGGGTATGGGGCGTCGGGAGGTCCAGTCCACTCCTCTGGGTACTGAGCATTGGGAGGTCCAGTCCACTCCTCTGGGTATGGGGCGTCAGGAGGTCCAGTCCACTCCTCTGGGTACTGAGCGTCAGGAGGTCCAGTCCACTCTTCTGGGTACTGAGCGTCAGGAGGTCCAGTCCACTCCTCTGGGTACTGAGCATCGGGAGGTCCAGTCCACTCCTCTGGGTATGGGGCGTCGGGAGGTCCAGTCCACTCCTCTGGGTACTGAGCATTGGGAGGTCCAGTCCACTCCTCTGGGTATGGGGCGTCAGGAGGTCCAGTCCACTCCTCTGGGTACTGAGCGTCAGGAGGTCCAGTCCACTCTTCTGGGTACTGAGCGTCAGGAGGTCCAGTCCACTCCTCTGGGTACTGAGCATCGGGAGGTCCAGTCCACTCCTCTGGGTATGGGGCGTCAGGAGGTCCAGTCCACTCCTCTGGGTACTGAGCGTCAGGAGGTCCAGTCCACTCCTCTGGGTACTGAGCATTGGGAGGTCCAGTCCACTCCTCTGGGTATGGGGCGTCGGGAGGCTCCGACAGCTCCTCCGAAGGCCGGCCGTCAGGAAGCTCAGGCAGCTCCTCTGGGTACTGGGCATGGGGTAGGTCAGGCCAGGCCTCCTCTGGGTATCGAGCACGGGGCAGGTCATGCCAACACTCCTCTGGGTACAGAGCATGAGGTAGGCTGGGCCCAGTGGGAGCTCAGGCCCCAGCGTCTGCCTTCTCCAGCAGCCTCCTCTCAACTGAGCGCTGGGGTGGACTTTTATACTTCCTGTCCCGCCCCTTGACTTCTGGGGGGCGGGGACAGGCGGCGGTGGCTCCGCCTGTTGCCGCACCTGTTCTGGCCTGTTCCTCTCAGGCGCGGTGGGGAGTGAGGCCCCTTCGCTACAGGACCATAGAAATAGCTAAGGAAGCGAGGTAGACTTGAATGACATTGCAACAGTGGTAAAACACAAAACGCTTTGTTGCAAACTGGAATACAACTGTGTAGCAATGGAAAGATTAGAGCTATTAGTTTAATTTACTTTTGTTTTAATTATCCAAAGGAAATTATTCTGCACTAACAGATTAATTTATTTTCACTCGGGGCTGGTTATGATAATTCACATAAGCTCTGAGTATTAAGACACTGATGCTGTGAATAAGATAATCAGACTTATTAAGAGGGATAAAATAAACAATAAAAGAGTGAAATTGGGAATGAAAGGAAATATTTGGAAACGTGCAGCAAATGCACAGAGGCAGTTTTGATGCAGCTGGTTTGAAAGACACCATCACTGCTTTAAAACAGTCAGCATCCAGCCACGAGTGTGGATTCCCCTGGTCGCATACTGCTCAGGAGACAGCAAGCAATAGCGCTAATTCTAGGGATTCTAGGGACCTGCTCAGCTTGGAATCTGCCTGTCTCTCAAAGACATGCTGCCATCTGACCTCTGGCCCCCCTTGGAATAAAAATGGGGCTCTCTATCGGGGCCCTTAACTTCAGAGTCACTTCACTTCCCTACAAGGCACAATTTTTTAGCCAGGTTTTGGGGAAGAAGCATTTATAGATTTAAGAATAAAAATCTACTTGGCAAATGACATGGCTGGTCCCCAATGGTAGGGATTCTACCCTAATGGTAGGGAATCTAGGAATTGGTAGGCCAGAGCGGACCCAAGTTCTCTGACAGTGGCCGGAACCAGATGCTTCAGAGGAAGATGTAAGAACCCCCACAGTAGGCAGATGTGGAGTAATCTTCCTCACACATACACATAGGTCTCATCCAATTGTTAGAGACTGGGCTGACACAGGGTTGGATTCATAGATTTTAAGCTCAGAAGGCACCACTCTGATCATGTAGTGACACCTCTTATGTAACACACGCCATAATACCTCACCCAGTGAGCCCTGCCTCTAGAACCAGACTTTGCGATGAAGTTGGGTGAGGATGGAGCAGCAACCCGGCGCATGGGGGTGAGGTGGGGTGGGGGAGAAAGAGTGGTGGGGGGGTGGTATAATGACTGGCTGGCGGCCTTGGGGAAAGGTTGAAGAAAGAAGCAGGCTAGGGAGCCAGAGCAGCCACTGAGCCAAACAGGAGATAGAGAGGCTGGTGCTGAGAGGAGCACATCAGAACACATAACCCTCGCTTCATCTGGATGGTGCCTTTACCTACAGCCTTCCATAATGGGTGCTGTGTGCATGGCACTGTCATAAGAGCTGCCCTTGCTCCCCACTTGCTCTACAGGGCAGGAGGTCATTTTCTGAGGACCCCTTGAAAGGCGGCGTTTTACCGTCCATCACCAAGGCTCTGCCCACTCCCCATTCTGGGCAGAGTGTCCCTTGAGAAGTCCTTGCAGGCTGCACTGGACTCAGCCCCCATGTCCAGGTAGCCCTAGTATGGCCATACAAGGGGCATGAAAAGGGACCTTACTCCCTGGCACAGCTCCTTTGGGGTAGTCAACCTACCTCTAGACTTTTCTCTTTTGCTTTACAAAACTTCTCAGTAAATTCCCTTTCTTGCTGCAGTTCCTTATAGGAAAATCTGGGGCAGCAGCAGAGAAATGTCCTGGTTTCTGGATAAACCTTTACCTCCTCACTCGTACATCAGGCCCCTAAGAAAAAGGGACAAGTCTTATTCTATCACTGCCCCACTATATATTGGTTATGGTGCATACTTTGCCACGGCACAGACGCAGGTAACATATGCACTGTGGACATGTGGAAGGCAAGTACCCTGCCCCGAGAACCTACAATCTAAACTGGTGGGTTGCAATTAGCCACCTTCCCCCCATTGCCACCCAGCGGGCACAGGTATTCATCAGCACCCAAGAGAAGTGTCACGCAGCTCACAGGAGAATGGCTTGAAAGCGCCATCACCCATAACTTCCCCTGGATGGGCATGGCAGTTCTGTTACAGTCCTAATGAGCCACAGCTAGTGCCAGTTCTCACCTACCACTGAGTTCAACTGATCATCTTGTTTCCTCGGACGCATTAACTCCCTGGATGCATTCATATTACAGGCAGCGATGGCTGCTGGAACTCCAGAGATAATGATGAAAGGAAAACAAATGAAGGGTGAAATGGGAAATGCCAGAATATGTATTGGATGCATTATTAGTCTTATGTTAGTTATCAGCAGCGGCACACTCAACTCTATACAAAATACAGGGGAAGACAATTCATGGGCCAAGCACTTTCCATCCCTACACTGCAGAGGCATGAGGACACCTCACTAAAGTCCTATCTCCAGGCTTCTGACCAGGTAATATGACGACTGGCTTAGTGGATCAGGAAAGGTGGGTTTAAATCCCAGCTCTGCCACATACACATGCACACACAAGTAGTATGTGACCTGAGGCCAGTATTTAATCTTTCTGTGCTTGAAGGCCCTGTCTATGAAATGGGGACAAAAATTCTTCCTGCCTGTTCAGCTCATCTGCTTTCCAGGCCAGGCACTGTTTCTCATTGTGTGTTTGTACAGCGGCTGATTAAAGGTCTAGAAAACATGACCTATGAGGGAAGATTGAAAAAATTGGGTTTGTTTAGTCTGGAGAAGAGAAGACTGAGAGGGGACAGGATAACAGGTTTCAAGTACATAAAAGGTTGTTACAAGGAGGAGGGTGAAAAATTGTTCTTCTTAACCTCTGAGGCTAGGACAGGAAGCAATGGGCTTAAATTGCAGCAAGGGAGGTTTAAGTTGGACATTAGAAAAAACTTCTTAACTGTTGGGGTAGTTAAGCACTGGAATAAATTGCCTAGGGAAGTTGTGGAATCTCCGTCATTGGGGATTTTTAAGAGCAGGTTGGACAAACACCTGTCAGGGGTGGTCTAGATAATACTTAGTCCTGCCATGAGTGCAGGGGACTGGACTAGATGACCTCTCGAGGTCCCTTCCAGTCCTATGATTCTATGATTGCATAATGCCCCGGAACCTTGCTGCTGTAATATAATAATAATAAATCTGACTTAGAGCCACTGTAGGAATTTGCATGTCCAGTATTTTAGATATTTTCATAGGTACTTTCTCAATGTGAGCCCTTTTCCTGTGTCAGGGAACACACAAATACTATAGCCTTTCCAACTCTGATGGCAATCTGCACTGGATCTTAGTCATTATTGTCCGGAGAGGAGACACAGCCTTCAGGGCTGGCTTTAGGCTGATTCGCCGGATTCCTGGGAATTGGGCCCCGCGCCTAAGAGGGCCCCGCTCTTGAGGTGCCTTTTAAATTTTTTTACTTACCCCGGCTGCGGTCTGCTCCGGGGTCTTCCACGGCCCCGCTCCCCTGACCAAAGTGCCAGCGGGAGCGCGGCTGCCCCACAGCCCTGCTCTCCTGGCTGGAGCTCTGGCCGGAGCGCGACAAGCCCCACGGCCCCGGCGGGAGCTCCGGGCCCTTTAAATAGCCCCCAGAGCCCTAGGGTAGCAGGGGGCTCTGGGGGCTATTTAAAGGGCCAGGGCTCCAGCTGCCTCTGCCACCCCAGTCCTTTAAATAGCCTCCGGAGCCCCATGCATTCCCCAGGGCTCCCACGGCTATTTAAAAGATCCGGGGTGGGGTAGAAGCAGGGGAGTCCCGGGCCCTTTAAATAGCCCCCAGAGCCCTGGGATAGCAGGGGGCTTGGGGCTTTTTAAAGGGCCGGGGCTCCAGCTGCCTCTGCTGCACCCCGTGCCCTGCCCTCACCAGCCTGGCCCCCCGCTGCCTGCAGCCAGCTCTGCACCCCCTGCCCACTGCCAGCCCCTACCAACCCCCTTCCCTGTCTCCAGCCAACCCCTGCCACACACCTCTGCCCGCACCAGCCCTGCACTGCCCGCCCTGCCCTGTCTCCAGCCAACCCCTGCTGCACTCCCCTGCGTGAAGCCTGCCAGTCCCATACTCCTGTCTCCAGCCCTGCCAACCCCTGCTGCACCCCCCTGTGGCCCTGCCTGAAGCCAGCCCGCCCCACACTCCCCTGTCTCCAGCCAGCCCCGCACCCCTTGCCCTGCCTGCAGCCAGACCCTACCTCCAGTCAGCCCCTGCCCTGCCTCGAACCAGCCCCATGTCCACTGCTGCCCTGCAGTTCCCAGGCCAGTAACCTGCACACCTGCTTCAATGAGGGGGGCAGGAAGCAGCGGGAACCCACACATGTGCATGCCCCCAGGGAGTGTCGGGGACCCACACATGTGAAATGGCAGTCATTAATAACCAATCAACAGCATATATGATGCAATGTACATACTATACAATTTTATTTTTTATATAGTTATGGAAAGTAAATAATACATGGAAGAAATGGAAGGCCTTTTTTTACACTTTTTTCCTTTTAAGTCATCCCTGCCAAGGCCCCGCCGAAAGTGTTCGAACTGGGCCCCACACTTCCTAAAGCCAGCCCTGACAGCCTTCTTGCCTGGCTCCTTTAACAGCTGTGTTAAATGAACAGAAGATTCTAGGGCAGAGTAAACAGCATGGGGAACACACCCAGATAACATCTCTCTGCTTAGGTGTGCACGGTCTCCCCCACAGAGCGTTTCGCGGATCAACTCACTCTAAGCCCAGCTCCCAGATGGGAAGACATCTATTAAGATGCTAACCACACATCACACTGGGCATCTCCAAATCTCCAAACACAGGACCTGATGGTTTTCCCCTGTGGGTGGAGTAGCTGAAAATCTGGTGGCTCCAGGTGAAAGGCAGGATGGGAATGGGGGACATGCCACTTTTGCAGTATCATCTTCATCTTGTTGCTATCTCCATAGAAGTCCCATGAGTATAAGGAGGAGGCAGGAGGGGATAGGGCTGGTAGGATTGGCACTATGGGGGGGTGCTACCATCCTCGAATCCTTATAAGGGTTTCCTGAGTAACTTAATGCTGGCCTTTGCTGTGGCTCCCCTGTAGGGTGACCAGAGAGCAAGGGTGAAAAATTAGGATAGGTGGTGGGGAGACAATAGGTGCCTATATAAGAAAAAGCCCCGAATATTGGGACTGTCCCTATAAAATTGGAACATCTGGTCACCCTAGTCCCCTCTCCCATGTGACACTTCACTTGCTGAGGGGAATGATGCAAGTGGGCAGCCGGTGATGAGATCTTATCTACTGCAGTTGCCACGCTGCCATGAAGTTAGGTGGTGGGACAGTACTCTGTGCAGGTGGCTCTGGCCTCTGCAGCTCTATCCATGGGTCTGGAGGATGGCCCGGGCCATGAGGTGCTGAACTCCACCACGACAGGAGATTGCAAAAACGGCTGTGTGACTCCATGCTCCGGAAAGGCCACATTGTGACTGTCTTCTATGCAGGTTCACTACATATGCAAGGACCAGTCACAATCACCCTTCCTGAGCATGGAGGACCAACCATTCACCCCTAGAGGCACAAGCCATTCCAAAATAGGTGGGGCCATGGCACTGCTTCTCCCACTAGCCCACAGTGTGCGTGTGTGTGTGTGTGTGGGGGGGGGTAACAGGCTGCAAACTATGCACCTGGGAGCTTGGGGAAGGATTTGGCCTCCATGAAGAACAACCAACAACCCCTTCCCTGGCATCCCACCCCCAGCACCTCAGCCCCAGCCCCCGGTGCTCTGATACTATGGGGCGACTGGTGCCAGTACAGACCCTAACATAGCTCTTCCTGTGGCCACGTGGTTCTGCACCTTCACCCCCACTCAGAACAGTACATGTCTGGCACACTTGGGCCTGGATTTTCCACGTCCCATCCAAGCAATAACCCATGAAGGGGCAACATCTGTCTCATGTTTTGTCTTGTCCTCTAGTTTTCCAGTTGGATAAATGATGATGCAAAGAGAAATGAATTCAGGCATGTGTGAACCGCCTGCCGTGATGTTTAGCCATCTGCATGTTTATGAGGGTTAAGCCAGCCACCTGGGATAATCGGAGATCACACAAAGCAGAGGTATCTGGGATCTGCAGGTGTCCAGCTAGCTGTGCTGTTGCCACTAGCTAGAGGCAAAGCCAGCGACCGCACCGGTAGATGACTTTCTTTTTATACCAAGTTTAGCAAACCGCTGATACCAGCTTGAAGTGTATGGGGAACTGGGGAATTCCGGATTGTCACCAAGCGGCTGCATGAGGAAACTCTCCACACCAGGTATCCTTCTATGTATCAAAACCAGTTTAGAGCTGATCTAGCCTTTCAGAGAGGGCCTTCACACCAGGAGAGAAATGAGGGAGCTTGATGGAGGCAGGAGAAAAAGGAGAAACATGACTATCATAGGGCCACAGTGATTAGAAACAAGAAAAACTTATGTGGTCATCCAACCAGACACGGTTATTGACTACAGTCTATTTTCCATAGTGTACTGGGGAGTGTAAATGCTCCAAATGAAAGAGAATCCATTCAAAGGGGATTGGTGATTTTAGCAGCCTACCTTGAGATGCTTTAAAAGGGTTTGCTTTCCAGGGCACAGGGGCTCAGAATGTGTTGAGAATTAGCCCCTTTAAGTTTTCCCTTTAAGTTTAAGTGAGGGAGGTCTAGGTTGGATATGGGCATTCAAATCTGTTTTACTCAGAGGGGATGTTGGCCTGGGCAGGGGAAAATATACTGCTGAGATCTTTAGCTACTACCAGGACAACCCTTGCTGGACAAGGACGAAAGGGACCTTGGTTTACCATCTCACTGGAAGGACAGCACTTAATTACACTGCTCTACAGCCAAAATGCTTCTGAAATAAATGTAGTCCAACTTTACTAATTCTGGGTCACTGAGAACGAAAATGCTGCTTAAAATTGTTGATTGGCTCTAGTTTTCAAGATATGCTATTGGGTCAGTATATACAACCCTTGACTTGGGAATGGCAGAGAATAAGTGAGTTATAAAGGGAAAGGATCTCAATTTAAACCAGAAATGACTAAAATACATCTTTGACTGGATCTGTGAATAAATCTATGACTGGGTTTGGACAGTACTTGCTTTTTAGGCAAAACAATGAATGATGCAATCTGAAGCTGGTATTGCATCATACATTATATGAATTGCATCATGTTATTCCTAGAAGTAATGGATGATGCAATCATAACGAAGCTTACATCACTCTGCTGAACAAATTCCCCTATATCAGCTCTAGAAATCATACAGTGTCGTGCTCTCTTATTTGTCAGTGTTTGATTTTGCAAAGGGACACATTTCTGTTTAGCCAAAGTGAGCAGAGATGCCTTGTACTTGTGTGAACAGTGCAGATAACTTCTGCTATGTTTGTGGTGAAGTGACTTTTGCATCACAAAAGCGCAATATAACCACTATGGTTAAGAAAGCCTATCACCTTTATTTTGGCTGCAAAATTGGAGATCAGGACAAGAGGTGGGCCCCACACATACGCTGCAACACTTGTGCAACAAATCTTCGCCAGTGGTTGAACAGGAAAAGGAAATCTATGCCTTTTGCAGTGCCAATGATTTGGAGAGAGCCAACAGATCATAGCAGCAATTGTTACTTCTGCATGGTGCCTCCAGTTGGGAAAGGTGTGTCAAAGAAGGAAAAATGGACTGTGCATTATCCAAACATTCCATCAGCTATACGCCCAGTACCCCACGGAGAAGGACTGCCGGTTCCTGATGCACCAGAATCATTCTCACTTGAGTCAGACGAGGAAGAGGAAGAAGATGAAACTTCTGGTCCTGAACCATCAATGTCACAGGACCCACATTTTCTCCCATCCTCCTCCTCTGAACCACACCTCATAACACAAGGTGAACTGAATGACCTTGTCAGGGATTTGGAACTACCCAAGAGTAAGGCAGAGCTGTTGGGCTCCAGACTACAGTAGTGGAATCTCCTGGCAGGCTATCAGGGCAAATGGAGCCCATCAATGCTTGCAGATTATTGCTGGACAGTGACAAGAGATGCTCCATTTAATGAATACAAGAGACAAGCCAAGAAGCGCCGAGTAGACGCTGAATAGGACTAAACTATGTACATAATAGTTTTTTGCCTTTTGTTTCATAATAAATTTTATTTATAGAACCCTTTTGCTGATTTTTAAAGTGTTACATAAACAGGACAGGTGAAATATTATCATGTAAAGCAACCATAAACACATGAAAAGACCTAGGTTTACAATTTATGATTAAAACTCTACTATCTACACAATATACATAGACATAAAATGTAAAAACTAAAATATCTTAGAAACAGTAGCCAATCAGCACATCAAAATACATTATAAATATCACATTTTATCTCTGAAGCAGATGACTTCTCAAAAATTGTAGACCAGTGTTAGTAGTGCAGCATCAGCGCTTCTGTGGGAGACAAAGCCCTGGGGATGCAGGGGTTATGCAGCCACAACCCTCTCTCCTGGATGTGAGCAATGCTTGAAGAGTTGCTTCTCTGAAGCTAGCTGTGGGCCAGATCCTAAGAAGCAAAGAGTACATGAAACTTCAATGAGAGCTGTGGGTGTCTGGCCCATTATTAGTTACACAGAAGCATCAATCGCTTCCTGCCTTTATAATTTTGAATAGGCAAGCGGCAAGATCTGCTTCCATCTGAAGCCGCCTTTTTCTTCTTCTTCCAGTGAAATCTCCACTAACTTCTGCAGGGAAAATGTTTTAAAAATGTTTTGATTTTGATAAGTTCCACTATTTTCCTTTATTTAGACAACTCCAGTCCCTATTCCCCCTCCTCACCGCCCGCACCCCATCTTGCAGTAGGGCAATGTAGCAATTTCAATATTAAATCCACCCAGAGCTGTTCCCCAGATGCAGGGCCAACTGAGGTGGTGTTTTATCAAGACTGGTTGATGGAACTATGTTTTCTCGATATGTCTGACATCGCATCCCTGTACCCTACAGCTCCCAACTCCATCAGCCCCCATCAACCTGGCTCCCCTTAAGATACCCATTAAAGCCCCTGCCCCAGTCCATCCATGCCAGACCCCCACAGTCCCATTCCCCAGCATCCTTGTGTGGATTTATCCATACTTACATATGCACTATATGGTTAGAGGATCACACGGCTTGCTCTCTTACTTCTCAGCTATTCTAATCTGCAGGATATTATCACCATCCAATTTGTTTCAGTCTGAAATTTAGCAGATTTTAGTTCCTAATGCTGCAAGTTAGAAATGTTCATTGTAATTTCACCATGTCATGGTTTAAAAACACCTGACAGGACAGATACAGAGGCGTAAACTGGACATTGTGTTATGAGCACCACTGCCGTCTACTGGATAGAATCGGGACTATATAACTGTGTCTTAGGCGACACAGGACTAAGATCTTCTTGAGTTTGTGAAATACAGGTCCTGTGTTTTAGGAGCAGGAGAATGTATTGTCTGCTACAGCTGGGAAGTTTGGATAAGCAGCACAGGGACAACTGAGAAGCTCTCAGTGGCCAGTTTTGTTAGGCATGTGTAAATCATGCTGCAATTCTTAGATACAGCTATTTGGGGCCCTGCTGTCATGGAGTTGGTCCACACAGGAAGGCAGCTCATAACCTCGTATCTCAAACCTCTGCTCTTGCTCAGAGAGACTACCTCATTTCTTAAAACCCTTCTCCCTGTTTTCTAGGAGAGGGCCTGTTCTCTTTCTGCCCTCTTGGTGGCAGTCTTAACACAGGAAACTAGCAAGCGATTCTGATTTCCCTTAACTAAAAACATCAGTCACTAACCTACTGCAGGAAAGCTAACGTTTTGAAGTCGATACAAAATACATACAAAGTTTATGGACAGAAAGGAAGATGTTTAAAGGATTTGCCAGTGCTCCAGAAGCTCCACGTGGATGATTCACACTGACCTACTTCAGGGCTTCACCTGTTCTGCAAACCCTGATGGTGAGATCTGTCAGATCTCCCAGAAGCACATACCATTCTGGATCCAGCCCAATACAGAGAGGCAAGGAGTGCAGAAAATAAACAGGGAGGATACCATCTACATGCTTAGCAACTCGTTTGCTGCTGTTTGGAAACTGGTTTGGTCTCAACCTTTTCCAGGCCAGGATCCCCCACCACACACCTTCCCATGTAACTGGGACCCCACTTCTCCCATTTAGCTACAGGAAGGGCAAGACAGCTATGGCACCAACTCCTGTCGGTGAGCTCTTGGTAAGAGCTGATGGTCTAGTGACTTGTGGAGTCTAGTTTTCAAGTGAACAACCGAGTGATGGATTTTCCATCACCTTACTAGGGAGATACCTCCAGGGTTTGATAGCTCTCACTCTTAGTAAAATCTCCCAATTAGAGTTGGTGGAATCATTCATTATGAATTAATTATTCAACTAATTTAGCCCTTCATTTCCCCTTGTCTATTCATGGACCCGGCCTGGTCTGCAAACATCTTCACTATTCATAAATGTCTGTGAAAGATTTTGTGTGAACTAACTTCATCCCTTTGCAAACCGTTCACAATTTGTTCCTGGTGGTGAGTGATTCGTCCTTTAAGTCAGGAGGTATCATTTTTGCCCTGAGAATGGATGACTGAATTATTTTTTAATATGGAAAATACTTGCTGCTGAGTGGATTTATGGCTAAGGAGAAGGAGGACAGGTGGAGGCATGGTCAGATGGATCCTATAGTAGATCAGCAGTTAGAGGTCTTTCTTAGGTGTTGTACAGTAAATGTGGCTGTATTTAGAATGCAATGCAACTGAAGAGAAACAGGGAATGCTTCTCACACCCAGCTGGGAACCAAGCTCGCGAGCAATTCCAGGTCAATTGCATAGTTAACAAAAAACAATAATTTTATTCTTGCAAGCAAAAGAACAAACAAAACCATAATGCAGCAGTGCAAAGTATCCGGCCCCTATATTCTAGAACACAACTACCACCTTCCAATCAAGCAAACCAGATACTGGCCAGATGGACCTCAGCTCTGACCCAGTACAACTGCTATGTTCCTATGATACCAGTACTTCCATCCAAATTGAAGACTACCCTTTGGTCTATTCCATTAAGCAGCCCTTACCCAGCAAAGCCTGTTCTGTGACAACAGCTTATAGAGGGGGAAAGGCGTCCAGGAGGGTTGGCTGTATTTTAAATAAGTCTTACTGAGGGCGCAGGAACAAACCATCCCGATGTGCAGAAAGAATAGCAAATATGGCAGGCGACCAGCTTGGCGTAACAGAGAAATCTTCAGTGAGCTTAAATACAAAAAGGAAGCGTACAAGAAGTGGAAACTTTGGACTGATGACTAGGGAGGAGAATAAAAATATTGCTTGAGCATGCAGGGGTGTAATCAGGAAGGCCAAGGCACAACTGGAGTTGCAGCTAACAAGAGATGTGAAGGGTAAAAGAAGGGTTTGCACAGTATGTTATCAAGAAGAAGAAGGTCAGGGAAAGTGTGGTACCCTTACTGAATGGGGGAGGGAACCTAGTGACAGACGATGTGGAAAAAGCTGAAGTACTCAATGCTTTTTTTGCTTCGGTCTTCACAGACAAGATCAGCCCCCAGGCTGCTACACTGGGCAGCACAGTATGGGGAGGAGGTGAGCAGCCCTCAGTGGTGAAAGAACAGGTAAAGGCTATTTAGAAAAGCAAATATAGTGCCCATCTTTAAAAAAGGGAAGAAGGAGAATCCGGGAAACTACAGACTGGTCAGCCTCACCTCAGTCCCTGTAAAAATCATGGAGCTGGCCCTCAAGGAATCAATTTTGAAGCACTTGGAGGAGAGGAAGGTGATCAGGAACAGTCAACATGGATTCACCAAGGGCAAATCATGCCTGACCAACCTGATTTCCTTCTATGATGAGATAACTGGCTCTGTGGATATGGGGAAAATGGTGGATGTGATGTACCTGGACTTTAGCAAAGCTTTTGATATGGTCTCCCACAGTATTCTTGCTGGCAAATTAAAGAAGTATGGATTGGATCAATGGACTATAAGGTGGATAAAAAGCTGGCTAGATCGGCGGGCTCAACGGGTAGTGATCAACGGCTCAATGTCTAGCTGGCAGCCGGTATCAAGCAGAGTGCCCTAGGGGTCAGTCCTGGGGACGGTTTTGTTCAATACCTTCATTAATGATCTGGATGATGGGATGGATTGCACCCTCAGCAAGTTTGCGGGTGACACTAACCTGCAGGGGGGGAGGGGAGGAAGGGGAGAGGTAGATATGCTGTTAATTGGTTAAGACTTTTCCTGGATCTATAGTAAAACATGAGGAGCTCTGAATGAAGAAATCTTTAAGCTCATTTACCAAATCCATAGGTGGGCACAACTACTACTGACTACTTAAGAGAGGCAGTGTGTCCAGTGGGCAGAGCATTGGTGTATGAGTCGGGAGACCTGGATTCTATCCCTGGCTCTTCCACTGGTCTGCTGGGTGACCTTGGGCAGTCCCATCCTCTCTCTCTGCCTCTGTTCTGTAAAATGGGGATAAAGACACCATCCCTAATAAAGTGCTTTGAGTGCTTCTTAGGAGTGGTGTGTTATTATTACAGCCTCTGTTACATTTTATTATAGAAGATCTCAGTATTATTACTGTTACCTTTTTCTTCTCCTCTTCACCAAGGCCTGCAAACCTCCTAAATGTCTGGTTGCTTAGTGTCCCAGTCTTGTCCTAGGAATTTATATGGCCTCCATCACCATAGTATCCAAGTGCCTTACAATCCTGAATGCATTTATGTTCCTGCTGCATGGTGGGGAAGGGTAATCCCCATTTTACACAAGGGAAACTGAGGCAGAGAGAGACCAAGTGACTTGCCCCAGATCACCCAGGAAATCTGTGGCAGAGCATTATGTTGAATTCAGCTCTCCCAAGTCCTAGGTGGAGCACCCTTCCACTCCAGGCCTGGGAGAAGCTGAGGAGACACCTCCAGCTCAAATAGCAGCAATTCAGTCCACTCCTCTGACTAAATTACTCTGCCTTGAGCCTGGCAGTTCATGCACCCAGTAACCAGCCAGTTGCTTTGTAAAATGGACCACCGGCTCCTCTCCTCTTCCTTGTGCTCGGTTTCCATCAGAGGCTCCCATCCCACTTCTCCTTTGCTTGCATGTAGCATTGAAACAATTCAGCGGAGAGATGAAGAACAAAGCCATACCCTCCATCTTCCCAGCTTTGCGGCATTCAGAGCCAAAGGAGGAAACCACCAGGAAGAGAGGTTAGAGAGGTAGGCTGGCCTCTCTCTCCATCTCGCTTGCTTGCAATTGAAATCATTCCATCTCCTTAAATTACAGCTTCTCCTTGCAAATGAGACTAGTTCAAAAACCTCTCAGACCCTCGCAGGGTATCCCAGCACTCTGGTTTACAGCAAAAAATCTTGCAGTGCTGCACACTGGAGAGAAGGGAAAAGAGCCCTGGGATGGAGCAAATCAGTGCATAAGGCCATGGTGCTGTGTAAATCCAAAGTTGCTTTTGGGGAGAACCTTGTGTCTCCAGCAAATGGGTGCTGGTATGTGCTCGGGGTGATTCATGGAAGCAGACATCAAGCAAACTGCCTGTTAAAGGTTACGATGGTTAGAATAACAGAATGAAAAGATTGCAGTGCCCGAGTCCCCGTCATTCCTCATTTTGTGGCAGCTGCGATGTAAATAAATCCCTGCAAACTGCCAAATCAGACAGATTTCCCTCTCTGTGGGACATTGATACTGTGCCTCCAGGGACTAGTAATGAGGCATGAGCTTCTTTTCACTGAGGCTGGAGGTTGCCACTTTGAATCCAGCCCAGCTGAATGGGAACTGACAGTCTGTGCCAGCTGATGTCACATGCAGGCTGCCAAGTAGCCGTGAACTGTTTGGCTCAGTCTGCTTGGGGCTTGGGAAACCCGAGCCCAGTTCCCTGCTCTGCCACAGACTTCCTGTGTGTCGCTGGGCATGTTGCTTAGCCTCTCTGGAACTCATTCCTCCTCATCTGTAAACCATGGCTAATTACACTGGCCTGACTCACAGCGGGGTTGTGAGCTTAAATATATTATATATATTTTTTGTGATATTGCGGGTTTGGTTAATAAAGCTAATAGTGCTATAATATACTTAGACTTCTGTAATGCATTTGACTTGGTACCACATGATGTTTTCATTAAAAAACTAGAATGATACAAAAGTAACATGGTTCACATTAAATGGATTAAAAACTGGGTGGCTGATAGATCTCAAAAAGTAACTGTAAACAAGGAAATCATCACTAAGCAGGTATGTTTCTATGGGGTCCCACAGGGATCAGTTCTTGGCCCTATGCAATTTAACATTTCATCAGTGACCTGGAAGAAAGCTTAAACTCTCATCACTCTTGAAGTCTGCAAATCACCTAAAGATGTGGGGAGTGGTAAATAATGAAGAGGACAGGTCACTAATACAGAGCGAGCTGGATCACTTGGTAAGCTGAGCGCATGCAAACAATATACATTTTAATGTGACCAAATGTAAAGTCATACATATAGGCAGGGCCAAGCTAACAGGATGGGGGACTCTGTCCTGGGAAGCAGTGACCCCAAAAAAGACTTGGGAGTCATGGTGGATAATCAGCTGAACATGAGCTGCCAGTGCAAAGCTGAGGCCAAAATAGCAAATGTGATCTTTAGATGCATGAACAGGGGAAACTCAAGTTTTTGTAAAGCAATTATATTCCCTCACTATTTGTACTGATAGTGGGATGGCTACTAGAATACTTTGTCCAGTTCTGCTGTCCACAGTTCAAGAAGGCTGGTGATAAATTGGAGAGGGATCAGAGAAGAGTCACGAGAATAATTAATGGATTGGAAAATCCATCTTATAGTGCTAAGACTCAAGGAGCACAATATATTTAGCTTAACAAAGAGCAGGGGATGGGGTAACAAGATCACAGTACCTGTATAGGGAACAAATATTTAATAGCGGGCTCTCTAATCTAGCTGAGAAAGGTATAACAAGATCTAATGGCTAGAAGTTGAAGCTTCAGACAAATTCAGACTGGAAATCAGGTGTACATTTTAACAGTGATGGTGCTTAACCATCGGAACAGCTTACCCAGGGTGTGGTGGATTCTCCATCACTAGCAATTTTTAAATAAAGACCGGATTTTTTTTTCTAAAAATCTGCTCTATTTCCTATCGAAATTATTTTGGGGGAAGTTCTCTGGCCTGTGTTATACAGAAGGCCAGACCAGATGATCCCAATGGTTCTCTTCTGGCTGTGAAATCTGTGAATTTACAAAGACAGTGTTGTCTTTATGTATCTGTGGCAGATATTAATTTAACCGCACAAAAGGCTGGTGGAAGCTGGCTGCAGCTATACCAGACATACTGAGGCACATATAAATTAATAGCCCATTGCTTTATTGCTCCCGTTGCTTGGTTTTTCATTTAAGTGGCGCCAGTTTAAAAAAAAAAAGGAAGTATCCTTGGAAGAAGAGATTTAGTCTGTGGAATGGTCCTTAAGATACAGCTCCAAAGTCAAATGAGAAATTAGGTCATTTTCAAAATCTTCATTCTGTTTACATCTATCCTTTTTTCACTGGCTCCTGTGCTAATTATCTAACCAAGAGTTGCTGGGGCCGGTGCCATGAAAGGCAGCAAACTGGAACAGAGCAGCAAGGCTTGAAACAGGACTTGATTTATCCAACCGTGTTAGAGACCAGCCATCCACTCTGCCGCCTTTGTGATTGCCACATGTGGAGTTTTATTGCTGTTCATAGTTCAGTATCCAGCTTTGTCCAGCAATCAGATTTCTCAAGTTAATAGTGCTTTGCTCTTAGCAACTTTCACACCAGAGTATCAATGCACTTTGCACACATTCGTTATTCAAATCTAACAGACTTGGGAGGTAGGTAAGGATTGTAACGAAATGGCTGGTCTTGATGTGCACCAGCACCCCCAAATTTTAGTAGTACTAAAATTACACAATATAGTGTGTCATAGAGTTTATACTGATCAAGCAGCTGGGAGAGATTCTCCTCCAGCTCAGGTGCTTTTGTAGAAGGAGGATCTGAGTTTTAGCCCCGCTGCTGTCATGAATTTCTGAAGTAGCCACAATGACAACTGTGAAGTCACCCTAGATGGCAAGGGATTTGTCACAGCATTATCAACCCCATTTTACAGATGGATAACCTGAAACAGACAAAGATTAAACGATTTATGCAAAGTCCCCCAGGGGTCCAGCCTGCTCCAATCAAAGACCACATGCCAGTCCTACCAACCAAGAGCTGCTTAAGCTGCTCATTTTGAAACTGTTGGATGTGGCCCCTTTCCCAGTTCAGATCATGAACTTTATGAATTTCATTGTTCAGTCACCAGATTTTACAGACATAGAGGAGCCAGAATTACGGTTGTCTGTAAACTGTTCCAGGGGAACAGTCACATAGGGCAATTATCCCTGGGCACGTGTCCTCCATCTTGAAATGTCTGGTCATTCCATAAACACCTTGCTCCATGTTCTGCGGTTGGCTGGACTATGTGCAAAATGTCTCCAGGCAAAGCACCTTCTGCCCAACTCCTTTATTATGTTGGAAACACTGTCCTATGTTTTCTCTGCCTCCTAGGCCTGCTGCTCCCAAACACCCGAAGACAGTGTAGCTGCATGGTTACTAGGTAACCACCTTCAGCAGTAAAACTCACAATGTACAGTGTTACTACCCCATCATCCAGAGGTCCTGACTGAGTTCTGGGCCTCTTTGCGCTTGGCTCTGTACATCCACAGTAAGTCAGTCCCTGCCCCAAAGACCTCACAGTCTAAGCTATACCATGGGTTGGAGAACGAAAGTTCTGTTACCACCTGTTGACAGATGGGAACTGAGGAAAACAGGGATCAAGTGAATTATCCAAGGTGAAACAGGGAGAGCTGGGGTTTGAACCCAGATTGATGGTGTCCGTTGTGACAAATTTACCCTAATTAAGTGCTGAACTGTGAAAAGTGGGTGAGAGTCCATAAAATGTTGCAAAACCCTATAGCAACAAATGTTGATGAGAAAAGGTATGAAAGGGAAACAGACTGAATTAGTCCAAACCAAAAAGCCTCCTGATATAACTCAAGGACAATGTTAGGATCATGTGTGGTAAACAAGAGGACCAGAAATCAATAAACCTAAGTCGGCGTGTTGGAAATTAGGCCTCATCAGTGAACAAAATAATGAGGGAACGGGCTGTTTCATCCATCACTCCCTGCTGGGCTTCTTTAAAAAGGAAGACTTTGGGAGGAAAAATACAGACAGAGGCTATCAGCAGTGCTGCCTAACTGAAAGAAAGGGTTGGAGTGAGAGTCTCCATCAAGGCTTCACCGTCTCCTGGGACCCTGGACCTTCTTCATCCTAATCCTGAAAGATGTGCAGAGCAGATGGGGCCAGAGAGAGAGAATGAAATGGCCTTGCCACCTCCAGAGGCTTTGGCTAAATCCAGCATACCATGTGGGAGGTGATACTTTTTCTGGCTTCCCCACTGTGTCCTTTTCCTTCCCTACCATGTTTATTTTCTTTCTCTCTCCCCTTTTCCCTTCTGTCTAATAAGAATCTGGCTTAGCCGACCAGGACTGTGTGTTTTGCAACATTGCTTTGAGCCTGTGACTTAAAGGAGGCAGCTACAAGGAGTGTCCTAAACAACCTGAAGCTGATACAAGTTTGCTACATCTTGGAGGCAATGTTTATGCTTCAGTTTAAGCCCAGGGTTCGAATTCAGGGTCTAGTCTAACCCCTCTTCTGTCTAAACAAAAATCACACTAACCCAGGTCTCAGGATCCCAGGACCCCATGGGGGTGGAGGGTCTGAGCTTAAGTCAAGTTGGGACCCAGGGTTCAAGCCCTATTGCTTTGCAGTGTAGATGCAGACCCACTGGACTTGTGCTCTGGAAGTCCACCAAAAGTATCCCACAGGCTGATTTTCTTTATCCTCTGAACAGTCAAGTTTGGTGAACAGTGAAGTTTCCCCTTACTGCACCACGAACAAAGGGCTTGAGTGGCCACATTTTGGGAGGGTGCAAGGAAGTCTGGGATATGGGTGGTTGAACTCAGGCCCACATGATTCAGACACTGGAGCTCCAGGTTGGGACCCAGGGTTCAATAATTTCTAACCTGGGGTTACAAACGAGTGTAGATGCTCAAGCCCTAGGTTAACAACCCAGAGTCTGCTAACCCATGTGACTGGGCTTACATTGCAGTGTAAACAGACCCACAGTGGCTGGTAAGACCATGTGCTGAGCCTCTGCTTCTCCAGCAGTGAGACTGCAAGTGGTAGTCATCATCAGAGGCAGAAGCTGCATTTTCTGTCTTTGCTGTTCTCTTCTCTCCCCTTTCTGTGATTTTGTCTAGTTTTGTCTTCTAGGAAACAGGATCGGACTTTAACAACAGCAATGATAGCTCCTGCCCATCTCAAGTAACATTTCCCCGCCCCTCCACTACAAAAGGACAGTTATCACTATCTTTTATACCTTTTAAGAGATTGTCAGACACAGGAGTTTTCCTTCTAAAGATTCTCCAGCTAGAGGGAAAGGGAACAAGAGATGGTGTTAAAATGAAGGCCTTATTTAATTCTTTACACTGTTTTCTCTTCTTTTCTGAATCTTTATTAAAAGGTGAAAAGGGTTTTTCCTAATGGGTTCCCCATGGTACTAAGTGGGCTGAGGTCACTGTATACCAACCCCCAAATCTTCCTTAAAAACTATTTAATGTTGGACAGTGACTGGGTCATATTAACGCCTTTGATCCTTTAGGCTCGTATATTGCATCTAAATTAATACAACACATCCCCCTCCAGCATTGTGACCACAAGACCACCTCTCCTTTCTCGGTTTCAGGTTCAAATCCCTGTTTCTGGGAACAAATACCCATATCTGCACAAATAAAAACTCCTCCCTAAAAATCCATACAAGCAAAACACAATCACACGAGTTGCCTCTTAAAGAAAAGTCCCGTAGAACTTAATGGGGATGAAACCAATCGGGGATTATAGAAATTATTCTAAAACCTTCTAGAATTTAATAGACAGTGTGCTCCTTTCTGTAAGTTGTTTAAAATCAACCTGCCGTTTTTTAGAACAGGGGAATAGCCCTCTCCTAAATTCTGATCTATTGGATAGCTTAAAAACCCACCTATAAAGCATTATTCTTTTCTATTAAATGCTATAGGACTTTTCAGAATGGATCATCGAAAAGGGTGTGTACCCGGTTGGACTGAATTGCAATTTGCATTGTGTGAATAATATTACCCCACTATTTACCCAGCTCTATCGTGGGTGAATATATATTTAAACCCCCCAAAACTTCCTACATTTGCATTCCCTGATCTATGAACTACGCATCTGAAAAGCAAAAGATCAATTTCCATGTCTTTATTAAAATAAAAAAATCAGTCAAATTGGGCACTGCCCATTCAGTGTTTAGCAAAAGAAAGAAACCTCAGAAAGCATAAATGAAACCTGCCTTTCACACCTGCCTCACTGCACTTACTGTGCGTACAAATACACCTATTACCATCTCATTACACTCCATTAAATCAATTAGGTCAGCGGCTGGCAGATTTTTCACTGAGCCAAGTCATCCAGTTGAGCTATATGGGGAACTGCAGAGAACACCAATAACTCATTTCAAGTGAGGCATAGAGAGACTTTCCCTGTAGTAAAAAATTTAAATGTCTGTCATCTCTCTCCTTCCAGAAGCGAAAATCACTCTGGATTGTTCTTCCCCTCCCTCACCCCACCAACTATTTCTCTTTTTCTCTTCTGCTGCATCTAAAGCAGCCAAGCTCTTTCTCTCCCGCACACCTGCCAAGAAGCATATTTCAGGGATCTTTGGCCCCTTTCCCCAAATCTGCCATTTCTCTTGTAATAGATGCAAAGGAGCAGGTGTCAATCACCATAGTTCCATTGACAATGTCTTTGGTGGAGCTACCCTGATTTCCACCAGCTGAGGGCTCGTAGGCGAAAGGGATCTCCTCTCTCCGAATCACTGTCTGGCTGACATTTCAAAAATAACAACATTGAATGTCATTCAGGTTTCTTATATTGCCTGGGAACTAGAAGAGACAATCATTCATTCCCTAGGCACATTTCAGAAACATTAGCCCCCTCTGCTTTTTCTTCATGCTGACAGCTTTTGTTGTCCAAAACACACAATATATATTAAATGTCTCTACTGTCCCAAGCGCACTCTGTGACATTTCTATCCTCCTTGACTGTGACTGCGATCAGGTCTTCTTCTGCGAGATGGTGATTCCTGTCCGCAAGAAAACCATTTTACCTTACATTACCATCATTGTCGGCAGCTGGCATCGCCCAGCTAAACGTTGGTGTGTCTGAGGATCTGTGATCTAGCTAGCCTCTGGTATTCTGCTGTGTGTGTGGTGAGCAGTTTGTGTGTGAGCTGAGATGTGGGTTCCACGCCAGGAGAGAGACCGGAGTTCTGGAAAATAGCCATCAGAAGACAATCCACCATCAGAAGACTTTTCTTCATCTGTCGTAGCAGCGAAATGCTCATAGCATGTGATCCACTCATAAATCTCATTGCTGTTTTATTGCACCTACTTTACGTTGGCTCTGGGACCCTAGTAGATTGCTGAATCACCATTTGGTGGATGAGGACTTGACAGGTACAAATATCCTCTCAGTCATTTCCTAGCCTGTAACAATCAGCAACAGAAGGGCTGCCCCAGTTCTCCAGAACAATCTTGTCTTTGTTATAGGTTAGGATTAGGGCAGGAGTAGGCAACCTATGGCACGGGTGCCGAAGGTGGCACGCGAGCTGATTTTCAGTGGCACTCACACTGCCTGGGTCCTGGCCACCAGTCCAGGGGGCTCTGCATTTTAATTTCATTTTAAATGAAGCTTCTTAACCATTTTAAAAGCCTTATTTACTTTACATACAACAAAAGTTTAGTGTTATATTATAGATTTATAGAAAGAGACCTTCTAAAAATGTTAAAGTGTATTACTGGCATGCAAAACCTTAAATTTGAGTGAATAAATGAAGATTCGGCACACCACCTCTGAAAGGTTGCCGATCCCTGGATTAGGGGCTTTGCTGGATCTTTTGGATAACAGGTTGCTGTTTCCTGAGTGGTCCCTCCTGGCCAGAGTTTCCTTTGCAGCAGCTTCCCTCCGTTCTTCCTCTTCTGGCCCCTTACACTTGGGACTGGTTTAATGCCCACAAGCAGGTCCAAACAGTCCCCCCAATAAAGTCCATCCAAAGGTTCAGGCTTATCTCTGGCTCTTCTGCTATCCACAGGGCCTCTTCCCTGGCCATAGCCTGCCCTTCACAGGGTCGCTCCTCATAACTGTCTTGCCCTGGAGCTTAATCCTCTGGCTCTGACTTCCTTCTCTTGCCAGTATCCCCTGTGTTCTGAGGGAGAAGAAGGCAGTCTATATACGGTCCTCCTCCAGGGAGCTTCTCCTGATTGGCTGCCAGAGAGTGGAGCCCTGTCTCACCCTACACCCTGGTCCCTTAAAGGAATAGTGTCCTGGGGTTCTCCCCATCCAACTTCTAATTCCCTGGGATTGCTTACTTTCTTCTGCAATCAGGCCATATCCTGGGCCTTTAGTCATTCCAGTATCCTGGAAGGGGGTCTTCTGGCCTTCCCTAGTATACTCTGTTACAATCTGCTTCTGGGCCACAGATCACCCTTAATGACGTTGGCTAAGCAACATGGTCTTAGTTTCTTCCTGATAAGTTTTCTTTTTTGTCTTTGTCATAACTGCACTGCTGCCTTCCTAGTATATCTTTATCATGACTATTTTTCCCATTCCACACGGCATGTCAGGGGATGGCATTTTTATATCTATGTGCACAGTTGCAGATTTCATAACTAGGTCTTATGTTCCCTGCAGGGCTGGCTGATTTTGGGGGAAACGTCTCCCATGGTCCAGCTTCTCCTATTCCTATAGGTTTTACTTCCACTAAAGAACTTCCTACATAACATACATTGACAAGAATTTCTCATGAAACCTTCAATTTAAAAAAAAAAATCTTTCTTTGGCAAAGTGACTCACTAGCTGGTTTGCCCCCTTGTGGATAGATGGAGTGTTGCTCGATTTCTTCTCTGTAGTCCAGCCATACAGATTCACTCGTGGTCCCTTTTTGCCTGGTGACTTGGACTTCTGGCCAGCTCCACTTTGGCCCCACCTCTTTCAGAGTAAACCAGGCTTTTCACCCATTAGTCCCAAACCTCAGACCAGGTTGACAGCCTTGGTCCAGGCCCAATAGTGTGTCTGGAGTCTTCCTGCTAGCCTTCCCAGTAAAGCTGTACGGATAGTGGCACTAAGACGGGAGGGTCTAAGCCCACCCATAACTAAAGGCCTACCCCCTAAGCTAAGTGGGAGAAACCTCTAAGCCGCGCTACAAGTGATTTCTGGTGACAACAAAGGAGAACACTGGATGGGGGTGGAGTCAGAGGTTGAATATCAGGGAACCCGAGAGGGACACCAAGAAGAGCGCTCTGAACAGCGCCCACTGCCCCTCAAAGACATCTAAGGAGTCAGTGGGTGCTGCCCAAAGGAAATCTGCTCAGACACGTGACCAGATGAGGGAATGGAAATAGGCCCCCACAGTTGCACTCCGTCCTCCTTCCTCCTTCTGGTGCAACGATGGCCGTCTTGGCCAGTGCTAGGAGGTTGATGAGGAGGTCTCCTGACTTTGCGGGGCCACAGCTGCGGTGTGCATAAATCAGGAGGTGTGGAGAGAAGTGCAGGCAGAACCTCAGTAAGAGGAGCTAAAATTGGGGCTGCACCTTGACTCACTCTACGTAGATGTGCGCCAGGGTCTCCCTCTCACTTCAAAAGGGACAGGTGTCGGGGGAGTTTGTGAACCTCGCCTGGTACTCACCCACACTCACAGCTCCATGGAGGAGCCGCCAACCGATGTCCCTGGTGGGCCTTATAGATTCATAGATTCATAGACTCTAGGACTGGAAGGGACCTCGAGAGGTCATCGAGTCCAGTCCCCTGCCCTCATGGCAGGACCAAATACTGTCTAGACCATCCCGGATAGACATTTATCTAACCTACTCTTAAATATCTCCAGAGATGGAGATTCCACAACCTCCCTAGGCAATTTATTCCAGTGTTAAACTACCCTGACAGTTAGGAACTTTTTCCTAATGTCCAACCTAAATCTCCCTTGCTGCAGTTTAAGCCCATTGCTTCTTGTTCTATCATTAGAGGCTAAGGTGAACAAGTTTTCTCCCTCCTCCTGATGACACCCTTTTAGATACCTGAAAACTGCTATCATGTCCCCTCTCTGTCTTCTCTTTTTAAAACTAAATAAACTCAATTCTTTCAGCCTTCCTTCATGGATCATGTTCTCAAGACCTTTAATCATTCTTGTTGCTCTTCTCTGGACCCTCTCCAATTTCTCCACATCTTTCTTGAAATGTGGTGCCCTGAACTGGACACAATACTCCAGTGAAGGCCTACCCAGCACAGAGTAGAGCGGAAGAATGACTTCTCGTGTCTTGTTTACAACACACCTGTTAATGCATCCCAGAATCACGTTTGCTTTTTTTGCAACAGTATCACACTGTTGACTTATATTTAGCTTGTGGTTCACTATGACCCCTAGATCTCTTTCTGCCATACTCCTTGCTAGACAGTCTCTTCCCATTCTGTATGTGTGAAACTGATTGTTCCTTCCTAAGTGGAGCACTCTGCATTTGTCTTTATTGAACTTCATCCCGTTTACCTCAGACCATTTCTCCAATTTGTCCAGATCATTTTGAATTTTGACCCTGTCCTCCAAAGCAGTTGCAATCCCTCCCAGTTTGGTATCATCTGCAAACTTAATAAGTGTACTTTCTATGCCAACATCTAAGTCGTTGATGAAGATATTGAACAGAGCCGGTCCCAAAACAGACCCCTGCGGAACCCCACTTGTTATACCTTTCCAGCAGGATTGGGAGCCATTAATAACTACTCTCTGAGTATGGTTATCCAGCCAGTTATGCACCCACCTTATAGTAGCCCCATCTAAATTGTATTTGCCTAGTTTATCGATAAGGATATCATGCGAGACCATATCAAATGCCTTACTAAAGTCTAGTAAGGCATTTGAGTAAGACTGGGTAAGACTGGGTAAGACTTTAGAGGAACTCAGTCTCTCTTCCGTCCCTTTCTTCTTGCTTCAAAGGTCCCTGGGCTGGCAGCCAGGGACCTTTGAAGCAAGTGGTTAAGATCTCTCTGGTCATACCTCTTGCATCTGCCCTGGGCTACCACCCTACATTTCCCCCACCTTCTCAAGAGCTGTATTTTCAGCAAAGGTCTGCCCCAGAGTTAAACCCTTTATCTCAGTCCTCAAGGAAATAAAGGCAAGGCAACTAAATTAACAGAAATAAAGAACAGTACCAGCTTCTCTGTCCTAGCAGGATCCTCCAGCCATCTGTCCTACTGCTCTGTGTTTTGAGGTAGCCTAGATCTCTGCTGTGCTCTCCTCTGGGAGCTGACTAGGAGAGGCCTGTCCACCTCCCAGAGCTGGGGCCTGCTGAACTGAGCTGCTCCCCTTTTGAGATTATTCCTCCAAGATTGGCATGCTTCACATGTGTGGTAGGGCAGGGCTGCCTGAACCCAAAGCTGCTTTTTAACCCCTTCCTGACAGGTGCGGGGTTTGTTCACCCCATCACACTGCCTCTCTTGTTGCAGAGTCAGTCACGTATCTGGTGTGGATTTAAAACATTCTCATCACTGAAGCGCAGAAGAAAATAATTAGGCCAAGTTCACATTTATGTGGGTGTAAATCTGACAACAACCCAATTTTCCATCAAAAAACAGTTCTGATGGAAAATTTTCGAACAGCGTTAATGCTGAATGTCCCCTGCTGTCCCACTCTTTGTTTTCCTATAGCCCACAAAATTGCTGCCCGTGATAGAAATTTCAAGCATTCCCACGGTGAGAATTAGCTACGAAATCAATTCCCATCTCCTCTTTGATTCAGGGTCTGAACCAAAGCCTGAAACTGACTACAGTGATTAACTCTGAAGCAGGAAAAAAAAAATAGAGAGTATTAGTAGGACCGTTTGTGTTCATTATATTTTCATTTCACTTGTTATAGTAGGTTCCATACCGCAGAGTTCTGTGTTTACATAATGAAGCGTCTGATATTTAATATTTATTAGTGTGGGGATTTTTGTGTCTGATGCTATCACACACTCTGTCTCTCTCGCTGATACTCTAGCAGTATATGCTCCTTTTTTATAATCCTTTCTCAGTGCCTGCAAAGTCTATCACTAGCAGATAGGGACGCCCAGTGTAGGAGCCTCGCCAAGCCCAAGCCTAGAATTCACAAGTCAAGACCCCAAAGAAATTCATGTGATTATTAAAAAATAATAATTTGGGGTTCTTTTTATTTACCTTTTGGGTTTTGAGCCTGTAGGGATCCAGGAGGGCTAGAAACTTTTTTTTTTAATTGTTAAATAAAAGCTGAGGTTCTCACATAGTCCCATGACTCCAGGAGCTGGGGTGTTAAGAAAAACACCAAATATCACCAGCCTCACTAATCAATCATGAAAGCTGGCAATGTATGGATCATTTTATCCCCGAGGAGGTCCCAAAAATGTTCAAGATGCAAAACTAAGGGCTCTGATTCAGCTGCACTTACTCATGTTGACTGGCACTTTACTATGGGTTAGATGGTGACGCTTACCTATAGCCCCATGTCGGGAGCAGGGAGGGCCCTATTAACACAGGGGAGCACCAGGAAGTATTTTGGAATGGGTCTGCGCATTGTCTCCAGGAGATCTCAGTTGCACTAGGGAAAGAACGATCTATAACGCCTCTTTTAGTGGTGCAGCAACCTCTCTACAAGCAATGGGGTGGTGTGGAGCATGGGCAGGCATGGCTCTGCCTACTCCTCTCCCCTTTCCTCCCTGTCCCATGCCTGGCGGCTGTGTAAGGAGATGCAACAATCTGGCCTTAGAATTCAAGGCCAGAAGGCCCCACCAGATCCTCTACTCTGACCTCCTGGACACCACAGGGCACCAGCCTCCGCACACTAAACCCAGCATGTCCTAGCTGAGCAGTATCCTCAATGGGCCTCCTCACAGAGTAAGAGTGAGTGAAGATGGCAGGTTCAGGCCCCAGCTGAGTCCCTAAGGCCTGAGGGCTTTATGGCATAGTGGGAGAAATAATCCAGGTGATACAGACCGGAGAGACTAATTCCTCTTAGAAACCTGCACTCAGATCCTGACTCACACTGCTACGTGAGCTAGGACCAGATCCAAAGGTCACTGAAGTCATTGGAAAGACTCCTGTTGGCTTCAGTGAGTAGAGTGATCAGATCACAACACTAAAATATCGGGACACATTGGGGCGCCATCAGCCCTGCCCACAGTCCACCCCCGCTTCTCACAGGCTCCACCCCTACTCATGTCCCACCCCCTCCCCACCTATCCAAACAGCTGTCAGGCAGAGGGAAACGCTGGGAGGGAGGGAGAAGTGAGGATGCGGCACGCTGGGAGGAGTGGGGAACAAGGAGGCAAGGAGGGGGGAGCTTGACTGCAATTTTTCCCTATGGGTGCTCCAACCCTGGACCACCATGGAGTCGGTGCCTCCCTCCTGCTCACCTCCTTACCTAAATATTGGGGCAAATGGCGTCCTGATCGTACATTGATTGGGACATGGGACAAAGGGTTAAGTATTGGGACAGTCCTGATTTTATTGGGACATCCAGTCACCCCATCAGTGGGTTGTGCAGATGCTGATAAGCTCAGTGATGCAGAGTCTCGGCCTTGCCCCACACCATTTGAGACAGCACAATGGCAATGTGAACTGACCCCCAATCACTGCCTGGGGTTCCCTGGGAGTGATGGACTCTGCATTGGCAAAGCCGAGTGCACGGTGGAGAAAGGGGGAGAAAGAGGTGGGAAGGGGGATTAGGCAGAGTGCAATATGCTCCAGCAATCCTCAGATAGAGGTCGTTCCCTAGGGAACCGCAGTCAGCAGGTGCAGTTTAGAGCAGCCCCTGGGTTGCTCTAACCCTCCACCCAAGGGCAGGAAGAGAACTGGGGAATGGTAGCCAGAACCCTGGCAGTCCCTACTGTGCTGGGTGCAGCCAGCAGTCTGACCCAGTGAGTAGTAATTTGTGGGTTCCCTGAAACTCTTCTGCTGGCCTAGCCACTGGAGGTTTGAACACTTTGTCCTCCCTGACCTGGCAGCTCTTCCTCATCTCTAATTGTTGTGACTCTGTGAATGTCTTGACCAAATGCCATTCCCTGTCATATTTATCTTTGGAAAATAGCTGATACCTGTAAGTAAAATAAATTCCCTTTGAAATGAGACGGGCGGACAGGGCCTTATCTCGAGATGGGAGCACAATTGTGTAAATAGTGATTTATTTCTGGTGAGCTTAGCAGATATTTTTTTTTCTTTTAAAAGGCTTCTCTGGAGCTTTGCCCAGCTCAGACACATTGGGGGGAAAGGTTAAGATTCTCATAAATGCTGTTCTCAAAAAATAAAGAAGACAGGAATCAATGCTGGGCTTCGTTCTGTGCTCCATCAGACACTGAGCATTGACACTGCAGCCCAGCACGAGGTTATCTCACCTTCCCCAGTGTCTGTGCTGCTGTGGGGGTGCAAACAGCCTCCGGTGTAAATCAGAGCAGCCCCAAGGGCTTTACCTCAGCTGTCTTAGCATTTGCTGTGTGCTAAGGCCTTCCCCCCCTTGTGACGTCAGCCTTGGCCTACTCCAGACCTTGGCCAGGCCTCCAGTTCTTCCCCAGGAGGACTCTTCCTGTGTCCTTTTGCCACCTCTTTATGGTACCCCCTACACCACCAGAGTTTCATATTGGGGTCAGACTGAGGTCCATGATCCCTAGGACCTACCGTATCTATACTGCACGCCCAGTATGCTGCAAAGAGACTGTATGGGGATTGTGTATTTATCCCACTGTGTCTCTCTTGAAAATCTCCCCGTGGTTGATCTCCAGCACTTCTGTTGGCAAAACTTATATCGCTCAAGGAGCTGTTTTTTTCACACCCCAACTGACAAAAGTTTTACCGACCCAAGTGCTAGAGAGAGAGAGAGAGAGAGAGAGAGAGAGAGTGCTTCTTGCAGCAGCTCTGATTGGTTGCTGTGCTCCAGGAGGTGGGCAAATGGGGCAGGCAGCCAATGAAGGGTTTTTCTCTTAGGCAGGACTCAAATCCACTAGCTTCTTAGGTCATGGCCAGATTGGCTCCAGCTCTGGCCAGAATCCTGTGAGAGCTGGCAACACCATTAATCCCATCCTAAATTCAGACCTTGAACCTAGCCCTGCGGCCTGCCTGGCTCATCTCTCCTCATGATGGTGCTCAAGGACTCTCTATGGGATCAGTGCAGGAGCGAGCCTGGAAAGGGGCTGAGGGAAAGGCGTTAGAGACAGTCATGATAGGAAAAATCACAGGGAGGAAGCAGGAGGCCTAAGTAGACCGGCCTTAGCTGCTTGCTACAGGTCCCTGGGCTGTAGCCCAGATTAGAAGGAGGCCCTGGGTTCCCTGACTGACCCACTAAGGAAAGTGGTGCGAAGACTTCTGGAGACAAGGGTGGAAGGTCTATTGAATCTGGAGCTGGGCTGAAGACCCGGTGTGAGGCTGCTGGACAATTGTTTTGTTGTACTCCGTGTTATCCCAGGACTATACGCTACCTAGCCGGAGGGTAGAATCACAAGAAGTAGACCCAGGCCTGGAGCAGCTTTCAGCAGGGGGCACCAGAGACGAAGGCCCTGCAGGGCCAGGCTGAAACATGAGCAGGCAGTTCAATGTGTAGAAAATAGCTTTGACAGGGTAAAGGTGAATGATCTTACCTGAGCCAGGCATAGCATGGAGGGAGCCGCAGTGGAAAGCTCCAGCCTCACTCCTACTCAGCCAAGACAGCAGCTGATCTGAAGCAGCCCCCATTCCAGTCCTGAATCTCCACGCTGTCTGTCCCAGCCCCGTCGAAGCACCTCAGGCCTGACTTGAAGTGCCATTTGCTTATTTCAACGAATGGGACTGAAACGTGCAAAGGGACTGGAGGAAAGGAGTGATGATTAGCTGAGTAGCCTGTGATGTCACAATGCTTCTCTGCCTGCAGCACCAAATGGGCACTGTGTGGAAACCAGGCGTTTTTGGTGTCCCTGGTTGTCACCAGATTGCCACCCATTCTTCCCATTGCTACCTATAACGTTCCCTGAAATTTTGGCTTGACCAGGCATAGTCTTCAAAAGTTATCGTATTACAGATGGACATACAGAGAAATGCCAGTGAGTTAAGTCTAACTGTCATATTTGGGGTCAGGTGGGAATTTGCCTCCACCTCAGATTAGCAGAGGCCCTGGGGATTTTTCGTCTTCTGCAGCATGGGTCACCCGCTGGTCCAAACTAGAATAAGTGGTGGATTCTCTGTAACTGAAGTCTTTAAATCATGGATGTCAGTAACTCAGCCAGAGGTTATCAGTCTATTACAGGAGTGGGTGGGTGTGGTTCTGTGGCCTGTGATGTGCAGGAGGTCAGACTTGATGATCATGATGGTCCCCTGTGGCCTTAAAGTCTATGTATCTATGAGTGTGAGGTCACATGAGCTGACTGTCAGATCTCTGTCTCTTCAGCCAATTAGGATGCAATTTTATCTGTGGATATATACATGTGCCATTTGCTTGGTTAGTTATAGGATGCCTAGAACTGAGCGAATAGACTCATAGAATCATAGACTTTAAGGTCAGAAGGGACCATTATGATCATCTAGTCTGATCTCCTGCACAATGCAGGCCACAGAATCTCACTCATCCACTCCTGTAGCAAACCCTCAGCCTATGTCCGTGTTATTGAAGTCCTCAAATTGTAGTTTGAAGACCTCAAGCTGCAGAGAATCCTCCAGCAAGTGACCCGTGCCCCATGCTGCAGGGGAAGGTGAAAAAGCTCCAGGGCCTCTGCCAATCTGCCCTGGAGGAAAATTCCTTCCCAACCCCAAATATGGCAATCAGCTAAACTCTGAGCATATGGGCAAGACTCACCAGCCAGCACCCAGGAAAGAATTCTCTGTAGTAACTCAGGGCTGGTATACACTGGGGGGGAATCGACCTAAGATACGCAACTTCAACTACGTGAATAGCGTAGCTGAAGTCAAAGTATCTTAGATCGAGTTAGCTACCGTCCTCACTGCGTTGAATTGACGTCTGCAGCTCCCCATGTTGACTCTGCTACTGCCGTTCGCGTTGGTGGAGTTCCAGAGTCGACAGGAGCACGTTCGAGGATCGATATATCGCATCTAGATGAGACGCAATATATCGATCCCCGAGAAATCAATTGCTACCCGCCGATACGGCTGGTAGTGAAGATGTACCTTCTGACCCCACCCCATCTAACATCCCATCACAGACCACTAGGCATACTTACCCGCTAATAATCAAAGATCAATTGCCAAATTAATTGCCAAAATTAGGCTATCCCATCATACTATCCCCTCCATAAACTGGCAATTCCAAAAAATTGGGGAGGGGGAAATGTTTAGGGTCAAAACAACCATTTTTTGAATTTTTTGGTGAATCAAAACATTTTAAAAAATTTAAATGGTTTTGAGTTGAAAAAGCCATTTTTGTTCAACTTGAAATTAAATGCTTCAATTGTGAGCATTTTGTTTACATTTAAATTGTTTTAAAAATAAAATGAAAGGAAATTTCAACACAAAAAGTCACTTTCAGTCAAAAAATTGAAATGTTTTGTTTAGGAAATGTCAAAATGAAATATTTTTATTTTTTTCATGATTTTTAGGGCGTTTCATGGTGAAAAAATTGGGTAAAATGTGCACACATTTGCAGATTTCAGTGTTAAGAAATATGGTTTTTTTTAAGGAAAAAAAAGTTTATTTTGGATCATTTTTCCAAGCTCTTTGCAGATTGGGGCTTCTCGCTCAACTGATTATCAGCTAATCACTACACCTCATTTAATCATCGCTCCCCACTGAGCTGCTCCAAACGAACTGCGGAATTATTGCCTATATGGAAAGTTCTTCATTGATTTCCTGATTGTCCTGTTGATTCACCAACTAATTTGCTGCTGTATTCATTGACCTGCATCGTAATCCTGATTTCTCCTTTACTCACCTTCTTCTCTCCTTGCACTCCCATTACACCTGTGCCTACGAGAGAGGCCCCTTGGGGATATTGGTTGGTAGGACAGGCTAGAGCAGCTGGCACCGGTTCAATGCAGAGTCACCTCGGGAATGGGAGAATGAGAAGGACATGTTTGTACCACCTCAGTGGTACTCAGCACTCCAGGCTGCAGCAGAGAATACGACCCTTAACCAGACTGAAAGGCTTTGAGATCCTTGAGTGAAAAGGGATCTCTAGGTGTCATGCATTATTAATTGATGATCATGGTTACTAATTATTGCATGTCACAGTTAGCATGGGAGTTTTCCTTCTGCATTGTCTCTGCCCCAGGGAATCAGACAGAGAATATTGTCTGGGCAAAGCATCGTCTTTTAGTGCCCTAAAGATATTTCCTCCTTCAGACTGTGTGTGTATGTGTAAGAGACAGAGAGAGAGAGAGAGAGATATTTGATCAGGGAGGCATCTGGCATTATACTCACCCTCATACGAAATAACCTTCTAAAATGTTCTGTGCAGTGTAGTATCTCTACCCTTCTCAAATGCACATTTACCAACAAATCTCACGCGTTAGGGCATACAGTGAGATGACTTCCTGCAGGAGTAACAAAAAAGTAAGCATGGTCAGCAGAGCAAAACTGGCCAGTTGCCTGTGGTGGTGAGGAAAATTCCCATGGTGCATCAGGCAGAGACTACTGGTGGAGGCATGTGGTTGGACTGGTCTGTGATGCTATGACAAACCTGACCTTCTGTCTCATTTGAGAAGCTCTGATCCCTGCAAAAGGCCTGCTGACCCCTAGAGTGTCTTACTTGGATCAGGAGACTAATCTGTGCCAGGAGACCTGTCCCCTAAAAGGTTTCTCCTCCACTGAGGAAGGGACCCTGCCATGTCTAATAGGAGGTCCGCTGCCTGGGAAGCCTCATCTTTTGTGAGGTAGCCTGTTCTCACAGGGCAAGTGCAACATCTCATCTCCATTTGTGGTCCTGCCCATGGAGGAAGCCCCATTGCTTACACAGAGTTAGATGCTGCAGAGGTCACCATCATCCATAGGTGCTGGAACTAGGGTAGCTGGAGGTACTGCTGCACCCCCTAGCTTGAAGTTGTTTCCATCATGTACAGGGTTTGCAGTTTGGTTCAATGGATCTCAGCACCCCCACTATATAAATTGCTTCAGCCCCCCTGCCACTATCAGTAGTAGATCTTGTGGAGTGTGTCTGCTGCCTGGGATCCTGACTTTATGGGGTGACCATCGCTGCTCTGCAGATTGCAATCTGCAACTGGAAAGCTGGCTGCTCTGAGGACAAGAAAATGTTTCCCTTTGGGCAACAGTGCAAATGAGGAACTTGGGTGACCTATAATGAAGAGCAGGAATGTATTGGAATGTAAAAACATTTCAACTCTCAGTTTTGCACCCGTCTTTGTAACCTACTTTTGGCGGAATTGTAATTCCTGTTGCAAATGGATGTATAGTGATCAGCCTTTGAAAATCTTCTCCCTCAAAGAAGAAATATTGAATGCACTTCCCTGTTATAAGTCACCCTTTTTACCACCCTGGTCGAAATGCTCAGGATGCTCAGAAGGGAAAAGCCTGTATTAATATTTCATTGGAATTCATTATCAAGCTCTTTAATAAAGAGGACTGGAGATCTGAGAGGTTTTTTTCCCCTAAACTTTATACAATGGATGCTAAGAAACCACTGAGTTTTCTTTAAGATTTTATTATTGATCTCTTGTATGTGTATTTTTCTAAGCCTAAGCACAGAGCAGATTCCAAAGTCCTTTCTTAGCTACTTCCTAGCTCTGCCAAATGTTTAAAATCACCGTAACAGAGGCTCAAACTAAAAGTATACCCTCAAATAAATAATAATAATAGTAATAATAATAATAAACAGTAAGAGGACAAAAAAAACCCAAACCTCATCACTACAGCTTAGGAGCAGAGTCAAAAATGCAGTGAGAGGCAAAAATGCATCCGTTAAAAGTTGGAAGTCAAATCTCAGTGAGGAAAACAGAAAGGACCATAAAATCTGGCAAGTCAAGTGTACAGGTATAATAAGGCAGTCTATGGGCTGGTCTACGCTACAGGGGAAATCAATCTTAGATAAGCAACTTCAGCTACGTGAATAACATAGCTGAAGTCGAAGTATCTAAGATCGAATTACTCACAGCGCGGGATTGATGTCCGCGGCTCCCCCTGTTGCTTCCGCAACTCCGTTCAGGTTGGTGGAGTTACGGAATCAATATAAGCGGGTTCAAGGATCAATATATCGCGTCTAGATGAGACGCGATATATCGATCCCCGAGCAACCGATTGCTACCTGCCGATACGGCGGGTAGTGAAGACGTAGCCTAAGAAAGAATTTGAAGAACAACTAGATAAAGACCAAAACACTAACAGCAATTTTTTTAAAGTACTTCAGAAGCAGAAGCCTGCCAAAGAGTCAATGAAGCAGCTGGATGATCAAAGAGATAAAGCAACACTCAAGGCCCTGGTCTATACTGGGCGGGGGGTCAATCTAGGATATGCAACTTCAGCTACATGAATAGCATAGCTGAAGTCAGCGTATTTTAGGTCGACTTATCTGGCCGTGAGGATGGTGGTGAGTCAACTGCTGCCATTCCCCCATTGACTCCGCGTCCACCTCTCGCGAGCTGGACTTCCAGAGTCGACGGGAGAGCATTTGGGGATTGATTTATCTGAGTTTAGATGAGACACGATAAATCGATCCCCAATAGATTGATCTCTACCCGCTGATCCGGCGCATAGTGAAGACCTGCCCAAGGAAGATGAGGTGATTGCAGAGAAGTTACATGAATTCTTTGCATCAGTCTTCAGTGCAGAGGATGTGGAGGGAAGTCCTCACATCTGATCACTCTTTTTAGGTGACATATCTGAAGATCTACCCAGATTAATTGGAAAAAATTGATAAGTTAAACAGTAATATGTCACCAGGACAGATGGTATTCACCCAAGAGTTCTGAAGGAACTCAAATATGAAATTGCAGAACTACTGACTATGGTATGTAACTCATCACATAAAACAGCTTCTGTACCACATGATGGGAGGGTAGCTAATGTAATGACGATTTTTTAAAAAGGCTCCAGAGACGATGTTGGCAATTACAGGTTGTTAATCAAACTTCAGTACTAAGCAAATTGATTGAAACTATTCTAAAGAACAGAATTCTCAGAGGCATACATAAACACAGCGTGTTGGGGAAGCATCAACATGGCTTTTGTAAAGAGAAATCATGCCTCACCAATCTATTAGAATTCTTTGAGGGTGTCAACAAGCTTGTGGACAAGGGTGATCCAGTCGATTTAGTGTACAGAAAGCCTTTGGCAAGGTCCATTGCCACAGTCTCTTAAACAAAATAAGCAGTCATGGGATAAGAGGGAAGGGGCTGTCATGGATCAATAACTGCTTAAAAGATAGGAAATTAAGTGTAGGAATAAATGGTCAGTTTTCACAAAGTAGAGAGGTAAATAGTGGGGTTCCCCAAGGATCTGTACTGGGACCAATGCTATTCAACATATTCATGAATGATTGGAAAAGGTGATAAACAGTGAGGTGGCAAATATTTCAGACAATACAAAATTATTCATGATAGTTAAGGCCTGTGAAGAGTCCCAAAGGGATCTCACTAAACTGTGTGACTGGGCAACAAAATAGCAGATGAAATTCAATGCTGATAAATGCAAAGCAGTACACATTCAAAAAAGCAAATCCCAGCTATACTTACAAAGTGATGGGGGTCTGAATTAGCTGTTGCCACTCAAGAATGAGATCTTGGATAGTTCTCTGAAAATATCTGCTCAGTGTGCAGTGGCAGTCAAAAAAGCAAAGAGAATGTTAGTAACCCTTAGGAAAAGGATACAGAGAAGGGCAATAAAAATGACTAGGGGTTTGGAACATCTTCCATACAAGGAGAGATTGAAAAGACTGGGACTATTCAGTTTAGAAAGGAAACAATTTGGTGGGGAGGAATGTGATAGAGGTCTATGAAATCATGACTGGTGTGGAGAAAGTGTATAGGGAAGTGTCACTTCCTGTTACAATCTCAAGAGCAAAATTTTTCAGTGCATTGACCAGCAGTTATTTAAATTATTGTTAATATTTCTAACTATATTGTGTTATGCTATGTTACTAATTAAGCCAGAAGCCACCACTGGATGGTGTATGCAATTGTTGCCACCCTAATAATAGTGTTTGTGCTATATTACTGTTTGTGTAGGAGGCCAACGGTAACACTAGCCACAGTTGTGATAACCTTAGTCCCAGATTTGGACCTTAGCGTCCAAAATATGGGGGTTAGCATGAAAACCTCCAAGCTTAGTTACCAGCTTGGACCTGGTACCTGCTGCCACCACCCAAAAAATTAGAGTGTTTTGGGGCACTCTGGTCCCCCTGAAAAACCTTCCCTGGGACCCCAAGACCCAAATTCCTTGAGTCTCACAACAAAGGGAAATAATCCTTTTTCCCTTCCCCCCTCCAGGTGCTCCTGAAGAGATACACAGACACAAGCTCTGTGAAACTACACAGAGGGACTCCCCCTCTCTGTTCCCAATCCTGAAAACAAAAAGTACTTTCCTATTCCCCCAGAGGGAATGCAAAGTCAGGCTAGCAATCCAACACACAGATCTCCCCTTGATTTCTTCCTCCCACCAATTCCCTGGTGAGTACAGACTCAATTTCCCTGAAGTAAAGAAAACTCCAACAGGTCTTAAAAGGAAGCTTTATATAAAAAGAAAGAAAAATACATACAAATGGTCTCTCTGTATTAAGATGATACAACACAGGGTCAATTGCTTAAAAGAATATTGAATAAACAGCCTTATTCAAAAAGAATACAAATCAAAGCACTCCAGCACTTATATTCATGCAAATACCCAAAGAAAAGAAACCATAGAACTTACTATCTGATCTCTTTGTCCTTACACTTAGAAACAGAAGACTAGAAAGTAGAAAGTACTTCTCCAAAGCTCAGAGAAAGCAGGCAGACCCACAAAAGACTTAGACACTCAATTCCCTCCACCCAAAGTTGAAAAAATCCGGTTTCCTGATTGGTCCTCTGGTCAGGTGCTTCAGGTGAAAGAGACATTAACCCTTAGCTATCTGTTTATGACAACAGTGTCAAAGGAGGGTGAAAACCTAAGTGGTGAACCCTTACAACAATATGTTGATTTGGGGCCAATGTGGGGAATGTCACAATAAAAATTGCCCCCCCATGGGGTCCCGTGGGTATGCAGCAGTGTTGTATATTGCTAACACTTTTCTATACATGGAAAAGTATCTTGGGAAGGGTTGAAGGTGTGAGTGTGATGTGAAAGATTCCTTTGCAGGTTACAAAAGGCTAAAAAGAGAGGAAGGGAGAAAGGAATGGGTTAACTCGATGATCCAGCCAGGCCCGACGATAAGAAACAAAACTGCAGTCCAAGGCTAGTGCACACAAACAAACTTTCTGCTCCCAAACTTCCAGAAGCCTGTATCTCAAGCCCAGCCAGCCCTAAGAAAGAACTGAGCCAGATAAAATGGAAGGGGTTGCAAAACTAATAAGACTGCGAAGGCCAGTGAGTGGGAACACAACAGTCTCGCGACTCTGAAACCTATGTGTTTTAGGAAAGCTAAGAGAGCCGTAGAAGGCCAGTTCAGACTGGTACGGAAAGCATGGGGGATGGGATCCCTGGACGGAATGCCCCCAGAAGAACCCAGGGCTTAAAACCTGCCCAAGAGCTGAAGCAAGATTGAGATTTACAGCAGATCCTAGACAACCTGTGCACAGGGCAGAATGCTCGTCTACCCTTCACCCTCTGCTTCTTATGTTACACCCAGGCTTGGCCAGCCTTGGGTTGTATGTGTGTAAGCATGAAAGTGGATTAGGGCTAGGGCACTAATTCTTTCTTCCTTCCTCTGAGTGATGTGGGGCGCACCCAGCACTCACCGCTGTTATTGGGTTAATAAAGCTTTAAACTGAGTCACTTGGTGTGCTCCTTCATCTCCTCACCTAAAGACCCTGCAGCCTCAGCCTGATCACCAGAAGCCCCAGGCAGATTGGTAACATAAATCTGCCACAGAAGTGTTATTTACTCCTTTCACATAACACAAGAACTAGGTGCGATGGTGCACCCCATAAAGCTTTATGGAAATATGCTTATGAATGTATATATGACATAACTGGAATATGTTTTGTGCTACATATGCCATGTAGCATATCTCTGTAAAGATTAAAATCTACTGAATCTATTCATCCTATTTGTATGCATATATCATTTTTGTATTCAAAATTATGAATATTGGCTGTGTACTCGCTTGATTTTTAAGTAGTCTTAGTAAAGCAGTTGGTCAGCTTCTTGAGAAAGGAATGTGCAATTTAAGTGCTCAATCAAAAAGCACTTAATGGACAATGGATCTTGGAAGGCTCCAATCCACATAAGAAGTCTACATTAGGACCTTCAAGGTAGCATGTGAACCATGGCTGCTACCTGTAAGTTCTGAGTCATGCATGGACATGTGACTTGCCCATGTGACTCCAAAACTCCATCTTGTAGCTAGAATTCTACACAGGGGGTGGGAGGGGTATCCACCCACAAGAGAAAGTCTATTTAAACTCCTGGGAGACCCCTCCATCTGGTCTTCAGCTGGCTCAAGAGATAGCCTCTCCACCCCCAAGGATACCTGAGAGAAACTGGAACAAAAGACAGTAACTACAGGGGGTGTGAGTGATTGTTGGACCCAGACTAGAAGCAGCAGAGAGTCTTGTGGCACGTTATAGACTAACAGACGTTTTGGAGCATGAGCTTTCGTGAGTGAATACATGCATCCAACGAAGTGGGTATTCACCCAAGAAAGCTTATGCTCCAAAACGTCTGTTAGTGGTCTTGCTTTGCAGCAGGCTAGTGGGTCTGGCTCAAACCAGGCAGGGCACTGAAGTCCCAAGCTGCCAGGGCAGGAAAGCAGGGGCAGAAGGAATCTTGGCAGATCAGTTGACAGCAGTTCCCCAGAGGGTTTCTGTGATCCAACCTGTAACACTAGGGGCCACCCAATGAAATGAATAGGCATCAGGTTTAAAAGAAACAAAAGGAAGAAATTCTTCACACAATGCAAAGAATTCCTGTGAAACTCCTTGCCATGGCAAGTTGTGAAGGCCAAAAGTATATCTGGGTTATACTGGAGGACAAGTCCATCAGTGGATATGAACCAAGATGGTCAGGGACACAACCCCATGCTCTGGGTGTCCCTAAATGTCTACCTGCCAGAAGCTGGGACTGGATGACAGGGAATGGATCACTCAAAATTACCCTGTTCTGTTTCATTCTCTCAGAAGCATCTAGCACTGACCACTGTCGGAAAACAGGATATTGAGCTAGATGGACCATTGGTCTGAACCAATGTAGCCTTTCTTATGTCTTTATATGGTTGATGGTTTGGAAAGAAGCATGAACTGTCTAACAGATTGGTTCAGTGGGCGTGGTGTGGGGCATCAGGAAACAGGGTGTCCTTTGAGCAAGGCAAAGCCTCTGATTGCCTGCAAGAGGCTGAGGGCTTGATCCTCTATTGCCTTGCAACCTTGTGGCGTCATTTACCCCTATGCAAACCAAGTGCAAAGGGTGTGGAGGAGGAATGGTACCATCAGTAAGAATGAGTGGAGGATTTGATCTGCGGCCCCGGCTGGAGCAAACTGCAATTTATGCTGGATGAAGAACTGAACAACCCTTTTGCCTAGGTGTAGGGGATAGGTGCAGTGCCCAGTAAGATCACAGAGACCCTGCAAATGTGACCTGAGCTGAGAAGGAGCAGGCAGTTTGGCCTGGGGGGACCTTTGCAGCAGTAGAGGTACCTGGATGGGTCACAAGCGAGAGAGGGTTTTGCTAGATGCTGATCTTAGGAGCTATGCCACTGGTAATATTCCAAAATCCCCAAATAGTTACAGAGCCTTAGTGACTAGAACTGCTTGACAGTTTTTATTTTTACTTTTATTAACCAAAACAAAAGACTTTTATTCTAAAATGACAATTTTTGCAGAAGGATTTTTTAATGAAGAAACTGAAAAAAAAACAAACCCTAAAATCGGGGGGTGGGTTTTTTTTCCTTCACTTTTTGTCTTTTTTCCCATTTATTCCTCCCTCCCCTGGTTTTCAGTTGCAAAATGGAAAAAGGGAAAACAGAAACTTTTCCTGCAGCCTCCTCTCTGCCAGAGCCTTCCACTGACACTTCCAGCAGTGCACCGCAGGGTGGGCTCAGCCTGCTTTTCTCTGAGGTGGGTCCCTCCACCTACACGCCACACCACCAGCAGGAGTGCACAGCATAATGGTAGCCGAAGTGTTAACCCATTTTAAATCTATATGAAGAAACTTTACCAAGCACTGAAGAAAGATGGGAAAACATTGTTTATGTTGTGCTCGCCTGCCAAGCCCTTCAACCGATGCCAAGCTCCCCGGGAATATGCTGTCGCCTTAGATCTGGGATGCCGGAGTGAAGTCTCTGTTTGCCTGATGCTGGCATGTGCAGCTTGGAGAAATGACCAGGCTTATTTGCCTCCTGCTTAGAAACCTATCAAAGGATGCCAAGAATTAAACTCTGAGATTAGGAAGCCTGCCACTTATAAGATTTGTGGCATTGGCAGGTTACTTAAATCCTTGGAGGGGAATTGCCTCTGCATGGATTCACTTGTTTGGATGCTCTGATTGTCTGCAGAAGAAAGGATTGCCTCAGCCCTCTGGATGGAGGGTTGCCGCTGGACCCATGCCATGTATTCAAATCCTGCCAAATCTAGGAGCATTTTAATACTACTTAGTCCTTACAGAATGTTTTTTTGTGTTCATGGTGCTTTACTAATATCCTCAAATGAATCCTCCCAGCAGCCCTGCAAGGAGGGCGTGGAAATGAATGTTGTGAGCCTGCCTGCAGCTGGAACCAAAGCACACTGGTGAAGTGACTGGCCCAATGTCACACACGAGTCAATGTTAGAGCTCAAGACTTACTGATTTGCAGCCTTGTGCAGATGCCAACCAGCCAGGAGGAAGGACAGTTGTGTGCTTACAACACTTGTCTGGACCTGGACTCTATACCTGTTTCTGCCACTGATTTTGGGTCAGATCCTGAGTCTGGATAATTGATGTAGGTCTATTGACTCTATCTGTGCGTCTGGCCCTTGGTATGTGATCTTAGCTAAGACACATCCCTGAGCAGATCTCCTGTGGATGATAATGCTTCTCTTACCACATAGGCCAGAAATCATTGTTCGTAAGGCACTTGGAGATTATGGGATGGAAGATGCTATATAAATGCAAAGTTATATATTATTTATTGCAGACTAATACCTGTGTCTCAGTACTTGATATATTCTCCTGGGCATAAGGAACTGGCTGAGGAATAGGGCTGGAGGGGGCCGTAGCAAAATAACCCCTGTGATTAGTAATCAAAACAAAGGGAAGGATGGGAGTGGGAGCGGGAGCAGGGGAGTCAGATTAGAATCCCAGTGAATGATTTCAGGAGCAAAACAATGTAGGAATGCTGGTACCATGATATATGCTGTTATTGTATCCAGACCTCCCTCTGCGTAGCTGTAGATGTACCAATCAATTTCCGTTAATTTAATCTCCTTGTTGCAGAAAACTGAAAAAAAAAAAAACCTCCCAAAACCCAACATGAAACAAATCATTATTACAAAGGACACACGAACAAATGTGTCTGAAACTGCAAGCCAATGTGGGATTTTCTTTCTTCTTGGCTACACCGTACATTTTCTGCTCCTATTTAAAGTGCTGTCATCTTCTACAAAGTTAACAGTGCCTGGGTCTGGACACCAACATGCACACACACACACATGAAGAATAAAGATACAGCTCTCTTGGCAATATCCTCAATTACCCATAAGCGTTGGCTCTTTGTAACAATGGGAGGCTCGCAGGAAAGTCTATACTCCTCCAAGGATTGGAACACCTCCTGGCACATAGTTTCAGATACAGTTAAAAGACCGATTCAGGGACTTAGACGCAGCTTCTCAAACGTAGGTGGGTCTCTTTAGACACCCAAGGCAATCACTGAGGTGCCACTGACATTTTCAAAACTGTTTCTCAGCTATCGCCTTACCCTGTAGGGACATCTGTTTCTGCTGGTTGGCATTTGCAAAGCGGCCTAAGCTCTGATGCCACCTCCCAGCTAATGAGCAGCCTCAAAGCCCTAACTAAAGTCCCTAGGGCCCTGAAGCAGGATCCTCAAACTACACAGGGAAATGCCTATCTTGCCAATGCAGACCGATCCTATAGGCATTCACTGGGCATGCCCAAGACCTGATACCTGGTAGACCCCATAGTAGTAGGGCTGGAGGCAAGCTACTGATAGTTGAGAGGGCAGTATGGCACTCGCACAAAAGACAACATGGGGCAAGTGCAAGAGAGAGATTGAACGTGAGCAGGAGACAGACAGCGTGAGAGATTGTCATGGTTCTCACACTCTGAACTCTAGGGTACAGATGTGGGGACCCGCATGAAAGACCCCCCTAAGCTTATGTTCCACCAGCTTAGGTTAAAGGCACAAATTCCTTTCCTTGACCTTGGATGGTATTGCTGCCACCACCAAATGACTTAAACAAACATTGAGGGAGGGGCCACTTGGAGCCCTATCCCCCCCTAAAAATATCCCCCCAAGCCCTTCCACCCCCTTTCCTGTGGGGAAGGGGGCTAGAGAATAATATACCAACCGATAGGTTAACAAGGTGAGTGCAGACCAAATCCCTGGTTTTTAGGACACTGAAAATCAATGAGGTTCTTAAAAGAAGAATTTTATTTAAAAAAAAAAAGTAAAAGAATCACACCTGCAAAATCAGGACGGAAAATAACTTTACAGGGTAAATAAAAAGATTTTAAACCCAGAGGATTTCCCTCTGATTCTGCCTCCCAGTTACAAAACAGGAATAAAATTATCTCTTAGCGTAAGGAAAATTCACAAGCTAAAATAAAAGATAATCTAACACATTTCCTTGCTTACTTACAATTTTTGTAATCTTAGATGCTCATTTCAGGTATGTTTTTAGGAGATGTTTTTTCCTGCCCTGGTCCCTGTCTCTGCCCAAGAGGGAACAAACAAAGAGAGCACAAACAACCCCCACCCCCAGATTTGAAAGTATCTTCTTTCGTTATTGGTCCTTTTGGTCAGGTGTCAGCCAGGTTATTTGAGCTCCTTAACCTCTTACAGATAAAGGGGGGATTTTATGCTACCTTTAGCTGTATGTTTAGAGATGGCTTGGTATGCCAAGGCATGGGCTGCCTAAGTGGCTGACCTGTCTTAGCTGCCTCTCTCCAGCAGAAGCTTCATGGCTGAGAGTCCGGAGCAGGGGGAGGTGCCCATCTCTGGTCTGTCAGCCAGGCACACCAGGGCAGTCACTTAGGTGCCTATGCCCATCACTTCTCCTCATACCCTCCTAGGCATTTAACTTCTGGCTAGTTAAGGCAGCCCCTGGCTCAGCTAGCTTCTGAGGATCCCTTTCTCAGGGGCCTAATTCTCTTCATAAGGAGCCTGGGCTGAGGATTGTATTAGGCAGCAGGTCACCTAGGAGATATGCATTGCAACGCTGGGTGGAGCAATGCCTAAGTGCCTTTGAAGATCTGGGTCTTAGGTTCTGATTCAAAATCCACTGAAGGCCAGCTGTAAGCTTCCCACTGACTTCAAAAGACTCTGGGTCAGCCACTCAAAGTCACATATCTTTGGCTGCAGTTGCATAAAGATACTTGAAAGTTGAGCCAACTTCATTTTAAACCTTCATATATTTAAGTGTTTGTCAAAACTAATCATCAAGAGGACAACTTCATGGGCAGGGATGGGTAAAACTAAAAAAATAAGGATTTGGTTGGGATGATGGGAATGGACAGAAGTTTGTCCTAATTTTTATTCTTGCCACACCAGCGAGCCAACTTGCAGGGATGGTTATATCCATGTTACCCTAATTAGTTGGCCAATTTAATGTCAAACAAAAGCGATATGGCATCAAGTTTATTACATGGCCAAAAAGCCATGATTCTCCAATCAAGAAAGAGGACAACTTTGGATAAAAGCCCTGGTTCAGTGGCAAGGTGAAGACTGCAATTAGAAATAAAAAAGTAATATACAACAAATGGAAAATGGGGAAATAGATAGCAGTCAATATAAATTAGAAGTTATAAAGTGCAGAAAGTTGTTAAGGGAAGCTAAAGACATCAGGGCTAGTGGAGTAAGCGTATTAGGAACAAAAGAAATCCTAGCAATGATATAGGTCCATTACTAAATGTAGATGCTAAAATTGTTAATAATGATGTAGGAAAGGTAGAAGCATTGAATAAATATTCTGTTCAGTATTTGGAAAGAAGCAGGATGATGTACTTGAATCATATTAGGATGATGAAGTGCTTTCCAATCCATTCGTAACTAAGAAGGATGTTAAACAACATCTACTAGGAATAAACATTTTACAATCAGCAGGCCTGAATAGCTTGCACACAAGTGTCCCAGAAGAGTTGGCTGAGAATATCTTTGGCCCTTTGGTTTTCATTTGTAATGCACATTGGAATATCAGGGAAATTCCAGAAGACTGGAAGAGTGCTAATCTTGTACCTGTGTTCTAAAAGGGTAAAAGGGATGACCTGGGTAACTATAGGCCAGTTAGCCTGACATCAGTCCCAGGCAAACTAATGGACACATTAATATGGGATTAAACTGATAAAGATTTAAAGGATAGGAATATGATTAATCACAGTCAACATGGCTTTATGGAAAATAGGTCTTGTCAACCGAACTTGATTTCATTCAATGATGAGATGACATGTTTGGTTGATAAAAGTAACTGCACAGATGTCATATAGTTTTATATGGCATTTGACTTAGTACTGCAGGATTTTCTGATTAAAAAGTAGACCTAGACAATGTCAATAAAGCACAGACAAAATGGATTAAGAATTGACTAAGTGATAGACCTCAATGGGGGCTCAACATCAACTGAGGGTGTTTCTAGAGGAGTTCTGCAGAGTTCAGTACCTGGTTTGATGCTATTCAACCTTTTAATCAATGCAAAACATAAAAAATACATAGAAAATAGCTAGTAATATGATTTGAGAATGACAGAAAGATTGGTGAAGTGGTAAATAATGACGAGGACAGGGCGTTCATACAGTGCTATCTGCATCACTTGGCAACCTGGTCCCATTCAAACAAAATTAGTTTAATACAGGCAAATTCAAAGTTGTACATCTACAAACAAAGAGCAGAGGCCTTACCTATAGAACAGGGGACTGTATCTTGGAAGCAGTGACTCTAAAAAGAACTTAGGGTCAGAGTGGACAAGAAACTCAGCATGAGCCCTCAGCATGAAGCTATGGCAAAAACTGCAAGTGTGACGGCCAGTGATATAAACAGAAGAGGTGTGAATAGGAGTAGGCAGGTGATTTTACCTCTGTAAATGGCATTGGTGAGACTGATCCTGGAATACTGCATACAGTTCTACTGTCTACGTTGGAGAGGATGCAGAAAAGAGCCATGAAGGGGGTTTGAGGGTTAGAGAAAATGCCTTACAATGAGAGCCTTGAAGAGCTGAATCTATGGAGTTTCTCATAAAGAAGATCAAGAGCTGATTTGATTACAGTGTATACATATCTTTATGGGGACTCATAGACTCTAGGACTGGAAGGGACCTCGAGAGGTCATCGAGTCCAGTCCCCAGCCCTCATGGCAGGACCAAATACTGTCTAGGGGAGACAATAGCAGGTACTAAAGAGCTCTTTTGACTAGTGGAGAAAGGCAAAACAAGAACCAGTGCCTGGGAGTTGAAGCCAGACAAATTCGAGTTAGAAATAAGGCACACTTTTTCCATTGTGAGAGTGATTAACCATTGGAACAAACTACCACGGGGAGTGGTGGATTCGCCGTCACTTGCTGTCTTCAAATCAAGACTGGCTGCCTTGCTGGAAGACATGCTTTAGTCAAACTCAAGTTATTGTCCTCAGTAACTCGGTAAAATGTCATGGCCTGTGAGACACAGGAGATCAGACTATATGATGTAATCATTTCTTCTGACCTTAAACTCTATGAATCTGTAAGCCAGCCATGGAGATTTTAGTGGCTTGTAGATGTCAGACAGATTAGAGAAGCGTTAAGATATACACCTGTCTATGGGATAGAAAATAAGCAGTCTTTTCTCCTTAGAGCAAGAACCAAGAAACATTCTTTTATCATCATAGAGGCTTGAGAAGGAAAGGAACGATTCTATACATCCATATCCCTGCAAGTGCAAGATTATTTCTGGCAAGACATTTTCTATTGCCTTCTCAAGTGTAGTTTTAAAAGTTCCAAGCAAAATTCCCCAACTGTTTCCTGAGAAGTGTCTAAAGAGATTCTGATTTTAGCTGCCAGGTTTGGCAGACCCAAACTTCAACTGATGTTGCTCCATGATTCTTGGTGTGGAAATGTTTCACTTTCTTTCTCATACCACCATCACACCACATTTTATTTCCACATAGTCCCATGGAATAAAGATGAGCTAGGTATAAGGAGAAGTATGTTCAATTCGCACTGCAGGCATGATCTTTCTGGGTGACCGTGGGAAGTTGCTTAATCTCCCAGAAGTGAAAGACTTTGGGGTAAAGGACAGCAGAATCTGTCCCTTGTGTCTCAGTTCCCCTTCTGTAAAATGGGGACGATTTGAATGCCAGAAAGGACCAGTCTGACCTCCTGTATAACGCCAGTGAGAGAACATCTCTGATTTAATTCCTCTTTGAACTAGAGCAGATCTGTTAGGAAAAAACCCATTCAATCTTGATTTTAAAATTGCCAATGACAAAGACGATGTACTGTCCTACTTCCCAGGAGCAAGGATAAACTCATCAGTGTATGTGAGGTGTCTAGACACATTTAAGAATCTAAAGAGAAATCATATTTGGTGTAAATGCACAGCAGATGGTTATTCTAGCTAGTATGTATGTATGCAATACTCTCATTAAATAAATATTTCAGTGACAACAAACAGAAAGCCCCTGGGCAGGAAAGAACTAGTAACATGCAAAGAAACTCTACTCTAACCAAGACATTATCTAAAAGGTGTGACATGAAGCTGCAAGCAAAAAGGTGATATCTTCTCCTCCCCAGGTTCAAAGTATTCCTTTCGTGTGCTGCGTGCCAGGAGGCAGTAAAGAGAAAGAAAATGCCGTACACAGGTGGCTGGGCTTCATCACACATTGGGATCATGAAGTGAATTGTGCCAGGAAGGAGAAGCTTAATCAAAGGTGTTTAAGAGGAGGAACAGCATAAGGCACTATCCCTCTCCGAGTTCCTTGGCCTTTCTGTGAGTGTGGCCTACTGCTCAGCCTTCTTCTGAGCTGAGGTGGAAGGGAGAGATGGAGCCACCCTGTAGGGAGCAAGACTCGGACCTCACCTGGATACAAGGATTGCAGTCAGGACCACGCCTTGAATAAGGCATGCAAGGGCAGGGACAGTCCCCTCAGCATTTCCCCCTCCCTCATGGAGGGCAGGTCCATCAGTGGCTATTAGCCAAGATGTCAGGGCCACAACCCCATGTTCTGGGTGTCCCTAGGCCTCTGACAGCAGAGACACCAGAACAATTTTTTCAGTAGGGGTGCTGAAAGCCAGTGGTCCCCAAACTTTGTACTTCGCACCCCTCCTCAGAGCTGGGGCCAGGATTGAGCTGTGGCTCTAGGAGGGTGGGGGGAAGCAGACAAGGCTAAGGGGGCTGAGACTGGGACCACAGCTAGGGGCAGAAGCAGAGCCCCAGATGTGCTCCTGCAGCCAGAACCCCACATGTGAGGCCAGAAACAGAGCCCCAACCGCAGGGCAGGCGGCAACCAGGACCCTGCATGCGAGTTTGAGAGAGGAGCGGAGCCCCGGCTGTGGGGCTGGAGGCCAGGACCCTACGCAAAAACTAGGGGGTGCTGCAGCACCCCCTGCACCCCTAGTTCCCGGGCCTATCTCAAATGGGCCTGGACGACAGTGAATGGTTCACTCGATAATTGCCCTGTTCGGTTTATTCCTTCTGGGGCACCTGGCATTGGCCACTGTCGGAAGACAGGATACTGGGCTAGATGGACCTTTGGTCTGACCCAGTATGGCCAAACTTTTGTTCTCCCCTCCTACATGCATGCAAAGGCCAGTCACCATCTGACTCTTTTGCTTCCGCCTCAGTCAGCAGCGACTTTGAGCAGCACTTTCGATCCAGGTTCTGGAAAGAGGTGTGTTGCTGCCTGCTCTGCTTTAATGTAATTGTCGCAGGTGTGGAACTTGAATGTGTCTGCTTTTATCAAAGGTAATTTTGTGACTGACCATTTTTTGGGATGGGGGGAGGCGTGGGGTGCTGCAGGCTTTTCTCATAGTGAAGGAAAATGTAGCTCTGACCTCAGGAACAGCACCAGCCTCCTGGGAGCAGAGTAGATGGAAACTCATCCCTGAAAAGTGCTGCCTGCGGTCAGGGGGAGGGCACAAGGAAAAGCTAAGGACCAAGATTCCCATGAAGCAATCACTGAAATCTGTGGAAATATTCCCACTGATGCCAGTGGGCCTTAGTTTGGGCACTGGAGTCGTGGGGGGGCAGGCACTGGAGGGACTGAAGGTTAAACCTCCTAAGGGTAAGTCAACGCAAAATCTACTTCCACGGCTTTTTCACCTTTGTAGCACAGGCCCTGGTGCAGGTCTGATGGTGGCTGGGATCTCAGCAGGGAGATACATCAGAGTCCAGTCAGCAGCTGTGTGGCCAGTGTTCCTCAGGACCCCTGTGAAGCTACACCATGAGGTGGGGTTCTCCAGCCATGACGCGACAGGACTGGGGTTGAGCTGCTCTCCCCTCTCATTCGCATGGGGATGCTGCACTGTGACATAAGGTTCCACCTGTGGAACTCTCCGCCCCTTGAAACAAGCTGGAGGGACCCATGTGATACGGAATTTGCAGGGACTTCCACCCTCTACGTGGGGGTCTTTCAGGAAGGGAACACTTAGGGCTACAGTCACAAATGGACTTAGGTGCCTAACTGCCACTTCAGGCCCCAAAGTCCCAGAATCAAGTCCCGCTCGGATTCACCAAATTCCCCCTCAGTTGCCACCAAACCCTGTAGGTGCCTAAATATGTTTGACACCTAAATTTTTGCTGTCAAAAGTTCTCTAAGCACCTATGTTTCTGCCTGTGCAAGTGCTCAGTGCAGCCCTCACCAGGCACCTCAGTGCCTAAGACCCCAAGCAATACATGGACTGGAGGAAGAGACACATTCCTCCATCAGATCAGGCCCTTGTAGGTGAGTGTACACAACACGGCAGGGGTAGGAGGCAGCAGATTTCCCTCCTCATTTTTAGCCTACTGGTTAGGTACGCACTTGGGATGTAGGAGGCCCTGGTTCAGACCCCCCTCTGGCTGGAGGGCAGCAGGGTTATACAGTCTCTGAGGTACATGCCCTAGCCCCTGAGCTAGAGGATATTGTGATGCTGTGAGTCCTCAGCCTCTCCTATTAAAACTCTCCCACTGTGGGTTTAATAATAAAAGAGTTGTGGGGCCAGCGAGAGAAAGCATGTGACTAACTCAGTAGCCTGGTGATTGCAGCACTCCTGGGGGAGACCCTGTGCACCAATGACTTTTCAAGCTTCAACTGGAAAGAATGAGAGAGGCCCCTCCAGCCCATCACAGTAGCCCTCCAGCACTCCCAGTGCAGGTGGCTGACTGCTGTTCAAATCACTCCACACACACCAGCAGAGGGGGCATTCAAACAGGGCGCTCCCACACCCCCAGTGAGTGACCTAATCACTATGCCACAAGTGAGGAAGGAGATCATCCCCTTCCCCCACAGAGGGTCTGCAGCTGAGCGAATCCCAACCAGAGGCAGGGACCTGGCCCCGCAGCTGAGGCGCTGAACTCCCTGAGAGGGGGTGAAGTTCAGCTCACAGCCATTGGCACGGCATCTCCAGTTGCTGGCTTTTGTGAATCCCCTTCTCAGGTCCCTTTCCATCTTCATTCATTGGCTAGGGAACCTAGATGCCTAATGCCAGCTCTGTGAATCCCTGTGATTTTCTAGGTGTCTACAAGTTAGGCGTGGTGACATGCCTAAATCCCTTTGCAAGTCTGGCCCTCACTCTTCCTCTGTTTTTGTCAAAGGTGCCTAACTCCCACTGGAAGTGAATGAGAGTTAGGCACTGAAGGGCCATCTGTGCCTTTTAAAGTCTACCCCCACTGACTTTGTAGCTCTAAATGTCTTTCAAGAATAAAGCGGCCTCTGCTTGCTCCTGCTACGTCCTGATACACTCCTGAACACTTGAAGGAAAGACAATGTGCACTGGCAGATGACTAGAATGCAGCCTATAAATAATGAAAGTCTGGTAAAAGTCTGTCGGCTGTGTGATAGCATACTTCAGCTGCTAGGAACTCTTGGCTTTGATTCTCCTTCCAAAAACAAAAGGAGATTTACTTTGATCAAAACATTACGGAAACTATTTCACTATTAAATCTGAAGCCTTTGCTTACTGGAGAGCAAGAAACAGTGATTAGGGAGGTGTGAATTTTGCATCTATTTCCAGCTTGTTCTAATATTACCAGCTCTTTTTGTTTCCTCTAGTCACAAAGTCAAAGTAAATACCAATCACTTTGAAAGCCTCTCTCCTCTGACATTTCCTTTCCCTTGAAATCACAGTTTATTTGCATTTAGGAACCTGGCAATGCTGGCATGAAACGTGGGGCAAGACATGCTAGGGAGAAAAAAAATCCCACAGCCTTTATTCATGTCATAAGAAATAAAATGATTGGAAATCAACTCATTTACACGTAGATGCATGTGCTGCATCTGATTATTGTTTTCATTTTTATACCTTTGCACTCACACAGCAGAGGAAAGCGGGAGGAACAGGGAGTTGGAAGACAAGAACGTGACACCACCTTTCCACTCCCCCGATTCTAGATTAGCCAGGGGTGAAAACAGACCTAGCTATAATTTAGAGCAGCCCAAGAGCTGCTCTAAATTAGGTCAATTGTAGTGGTCAAAAAGCTATGAATGACTAAATGGAAAGTGCGATGCAACTCTGATTATAGCATTTGCTGCCATTCCTGCTGTAAAATTCCACACAAAGGGCTAGTGTTAGCACATTCGTACATTTCTATGATCAAGGTCAAAGAAATTTTATCCCACACTCATCATCATCATATCTGAGCACTTTCCAGTCATGTAGTAAGGAAAATGATTAACGTCTGTCACATGTGGTTCATTCCCTGTCTCATTGTCTCCCCAGGAGGAGAATTATGTGTGCAGTGGAGGGTTTTTTTGAGGGGGGGTTGTTTTTTTAGTCCTTCTCTACACTACTTTTGTCAGCAAAAGGCAGCCTAGGTGTACACACTTCAATGTTACTTTTGGTGGCAAAATTCTCCTGTTCTGCTGACAAAAGCAAGCGACCTCATAGAGCTTTGTGCAGCAAAGTTAAAGTGACAAAGCGTCAGTGTAGACGCTGCCGTTTGTTATGCCGCTGTGACTGGCTTCCTCCAGTATCCCACAATGCCCACTGCGACCGTTTTGCTCACTGTTTTGAACTCTGCCACCCTGCCTCCAGCCACACAGGCATGCACCCCTTCCTTTTCAAAAACCTGTGAGCTTTGTCATTCCTCAGCGTGGAGAGCTCACATAGCTACTGCCCAGCTGCGCATACCACTCCCAGCAGCAAAATAGCAATGGTGCTCTTGCCTGGACTACAGGGAAGGGGTGGGTCATGGGTCTGTGGGCTGAGGAGCCTGTGGGAGAACTCTGAGGGAACCATTAACGTGGAATCCTGCTCTCCCGGCACTAGGAACGCAGCAGCAGGCAGGGAAGGCTGCTGCTGCGGGGCAGGGGAGATTGCTGTGCTGTGCAGAGCCAGGGAGGGACGTGAGGGCTGATGTGTGTGTGGGGTGCCCTCCTCCCCTGCCTCCGGACTGGTTGCTTCTGGCTGCTGTTTGAACTTAAAGAGACAGTGTGCTGACACACTCAATCTCCCCCATCACACACACTTCCCCAACACACATTGTCTTTGTCACATACACACTCGTCCCCCCACACATGCACTCCCTGTCACATACACTCCTCCCCTCTCTCCCATCACACGCTTCAGTTGAAAAGTGGCTGGCAATCTGGTAGGATGCCCACGGAATGATGGGATTGAGAAACCCGCATCATGTAACACTGTACCTGCCCCGTGAGGCATTGCAATTCCTTTCCAAGGCATCCCACGGTCAGTTGTACAGTGAGATAGCTACCCACAGTGCACTGCTCTCTGTGTTGATGCAAGAGCTGCTAGTGTGGATGCGCTCTGCCGACACAAGGAGCTAGTATGAACACGTAGCAGCCGTTTAATCAAAGCAGTGGATATATGTCAGTATAACTTTTGTCTGTAAAACTCTGTAGTATAGACAAGACCTTAATGGACCCACTGCTCTGTGTTTATATTAGAGATGGCAGCTGGGAGAAGTGTGCCCTGAACCGGAAGGGGAAGGTTTGGGATGGTCCTTAGCTGCTGAAGGAGCTCCTTCCACAGTCTTGGACCAGCTCCTGGGCATGGTCTGTCTCCTTGTGACAGAGTGCTGAGAACCAGCAGCTGAACCAGCACTCAATAAGTCCAATTAGTTTCCCTGGAGAAGGGCCTGAGTGAGGGAGGGTGGGGCTGATTACTAGATAAGTCTTAGCTGGGGAGAGCTAAGGAGATACTTAATCCATTAAATAGAAGTGTAGAAAGTCACAAGTGCACAGAGGCTGAGTGTGAGCACAAGGATGGGAGAGGTTAGCAAAGCCAAGGTAAAGGGAGATCTCTTCCCTCTCTTTCTCTGGGAAAGGGGGATGATGTTGGGAAGTCAATGTGTGATGGGGTCCCTGGGGTAAAACCTGGAGTGTGGGACCACTGAGCCCTCCAAACCCACCAGCCTGGGCTGTCCCTCACACTGTGATGCTGACATCAATCTACAACCCTCTGACAGGCATTGCACTTACACTGCCATCCACAGGCAAGGACACCCCGAACTGTGTTACATAAATGCTCTCCCAGCCAGTCACCCCGGGACTGTACTGTATTGCCCTGGTCAGAAGCCTGCCCAGTGTAAGCTCATTACCCAGTTTGCCACTTCTTCACAGGAAAATGGACACGCACCAGCCTTTGTAATCTGAGCTGAAATTCCCCCAAGCACTTCAACCAAAACACAATGGTTTAGGTAAAATATAAAGAAGATTTATTAACTACAGAAAGATAGATTTTAAGTGATTATAAATAGCAGGCATAGAGATCAAAGTTTGGTTATCTAAGAAACAAAAATAAATTCACAGTCTAAGTCTAACTTGAACAAACTAAGCAAGATTTGAATCAACCAATGTCTCATCCTGACAAGCAGGTTACAGTTCCTCAGTACACAAATGAGGACTACCTTCCAGCCTGGGACTAAACTTCCCCAGTTCAAAGTCTTTGTCCTCCAGACATTCCTGTAGGTGTTGAGATGGAGGGGAGAAAGGCTATGTCATAATGTCACTGTCTCTCTTTTATACTCCAGCTGCTAGAAAGATCCTTGCTGTGACATGGGTTAGCCTGTCCCCTTGGCATGCGTGCCTTCTCTGAGAAGCCTCTGGGAGAGTGGATTGAGTGTTGATGAGCCACTGATGACCATCTGGCCGGTGATGGCTGTTTCTTTGTTGTCACTGAAAGACTGGCCATGGGCGTTCCCAACCACAGCATATTTCTGTAACACATATAGAAATATTTCCCAAGGTGCTATGCTGAGGTACAGAGTGACACACACTGTAAACAGAGTTTCTGCACAGGACTGAAAAAGGTGGTGGCTGAGCTAACATAAATAAACTACTCATCTATGTTTACACACTGGAGGTGTTAGAGCCATTTGTACAAGATGACGGGAGCGGAGGGCCACACCCAGCCACACTCCTGCACAGATGATATTCATCTTTATGGTAGAAAGGTCCATTCTGCCAGAGGAATGGAGTATTTGACCACGGTCACCATCTGGGAGCTTCTTTTAGATGTACTGGGCTCAGCCATTGGAGCATCTCGAAGTTAAGGACTGAGATCTTGAATGTGAGTCTTCATCAAGAGAAGAAGCACTGCAATGTTAAGGCTCTGAACACCATCTTAATTGCGCCCTTATGTCTATGCCTTTAAAACATTATTGTTACAACTGCTCATATAACTCAGGTTAACTATGTTATGATTTAGTTGGTGTTGGTCCTGCTTTGAGCAGGGGGTTGGACTAGGTGACCTCCTGAGGTCTCTTCCAACCCTGATATTCTATGATTCTATGTTTGTTACAGTATTTTTATATTTTCTACATACAATAATGCCCAAATATGTTTTTTTAATTACTTGCCTAGTTCCGTTTCTTAGTACTATTTCACGGCATTATTAGTATAAGTAGGGCTGGTAACACCACCTGTTATTAAGGGGGCCTGACACTTCGCATTATTAGACCTGCTTTTAGATTATTATAACTTTGCCAAAGTTTAACATTTTGGGCTGATGTTTTTCATGCCAGGTGTCTACCACAGGATGAACTTTTATGCAAAATTTCAGCCAAAACAGTTCAACCATTTCTGTGAACAAGACCAATGAAAAATATTTCATTTTACTAACATTAAAAAATTCTGGTGAACTATTTTTTTGCGAAAAGATGTAGCACCCCTGTGTTTTGGAGCAAAGACCCGAAATTTGTCCCCAGGGTAGCTTTTGTGGCAGAGCGGTGCCTTTTGCCATCTGTGTGAAAAATCTGCTCAAATTTAGCCAAGCTACAAACCATCCAATAATCACAGTTCACACAAACTTAGTAAAGACGAACTGGATTTTAGCAGCTAACTTCCCTGAAGATTCCAGCTGTACTGAGCATGCTCCAGCCTGGAGCTGAGCAGGACATGCTGTGCGAGTACATCTTGCTGTTTTCAGGCTAGGGTGACCAGATAGCAGTGTGAAAAATCAGGACACCTTTTTACGGGGGGTTGGGCGGGGGGATAGTTGCGTATATAAGACAAAGCCTGTAATATTGGGATGGTCCTGATAATATTGGGATGTCTGGTCATCCTAGTTCAGGCACCTGAACTGAGAGCAGGGAACCTGTTTCTTCTGTGCTCTCAATGACCCTCCTGCTGGACCCAGGCAGTGTGGAGGAGGAAACCGCTTGATATGAATGGAGGAGGGACAAAAGCCAGACATGTAGGGGAGGTAGGGGGAATAGATTAGGACAAGGAGCCAGGGGGAAGAAACAGGAACTAGGAGTTGAGGACTGGGACAGACTAAGCGAGGAGACTGGGAATGGAGCAAGGAGCCAAGGGTGGGGAAGGAACAGGGACAGGTTGGAAGGGGAATGGACAGACGGGGTCACATTGTGGGAGGGATATGGGCAAGAGAGTCTGTGCTTGCTAGAGCACACTCCTCTCCAGACCTGGGAATGGAGCCCCAACTTCCTGAGTCTCATCTTTCCTCTATTGTCTGCATATAGCTGTGACACCCTCTGGCTCAGTGTCCAAAAATAGCAAGTGATCGTGTAATGAAGGCTGGATCACAATGCATATGCAGAAGAATGGCAAATTAAGGTTGCACAAGCAACCTTAAGTTTGGCATTTCCTTACATCTAAGTGTTTGACTTTGCAACCTTAACAATGTTCTTTGAACACAGCCTTTTGTGTGTAATTATAATAGATGCTGTTGGCATACAGTGCATAGGGAGAGATATGAGTTGATGGACAATGGTTTGGAAGGTTGTCCCCGTGGTGCAACATATCCCCTTTGCTCTTTAAGGATAAGCAGAGACGGACATTTTGCCTTTTATCTTCCACTTTTGAATCTTGAATAAACACTTTCTTCATGTTAATACTGCCTCATAAATCACCCCCTCAATGGAGGTGACAAGCAGGAAATTGGCAATGTATGGGAACTATTGAAAGAGCTGGCTCAAATGGCCAGCACCTATAGTATATGGAGATATACCTATCTCACAGAGCTGGAAGGAACCCTGAAAGGTCATTGAGTCCAGCCCCCTGCCGTCACTAGCAGGACCAAGTACTGATTTTTGCCCCCAACCCCTAAGTGGCCCCCTCAAGGACTGAAGTCACAACCCTGAGTTTAGCAGACCAATGCTCAAACCACTGAGCTATCCCTCCCTACTCAGTGGATGTATACTGCTCTCAGTGGGGTCATGCTAATTTACAGCACCTAAGGTTTGCTATTAATATTTATATTATAGTAGCACCTAGGCCCAGATCCTGGAAGTTGCTGAGGCACTGAAGTCCTGTTGATTTCAATGGCAGAACCCACATCTCCTGACTCCCTCCCCCATTCTCTAGATCAGGCTGCCTTTCAGAGGTGGCTTTGCCCCGTGGGCTTTGACAATTCCTCTCGAAGGACCTGGTCCATTTCTGAGTGCCTCAGGGGACTGGGCACTCAAGTGCTTCACATATGCATCTGGAATAAATTGCCATTCTAGAGCTGGGACAGTGAGCTACCACCCCTCTCCCTTGCTGTGGTGTGATTGGCAGCATGTCACTTTGGCTTCCATTGAAGGATTGTGCATCGTTATTTCCCTGGGCGAGTCAGGAGCCACACAGATCTGAGCTATTAAAAATATTGTCACTTTCATTGTGCTGAACCAGCAACAGCAGCCTTTTGCCTAGCAAACCTGATAAAGGCCACAGCCGTACATTGTATTAGATAGATACAAGAGGTAGAAGTTGCTTGACACAATTCAGTATAATTTACAAGCTGAAGTTGTGAGGCAAATATAGTTGTTTAATGTCAAATGTATTCTTTGGCATCAACTCTGTTTTTAGAATTGCATGTGTATCAAGGACTTTATGGCTTTGGAAACAGAACGACTGAACTCTCACCTAGCACTTATCATCCATAGATCTCAAAAACCCTGACAAAGGAAACCTTAATTAACAGCTGGGGAAACTGATACACAGCAAGATGATCACAGAGCAGAACCAGGCATAGAATCCAAGTGTCCTGATTCCCTGTCCTGTGGCCTATCCACTGACCCACACAAAACTTGATGTTTGGGCTGCAAATAATAGTTGATGTATGAGACACCAGCGAAGCTGGGACCTTGATTCTGTCTTCTCATTAAACACCCCGAGGCATTTCCCCCAAGAGTAGAGGGGTTGGTTGCAGCTTTTAGACCCCGTTGCAATTGGGATAATTACAGTGACATGTTACGAGTGTGTTCTGCATATAGGCCGAGTGATGGGTGCACATATGTTTGCACAGAAGTGGAATCTGTAGCAGCGGAAATGATGATGAGAAGCAACTTACGAGAACGCTATAAAAATCACGTAGCAGTCCTATAGCAGTTTTTCCTAAGTGATTTGCAAAGACAAGTTTTACAGCCAGAGAAACAGACACAGAGAGTACAAGCGATCAAACAGCAAGGCAGTAACAGGATGAGAACAGAACCCAGGCATGATTCCCCTGCTGTAACCCATTAGACAACACTGCTTTCCTTTAGCTAGCTTGATCTCTGCTCTCGGGTCTCCCTTCTCGGTTCCAATCTATGATATAAACAATGTGCTCTAAGCACGTGGCCTGTTCACTTGGATAGTGTGTTGTTTCCTAGGATCTGGCCTTTAATAAACAACCAGCCAATATTATTACAAGAGGGAGAGAAGGTGGGATGGAACGAATGAACCTTAGACTCCAGTTTGACTCAGGTCACCCAGTGCTTGTAAAAATCTACCTGTAAATGGGGCATTTAAGCTTCTCTCAAAGTCCAACCATTTAGGATCAGGGCCTTTAGCTCTGCTGATCAGTGTTGGAATTCCCTTCTTCTTATCATCTGTGATGGAGATGCACTTTCCGCTCGTAAGTGTAGCACAGTTGGGTAACTGATAGAGCTCTAAAAGTAACTGTAAATGGGAAATCATCATCCAATGGTGGCATTTCTGGCAGGGGCACCCAGGGATCTGTTCTTGGCTCAATTGTTATTCAGGAGTTTTATCAATCACCTGACAAAAATATCAAATTCTTGGGTGCAAATTTGCAGATGACAAATAATAATAATGAGGACAGGTCATTTATACAAACTGATCCAGATCACTTGGTAAGGTGGGTTCTTGGGAACAATGTGCATTTTAATGGAGCCAAATGCAAAGTTATACAGCTAGGAATAAAGAATGCAGGACACCCCTAGAATAAGGCGGAGAATATCTTAGCCAGCAGGCTAAATATTTCTAATTTCAATAATACATTTGGCCTATATGTGTCTTCTTTCATTCATGTATCAAAATGAGCTCTGGGAATATTAATCAATTAAGCCTCATGACACACCTGTGTGGTAGGTAGTAATTATCCCTATTTTTTCAGATGAGGAAACTGAGGCACATATAGAATTTTAGGTGACTCACCCAAGATTACACACCAAAACAGTGTCAGAGCTGTGGTACAACCTAGAAGGCCCACTTCTCAGTCTGACCATTACCCCGCTCTCTAATTTTAGGCTAGGTGGTAGCATTACGCTGGACATTTGGGTTGCCAGACAGGTCAGAATATTGCTAAAAGGAGATAGAATCACAGAAATCTAATACACCGAGCTTGAAACTCTATGAAAACGACATATTTCCTGTTGACTGGGCATAAGTGAAATGTGAGTTCACTGCTGTGCCATGCTCCTGTTTAAAGGTCATCTTCCTCCAGCCTCAGGGTAGGGCACTGAGGGAGAAATTGTAGCAAGTCAAGTCTGGGGGCTATACCACCATTTTAAGCTTTACAAAGGAAATATCATGTCTCACTTAATCACATCCCTGCCATAGCAGGGGCCTGGGGCTTTGATGGCATCTGGGTCTCTCTTCTTTTCCTATAGCCCACAAGGCTTAGTCACCGAGGACTGAAGTGCTTTTGCAAACTGGGCTCAACAGAGGGGCACCTGGTGGCTTGTGATACACAGGAGGTCAGATTAGATGATCCCTTCTGGCCTTAAACTCCATGAAGTCATTATCAACACTTTACAGACCGGGAAACAGACGCACGGAAAGGTGAAGTGACTTGCCCAAGTGATCACCCAGGAAGCCAGAGCCGCAAACAGAACCTGGGTTCTCTTGCGCGCCTCTGCTTGACCACTGCAGCAAATCGATTATTAGCGCTTACACTGGTGTTCCCTTGAGCCATGTGCGAAAGGCACCAGCTCAGTTAAGCGCCCTACTGTAAGAAGTGCTTGGTCCTGCCCCTCCCTATTCATAAAATGCTGTGTCCTATTTGACTATTACAGTCAGAGCGATTCTCCTAGTGTGCGAAAAAGGATAAAATCCCTCCTGGCTTCTGCAAACATTCCACTGCGTTCACAAGCCCTGGGCTCCTCCAAAATGTACTGAGCAGAATGGCCTCTAAGGAAGACAGGGCTCCTGGATAATGGAAATTTATTCAAGTGCCTATTTCCAACCAAAGACTGACAAGCCCCAGGGCAAACCGCTGGGTTCCAAGCAGCCCAGATGTGTATGAAAGAGCATTAGTGTAAGAGAAATGTACAAACGGAGGGATTTTCAAGCCAGAGTGACTCATCTTGGAATGAGTTTCCACCTGGCACTGTCTAGCTAACTTTAGACCAGGGGTGGCCAACCTCTGTCTCCGGAGCCACATGCGGCTCTTCAGAAGTTAATATGCGGCTCCTTGTATAGGCACCGACTCCAGGGCTGGAGCTACAGACGTCAACTTTTGAATGTGCCGGGGGGGGGTACTCACTGCTCAATTCTTGACTCTGCCACAGACCCTACCCCCCACTCCACCCCTTCCCCCTCTCCCCTGAGCCTGCCGTGCCCTCGCTCCTCCCCCATCCCGTCCAGAGCCTCCTGCATGCCACAAAACAGCTGGTCGGGAGGTGCAGGGAGGTGCTGATTGGTGGGGCTGCTGGTGGAGGGGAGGTGCTGGGAGCAGGGTCGGGGAGCTGATGGGGGGCTGCTGACGTATTACTATGGCTCTTTGGCAATGTACATTGGAAAATTCTGGCTCCTTCTCAGGCTCAGGTTGGCCACCCCTGGTTTAGAGTGCCCTTGTTTTAAGGGGGGAGGAGTGACAGACTCCATTTCCTACATCGCTTTTGCCTTGCAGTTCCTCTTACGATGTGGGAAAGGCGCTCGACAATTTTCAAACGACGAAGGCTGCCTTTTGCAAAGATTTGCCATTTTTTTACATGCTCTTCCCTCCAGCTTACAGTGGTTGAAATGTGAAATTTCAATGTAAAGGTGCAAACATCTTTCTGATTTTTTTCAACCAGCTTTGCCAAACAGGAAGCGCCTCCTCCTCAATTTTCCTCCAGCTCATTCCTGTGCCTGCAGCTGATGGCAGAAAGTGTGGCTTAGTGGATGAGGCACTGAACAAGGGCTCAGAAAACCTAGGTTCAGTTTATCCTTCAAACACAGCGTTCCTGAGTAACCTTGGCCCAGCCGCTTACTATAGCCTGTTCCTCATCTGTAAAATAGGAGTGGGAGGTCCCTCCCAGGGCTGTTGTGTAGCTAAAATCCCTTAATGAGCATGAGGCTCTCAGATACAAGGTGATAAGGGCCATAAAAGTCTCGAGAGATTTGCAGCATGTGCCCCCCTTCCTGGGCACTAATCACTTTCTTCATGGCAAAAACTGGCAACACCAAGCCTTAGACTCTCCATCCTATCCCCCACGCCATTCCCTCCTCTTACCCTTGCCTTGGGAGTAGCTTTGGTGCCATCACTTTTTGATTTGTCCCCTTGATCTCACACCCTCCCTGCTCCTGTCACCTGAACTCCCTCTTCCGTCACATCCGTCTCCTGTATTCTCAGTCTCTTCTGACTCCCTCTTCCCCCCGACTCTCCACCTCACACATCCTTCCTTCTTCCCATAAATCCCAGCCTATCTGACTGTGCTCTGTGTGGTCACTCTGCTTCAGCCTCCTCTGGTTCTCCTGCAGTATGGCTTCTGCACCCTCCATTGCATTCACTCTGATCTCCCATTGGTCAAGGCCTTTCCTCCATCCTCATTTTTCTCAGCCTATTCACAGCCTATGACACAGGTGACCATCCTTCCTTACCAGCTTTCCCTCATCCTTCGGCCTTCCTGACTCTAAGCTACTTCCATGGCTCCCTCTCCTCTCTGGCTGTCTGTTGGAGTCCCTCAGGGGATGCTTATTCACCTCCAGGTGCTGACGCTCTTCTGATGTCTCTTGCATCTTTCCCTCAGCTCCTCCCTGGAAACCCAGCTCTCTGTCTTTTCAACATCTCTTCCTGGGTGTTCTGCTGCCACCCATGTACCTCCCAGTCTTCCCAATTCCCAGTGAAATCTCCACCATTCCCCTCCCCTCCCTATCACATTCCCCAGGATTTTTGTGACTCCCATGTTTTCATCTCCTATTCCTTTCCCCAAACTGTCCATCCTTCCCCTAAAACCCGATCTCTGCCCTCACTGCCATGACCTTTGACAATACTTTGGTTTACCTCTCACCTTAGCTAATGCGTCCACAAGCGGAACTGGATCATGTCCTATAAGAATAAGAGTTTGCAGAATCATTCCTTCTCTGTCTCTCACTCTCCCGCACCTTTATTTCTGACCTGGTTCTTCTAATCCAGACGTTAGAGGTCAACCCGTCCCTCTTCCAAACTTGTTGATTTAGAAGAGCAACTCTATAGATTTCAGAGTGGTCGCCGTGTTAGTCTGTATCAGCAACAACAATGAGGAGTCCTTGTGGCATCATAGAGACTAACACATTTATTTGGGCATAAGCTTTCATGGGCTAAAACCTACTTCATCAGATGTGCACCTGATGAAGTAGGTTCTAGCCCTCGAAAGCGTGTGCCCAAATAAATTTGTCAGTCTCTAAGGTGCCACAACAACTCCACAGAGTTTGTTAATTTGTATCTGTCACTCATACTGTTTACCAGAAGAGTGACAAAGTTAATTTTTAAAACACCATATGAATCACACAAGTGTTGGTTAAGCTAATCACTTAAAAAAATTAGAAAGCACATCTTAATTAAAATAAACTCAGTACAGGAAACAAGGAAAAGAAACTAATTAAATGGCACATAGAATAAAAATACAGGGCCCTTATGTCTCTAGTCCATATAGTTGACTCCAATAGAGTAACACTGAGGATCTGGCCAGTGGTTCCTTTTCCATTCCTATCACCCCTTTCTCTTCCCATTGTTAAACAAGGCATGTACCCTGCACTGTGCAACTGACCTGACAGGTCAGTATCATGGTGTCAAAGGTTCTAACTGAATGTGAAATCATTTCCCTTTCCGAACCTGGTAGTTATCATTTTTCCCAATCTCACTGATGGAGGAACTTTGCTTGGTTGGAACATGTTATATCATTGCCTTGGAGACCATCCATGCTGAGGACCAGGCTGTGCAATCCTTCCTCATACTGGCGAGTACTTACTCACAAGAGTGGGTCGGAAGAAGTCAATGGGAGTGGTGGTGTGTGAGTTCCGATCTGTGTGGGCAAGTGTTACACAACTGGGCCCCTACCAGCCACATTGTGCACCTCCCTAGGTGGGTGCTCAGCATGGATGGAGGACAAAAGATGCCTTCCTCTACTTTCCGCACCCTTGTGCCCTTACACTGAGGCCAATAACAATCTTTGCCCTATCACTCCCTGAGCGCTGCTCCAGAGTAGGGCTGACAGCAGAGTTCTTCCTGAGAAAGGGAGGTTCAGCTGTAGGAACTGGCTATATGTTGCTTTGTTTAATTAACAATTATTGCACTTAACTGATGCACAGTAGTTCATTTCATCCAAGGATTTGCAAGTGCTGTACGGATCAATCTGCACAGGTCTCTATCCTACCGGTGAGCAGTGCTATCCCCATCTTACAGGGAGTGGCAGCTGAAACACACACAAGGCTAAGAGGTTTGCTCTAGGGCCCAAAGCAAATCAGTGGAAGAGTCAATAATAGAATACAGTAGTCCATGATCTTACCATTAAACTTGTAAATAGGTTGGCTACCTCCCACGTTCCTCCTGTAATGGGGTTCACTCATCCCTCTGGCACCTCCTACTGGTTGTTTTTGGAAATTTGCTCTGCATGGTAGTGCACCCTCTTCAGGCGGTGCCTCATTGCAATCACTCCTGCTCTAGGACCCACATCTCTCCAAGAACCGCAGCATCCTCTTCAGTGACACCGGCTGTTCCACCCACTGTGTCTACTGTTCAGCCACTTGCTTTACTGGCAACTGCAGCAAACTGTCTGGACATTTCCTTGTGACCCCAGCATCCTCAGCCTCAGCCTGCAAACCCCAGCAGCCAGCCAGGAGCTGTCCCTTGGTCCCTCGGTTCCTGCTATCAGCACTGCTCTTTCCAGGGTGCTAGCAGTTCTCTCAGGCCTCCAGAGACACAGTCCTTCCTTCCTGGGCTCCCAGCAGAGAACTGCCCACCTCTGCCTTGCAGCTCCCTTTTTATATGGGCCTGCTTAGCCCTGATTGGCTGCTCCCTTCAGCCCTTCTCTGATTGGCTGCCTCCTGCACAGCCTCCCTACAGCTCTATTAATCCCTTAGAGCCCAGTGTTGGGCAGGCACCCCATTACACCCCTCATGACTGAGGGTCATGCTAAAGTCAGTGTGCCTCAGTTTACCCTTTCTTGAACTGTTCAAGAAACTCAGAAAACAGATGTGTCCATTCGCATCCCTTCTCAGGTTGTGTTTTCTTAAATTAAGCGAACATTCAAAAGAAAGTTCTCAGGTCCACCCAAAAGTCCACAGAAATAAAAGTTTCTCTCCCTTCTCCCAGGCCTTCCTGCTTTGGCAGGACACTCCCAGGCCCTGCCTGGCTGGAGTCTTAGTCTTCATGCCCAGGACTCTCTTTTAGGGCACGTCCACACTACAAACTTAAGTCGACCTATAATTAGGTGGAGTTGTGGCCACCACAGTAATTGTGGCGGTGGTTCATGTCCACGCTACCCTCCTTCTGTTGGTGGTGCACATCCTCACCAAGAGCACTTCCACTGGCTTAGGAGGGACAGTGGGGAGGGCTGAGGGCCTGGGTTCTCAGGTCTGAGGAGATTCCTGCTGGGAGTCTGGGAGCCGTCTGGGCTCTTGGCTTCCCACTCTCCACCAGGATCACGGCAGCCATCTGGGCTTGTGGAGGGGAGCTCCGTGTTTGGAACCTGGGCGACTACCAGGCTCCCAGCGGGAAGCCAGGAGCCTCAGTGCAGGGAAGCAGGGAGTGGGAAGTCAGGTGGACGTAGTCTGGCTCGCAGCAGGGAGTCCAGGAAGCAGCAACACTGGGAGCGGGGACCCGAGAGCACAGGGAGCAACCTGGCTCTGAGCAAAGAGCTGGAAACCTGGAGGGAAGCCAGGCTCTAGCTGGAGCCCCGCACCTGTCTCGGGGTGAGAGCTGCAGCTGTGAGTGGCTTTCTTATCAATTGACAAGAATGACAGCCAACAGCCGATGTAAATCACCTGCAGCGGCTACACAGGCCCTTGTCGCCCTAACTACACCAACGTAAGCCCTACACTTTTCGTGGAGGTGGAGTTATAATGCCGGTGTAGCAGGGCACTTACCTCAGCGAGAGCAAGGCTGTAGTGTGCACACTGACACCATTATGTCGACCTAACTCTGTAGTGTAGGCGAGGGTTTAGAGCCTGCTCACTCCTGGCAATCGGTAAACCCTGAAGATTTTCCCTTTCCTGGCAGCCTCCTGCTGAGCTTATAAAACCCAATACACCCTTCCCTTGCAACTTACCATCCTTAGGCAGTCTTACAGCCCAGCTTCTGCCCTTTTCACCACAGACGCTGGCTGAATCCCATCGCTTCATGTGCAATAAGCTGGAGCATGCCTCGCAGCTACCAATCCTATACAATCACCTTCCAACAATACTCTCTTCAGTCCATGACTATGTTCCGGAATACCATGCATGGAGGATAGGAAATAATATTCTGCCTTCTAACCTGCATTCAGAATTTGGCTTTTACTCCTTTTCTTGCTTTGCACTGGTAAGTAACAGAGTTAGTCATCCAGCTGAATTGCTCTGTGTTGAAAATCGGATGTAGGAGGTGTGATTAGCATAATGGTAGCTGAATTACGTACAAAGGGCTCTGTTCACGACTGTTGATATAATTCCCACTATGGCTAATGGACGTTTTGTGTCACTATCACGAACACATATTGCTGCAATTTCTTATGAGCCTGATCCTGGAAACTCATGCAAAGAGTTTCATCACACAACGTTATATCTTCACACAGTGCACAGACAACTTGTGGAACTGTTTGCCAGGGGATGTTGTGAAGGCCAAGACTATAAAAGGATTAAAAAAAACCTAAGTAGATTAATGGAGGATAGGTCTATCAATGGCTATTAGCCAGGATGGGCAGGGATGGTGTCCCAAGCCTCTGTTTGCCAGAAACTGAGAATGGGTAACAGAGGTTGGATCACTGGATAATTAATTATCTGTTCTGTTCATTCCCTCTGAAGCACCTGGCATTGGCCACTGTTGGAAGATAGGAGACTGGGCTGGATGGACCATTGGTATGACCCAGTATGGCTGTTCTTTATGTTTCAAAAGTCTCATTGACTTAAATGGGACTTGTTGTGGCATATAAGTGCTCCTCTGTCCCTAAATGAGAAAGGGTTAGTTAACCAGTTCCCTTGAATGCTCTGCACCAAAGCATGAACCCCTTGCTTAGGACCCAAAGTTGGTCCTTACTCACTTGAGTAGCCCAATTGTCATCAGTGTGACTCCCTGCCTGAGTATAGGTTGGCAAGTATCAGAGGGGTAGCCGTGTCAGTCTGGATCTGTAAAAGCAGCAAAGAATCCTGTGGCACCTTATAGACTAACAGACGTTTTGGAGCATGAGCTTTCGTGGGTGAATATCCACTTCGTCGGATGCATGCATCTGACAAAGTGGGTATTCACCCGCGAAAGCTCATGCTCCAAAATGTCTGTTAGTTTATAAGGTGCCACAGGATTCTTTGCTGCTTTTATAGGTTGGCAGTTTTTCATTCACCGTAAGTGGTGCAGGGAGCAGACTGAGTTGCAAAGTTTGTGCTGTAACAGCCTGGCACCAGCTTGCATTCCTGAGCCCCTGGTTCCATATCAAACTAAGTCCCTCTGGAAACCCCTGAACATTTTTCTCCAGTTCCACTCACCATGGTCCCTGCATCATCAAGCCCTCAGGTTTCACCTCTTCCTTACTCAGGCAAATCTTCCATTCAAGTCTGTGGGAGTCCAGTTTGTGTAAAAACTAAGCGAATGTGACAGCTGATATCTTGGCTGACACACCACAGATTGAAGGAGGAACCTCCAGAGCTAAAAGCTGTTACTTTTTGAGATGTCAGAGCCAAGTGTCCTTAACAGGAGCTATAACAGACTCGTCCTCTGTGGATTGGGCACAGAGTGAGACCGATAACACCCCCCTTCTGCAGGTTGCACAAACACAGAGTAACAAGAGCTCAGGATTTGGCCTTATATGCACAGCAAAATTCCGCTGGGGTGATTAGTCTCATTGCAGCTTTAAGAAATTCCCAAGGAAGGAAGCTGCCTTAATAGAAAGTTATACCACTTTTAAAGTTGCATTTGTACAGCTCATTCAGCAAGAGCACTTGTCACGTGGAAGCTGTCAAATCAAAACACTGATGTGGCAAGAGAATACGGAGAGATAATGAAATGGGAAATTAAGAGCATGAAAATGAAATGCCGTAGAAAAGCTGACATTTTTATAACATTCCAAGTGAACACTTGCCTGTATTTCAAAGTCGGCTGATAAGAAATTATTTGCTTTCCTTATATAACAGAACTAAAGGATTCCGTTTGGATAGCAGAAGATTCCAGCAGGCTGCAATTTACGTATGAATGCTCAATATTTAAGGAAATTGCTTCTTTCACTTTGGCAACTGGCATAAATATATGCTAAAGAGGGAGTCATTAGAAAAATCCATGCAATGTGTGAACACCATTGAAATAATCCTGTTCTTGCTGGCCAGGTGTTTTCCATGCTATTAGAAAAAGGCACATTGAGCTGCAGGAGGCTTAACATTTGGCATGTATAGTGCCTCCCTGAAAACAAAGCTCAAGGATCTCGTCTCCAACACCGCTCCAAATCTTGCTGCTGTTTAATGTCATTACAATATTTTTGGAGATGTAGGGAGGTGTGTATTGGCCAGTGCAATCTTCTAAACTCATAATGCTGCACTTGGAACAAAGAAAGGTGTATGGAACTGATGTTTCCCATCATGCTTTCGAAAGAAAGTCACTGAGCTTTTTAGAGTAACTTCTCTGAGCTAACCTTATGGTGCAATAGTGGGTGCAAAGCAGGGTATCTTCCCAGAATGACAGCGAAGCCTACATCAATGGCTTGCTCTTCTCATACACCATGGAGAAGTTGGGGGGTAACTGTGCTACTTTCTTCCACCTTGCCATGCACAACAGGCTCAGTCTTGTAAGGCGCTGATGAGCTCCCCAACTCCTATTGACATCTGTGAGAGACGAAGGTTCTCTGCACCTCACAGAAGATCTCAGCACCTTGTTGGATAGATCCCCGAGTGGCTGATGGCAGAGTTGAGTTCACTGAAGCATCTGGTGATTTCCTGTGTCATTAGTTCAAGGAAATATGTGTGAATCTGCTAGTGAGGAGATCACCATCCTCTAGTGGTGATCCCAGGGCTGATTTCTCTGAGACCATATCAAGGGTGCTGTTTAAATGCTTACAGATTCCTGTTTCTGGGAACTTCAAAACACATGCAGATGGTGATGTTGCTGGGTCAGTATATGACTTTCTAGATGCAATGGACTCATGTTGGTTTATCCAGAAGCTGAAGTTTTTTAAGGCCCGGCTTGACAAAGCCCTAGCTGGAATGATTTAGTTGGGGTTGGTCCAGCTTTGAGCAGGGGGTTGGACTAGATGACCTCCTGAGGTCTCTTCCAATCCTAATATTTTATGATTCTATGAAGAAGAGTTCCCACAGGACTGGTCTTCTGCTTGACCCCATTGTGGGGTTTAGTTTAAATAATTCAAGTACGCAGGCTATCTCTTTAAGATGTTTTGTATGCTATGACTATTCCATACCTAAATCATCTGGCATTGGCTTCTTTAGCATTTCCAATTTCTGTTGCTTGCAGTACTGTGTAAAGGTCAGTGGTTTCAGTTGTCCGGGTTTTTCCCTTTGGTTTCGGTCAACCTAGGTTCCCCTTCTCTGAGTTTTGGGTTCAAATAAAGCTAAGAATTCAGAGAGGAACCCAGATGAAACAGCTGAATTTCACCTGGTTTCAGAATCTTGAATCCACCCAGACTGGTTTGAAAGGACTGGGCTGAGCGTCAAATTTTTACTAGAAAGGGAATCCGGGATGGTCAGTTTCTGAACAAGTTTCTGAATGAGCATTAGTAACATTCACTTTGAGCAAAAGAACAGAGCCAGATAACATCCACATCCATCTGACTTTCCTCTGCTACATCATGCTGAGTACCTGTTCCACTGAACTGCTGATAAACGCAGAGCAAATTTTACTCAGCAATACATCTTCAATAAATGTTTTGTAGTATAAAAAAATACGCCTTCACACCACAGATGTTTTGATTGATGAAGTGACAAATTGGGTCATTTCTGATGTCCTGAAAGGTTTTCCTAGGAATAAGTATGGCTGTCCTGGTAAAACCAGGTCTGATGGTCAATTGGGGGTGATGCTCAAAGGCACAAATAGGATTTAAGCACCCAACACCCACTGGCTGCTGTGCCTTTGGAAATCTTCTCCTTTATCTATGGAAAACTTTCCATTGACTTCACCGGGCCCTGGATTGGGCCCATAATACCTTGTCATCTCCAAATACCTTTCCCTGTGCAAGGGTTGTCAACTATATCCAGAACAAGCATTTGGTAGGTCAGAGGTTCCCAGTCTGTGCTTCAGGGACAACAGATGGTTCACAGGGCACATACTACTGTTTTATGGAGGGCTGGCTTGGGATGTGGTGCTAGTTCTTCCTCATTTTCAGTGGCTAAATTGTTTTAAAAGGATGCAGAAAACACAAGAAATAAATGGCAGGTGCCACCAGTTAGCGCTGTTAAAACATAGTAATACAAGTTCTTTTTCGCAGCTTTCAAACGAATGTTCCATCTTGGGAAGACAAGCTGGTGTCCTGTACTATAGTTAGTTTTTTGGTTGGACAATAAGGTGACCAGACAGCAAATGTGAAAAACTGAGACGGAGATGAGCAGTAATAGGAGCCTATACAAGAAAAAGACCAGAAAATCGGCACTGTCCCTATAAAATCAGCACATCTGGTCACCCTATTGGACAAAGTTCTGGAGAGAGGGAGCTATTCAAGTTGCCAGAGAGAGTGTTCTCTGTCTTGGGCTCTGATCAGAGTCAATTTCTGAGCCAGAATTTCTCCCTGGGAAACAAGCATTGGTGCTGGGCTGAGAGTCCTGGAAAAAGGGATTGCCTTTCATTCTATTTGACCATCTCTGTTCCAGGACTGGTGTGTGTGTGTGTAAATAAAACAAGTTACACTGCAAGTACTCTAACATTCCATCTCCCTGATTTCTCCTCATGTGGAAAGATGACCTGCCTCTCCCCTCAACAAGGGGAGGACCATGCTTTCCTCCTATGCTTTTCCCTTACTGAAGTTGCTGCAGGAATGTTATGTGATCACAAATGAGAACAGAGATGTCCCAGGCGATAGTGATTGGGAAGAGAAGTGGGCACAAGACAATCTCTATTAAGATGTGGTCCACATTATGAGAAGGTTTGGAAACCCCTGCTCAAGGAATTATGCTAATGAACCAGTAGAAGGAGCAAAAAATGGTGTGTTTGGGTGGTCCCTACAAAAGTAATAGTTATTTATTTGTAAATAAATTCTCTGTGTGTCTAACACTTACCCCCCACCCCCCACATTATTTTCACTAATAAGCCCCATTCCCAATAATACTCAAGCAAAGCGATGCCAAATGTGGGACATTCCAAACTGACCTAGTTCTGGCTAAGCTGTAGATCTGTTCTAGGGACATAACTGTCAATGAAGCCTGGGTCTGTGACCCTGGGAAGGGACTTTACTAGGAGACTAATCAAAGAAAGAGGATGATGGCTAAATTCTGTAGTGCAAATAAAGCAGCCTCCCTGCTGCTTTGAAAACTAAGATTTATATTGCAGTAGGTGCATCTAGCCTGACACCTGAACTTTCAGTGTCCATTAAGCTTCTTCAGTGCTTTCTACGCGGGCATTTAAAGTACAAATGGAAATTATATACTTGGATGATTTTATAAAACCCACTAATAGCCATTATAATGAGCTAAAAATTACCAATTAAGCCTGCTGGTGGCAGACTGGGTGGCTTAGGTGCTTTAGATGTTTTTTTTCAGCAGCTATGGGTCATCGGTTCAAATCCATCCAACGGCTAAATTCAATTCAGGGTCACCCTGGCTTAACTCTAGGTGAAGGATCTTCTAGGGAGGATGGACTTATATGAACTGGTCACAATGTCCTGTCCTTCAGCCTGCTAACATGGCTGTGTTAGCCAGGGAGAGGAAAGTGCTGAGGCTGGTGGGGGTACACTTCTCAGGGGTTCCACCCAAATGGATTATAAAGCTCCTCCCCCAGAGCTGAATTCCCCTTGTACACCACTGACACAGGGGGATGTAATTCGTATGACCCTAGTCCACCAAACATGACTCTGGTCCCTGGTCAAGAGTGATCAAAAGTCGTTAGCAGCTGAAAACCAATCTGAGAGGAAAACAGTTAAATGAACCGAAATGATGTGCAGAGATAAATGACCTAGCAATGCCATGGGGAAAGAGCTGCCTTGGGCTGAAAGAATAGGTGCCTTTAGCCTGCTGCTCTGTCTTTCTGTATGGGGCCAGTGCTCAGTGATGTGGAGGCAAAGATCTTCCACTCACTAAGAAAAGTGGAGGCATGTGTCTGTCTAGTGCATTAGGCACTGAACTGGGAGTCAGGAGGCTTGCAGTCTATTCCAAGCTCTATTACTGACTTGCTGTGTGACCTTGGGCAAGTCCCTTCCTTGCCACCCTTTGTCTATCTTCTCTATCTAAACTGCAAGCTCTCAAAATGAAGGAATGCTTCTCACCACATGTTTGTACAGCCCCTAGCACAAGGGAACCCTGAGCTTGTTCAGGGTCTCTCAGCAGTCTCCTCCTGTATCACACTTTTCCATCTCTTGTCTCTTGCTGCTTTTTGTCTAACTCAGACAATAAGTTCCAGCCTGGGGCCCAGCTTTGACATGTGCACTCCTATGGCATGCTGCCATATAAAAACAATCTGTACGGGAACTCACTCCGGCATCAATCTCTGCTTATTATGTCTATTTTGCAGAAAGGTAAACTGAGGGTATGTCTACACTACCCGCCGGATCGGTGGGTAGTGATTGATTTATTGTGTCTAGTGTAGATTCGATAAAATCGATCCTCAATCGCTCTGCCATCGACTCCGGAACTCCACCGTGGTGAGAGAGGAAAGCGAAGTTGACAGGATCACAGCAGCGGTCGACTCGCTGCAGTTCTCACGGCCAGGTAAAACGACCTAAGATACGCCAACTTATCTTAGGTCGACTCCCCACCCCTCAGTGTAGGACTAGTCTGAGACAGAAAGATGATTAAGTGACTTGGCTGTTAGCAAGGTAGAACTTCTATTGCTGAATAGAGAACATTGATGAAGTGGGTTTTAGCCCACGAAAGTTTGTGCCCAAATACATTTGTTAGTCTCTAAGGTGCCACAAGGACTCCTCGTTTTGTTTTTTTTTCCTGCTGATGCAGACTAACATAGCGACCACTAAAACCTAAGGGACAAACTCACAGAGCTTTAGCCTTGAAGGTGCTATTCTCCCCCAGCTGATCTTGTTGGACTGATGACTTTGCGCTGGGGGTCTTAGAAGATTTAGTTATTCCCAGAGTGATGCTGTCTAAATAGGTTACCAGCTCTGTGATGCAGACAGACCAGCTCATATCAGAGCAAGGGGGCTATTCACCTGTGTATGAATATCAAAGCAGGGTTGAGTGTGGCAATATGCCAATTTGCTTGTGCTGATAGAAATCAAGAGAGATGTGGATTGTATTGTTTTCAACTGGCTGTAGCCTGTACTTAATTAGCCATAGATTGAAAGATGTGTTAGTGTTTAAATGTGAATTTCCTTGATGTTTAAACCTGCAGGAAAACTACTGAAGAATTGTTTCTTGCTGTCCGGTTGAGTTTATACTATATTTACCCATTGGAGATTGAAGCCTTGGAAATGTAAATGAAGGAAATTGTGGACTTCAAAGCCTGGGTCATTGTGTGTTCAAGGACAGGGTGTCTAGGGACCCAGGCTGTGATGGAAATGCTTCCCAGGCTATTTTCAGCCATAAGGCAGGACCCTAGGAATGATTCTCAGCTCTGCTCTATTTGGATGCTGTCAGGGGGCATTCCAGACATAAGACAGAGGTCCCTCAAAGCCATTTGGGGCAACCCTGAGAGACCTCCTGGAAACTAGCAGATATCACATCACTGCTACCAATTGCACTTACAAACTCTGCAATAATGAATTTGGGGAGAGGGCTAGCTCAGTGGTTTGAGCATTGGCTTGCTAAACCCAGGGCTGTGAGCTCAATCCTTGAGGGGGCCATTTAAGGAACTGGGGTAAAAATCTGTCTGAGGATCAGCTCTGCTTTGAGCAGCAGACTGGATTAGGTGGTTTGCTGAGGTCCCTTCCAATCCTGCTGTTCTATAATCTGCCCTTATACCTTACTTTCCTACCTGTAAAATGGGTGCTATGAAAGTAAATTCATTAGCATTTGTAAACTATGATGAGGGAACAGATTACCTTGAAAGCTGCTAAATCCTTTGCTCTAATCAGTAGGAAATATATCTCCATACCAGCTTGCTAGAGCAAATAACTCATTCCAACTTGCATGGGATAGCATCTTCCAAACACTTACCTCCTGGAGCAGAGACGGGGATGCTTATATGAAAGATACATCTTTATTTGAGCCAGGAACTGCAGCAGAAGGAAGACTTGTGCTATACCTATGTAAGTTTACACAAAGCTCTTAGAACTTTTCCATGTCTTTATTTTTTCCACTATCTCCTTGCTTTTGCAGATGGAGCTTGTCAGCCGTGCTCTCTCGGGATTTGGCCAGCTGCATCCGTTGATAGCTGTATTTGCCATCAAAGCACCCTTTAAAAGCTCCAACCATTCAAAACCACACATCGCCTCGGCTCTTGTTTCTGGTTTTTTTTCCGCTTACATTTATTTCTTCTTAGTGGGTGGCTGGCTTGTCTATATTTAGCTTAAATGCTGGATTGCCACTGTATGCTTGTCTGATGCCTAAGAAAAACACCATCCTCCCGTCTTAGTTATGAGTCGGATAACAAAGGACAAATCTTCCATTTGTCCATTTCCCCCGGGAATGACATATAAAAGGTGCTGCTGACAGGTTGTTATTTTATTTATTTATTTATTTATTTATTGTTTGCTTGCCTCAGGACCTCAGGTGAATGACAAGGGATAAAACTCCCCGGTAGTTTGGAGCTGGATGCTTTTCCGTCGTGTTCTGATACGTTTTGAATTTGTTAATGGGAAGAAGCCAGTTGGAGGCTGAAAGGGCTGCACACCTTTTACTCCTGTAGAGTGTTGCCTGCATGATGGGAGGGTGGACTCGGTTCTCGTCGCCCTCTCAATGCTTGTTTACCAAAAGGCAGCAGCTACCCCCATTCTAAAGGATGAAGCAAAGGAGAGGCTGGATTGGAATCATTCATCCTTAGCCGAAAAAACAAACAAACTGTCATGTGCTGCAGGCTGGTCTTTGCAGTATGGAGCCCAGCTGCTTAGGAATGACCTGAGAACAGGATGTATTCTCCTGGATCAACATTGGTGATGGTAGAACAAAACATAGGTGTTTTCGTACATTTTTAACCGTGACAGCAATTCGCTAATGGAGCAGATTGACAAGGGATGCGGTGGACTCCTACATCAAGATCTGATATCTGACTGAAAAGAGATGGCCTAGTTCAACCACGATGTGCTGGGAACTACTGGGCAATAGATATTCTCTGGGCTGAATTAGACGGGAAGTCAGATGACAAGATCATAACAGTCCCTCTGGCTTAAATATAAGTGGTGGGTCACATAGGCAGGGGGATGCGTTGCCTCCCCAGATAGCCAGGTGTGACCCCACCCCCTGCCGTGATGCTCTCAGCATGTGGCTGTGGCTCCAGTCCTCCTCCCGGCTCCAAGTCCAGATTCTAGTGCTCTGGGGATGGGGCTGCCTGCTGCCCACCTTCCCGTGTTCCGGACCTGGGGAGGCTGGGATCGTGCGCCCTTCCAGTGCTTCTTTGGGGCTGGGGGGCTAGCCACAGGACTGGGCCAGTGGCCTTGGTGGGGGGTGGCTTGGGCTCCAGTGGGGGGAAGGGACTTGGCTTCAGCAGATCCTCTGGTGGAAGGGGTGGGGCCTCAGGCAGAAAGGGCGGGTCTTTGGGCAGAAGGGGCGGGGTTGGGGACTAGCCTCCCCCAGCGGGCAGTTCACGCATCCACCCATGAGCCTGAACCATTCAAGATGTGGCCCAAAGTCAGAGAAGTCACATGGCTAAAAAAACAGTCACTGCTAAGTACGACTTGTAAATGGTCCCAGGGATCTTATCACACTCTGCCTAAGGGATAACCCTCAGGAAATGATGTTCAGCAAGATTCTGGGACTGGGTAAGATGCTGCCAAGAGGAGCTATGGGAACAGCAAATCCCGAAATAATTCCCCTCAGTTGTCCACCAGGGCCAAGTCATTTGAGGATGTTTTTTTCCAAAGTTATCCCCATGGTGAGTGGCACGGAAGGGGGGCAAATAGCTTCTTCAGCTGGGAAAGTGAAGAAAGGCCAAACCTATAACAGGGTTCAAAAAAGAATTAGGTAAGTTCCTGGTGGATAGGTCCATCAATGGCTACTAGCCAGGATGAGCAGAGATGCAACACCAGGTTCTGAAGTGTCCCTAGCCTGTTTGCCAGAAACTGAGAAAGGGCGACAGGGGATGGATCACTTGACGATTACCTCTTCTGTTCATTCCCTCTGAAGCACCTACCATCGGAAGCCAGGATACTCCACTAGATAGACCATTGGTTTGACCCAGCAGGGCCGTCTTTATGCAAAGTAAATTGTTGAGATGTTTTTACAATGTTGGGTGAAGCATTCATTTTATTTCTCAAGCTTGCTGATGACAGCCAGGCTCCTTAGTTGGGCAAGGTACTAGCCAGAGCAATGTTCTCTATCTCTGGCATGCCAGCAGTACATAGGCCTCTGGAGACCTCAGAAAGGAATCATCTGAATGTGAATTTAACCTTTTCTCCACCCAATCAAGGACAAAAGGATTCGTAGAAAGATCTTCTTATACCGCCACACACCACTCTCCTTGCTTTTATCTGTCCCTTCCTCTGCATTCAGTCGTCCAGGGCATTTTGTTCCCATTCCATCACAATCCTCCTTCAGCCTGTCTCAATCCCTCCTAATCACTTTGACTCAGCCGCCTGTTGGAGGCTAGCAAGTGGACCAGAGGATGATCTCATGGATTGGGCAATAGTCAGAGGCTTGGGTTCAATTGAGTGGGGGGGAGGTTGATAGCTGCTTGCAACTACCTGAAAGGGGGGTTTCAAAGAGGATGGAGCTAGGCTGTTCTCAGTGGTGGCAGGTGACAGAACAAGAAGCAATGGTCTCAAGTTGCAGTGGGGAAGGTCTAGGTTGGATATTAGGAAACACTATTTAACCAGGAGGGTGGTGAAACACTGGAATGGGTTACCTAGGGAGGTGATGGAATCTCCATCCTAAAAGGTTTTTAACGACAGGTTTGACAAAGCCCTGGCTGGGACAATTTAGTTGGGAATTGGTCCTGCTTTGAGCAGGGGGTTGGACTAGATGACCTCCTGAGGTCCCTTCCAACCATGATATTCTATGATTCTATGAATTTTTCACCTCAGGTGCAGACTTCTTGTGTGACATTGAACAAATCAGAATCTAAATTCAGTGCCTTAATTCCCGATCTGTAAAATGGGGATAATGCCCAGCCCTCCCTCACAGGGGGTTGTGATGAGCTATGGCACTAGCAGCATGAGGCCAGATGAAGTACCTGTCTAGGATAAAATCTGTCTCTTGAACTTGTTTAGCTCTTTTCTTTGAGAGGCATTTTTAGCTCTGTTTCCATCTCTGCATCTCACGTCCTCCACTCCCCCCACCCATCATCTCTCTGCATTTGTCATCTGCATGTCAAGCTTTGTTCCATGCTGGTGAGCAACACGTCTGCCTCGCACAGTCCCCTCCAGATGTGCATATTTGACTCCAGCTAGTGAAGTTGTTTCTGGACACCTATTCCCATCTCCTCTGTGCAGTCTTGCGTTGAGCCTTAACCTCAGTGCTGGCTCTTTGTCTTAGAGAAAAGAGGCACCTGTTTGAATTTCTGACTGCTGTCCGCCTCTGCGAGACGCAAGCAAGATGAACATCGAGGAGCCAGTGGGAGAATCATTTAAGGATATCAAAAGAGAGAGCAATGGGTTAATGTCAGGCAGTAATTTGTTTTCTTGAGGAATAATAAACCTGCAGGATAAACTTTCATCTCCAGTCATCACGCTAAGATGGTGGTAGTGGTGAAGAATGAAACACGTACTTCACTGTAACAAAATAATGTCGGAAAGGCTAAATAAAAAGACAAATTAGTCATGTCCATTCCCTCCAGATAACAAGCCAAATCTTCAAGTCTTTGCTGAGTATCCTAACCAGTGGGAGTTTTGCCTGGGTAAAGACTGAGTGAACACGCAGTATTTGGGCTGAAGGTTCACTGTATATTACCATTTTCTGGAGCGATACAAGCATAGGAATTTGCATATCAGAACAGGACATAGGTTGTACTAGATGACCTCCGGAGGTCCCTTCCAACCCTGATATTCTATGAAAAGTCCTCCTGCCTTTGTATGTACTACTTCAGAGGCAGATGTAAGACTCTGATGACTGTTCCACCATGCAAAAAGAATGAGGAGTTTATTTCTTTATTGGGAAAATTAATTTGTTAGTCTCTAAGGTGCCACAAGTACTCCTCGTTCTTTTTGATGATACACACTAACACGGCTACCCCTCTGAAACCTGTTTCACCATGGTTCCTTTAAATAAATTTCTATTGCTTCTATGACAGTAGCTTTTAGAGGCCTCATCCAGATGGGGGGGTCTCCTTGTGTTGGGCACTCTATGAACACAGCGAGATCTTCCAGGCTAAATAGTCAATGTGTGGAACAGAAGAAGGCCTATTAGCCCATAGAGACTCAGGGCTAGGTTTTTAGAGGTATTTAAACACTGCTCTTCTCAGCATTGCAACACCTAACTGACTTAGGAGCCTAAGTCTAATTTTCAAAAGTGACTTGAGAGTGGCATTGAGCACCAACAGTGAAGAAACTGAGAAGCATGGAACCTCAGTGCATCTGAAAATCAGGCCATTAAATGAACTAAGTGTGGGTTTAGGCATCTAATTCTATGCACTGCTAGCCTGAAAATTGGCTCTAACCTCCCAGTGTTTCATTTTCCCGCATCTCTATACTGGGGATAATGACACTTTTGTAATGTGCTTTGAGCTCTACAGATAAAAGAGGCAATATATAAAAGCTGCTTGTTCTATACAGCGTATGGGCCTTTCATACTGCTAATGTTATTTACTAAGGGTTCTGATTCGGATCTCATTTTATACCAGTGCAAATCAGTTGTAATGCCACTGAAGTCAATGAAGTTATTCCTATGTAAAACTGGTGAAAAAAGAGCCTGGAATCAGGTTCCAAATCTTTTTAAGCCAGAGCAGCGCTTCATAATGCACTACTTTCCACCAGCATAGTGACAAGATGGATTAAGACTGTACAAATTCCCCAAGTGTGGTCCCAATATCATTAAATGTAGTGCACTGGATTATTGATGGCTACCCTGGCTTTTTGCCATGTCTGCGCTTTATCATCCTTGCTCTTGCAGAATAAATAGGGACCCCGCTTAGCTAATTGCAAGTTTAAAAATAAAAATGAACTTGCGATGCTGCCTCTAAGGAACCCGTCCACACTTTCAACCTGAAATCTCCCAAATCAATGACTCAGAAGCATTATGATGAGAATGTGATTGTACTTATTAGCACTGATTACTGATTCTAAGACATGCAGCGGGTTAACACAGAAGACACAATCTCCAATTTTTAAAAAAAAGTTACAATGGACTCCCTTCAAAAGCTCAGTCTGGTTTTTAGAGATATTACCACTGCCCTATCTTAAGTGTAGACAATATCACTGAAACTGGTAACATCTCAGAGACTGGGATTAATGGTTTAATCTGGCCACTGTGTATTGCAAGATTTCTCTTGTCTATGGGCTTGTCTACAAACAAAAATTATGCCTCCTTAACCAAACTGTTATAGTCACAGCAGCACAATCCACTAGGTTGTGCTTATACTAGTGTATAGCTTATTCCCCTACATTTAGGAGTACAAACAATACCAGTGCAACTGTGCAAGGCCCTTTTATACCAATGGAGTTGCATCCGAATGAGGGTTTGTGCCATTTCAGGTTTGTTTGTTTTTTAAAACCCACCCACACCCCTACCAAAAATAGCGAAACTTGCTTGTGACTCTAAAGACCGTACGTGATCCCTGCTCTTCACCAAGAGGGTGTCAACATAAAACACTCTGACAAATATGCTCTGCTGTTACTTTGTTATACCCATTAGCGCAGGGGTCAGCCACCTTTCAGAAGTGGTGTGCCAAGTCTTCATTTATTCGCTCGAATTTAAGGTTTCGCGTGCCAGTAATATATTTGAACGTTTTAAGAAGGTCTCTTTCTATAAGTCTATAATATATAACTAAACTATTGTTGTATGTAAAGTAAATAAGGTTTTTAAAATGTTTAAGAAGCTTCATTTAAAATTAAATTAAAATGCAGAGCCCCCTGGACTGGTGGCCAGGACCCAGGCTGTGTGAGTGCCACTGAAAATCAGCTCACGTGCCGCCTTTGGCATGTATGCATAGGTTGCCTACCCCTGCATTAGTGTGAAATTCCACACTGGGCAAAGAGCTAGCCCAGGGCTAATACAGCACTTTCATCCTCGAAGTAATCCTTAAGTGTGTCTTAACTGGAGGATCTTGCTGGCCTTCTGCACGGTGATGATTTCCCCCATTTTTCTGTCCCACTGACTCCACTCCCTTTGCCTAAACTCTTCTTTTCTGGCACCACCAGGCCACAGTAGAACAGGAACAGGGATGATCAAAACACCTTGTGAATGTTTGTCTTTCCTGCAAAGTGTCCTTTCCCCCTCCTGTGCTGGGGAAATGATGCCGGAGAGGAATAGCAGCACCAATCGCAGTTTATTGTATGTGGCTCTTCCCATCCCAAAACATAACACGAAGCATAAAACAGTTGAACACAAGTTTTAACATCCATACGATTCATTTTAGCATAAATACACAGCCTTGAAAATTTAATAAAAAAACAATAGCAATTATAAAAGCTATTTACCCGAACCAATAAATCTTGCACTCTGTCACTTTTATGCACACACACCTGATTTCAGGCTATCAGTCACTTTTACACTCTCTTTAGCTGCTAAATACGCACATGAACACAGAGCAAACTGCACAGAATTCAACAGCCATCATGTTTTCTTAAAATAAACACCTTTTTTTTGACATTGAAGAGATTTAGACAGATTGGTGTGCGGATGGGGAGGGTATTGTTTTTTCTTTATGGAGATCTTAAAATATGCTAGCAGCCCTCAATATTCAGTGTTTGATTATTTATCATCTGGAACACTGCACTGGGTGGGCTGGGGGCACTGAGGTGCTACAGAGAATTCTTTCTTTCAGATGCATGGCTGGCTGGTTCTCACTCACTTGCTTGGGGTCTAAATGATCACCAGATGTAGGGTCAGGAAAATGTTTCCCCCCAGGTCAGATTGGCAGTGACCTTGAAGGTTTTTCTCCTTCCTTTACAGCAGGGAGAGGCAACCTATGGCACACGTGCTGAAGGTGGCATGCGAGTTGATTTTCAGGGGCACTCAAATTGCCCGGGTCCTGGCCACTGGTCCGGGGGGATCTGCATTTTAATTTAATTTTAAATGAAGCTTCTTAAATATTTTAAAAACCTTATTTACTTTACATACAACAATAGTTTAGTTATATATTATAGACTTATAGAATGAGACCTTCTAAAAACGTTAAAATGTATTACCGGCACACGAAACCTTAAATTCGAGTGAATAAATGAAGACTCGGCACACCATTTCTGAAAAGTTGCTGACCCCTGCTCTACAGCATATGGGTGTGGATCACTTGCCAGGATTATCTGGGTATATTTCACTTAATTATTTCCCTGCCAGTGCAGGGGCCTCGAGTACTGGTGTACCTCTGTCCTTCCTAGTCTCTGCCTGTGGCATGGAATAGTCTAGTCTCCTGTGGGCTGTTACACTTTGGTCTGGGTTTAGTAGGTAGGTGCTGTGTGGTGTTTAGTGACCTCTGATATACAAGGAGTCAGACTAGATGATCTGGGGTCCCTTCTGGCCTTAAATTCTGTGATTCGATGATTTGTCTTATGGTAGCATCTAAGAGGCCAATAACAGAGGTGGTGGCCCCCTTACAGTAGAGCCATTCTACACATCAATAGTAAGAGACAGCCCTTGAATGCCTTTTCAGAGAATCCTGTAACACCCAGGTGTGACACAATCATCTTCGCAAATTTCTAGATATAATGATACAATAGCTGGAACTCTTCCGCCTGGAGGCCAAGTAAGTCTTGAGAACCAAACTACACGTTTAAAGGCTCAGTCTCCTGTAAACACCTGCTGTACTTTCCTGCAGCGGCGATTTTATTTTAGGATTGCAAAGAGAGGATATAAAGGTGTTAATATCCCATAGAGACCCGTTTCCACCCTCCGCCCCCACCATTAATGAAGCTAAACAGCTTTGATGCTGTTGACTATTCCCTCAAGAAAGGAGACCATTTCTGGATGCTCTATTGGACTTTACCACTGAGTGTATATTTACTCAACAAGAACACCTAAAATCCCTTAAATAAGTACATAAAAATCCCAGCCTAGAAATACAATAAGAACTCTAGAGAACAGCTGAATTAAAGAGCTGCCATCAGGGTCTCTGTTGAGCTATTTGACTCATGGCTTTTCATTATGAGCCCCTCGATTCTTCTGAAGGAACTTCGAAAACTAAGAAGGACACTTATTGTATAAACTTCCATGTACCCAGTCTCTCAAAGGAGCCAGTGGCAAAGAGTTAAAAAGTAACTTATTTACCTTAGGGAAACTCCCTCTGTTTGCTTCTCTTCTGTTCACTGCTCACAGGTTTCACAACTGGCTGCCTTTTTATAAGCTTTTTAGCTACCTGTTTTTAGCTATAAGTTTATGGAGGGGATGGTATCATGGGATAGCCTAATTTTGGTAATTAATTGACCTTTGACTATTAGTGGTAAATATGCCCAATGGCCTGTGATGGGACACTAGATGGGGTGGGATCTGAGTTACTACAGAGAGTTCTTTCCTGGGTGTCTGCCTGGTGAGTCTTGCCCACATGCTCAGGGTTTAGCTGATCACCATATTTGGGGTCTGGAAGGAATTTTCCTCCAGGGCAGATTGGCAGAGGCCCTGGGGGTTTTTCACCTTCCTCTGCAACATGGATCATGGGTCACTTGCTGGAGGATTCTCTGCACCATGAAGTCATTAAACCATGATTTGAGGAATTCAATAGCTCAGACATAGGTTAGGGGGTTGATATAGGAGTGGGTGGGTGGCCTGCATTGAGCAGGAGGTCAGACTAGATGATCATAATGGCCCCTTCTGACCTTAAAGTCTATGATTCTATGAATCTATCTCAAAACCAAAAGGGATACATACAGGAAATGGAAAGAGGGGCATGTCACCAAGGAGGTATACATGGGAATAGCCCAAACATGTAGGGACAAAATCGGGAAAGCCCAGGCAAAGAATGAGTTACAGCTGGCAAGAAATGATAGAGACAACAAGAAGTTCTTCAAATATGTCAGAGAAAAAAGAAAGATCAGGGACGGGGTGGGTCCACTGCTCAGTGCAGAAGGAGATGGTAATGGAAGGTGAGAGGAAGGCAAAGCTACTCAGTGCTTACTTTGCTTCAGCCTTCTCACAAAAAATAATATGTGACTCGACAATTAATGAAGTTACCATAGACAGTACAGAGGAAGGATGAGGATCAGGATAAGTCACGATTTCTCAAACAGGGGTCACCACTTGTGTAGGGAAAGCCCCTGGTGGGCCAGGCTGGTTTGTTTACCTGTCCCATCCTCAGGTCCAGCCGATCATGGTTCCCATTGGTTGCGGATCACTGCTCTGGGCCAATGGCAGCTGCTGGAAGTGGTGCGGGTCGAGGGACATACTGGCCGCCGCTTCCAGCAACTCCTATTGGCCAATTAGCAGCGATCCGCCGGACCTGTGGACGGAGCAGGTAAACACACCGGCCCAGCCCACCAGGGGCTTTCCCTACACAAGCGGCAACCCCGGTTTCAGAAACCTTGGGATAAGTAAAGAACATGTCAGAGATCTTCTGACCAATTTGAATCCATTCAAATCAGTGGGGTCAGATGCTATTCACTAGATGGTACTGAAGGAATTAGCTGAAGAAATCTTGGAACCACTGGCAATATTTACAGTCTCATGGATGGGGGTGTGTCCTGCAAGACTGAGAAAAACTTAACATAATGTTCATCTTTTAAAAGGGGGGAAGGAGGACCTGGGGAAGTGTACACCAGTCAGCCTGACCTCAATACCTGGGAAGCTAGTAGAGCAAAGCATAAAACATTCAATTTGCGAATACCTGGAGGATGAAGGGCTGATCACTTGCAGCCAGCAGGGATTTATCAAGAACAAATCATGCCAAACCTGCTTGATTTCCTTCTTTGACAGGGTAACTGATTTGGTGATGGATAGGGGGAATGCAGTAGACATATATACCTGGACTTGAGCAAGGCTTTGGACCCAGTCCCATATGACAGCCTGCTAAGTAAGCTGGAGAAATTCAGGCTTGATAGAATACCATTAAGTGGATAGAGATTTGGTTTAACAATCACAAGGAATGAGTAACTATAATGGAATGATGTCAGATTGGAAGAAGGTCTCAAGTGTGGGTCCACAGGGATCTGTTCTGGGTTCAGAGTTATTTAACATCTTATTAATGACCTGAATGTAGGAACAGAGAGCACACTGATCAGTTTGCAGATGACACAAAGCTGGAGGTGGGGGTTGCCAACACTTTAGAGGATAGAGCTAAAATCCAGAGGTATCTTGATAAATTGCAGAACTGGGCTATAGACAACAAAATGAAATTCAACAAAGACAAATGTAAGGTTCTACACTTGGGGAAGGAAAACCAAATGCACAAATACAGAATGGGGGAAAACTGGCTTGGCAGCAGAACTGCTGAGACAGAGCTGGGAGTTGGGATGGATCATAACCTCAACATGAGTCAGCAATGAGATGCTGTTGCCAAAAAAAAAGCAAATTCAATATTGAGTTTCATTAACAGAAGCATAGCATGCAAGTCTCGGGAGGTGATAGTACTGCTCAGTTTGGTACTGGTTAGGTCTCAACTGGAGAATTGTGTCCACTTTTGGTCGTCAATGTATAGAAAGGATGTATCAAAACCAGAGGCTAGAGACAAAGATGCTTAAAGGATGGAATACAAGCCATATGAGCAAAGGCTGATGGAACTGGGTACGTTTCATTTGGAAAAGAGGAGATTAAGGGGGGATATGATAGCGATCTTCAGATCTTGAAAGGCTGCCATAAAAAAGATGCAGAAAAGTTGCTCTCTCTTGCCACTGAGGGCAGGATAAGAGGCAAAGGGTTCAAACTACAGCATAGCAGATTTAGATTAAATCTCAGGAAAAGCTTCCAAACTGTAAGAGCACTAGGACGGTGGAACAGATACCTAGGGAGGTTGTGGAAGCTCCTTCACTGGATGTTTTCAAAAGGAGGCTGGAGCCATCTGTCTTGGATGGTTTAGACACAACAAATCCTGCATCTTAGAACAGGGGTTAGACTTAATGACCATTGTGGTCCCTTCTAACCCTACGGTTCTATGATTCTACTGTTATCCACTCCCTCTCTCCCAGAGTCAGTGGAAAGAAATGAGATCAGCAGGCCTAGAGTCTGGAGTTTTCTGCTTATCGACGGAGCAGGTTCACTGAAGGAAGCAGCTCCATTGCACCAAGTTGGCAGGGGAGAGGGGCCTTAGGCAGAGTTTGATTTGCACCAACTTTAAGGTTCCTTTCCTCAGCCTGCCCAGTGTAAAGGACCTTAGTGTAAATGAGACTTGGGCGGGTAAAGTCTCCTGCCAATCACAAAGGGCTAGATCAGGGGTCGGCAACCTTTCAGAAGCGGTGAGCCAACTCTTTATTTATTCACTCTGATTTAAGGTTTCTTGTGCCAGTAATACATTTTAATGTTTTTAGAAGGTCTCTTTCTATAAGTCTACAATTTATAACTAAACTATTGTTATAGGTAAAGTAAATAAGGCTTTTAAAATGTTTAAGAAGCTTCATTTAAAATTAAATTAAAATGCAGAGCCCCCCGGACCAGGACCCGGGCAGCATGAGTGCTACTGAAAATCAGCTCACATGCCGCCTTTGGTATGCATGCCATAGATTGCCTACCCCTGGGTTAGATCCTCAGCCGGTGTAAATCAGGGTAGCTCCACAAATAGCAGCCATGTTAGTCAGTATCCACAAAAAGAACAGGAGTACTTGTGGCACCTTAGCGACTAACAAATTTATTTGAGCATAAGCTTTCATGGGCTACAGCCCACTTCATTGGATGGATAGAATGGAACATATATAAAAGAGCTATATAGAGACAAAAAAAAGTTTTTTCTCTTAATTAATTAGCCTCTTAGTGTTGGTAGGACAACTTCCACCTTTTCATGTTCTCTGTATATATCTATATATCTCTTTACTGTATGTTCCATTCTATGCATCCGATGAAGTGGGCTGTAGCCCATGAAAGCTTATGATCAAATAAATTTGTTGGTTTCTAAGATGCCACAAGTACTCCTGTCCTTTTTTTAGAGAATTAGTAGTAAGCCACAGACTTGCTCGTGCCCAAAGTTGCTGATCTGAAGCCAGCCGGAATTGGCAGCTGCTGAAAGTCATCACCGGAAGGCTGTTTGGTGCCATATGTGAAATGGGGTCTCAGTCTAGCTCCTAGCACACGTATCTCAGCTTTGCCAAATGCCTCTGGTGCTAATTGACAATAGAACTGAATGAGCTATGGATACTGGAGTCCATTTCCATCTCTGGAGGTGATCCCTTCAGGTCAGCGAAGGGAAAGAGCACGTTGGCAGGACAGCAGAGATGCAGTCACGCTGCCCTCTCCGCTCTCACTGTAATATTAAAGAGGAGCGAAATCTATCTCCTGGCGAGATCGTCCTACTAAATTTAATTAACTGGAAGAAAATGTGGGAGGTCAGCAGTGCTGCTGCAGTATCTTCCCTGAACTTAGTGTTAATAATCTTTTCTTCGCTGTCGAGTTATCTTCCATACCGACAGCCACAGAGTCCTGAATCCAAGTTCATTTAAATAATGGAATCCAGGCATTTCTTCACATAACCTACTAATCCGTGTGCATGGGGGTAGGTCTATGAAGTCAGCAGTGGCGAGGTTCGTGCTACGGTGCTAAAAGGAGCTATGTAGACATTCAGGTTTGGGCTGGAGCTTGAGCTCTGAAGCCCACCTCTCTCCTCTGGGCTTTGGTGCCAGAGATCCAGCCCAAGTCTGAACGACTGCACCGCTGTTTTTAGAGTCGTAGTGCAAACCCAAGGCTGTCAACCCAGGCTCTGAGACTCACTACCATGGGCTGCTGCTTGCTGTGTTTCTGTACTCTTACGAGTCCCTTTCTGGCCTGGTCCACAAAGGATAGGAGTTATTACAGCCCCCGGCTAGGTAGCCTTGGCGATTAGCTCATGATTTTTGATTTGGAGGTTTCCCAGTTCAGTCCCTGGTATGCCAGCCAACAGTCACTCACACTTACACAGGAGGAAGCTGACTTACCACGTCACGTATGCTGGGTCTGCTCAGTTCTGATCCCATGCTATAGAAGCTAGATCGTCAGCTGGTATATGTGGGAAAAGTTCCACTGACTGCACTAGAATTAGAGAACGGGGCTCTAAATACCTCCACTTAAGTGTGATCTGATGCAATGAGTTTGCCATGAGACACCCACCTACCATTGGTGCTGACTCTGTGGGTGGTCCAGAGCTCTAGCATCCACAGGGAAAAAAATAACGGGTGCTCAGCACCCACCAGACACAGTGGTTCTGGGCCCAGGGCTGGCTGTCAATCAGCTCTTAGGTGCGGGCCCCTGGGTGGGCAGATGAGCAGCAAGTGGCTGGCGGCAGGTGCTCGAGGGAGGCAAAGAGGGGACCTTGAGGGAAAGGGTAGAGCGAGGGTGGGAGGAGGTGGAGAGAGGGCTGGGCCTCAGCGGAAAAGGCAGAGAGGGGCAGCCATGGGGTGGGGGGGAAGTCAGCGCCTGTGCTATCTACTGACCTCTGTTTTCTCAGCAGTATCACAGACCATCCAGTGAGTTCTGTGTCTCTTACGTTTGCTGATCCCCCATCACTTTAGTTCCCATTTAAAACCCCAAGGGATGATGCCATAATCCCTGAGTAATCCTCCAGGTGGGGCAAGATTCGGTGCAGAGAGATGGGGACTGTGTGTAAGGCAAATTCATCCCCGTCACAGAAAGGCCTCCTGGCAAACAAAAGAGCTCATTACAGTTATAGGGAAACAGCTCATTGCTGGTATTTTTTTAAACCGCCAGCCTTGGAAAGCCTAAGTAGGGAGAAATAAGTCTGATAATTGATCGTTTAGTCAGGGAGGCAAGGGAGAGTGGAGTATTTCGGTGCACACTGAATGAGCAGGAGACACTTGTCCTGTTTTATTATTTTCTGGTAGCACTTAGGCATTGATTTCAATTAAAATTCAGGGAACAGACATGGACCCCCATCAACTCTAGGCTCAGCATTTCAATAAAGCCACTGCGGGGCTCTCCCAGTCTGTAAAGGAGCATGAGAATGATGAATGCAAATAGGCCCATCCTCAATGCTTTGGTAGGCCCATCAGGCACAAATCCATCGCTCCTGCAACCCTGTCAATTAACCTGCGCAGAGCTCTCAGAAGGCAACGCTGGTATCATGCCGCTTGATAAAGGAGCTTTGCCGTTCAGCACTTTGGGCAAGGGGAAATTGCGGGGAGAAGGTCTGTTTTATGCTCTGGGCACCCAAGCTGATTTTACTTCCTCACCTGTGGCTACTGCGACAAGCTTGCTAGTGCATCCCCCTGCTTCCCTGACCCATCCCAGTGGCTACAGCCCGGTCTACATGCCGTGCTACAGAATCGAAATAAAATCCTCCCTGCTGTTTCACAGCTTGGTACATTATTCTTTACCTCCCCAGCTTACAATGCACCCTTGCGTAGAGCTGCCCTTTGCAAACAGCCACCCTGTTCCACCCCACAGGCCTGGGAGCATTTCAGCAGAGGACAAGGCGAGCCTTCCACAAATGGGGCCTGATTCCGATGTCCTCGCTAGGGCATAATTACCACCGGAGTCAGTGCCAGCATTGGTGGAATGCCTGCATGGCCCAGTGGTTAAAGCCTATGTTTGGGACTGCGGATAACTGGATTTAATTCCCTGCTCCACTACAGACTTCTTGTGTGACTTTGGGCAGCTTGGAGTGCCTTGATATTTCCCTTTGTAATGGGGAATAGCAACACTGCCTGACCACATAGGGGTTTAGTGAGGATACACACATCAATGATTGTGAGGTATTCAGATACCATAGTAACGAGAGCCACAGAAATACCATGCCTAAGCAGATTGTACTCAATGGGGATTCGCAAGTGCAGGGGCATCAGGATGTGGCTTTTACAAGTTGACAGGCACTTCGCAAATCCAAATGTCTGGTTTTCATGAGCCCTCTGAAAGATCACATTCTTTTTGGGGCTCGGCTCCTGTGCTGAGGGTGGGCGGGGCAGATAAATACTTAGATAGGCAGAAGGATCGGTTGGTTTTTCCTTCTTTGTCTCTCGAGCTTCTACAGGGTTATTGTAAATGAATGAGGGCAAATGAAAAGTTGTGAAACAAGTAGAAGAATCCCAGTCCCCAGCAGCCTGCGGTGAAGTATATCTGAGCATATGCCTTCAAGCTAAGAATGGATCCTGGGAGCTCTTTGGGTTAGACTTTCAACCTCGGATCCCATTCAGGCACCAAAATACATCTGGTCAGATTATCATAAGAGTTAGCCCATGGGGTACTGTGCAACCTGGCAGCTGGAAAATGGGACTTCCACTGTCAGAGTTGTCCTATGCACAGTGTGTTTGTAGGGCCAGGCCTTCTCCCATTGCATTAAGCACCCAACTAGACATACTATTTCTTATGCTGTGATTGATATCTAGTGGCACTGTGGTCACCTACACGGGACTGCTCCAGAAAGTGTCTTTAGTAGGACTAACGTTGGTCTATTGATTATCTCTGGCAGAAGCCTTGGGTGCACTATGGATGCAGGGCACTTACCTCATGAGACACATTACAGGGATGAAGATGTAGATGAGATGATCTCTAGTAGTATCAGATGGCTTTATGGATAATCTTGAGTATCTATCAAGATAGACACCCTCCTCCAAAATCACTGGTGGTGCTAGTTAGTCTAAACTAGAGGTAATTCATTTAGTTATACTGGGAAATAGTACTCTTCTGGTGAGACCCTACATTTCCCAGCATGCACTGGTTCAGGGCCTAATCCTGCTGTCTTTACTCAGGCAAAATTCTCATCAACTTCAGCATTGTCAGAATATAGACTGAGAAGGGCCTGCAGGATTGGGCCTCTTGAGTTCGAATCACTCTAGCTGCAGCACTTTGCCAGACAAATCATGGCTTGTGACTCATGTCACAATAATAAATTCCAAACATTTCTCATGCAGATAGTGTCTGCTGAAAGCTCTTTAATGGGAGAAACGGAAGTCTGAATCTATAGGCACTTTAATAGAGGTCAGAAGCACTGTTCTTTAGCAGTCTACAAGGTGACCCTATTTGTCTGATAGAAGTGGAGATTGAGGAGAAGAAATATGCTTTGTCTCCTTTTTTTCCCCTTCTCTTCTTTGGTCTCTAGCTTAAGGCTGCACTTCCAAGAAAGGAGAGTAATTCTTCTGAATTTTCTGCATTATTTCATGGCTGAGAATGAACAGGCCTTCCATTAAGTGGAAATGATATTATTCAAATTGCAGCAGCTCTGTGGCATTTTCTAAGGCATCACTTTACATGGATGAAATAATGGTGTTTAAGATTTATTGCAAATTGTGCCACTAAATGTGTTCTGTATTAGAGAGGGTGGCTTGAGACACACCTATATTGAGAAAAAAGTACTGCTATGAACCTCAGCATAGGAAATGAGTTGATACAGCAGTGACAGGCAGATAGATCAATGATAGCTGCAGCACACAGATAGACAGACAGCCCTCACAAAGGAATTCATTTAGGAATAAGAGATTCTGGTATTTGTGCCATATATTACGGTTGCATTTTACTCTTTCATTCTATAATGTTTTTCAAGGGTAGTTTTGTGACAGAGATTCTAGAAAATAAGGCCCCTGTTCAGGACTGTACTTCAGTATATGCTTCTTTAAGTACGCAAGTAGTCCCAAAGGAAATACTTAGCAGGCCGTAAATTTTTCAACAAATCGTTTTCCATCAAAAAATGCCAATTCATCAAAACTGTGTCAGATTCAATGAATTTCCCGTCTTGAAAAAACGTCGAGAAAACCAGTTTTGAAATTGTCAAAACAAAACGTTTCAGTGTTTTCTAAATGACAAATTCCCTTTCGAAATGACTTTTTGTTTAGAAATCTAAGCTGACATCAAAAAGTTACAGAAAAAAGGCTGAAGTCAAAGCAGAACATTTCAAAGTTATTGAAATGAAACATTTTATGTTGACCCAAAATGAAAAAAAAATTGGTTTCTAGTTTCACTAATACCTTTATGGTTTCAACCTTGTGTCCTGGTTAGAGATGGGAAAGAATTTCAAACCCTCAAAAATTTGTGTGGGGCAGTAAAACCGTTTCACACTGAGCTCTACTGCTTACACGCTTAAAGTTAAGCACATGCTTAAGCACCTTCCTGAATGAGGTCTTAAAATTGTGTGACATTATATCACTGTGCAGTGCAACAGAATGGAGTTTTCTCATATGATGTTCATACACACAACCAGCAACACCCAGCAATTGGATAATGTTTTAGGATGTTACAGCGAGAGGATGTGAGAGAAGGCGGGGACAACTGACTAGGGGTGAAATTCATCCCAGGCCGAGGGTCAGAGCAAGGACTAGGTGCCATTTGTGCCCTATTTTGAGAGTATGTATCCTGTCAGGATTTTGAGAGTTTAATTTAGGCTTGAGCAGTGCATGAGTCTCATTCTGATCCTTGTACAAAGGTGAATGTCACTCTGGGAGAGACATGAAGGGCAGGTAGCTAAGTTAGGCTTCTAACCCCATGGTTAGGCAGCTTTTTATCATTTACATATGGTCAGGAGGTTGGAACCATTCCTTTAGGATGCAGACCTTGTGACTGTTGTTCATATTTTTATTTTAGACTATGGAAAATGTGCTGTCTCTGGGGGTATGAAGAGATCCACTCACTGCTATAGTTTAGTCAATTCTGAGTCATAAGAAAATAAGAACGGCCATACTGGGTCAGACCAATGGTCCATCAAGCTTACTATTCTGTCTTCTGAGAATGGCCAATGCCACATGCGTCAGAGGGACTGAAAAAAATAGGCAATCATTGAGTGAGCCATCCTCTGTCATCAACTCCCAGCTTCTGGTAGTCAGAGGCTAGGGACACCCAGAGCGTGGGGTTGCATCCCTGACCACTTCGGCTAATAGCCATTGATGGACCTAACCTCCATGAATTTATCTGATTCTCTTTTAATCCAGTTATAGTTATGGACTTCACAACATCCCCTGGCAATGAGTATCACAGGTTGTCTGTGCATTGTGTGAAGAAATACTTCCTTTTGTTTGTTTTAAAAAAAAGATGCCGATTTATTTCATTGAGTGCCCCCTGGTTCTTGTTTTATGTGAAGGGGTAAATAACACTTCCCTATTCACTTTCTCCACTCCAGTTATGATTATATAGACCTCTGTCATATCCCCCCTCAGTCATTTCTTTTTCAAGCTGAGAAGTCCTAGTCTTCTTAATCTCTCCTTGTATGGAAACTGTTCTTTACCCCTAATCACACTTGTTGCCCTTCTCTATACATTTTCCAGTTCTAATACATTTTTTTTGAGATGTAGTGATCAGAAATGAATGCAGTATTCAAGGTGTGGGCATACGATGGATTTATACAGTGGTATTATGATATTTTCTGTTCTATTATCTATCCATTTCCTAATGGTTCCTAACCTTCTGCTAGCTTTTTTTGACTGCTGCACCACACTGAGCAGTTGTTTTCAGAGAACGATCCACAATGACTCCAAGATCTTTCTTGAGTGGTAACATCTAATTTAGATCCCATCATTTTGCATGTATAGTTGGGATTGTGTTTTCCAATGTGCATTACTTTGCATTTATCAACATTGAATTTCATCTGCCATTTTGTTGCCCAGTCACTCAGATCCTTTTGTAACTCTTCATAGTCAATTTTGGACTTAACTGTGTGCAGTAATTTTGTATTATCTGCAAATTTTGCCACCTCACTGTTTCCCCTTTTCCCAAATCATTTATGAATGTGTTGAACAGTACTGGTCCCAGTATAGATCTTTTGGGGACCTCACTATTTACTTCTCTCCATTCTGAAAACTGACCATTTATTCTTTTCTGTTTCCTTTCAACCAGTTATTAATACAGAGGGGACCTTCCCTCTTATCCCATGACTGCTCACTTTGCTTTAGGGCCTTTGGTGAAGGACCTTGCCAAAGGCTTTCTGAAAGTCCAAGTACACTATCTCCACTGGGTCACCTTGTCCACATGTTTGTTGACACTTTCAAAGAATTCTAATAGTTTTAGATATGATTTCCCTTTGCAAGAGAAGTGTTGACTCCTCCCCCAACAGATCATGTTCATCTATGTGTCTGATCATTCTGTTCTTTACTGTAGTTTCAGACAATTTGCCTGGTACTGAAGTTAGGCTTACCAGCCTGTAATTGCCAGTGGGAGTTTGAGCAAATAACAAGTGACCTTGCGCTCAAAGCCTCAACCTGGGACTTGGGAAATCTGGGTTCAGAACTTGGTTCTGCCACAGACTTCCAGTGTGATTATGGGGGCAAGTCACTTAATCTCTTTGTGCCTCTTTTCCCCATTTGTACAATGGAGATAATACTATTTTGTTCTCCCACACTTTGTCTGTCTATTCAGATTTTAAACTCTCCATCACTAAACCATGAATGTATGGATAGTGCCTAGTTCAGTGGGGCCTGATAGGATCATAGAAGTGTAGGACCGGAAGGAACTTTGAAAGGTCATCTAGTCCAGTCCCCTAGACTCAAGGCACGACTATATTATTACTAAACCATTCCTGACAGGTGTTTGTATAACCTGTTCTCACTGTCAGTGAGGTTTGGGCCTCCAGTCTCTACTAGAACATAAATAAATAATAATACGGATCTCTGGACAGGATCTGTTGACTGTCAGGGCCTCTGGATATGGCTCCATGAGTCTCTTCAACCTCTGGGTTTGAAAGATGGGAAGTGGGCCAGCTCAGGGCCGCCCGGGGGGGTCAAGTGGGGCAATTTGCCCCAGGCCCTGGCCCCACAGGGGACCCCACGAGAGTTTTTTAGGGTTCCTGGAGCAGGGTCCTTCACTCGCTCTGGGGGCCCCAGAAAACTCTCGCAGGACCTGGGCCCCTGGAGCTTCTTCCACTCCTGGTCTTCGGCTGTGGGGGATCCTTCTGCCCCAGGATGGAAGGACCCCCCGCCGCTGAATTACCGATGAAGCAGGACCCGCCGCTGAAGTGCCAGGTCTTCAGCTGTAATTTGGTGGGAGGGGCTCCTGCTGCAGGTCTTCGGGACACTTCGGCTGCAGGTCCCGGAGCGGAAGAACCCCCGGCCACCGAATTACCGCCGAAGCAGAGGGGCCCCGCCGCTGAAGACCTCAGGCCCCCTGAATCCTCTGGGCGGCCCTGGGCCAGCTAGAACAGAACTCTCCATACCCCTACCCCCAAAAGTGAAGCATCAGCCATTAGCCCAATTCGCCATCTGTTCCAGCACTAACATCTTCATTGACGTTCCTCTATGGGATAAAAGTTTAAGCCTCCCCAGTGCCAGATTGGGAGCAGAGCACTGTAAAACAAGATAATGACACACTCCCTCTCTCTGCAAACCACTCTCTAGATGGAGGCTGGTCTGTTGTTTTAAAAGATTTAAGTCGTGAGCTAGCACCTCTACATGAGCCATAGATACTACTTTAGAACCTAACAGCCTGTGAAGCCCAAATGTTGGTCTATTAACTCCAGCTAATGACACCTTCCTGTTGAAGGGACGTTTTTATTTTTTCTTCTGCTGACTATCTTGTGGAAAAGTCTGACAAGTTATTAATGGTTCTAAGTAAACCTAAATCTCTCATCTACTTCACTGGAATGTAAAAATCCTTGATGATAATTGCAAATAAAGTTTTCCATTTGGGTTTTAATTTGATTGACGTGTTAGGTGGGGTTGCCTGTATTCATTTGACAGCGCACTGATTTTTTTTCCAAATCAGATTCCTAGAGAACAATTTAAGTCAAAGAGTGGCTACTTCATAATAACATGCTCAGATCAGTTATGACTCATTTTCAAATTCCTACCTAACATTCCCCACCAAACAATCGTACATGTAGGTGTGTTCTCAGCACACACAGCATAGGAGATTCACAGATTTAATGGTATGTAAGGTCAGAAGGATGAAGGCTGGGATTTGATATTGCATCTTTCAGGTTTATACTAATGGTAGCAAGCACTAAACTTAATGAGACAAATCTTCAGATCTGTATTCAGTTCTTATACAAGCCAGGTCCCATGAAACAGCTCCTAAGGGATACTGAGCAACTATGGACATGTCTACAATACAGGTGCTTCAGTGGCAGCTGTAGCATCATAATATAGAGTCACCTTACATTGATAGATGGGTTTTTTTCGTCAATGTAGATAATCTTCCATCAGTCTAGCCATGTCTACACCAGGAATTAGATCAGCTTAACTATGGCGCTCTGTGAGAAAAAACTAGGTTAGTCTAAATTTTAAATGGAGATGAGGGCTCCATCTCCTATTGATTCCAAGCACTTCTCATTGACGATGGCAGGCCTGTGTGGGAAAGCTTACTCAGTAGAGGCCACACTCATCCTTAGCTCTCACTGCTCCTTCTTATGCAGAAGCCCCATATTGACTTACATATTTTCAGACCAGAACTTTAGCTGGTGACTTCCACCAGTTGGGGATCTACCCCAAAAGAAGAATATTTTCAAAAATATATACTCAGGAAGAATATCTGATTAATGACGATATGCTCCCTATAGCTAACACTTTGGTGTTTTATTGGTATTGCACTATAAGTCTTTGGGGACACGAACTGGCTTTTACTTTGTGTATAGCAGACACCACTGAGGTTCTTGCTCATTCTGATCTCTTCCAGAAGCAAGTTCCATAGCTATGGGCTGGTCACCATGCAAGATCCGTCTGCTGCACCCAAAAGTCTTACTCTGGGTAGTTCCATTGTGACACTGGAAATCAGCTGTCCTGGGCAACTAAGAGTGCATCAAACCCTCAAGTAACTTGGACCAGTTCCATGGAAAGTGCTGAAGAGGAGGACTAGAAACTCTCAATTTAAACCACCCACCAGATGTGGCCTCAGGCCTGTGGAGAGTTGTCCCATTTGTAAAGGTGCTAGGTCTCCTGAGGGGTAAAGGATGCCAGTAGCATCCCATCAGGTGATATCATTGCTATTAGCATAGAGTCAAATCATAAGCTCCTGGGCGAGCTGTTACTCACTTGCATAGTTCCACCAAAGTAAAAAAGGATTCCTTGTGGGAGTAACTGCTCATCACTTGTACGAATGGGTTCACAATCAGGGATTTACATACAGTTAGATTTTGCCGCCCGTATGTTGAGCTATATCCTCCCCCATAAGGGGTCCCCGTGATTACAAGGAAGTCCCTCCCAGAGTAAGGCTGGACTCAGTGTGAGCATGCAGGGCACATTCTGGCCCGCAGTGAGAGGTTGAAATACTTTAGAGAACAAAATGTAACATCATTTGTCAGCCAGCTTTGTGCTGCTGACAAGTTACCGTAAACCATGGGGGAACATGGGAGCTTAGTTACAACAATTGCCTTCGTGCCTTTTTCCCTGTACAAAAGTGACTCTTTGTGCCATGCAGGAAATGAAGCTTTAAGCATATGTTATACTTCCGCCAGCATTGGCTAGGCGGGATAAAAAAGACTTAGTCACACGTCTGGATACTCATTTGTTTGATACTTAATGCTAACAAACTAATTTAGAGATGTTAAGCTACTGAATCATTTGTGATGGTAACGCAGTTGTTATGGCCCCGATCCAGTCCCTGCTCATGTCAACAGGTCTTCCATTGACGTCCATAAGCACTGGATCAGGCCCCATATGAGAGGCATTGCATGAATAATCTGATTCTTGACTTTTAAGTTCTAGATTAGTTTACCCAGCTGTAACATATTTGACACATATGCCTGGAAACATTCATTTAATATACTACATGTATATGATGTTATTCAGCTGAGGGCCTTAATATATTGAATATAGGAGTATCACAAAGGCTCAGACAAGTTGTCCATTTAGACAAGTATCCTGTCTTTGACAGTGGTCAGTATCAGCTACTTGCATTCAGGAATCTCCATAGAGGAAAATTATATTAATTAAGTCTCACGTCATTTCTGTGATTGAGCACACCTCAATATTATTGTCCCCATTTTACAGATGGGGAAGCTGAAGCACAGAGGCTGAGATAGGAGTTGTTTGTGCCTAACTCCTTTAGGCCCCTTCACAATCCCAGCCAGAGAGATTAAGGGACTTCACCAAGACTAGACGAGATGTGCACAACAAAGCCAGAAATAGAACCCTGGTCACTTGGATTCAGTCCTGTGCCTTAAGAACAAAATCAAACTTCTCCCAAGAAATGAAATGGAAAAAAGACACAAACATAGACTAAAGTCACTCATTGTTAGAGAGTTAAGGCTTGTCTTCATGGGGACTCTCGGCAAATGAATCTGAAGTAATTAATGGTATGAAATTAAAATGGATTAGTTAAACTGCATTAAACTACTGTGTGAACACTCTCATTCAGAATTAAAGTGAATTCAACTAAAGTGAATTAAGACCCCTTTAATTCTATATGAGAGTGTCCACACTGGGGTTTATTGCAGTTTAACTAATCCATTTTAAATTCATACCAGTAATTAATTCAGATTCATTTGCCTAGTGTCTCCATGTAGAAAAGCCCTAAACTTATTCCTATTGCTCTGAGAATACATGGGTCCTCAGTCTGAGCGAAGAAGGAATATAACTGTCTCCTTGCACATACACAAAAACTTAGCTGACCTCAATGACGCCAAGGTTTTCATTGCACAAAACCCCCCTTTGCAAATGTCTGTCTCCTTTGGATGAGATTCTTTTAAGGCTCTGCTGCAGTTGTATCTAAAGGACTGCAGTGCTGGAGCAAAGTCGCTAATGAATAATGAGAAGCTATCTGCTGACGGCTGACCTGCAGGAGCCCACCAAATTGAATATTTTTTCTTCAGATTTAACACCATTAAACAAAACTATTCGTGTCCAATCACTTGCTTTACCAGAGAATTTATCCTCCTGCTGCTCTCTCCAGTCCCACACGGACTAATTTAGATAGCCTTAATTGGTAATTTCCCAGCTCAAAGCCCTTAATTAAATCAATAAAGATAGCCACTGTGCTGTGTACTGATTACTATTCCTGGTCAGAAAATATGATTTGTCATGTCTACCTTGAGAGTGATGGGAGGGGAATAACTAGACCAACAATGAAAGATGTACTGATAGTCTAATACAGTGGCAACACAGAATTCTAGATGGGCAGATCTTAGATATGACATGTGGCCTTATCCTGCTTATCTAGAAGGATTCTTTAAAGACAAGGCTGCAAGCGAGCGTAGATCTATTTAAACAAGCAACAGTAGTATTGCCAGCACCAAGCGTTCGCAAACGTGGCTAAATGTTGCTATTTCCAGGGAGATATTTCCCCTTTGTTAAATGTTCTCAAGTGTGATGCCATATCATGGCCTGGTCATTTGTGGCTGTGTCCGGAGTCATTAATCCCCATCTTCAGCCCCCAGTGTGGCTTCTCCTCATTACAACTGTGGGCACTGGGCAAAGAGAGCCAGGACTGTGTCACTGGTGCATTCACCACTCCAAGCAGGCGGGCGGAGCGTGGTTGGGGAATCTATTGAATCCTGGGTTCATCTCCCAGTGTGCCAGCTAAGCTGATGAGCTGGGGGGGCGTTAAGGAGCAGAGCTATTTGCTATTGGTTACAGCCAGTTAGAATAGTTATAATCATCCCCAACCCTTATACAGCATAGTCCACTGTAGATCTCAGTGCACAAGTAGCAGATGAGCACAGAGAGAACTGGGATGGCCTCATAACTTCTCGAGGTCTGATGCCTCCCCCAGAGTCCCCCCCACCCCCCGGAGCTGCACACCAGCCCTTACAGAGAACCTGGTGCTAAAGCATTATCTCGCCCAAAGCTGTCCCTTGGGTATGGTGAATCTGGGTGACCGCACTGGGCCCTGTGGTTTGGGGGACCCCGTGAGCGGGGAGGTGAGGCGGGAGGTGGGTGGGTGAGCAGGGGAGGAGGCGAGTGGGGAGGTGAGCGGCAGGCGGGTGGGGGCGGCAAGGATCCCCTTACTAGAACCTCCCCCTACCCCCAGCAGCTCCAGCCTGCTGGCAGGCCCCACCAATCAGCGTCTCCCCCTCCCTCTCAGCACCTACCACCTGCCACAGATCAGATGTCTTACGGCATCAGGAGGCACTGGAGGGAGGGGAGAGGAGCGAGGGTGCAGCACACTCAGGGGAGGGGGCAAAACTGAGTGGGGAAGAGGCAGGGAGGGAGCAGGAAGAGGCAGGGCAGGGGTGAGGCCTTGGGGGAAGGGGTAAAATGGGAGTGGGGCTGGGTGGAGTCAGTGGGGAGCACTCTCTGGCAGATTAGAAACTCGGTGCCTATGTCCCGGGTCCCACATCCCCCTAGGGATGGCCCTGACCTAGCCCATTATAAACTCAGCATCGTTTCTCAGACTTCAGATTCGATCTGAGAAAGCTCCTTGTTTTTCAAGCCTGCACAGATGGGGGGAGGAGGAGGCAGTGCTTTTTTTGGTTTTTGTTTGGCATTTTGCAAAAAAAAAAAGTTAAAACAAACCCTGTGTAGAGAGGTTTCCTTTCCTGCCGCTTTCTATCAGAAATCTGACAGCTTTAATTACTGTGCGGAGACATAATGACGTGAGAAGAGTTGTCAGAAAAGATCTTGTCTCTTCTTTCATGGAAACAACTTTTTGTGTGTGTGCTCTCTTGCCCCTGAAGCCCAGAGACTATCTACGGCAGGTTTCTCAACCTTTTTCTTCCTGAGGCCCTCCTGACAATGCTACAAAAAACGCCAAGGCCCACTGTGCCACAACAACGTTTTTTCTGCATATCTCACAAATTCAAAGCTGTATTAAATGGATTGTTACACAGTTAAACATGCACACACATGAAATATATTTAAAAGGACAATATAGGCAGAAAAATAAACTGAATATTATTTTTACTCAGTGTGAAATTTGTTGTTGGTGCTGATCAATAATTCTGTCAAGACGTGAGGAGGTCTTTGACAAGCACACGTGCATGTCATGGTCAATGTTCATTGTGGTTTGGTATTTTGGTTTCATTCATGTCATGGCTGAAAATCCAGTTTCCCATAAGTAGGTGGTACCAAAGGGGCTCAAAACTTTCAGCTCTGCAGAAAAAGCAGTGATGTATTCATCGGAACACTCACACCAAAATGTCTCCAGCGGCATTTCTGTGAACCTGGTTCTGAGGGAGCTGTCTGATGAAATGTCAGTGAGCTCTGCTAACGATTCTGATGGAACATTGGATGGAAGTTTAGCTTCAATGTTCTCACTAAAGGAGTTTGTAGTCCACATGTGAGTAGCAGCTTGTTCTGTTGTGAGTTCAGGAAAATAAGCAAACCAGACGGATGCACTGCGAGCTGAGGTTAATTATGTCGAAGTCAAAGTTTTGTTCCAGAAAGTTAGAGCTCAAACATAGCAGTAGTGCCCCCACAGACACGAACTTTCCAGAGTTGTAGGGCTTTTTTTTTAACCCCTCAATTCTTTCACACTGGGCAGTAAAATTGGTGTTCCCACCTTGCATAGTTTTATTCATCTTAGTCATTTCACTGAATATGTCTGTAATAACCCACTTTTGCCAGCCACATGTCATCTTTCAGCACTTTGGCAAATTCAGTTGTTTTTTTAATCAACTAAGAAAGTACATAACTCTTCCTGGAGATTAAATGTAGGGGCAAGCATTTTGCCTTGAGATAAGCCATCTCACCTCTGTGTGCACGAGCAAGGAATGGTGCTCTGTACCCACCTCCTCAGAAAGTGCAGCAAACACCTGGACTTTGTTGCTCTGCGTTTAATAAAATTAACAAATGTTACCTCTGTATTCAGAACCCTGTGAAGACCTGGTTCAATATCTTTTGCAGCAAGTGCTTCCTGGAGTAAAAAGCAGTGTCTCCAAATAGCGCAAGGTGCAGCAGCTTTTATTTTTTGCACAACACCAGCATACTTTCTGGTCATTGCTGTGCTCCACCAGTGCAAACCTCAATGCAATTAGTCCGAGCTGATTTCTGCTGAAATCATAAAATCATCTAACAGTTTGAAAATGTCATCAAACTTTGTTGTTGTCTTGAGCTCTTTGCAAAACAAAAAGTCTTCCTTTATTTCCTAATTCCACACATCCTGAACATAGGCAAGTAAATGGGACATTTTTGAAGTGTTTGTGGTTTCATCTAGTTGTATAGCAAAATCATTGTCACACAGTCGATCAATACACTGAGAAATTATGTCTTCTGACAGAGAAATGGTCTGTTGTTTGACAGTGTCATCTGACGTCGGTATTTTTGTCAGTACTTTGACCTTCTCCTTTCCAAACTCTTCCTTTGTTATTTCAATAGCACATGGCATTATCAAAATCTCAACAATCGTATGTGATTTTTTTGTTTTAGCCATATTCTGTGCCACTGTGTAGGATGACCTTAAAAGCTTTTTATCTGCAGTAGTTGTGGATTTCATTACTGCTTTAGTATCCAGCAGTTTCTTGGCCTCTCAGTCAAATGTAACCCCTGTTTGTATTTTTTTCTGGAGAGTCTTGAAATTTCAGGGTCTTGGGTTTGGTCCTTCCCCAAGCTCTGTTGATGTTTCCCTGAAGCTTCCTAATGGTTTGCTGCAATCTCTGAGATACCCTTGCATGATCTGTCTTGTTTTGGCAGTCCAAGGCTTAGTGACAATCTCTTCCATAGTTGTAACAGAAACCTTCTCGCCGGCTATCACCCCTCCTGCTACCCTCTCCTCTCAAGGAAGGCACAGTATGTCCCTGAGCCTTCATCATGGTCACTTCTCGGGTCAACTCTCTCAGTGCTGCTGCCACTGACGGGGCATCTTCCTTCTCTCCAAGCACTGTGGTGATGTGACTCCCTGCCATCTTCGGCTGCACCACTGCATCCACTTGCAGCAATCGCTCCTCCTCTTCACGTATCTCTCGAATGAGCTTGTGGAATAGGGGTGGGTTTGGGGCCCGCTCCCTCAGCTGCAGTCACCACAACTTCAACCCATCTTGTCAGGTGCCCCGAAGGATTTGGTCCAACCTAGCGGAATCAATGTGCTTGATGGGGATGCCCTCCTTCCGTACTACCTGCTGTAGCAAATCCTCTAGTCTCCTGATGAAATCCAACAATCATTCGTGGGGCTCCTGATACGTATGGCGGAAACAATAATACCATAGACAATATCAAGAGCAAGGAATGTTAAATAGTCTTGCACTGTGGCAGCTGGTTGAGTCTTTCAGGGCTCGGATAATTCGCATGGCAGGTCCCTCAGACTCTCAAGCACACGTTTCTGCTTCTCAGCATCAGATCATTCCCACTCTTGGACAAGTGGCACCGTAAAATCCTTCCAGGTCTCGTAATCCTCCTCCCCTGAGGGTACAAGTGACACCCCCGAGAAAGAACGTAACCTCTTGTATGGAGCACTTTCATATGCAGGCTTCAATGCATCTTTGAGAGCATTTCCCAGCTCTTTGGCCCATCCCACCAGGCTGAGTACTGCAGGTGTTGGAGCCCCTCTTAATGCCAAAATTAATTCTTCTCTTGTCTGCTTCTCATCTACCATCAGAGCTTGCAATTTCTGTGCTAAAGAATCCACCTCAAGTGATACAGGCACAGTAGGAGGGGACTGCTCTGCCCCAGAATCATCCAGGGGATACCTTCTACTTGCACCTCTTTGGGTACTTTATCAAGGTCTGCTTCCTTGGAGTGAGAACATAGTGCTACCATGCCCTTCACTTTGCAGTTGTAAATATGGGTGTGGACCTTTACCCTCCTAAATATTTCAGCTGCATCTAGATACTCCTCAATTTCATTTGGTTCCATCTCTTCTGGGAACTCTACCACCAGCATAGTTTTGGTTACTGGGATTTGTGCCCCTCAGCACAGGTCTTCTAGTAATCCTGTCTCCATTTTTTTTTTTTTTTTTGAAACTGAGATGAACGTCACTCAGGAGTTTCTGTGCTGTGTGAAAGAGAGCCCAGGGTGCACAATATAGATGTGTGCGTGTGTGTACTGCAAAGTCCCCGTGCGGGCCACCAAGTGTAACTTTAGCACCCTCATGGCCAAGATGGAGTCTGCTCTGCAGGCAGCTCTGGCCAAGAGAAGGTGCGCACAGGAATGCAGCAGGAGAAATCCCTTCCACACCAGGGGCACCTGTTCCAACCCACCCAGAGTGAACACACCCACCCACAGGAAAAGTACAATGGATCTAAAAAAGGGAGATATTTATTTACAGAGGGATGAGAGGAGAAAACAACAAGGGGAAATATAGGGGAAGCAGTAAAACAGGGCTTCACCTAAACCAAGGCCCCACGGGCCCAGTGGAAGCACAGTCTGGAAGGGCAGACACTGAGCAATGTGTCTGCACACAGAGTTCAGGAGTCCTGAGCAAAGTTCCAGTCCAATGCTGAGTCTTGGGTGCTTCTGGTCGTCTTCGGCACCAGTGAACTCTCCCCAGCAAACCACTCCTGTGCCCACTTCTGCCGCTCTCTGCAAAGCCCCACAGAGCGACCACCTCCCCACTTAACTGGCTAGCAGTCTCCCTCCTTGTTCCCAATGCAGAGTCACAAGCCCCAGCACTCACAGCCCCATGCAGCTCTGGGCAGCCGTGATACTGGGTCCAGCTCCAGCCTGTCCTTCTCGAGGGATTTCCCCCTGGCACAGTGCTCCTCCTGGCTCCTGTCCTGGGGTGTCCTTGATCGGCCGCCCTGGCCTTCCCAGGCTTCAGGCAGGTTCTCTCTGCTTCCTGTGCAAGGGCCTGAGAGTTGCTGTCTCTCTCTCCCTCTGAGCTCCAGATCCACCCCCTGGAGTTTCCCTCCTTTTTTCTCATTCTCCCACTCCCCACTAAGAAAAAGATTTAAAGGAGTCATGCTCTCTAAACCCCAAAGGGGTAACACAAAAAATGAACCAGGCCTATCCTTATAGATGTCATGTTTTGTAATTACATTCCTCTCTGATTTGGTGGGTTTCAAACATTCATTGGACAGCACTTACGCACAAATTACACACTATGGTTGAGGTATATCTCCACTTCCGGAACAAATAAAACCGAAATTCAAATCTCTGTCTTCATATTTCCGAAATGCTGCGAGATTAATGGTGGCTTTATGTTTCTTACTCACATCACCTCTTTGATGTTCTTCAGCCGTGAAGGTGGTTGAACTGGCTGAGGGAAGTTCGGTATCATCGCTCTATGGGTTTTGTTTTGAAGCTGATGGCTGAATTAAAAATGTACCCATCTGTGATATTTAATGTTGACACTTCCATACTTTCCCTCTGTGCTGTGTAACTTGTCCTGCTCCTGTTGAAATAGCTCCAACCAGTAAAGGGAGCTAGCTTACCTGCAAGGCTGGCATCAGACTCACTGGGCCATTGGCACAAACCAAGGAGTGAGCCCTTGCGTCTCTGAGGGCAGAGCCAGGGCTGGGCCAGAAGGCTGTAAGGCTGACCTGCAGGCTGGGTGACCCTCACCCCAGGGGCTGACCCAGAAGTCTGAGCCCCTACTTTCCAGGCAGGACTTGAGCTTCAGCCCTGCTGCGGGCTGGGCTTCAGCCCCCAGCTAACTTCAGCACTGCGGCTCCCTGTTTTAGCCCTACGGTGTCACTGCTCTCATGGCTCCAGGATTCAGACCTGGCTCCCACCTTCATCCCAACTTTAGTCCAGGCTTCCCAGCTGCAGCCCCTTAGCAGCACCAGGGTTGGGGCTTCAGCCCGCGGCTCCTGGCTTCAGCCCAGTGACAGCACCGGGCCTCAGGGCTTCAGCCCACGGCTCCCCGATGCTGCCCCATCACAGCATCGGGGCTTGGGGCTTCAGCCCACCAGCTCAGTGCTTCAGCCCCTCAGCGCCAGGGCTCAGGGCTTCAGCTCGCGGCTCCTGGCTTCAGCTCAGTGGCGGCACTGGGGCTTGTGGCCTCAGCTGAGAACTGTTGATCTATGGGAGCCTCACATTAGATCCAGAACTCAATATTCCCCTAAACCAGGGTAGTTACATGAAAAGGAATTTACCAGCAAAAAAGGTCAATACAGCAAAATATGAAGGGTCCAGTTTTCGAAGGGAGGCTTTTCTTTTTGAATCCAGAGCTTTGCAATCCTTTCCTTTGTGCATATGTAACCCACACCTGCTCAGTGTGGTGCTCTGTCCCCTTTGGTGTCCTAGCCCAGCCAGCGATTGATGAGTCTGCTAGAGCCTTAACCAAGAGGCATGTGGCTTTATCTCGTCCAGTAGTGGCTCATACAGCAAGCTTCAGAGATTCCAGGTTTGATCCCACCCACCGTCAACAGGGGTTTGTCAGCATTACACATGCAGAATATTTCACTGTCCCAGGCTGAAAAGAATCCCTGTGCTGATGGTCTATGCAATATTTAAGACCTCAGAATAGGTCATTAGTTGTGCATAGGCCTTGAGCTGCCATTCTGTTGTAGGGTGAATTTCACCCTTAGTGATGATGCTGAGATTACTGTTGGGCCAGTTTTTCAAAGACCTGTCAGTTGCATTATTTGAACATCTGTCACTTTGGGTCATGCAGCAAGAGATTTGCATATTCACGGAATCCACGTGCTGACCTCATCTGCTAAAGCAAATCAAGCACAGATGGTTTTGCGCATGTAAATTTTCCTACTTGTGAGTGCATGAGCAATAGTGCAGGAAAATGGCACGTTGAAATCATTTGCTTACACTAAATGGTGCACACAAAACAAATCCCATGCTGAGGGCCAATTGAACCTGCTTCTAAATATTCTCTGATGCAGCACATGCAGCTAGAATATAAGCTTATCCTCTGTCACAACTTCAGGGCTAACTGCACCACTTTCCCTTTTGGAGTCTTTCTGAGTGAACTCCTTCAGGCCTCAGGCCTTTCCTTTTGGAATTCTGCAATTCTCCCATTCCTGGACTGAGCCCTGGGCTCCAGCCCCTGTGTATCAAGCTTGCTTACCCCATAGATCCAACAGAGTTTGGACACGTGTGATTGTGTCCTTCAGGGGTTTGTGACCAATGTTGCATATAGTGAACGAAGAGCCTTCTTACATCAAAGTATTGTTTATTTTAACAGTAGGAACTAAGCATTTAGAGAAAAAGGATTTTAAAGCAACATTTTGCACACATATCTATCTTATCTAAAATCTCATCATCCCTTGCTGGTTACCTACACAAGTCTATTTCCTTCTGTCTGTAAGTTTGGTTTCTCAAACAACTCCCCCTTCTGGAGAAGTGTTTCTTTTTTAAACAACTATAGTCCTCTAGATCTTCTGGTTCCCAGGGCTTCTTCTGTCCTGGAATTGTCTCTTAACAACCCCCAAAGGTGTGCAGAGAAGTGGCTTATCTTAAGCCTCTCTTTTTCCTTCCTGCTTGTTTTTTCCTTACAGTCCTCTATTAAACTAAACGAGTAAATTCATACAATAAACATCCTAATTATCCAGGTCAACATATGGTATTCAGAAATTATTACAGAGCAACTCCAAATCCATCACACTCACTGCCTTAAGCCTCACTACGTCATAAGCTCCATATCCGTGCCATGAAGGGACCACTTCCAAGGGTACAAAAGAATTTCCTGTCTGTGCTTTCATAATGCCAACAGACCCCAGTCATTGGGATTGAACCTGAGACATCTGGAACTTAGTTCATGAGCCCCTACTGCATGAGCTAAAAACCAGCTGGCTGTAGAGTGCCCCCTCTCTCGCTCTTGACAGAACACCATACCCAGGAGGTTGTGTGGGTTACACTTTGTCAGGTAGCGTAGGACAGACTGATACTTTTGGTGTCCTGTATTGCATCTGTCCAACTGTCCCTTTGTGCAGAGCTCAGCAGCCATTTTGATTTTGGCATTACTGGCACTGCAGATTGCTACCCCCTCTTTCACCATTTTAACTAGTTTAATTGATTCCATGAGAATCACAGCTTTCAATTTTTTTAAGAGTATGTTACTCGCCCTCCCTATTGCAGAGAAAAGCTTGAAAACAGAACCCAGGTGCACCCATAAAACTCAATCCAGAATGCCAATTAAAAGCACCCATATTTATTATTTTTACAAATCTCCTGGTTTAAGTCTCATTGTTTTTGCATCTTTGGGACTGGCAATACTGAGTCTGTCATAGAAGACTCACACAACCTGTGATTTCCCATGGAGAGTTTACTTTTGTTCTTTCTTGTTGTGGTTTCCTTAGCTTAAAATAAAGACAATTATCGTCTGAAAGCACAGATCTCTTTTGACTACAATGGAGCTAGGTCAGTTTGCAATTGTTGGGGCTCTAGAAACATAGCAGTTCAATCTTTGGCCTTTTAGTTGAGGTTGTCAACAAAGGACCTAATTAGTGCCAATCAGAATGTAGCCACCTTCTCACTTGGAACTGGCTTGACACCCACTTAGTCGTTACATAAGCCTTGAAACAGTTTCAGCTGCTTGCTTCTTTCAATCCCTACTTAATGAATGCTGGAGGTGAATGAATGGCAGATCTCACATTACCGGTTTCTTGAGCAAGCTGGTCACCCTTATAAGAGTTACTTTAAAGAACAGTTGCTTGGGCTGTTAGCAACATTTCCAAACCAAACCTTATTTTCTTCCCCCAGCCTTCATCAGCTGTAATCTAGGAAATTATTTAGCGAGCACAGAAAGGACAGTTACCCTTTTATTCCGGTCCCCTGCCTAATCACCCAGCAGCACCTGTTTAAGTGATATTACACTGTAATTACATTAGCTGCAGTATCAGCCACTCACTGTGGCTGCTTAATTGTGCAACAATTTTGATCAGTGTGTAGTTCCTATGATGCTGACTGCTGGGATAACAAAATAAAAATGGCAGGTTTCAGAGCAGCAGCCATGTTAGTCTGTATCCGCAAAAAGAACAGAAGTACATGTGGCACCTTAGAGACTAACACATTTATTTCAGCATGAGCTTTCCTGAGCTGCAGCTCACTTCTTCGGATGCATAGCATGGAACATACAGACAGGAGATATTTATACATACAGAGAAAAGAAAAGGTGGAAGTATGCATACCAACAGGAAGAGTCTAATCGAATGAGATGAGCTATCAGCAGCAGGAGAAAAAAACCTTTTGAAGTGATAAGTAAGATGACCCATAGAAGATGTGAGGAGAACTTAACGTAGGGAAATAGATTCAATTAGTGTAATGACCCAACCATTCCCAGTCTCTATTTAGGCCTGAGTTAATTGCTTCTAATTTGCATATTAATTTGAGTTCAAAATAAAAATGCTGCTTTGAAACTGGGCCATACACATTTCCCAGGACAGAGTATTTGTGTGTGCGTGTGTTTGTGAGAGAGAGTGTCCGTGCTCTGGATGGATGCTCGGTCAAATGTTCTCTGCTTGCAATTTGAGCCTTCACAAACAAATACTCACGACTGATTGCCCAGCTGGCCTGGCTGATGGCACCCAGTCAAGAGCCCTTGCAAACAGACAGGGGGCTAGAGGATGAGTTAGAAAAGGCGAGGGGAAAGCACAAGGACTGCATGTGTAATGCTCAGTCATAATTTGAGGCCTTGTGGTCCCTGTGTAGAAGGACACAGGGACTCTATTACGGATCACAGTCAGGTGCTGGGCAGCGCAGTATGGACAGAGCTGATATCACTTTTTAGTCTAGACCAGGATGAGGGAGGTGAAGCTTAGTGGTCAGAGCAGGTGTTAGAAACCAAGCACCAAAACCCAGGACTAGGATCAGAGCCGGAGTCAGGAGGCAGAAGACGGAGCCAAGGGTCAAGCTGGAGGGAGGAACTGGAGCAAGCAGGGCAGCAGGTGGTCAAGGCAGGGACAGGACCAAGGCTGGGTGAAGGCAGAAACAAGGTAACACAGGAGCAGGCCAATGAGTATTGAGCAACCAGTCAGCAAGCTAGAGCCAGCTTGCTGACCGCTGCAGTAAATCAGGTGGTGCGGCCTATCAGGCATCCTGCTGCAGGCCAGCTGTACTGATGAATTTGCAGGCGCTGATTCCTGACAATGGGTACATAGTGAAATAGATATTAACAATTATAACACAACTCAGCATTTCAGGACAGGAAGTGAAGGACAAGGCAACAGCCAACTGAAATTCTGCTAGGCAGAATGTCATGACCATTGCTAAAACCTGGCCAGAACATGGAGTTAAACGCTTTGTAATAGGCTGGCAGTGTTTGTCTGAAAATCTTAACTGCTTAGCATGAGATGATCCTGTGGATGGGGAATGATAAGTGAGTTTTTCTGGCTTCTTGTTGCAACGTGGCTCATTATGGATATTAGGGAGGTAGAGTAGAAATCTAGAGGGGACCGAGCTTGTGAGCTACGCAGTCCTTGAGGAGGAACCCTGAGAAGAGCCAAGCTTTAAGAGAACCCTTGGGTTGGTTTGCACATTGTTTCATTTTGTGTTCCTTTCCTGAATAAAGTCAAATTCCAGGGAGGCAATTTAGTTCTGACCCACTGCAACTTCGGTGGACTCTATCTGGGGAAAGACACCCACATATCAAGGCCTATAAAATGTGCCAATGGAACATTTCAACCTTATCAAACCACTTTTGTTTATTTTTTTAAAACAAATTTTTGACAGATTGACGAGTTCCAACTTCAGCAAAACAGCATTTTCTGAGGGAAATGTTCCCTCAGAAAATGATCAATCAGCTCTACTGCTAAGTTTCCTACTACCTTGGAATCAAAGCACAGTTAGAAAGTTCTTCCCAAGGGTTGGACTAGCCCAACTCCATGTAAGTGGTGTAGGAATGTATCAAGCCCCTGCTACCCAGTCCCACATCTATGAGTAGGGCAGGCCAGAAAAAATAGAATTCTGTTTCATGACAGTTTTTGAGGTTTTCAATTTTGCTCTGATTCTATATTGGAATGAAAAGGAGACTTAAAAAAATGGGGGAAAACACAACATCAAGACCTTCCCCAGTGGTTAGAACACTCACCTGGAATGTGGGAGACCGAAGTTCATGTCCCAGGTCCAAGCAGAGGAACAGAGGTTTGAAGCTTTGGCTCCCCCCATGCCAGCTGAGTAGCCTAACCATCAGGTTATGTGGGCCTGTCTCTCTTTTTCTAGCCAGAAATTCCATCCTGGGCCTGAGAACATTTTATTGAAATTGATATATTTCCACACAAAAAAAAATATTGGTTTTGACAAATTGATATTTTTCAGTGTAAAAATCTTTCATCAGAAATTCTCAGCCAGTTCTGCTTAGGACCAATGATGGGATCACAATACTCTGTGTAAGATGGTTGCAGACAATAAAGGCAGACTGCTCAGAAACACTTCATTTGAAATCTGTTTTCTGCAGGTTTCTTGAGACATGACATGCAGCAAAACTAATGGATTCACTCCAGAAGTTCTTTTTAATAAGCAAAATGGCTTAAAGGATCTCAACGGGACAAAAAAAACAAACACCAGTACTGTATTGCTACCTAGAGAAAATGAGCATGTTCTACCTTCATAGCTGCACGAATATTTACTCTAACACCTACTCAAGGGACAGATTTGATCTCTAGAAAAAGACTAAGAAACTTGATGGAGGATAATAACACAGATTAAACAGAGCAAGAACTAATAATGCTGACAGTTAAAATGAAAGTTTCTTTTAAGCCAAGTTACCTGAACTGGAGAAACTTCTCTCTGAGAGACACCAGCATGAGTGGAAAATGAAACCCTTTATGTCCGGGGTTTCACTTAGCAGGATTTTAGTTACCAGGGTGGGTTAATGTGGCGGGGAATCAATATAATGCCTTCCTGGAAGATCATTTTCTTTACAACAAAAACAACAAAAGCGAAATGTACAAAGAATGAAATGACTATTAAAATGTATGTATAATGACTCTTCAACTCAGGTGCTGAGGAGGTGACATTTTTTCACCAGCCCATTTCTCTTCCAAAAATCTCATCCTCCCTTGGCTTTTGTGATTCTCTCCTGGTTCTCCTCCTACCTCTCCAGTCATTCCTTCAGTGGATCCTGCTCATCACTCCTCCAACTTCTGGTGGGCATCTGTGATGGGGTATACTAGTCATTCACTGTGCCCTGCAAGAGGCCCCACCACTTTGGCACATGGTGCCCTAAGAAGAGGTCCTGCTTGAAGAGAAAAGCAGTGAGTTTTGACCTCCAGGAGATGTCTAGAGAGGCCTCCCATAGTCAGAAGCAGGCAGAACTAGTAAGAGTTGGTGTTCCAGCGCCTAGAATGACTAGGAGCAGGCAGAAGCCAATCAGGGCCCAGCAGGCTAGATAATAAGGGCTGGCTGTTTCTACTAGGGGCCAGTTCTGGGTGAAGCCAGAGCAGAAAGAAAGGCTCTCCCTGCCCTAACTCAAGTAACCTGTCCCAGCCAGGGGCTTAACATGGGATCTCTATGAAGGACTAGTGTTTATATTATGGATTTTAACACCCAGCGGGCTATTTTGAATTGAGATTTAATTCGTTTTCGGTTAACCCCAGATGAAGTCTGGACTGAGAGCTGACCTGGCTGGAGGGCTAGGCCAGGGAAATGGCAGACTGTTGCAGAACTAATACATAAGGGGATGCCAGAGAGGAAGTGTCCCTGCAACATCACGTCGATGACACAAGGGGGTGTGCTGGTGGTGAATGCACACTATAACACAAGCCTGCACAACATGGGGTCCAGGGGCCACATGCTGCCCTCGTGGGCTCACTGTGCGGCCCATGGGGGGTGAGTAGGTGGGCTCACTGTGCGACCCATGGGGGGTGAGTAAGCAAGCGCTGGGTGAGGGAGAGGGGCTGAAGAGGTGGGTGGGCAGTGGCAGGGGGTGAGGAGGTGAGCCGGGTGGGCAGGCAGTGGCTGAGTAGGCGAGCCGGGTGGGTAGAGGGCTGAGGAGGCCAGCGAGGAGTCAGTGGCTGACCTGTTCTACTGATCTGGTCTGGCTCCCATCCCCTCTCCAAAGCTTGCAGCTGTCTGGAGGTGCTGCCTTCCACGCCTTCCTCAGTCACACCTCATTCATTCAACAGGGCAATTGACTACAAAGTTAGGGGAAGATCTTATTCTACTTCTAGCAAAAAGACATTTTTCTTTTACCTTAATTATACTACCTTAGGGGCCTGCTATAACATATTATCAAGGTTCAATGGTACAGTGCTGGGGAAGGAGGGTTTGTTTCCCTGGGGTAGGTGGTGCTGAGGGGGGGTGGAGTATTTCAGGGGAGCTGGGCGGTGCTGGGGGGGGCATTGTGTTTTGGGGGGCTTGCCGGCCCTGGGGTGGGGTTCGGCGGGGCTGGGGGGGGTGGCCCTCAGCTGTTTTCTTTGGAGTAATATGGCTCTCGTCACTTTACAAGTCGTGCAGGCCTGCTATAACAGGTTTCAGAGTAGCAGCCGTGTTAGTCTGCATCCTTAAAAAGAACAGGAGTACTTGTGGCACCTTAGAGACTAACAAATTTATTTGAGCATAAGTATAACAAGGTCCTACTGGGCTCTGCCCTGGGGTCCTCCTCCCTCCTGCCGGATCCCATCTCTGGGTTCTCCAATCTGTTCTTACAGCTTCCTCTGACATCTTTATATTGAGATATTAGTTTAACATTATCTATATTTAAATTATTTCTATATAATATTTTACATTATATTTGGAAGTTATCAAAACAAAAGTTTTATCTGATGAAAATGAAAGGATTTGGTGTTACCAGAACAAAGCATTTGTGATAGTTGCAGATCAATTTTTATTTTTTTGAATTTCTATTCAATGGAAAATTTCTAAATTTGGATTTTTTGTTCTGATTTGGAGTGAAAAATTTCAAAAAGTCAGAATTTTCCATGGAATAGCAATTTCACTTTCCAAGCAGCATTAGTGATAACCTCGTAGCCTCTGACCTACTGTGCAGCTACTTGGCCCCTTCGACTTCATTCACAACACTTCTGTTCAGTTCATCTTCCTGGCTCCTTGCTCAGACCCTCCCTGCCCTTCTTTGAATCTTTACACTTGCTCCTTCTTCTCCATTGTACTGAACACTAGCTTTCCTTGCCATCGTTAGGACTCTTCACAACATGGTCTGTCACAGCTAACTGCTTTCTTAATTCCTCCACTGTCTTCATTCTGACGGCATTCTCTGGCCTTATTGCCCAACACTAAGGGCTTTGTCTATATTTTCGGCTAAATCTCACTGCTGCGATCGATGCAGCGGTGTCGAGTTAGCAGGTCTAGTGAAGACGAACTAAGTCAATGGCAGCTCCCTGGGAGGCGGAAGGTGAGTCAGCGGGAGAGTGTCTCCAATCGACACAGTGTGGTGTAGACACCACTGTAAGTCAACCTAAGCTATGTTGACTTTGGTTATGTAACTTACGTAAATGAAGTAAAGTATCAGAGGGGTAGCCGTGTTAGTCTGGATTGAAGTGGGTATTCGTCTGATGAAGTGAGTATTGACCCATGAAATCTTCTGCTCCAATACTTCTGTTAGTCTATAAGCTGCCCCAGGAATCTTTGTTGTAAATTAAGTAGCGTAATTTAGGCTGCCTTACAGTGTTAGTTTCTCCTACAGTCAGTGTCTCCCACAAGCGCTTCACACTTTCTTCCGTGCTAGCCACTATGCTCGGGGGAAAAAAGATCCTCAAAGACTTATCCTTCTTTTAAATTACTCCTCGAGATGCGCTTCTGACTCAGCGCCTACGGAACCCTGCCAGCTGAAAATGGCTAGGCAGGGGATGAGCTGTGATTGCTGCTCACTGTGGAATACTTGCTTTTTATTCTGTTACCTCAGTCTCTCCAGTTTTTTTCACTCACCTAATCAGTCTTGTAAATAAGCTGAGAATCTGAGCTCTTTGGGGGCAGAGGCTGTCTTTTTATTTCATATCTGCACAGCACCTAATACAACAAGGTCTCTATTTATAATAGGGGCTTCTAGGCACTTATTATACACATATATAATAATTACACCTACAATTGTTAAAAGACCACACAGGACACTCCCACTGCACCCTGGCTCCTTGCCAGGTCTTCCTCCCCTCTGTCCATCTCTTACCGCCCACCCCATTGGTCCCTACTCCCAATCTCTGTAACCAGCTAGTCTCTGTCTCCTCATCTGATCTCAGGCTGTGCTCTGAACTCCGCTCTCAGTCCACCCCCTCAACATTATTTCTGTTCCTGGCTCCTAGTCCCAGTCTCATTTTCTAGCCTTTCCCAGACTCCCTCCATCTCTCAGTTTCCCTCTTCTCCCTCCAGCTCCTTGTCCCAATATACATCTGTCACCCCTCCCCACCCAAGACCAGCTCTTGTCCCCTCTGCATTCAGTTCAAGCAAATTCCAGTTCCTTCAGTGGGAACTGAAATTGCAGGGAACGTCCTGTTCAGCCCCCTGTAGCACCAGACTGGTGCACACTCAGTAAGGATAGAATTTTTGGCTAATTAAGCTGTGACATTCTAGCAAATATCTACTACGTTTCTGCAACTTGGAATTTTTCAAAGGCTTATTGCACGGCTAAATTGCATGGGCAAATTTTTCCAGTGATGGCAGTATGCACGTGCCTGATGCAAAGGCGACCCTCCTGCCAGATTTCAAGTCCCTGCTCCAGATCATGGGAGTGCTAGAGCTTCTAAAAGAAAAGGTCACCAGAATTCTTGGACATGGGCAAAACACCATTGGTTCCCTAGCCTTATTCTCAGAAACAGCTGGAACATTTTGGTTGAAAGTTTCCCCAAAAAATCAGCCTGAGGCAGACACCCAGAATGGGCCATTTCAGCCCAAATGGCTAAAGTTTGGCAAAGTTATAAGGAACTGTTAGTGGGTTCTTAGGCAACCATAATAATATAGTTCCCCCAGCCTCACCTATAATAATACTGATACAGATTCTAAAACATTTGTTGTGCTGAAATTATACATAGTCAGAGCCATGGTGCAATAATTCCGTTATCCTGCCTCTAGCACAGGCCAATAGCTGAAAATTTAGGGGAAGGCCAAACTCTCATAATGCACCTAGCTGATTACTCAGTGCTGGAACTTGGAAGAAATATTTCATTCCATCTCCTGCAGTGTTGTCCATGTGTGATATGTATGTAATTTACTATATATACACTGAAAATATATGCATGTTAAGATCCATAAAGTTACCAGTCCAATAAATAAATAAATCCATCAAAATACAAATTCACAATAGCCAGGATTTTCAAAAGAGAACATGATTTAATGATTTAGAAGCATTGAAAGTCAACGGGACTCAAGTCACTTAGGTGCTTTTGAAGATTGTACCCAATGTGTTTTAGATTTCATATTTCTGGTTCTTATTTTTCTGGCCATTTTGACACCATATTGGTTGCCGTCTTCAGCAAATGTGTTGCATTTTCAGCCTGCTTCCTTGGGGAAATGAAATCAGCCTGCTTCAGTAGTTCCAAAGTAGGTAGCGCCTTCTAAAATGAGCCCATCTCTGTTGTTGTTTCTAATCCCCGTTCCTGGGGGATCTCAGGGGCTGATGTTCGGGCTGTATTCCCAGGGGGCTGGAGTGAGGGTCAGAGTGGGAGCAAAGAAGCTCTATGAGTATGTCCTCATATCTCTCATAGATTCCATCTATCCACAGGATGTGGATCCAGACACATGGATCCACATATTCCTTGGGTTGCAAACCCTGATCCCCTAACTCCTTCGCTGACAGAAGAATTTGGAGAAAACCCCAGAGAGTGAACTCTGTAGAGTTTCTCCTCTCCAAAGGCTCCTCCTTTGGGTTTTCCCTTGGGATTATGTAATCTGACCTCGGCAGTTTACATCTCCAATTATTATCTGAGGAGCATCCCTATCCATCAGTTTATACACATAACTCCCACTAGTTTAACAACATCATTGTCCAGCCCAGAAAAGCAATGCTAGCTTTGCCATGCCTTAAGTAAACAACTGAGGAACCCTCTGCCACTTCACTCCTTAGAGAAGCAGGAGTGTAATTGCTCAACCTTGGATAGTTCCAGTAACCGATCAAAATAGACAATTTGCAGCATTTCGGGGAAACAATGAAAAGAATGAAAGGCCTGATGAGAGCAGCCTAATTTCTCAGCCCAGAGAAGGGAAATCAGCGTCATTTTCCCATATTCAAAGTTGGAAAACATGAGTTCAATTTTCATCCTTTCATCAGTAGCAAATAATTTGGATGTTTCCCGTTCCTTAATTGTGCCTTTGTTTCTGCAATGAGGGGAAGTCATTATAATTTTGATCTGTTGGCTAAATTCTCAACACATCTGCAGAGCATCTCGCCGCTGGGGGCAGATGCTCTAGATTTCCTGCTCATTCACAGTGTACTGAGTAGGAAGAATTTCCCACAGTCAAAGCTGTTTGTCTCTGGGTCTGCAGAGAAAGCTAGGTAACATTGCTTCACAGAAAGCAGTACTTGCTGGTCGTCTGGTGGGAGTGCTTTAATACTGGCCATGCTGGAATCTGAAAGAGTGACTGATAGGTACAGTTTAACTGATTGCTGGGTCCATCTTGGTGAAATTAAAACCTGAGTTAGTAAGAAATATTTTGAAGAAACCTTGCCAAGTTATTGAAGTGACACCTTTTTGTGGAAAAGTATTGGTTTGGACAAAATTTTCATCAGGATGGGATTTCTGGAGAAAGAGTGAGCACCTAGAATAGCCAATAGCTCAGTGTTTATAGCACTCATCCGGGATGTAGATGACCCAGGTTCATCTGCCTGATTGAAAGCAGTCACTTGTACCTGTCTTTTATATCCCAGTTGAGGGCTATAAACACGGGGCAATAGAGTCAGTGACTCTCTCATTAGCTCAATGAATATTTCATTATTTATAGAAAGTGGAACAGCTCCAATAGAAGAGATGGACTCTCTAATCTGGTGGTAAGGACACTTACCTGGGATATGGGCCATCCAGAGCAGAGACTTGACCCTGAATCTATCTACATCACAAATAAATGTCCTAGCTATTGGCTATTCTGAGGCGTTCTTTTCTTTTTTTTTTCTTTTCTTTTTTTTCATGAAAATTGTTGAAAGGTCTTAGTTTTGGTCTGTTGTGGAACAAAAACAAATTTCAAAACCTTGACATTTTTCATGAAATGGAACTCTTATTTTCTGGCCAGCCCCAATAACAACTAAGTCTTGGGACTTTGAGAATCTCCTACAGTTATTTAACCACAAAGCAAGGCCATGTCTACACCACAGCCTTTTCTCGACATGTTATATCAACATAAAGCAGCCGCAGTTAATATAGCGTTTGTGGACATTTATACTTGGCTCCTTGCATCTGCACTGCAGGTACTCACGAGGCGTGCTTGTGCTGATGCACGGTGCAGTGCACCTTGGGTAGGTATCCCAGCGTGCAATTCTCTACTGTCCAGTGCACTTTTGGGAAGTTCTAGCAATGCATGGTGGGGCAGAAACGAGTCACACAGGATAACTGTGAACAAGTGGTCAACTTCCCACCATGCACCATCCAACCAGCTCCATCCTATAATATCATTGATATCACATAATTTTTGAGCCATTAGTATAAATTCCATGAACCCACTATCGACCATCTCTGAGAGAAACATGGATCCTGCACAGCTCTGCACTATTGTCATGAGCATTGAAAGGACAGGATGCACAGCTTCTTCCTCCTCCCCAGTTATGAGTTGCACAAACTGGATTTTAGTACAAATAAAAACCAAATTTACTAACTACAAGAGGTAAATTTTAAGTGATTATAAGGGATAGCAAACAGTACAAAGCGGATTACTGAGCAAATAAAACAAAACACGCAAACTAGGCTTAATACATTAAAGAAATTGGCTACAAATAGTAATTTCTCACCCTAAATGTTGTTTTATGCAGGTTGCAGAGTTTCTTGCAGCTTAAATCTCCAGGTTTACCCTTCACCAGCTGACCTTTCTCACCTGGACTCAGCCCCTGTTTCTCCACTCCCAGCTTAGTTCCTTTGTTTCTTCATGTATTTTCAGCAGTCTTCCTTCTGAGGCAAGGAGATAGTGGAGAAGAGCCAAGACTAACTCACTCCCGAACCTTAAATAGGATTTACATATGGCGAGAATTCTTTGTTTGACCCGCATCCCCTTCCAGTGGAAAAATACTACAAGTCCAAAATGATGTCCAGTACCAGGTGACATGATCACTTGATCCGGCAGTGTTAAAGCAGCATCCCAGGAAACTTCTCAGGAAGGAGGGAGATTAGTATCTTCAAAGTCCTATTGTCCTTCCTAATGGCCCATTCAGGCAAATTTCATACTTTCTGGAGGGCGTTCCCCAAGTGTACACACAGTTGTCATTATTACATAGTCAATATTCCTAACTTCAGATACAGACATGGTACATGCATACAAATTGGATAATCATATTCAGTAAATCATAACCTTTCCAATGATATCTCACATCTGCATCTTGCATAAAACATACCTTAGTTATGTCATATTCATATAACAATATTTATATGAAGAATATTGGACGTAGTGTCACAAATGCTACCTCTTTTTGTTGTACCTCCACCTCTTGTAGTACAAGTAAATTAATGCAAAGTCAAAAGCTGTGTTCTGCTGAGTTGGGGGCACCATCCTTGTAATGGGAAATAAATTTATACACTTACTGGCATCGGGGCTCACCAGTGCTCAACTGCTGGGACTACTGGACTGTGGTGGAGTCTCAAACAGGTCCTGACTCATGACACAGCTGGACCCTGCCCCTCCCCCAGTTTCACGTACCCCATATTCCTCCTCCACCTCCTCGCTGCTCATGCCAGGGACCTGTGTATTGGGCTTCTCGGCATTACACTGTGGTCTGCAGGGTGATGTGGACTCTCCGCCAAGTATGGTGGGCAGCTCTTTGTAAAAGTTTCAGGTCTGCGGTTCAGCACTGGGTTGACTGTTGGCCTCCATGGCCTTCTGGTATGCCTGGCGCAGCTCCTTGGCTTTCATGTGGCACTGCTGCTGGTCCCTGCCATACCCCTTCTCCTGAATCCCCTGTGCTATCTGTTTGTAGATGGCCACGTTTCTAAAGTGAGCCCATAGCTGTGCTTGCACAGCCTCTTCTCCCCACAGATTCAGGAGATACAATATCCCCTGGCTACTCCAAGCTGGAGTGCATCTGGAGCACGTAGACAGCATGGTCGGCTGAGCAGTTGCACACAACACTGGAGAGCTGCTAGGTGTGGTCAGCAAGCTGGACAATCAAGAAAAGGTATTTCAAAAAATCATAGGGCTTTAAAGGAGAAGGGGTCCTTTCATTCTCTGTGACCCCTGGGCAGTGGAGTTCACAATTGTGACCAGAGTGGTCAGTGTTGGGCACTGTGGGACAGCTTCTGGAGGACTGTTAAGACTGACATAATTAAAGAAGTGTCTACACTCACGCTGCATCAGTCTCAGTATGTTGACCATGGCTCAATGCCGTGTGGGTGGTGGTGTTGTAAGTTGCTGTAATAGGGCACTCACATTGGTAGGAGACAAATGTAAGATCAGAAACATGCACAGCTAGGTCCACACAAGGCAGCTTACATTGACCTCACTTCGTAGTATAGATCAGGCCCAAGACATCTTCTGCTATGTTCATATATCTTTTACATAAATCATGTCAAACCAACCTGATAGCTTTCTTTGACAGGGTAACAAGCCTTGTGGATGGGGGGAAGAGGTAGATGTGGTATATATTGACTTTAGTAAGGCTTTTGATACTGTCTTGCATGACCTTCTCATAAACAAACTAGGGAAATACAACATAGATGGAGCTATTATAAGGTGGGTACAGAAATGTTTGGAAAACCATTCCCAGAGAGTAGTTATTAGTAATTCATAGTCATGCTGGAAGGACATATCGAGTGTGGTCCTGCAGGGATCAGTTCTGGATCTAGTTCTAGTCAACATCTTCATAAATGATTCAGAAAATGGCACAGAGTGCACTTATAAAGTTTGTGGATGATACCAAACTGGGAGGGGTTGCAAGTGCTTTGGAGGAGAGGATTAAAATTCAAAATGATCTGGACAAAGTTGAGAAATGCTCTGAAGTAAAGAGAATGACATTCAATAAGGACAAATGCAAAGTACTCCAGTTAGGAAGGAACAATCAGTTGCACACACACAAATGGAAAATGACTGCCTAGAAAGGAGTACTGCAGAAAGGGATCTCGGGATTCTAGCAGATCACAAGTTAAATATGAGTCTACAATGTAACATTGTTGCAAAAAAAGCGAACATCATTCTGGGATGTATTAGCAGGAGTGTTGTAAGCAAAACACAAGAAGTAATTCTTCTGCTCTACTCCACGGTGATAAGGCCTCAGCTGGAGTATTGTGTCCAGTTATAGATGCCACATTTCAGGAAAGATGTGGACAAATTAGAGAATGTCCAGAGGAGAGCAACAAAAATGATTAAAGATCTAAAAAACATGATCTATGAGATTGAAGAACTTGAGTTTTGTTTAGTCTGGAGAAGAGAAGACTGAGCAGGGGATGATAACAATCTTCAAGTACATAAAAGGTTGTTAAAAGTTGGAGGATGAAAAATTGTCCTCCTTAGCCTCTGAGGATGGGACAAGAAGCAAAGGTCTTAAATTGAAGCAAGGACAGTTTAGGCTGGATATTAACAAAAACTTCCTAATTGTCAGTGTGGTTAAGCACTGGAACAAATTGCCTGGTGGTGGTGGGGATGGGTGGGTTGTGGAATCTCTGTCATTGGAGGTTTTTAAGAAGACAAAAACCTGTCAGGAGTGCAGGGGACCAAACTAGACAACTGAAGGAGGTCCCTGCCAGTCCTTGCATGTCTATGAGTCTATGATTCCATTAGGTCCTATTCTGGGTTGCAGATAAGCCCATAGACAGGTGCGTAAGGTTACCATAAATTAGACCAGCCCAGACAATCGCTGGACCAACCATATCTAGGGGTGTGCAATGACACCTTTCCTTCCCCTTTGTCCCTGGCTGGGCTCCACTTCCTGAAGGGCACAGCACAGGATCTGGACCTCTCTCTTAAATTATTACCGAGCTTGAGTTAAAGCTCGTCACTGTCAAGAAAACAAAAATACCCCCTCCCCCCCAAGTGCATGGTGTTCCGTCTTCCCGTTTGCAGGGTGGGTGATTTTGAAATGGTAATAGCTTTCATTAGGAGTTCAAAGCAGCAAATGCTCCCTAGCATACTGTCGTTCTCTGCATGCCTTTCATTTGTTCTCTAGCCCTGGGATATAAAAGAGAGTTATCTGTGAGAAAATGCAATGCCGGCCTATAGGACGTGGCTTAGCAGGTTGGATCTCACACACTGATCTTGCTGTCTGATATTCTCCACAGGATATTGCAAATATTTCCTTCAGGGTTTTTAATATACTGTAATGTCTCATATGTGGGTTCCCCCCCCCACTCCTTTACGGAGCTTGCCTGCATGTTCTCTCATCTCAGCAACTTGCATTGAAACTTCAGCCAGGAGGTGAAAGTTATTTGCATTCATTCATTTTGAAAATGATAACTAAAATTAGTTTCATGCTATATTAAGCCTGTGAGCCTAGTTTCAACAAGGAACCCAGCACAACCACCAGTTTTACAGGCAATACTTCTCACCTGCAATTACTCATGCGTATGTAATAATCTTCAGTTCAGAACGCCATCAAGCTTTGAATCTGGGAACTTCAGGTCTTAAGCACAGGCTGCAATCAATGATGTTAAAGGAGCAGTCCACTTCCTGCCAGGTATGCTGTTATCCTCTAGTGGGGCAGTCATTAGTGGTGGGGCGTGCCACATGCTTTGCTAGTCTGGGGTCTAAGCACAGTCAGCCAGGGTATCATAGAATATTAGGGTTGGAAGAGACCTCAGGAGGTATCTAGTCCAACCCCCTGCTCAAAGCAGGACCAATCCTCAACTAAATCATCCCAGCCAGGGCTTTGACATGCCTGACTTTAAAAACCTCTAAGGAAGGAGATTCCACCACCTCCCTAGGTAACCCATTCCAGTGCTTCACCAACCTCCTAGTGAAAAAGTTTTTCCTAATATCCAACCTAAACCTCCCCAACTGCAACTTGAGACCATTACTTCTTGTTCTGTCATCTGCTACCACTCAGAACAGTCTAGATCCATCCTCTTTGGAACAGCCTTTCAGGTAGTTGAAAGAAGCTGTCAAATCCCCTCTCATTCTTCTCTTCTGCAGACTAAACAATCTCAGTTCCCTCAGCCTCTCCTCGTAAGTCATGTGCTCCAGCCACGTAATCATTTTTGTTGCCCTTGGCGGGACTCTTTCCAGTTTTTCCACATCCTTCTTGTACTGTGGGGCCCAAAACTGGACACACTGCTCCAGATGAGGCCTCACTAATGCCAAATACAGGGGAATGATCACGTCCCTCGATCTGCTGGCAATGCCCCTACTTATACAGTCCAAAATGCCATTAGCCTTCTTGGGAACAAGGGCACACTATCGACTCACATCCAGCTTCTCATCCTAGTAACTCCTAGGTCCTTTTCTGCAGAACTGCTGCCTAGCCATTCAGTTCCTAGTCTGTAGCAGTGCATGGGATTCTTCCATCCTAAGTGCAGGACTCTACTCTTGTCCTTGTTGAACCTCATCAGGTTTCTTTTGGCCCAATCCTCTAATTTGTTTAGGTCCCTTTGTAACCTACCCCTACCCTCCAGCATATCTATCACTCCTCCCAGTTTAGTGTCATCTGCAAACTTGCTGAGAGTGCAGTCCACGCCATCCTCCAGATCATTAATGAAGATCTTGAACAAAACTGGCCCCAGGATCGACCCTTGGGGCACTCCACTTGAAACCGGCTGCCAACTAGACATGGAGCCGTTGATCACTATCCATTGAGCCCGATGATCTAACCAGCTTTCTATCCACCTTATAGTCCATTCATCCAGCCCATACTTCTTTAACTTGCTGGCAAGAATACTGTGGGAGACCGTATCAAAAGCTTTGCTAAAGTCAAGGAATAACACATCTGCTGCTTTCCCCTCATCCACAGACCCAGTTATCTCCTCATAGAAGGCAATTAGGTTAGTCATGCATGACTTGCCCTTGGTGAATCGATGCTGACTGTTCATGATCATTTTCCTTTTCTCTAAGTGCTTCAGAATTGATTCCTTGAGGACCTGCTCCATGATTTTTTCAGGGACTGAGGTGAGGCTGACTGGCCTGTAGTTTCCTGGATCCTCCTTCTTCCCTTTTTTAAAGATGGGCATTACAGTAGTCTTTTTCCAGTCATCTGGGGCCTCCCCCGATCGCCATAAGTTTTCAAAGATAATGGCCAATGGCTCTGCAATCACATCTGCCAACTCCTTTAGCACTCTTGGATGCAGCACATCCAGCCCCATGGACTTGTGCTAATCTAAATAGTCCCAAACCACTTTTTTCTCCACAGAGAGCTGGTCACCTCCTTCCCATGCTATGCTGCCCAATGCAGCAGTCTGGGAGCTGACCTTGTTCGTGAAGACAGAGGCAAAAAAAGCATTGAGGACATTAGCTTTTTCCACATCCTCTGTCACTAGTTTGCCTCCCCCATTCAGTAAGGGGCCCACACTTTCCTTGACTTTCTTCTTGTTGGTAACATACCTGAAGAAAACCTTCTTGTTACTCTTAACATCTCTTGCTAGCTGCAAATAGATGTGTAAGTACTAACATTTGCACCTGCAAAAAATAGACGCTACTTAAAAAAAAAAAGACTTTTTCAGCAGGCTTTAGCTTACCTACTGACCAAGAAGGCTGATCTGCTATGCATTAAAAAACAGCAGGTCTGAGTCCCCACTTCTTTCCCCCACCCCTACCCCGTGCTTTAAGAGAATCTGCTGGAAGACTTGCTAACATTTGATTAAGTTTTCTTTGTAATTGTCTTTCATTTTCATGGATCGCTGGGTGTCATTCAGGACCAGCAAGGGAAGAGCTGAAATATGATTCAGGGAATTATGACTATTTATCTGTGCTTTTTATTACAGCAGCACCTGGAGGCTCCGTCAAGGATCAGGATGTAAAACATTTCAGGGACTCGGCCAAGTTACCCATTTGGGGATGTTTACTGTAGCACCATTAATGGCACAAAAGCATAGTGTATCTCTGGTACATATATGCCCTCATTACTGTAGTATCCAATGCTTCATAATCTTTTAATATATTTATCTTCGCAACCCCCTTATGAGGCAGGATAATGCTACTATCCTCATTTACAGATGGGAAACTAAGGCACAGAGTGAGTAAGTGACTTGCCCATGGTCACACAGGCAGTCTGTGGGAGCTGAATTTGTGTCTCCTAAAGTCCAGGCTACCAACCTAACTACTGAGGCAACCCTTCCTCTTATAAGCACAAACAGTGCAGGCACCAGGATTTTGGCTGATCCCCAAGCAAGTGTGGTGGGAGGGAGGGAGTGGTCCTTGTGCCCTCTTCCCTCCACTACTGCATACCAGGGCATGAGGCAGCCAGAATATGACCCATAATATTTTGTTTGCGACGCCATCATTGTTTGCTCCAGAAATTATTGCGATTTCACAAATCCAAATGTCAAGAGGAGAGTGAGCAATGGCTCTGTCTGGCACTTCTCCACAGCACAACTTGAGCTAGTCACCAAGGCCCATAACTCACCAGCTAGTATATCATCATCGCTGGGGCAATAAAATCTTATAGAAAGGGACTTATCTACGTTGGCAGGGGTAGGAGGATGGTCTAGTAAAAAGACTGTAGTTTGAGACATGGGGCTCAATTACAGGTTCTGCCATAGATTTCCTGTGCGACCTTGGGAAATCACTTATGCTACAGTGTCTCTTAATGCCACATCTGTGAAATGGGGATAGGAATTCCCTAGTTTAGAGGAGGAGGGAAAAATCCATTAAAGATTCTCAGGTGTTTAAATGCTACAGGGACGAAGGCTCTTCTCAGGCCCTAGCAGACTTCAACATTTTATTGTGTTGTGGATGATGGAAGTAGATGACATGATACTGACCATGGTTCATTAGTTAGTGGAGAGGAGGACCAGTCATGTTCAGCACTGATTTAATCTTGGCTAGCTGACATGATAGTGAACTAATTTGTCCTGGCTTACACTTAGCCACTAAGTCTTGGCAATATTGTGTCATTGTGCCTTGGCCTTAGATTGGAAACTCTTTGGGGCAGGGATTGTCTTTTTGTTCAGAGTTTGTACAGCCCATAGAACAATGGAGTCCCAACTCAGTGGTTTGAGCACTGGCCTACTAAACCCACGGTTGTGAGCTCAATCCTTGAGGGGGCCACTTAGGGATCTGAGGCAAAATCAGTACTTGGTCCTGCTGTGAAGGCAGGGGGCTGGACTCAATAATCTTTCAGGGTTCCTCCAGTTCTATGAGATAAGTATATCTCCATATACTAATTTAATTAACCAAACATGCCAGAACCCTGCAAAAACCACTTAAGCTTTAATGACTGAAAGGAATAAAACTGGCAAAAGGATAAATTCTCTGTGGGCTTTCTGACATGAGGATAAATTTCCTACAGAAACGGAACAGGTTCCCCCTCTGTATTAAAAAAGCCAGCCAAACAAAATGACCTTGAATGCATCTATCACTTGTGTTTGGCAAGGGGGTGGGAGGGTGATTTTGTATGGAGCAACATCAAATGGCTGTCTCCTGGTGAGACTTGACTAGCTGTCGCTAATAGGGAAGCAGAGAAAATTCTGCTGCCCCAGGGCAAGAGCAGGGTGTTGGGGTTGTCTGGCTCTTCCCGCTAGGTTTTGGGGTGGAATGGCATTTTTGACACTGGCCATAGGACTGTTTGGAATTTATCATCACCTCCATGACAAGACCATGGGGATCACTGTGGGCAATGGGATGAAAGCAAACAAAGAAATTTCAGGAAGAGGAGTCAAGAAAATGTCCTAGCGGTGAGGTAGCGCATGAGGGTTACGTCCAGGCAGCGACTAAGCTTAGCCCTGTTTAACTGGTGAGATCTGAGAAGATCCCAGCCCCTAGTGGCAGGGATGTAGGCAAAGGGAAAGCACAGTAAACAGAAAGCTACAGCAGACTCCTCTGTGCTGACGCCGTCCCTTCTCTTCTTTAAGTCACTTTAAACACCGCTCATGTTGCCTTCCGGAGATATGATGTGCAGCCAGCAAATCAGCACCTGTATGGCTCCAGGGTTCTTCACCACACTGTACCACATATCCTACTGCTTCACTGAGATTAACAGCACTGCCAAAAGACAAAATTAAAGGCATCAAGCAGCCTCCACGGAATTAATCAGCACTTCTTCTTTCATCAGCTGTCACTTCCCTTATCTTTCTAGAGGCAGGTATTACCCTTTCACTCATCTATCTTCAGCTGCTGTCAGTTTAAGGACATCCAGAATGTGTGTGTAACATATATACACATGCATTTAGAGAGAGAGGCAAGTGGTGGGGTGGGAGTCAGGAGGCAGGGATTCAGTTCTTTAGTTTGCCATTGATTTTCTTCATTCCTTTGGGAAAATTACATAACCAATATGTGCCTTGGTTTCCCTATTTGTAACATGGGGGAAATTACTAGTGCTGGGTGCGATGCGGTTTTCCTGTCCTGTGAAATTTTTCAAGATTTCTAACAATTTTCCCTTCCCAAACTTTTGCAAACCAAAAATATTTTGGTTTGGGTCAATTGAAACTTTTCAATAATTGCAAAATGTCTTGTTTCATTTTTGTATGCAGTGTTATTGTAGCCCAACAGACCAGAACATATCAAGTCAAAGAGGCACCAGCCCCTGCCTGAAGAACAGATGCAAAACCTGCAGACATATCTCCACTGCGACAATGATCAACACCTCCCACCCACCTTTCAAGATCCATGGACCCTACACACACCTATCACAATATGTGGTGTACCTCAGCCAGTGCACTAAATGCCCCAACAACAACTATGTGAGTGAAACCAGACAATCACTATGCTTTCGAGTGAACTTACACAGGGAAATGCTAAAAGAGAAAAACACCTGTCACCTGTGGGTGATCACTCTATAGCTGACCTATCAGTCCTCATCAATGCTTTCCAAAGACGAGACTGTGATCTTAAATTCATTACTGAGCTAGACACTAAAAGTCATGGATTGAACAGAGACACTGGATTTATGGCCTGTTGCAGCAATCTGTAATGCACTACAGGGGCCACTCTACCTAGAACAGTCCCTTACTGTATGTGCGAACTACTTATACTAAACCATCTGTTCCACCTTGCATTTTACTCTGAGGCTGGGAGTACCTTTCCCAGACATGAAGAAGAGCTCTGTGTGGACCGAAAGATTGTCTCTCTGACCAAAGAAGTTGGTCCAATAAAAGATACTACTTCACCTACCTTGTCTCTCTTGTTTCAATTTTGACTATTAAAAAAATTAAATATGATTAGCTTAAATTTTGAAACAAAACGTGGTTTCAAACTGGAAAACCAGATTTTTTTTTCCATTTAAAAAATGTCAAAATGAGACACGTTGACAATTTTGAAAAAGAAATTCGAAAATTTGTTGCAGTTGAGGAATTCTTCAACCCCCCCAAAGTTTCCATTTTGATTAATTGAAATTTTCTGATGAAAAATATTTAGTCAAAAAAATCCTGATTTGCTCTAAAAATAACATTCATCTGAAAGTGCTTTGAGGTTTTCTGATGAAAGATGCTACACAAGTGCTTCCCTAAATGTCACTGTTAGACACACATGATCACCATACACTCCGAGTCCAGAGACATGGGTAATGGACATGGTGATATGATTTATGGGATGGGAAGAACAAAGGGAGTTCAGATCACATGACCAACTCACTAATGTGAGGAACTGGTTTCTTGTAATCTTCCCTGGAAAAATGGAAGTAGGTTTTGGTCAAGGAAAAGGTTGATGGAACGGTGGACGAGAACCCTTAAACCTGGTTAAACAAAATGCAGCACAGGAAATGAAACACTCTCCAACCTCTGAAATGTTATTACTAATTAATAATCAAGGTTTTTTTTGCTTGTAGACCATCTCACATCTAAGGCTTTCAAATAGCTTTGCAAACATTAATTCTTTATGAGGCAAATAGTTTTTCCATCCCAAAGAGAGCAAGAACACATCCCACAAAGCCTCACACAAGGTCAGATCATGAGTCAATGGCAGAGGTGTCAGTAGAATGTAAGAGTTCTAACTCCCTCTCTCTTGCTTTGACTACAGGCCCCCTTTTTATTAATGCAGTGTGTCTCCCCAGGCATCCCGCACAAAGCCAGGGAAACTTCCCTGCACCCTGACTTTATTTTATAAATTTACAATTTACAAACCACTGGCCACATGCAACACAACCTGAGTGTCGCCTGAAGGGTGCTGGGCCACTAGCAAAGCTGGTTTGTGAATTATGTGGGCACTGTGTGTGCTCAAACTGTCTTACACCTTGGCCTTCAAATGTCTTTAGAGAGCAAAACTTTACTGGTGCCGGAGAAAGAAAAGTTAAATACACCAGATTCACTGCTAGGCAGGCCAACACCAAGTACTGGGGGGAGTTCCGGCACGTTTCTATTTCATCCTGTTCAAGGCCCAGGTGCAGACATGCAGTGTTGACACTCACCATGGTGCAGCATGGGACCAAATGCCACTAATGCATAAAAACCTGCAGTGTCCATAATACATTCCTCCTCCTCGGTTTTTTTAAGGAAGGAAAACACAGCATTTTGCTATCCTCAGGGAGATGAGGGAACATGACTGTAGGTAGCTGGTGACTGGGCTTGGGAGAGAGGAGTGTGTTATTCTCCCTGGTAAATGTGACACTCTCTGAATAAGAACATGTGAAGCCCCTTTCAATTTACTCTTTTAAAATATCACTCATCCAGGAAATCAGATTTCATCCATATCCAGTGCATCTCTATTGCCATCAGTGGAACCACTCTGGATGTACTCTGGTGTATCAGAGATCAGAATCTGGTCCCTTTGATCTATAGTCTAAAAAAAACATTTTCTATTAATTCATCTTGAAAACAAAGTCCTTTATTTCAAAGTAAGTAAAAAACTAACTGAAGAAGCCCTGAAAGTCCATCTCACTGGAGCTCAAGTGATAATGAAAGGGTAGGGCATATACCAGGTACTCCCACAACTACGCCTAATCTGTGCCAAATGGCTTATTAAAGCAGGCCACAAGTCACCTGCAAGCAGAATGCAGTTACTAAAACCACAGAGTACTTCACCTGAAACGAGCCCCTAAGAACTGGAGGAAAGGCCTCTAGCCAAAAGAATGTACCTCTCCTGTCAAACTCTGCAAAGGCAAACCCTAAGGCAGCCACATCTCCACAGAACCCCAGCGTTTCCTCTGACGCTCCCTGAGCTCGCAAAGGAAAGCTTTCATAATTGCAAGTGCAGCCCAGACACCTTACAGCTGAATTAAATAATCCTGGGTACCCACCCCAATTAGACCCAACAAGATACCTTATAAAACTGGAGACAGAAGTTTGTTCAGATTCTTTAGCTTCTGGTGGTTACTAGGGTCATGTGCTAGAAGGCTTCTCTCTACTGAAAAGCATGAAACTCAGCTCTAGCACTGCAGATGATAGGGGTTCTAAAGAGGAGCAGAGAATTTAGGGGAGTTGTAGGTTGCATGTAAAGATTTTCAGTAGACTTCTGCAGATATTAAAAAACATCATGGAGTTTCTCTAGCCAATAAAGTGTTTGTTCTCTCACCTCTAACTTCTATCGCCTACTCACCTAAATAGGCACATACTTAGCTCTGAGAAGCTGATGAATGCTAGAAGCTGGGAGGAAGCTTCTTTGCTCCCAGTGCATATTTAAAGACAGGGTACAGTGTTTTCAGCAACAGTGCTCTGCTTGTATCACAGGGACAATGGCACAGTACAAAACACTTATGAAATGAGTTATTAAGTAGTATGTGGGATAATCTGGATTCCCCTGCGCTGATGGCTAATTAATGTATTTCTGACTATGAACTATACAGGGTTGACTTTTTTTGCTTTTATTGAAATGAGGAGAAGGTTCCTGATATTGCACACTGAAGTACTACATGGGATAGGTTACTTCAGCTCCAGTGCATGAATTAGCATAGAGTTCCTACTGGATGGTAGAGCTTGTCTGATGCAGAAGTAATGGCAACTACTAATTGATAAGTTCACCTGTTAGTTAGTTCTGGGTAGAAATTAATGGGTTAAGGGTTCAAATTTGCATAAGCACCTGAACACTGTGTGCTGCTTCTCTGATGGGTGGATAGATGAGGTTGGGAGAGAAGATTAGATGGGCATAACTCTTTACTATGGCAAAGCAGGTCACTGCCTAAGGATAAGGACACACAAAACATGCACAATCCCCAGCATAGCCACAGTCTTCTTACAACATCCCAGGTGAGTTTCTCTCCTGAAAGGTTTCTCTTTTGCCTTTAGGAGAGAGCTTAAGAAAAGAAGCCTTTCCAGGACTCTGATTTCCCCCCTAGGGAATTGCCTCTGCAGTACAACGCTGCTACTATGTTGTTGTTATTGATTTGTTGGAAAAAGAGTTTTTCCAAGGATTAGGAATAAGAGTCTCTGAATAGTAAATGGTCCAGGTTAAATGAGTAGCCTTCCCAGAATACAGTAATAAGTCACGTGGTTTGGAATACTCTCAGCATTAATGGATGAGAGGAACCTCCAAGATTTCTATTTAGCTGTAAGACTAGCTCTTGTCCATTAAGGGAGAAAATATCTTTTCTATCATTTTTCCCAGTGACTTGCTAGTAGTGGCTGAAAAGAGCATACAGAAAATTGACATGGATGTAACTAAACCAATCCCTCTTTTGAGTTAGTGTGGTATGGAGACATCTCTGTCCTTCCAAATCCATGAGCCCAGCTGCCATCTTCCTTTGGGAAACCATGGATGGAGCTATAGTGTTTAGGCCATCCCAGCTTTCATTTTAAAAGAATAAGTCTCCACCCCTTTTGGGGCAAAGGCAAGCTTGGAACCATAATGGCCCTGCTAGTATTAGTTGGTCAAAATGCAATTTCTTACAAATGTGTGGGCCAAAATGGAGCTGGGTGGATTATTGGCAGCTGAGAATCTGACCCCAAGGGTTGTTCCTAGTGTCCCTTGGGCAGGTCGTGTTAGAGACTAGACTAGACTAGAGAATCCACCAGCTTATTTCACATAAGAAGGCTGGTTGGTAGTCTGTCACTATGCTGGAAGATGCTAGCGGTTGCCATCAAGTGAGGCTTTAATCCAAAAGCCATGTCGGTATGCTAAGCATTCCTTCAGACTAAACAAAAGCAGCAATTAAGCCCTTTTGGGTGGTCAGACAACTGGAAACAATGGAGGCGACTGTCCATGGCACCTGGCTTCATGGGAGGCCTGAGCAGAATTAACACAGGAAGATTCGCAGGGGCTTTCCCTAATTGAAAATGCTGAAGGCTAGGAGTTTGGGCTTGAAAGATCTGTATTGGAGGCTGAAAGCCTGGAGAAGTAATTTTGTGAGTAGGACCCTGAGAAAAAGCAGAGAGATTGAGCTCCTTGGGCATAGAGCTCTCTGAAGAAGAAAGCTGGGGGATTTCTGAGCAAGGAAGCTGCCTGCTGTTTGTTTACACTGCATTCAGCGAAATGGGATTTTGTAAGTAGGCAAGATTATATGCAGAATACACCCAGCCAGTAGCATCAAATTCTCCTCATGATGAAAACCATCCTGAAAAGCCTTGAATATTGGCCAGCTGCTCAGGCCAAAGGGTGAGCAGTACACAGAACAGTGTTTCTCAAACTGGGTCTCTGCTTGTGTAGGGAAAGCCCCTGGTGGACCAGGCCGGTTTGTTTACCTGCCCCATCTGCAGGTCCGGCCGATTGCGGCTCCCACTGGCCGCGGTTCACTGCTCCAAGCCAATGGGAGCTGCTGGAAGCGGCGGGGGCTGAGGGTCTTACTGGGCGCCTCTTCCAGCAGCTGCCATTGGCTTGGAGCAGTGAACCGCGGCCAGTAGGAGACACATTCGGCCAGACCTGTGGATGGGGCAGGTAAACAAACCGGCCCGGCCCACCAGGGGCTTTCCCTACACAAGCGATGACCCCAGTTTGAGAAACACTGACATAGAGTAACAGTTTTGGATCTTTGAATTTCAGGTGCATAACTCTACCTTATTACAAGTCCCCTATGCTGTTCAGTTCTATTACGGGATGCATGTTTTCCTCCTTTCACAAGCAACTGATTGCTGAACACAAATAAGCATTTAACTCATATCTTGCGTGTAAACAGATTTCACACCATACCCACCATTTAGGTGGCAGATTGTCATTAAGTAAGCTGGACAGAACATAATGGCCAATGCCCCTCAACTTACAAACAGCGTCATGAGATCTTTAATGACTGCAAGTGGTAGATTCACATCTCATCACAAAGACCACACCTCCAGCACGCACAGTGCCCCCAGCACACCTTGCTGGAGCATGTCGTAGGAAAAGCATCTGAGACATAAGCCCTTGTATCAGATGCCTGAGGCCTGGGATAAAGTAGCAGTCAAAACTTTGCTGATATAAAGGAAAATCCGGCTGTGAGCAAGAGGCAGGCCCAGCTCACAGAATCTGGCAAGAACGGGACTGATTTTGCAGAAACACTCATTCCTAAGTAGTGCTAGGCACAAGACTATTTATGTAAACATATTTCAGAAGGGTGATACCAGAACACCTTGATACCAAACATATTCCCCAAAGATAACGGGACACTTATTTTAAAGATAAGTTCAGAATGACAACATGATGGATAGAGATGTTTTGATCAAACCAACGTGTACAAGGTAACAGTTGGCCCCTGAATATGTCAAAGGGTGGCACCTAGATACGTCAGAGGGGCAATACTTAACTTGTTTGTACTGGGATATAAAGGTGTATCTCAGAGGAAGTGTCTTCAGCTGAGGGAGGATCGGAAAGTCCCGCTGTTCACTGAGCTGGTTCATTTTTATGGGGGCATACATATATTAGTGGTCCAGTAGAGTCGGCAGGATACTAGTACCAAGCTTTGTTCACAATAAACCTGGCTGAGTGCCTTTGTACCTTAACGGATCTTATGGTCATTGAGCAGTTGGCTTGAGGTTCGCTGTGCAGAGCTGGGACAGCACACAGGGAAACACATGCAGCCAAACATCTGTCAACAGAGTAGACTGAAGTGTTCTGCCTACTGAATCACCACCCCTGCTTCTCTTGGCAGCTGATCCTTTGAGGTCTCCCCCCTAGTGATGGCCCTGGCCAATACTGCTTAACTTGTGAGGTTTGATGAGATCAATGCACCAAGCTAGGGTAGCTGAAAGTTACTACTACTGAATGTGAAATAAATGGGATCCCATGGTTCTTTTTGCCAGTCTAGTCTGTAAAAACATAAATCATTTATCATCTGATTTAAAATTTGAGAGCTAAGCGATTGGATTAGAAACTATCTCCCATGAGCTCATGTGTTCGTAGCATGTGTCCTAGACTGTCATGACTACTGAATTATTTAGAAGTCTTTGAAGTGAGCAATCCATCCTTTGTAAGATCTAGCAAACAGATACCTGGCCAAGCACAGCACACAGATTGGCAAGAATCATCACTATACTGCTTTAGCAACTTGACCATATGTTTCCTTCCAGGAGCTGGGCGGAAGTTTCTGAAAGGGACCACAAGCTCTCAACCCCAATGAAAAAGGTTTGCAACCTAAATAACCATATATCCTTCCCAGGCAGATAAGATAGAAATGTTGAGCTTGGTCTACCTTAAACTACAAAACAAAATATGAATCAACAGCTTGGCTTAAAGTTTGTAAGGACTGTTTGTCTCCATGAATCCTGGCAGTGTAAGGTAAGAAAGTACCTAGCAATGACTCTGGTTTAGTCACTATGTTTATTTAGGTCTTTTCTTTCTGCATCTTGCTACAGATCCGGGGCCCAATCCTACTCCCATTTAAGTCAGTAGCATAATTACTTTAGACTCCAGGGCTCTATAGATAAGAATCATTTTAGCTATCTCTGGAGTAGCTCAAGGTAGCTGTTAGTGCATAGCAAGCACTGCACACAGCTCAGCAGAGGAAGTATGGATTACCATATTCCCTTGAAAACAATAGGGGGGTTAGCGAGGCAGAATGTGTTAGTATAATATCCTGGCCATACTCCAATGTAATTAACAATGCTACACTGACAGGGGCTGTCATGAAGTCTTAATTTTAGTTAATCTCCATGTGGCCAGATATTGCAGTGATGGCACCTGCAATTCCTTCTTTGTAAGTGGGAAGAACTGGATCTGATGACTCTTCTGAAAGACAAAAGCCCCCCACTCCACGTTAACACAATGCTGGAGTACGAGAGCTTAGCAGAGTGGAGTGAATCACTCTCCACAAAGAAATGGAGTCGGCTTTTCTGTTGTTGGTTATTCTTAGCCCTCGTCCAGACTAACCCGCGGCATCGGCGGGTTAAAATCGATTGCTCGGGGATCGATATATCGCGTCTAGTCTGGACGCGGTGTATCGATCCCCGAGCGCGCTTACATCGATTCCGGAACTCCATCAATCCGAACGGAGTTCCGGAATCGACGCGGAGAGCCGCGGACATCGATGCCGCCCCGTCCAGACTGGTGAGTACCTCGATTTTAGAAATTCGACTTCAGCTACGTTATTCTCGTAGCTGAAGTTGCGTATCTAAAATCGATTTTAATTCCTAGTCTGGACGTGGCCTTAGTGTAGCAGCAACGCTGCAATCAGCATAGCGATAAAGGCTTGTCTGATGTGTGAGTATATATCATCCTTTCTGTTATTACACATCCAGTGTTGACAGATCAAAATAACACACTCCTGGGAGGGGAGGGGAAGACTATCTTGCCTTGTTGACTCTCTGTGCCATGAGCTGTTACTTTCTCAAAGTGAAATGCATGGACTGTGGAACAGTATCCCCTCCTAGGTGCCCGGGGGGTGGCAGAACTCAGTTTTCATGCATGAGTCTGTTTCAGACTGTGACAAATTTGTTCCCTGAATCTATACTCTTTTTAATCTAAATGTCAGGTAGGAAATTAAAAACCCGCTGAAACAGAGTGTATTACCAGCATTTTATTAGATCACAAACAATTTAATAACCAGATAGAGGGAGAAGGTCATTTTGTTGTCAGTCCGGCTTATCTCATAAATTAGGCATCAGATTTTGCACAAAAGCATCTTTCACCAAATAGAATTATCTGGTTTGATGAAGGGCCTCTGTCCATGGAAAACAGATAAGGCGGATGAAAGAGGGAGCCCTGTAATAAAATTATTACCCAGAAATGTATGAAAGGGAAGAGAATCTTTAAAAATACTTATCACGCATTTCCCCTATTAACAGTAAGTAAATGTCAAGGTAACAAAGGACACACCAGCCCAATGAATTAATGTGAAATAGTTTCAAGGTCAGTAAACAAAAGGATGGCAGATGAAATATTGATTATAAATAGGGTAGCTCTCAGTGACCTGACTGGCTGAAAAGGGAGAGAACTTGGGCATTATCTCTTCACTAGAAAGATTTATGGCACCAAAGTGACAGTTCTCTGAGTGGATACAGTGCAGTGAATGATGCTGTGCCAATGTGGCGTTGCTGCTGTGAATCACATCCCAGGTTTGTATTCGGGATGGATGGGAAAATGATTCAGCAGTAGAAAACCCTTTCAGAGCATGAAGACATTGGGTTGATTGTGTGTGCATCTATGTCATCTCCTGGCCTTTTTCTGTGTGTGTGTGTGTGTGTGTGTGTGTGTGTGTGTAGGCTGGGATTCATCAAGGCCAGTGTTTCTCAAACAAGGGTCGCCGCTTATGTAGGGAAAGCCCCTGGCAGGCCAGGCCGGTTTGTTTACTGGTCCCGTCCACAGGTCCCACCGATCATGGCTCCCACTGGCCTTGGATCGCCGCTGCAGGCCAATGGCAGCTGCTGGAAGTGGTGGTCAGTAAATCCCTCAGCCCGCGTCGCTTCTAGCAGCTCCCATTGGCCTGCAGCGGCTAACTGCGGCCAGTGAGAGCCGCGATCGGCCAGACTTGCAGATGGGGCAGGTAAACAAACCAGCCCAACCCGCCAGAGGCTTTCCCTACACAAGCAGCGACCCCAGCTTGAGAAACACTGATCAAGGCACTTACACATCTGCCTAAATTTAATCACGTGAGTTAGTCCCACTGAAGACAAGCTAGGCATGTGCTCCAGTGCCTTGCTGAATCGGGACCTCCAGTGCCAGGGAATGGTGCTGGGCTGGCAACCTCTGAGAGTAAGCCACACTAAAGGGATGGCACAAGCAGCAGCAGTAAAAACTTTCTGCCATGAGGTCTGGAGAGACCGTCTCCACTGAGCATGATACTAATTTAGAACCATATCTGCTACTGTCACAGATGTAGAGCAAGCTGCACCTTTGTCCCCTTACTGGTATCTCTGAGTGCATTCCCCTCATGTGACAGGCTTCTTGACCTTACTGGTTCCAGGATGAAATCATGAGATTTTTTTCCAACTTTTGGGAAGCTGTGACCAGTGATACAGGGTCTGTCCACACTGCAATGTAAGGCCAGGGTTAGTAGAACTTGAGTTAGGAGACCCTGGGTTTGTTAACCTAGGGCTTGAGTGTCTACACTCATTTGTAACCCCAGATTAGAAATTATTGAACCCTGGGTCTAAACCTGGGGCTTCAGCATCAACACTTCATTATGTTCACACAAGTCCAACCACCCATATCCCAGACTTCCTAGGACCTCCCCAAACGTGGCCGCTCTAGACCTTTGTTTGTGGTGTCATGTGGGAAAACTTAACTATCCACCAAATCTGACTCTCCAATGGACAAAGAAAGTTTGCCTGTGGAATTTTGGGATACTTTTGGCAGACTCCCAGAGCATGAGTCCAGTGGGACTGTGTCTACACTGCAAAGCAATGGTGCTTGAACTCTAGATTGTGGCTTGATTCAGTCTCAGACCCTTCACCCTCTGAGACTTTGGGTGTGAGCCCCTGGTTAGCATGATTTGTGTGTAGACAGAAAGGGGTTAGGCTTGAGCCTGAGTTTGAACCCTGGGCTTACACTGCGTTGTAGACACATCCATGTTGACTAGCAAACTCCTCCAAACAAACTAGGACCAAGGTTCTGGAGAAAAGGGAATTTCGAAATAAGTAGCCTGCACCTATATTTAGTCTCATGTAAACATGGACTTTGCTATAGGTTGAGTTAGATATAGGGGGACCAGGTGTTTAGTTTTTGACCGGAGTCACAAGCACCTGCTCACCTTGCTGCAAGAGGAAGCCCCACCCCTACACACACACACACACACACACACACACACACACACACACACACACACACACACACAGGCAAGTAAGTGGCCCGCGACTGATTTTTTTTTCCTGTGGTCAATGGCCCATGGTAGAGAAAAGGTTCCCCAATCCAGAGCCTGCACCCTCAGCTGGAGCCTCACCCCCCACCGTGCCCCAACTCCCTTCCCCAGCCCTAATCCTCCACCCGCCCTCCAAACCCCTCAGTCTCAGCCTGGATCACCTTCCTGCATCCCAAACCCCACATCCCTGGCCCTGCCCCCGAGTCTGCACCCCCAGCCGGAGCCCTCACCCCCTTCTGCACCCCAATCCCCTGCCGCCCAGAGCCCCCTCCTGAACTCTGAACCCCTCGGTCCCAGCCCAGAGCCCCCTCCTGCACTCCAAATCCCATAGCTCCTCCCACACCCCAACCCCCTACCTCAGCCCAGAGCCCCCTCCCATATTCTGAACCTCTTGGCTCCAGACCCCAGCCCAGAGCCTCCTCCTGCACCCCAAACCACTCATCCCTGGCCCTAACCCAGAGCCCACACCCCCAGCTGGAGCCCTCACCCCCTGCCCCGTGCCCCAACCCCGATGTGTTTACCTGCCCCGTCCACTGGTCCAGCCGATTGCGGCTCCCACTGGCTGCGGATCGCTGCTCCAGGCCAATGGGAGTTGCTGGAAGCGGTGCAGGCTGAGGGACTTACTGACCGGCACTTCCAGCAGCTCCCATTGGCCCGGAGCTGCTGGAAGTGCCGGTCAGTAAGTCCCTCAGCGATCCGCGGCCATTGGGAGCCGCGAGCGGCAAGACCTGCAGACTGGGCAGGTAAACAAACCAGCCCTGCCCGCCAGGGGCTTTCCCTACACAAGCGGCGAACCCTGTTCGAGAAACCCTGCTTTAGACAGACTAGTTAGCTGGGGAGATCACAGTGTAAGGTAGAGGGCAGCGTAGCCTCCAAAACTCCAGTCAGAAGGGAGTGTGACGAGGGTCCCTTCCATGGGACGGGTGACAGCAGGAGACCTGAGACCTAACTGGGCACTCCTGGCACAGACCACAGAGCAGGGGATACAGGTGCAGTTTCCCTGAAACTGTGACATTCTCTAAAGAAAGTGAGATTACGGCTGTTTCAATCAATGTTACCACCATGGCTTCAGTGTAGTTCCAAAGGTGAAGGCAGTGAGTGACTGAGACTTATTGCTTCAAATGCTCTGTAGAAACCAAAGGGCAGAGCCACTTACATTACCTTATAAAAAGCCTCATTCGTTCCTGCTGAGAGAGGAAAACGGAAAATCGGATGGAAAACAGAGACAATATTTAATGTCAGCCTTTTCAGAGACCTGAATCCCTATTACTCTGGAACTAATGGCAGCAGGCTAACTCGCTCAATCCATCTATATCTACACACCTAAGCATCATAATATCCTGTTCCTTATCTATCTACATATCTGCCTACCTATCTAATCTCGCTATATATCCATGGTGTTTCTAAGGCACTTATCACCTACTTTTGGAATCCAAGTGCCACATAGGTTTTGTTGGTTCATCCTCTACAGAAGAAAATACAGTCCATCCATAGCATCTGTAGGCCAGGTATCGGTCCTGCACAGCTCCATGCTAGGAGCAGAGAGGAAACACACCGCAGGGAGTTCAGGGGACACTTAGAGATTGAATTCTTCCCCGAGCTCCAAGCATATAGGGAGAACCAAGCTTGCTTCTACGCCACTTGCAGATGTTTCCTCTGGATGCCCAAGCAGCTCCAGTGGTTGGTGCGTGGGGTTGGTGCATGGTGTATCGCTGGGATTGTTACCCAGGGTTCCCTCGAACCCAAAGCTCTTGGTAACTTTACTCTCTGCCAGGTGGTATCAGGACAGACCAAGGGAGATGCAGCACTTCTGGCCACTATGTGGCTGACACAAACAAACAAAATCCACATGCTATCATTGAAAGTCAGTACTTTATTAGTCTCCAGTATTCGAATAAAAGCAGCAAAGAGTCCTCTGGCACCTTATAGACTAACAGGAGCATGAGCTTTCGTGGATGAATACCCACTTTTGCGGATGCATGAAAATTTGAATACCTTTACTGGAAGTCACTGCTTTGTTTAGTCTCAAGCACACACAAACACAATAGGTTATAAAGCACCCCAAATTGATAATTACCCCTCAGGAGTTTGGAGCGGTATTTAGGTGACTCAGCCACAGATTTCTGGTGGCCGGCCTGCTGCTGTGGATGGAGATCTTCTTGATATGTCCACAAAGAGATCCATTTGACCCAGGCTCACAATTCCCCTCTTCTATCCAAAAAGTTACCTAGACAAGTCAATCAAAAGTGTTACATGGCTGACCAAACAAAATCAGCCATTAGGCAAAAGCAGGAGTTACAAAAACATGTCACTTAAAAAAAAAATTGTTAAGCAGTTTTGAGCTGCTAGTCTGGCAGTTAAATTTCCTCATAACAACAATCTTAAGCTATATCCGGACTTCCTATTTTTCACAGATATTTGCCCCAGCATGTCAGAGAGGATATAGAGTCAAATCCATTTCTTGTGATAGCGGCCTACCCCTCCTGGCTTACCTTAGTTATGCTAAATTCCTGCACAGGCCTACTAAATGCAACAAGCAGAAGAATTAATAATAATTGTCAGTGGCTTGGACACCTAGCTGGATGCTGAAATGCCCCTCTATAGGGCGTCTTATGCCCTGGAAAATGCACATGTGCAGGGGTGTGTCTCTGTGCACCTAACCCCCCGACCCCCACTGTGCCTCCAACAGTACAGTGGGGCACAATCTAGCAGTACCAAATAATGCCCAAACATCTACTCCAGCTCCATTAAGGCACTTTGGTCATTGTACCCTTCAATCACCTCTTACTTTGAAAACAGATAGAGGTGTATCTTGAACACATTGAGAACCAATCTTGGTCCATGATTTTGTGCTGCTCCCCTAAAGCTATCCTAAAGAGGCAGCAGAGGATTCCTTCTGGCATGGGGGATTTCGTGGCTAGCCTGGAGCATGCAGAGCCAACCCTATATCAACCCCTTCCAGCCTAAGGAGCTCCAGCTGGTGTAACAAGCACAGGGGACCATGCGTAAATGAGAACATCCCTAATTTACACTGAAGGAGCCCTAGGATGGGTACAGCCAACTCTTCCCCACCATGGGCCCTGCACTGATTGGAGCTCAGCCAGAAGTGAGGATTGGGGCCTTATATGCTCTATTTTAAACAGCATAACATTCAAAAACCAGTCGGAGAACACTTCAGTCTCTCTGGTTTCTCAATAACCGACCTCAAAGTAGCAATTCTTCAACAAAAAAACTTCAAAAACATACTCCAACGTGAAGCTGGAGAACTGGAATTAATTTGCAAACTAGATACCATCAGATTAGGCCTGAATAAAGACTGGGAGTGGTTGGGTCATTACAAAACCTGAACTTAATTTTCCCAATACTAATTTCTCCCTACCGTTACTCACACCTTCTTGTCAACTGTCTGTAAGGGGCCACTCTCTTGCCACTTCAAAAGTTATTTTTCCTCCCTTGGTATCCTGCTGTTAATTGATTTATCTCATTAGACTGACCTAACACTTGGTAAAGCACCCCCATCCTTTCATGTATTTATACCTGCTCCTGTATCTTTTACTTAGACATCTGATGAAGTGGGTTATAGCCCAAGAAACCTTATGCCCAAATAAACTAGTTAGTCTCCAAGGTGCGACAAGGACTCCTCAGTTTTTTTGCTGATACAGACTAACATGGCTACCACTGAAACCTGTCTCTTATGGGTGTTTGTCAAGCATATCTATTACTCTTTGCCTTAAATAGCCCTGCCTGAAAATATCCTCAGCCCTTGACTGTTGGATTCATCCCTCTGGTTTTTGATTCCATCAACAGACTTTAAAATCAACCAACAACTAATCTCTGCAGATTCTGTTAACCCCACTTGCAATCTGAAAAATCCCCACTACAGTTCTGCAGTGAGAATGATCCTTCCTGTTTTCTCCTTTCCTCACCCTCTAGATTCTTTAGGCCGTCATTACCTTTATTGCTGGCTTTCCTTGTATTGCCCCATTCTCCACTGCAAATGTGGTCAGGGTGACCAGATGTCCCAATTTTATAGGGACAGTCCCAATATTTGGGGCTTTTTCTTATGTAGGCTCTGGCAGGGTTCCTTCCCCACTCTGAACTCTAGGGTGCGGATGTGGGGACCCGCATGAAAGCCCTCTAAGCTTATTTCTACCAGTTTAGGTTAAAACCTGGTACGCTGCCACCACCAAGTGATTTAACAAGAAACACGGAAAGGAGATCCTCTTACCCCAAAATATCTCCCCAAGCCCTTACACTCCCTTCCTGGGGAGGCTTGAGAATAAGATCCTAACCAATTGGTTACAAAGTGATCAAAGACCTAAACTCCTGGGTCTTTGGACAGTGGAAAAACCAGTTGGGCTCTTAAAAGAAGGATTTTTTAAAAAGAAAAAGTAAAAAATCATCTCTGTAAAATCAGGATGGAAAATAACTTTACAGGGTAATCTGATTCAAAGAGCCCAGAGGAACCCCCTCTAGCCTTAGTTCAAAGTTACAACAAACCAGGGATAACCTCCCTCTAGCAAAGGTAAAATTCACAAGTTGAGAAAACAAAGATAAACTAACACGCCTTGCCAGGCTGTTACAAGTTTGAAATATGAGAGACTGGTTCAGAAAGATTTGGAGAGCCTGGATTGATGTCCGGTCCCTCTTAGTCCCAAGAGCGAACACCCCCAAAACAAAGAGCACAGACAAAAGCTTTTCCCTTCCCAAAGATTTGAAAGTATCTTGTCCCCTTATTGGTCCTTTGGGTCAGGTGCCAGCCAGGTTACCTGAGCTTCTTAACTCTTTACAGGTAAAAAGATTTTGGTGTTTCTGGCCAGGAGGGATTTTATAGTGTTGTATACAGGAGGGTTGTTACCCTTCCCTTTATAGTTATGACAGATACCTATTATCCCTATCCCAATGTTTCACACTTGCTGTCTGGTCACTCTAGATGTGGTACTGCACTCAGTTCTCCAGGCCTGGATTTAACAAGCACCCTGTGCAGCAACCGTATCACTCTCTCCAAAGCCACAGTGATAAACTGACCAGGCACAACAACCAGCCCAGCATATTCCCCTTAGGGTTAATGACAGGCCATTATACCGGACCCTAGGGCGTCACTGTTCCCCATCTCCCATTGAACTGTGCATGTGAAACTGGGATTGTTTGGAATGGGAGGCAGCTAATGAGCCAAAGTCTCGTAAACTGACTCAACTGCCCAAATAGGCTAGGATTCCTCACTGTACATGACTGCTGAGAAGTTAAGGTGCTGGGCTCCAAATAAATAATCCAATTGCTTTAAAGAAAGAGTGTGGAAAGGAACAGAGCTAAAGTAATAGCAGAAAATAAATGATGGTGTTAAACAAGTTGGAACGAGGAAGGAAGAAAAGATGCAGCAGGGTGAGCATTGCCTGGAATATTGCTGAAGGCACAGGCAAAATTACTGGGGAGCGAGTGTTCTTAAGCACAAAGTAATTATCATTGATTTTATGTTTCAATTATCTCAGACTCATTTGCTCACATATGCCTTTAAAACAAATATATTAGGTGAAAACCTCTTGGGATTTCATGCGTCTCGAGATCAACTAATGTCTTTAACAAGCTGTTCCCTTCAGAACTGCTGACCTCAGCAGAACTCCAGGATCAGGGGAAGCAGGGGGAAATGTATGTTAGTTAATGAAAAAATTAAACTGTCAACACCATGTGAAAATAGTGATCTGGGAGTCAAATTAAGCAAACAAGATCTGAGTATTAAAGAAGTGATCTTGATCCAAAATAGTCCAAATGTAGTTATTTTGGGAGGCATGCTGAAAAAGACATCTGTTCAACAGAGTTTATGGAGAAGGCTGAGGACGTGCTTCCTAGACTGTGACGAGAGGATTGGAGCATGTGTAGGCGGGTGTTCTGGCTGGGTTCCTGTTAAACTGATCATTTTGATGCTGCTGAGATTTAATTACATTTTTAATGGTGTGTTACAGTATCAAGAGCTGTGGGTGGGAGTCTTTTAAAGTTATTTAATCAAAATAGATAGGACACTACCCATGTTCTGTTCCTGGCTCATTAAGCCTTAGTGTTCTCATCTGTAAAATGGGGTAGTATCTATCTCATGAGGGTCATGTGATGTGTGTTTTAATTAACAGCTTGTGAATCTCTTAAAAAGGGCCATATCAATCCAAATCATCATAACAAAAATTTCCACATTTGTACTGATCGAGGGCTTCCAATGGGCCAGATGGAGAGATCCTTCCTTACTTTGAGTAGAACCTTCTACTACGAATAGCCCTGTTGTAGTCCGACAGAAATTCATGTAGCTCTTATAGTTGTGGACCATGTGTGGACTCAGGTGCTATGTGCATCACATCCTGGCCTGTAATGGGATTTTGCCTCAGGTTCAATGGGAGAAGGATCAGGCATCAATATCACAGTCCTACATGCAGCTATCAAGCTACAGTAACAAAGGGCTCCAAGAGATAAGGGACCGGATTTTGTGTTCATTTACAGCTCATTTATCCCAGCATGACTCCACTGACTTCAATTGCATCTCTCTTTCCCTTTACGCCAGTGTGAGTGAGACTAGAATCAGGCTCCAGGGTTTTCCAAGTATAAAGGAAATAGTCTATAGAGTGCAAAGAGAATCTTGGTTTTGGTCTTTCAGTAATTTTCTTTTTTTTTCTTTTTAATTAGGTGTGCCAAAGGCCAGATCTCTGTTTCTGATTAACTCCTCTAACCCACTAGGGCACTGCATTAGGAGTCAGCAGGGATGTGTTTTAATCCTGGCTGTATCGCTCACCTACTATGTGACCTTCCCCATGCCTCAATTTCCCCTCCTGCCCATTTTCTTTCTTGGCTATTTAGGTTGTATGCTGTGTTGTTGTGATCATCGGGCCAACAAATTTACCCCAATTGTGAGCTGAACTGGAAAATGTGAGTGTCCATTCAGAAAATGTCACAGTAGCGTAGAATAACGAATGTGGATGGGAACAGGTGCAAGAAACCCAGTCAGAGAAACTGGATTAGTCTAAACCAAAAAGTCCACATCAATGTAATCCAAGGAGTGTTACAATTATGCTTGTTAAAAGCTGATGATGTGGAACTGGAGATTAATGAATCAAAAATGGTTTGTCAGATATTAATTCTAATTGGTGGACAAAATAATGAGGGGATAGGCTATTCCCTTTTGGAGTTCTTCAAAAGGAAGATTTTGTGGGAAAAAATTGGCAAAAAAGAACAAAAAGAAGAACAAATGGAGGCTACTGGAATGAGCATTACAGCCCACTATTTCCTGGGACCCTGGGCCTTCATCATCCTGACCAGACCAGGCCAGAGAGAGAGAGCCTGATGACTTCACCATCCCTACCAGTGGTAACTGAATCCCACACACCAGTTGGGATGACAGGTCTTCTACAATGGCAGGCATAACAACATGTCCAGCTCATCTCAACTCATTACTTCTCTCTTCCCCAAAAGGGTAGTTATCATTGTCTTTAATACCACCTCTAAAAGTGCATTGAGACAGGTCTTTTATGAAAGCTGGTGAGATATGGGTGATTAATATCATAGTGAAGTGTGTGTAACACTACATGAGGACTGATGAATACTTTATGCTTTAAAGTCTGTGACCAAACAAAGGGGGGGAGAGGTTTTCTCATTGATAGGAGAGAAGAATGAAACGGAATGGGAAATATAAGTGATCAGAAAAACAGCAGAGCATCGGCTTGTGGCTAGAGCACTGGTCTGGGAATCAGATCTGGGTTCTAGTGACTTGTTGTAAGACATTAAGGACCAGATTTTCACAATTCCCTTTCGATTGAGACACCCACAATGAATCTATAGAGTTGAGCACCCTAATGTTATCAGTGGGTATTTTTATTATTTATTTGTGTTGCACTGTCACCTAGGAGCTCCAGTCGTGAATCAGGGCCCCACTGCACTAGGTGCTGTACAAATGCAGAATGAAAAGATGGTCCCTGCCTCAAAGAGCTGACAATCTTGCTAGTCTGCTAATGTATTAATTGTATTTTTAAAGAGTTTGCCAAAGGCACCCAGAGCTTATGCCAAGTGATCTTTTAATGTAGTTTATCCACCTAAATAAATACTGAAACAGCCAGAATTAGGAGCAAGTTTTTAAAATGTGGGTCTGGGCCTCTCACTGCTTCAGTTACCCCATATGTAAAATGAGGCTAGAGTCAATATTTATTATCTGTATTACTGTAGCACATCAGAGCCGTAGTCTTGGGCTAGGACATACCTGCCCTAAATAGGTTCTTTTGAACTTTTATTCATTAAAAAGCATAATGTTCTTTGGGATCCTCAGGCAGACAGTGTTAGAAGTGTGACATATTATTTATTATTCAGATTATCTTAAATTGAAAAGAAGATTGCACGTTCCTCCCTGACAAGCACTGAGCACTCCCATTGCAGCCCATAACAATTGGACACCTGGGTCTGAGGTCAGAAGTAGGCCCATGATTTTTAATGTATCTTGAAATCTGATTGCTCTGCTTACCTGTTACTCAAGGGCAGGCTCTCTTGGCTGTTTTGGACTCTGGCTCTGGTGTAACAAAACACTCAAGTGTGTGCTTGAATGGGACTCAAATGTGTGCTCGAATGCTTTGCTGAATTGAGGCTTCCAATATGCAGGTACAAGTATGAAGGACGAATACCTTTTCATACAAGGAACAAAAATGATTAATGAACAGGGAAAGATAAGGGTAGAAGAGCAGAGGAGCTATCAATGATCAGTTATCACCAATATACAATAACATTGCTTTAATACATTACACTGCAAGAGATTTTCCTTTCAGCATGTAGCAAACAGTTAGAATATATAAGAGCATAAGAACAGCCGTACTGAGTTAAACCAAAGGTCTTTCTAGCCCAGTATCCTGTCTACCGACAGTGGCCAATGCCAGGTGCCCCAGAGGGATTGAACCTAACAAGCAATGATCAAGTGATCTCTCTCCTGTTTCTAGTAAGTTTTTCACAGAACACACGAAAGCAAGATCTCAGTTACAAACCCCTCTTCCCCCCCAAGGAATTTGAACAAAATCTCCTTTGAGTTCATCAGCATTCCAAGAATAGAAAAGTTCTTGGAGATGCAGTTTGCCAAGCTATTTCATTACTTGCAGAGCAATCCAACCCACTTCCTTATTTATCTGGATTGAAAGAAGCTGACAAATTCCAAGCAATGGGAGAACACAACAATACTCCAATTAGCCTCCGCAGCCTTAATAACAATGATTCGCCACTTGCATCTGCTAAATGTTTCCACATCTCAGTTAAAACTAATTGAAATTAATCCGAAGCATAACGTTGAGTACAAAGACAGAGGAATATTTAAAAAGTATAATGGATTCATGTAGCTTTGGATTTCACCTACAGTAAAAAGAAATGCAGGTCTAAAAATACATAGAGGCACATGAGGCAATTAAAAGCCAAGAAGAAACTTTTCTGGATAGAAGCACAGAGATGACCTGCGAGAAGAAGTGGGTCAATTTATACCCTGGATTTCTACAATGTAATATCCCCAAGGTACAGACTTTAATATCCATCCATCCACTGGTATACAAAGATAAATATCAGGGAATCCATAAGCATTTATCTGTGTTGTCATTCAATTAATGTTAGCTGTGGATAGCCAAATAGTTTGCCTTGTTTTCCAAACTTTTAACAGGCTATTCATTATGCCCCGTGAATTTGCTTTTCTAGCATCCTACTCATCTGTAACCAACAAATTTTCACACAGCTGCTCTTCAGTTTGTTCCTATAGAAATCCCATTTGTATGTGACAACGTTTGTGGGAGCAAGGAGGCTCACTGGTAGTCTGTGCTGGACAGGGGTGAAGGTAATAATAAATTCTTAGCGGTATGGGTCCCATGCCTCAGGTGGAAGGAGTGGGGCCTCAGGTGGAAGGGGCAGGGCTGGGGGTTAGCCTCCCCCAGCCAGCCCATCAAGTTGTCTGGCTCCTGCTCCCCAGGGCTCTGGTGATGATTTAAAAGGGCCTGGGGCTCCGGCCTCTGCTGTGGTAGTGGCGGCGGCAGCCAGAAGCCCTAGGCCTTTTTAAAATTGCCGGCCCCGGGGCAGCTGCTCCTTTTACCCTCTGTTAAAGCACTGCCCCTTTTGCCTCCCCCATCGGCGGCCCTGCAAGTATGGACCCTACAAGGAAGGGGCAGCGTACGGGCTGCGTACGGGCCGGTACTGGCTTCTTACCAGTATGTCATACTGGCCCATACCGGCTCACTTTCACTCCTGGTGCTGGGACCCAGAAAGTCCAGCAGCTCTATAGGTAATTCCCAACATGCAGGAAGATGGACACTTGAGTGGATTCCACACATTTCAACCAACTCAAGTTCTTTAGGCCTGAATCGCAAGTGGGAATTTTGCTGCAGTATTTGTACCCAACACACTTTTCTAAGCCCCCCCTAGAGGCAGACGGAGTAGGATTCCTCACATCACAAATCTTCCATATAACAGAGCCAACTCCATTCTCATTGGCCAAACACCCATTGTCTTCAGCAGGAGAAAGGCAGAGACCCCAGCTAGTGTAGTGCCATTTAATCTAGGGAAGAATGACTTCTAAACTCATCTGCCTCTCTGGCTACTCAGGCCATGTCTCTCCCCTCTTCAAACACCTTCCCTGGTTTCCTCTTTCCCCATCAAATTCAAGCTGCCCTTCCAGAGGTAAATACTCCCACCAAGAGTCATTGGGAACCCTGGAGCTTCAGAACTGGGCTGCAGATCTCTGCTACAGCAGCTGAAGGAGTAACTCCACTAGATGTTACCCTGTAGAGGAGACATTCACCAGGGGAGGGCCCTTTACAATCCTATTATGTTTACATTCAAGGCACTGCATGACTCCCTACCAGCCTAATTCTCTGCTCCCATTCCTACATATTCCCCTCTTGCCTGAATGCCCTTTCTGTATCCTCCTCTCACTCTCATCCTTGCCCCTGTCTCTTGGAAGTTCCATCCTCTCCTTTGGAATCAGATCGCCTCTCCCTGCCTGCAGTCAAACCCCTCCTTCCATGTGAATCCTTTCCATTAGAATCAACCAAGCAGTGACTATACAGGGTATCAAAGAGAAAGCAAATACACATTGGGATGATATCTATGCACCACTGAAATGTGGAGCATTGAACATATGGTCCTGAGCATCACAACTCCCATTGACTTCAGTGGACCCTCAGCACCTGTCAGGGTGAGGCTCTGTGTATCATTCATGTATGAACCTGTATACACTGTGCCTCCATAAGGCTGCAGTTTGGCAAAGGGATGCACCCACCTGCTCTCATATGACCGTGCAGAGTCCTGTGGGATTCTGAGATCTTTGTGGCAGGGACCACAGTTTTTTCTGTTAGGAAAACACTTGTGCATCATCGCTGCTCAATAAGTAACAAGCAGGGAGTGGCAGTGAGTTGATAAAAGGGAGCAAAAATAGGCAGGCAGGAAGTTTAAACCTTCCGCCTTGAGATTTATGAATGTTGAGGTGCACTTTAAGTGGGTCCATTTTGGCTAATTTTGCAGTTATTGCTTATTTATGATTCAAGCCTGCTGATTAAGAGGCATTATTTATTTCATCTACCTTCGTAAACAATCTCTGTTCCCACAGTCCTCAGCTGAGAGCAATCAGTTTAAAGACGTATAATGTAGGCTATATCCTCATATGGTCTAAATCAGTGGTTCTCAACCAGGGGTACCTTTTCTCTAAGTTAGTTTAGTGCTGGCAAATAATTGGGAGCCATGAAAAATTAATTCAACAAACCAGGTGCAGCATAGGGAGGATAGGCTAGAAGCCCAGGACTTGAGAGGCCCAAGTTAAATTCTCTGCTCTGGTGCAAACTTCTTGTATGACCCAGGGCAAGTCACTTGACCCAGTGCCTCAGTTTTCTATCTGCAAAATGGGGATGGTACTTAGGTGCTATGAGGATAAAGTGCTCCAATATAATGCCTAGGAGGGCAGGATATGTAAACAGATGGGCAGTAACACTACATGCTTCCACAACACTGCTCTCTTCCTATGTGCCTCAATCTTGACCCATAGGAACCAACTAGATACCCTATATCTACTCAGGCCTCCCTGCTGATATTCCCAGTTGTAATGGTGGTTTCCCTTCCACCACCTCTATACATGGGTCAGCAGACAGGCATTAGATGGTATTAACTTCCAGCTACGAGCTGGAGTTAACCCAATGATGTAGCGGTGAAAGGTTGTATATTCTTGGGGAGAAGAGACTATATTAACTTGAAATGATATGACATGAGATGTTACAGAATTACCGTCCAGTAATATTGTATGATGGGATACGCTGTGGGGTGAAGAACAAAGAAGAGTACACGCCATTGGGTGCAGGGAGACCATGAGACTTGGACTCTGGGATGGAAGCTTCACCTAGACTGCTCGTTTAGAACTGCTGGAGGGTTGAATTTTAAGGCTCCTGGGGAGAAGAGGACAGGGCCGCCCGGGGGGGGGGCAAGAGGGGCAATTTGCCCCAGGCTCCGGGCTCCGCAGGGGCCCCCATGAGTTTTTCGAGGCCCCTGGAGCAGGGTCCTTCACTCGCTCCAGGGGTCCCGGAAAACTCTTGCGGGGCCGGGCCCTGGAGCTTCTTCCGCTCCCGCTCTTTGCCGGCGGGGGGATCCTTCTGCTCCAGGGCGGAAGGACCCCCCACCAGTGAATTACCGCTGAAGCGGGACCTGCCGCTGAAGTGCAACCCGGTCTTCGGTGGTAATTCGGTGGCGGGGGGCCCTTCCTTTCCTGGACCCACTGTCGAAGTGCCCCAAAGACCCGCGGTGGGGGCCCCCCGCCGCCAAACAGGGCCAGCTCTAAACATTTCGCCCACCGGAGCCGAGGGACCAGCGGACCCTCCGTAGGCACGCCTGCGGGAGGTCCACCGGAGCCGCCGATGGCCTCAGGCCCCCGGAATCCTCTGGGTGGCCCTGGAAGAGGAAGCAAGATCACAGAGGCATCAGGAAGCTAGATGGTATAAGGAAGTGTGCTGGATGGTGTTGGTGGCCTGTGATATACAGGGGGTCAGACTGGATCATCTGGAGGTCCCTTCAAGTCTTAAATTCTGCGTCCCTGTGACTGTCCCACTCCTGGCTCTAAGATCAAACTCTCCCTAGTGGAGTAAGAAGTAGAAAGATTGCTCTACACTGCTCTGTTTAATCAAGTTCAATGAAAACTTTGAGGCATAGTCACCTAGAGGGTTTTCAGAGGTCTGCAGAGCCCTCAAAATAGAATTAAGAAAAGCAGCCTGGATTGTCTAATATTTATACACAAGTGTCATGACAAGAGGGGCAAAAGGGCTGTATCAAAGATCCAGAGACCCCAGTGTTGAACCAGGTATGGGCACAGCAAAGGGCAGGTCATGACAATTCTGTTATCCATTGTGACAGACCCTGGTCAGTGGGGTACAGGAGTCTGGTAGAAGGCAAATATACTGGTCACTGGGTGAGTAGTTTTCTGTTCTGTGACCAGGGCAGGGGCTGCACTAGAGTAATCAGGAACCTGCTAGAACCAATTAAGGCAGACAGGCTGATTAGAACACCTGCAGACAATCTAGGCAGGCTAATCAGGGCACCTGGATTTAAAAAGGAGCTCACTCCAGTCAGGGAGGGAGAAGCCAGAGGAGAGGAAGTGTGTGTGAGGAGCTGGGAGCAAGAGGCACAAAAGGCTGAGACTGAGAGGCTGTGCTGCTGGAGGACCACGGAGTACAAGCGTTATCAGACACTAGGAGGAAGGTCCTGTAGTGAGGATAAAGAAGGTGTTTGGAGGAGGCCATGGGGAAGTAGCCCAGGGAGTTGTAGCTGTCATGCAGCTGTTACAAGAGGCACTATAGACAGCTGCAATCCACAGGGCCCTGGACTGGAACCCAGAGTAGAGGGCAGGCCCGGGTTCCCCCCAAACCTCCCAACTCCTGTTCAGACACAGGAGGAGTTGATCCAGACTGCGGGGAAGATCACTGAGGTGAGCAAATCTGCCAATAAGCGCAGGACCCACCAAGGCAGAGGAGGAACTTTGTCACACCATCCTTTGAACCTCCCAGGTACCTGTGGCTACCATAAACCCTAGTAGGAGAGAACCTCTCAAACATTAATTAATTTACGCTTTCATCACCACTAAGAGGTAGGGAAGTATGATGCCTATTTTTGAAGTGGGGATCTGCGGGACAGAGATTCAATGACTTGCCCAGCTCACACAGGAAGTCTGTGGCATAGAAGGGAATTGAATCCAGGTCTCCAAAGTCCCAGATTAGGTCTTTAATTTAAGGGTCGAAAGCAATGGTGTGAGATCCTGCTGTAGAGGAACTGGGACTGTGATAAAAACCAGCCCCAGCTTTGTCCTAGATGCGTCTTTTCCCATTGTGCTTCTCACCTCCTTTCCAAATAAAAATGTACATGACGTGCTCTTTGGTGCATTTTAAGCAGCGCTACACGTTTCAGCGGCTTGGGCATTGAGTATTGCTGAGAAATCTTTCAAAGCCACCACAGTGACCATAATAAAACTGTCAGAGGCAGCCTCATTCTCTCCTGAGTGTACACAGCTTGCTTAGTGGGGCCTGCCATGCATCACCGGGCCGTAATTCACTTAGGTGCCGGTGAGAGGATAATTTCTCAGATTTACAGCAATTAATCTTCAGCCGGCTGACACGGACAAAATGAAAACAGCTTAGGGGCGTATTGGTGGCTGGGGGTTATTCTTTCATCAGTGTGCAAGTGGAGAAGTGTATCAAGACCCCCACCGGCCTGTGACAAGAAACCTGCCTCGGCTTCTAAGTGGAAGTGATTAAATGCGGCGTGAGGAAGAGGAGGAATTTGTAACTCACAGTGTAAATGCTGCTCAGGAGATCCTTGGAATCTCTCCCATCGGCACACTCTGCTGCAAACAGATTCCAACATTAACGGTGTTACCTGAAGGTCTGTTGTTCTGAGGAACATTGTGTTCCTGAGCTAAAAATGAAGCAGGAGCAGATGCTGGCTGTAAGCAGCACAGCTCCTGAAAGCGAGTGTGTTACGACTGCCGTCTGGATTGTTTAATGTTGTCAACAACCAATAAACACATTTAAACAAGTGTGAAGTCTTGTTTTTGCCTCTGTTCTCTGTAGCACCAGCTTTTGACAGAGGATCTCAAAGCATCCCACCACTATTACTTAACTGAGCACTACAGTTGCCTCCCTGGTTCTTATCCCTACTTTACACATGAGGAAACTGAGGCACAGAATTCAAAGTCTCCTAGCTTCAGCTAGCTTTTGAAGGTTCCTCATCATTCTAGATGGCAACTCATTCTCCATTGCTTCAGCTGTTCCCTTCAGATCCACTCTAGAGCTATGGATTTTTTCCCCATTGACATCTATGGTCTTTCTGCCAGAGGGCTGTGCTGATCTGCAGTGCCCATGTAGCTGCTGGACTGAAGGCCCATGACAGGTGCATGTAGGGCAGAGAGTGATTAATACATTCTAAGGCCAGAAGGTGCCATCGTGATCATCTGATCTGACCTCTTGTATCATGGAACTTCCCCTAACGAGAATGAGAGCAGCTCCTCTGACATCTGTTGCAATGCTGGGGACAAGCCACCCCCATGCACACGGCGATGAGAGAGTGGATAGAGTCTGGGAGAACGAGAACGGGGATTATCTTGTGTTTTCATGGAAACAAAATGGCCATCCAGAGTCCTCTCTTTGCCTCCCTCTCTCCATCCTCAAGTAGCCTGATGGGCTTCCTTCTCAGTTCTGGCGGGATGGCTCCCCCTAGGAGGCAAGGCCCACCTCATCCTCCTCCCTGCTGAACAGCAGCAAACTCAGCCAGAGACTACTCTTCTTTCACAACCACAGGGCACCAGCTTCTAGCCCACACGGGACCAGCAAGTTGAATGCGTGGGTGGATGGAAACCTGGCCATTCCAGTGTGAATGAATCAGCATCTTGGGGCAAACAGCTGGTGTGGGCCCTGTGGGAAAACTGCTTTGTCATAGCAGTTTGCTTTTTGATGAGAGTTCCCATCCTAGACATTTACCAAGTCTATTGGAATGCTCCTCAGAGCATCATCCACCATGTTACCCCTTTTGACCCAAGCAGTTATCCAGATTCAGAGTGTGGCGAGTTGTACCACTTGGGAAGAGAAATTGATGGTAGAGTCAGGAATTTTCTTGGATGCAATCTTGTTTTGGTACAAAGAATTGACATGGCCATGTTTCCTCACATGCAGGAGGAACCAAACAATAGGAGATTGGTTCTTGGATGACAGCCCCAACCCTCTTTAGCCAGCTTGTCCAGACCCAGAAGCCCCCTCTCTTGGCTTCCACAAGGGTCAGGGTCCCATACCATGCCTCTCCAAGATGTCTATCTGTCTTTTTCCTGCTTGTTACTCTATGCCCTGCCAAAACCCCTCTGGCCCAGTCATTAGAATTTCAAAGTGAATTGGGGACCACTGTTGTTTCTTATATTTAACCCAGGTGAAGGGTGGCTGTTACTCAACAGTTTGACAGGTTTGAACCCAATGTAGTATCCCATTTTCTCTTCATGCCGTTGCTCAAATTCTAGGCTAGCCCTGCTTTACCTGTGGGAAGCTTTCCTTGTGTATCACTTGCAGAATATCATCACCTTAGGAAGATTCCTTTCAGAGAGATCCCTTGTTCATCTGTGAGGCACATGTTTTGGGCAACTGCATCTATTTTGGATGTTTCTGTATTTCCTTTTGTGCACCATATAATTTTTGACAGGATGTCTTCAGGGGCTTACCCATTTCTGTAGTACTAGTGTTTATCTTTTAGAGCCTGTCTTCACTGCAGATTCTTAAGTTCTCCCATTAAGTTTTATCAGGCCTGGCAAAAGAAGGGCCCTGATTTTATTTGAATTTTCAACTATTGTTTTTATTTTATCACATCATAATTCAATCTCATTTTCTTCCTTTTTTCCCCCTTGGTTGAGATGCTCTCTGATTTACATTCTGCAAGTTATTATGGATTCGTTCAAGGAGTTTTTCCTTTATTCATCTAATTTAATTCATCTAATATCAGACACAATTATTCCTCTGAATTTTCATGGATTCCCATAGCACCGCTGGTGAGTATCCCCTATGTTGTTCTTTGTAAAGAGGGTGTCCACTTGTATTTCAAACAGTGCCCATCTTTAACAGGAGCAAAGGCCTGATGGTTCTTGAGTGACCCTGTGTCTAGTTCCTTAATCTAGCAATAGAAGATGCTCCATAAATAAGTTGTAGATAAATTTCCATTATCATGCTGATTTGGGGGACCTACCTTTTTAAAGCTCACCAAAAAATCAGATCAGCCTCAAAATTGGAGGTTAGATCTGGGGCTAAGGAAGAGTTTTTTTCTATAACATTTTAAATTAACTGGATAATGAGTTCCTGAACTGTGACTCCATGAGAGTTTAAAGTTCAAAAGATCTCACTGTTTTTTGCCACTTTGCCACAAAATACCCCTTAAAGACAGAAGGCAGGAGACAAATGAAATGTAAGGCGAGGTCTTAAAAAAATCTCAGACCCTTCTACCTGATCCATCCATAACAAAGAGCTTCACTGTTTCAGTGCTTGCACAAACCACAATGCCCTAATCATAGACTGGTTGGACAGCTTTACAGCTTTCCTTACAATCACACACAACTAGCACTCAAGATCTATGCAAATATCTGGTGAGGCAAATACAATCAATCATTCTCCACTCTTAATTCAGTAAGGGCCTGATCCTGCCAAGCGCTCAGACTCTATGATTAAACATGACAAGCAATTATCAGAGTGGTATTATGCACAGAGATAACACTCCCCCCCGATGTATAAATCTCTTGCATCCATATTGCTGCAATTAACATGGAAATACTCAGCGTTAGCATGGTGACAGATCATCGCATTATGCAACAGATATGCATCTATGTAGCAAGCATAAAACCCATGTTTTGTGGTGCACATTCTGCATGCAAAAAAGGAAGATGTCGTTTCTCTTGTCGTTATTATTGTTAGTATTTGAATAGAGCTGATTGAAAAACTGAACTTCCATCCTGTGGGAATTCCAATATTTGCTTTTATCCCAAGTTGGGATAAAAAGTCAAAATATTGGAATTTCTTGTGTAAGAAAAATTGTTTTGAAACCATGGAAACAAAACTTTGCAAATCATTGTTTCAGTTAGTTTCAACATAATTTTTTTTCCACCTGAACCACTATGGTGTCTCATGGGAGTTGTGCTTCTGGATTGCACATGCCCCACCACGCTATCCCACCAAGACTACATGTCCCAGGATACTTTGTGGTCTCCCTCAGAGGTTGAGCTGTAGTGGTGCATCATGGGATTTATTTTGACTTTCCTGAAAGATAATTCTATCCAACTCAATCTTTTCCTACAGAAAATGTCTTTCAACTAAACCACATTTTTTACTAGAAAATGTTTCCTTTGAAAATTTTGGACAATCCCTGTAATACTGAGGGGGCCCAATCAGGATCCGGGGACTGTTGTGCTAGATGTAGCACAACCACAGTAGAAATAATCTCTGCCCCACAGAGATTAGAGTCTAAAGGCTAAATTGGTGATCTAGACTGTCAATGGAAATATGCCATATTGCACCAGCTCAGGATCTGTCTCACTAAATTAACAGCATGCAGGAAAAGGGATAGACAAAGGTAGCATGGGTGGTACCATAAGTGGGTGCTTAAATCTACTATGTGAGCATCTTGCTGACTCCCCCCGCATTATTGACCTTCTTCACAGTCTATAATTATGATTGTAATTCTCTTCCTTTTATGTTTCTCTTTGTCTCTCATGTTGTGTGCAGACCTGAAGTGATGTGGGCAAGGAGCGGGGAAAGTATGAGAGCACAAGAGCCATAATAACAGGGTTGGGGATAGGTAAGGGGAAGTAAAGGGAGATGGGAGGAGGTGGAGGCAAGAAACATGAGGAGTGTGGAGAAGGCAGGTTAAACTGGCAGCAGGGAGTTAGTGAATCGAATGAAATAGCAGTAAGGACAGATCAATTAATGGCAATGGTGACAGAGACAAACAGCTTATGGGCTATATCCTCTCCCCTGTGCATTTGATTCTTCCTCTCTTGCATGATATGGATCTGGAGCTGCTCCATATGCCTGGTGAACTTGTTTGTTTATCAGTCTGTTTGGGGCTCTGAACCAAGTGGGCTGAGGTGATGTGGTTGCCCTCACCCTTGAATGGCTTCAGGCTGGAAACAGGTGGCTCCCTGGGTCCCATTTCAATGGTGGTGTAAACTGGTGGGCAAAATCTTAGCTTGCGAAGAATAAAGCTCCCAGAACCCTCTAGTCCAAGATCCTTTCCACTGGGCTGGTTTATTTACGTGATCTATAAACAAAAGACTCCAAATGAAAACCAGCCACTCAGAACAATGGGTCCATATTGCTAGAGACCTTTCCAGCTTCTTAGCCAGCTGGGAGGGGAAAGGACTCATCCCTTTCCCTCTGGCAGCCCTTTCTTGGTGCTATGGGGAGCACCTCTCAAGGTTTCCCCTGTCCCCAGCTCTTCTACCTTTTATTTATAGCAGCTGCCCCTTGCAACCTACAGTAACATGACACCTCTATCCTGTGCTCTCTGAACTCAGCCTCCTGAGCCTTGAAGGAGCAGGGCACTGGGACATTTTGTGTACACACCCAAGGACCAGTATACTAGTCCAGACTGGAAATAAAAGTGGCAAATGCCTCCTGTTGAAAACAAAATGCTGTTAGTTACCATGCATATTCAAAGCAATTTACAGTACAAAACAAGCTAGCTGTATGCCATGGCAGCAGAACATCTACATCTCACAAAAAAATCCACCAACCTTCTGGTCCCACTGTTGTTAATCTTAATGGAGAGCCCAGAGACTGAACAGCAATGGAGATTGGATTCCCCTTTCACCCCCATTAAAGATGGTCCTACTAGTGGAGTGCTCTGCTGAGATGCACTTGCAAATGGAAGCAACTTGCACTAACTCTGCCTACTCTTTGGCTGGATAATTTTGCATCACGAAAGTCACAATCCAGCAAGCACTCAAACCCTGGTTGAACTGTAAGCATCTATTTAAATGCCATTGACTTTAATGGAACTTAAGCACAGGTTGGGACTTAATGGGATTTAAGCACAGAATGATGATAACTTTCAGAGAAGAGCCACAAAAATGATCACAGTGATTAACAGGCTGAGCTCCTGGAGTCTATCTCAAGAACAAGAAGTTTAAGGGATGACTTGATTACAAACTAAGGGCTTGTCTACACTACTGAACTACATCAGCACAGCTACACCGCTGTAACGGGTCTGGTGACAGTACGCTATGTGGACAGGAGAGCGCTCTGCCATCGGCATAATTACTCCACTTGAATGATAGGCGGAAGTTATGTCAGCTGAAGAGCATCTCCCATTGACATAGTGTGGTGTAGACACTGCTTTAAGTCTATGTAATTTACGTTGCTTGGGGGAGGGGGCTTTTTTCACTCCCTTGAGCAATATAACTTACATTGATGTAAGCAGTATTGTAGACAAGTACCTATATGGGAAACAAATATTTAATAATGGGCTCTTCAGTCTAGCTGAGAAGCATGGTTGGAGAACACATAAAACACGGTTGGAAGTTGAAACTAGATAGATTGAGAGAGAAAATAAGGCATACATTTTTAAGTGAGAGTAGTTAGCTACTGGAACAATTTACGAAGGGTTGTGGTGAATTCTCTACAACTGACCATTTTAAAACCAAGATGAGATGTGTTTCTAAAAGATCTGCTCTATTATTATGGGACAGTTCTATGACCTGTGCTATACAGGAGGTCACACTAGGTGATCACAACGATTCCGTCTGGCCTTCCAATCTGTGATTTAAATGCTTTCCTGAATCGTGAAGCTGTTTTAAACGAGGGCCTGATTCTGGCAATGCAAGACCTTTCACTTTCACGCTTCCAAGGTTTATGAAGAAAAGCAAGAGGAATTTGTAAATATGTTTTTTCTTTAAATCTTGAGAAATAACAAGCTTCAAAAAAAGCCAAAGATGCATCTAACCTTATCGCCTCAGGAAATGGCTGTAAGTTGAGGAGCACCTTTGCAGAACAGAGCATATTTACATTCCAAATATTTTAAATATCTATAAATATTCATTACAAATCCATTCCCCCATACATATTTAAAAACCAAAGCCTCTGCTTGCATTATATGGAGTTACTGTAGATAAAAGTATGCTTTAAAAAGAATAGAATAATTATTGTTTGGCCAGCTGGAGTGATAAATCACAGCCAGACAACAAGATTAGGGGACCAAAATGGAAATAAATATGCATTCACACTAGAGCACTAGCAGAGAAGAAAAGTAAGAGAAGGTGAGAAGAGGATTTGAAAGCTGCTCTTCTGCAGATACAGAATGTTGCAAACCATTCATAGGCCTGGACTACACTGGGGGGGGGGGAATCGACCTAAGATGCGCAACTTCAGCTACGAGAATAGCGTAGCTGAAGTCAGTGTATCTTAGATCAACTTAGATTGACTTACTTCACGTCCTCGCAGTGTGAGATCAACGGCCGTGGCTCTCCCGTCGACTCCGCTTCCGCCTCTCATCCTGGTGGAGTTCCAGAGTCAACAGGGAGCGTGTTCGGGGATCAATGTATTGTTTCTAGATGAAACATGATACATCGATCCCCAATAGATTGATCACTACCTGCCGATCTGGAGGGTAGTGTAGACATACCCATAGATTCTCCTCCAGGGAGCTCAGATCTTTTGCAAAGCCAAACCAGGGACACTTTTATTCATTAAGTATCATTTGAATTACAGTAGCACCTAGACACTGCAACACTGATCAGGACCCTTTTGTGCTAGAGGTTGTACAAACAGATTCTTTGTGCCATCGTTTCCCTGTATTCCCCTGTCTCTGTCTGTCGGTCTTCACCTGTTTTTAACACAGATCTCCTGAATCACAGCCACGTGTCTTAGCCATAAGGACAAGCTATACTCATAAAGAAAAAAGATACACTGTCATAACTTTAGTCCCAGATTTGGACCTTAGCATCCAAAATATGGGGGTTAGCATGAAAACCTCCAAGCTTAGTTACCAGCTTGGAGTTTTCATGCTAACCCCCATATTTTGGACGCTAAGGTCCAAATCTGGGACTAAAGTTATGACATGGTGTGCAGTGGTGAGATAGAATCCAGAACCCAGTAGGAATATTATATTTTTCTTTTCTCTGCTAGGGACTTTTTAGCAGAGAGGGTTTGGTTTTCAAAGAAACCAGAGAGAATTTTTTTTTCTGCTCTCTCTGGCAGTTTGTGGCTTGCATATTAAGCAAGAAGCCATTAAGGAGCTGTTACAGGTCTTTTGTCATGCAATAGCACTCCCATTAGGAGTCAAATACCAGCACTATATACATGCAAATAAAGTGGTTTTTCTAGTTTACGTTAGAGGAAGAAAAGGAAATAAGCACTGTTGCTAGGCAGACTTCAGGAGGCAACAGAGAACCTGCAGTTCTGAAGATAAACACCGGAGGGCACCCCAACACAAGAAAACAGAAACCATGTCTACCAAGACAAAAATGGAGGCCGAAGAACAAATCAAAGAAGCTGAACACAGGCGACAACTGGAAAAAAGACAAAAAGAGGTGGAGCTGAAAGAAAAGGAAGAAAGCATCAAACTGGCAGCCTACCAAAGAGAACAGGCAGCCAAAGAGGCAGACAGAAAACAAAGACCTCAGACACAAAATTCCCTCCACCCAAAGTTGAAAAAATCCGGTTTCCTGATTGGTCCTCTGGTCAGGTGCTTCAGGTGAAAGAGACATTAACCCTTAGCTATCTGTTTATGATATACACTTAAAAAACAGTAGGCTGGTGCCAGATTCTGACTCCACAGCAATGTATGAATATTTCTCAAGGGGGAGGATATTTCCGGTAACTTAGACTCTAACTTTGCGGTGAGTTTCATGTGGAAAAATCTCTGTGGTTACGTGATTCCCATATCAGGATCAGGGCCTATGTGTGCTTAATAAATTTATCATGGAACACAGAAAGAGTGTTGTTAACCATTCCCTTTGAGCAAAAGACCAGTTTTGAAATATCCACACTCATTCAACTATTCTTGCCGTTCCAAACACTTCATCACACTAAGCAATCATTCACATGGACTCTTTGTCCCCGAGACCAAAGAACAAATTTCAATCAGTACAGGAATATGTCTTGAAAAAAAAATTTTAGATGTCCCAGAAATTCCGTGTGATTCTAAGACTTCGTTTGGAAAACCTATCCTGTCCCAGAAACTTAAATGATATGGTCCATGTATCTGGGATGTTTTCAATTTCTGGAAGCAGGCAACCCTTTTTTCATTGATTGATGGATTACAATTTTATGTATATGTTTGGGAGGTGGACAGTTGCCAAAAGAAGGTTGATGGAAAGCAATATTGTCACAAATAGTTGTGTTCATGCAAAGGTGCAAGAGACTCCCCATATAGGATCTGTGTGAAAGTTCTAGTATTGATCTACAGGGCTAGTAAGGAGGGAACCCTGAGGAATGCATCATCTCCTGCCATTATAGATATGATTGGGTTGCACCCAACAGTAAACAGAGTCCAGTTACAGAGAGAACCGGGGAGAAATCTTTTCAACTTCAGATTGAAGGCTATGGAACACACTCCCAAAGGAGATCAGGAATGGTCCAAACTGTTACTTTAAGTTCCACTTCAAACCTCTTTCCACCAAAGCATTCCCTAGCTAACCAGGCAGAAGGGAAACCCAGCAGCATGCTCACAAGCAGCAAAGAATGGCTAAACTGAAGGGTAGGGCAGAAAATTGCCATGACAGGCACTTGTGGATCAGACAGTTCCAATGAAGTGGCTGAATCCTAAGAAGAAGAAATGGAAGAGCCTGTAGCAGCAAGCACTCACGTTACCCAGACTTCACTGCTCCTACAAAATACAGTACAGAGCAGTTACTAGGAGGCTGGGAAATATTAACATAAATTAAAAACAAGCCACATTGGGCATTGTGCGATTCAGCAGCTTTGATTGTTATAAATTGCTTGTTTGTTTGCTTCCTCACTAATTCTAGCGTTCAGCAACTCTATAAGGAGTTGGCTAGTCTTTAGGGCTAACGATCTTAATTGATTTATAATTTCATCATGCACATTTCCATGTATTTCTTTTGCCTGTGAAATGCTGCAGTGTATTGATTCTCTGACTTTAGGATCCAGCATGCCACGTCTAAAATTCAAAAGTATTTGGTGTATGATAATTGTCATTTTAACTGGTGTAGTTAGAATGGATTCTTGTTCCGGTAATGTATTTTAAACCAGCTTGTGCCACCAGGAGTATATGAACCACAATTGGAAAACTGCCATTGTAACATGGTCAGTCCTGACTGCTCTAGTAGGATGCATAAAAAATAGATGCATTTAATAAATTCCATCTACTCTAAGCCATAATGACACTCCCAATTCCCTACCAGAGAATGGTAAACAGGTCTGTTTCATTGCAGAAATTTCTTTATTTTTAAACTGAATTTTTGAACTGAAGACATTCCAAAGCCCCAAACCATCCCATTAAGTTCCATGGTTTTGCATCAGGAACAAATTTAGCTCCAGGGTTTTCTTGTACTGTTGGAACTAGATTTATAGTCTCTCGATACAATGAGAAAACATAATTGTGACAATTTGATATTTTATTGTGTGAAGATGTCAGTTTGTTCCTGACATGCCTTGAGCATTGTCTGTGTTAGAACATTATGGATTATTTTAATGAAAATATATTTAAAAGAGGGACAAAATCTCAGAAAATAGAGCCACAAATGAATTGATCCCAGAATACCTTAACAAGGATGTTGATTTGTTTCTCGGGTAAAGTTGGTGCTTGTGAAAGGTGCTGGAGAACAGGTAGTAGTAATGCAGTGTATGAGTTGCTAGACCACTAGTGGATAACAGCCTACTACTGATACCAGCTAATGGAGTTATTATTTCTGCTCAAGTGGTAGAGATCTGTGCAGCTGTACTAAGGGTCCCATGCTCAAACCCTGCTTCTCCAGATCACACAATCAATGTGCAACAGTCCTGATTTGGGAGACCCACCTCCGGGGCTGAGATGGGCATTCAGTCTCCATGCCTGTTCACTTCTGATCTCTGTGGAGGTCACTGAAAAGGCTCTCAATAGTGCTGCTAGTTTTTCTGATGTGGACATTTGCACCAAAGACCAACTCCTGTTATTCATACAGGCCGCTGAACAGCCATTAGAGACAGTAATAAGGACTTTCAGTCGCTGCCTTCCTGGACTGAATCTGATCAGGGGACTTAAATCTCTGAGCTCCTGTCTAGGGCCACTTTCAGCTACTGTTGCCCCTCTGCAGTTGAGAGGTTGTTATAGAGAGTCTTACTCAGTTTCCCTTTGATCGGCCAATCTCTGTTTAGCCCCGCCTGGTAGTTCCTCATGGTGACTCCAGGCCCTGAAGCCAGATAATTAAAAATCTCTCCCTCTTGGGATGAAAAGGAGTCTAGTGAGTCAGGAGGCCAGTAAACAATAGTGAGGGGTTGACAGTTTCCAGCCTTTTGGAGTTCAGACCCCTTCGCTCTGGAAGCTTTAATAACCCCTCTCCAGGGGCTAGTAGGGGAACCCAGGCCCACCCACTCCTCTGGGTTCCAGCCAGGAACCATCCATGAAGCAACTGGAACAGGCATCTCCCACTCCCTGGGCTTCTTCCCACCCACCTCTCCAATAGGCTGTTTCCCAGACTCATGCTCTGAGCTCCTCTTCTCCTGGAGGTTCAGCTACCTGGGTGGCTTCCCACCAGTCTAGTGCTGAAGGACTGTCCTCAGCAGTTCCGCAGGCTCTCCAGTTGCCATCCCTCCTTTCTGAGACACAGTTCCATCAATCATCATCTTGCAGGACTGGGCCAAGAAAGAGCTTGTGATCAAATACAAAGGGGAACAGCACAGTCCTCAGTGGGCATTGAACTGGGGACCTTTAGAGCCAAGAGGCATCGTCTTCTGAAATGCCATGACTTACCTCAGTTAAGCACCATATTGCCATCCCAGGAACCATAGAGAACGCTTCTAGCTGTGAAGAGACTCAGTCTCCATGGTCTGTTCAGCCCAGGGCCTTTCTGGAAATGCATATGGCTCAGGATATGAACTAATCACACCCTGTAGCCCCCATGCCTTTGGGTGTTCCCTGTGAGCGACTCACTAAGCTACTCACTAGCCTGATTCCCTTCTCCAACCTGGGGGACCTTTGTCGTCACCTACCCAGGCTGCAGCACTGGGGCCAAAATGTAGCAGGTCATGTGCTTTGTGGGGAGGGGCAGCGCAGTAGCTCAGATGCAAGGGATTCTGAGGCCAACCCTCACTGTTGATGTAGATTCTTGTGGGCAGTCAAGGAGAGGTGGCAGAGGGAGCAGCAAGGATGAACCTTCCAATACATATCAGTGCAGAGAGCCACTGGCTCTTGCTGCTTCTAGATTGCTAGCAGGGAGGGAGGGGTAGAATCTGCCATTCCTGTTGCTTTATTTCTCCGCTCCCTTGCTTTCACAGCACCCAGTATATTTCCACCCATTTATTTGGTATATCTTAATTTACAGGTCTGCACTCTCTGAGCCATACTTGTCCCGTACACGAAAGCAGGCTCCTTCTAATGATCTATCGCTGTGCCTAGTGGAAATATGTTTTAAATTTGGCTCCTGGAACATGGATCAAGCGATGCTGCCAGCACAAATATCCTTTGCTGTCAAATATTTCTCCCCTCTGGAGAGTGAAGCACCTGCACAGCAGCTTAAACAAAAGCCGGAGCTTTGTAGTGGTGTTTTCTTATGCAAGTGGAAAATTGGAAGCAATTTGTTTAACAATTAGTTGAGACATCCCCGAAATACATTAGACATCAACATCTCAGGCTTATGTTTGCAGGGCCAAATCCTCTGCTGGTGATTTACAGCTGCTGGGGATCCAGCCTGGAGCCTTATGTTGCAGAATAAACCTCCCCGTACCCACAACCACGTCTCAGCAGATCTCATGGGTTGGCCTGGAGTCTTCCAAGATGCAGCAGGAAGAGAGTCAAATAGGTAGTGCTCTTCTTCTCGAGCGTATGCTGTAGCAAAGCACCCCCATGGCACTAAGTAGTGGAGAGCAGCGCACAGCTGGGGACCTGGGCCAGATCTTCCTTAGGTGGAAATCAGTAAAGCACCACCGATGTCAATTGATTTGCACTACTTTGCCATCTGTGGGCATTAAAGGTCCCATGTTTTCAATGCAACATTAGAGGTGTTAACTTCAGTGCCCCGGATAGGTTCCAATTTGTTTAACTGCATTCTGCCTATCTGCCACATAGTCACAATTGAATACAACACTCTTTAGCTCCGGCCTTACCTGTTGCACGTTGTTGATATGTGCTGTTAAACAGCTGCCATGCTCCTCCCCAGATGTGACTGTATTTCAGTGGCGGAGGAAGGGATTCTTCTCTATAGTTTGTAAAGCCCTTTGGGATCCTTCATGATGGAAAACATTGAATTATATTTTAGTTGTTTCTGTTACACAAGCGTTTCAAAGAACTGATATTTTGGAAGCTTTCAGGTAATATAGTGTGATTGAGGCACAAGTTAAGATTTAAGTTTAGACACATTTAAAAGTTAGTCCCATCCACTCTGGTCAGCATGTGCTGGCTCAGCCATGTTACCTGAAATGTGTGTTAACCTCAGGCCTTGCAAATCATTTTAATAAACCTCCAATTCCTCTGCATAGACAAGGCTTATCTGGCACAAAAGTGTCATCCTGATGGCTGTGAAGTTGCCAAGCCAAGCCAGGGAGGGGGTGTTCACTGCCCTTCTCCAGAATAAGTGATTTTCAGGGTGAAGCGGTTAGCCTTGAGAAGGTTAGCAGTAAGATCTTAGAGTTCTGGGCCTGACCTGAAATCCCACTGAGACGCACCATAAACACAACACACCAGGGCCATTAACATCACTGCTTGCCTCTGTTACTTGATGCCTTTGAGCAAGGTCACAGAAGAAGCATGCTGAAAGCTCTGACATCTCTGTTCTAATAGTGCGTGTAGCCATGCAAAGCTGCACCCATCATACTCAACCCAGCAGTCTGGAGGTTCCCAGAGTGAGATGCATTTGTTGTCACCCTGAATAAATTGCAAGATGTATTTCTTTCTAAACAGCAAAGACAATCTTAAGCAGAATAGATCAAACCCGTCTTCTTCCTCTCACAACTGGATACAAAGAGATAAGCACATACAGCAAGGAGAAATATTTTAATTCCAATAGATATTTTTGCTTAGTAGCTCTGTGATGTATTTAAAAATGATAAGGTGTTTTTTTTTAATTGAAGTGCTTTGTGAGGTGAGTATTGGAGGCAGCCATTTTGCTGAAACATAATCTTGTTTGTGACAATGGGAGCTCAAGAGACCAGTGGAACAGATTGCAAACCAATTCCCACCCTGGTTTAGCACTTGGCTGCTGTAGTGAAACTAACAAATGTGAGTTGTTGCCTGATGTATGTGGCCAGCTTTGCCAAGGAGAGGCCAGTGATTGAAAGGAAAAGTTACTTCATTCTGCGCACATGCAGCACCGGTGGTAGGAGCTGCGGACAAGAAGGCTCGTGAACGGACAAAGGGCAGATCAGGAGAGAGGCCAGATAAGTCTAGGAGTCAAGTGGTGTGAAGAACTCTTGCTAATGGCTGTGGAAATTATGGCCTCCCAATGGGTTTGCCACCCTGTCTGTGTGAAGTGTGACACAGTGATTCTACTGCAGGTGATATAGCAAGAGATCTGCATGGTGGTTCAGTGTGTCTATTTCCACCTTAGACATATAGGAAGATGTTTCTCTCAGGCTCCAGGTGTCCTGACAAGGTATTACCACTGCAGCTCCTGACAATAGTGAAACAACATCATATGCCACCTGCAGAGAACATAAATATCATCATTTCTTGGTTCTCCAAACCTGCCCCTATCCCACACAAGCCCTCTCCAAATGTCCGGATGGTAAAAAGAGTCAGTGTAATGTGGTCTAAACGTCCTTGTAGTGGTTTGAGCATTGGTAGGTATAGGTGAGGAAGCTAGACAAAGGATGCAGCTTACGCTTCACAGGGAATTTCTGCTCCTTCTGCAAGTGGTGCTTAAACCATTGCAAGGTGATAAGGGTGACTAAGTGTTCAAATAAAAGCAGACCCCAGCCCAATCCAGTTTAACCATGGCCTCAACCGTATTCTGTGAATGCATCATCTTGGACAGAAGACTGCACTGGAATGCTGGTCTCTCATCAGCCATCACAGAAGCTGCTTATTGAAGAGAAGGCTGAGAAGAGATTTGATCACTACGCAGAGCTACTTATGTTTGGAAAGAGATCTGATAGCGAGGATGCCTTTCAGTCTTGCTTGTAAAGGCGTAACAAGATCCAACGGCAGGAGGCTGAAGTTTAGATAAATTCAACCTTAAAATAAGATGGAAAATTACATCTGTGAGGATAACTAGATGTTGGAACAGCTCACGGGTGTGGGGAGGGGCGACTCGCAAAATTAAGTGTCTTTTCAAAGTATATGCTTTAATGCAGCTTCTGAGAGAATTTCTACAGTCTGCGTATGCATGAGGATCAACCTTCTGGCCCTTGGAATCTGTGAATGGGGAGAACAGGACTGCCTGCATTACTCTCACCATACTCATAACGCTTGCAGCTCTGCATTAAGATCATCACTATCATCAAATCTTGTTCTTCAGCAAGCCGGCAGAGGGGTTGTTTTTCCTCAATGCACAAATGGCCAGATGTATTCTGTGGTTTTATTTTGCCTTTCATTAAACAGCAGAGATGGAGGTGGAACACCAAGTGGAGAGGACCAGTGCTCTGAGATTGAGATTGTGCAAAGAATCCACTTTCTAGATGCCTGGCTGGTGTGTCTTGCTCACATGTTCAGGGCCTAAATGATCACCAGATTTGTGGTTGGGAAGGAATTTCCCCCAGCTTAGATTGTCAAGGACCATAGGGGTTTTTTGCCTTCCTCAGCAGCATGGGGTGCAGGTTGCCTCCTGGGATCATTTGGACATATCACACAATCAATTTCCTGCATTGCAGGTGGCATTAGTGGTACTTTGGTCTCTCCTGTCCTCTGCCTGTGGCACAGTTTAGTCTCCTGAGGACTGAAATGCTTCTGTCTAACTAGCATCTTTGGGATGAGTATAGGGGTGTCCAGGTGAAATTTAATGGCCTATGATATGCAGGTCAGACTAGATATTCTAATGGTCTCTTCTGGCCTTATACTCAATGAAACTATTATGTAATGGCCTCCATGGTAGAGAAGAGACAGCATTTGGCTACCCTGAGTTTTTTCAGATGCATTACCAAGTCTCTGTTCTAGGAGTATTTGAAGGGAGTATATGCCTAAAAGGAAAAAGAACAGCTTAGAATGCCAAGTAATAGGAGTAACAGGATGAAAATGGACAAAGGAAAATGTGGGCTTCATAGCAAAGGTCTATTAGGTTGAAGAATGGTCTCAACCAAAAGGAAGTGTTGGGAAACCCTTTACTTGGATCATATAAAACTAGACTGGACAAAAATAAACTTGCAACTGCTCTAAACTAGCCAGGAGAAGAGGATCCAGTGGGTTTCTTCCATTTCTAACATCTCTGATATATCGCTGGAAGTTTGGTTTGAAGGACTTGGGTAGTTTGCATTCTAAAAGTCCCAGGCAGCTGCTCCCTCAACATCTTAGTTTTGAAGGATGCGAGAAATTATAAATGGAGATGACAAAACCTCTTCCTTGAAGGATTATGTGTTCCTCGTTAAACTGTAACTTCATTTAAAATCCGTCTTTGATCCTCTTAAAGTATTCGCTTCGTGAAAGGGGGATGGAAAGTGTGACAGAAGCTTTCCTCCTTGGGGAAGCTGCTGGACCAATTTACATATTTATTAAATATTTTATATTTCATTGTATTTTCATGTCACATCTTATTTTCAGTCTGAGTGTCAAGAAACAACAGCGGCCATTTCCAAGACCTGTACAAAAATTCTGCCTTTCCTTCAGATTTGGCTTCTTGAGAATTTTGTGCTGTGCTCTGCAGAAGTTCTTTTTGCATGATATGGAAAAGGAAGGGAGCGAAAGCATTCTAGGCTGCAGCGCTGGGAACACGAACTGTTGTGGGTGTGCAAAAGTGTCTTTGTTTTCCTAAGCCAACTGACATGAGAATTCAGCTCTCCAAACTTCCAGCAACACCAGGATCAAACTAAGGTAGCTGTTTAGAAGGCAGATTTGCCTTGAAGTAAAGAAAACATGAAGATGTTATAGGTCAAGGATATGTCTGGACATATATTCTACCCAACAGGCAAAGAGATCTGTCTTAAAAATTGCAGGATATTTGATGCACTATGACCATTGCTTTTTACATTGGTCATAACCATCTTACTGCTAACTAGTGTTTCCTCCATCTGTTGTGTTAACCTATTGTCTCCTACCAGAGAGTGATATTGTAAGCTTTTGAGGGCAGGGTCAGTTTTTTCATTATATTTTTACAGCACCTAAAACAATGGGGCCCTGATTCTTGATTGGGGCCTCTAGACACTACCACAGTCCAAATAATCTGAGGCAGTGTAGTCTAGTGAATAAAGAACTGGAATGGAACTCAAGAAATTTCAGTTCTGTTCCTGGCTTCCTGAATGACTAACCTCTCTGTGCCTCAATTTCCCCATCTATAAAATGGGGTTAATGATATACCCTTTGAGATGTACCATTGAAAAGCACTTCTATTTTAACCAGTTACTGATCCATGAGAAGACCTTCCCTCTTAGCCCATGACAGTTTACTTTGCTTAACAGCCTTTGGTGAGGGACCTTGTCAAAGGCTTTCTGAAAATCTAAGTACACTATATCCGCTGTATCCCCTTGTCCACCTGCTTGTTGACCCCCTCAAAGAATTCTAATAGATTAGTGAAGCATGATTTCCCTTTACAGAAACACATGTTGACTCTTCCCCAACAAATTATGTTCATCTATGTGTCTGACAATTCTGTTCTTTACTATAGTTTCAACCAGTCAGGCTTACTGGCCTGTTATTGCCAGGATCACCTCTGGAGCCCTTTTTAAAAATTTGCACCACATTATCTTCCTCCAGTCATTTGGTACAGACGCTGATTTAAATGATAGGTTGCAAACCACTGTTAGTAGTTCTGCAATTTCACATTTGAGTTCCTTTAGAACTCTTGGGTGAATACCATTTGGTCCTGGTGATTTATTATAGTATAATTTATCAGTTTGTTCCAAAACGTCCTCTAATGACACCTCATTCTGGGATAGTTCCTCAGATGTGTCATCCAGAAAGAATGGCTCAGGTTTGGGAATTTCCCTCACATCCTGAGCTATGAAGACTGATGCAAATAATTCATTTAGTTTCTCTGCAATGGCTTTATCGTCCTTGAGTGCTTCTTTAGCGTCCCCATTGTCCAATGGCCCCTCTGCTTATTTAGCAGGCTTCCGGCTTCTGATGTACTTAAAATATTTTTTACTGTTACTTTTTGGCTAGCTATTTTCAAATTCTTTTTTGGCCTTCCTAATTATATTTTTACACTTCACTTGCCAGAGATTATGCTTCTTTCTATTTTCTTCACTATAATTTAACTTCCATGTTTTAAAGGTTGCTTTTTTGCCTCCCACTGCTTCTTTTACTTTCTTGTTTAGCCATGGTGACACTTTTTTGGTTCTTTTACTATCTTTTTAATTTGGGGTATACATTTAAGTTGAGCCTCTATTATGCTATCTTTAAAAAGTTTCCATGCAGCTTGCAGGGATTTCACTTTTGGCGCTGTAACCTTTAATTTCTGTTTCACTAACCTCCTCATTTTTCTGTAGTTCCCCCCTTTTTGAAAATAAATGCTACTGTGGTGGGCTGCTGGGGTATTTTCCCCACCACAGGGATGTTAAATTGAATTATATTATGGTCACTATTACCAAGGGATCCTGCTATACTCTCCTCTTGAACCAGATCCTGTGCTCCACTTAAGGACTAAATCAAGAATTGTCTCTCCTCTTGTGGGTTCCAGGACTGGGTGCAAAGAAGCTTTATCTCTGTGTCCCATCTTGAGGTGACATGTACCCAGTCAATATGGGGATAGTTTAAATTCTCCATTTATATTGAGTTTTTTTTTTATTTTAATAGCCTCTCTAATCATTTCACAGCCACTATCACCATACTGGTCAGTAATCACAGAACATCAGGGTTGGAAGGGACCTCATGGATGTCATTCAGTCCAACCCCCTGCTCAAATCAAAGCAGGATCAATCCCCAGACAGTTTTTTACCCCAGTTCCCTAAATGACTCCCTCAAGGATTGAGCTTATAACCCTGGGTTTAGCAGGCCAGTGCTCAAACTACTGAGCTTTTCCTCCCCCACCTGTAATATAGCTCCTACCGCTATACTCTTATTATTAGAGCATGGAATTACTGTCCATAAAGATTCTATGGTACAGTTTGGTTCATTTAAGATTTTTACTTAATTTGATTCTACGCTTTCTTTCACAAATAATACCACTCCCCCAACAGCATGACTTGTTTTGTCCTCCTGATATATTTTGTACCCTGGTATTACTATGTCCCATTGATTATCCTCATTCCACCAAGTTTCTGTGATGCCTATTATATCAATATTCTGCTTTAATATGAGGCACTCTAGTTCATGCATCTTATTATTTAGACAACTTGCATTTGTATATAAGCACTTAAAAATAGTCACATTTTAGCTGTCTGCTATTACATGGTGCAATTGAATGGGAATTTTTCATTTGACTGTTTCTCATCAGATCCTATCTGTATTTTATCGTCTTCCATTTTCTCCTCTTTACTAAGACATAGAGAATCTCCATTAATAGATCCTCCTATAAGGGATGTCTCTGTCTGAACCACATGCTCCTCCGCACCTGTTGGCTTTCCCCCAGCCCTTAGTTTAAAACCTGTTCCACAACCTTTTTAATTTTAAGTGCCAGCCATCTGGTTCCACCTTGTTTTAGGTGGAGCCCATCCTTCCTGTATGGGCTCCTCTTTTCCCAAAAGTTTCTCCAGTTCCTAAGAAATCTAAACCCCTTCTCCCTACACACATCGTCTCAACCATGCGTTAAGACTCTGTACTTCTGCCTGTTTAATTGGACCTGCACGTGAAACTGGAAGCATTTCAGAGAATGCTACCATGAAGGTTCTGGACTTCAATCTCTTACCTAGCAGCCTAAATTTGGCCTCCAGGAGCTGTCTCCTATCCTCCCCTATGTCATTGGTACTATATGTACCACAATCATCAGCTCCTCCCCAGCACTACACATAAGTCTATCTAGATGTCTCGAGATGTCCTTAACCTTCGAACCAGACAGACAAGTCACCATGCAGTTATCCCAGTCATCGCTAACCCAGCTATCTATGTTTCTAGTGATCAAATCCCCCATAACTAATACCTGTCTCTTCCTAATAACTGGAGATCCCTCCCTCGGAGAGGTAGCCTCAGTGCAAGAGGAAACCACAATATCATCTGGAAGGAGGGTCCCAACTATGGGATAATTTCCCTCTGCTCCAGTTAGATTTTATCCTTCCCTGAGACTTTCAGTCTCCTCAACAGCGCAGGGGCTGTCAGACCCTTCTACTGGCCTCAGAAAGTCTCATCTATGTACCTCTCTGTCTCCCTTAGCTCCTCCAGCTCAGCCACGCTGGTCTCCAAAGATCCGTACAGATCCTTGGGAGAAGGGAGGGGGTTAATGCAGATTTCCTAATACCAGTTGTGCAAAAAGTCAGCCTTTCAAAGCTTCGGAGCTTCAAAGCTTCGGCCCCTGAGGAGGGGAGCATTATCAGTGATTCCCTATAATAGGAGGCCAGAGGTCAAAAGCCCAAATTGTATAGAGAAAAACATCTGGACTTTCCCCAGCTTTTTCTGAATCTCAATCTAAAATGTGACATGAACTTGTAACCAGGATTCCAAACCCTGTTGAGGGGTTTGAAAGACTGACACCAACCAGAGCCCTATGTTGGAGACAGAGTTAGAGTTGACCTCCCATAAGATTTTTAGCATATGTGTAGGATGGATCTCGTTATATATTTTCTCTGTGATGCTTTTGACCTAGAAATAAATGTACTTTGCTTTATAAAGGCTGATTGGTAACTGGTGTACGCTGTGATAGCCCCTGGGGAAAGTGTGACCCAGAAGTGCTGCACCCCAGTAAGACCTGCTGGGGAAATCCCTGTGAAGCGCAGAGGAACTGCAAACCTAAACCCAGACTGGAGGGAGAGTAATGCACATCTCTGCCTGAGAGAGGTGATGGATCAGAGCCTGGAACCTTAAGTGGATGCCTTCAAAGTAGACCAAGTCTGGGGGGCAAAGATGCAGCTAACTCTTCTGAAGCGGCCTTTGTAGAACACCTCCCATATCTATTGGGGACATCCACTCCTGGGGATCCTTGTAACAAGGGTGCAAAGGGAAGAGTACTTTGCGGTAAATGTTCAAGTGAGAAGCTTGGTGATGGCAGTCGATATCCTAACCCAGATTGCAGGAAACCCGGCATCGTGACAACCCCCAAGTCCTTTACAATCACTTCTTCCCAGGATAGGGTCCTCTACCCTAGAAGTAAGGCCTGCATTCTTTGTTCCTAGATATATGGTATTACATTGGGCTGCAATGAAACACATACTGTTTCCTTGATCAGGAACTTCCTTTATGAGAATTCTCCATTTACAGCTGCATTTTGAGACCTATCAGTTAGCTAGTGTTTAATCCATTTAATGTGTGATGTGTTGATTTTATATAATTCATGTTTCTCAGTTAAAATATTGTGTGGCACCAGGTCAGATGCCTTGCTCTAAACATACGACACCAACACTATTCCCTTCATCAACCAAACCTGTAATTTTATCAAAAAAGATATCAAGTTAGTTTGGCAGGATTTATTTTCCATAAACCCGTGCTGATTAGCATTAATTATATAACCTTCCTTTTTTTTATTAATCAAATCCCATATCAGCTGTTCCATTATTTTGCCAAGGATCAATGTCAGGCTGACAGGCATAAAATTACCTGGGTGGGGATTGCTGATGGATGGGGATTCACTCAGGTAACTTGCAACAATGCTAATTGGGTTGATTACTCTCTGATGGGAGCAGATGCCCCATTGCATGCTAGTTGGATGTGTCAGTACTAAGTGAAGGAAATGGATATCTGATATTTTCCCCTGTGCCCATAGTTTATTCAAACAGGCATGTGGCATGCTGCATTGGGTTCTGTTTAGGGCCTCTCTAAAGGTGTCAAAAGATATGTCAAAAACAGATCTCGACCGCCTTAGGGTAATTAAAAATCCTATTACACCCTTGCAAAAAGTAGCAATGCCAGTTTGCATATTTACATTCTGCCTCACTAAGTCCCATCTCCAGTTTCAACTGAATATGAGAATTGCCAGAGATCAGCACTTTTCTGCGTTAGCCCCATAGTCTGTCCTCAACTACTATATGGAGTCGCTGAGCATTATTTAAAGACTTCTGCATTCCAGTTTGGAGGACAGTGCATTTCAGGTAGAGGGTGAAATACTCCCTGTGCGTCAATGTATAGGGCAGCTCCAAAAGTGTCTTTTCATTGCCAGAGTCTGATTTTTGCTGACACTATGCTTAGAAATCCTCTTGTTTAGTATTCATATAGACTGGAGGTGCTGTTCCAGTGAGCCACCTAACAGCCAGCCTCAGTTTCCCCTCAGGTTCCCAGAAGTACTCCACTCACAGCAAGAAGCTTTAAAACAGTATCCCCCCGCTCTAGAGGTTTAATTCATTCAACACAACCCAGCTCCCAGAGTGAGTCCCCTCATAGGTTCAGGGTTTCACAGCCCTTCTCCTGGGATGGTATTGACTGATTCTTCCTGTCAACAGCTCTCCTCTTGACGGGACTTGGAGCTTTCTTTTTTGATTGACCCATACAGTCATCTGACCCCTTCCTTAATCCTTCCCAGGTTGCTCTAATAACCCCCCCCCCACCACCTGTCTGGGTTGGCTGAGAGAAAGAGGAGTTTTGCCTTTCTACCTCTTCAAGTCTCCTGGTCTCAGGCCCTTAAAGGAACCAAAGCCTGTTGGTTTTTCCCTATACATTCCCTTTCTGTCACACGGTGGTTCCCTGTGCATCCCTTCAGGCCTTAATCACAGACCACAACCTCTCCAGCTCTCCTTAGTCACAAGCTCACCCATTTGTTTCTGGGGAAGGCGACAGCAGCCAGTCTCGCTTACGTGTGCCTTCCTTCAGGCTCCCAACTACACTTCCTTCCTGTTGACTTATATAGGCCAGGCTGCTGGGGCTACTTCCACCCAAATTAGGTCCTCAGTTGTATCTCCACTCAGTTATTTGGCCTCATCTGCCAAATGCCAGTCTTTCAATCAGAGCTCAGTTAGGCTGCGTCCACCCTACAGACTCCTATTGCTACAATTACGGTACTCAAGGGTGTGAAAAATCCACCTCCTGGAGAGACATAGTCTTCTTCTTAGCATAAGCGCAACATGCCTCAGGTGGTACGTGACCAGGATTCATCACTGCATTTGGTCCACTGGTTGGATCATTCACTTCCCCAGGCCAGGTATTGATGCAGCGTATGGCGTGAAAGGTGATCCACGCCCCCTCAGCCACATAGTTATATGAACCTAACCCCCCCGCCCCATGTAGACAGCGCTTTGTCAACAAGACGGTTTCTCCTGTAGACGTAGTTACCGCCTCTCTGGGAGGTGGATTAATTAAACCAATGGGAGAAGCTCTCCTGTCACTATACGAGCGTCTTCACTAAAACACTGCATTGGCGCAGCTGCACTGATGCAACAGTGCCACTGTGGCACTGTACATGGAAACAAGGTATTAGTGTAATTAGGTGGAGATTTGAGTGACAGTGTGTCGAGTCAGCACACCCTGTTACACCATCCCAGAGAGTTGCTATTCCCTGGGAGCATCTTTCTCTCACCCAGTGTCCATTTTGGTGATTCCAGACACCTGGAATGTGGTAACGGGCTTCTCAAGGTACTGCTTCTGGCCTTAAAGGGTCATTATTCCATTACAAATCCCTCCCTAGTGAACTAACTCCGAAATGAACTCTCATAGCCTTTGTGCTGGCAAACATCTAGGTAAAAAAGTGTGTAGCGGTGTATACATGGAAGTACTGTAGTGAATAAATTGCCTATACACCATGGCAGGTCAGCCGGCCAGGTCAGATAACTCTGTTAGTCAATGGGTCTTGATTCTGCTGGTCTGAACAGGAGTAACACCACAGAAGTCAATGGCGGTACCCCCAGGGGAGAGAATGCCGCTTGTGTTTAGTACCTCTTGATTAACAAAGGTGGTGGAAAGAAAACAGATTGGTTTCCTATACTTGCTAAGCAAGCATCATAAAAATAACATCTAGTGGTAAACTGGGTGTCACAGACCCACAGATCTGGTGCTCTTGAATGGCTTTGGAAGAGTCCCACTGGAGGAGCCCTTCAGAGTGCCAGTCCCCTGTGGGGTCACACTCTTACACTAGGGTAAGCCATTTGGTTTCACGGCTTCCTTGGCTGAACCTCAGAGCCTTCAGCACCCCTGCTTCATGCTGTGAGCTCTCTTCAGTGTGTCCACCAGAGCTGGATACCTGAGAGAGACTTGTACGCCCAAAGGGAGTAATGCACCCCCACCTTCAGAGTCTGCAGTGACTTTCAGCCAGCGATGTAAAAGCAGTAGGAAGGTCATGGAAGCTCCTTCACTGGAGGTTTTCCAAAGGGAGGCTGGGTGGCCATCTGTCTTGCATGGCTTAGACAAACAAATCCTGCATCTTGGCAGGAGATTGGACTAGCTGACTCTTGCGGTCCCTTCTAACCCTATGGTTCTATTTATCAGCTGGCACACACCATAGAGTGTCCTCAGTTAGCATAGAGAACAGAAAGTTACAGTATGGTCCATCTTGGTCAGTCTAGAGCCCTCTTTTGTCCCGGTTCAGGAGAGTCTCAGACTTCTAACAACCCTTCTCCTGGCCCCTTCTCAATCCTTTGTTCTTGTTTCTGGGCAAACATTATCACCTGGCCCTTCTCCTCAGCCCTTTGTTCTTCAGCTGATCAAACACCGCTAGCTTCCTGGGGTGGGGTTGGTCATCCATGGCCGTTAATTGTTAGGTACCAAATGCCCAGGCAATTGGAGTGGCCATGGTTTTCTCGGACTCTCCAGGGACATGGGGCCCAGCAACCAGACATCTAGATGCCAGTCAAATCTGTATCTCTGGGTCTCTGTAAAGACTAAGCAACCTTTTCCCACAGTCTAGTTAATCATGTAGCCCATAGGGAAAACTGAGGCACACACAGTATTCATACAAAATATCACAGAAAGTTCCAATTCCATCACAACAGGGGCTAACAGATCCAGGCAAACATCCCCTCTCATTATTTTATGTTTTTTCCTATCCTTTGACCATCCCAGATATTACTATTGGGAAAAGGCCTTGATCCAGCAAAGCACATGCTTAAGCATTAAGCATAGGAGTTGTCTCATTGACCTGGAAGGATACTTGCAGGTCTGCCATCACTGTGGTATCTCAGCACCTCATTCTCAGGCTATGTCTTCACTACCAGCCATATCGGCGAGTAGCAATCGATTTCTCAGGGATCGATATATCGCATCTCTTCTAGACGCGATATATTGATCCCCGAACGCGCTTCTGTCGACTCTGGAACTCCACCAACGCGAACGGCGGTAGCGGAGTCGACAGGGGAGCTGCGGACGTCGATCCCGCACTGTGAGAAGGGTAGGTAATTCAATCTAAGATACTTCGACTTCAGCTATGTTATTCACATAGCTGAAGTTGCGTATCTTAGATCGATCCCCTCCCCTAGTGTAGACCAGCCCTCACAATGCCTCAGTGAGATTCGGAAGTACTATCCCCATTACAGATTGGGAATGGAGACATAAGGTAGAATATAGGAGTTGTCCAAGGTCATCCAAGAAATCTGCGGCTTTACTGGGTACTGAAACCAGATCCCCTGGGTCCCATTTTGTGCTCCAATGCCCTGCTTACTTGACCTAAGTCCTGGGTGGAAAATGTAGGCTCTAGACAGAGCTAGGAAGCAAGCAGGAGCTGCTGATTGTGAATAAGAGTTTAACATCCAGTTCTCCTTAGTGACTTATATATCACACATTAGTGCACTAGTAGGGGAAAGGTGTCTAAACATTTCCCTTCAGCCCTACCCAGAAAACTTTGCACTCCCCATCTGCCTGATGTGCTTGCTTGATGGGTAATGACAGACACAGCAGGTTTTGTGCCCTTTTTTGGCTACCATCAGACGTAGAGCTCTGCCCTTTGTTAATGCAGGCAATGCCTGCCAACCAATTAGCCTAATTCTCTGAGAAAGTCAACACAGACTAGATGCTATGAATAATAATCAGTCTTCTGGAATGATTCTGATTGTCATAAAGCTCTCGCCCAGTGTTCTGTAAAGCAAATGGTAGCCTTTTCCTGCAAGGTGCAACAGCAAGGAATGACACTAGCAATATCCCTTTGAAGGGCCGCAAGAGCATTTGCAATGCTCAAGTTAAACTGTAAGTTCTTCAGGGCAAGGAGCTCCTCTTAATATGTGTTTACCTGGTTCCTGGAATAATGGAACCCGGATTCTGACTGGGGCCTCGAATTACTAATGTAATACAGAGACAAGGTGGGTGAAGTAATATTTTATATTGGACCAACTACTTTTGGTGAGAGAGACAAGCTTTTGAGCCACATAGAGCTTTTCTTCCGGTCTGGCTTCCCAGAAAGCTTGTCTGTATGTTAAACAGAAGTTGGTCCAATAAAATATATTATCTCACCCATTTTGTCTTTCTAATATCCTGGCACCAATCGCTACAACTACACGGCATACAATAGTGTAAGACAGACAGTCTGAGGACGGGATACAGGGGAATGTACAATAGATATTAATGGACTAAAAAGACAGGGAGGAATCTTCCTAACTAGCTCTAACACCCACCTCTTTTGGGTAACACCAACTCCTTCCCTCTTTGCTGCTGTTGCTAGCATGGTACTTTCCTTTATTTAGGGTAGCAGAAGGAGCTGGTCTTTCTGTACGACATGGATAGAGCTTGTTGAAAATTCTGTCTAATCTTTTTTTTTTTTGAACGGAAAATGTGTTTTTGACCAAAATCGGAAAGTCTGCAAACATTTTAATTTTGGTAGAATGCTTTCATTTTTTTGGTGGGGGGAGGAGGAGAACCCTCTGTCCTTCTCTCATATTTTTATTGTTTTTTCCACCAAAAAGACTAACCTGAAGGAGGAAGTTAAAGTGAAAGAAAAGTGGGTTTTCCCCCCACCAACATAACTTTTTTTTTTTAATTTAGGAAGTTTTCATCCAACAAATAGAAACCCAGAGATGTGACATTTGAACAGAATGAAAATTTTCACTTATTTCAATTTCCTTTTCAAAATATTTTTTTGGCCAGCCTTAGTAATTGATTTGGACCTAAGGGTTAAATCCCGAGTCCCTTGAAGTCAATGACAAAACTCCCACTGGCTTCAATGGGGCCTAGATTTAGCCTGAGGCTCTTTATCCCAAACAGAGCAAAAGCATCACCTCCATGCTTGATCCATCCCTGGCACAGGGAATGGGAGTGAGATCCCAGATGCTTATGCTTTGTGCCAAGTTTCCTAATGGACGCTAAAGAACCTCCTCAGCTTTCTAGTTGGTGTTGGTCCTGCTTTGAGCAGGGGTTTGGGCTTGATGACCTCCTATGGTCCCTTCCAACCCCAATATTCTATGATTCTTCCAACCCTGATTTGCACAATTACCAATAACATTTTCTCCCTAGCATGATGCACCCAATCCAATGCTGGTGCTAGAACCAGGAATGAAAGTCCTGAGCTTTGAGTGGTGGCCCAGGGCTCTGATCCAGCACTACATTAATTTACTGTAAGGCTGTGACCTATACTGATTTAGACCAGCTGAGAATTTAGCCCATAGCTGTTAAACTGGAAAAAAAAATGGGCTTTGACATCTTCAGACTTGCAGGGTCTGGTGGTCTTGAATTTCTGTTTTAAAAAAAAGGCTGCAAGTCACAATCCATTAATATTAATTTGCACTATGGACCTGACCTAGCAAAGCACATAGGCACATGTGAACTATTATTATTTGTATTACTGTAGTGCCTGGGAGTCTAGCCGTGGACCAGGGCCCCATTGTGTGAGGTGCTGTACAAAGACAGAACAAGAACAGTTCACGGCAACCAGGGGAGAAGTCCCACTGAAGTGCTTAATGTGGTGCTCTTCCTTAGGTGCTTTGTTGAATCAGGACCTATTTAACTGATCCAGAACTGTAAAAATGATCAGTACTAAAAAGTTATTAAAACTTTCTTTTTCTTGCATCACTCATTGTACAGGCTTTATCAGCTACATTCCTTTCAGGGCTATTAGATGTTTGTCATGTCTATCTGCAAAACAATGTCATCTTCCTGGCATATTCATTTCTTGATGGTAGTGAGCCAAGAGTACCCCCCCCCCCCCGCACATGCACACCCCTTGTCTTCTGCAGGTATTAATATATAAATAATGCAAAGAGAGGTGGTATTTTCCCAGGTTTTGTGCAATGGGGCCCAGATCTCCACACACAACTGCACTACAAATAATCACAATACCCAGTGCCTAGCAAGAACTTATGGGAACATGCCCGTGCTGCAGTTAGAGAGAGCTCTGCCCAGGGCTGAATGGCTCGGAATGTCACAGAGTCAATGAGTTTAAGGTCAGAAGGCACCACCAGAGAATCTAGTCTGACCTCCTGTATATCACAGGCCACCAACACCACCCAGTATCTGCAAACTAAACTCAACAACCAAAATTAGACCATCATGATACAGCTTTCAGGATACTAGACTAGCATGTGCCTCATGCAGAGAGTAGAAAGGACTAGGGGATCGAGGTGCACCACGTCCTAATGTGATGGCCACCATCTTGGCTGACACTCCAGTGGTTGAACCAGAGCTAAAAGCATGAACTGCTAAAGCTCTCCAGTTGTGGGTTGTAACACTCAGCTCATCTGTAGACTGGACACAGAGGGAAGGGATCCGTAACACACATGAACCAGTGGGTTACACTAACTACCTTGTATTCTTTGTCTTCTAGGACATTTTGCCTGATGGTCTGACATCTACAACGAAGAGAACTGATCCCCAGCCTTTTGACACTGAACTGGCAAAGATTTAGATACCTATAAGAGAAGAATGGTTCTATCTGGGCTAGGCACTGAGTCTTGTGAAAGAGATGATGCTGTGACAGAGTCATCGAATAGAGCTAGGGCCATTCTCTTGAAGACAGAGGGTTGCTTAAGCTTTATGCTGAAATACGGGCGATGGACTCCACTTGAGGAAATGCTATTGATATCCCTTCCCATTTTTTAGGCAGGGAACATTACCTTGCAGGAATCACTGATGCTTTAACACAGCCTGCTCTGCTCTGAGGAGTTAAAGGGACAGAGGCTTCTTTTTGTCTGGGATTGAAGACTGCATTTTAACTCCTGGAACATTCAAGAGACTATAACCTAAAACCTCAGGACACAATTGCAAAACTGTTTAGGCCAGCTCCTTATAAGCAGCTGACAATGGGGCTGTTTGCTATGGAAGACCAGGCCTGGTTACATTGTGTTGCAAAGGCCATACATTTCAGGATTATATTGAGGGGAAATATCCCAACAGGATGTGTCCCTGTATTGTTAGTATATGGAAAAGGGGTATGACCTAGTGCCCTGAGTTTGGAGGAAAGGATAATCCCAGTTCCTACGCTGAGTCCTTCGGTGGCTTACTACAAGCCACTTAGGTCCTGATTTTATTATAGTCGATTTGTACAACACAGTTTAGTGTGTGTGTCCCTTGAAGAGTGTGACCTGCCTACATGCTTTGTTTTGGCTCTGTGTTTATCCAGGAGCCCTCTTCTCTGAGTGCCTCACCAAATAACCGTGTTCCTTCTGTGACCCAACCTTGGAGCTACCATGCATCTGTTTCAGGCCACCGCAACCATTCTCAGTGGTGCTAAACCCCCGGGCCACGCGCGTGTTTGAAAACACTTGTGAAAGGCACAATTTGCACAGCATTTATCTTCAACATATTTAGTTTTGAAAAAAAATAAAGGAAATAAAATGTTTGTGGCCAGCTCTGTCTGACTCTGAAGAGCAGGGCCTTGGTGTCTAAAGTTGGACACCAAAACCCCAGCAACTCAAAATTAGAGGCTGCTTTTGAAAATAAAGCTCATAATCTCTCTGCCTTGGTTTCACCTTCTGCAAAAGCACGTAACACTTCCCCAGTTTACAAGAATGCTGTGAAGATGAAATAATTGATGTTTGTAGAGTGCAACATAATTGCTAAATTCAGTGAATGGGCCTGATTCATTCCTGGTGCACTCAGTCAAAAAAGTTACATCAGGGACTACTGTAGGCCATCGTGTTGATTATTTAACTCGAAAGACTGACATTTTCATAGATTCATAAATTCCAAGCCCAGAAGGGACCATTGCGATCATCTAGTCTGACCTCCTGTGCATCGCAGGCCAGAGAACTTCCCCCAAAAGTTAATTCTGTTCATGATACATGACTAGATCTGAATCCATCTCATTGCCCCAGAGCTCACACTAGTAAACTAGCTTATTTTAGTCAGTAAAGAAGTCTAAACAGGGATGACTGAATACACACAAGGAGCTAGGCCATGGGGAAAGACAATGCTATTTGTAAATAGTCACTTTTCCAACTACAGCCGCACTTTACAGCTTTTAAGGCTTGATCCCATTTGAAAAATGTCTACTGTGAGGAGCTATGTGCCCTTTCCTTTCCTATTGCTTTCTACCAAAAGAGACAGCTGTAATCAATAGTGTTTCTGTGGTCTAGCGAATAGCGTAGGACTCAGGAGAACTGGATTTTGTTCTTGGCTTTCCTGCCGGGTGAGCTTGGGCAAGTGACTTAGTCTCAGTTTGCCCATCTGTAAGATAGGAAAAATGATATTGACCTTCTTTCTAAAGCGTGTTGATATCTCCATATAAATGTTGGATACTATTGTTATTGATTAGAACAGGGGTTGGCAACCTTCAGCACGTACCCCCATCAGGGTAATCTGCTGGTGGGCCGTGAGACATTTTGTTTAAATTGACCATCTGCAGGCACGGCCCCCCGCAGCTCCTAGTGGCGCGGTTCACCGTTCCCAGCCAACAGGAGCTGCGGGAAACAGCGGGCAGCATATCCCTGCGGCCCACGCCTCTTCCCACATCTCCCATTGGCTGAGAACCGGGAACTGCGGCCACTGGGAACTAAGGAGGGAAGAGGGGTCCTGCTTGAGGATGGTCAATGTAAACAAAATGTCTCGCGGCCCACCAGCGGATTACCCTGATGGGCCACATGCCGAAGGTTGCTGACCCCTGGATTAGAATAATTTATTTACCAAATTTTACCTATTTTTTTCTGTTGGATGAATTGTGTGTGAACAAATCTCAAATGTCTCAACCTTATTTGTTATTTGGAATGACTCACAAATGGGGAGCTGGTCCAAAAAATGTGAACAGAAAGGGGTTTCTTTCCTTTTAACAAAAATAGCCTTAAAAATGCCACTCCCCCAACCTACATTTAAATCGACATTAGCTGTGAAAATGTAAACTTTCTGGCAGTGTGGAACCTTTTTTAACATCTTTTTTTTTTTCAAATAACCAAAATAATGGTTGAAAGCTTCTCATTGTATCAAAAACTCAGTTTGCAGTAAACAAAAAACATGGCCATATGGAGATACTATTTTTGAAAAACTGAAACAAACAAACCAAAAAAAAAAAAAAAACCCAAGGAAAATTTGCCTAGATTGAAATGTCCTTGTACTTTTCAACATGGAGTTTGATAGCAGGATATAAAATCCATTCTGTGGGTTTGATTTCGAGATCAGATCTAATCTCCGGACACTGATGTCTCTCTTAAATGCCTGCCATTGAAATGGATTTTGTTATTTATAGTGGGATATTGTGATGATGTCTCAGGGAGGTGTTAGTTTTTTGTATGTGTGTGTTCTTTTCTCAGATTCCGTCAGTGCTCAGGGGCTGATGCCATTTCTCTGTTATTTTAGCATTCAGCATTTTTACTTCTCTGGCCAGTAATTATTTTTGCCACCAGGTGCCTCGTTCCCTATGAACAGAAGTGGACAGAGAAAGGTGAACTTCAAAAGAATAATTAACATTCAGGGGTTAACAACCGCAGCAAAGGAGCCCCCTGGATTCAGGTCCAAAGGAATACAATTAGGAGTTGAGATGAAACAGAGCAAAGAAAAATAAATCTGGTTATTGGGAAGGGTTTCCTCATATGGATGTTTTTTGAATGATAGGCTAGTCTCTTAAATCACTTCTAATCAGCCTGTTTTCTAAGGCAAGAACAAAGGGACAGTCAAGGAAACTGGAAAGTGACCAATTCAAAACTAATAAAAGGAAATACTTCCACACCACATGGAATTAGCCTGTGGAACTCTTTGCCACAAGATATCACCGAGGCTAAGTGTAAAGACAAATTCAAAAAAAGATGTATATGGATCACAAGAATATTCAGTTATATCGGTAGGGATTTTTAAAGAAACTTACTTTTTCATACATTCTCTCAATGAGGGAAAAGGTGAACCTCACATTGGATAATTCTGCTGGTTGCCCACTTTTTATAATGAGAGGACTCTAGTTTGGACACCCCCCATCTCTGCTGATCTAACCTGTGGTGATATGGCACAGACAGACAAGCAGTCACTCAGGTAGGAAGAAAAAATTCTCCTTATCAAAATTCTATGCCATTTAGAATACTCAAAGGTACAGGCGGTTAAAAAAACTTTGATACGTAACAGTTTTCCATCGAAAAATGTAGCTTCGTTGAAATCGAAATCATTCACTGGAACATGTGTATTTTGATACATTATTTGATGGGAAAATGTCAAAATGATTCTCATTTACTTTTGATAATGTCATAATGTTTCATTTCAATACGTTAATGTTTTGTTTTGACCTTCATTTGATGTTGACTGTTATAGATTACAGAACATTGCTTCGACATTATCGAAACGCCGTTTTTACCTTATCAAAATGAAACTAGTCAACGTGATTGAAATGCAATTGTTCTGATGATTCCAGTTCACATTTTTTCTGGAATTTCCATTCTGTCCATTTGTGATGCTCCCTGAGGTTGTGAGGCCCTTAGCATGAGGTAGCCATGTCTGGGTGTGCCAGGGTCAATTCCCAACTCCACTGACCACGGGCAACATGAGCTCTTCCTTCTAGGACTCACAGGCCAGCCCCATTGTCACTCTACAGGTTAGCAACTGGCACACTCCAACCCTTGAGCGCTCCAAGCATCTCCCTGAAGTGTCCAGCCTTGATCCACTGGACGCTCACAGTCAGGGCCGGCTCCAGGCCACAGCGCGCCAAGTGCATGCTTGGGGAGGCATGCCGCGGGGGGCACTCTTTCAGTTGCCGGGAGGGCGGCAGGCTGCTCCGGTGGATCTCCTGCAGGCATGCCTGTGGAGGGTCCTCTGCTCCAGCGGCTCCGGTGGAGCATCCGCAGGGACGCCTATGGGAGGTCCACCGGAGCGGCGGGACCAGCGAGCGGCAGAGCGCCCCCCGCAGCGTGCTGCTGTGCTTGGGGCAGCGAAATGGCTAGAGCTGGCCCTGCTCGCAGTATTCACAGACTTGCTGCTTCCAAGGAAACACTACACCCCATTTACCAGTTCCACCTCAGATCATCACTCCACTGACTGCACCACACTTAGATTTGTTTGAGATTAAATCAGGTATACATTTATTTAACAAAGCATAAAGAGTCCAGTAATAGCAAGTAGAAGTACTGGAAACAAAGGGTTATGTATAAAATACAATCATAACACACAATCTCTGACCGCCAGGTGCTGGGACTGGATGACCAGGATGGATCATTCAAAACTGTGCAGTTCTCTTCATTCCCTTTGAAGCATCTAGCATTGCCCATTGTCAGAAGACAGGATACTGGGGTAGATGGACCTCTGATCTGACCTAATATGGCTGTCCTTATTCTAGAGCCTAGACTTAATTAACAAGCTGCTCTCATGGCTTGCAGAGTATTGCTCACCCAAAATCTTTGCAGTGCTTTACAGCCAGGCTGGCTGTGACCCTCCTTTCATGAGATATTGCATGCTGTCAGTTTTCCCCTAGGTGAAGGATTCAGGGTCTATCTGCATGACAAGATTTACCACCACCAATCGTTTGTCTTTATTCATAAACAGGACACCACCCTGTCATTTGTTTCTTCTTGTACATTGCAACAAAGAGTCCTGTGGCACCTTATAGACTAACAGATGTATTGGAGCATGAGCTTTCGTGGGTCTGACGAAGTGGGTATTCACCCACGAAAGCTTATGCTCCAATACATCTGTTAGTCTATAAGGTGCCACAGGACTCTTTGCTGCTTTTACAGATCCAGATCTCTTGTAAATAAAAGCTCATTGTTAATATAATAATTGGAGATCTACCTATCTTATAGAACTAGAAGGGACTCTGAAAGATCATTGAGTCCATCTCCCTGCCTTCACTAGCAGGACCAAGTACTGATTTTGCCCTAGATTCTTAAGTGGCCCTCTTAAGAACTGAGCTTACAACCGTGGGTTTAGCATGCCAATATTCAAACCATCGAGCTATCTCTGTCCCCCTGATTAAATAACCAGCACCCTGTCCTGAGGGTTTGAACCTGGGGCCTTAATCACTACAGCACAGTCCTTTAGCACTGTAGCTAAAGGATAAATGATGCTAAGCAGTAAGGAGTAAGTTGTTATATTTTGTGGACCAGCCACTAAAGGAGGGTGCATAATACCTGGAAACAGTGAGTTTTGATATGCATGACTAGTCCCATTGCATGGACCACCTTGAAAAGCACATGGGTTTGGGGGATAATTCTTCAGCAGCAGTGTAGCAGAGACCTAGTTCTGACATAGGAAGGAAGAAGATTCTTCTCATCGCTTGTGTTACCTCTCAGCATAGTATGAGGCCTTTGTCAATTGCGAAGGGCACAGAATTATTACCTCCACCAATCAGGAGAAGAAATGGGTCAACAGTTAATGGTCTCCTGGCTCCTGGCCCAATGCATATTCACTTAGGCCAAAGGGCATTTTGACAGGGAAAATCATCATCATGATGATGATAATAAGGATGCTTTACTTCATCTGAATCCCATCCAAAGGTTCAGTTCAGAGGGGTATGTTAAAGCAAGAGGTCAGGGGGCATACCCAGTGTTGGCAGAATGATCAAGGATTTTAGCAGCCAGTCTCTAGCCAGCTCTACTAGTCAAAACCCCAGACAGAAAAAAAAGATGATTTTCAAGAGATGATGACTTGGCCAAAACTATTAAGATTTTCATGGGGTCAACAAAAGCCTCAGGTCTATCCCCCAGACAAATGTCAAGATACTACTGCAAACCATGGAATGCAAGAGTTTTTCAAAGAGAGTTTGGTGACATATTATAATAGAATAACCAAGCAACTTAAATATTGGATATGCTTGCCACTCTCTCTATAACATCCAGAAGGTTAACTACATGACTGAGTTACTTTTACCTCCTCTGTGTTATTCTTAATCCATATGTTTTTGGAGTCCAACTATATTAACTACATAGTATTTAACCCTGTAATTATTCTAAATCATGTAGCAAAACTTCTGGGATTATAGGTACCAAGAAGCATAATCACAGTATAACTTCACTGTAACTACAATTATTCTGTTTTCAAATGTAACCAAACCCTTGTTCTCACAACACCTCTTGTGCAGTAGGTGAGTATTTTTGTACTCATTTTGCAGATGGGGATGAATAAAGTTAAGAGACCTGTCCAAGGCTACCTTGTGAGTCTGTGGCAGAACCAAGATCAGAATTTACTTCTCCTGAGTCCTTGTCCTGTCCTTTGCCCGCAAGCCCTATGGCCTGTGGTTACAAGAGGTCAGTCTAGATTGCAGATGTCCCTCCTGGCCTTAGAATCTATGACTATCCTTCCTCTCCGATTGCTGCCCCTTACTTTCAGTCTCAAATGTAAAATCCTTTGTGCATAGGAGTAAAAATTGGGCTTGGTGGAAGGAAAACATTTAAACCATCAGGAAGGAGAAAACTAATATTCTCCAGGTTTAAAATTTAATCTACTGCCTGTTTCTCAAAATAGAATGGTCCTTTAGGCAGACACAGCTCAAGGTAAAGTCTTTGGGTTTCCAATGTCCTCAGTACCTAAGCTGATTTCCAACTCCTGGGCAGACAGAATTTCAAATAAATCACCCCTTATTATAGGAAGAGGAACTTAAAGCTGCATATTTCTGTCTCCCTAATAAAGATTGAATTCTCTTGAAATAAGGATAGGAGGGGGTGAATCTTTGGCACCTGTTACAGCCTCTGAGATGGTAAGAAGGGGACCGCGAGCGATAGTTAATTCTTTATTATCCAGAAAGGAATCCGCAGCCTGGAGTGCCTTTCTGGAGAATATAACAAATTTTATTTTTAAAGTCGGTTCTTCCCAGCATGTCCCGAAATCATCTCAGACACACAATGTGCTGAGAGGAGGCATGTTGAAAAAGGGACAGGTACAAAGAGAAAAGGAAGAGTGCACCCAGGAAGCGACCACACAAATCGGTGTGATGGAAATGTTGTGAGCAACTGTGCTTTGCACTCGGTACATCCTGGCCTACGTTTTCAAAATATGTGTGCTTCAAGTTAGGTTCAGAAGGCCTGTATTTGAAAGACGCTGAGGGCTCATTTCAGCAGGTATTGTTGGAGGCTCAGCATTTCTGAAATCAGGCCTCTTTAACTGAGGTGACTAATGATGGATTTAGGGTGCTCAGGTCTGAAAATCTGGACCAGCACCTTTTCTCTGAGTGCGTCTGAGTGCTTCACAAGCAATAATTTCCCCAGTACTCTGCTGAAGTAGGTATCATCCCCATTTTACCGATGACGATTACAATTTATGCTAAGTGCCAGATAAAATTAAGGGTGGATTTTCAGAACGGCGTGAGCAACTGTGCAGCAGATTTTCACAAAGTTAGGCTGGCTCGTCACAGCATTGGGTGTTTGTGGGTGCCGTTGTCCTACGATTGTCCATGCTAATACAGCACCTGCGCTTGCAAACTTTGGATCAACTAGCCTTTAAGTGATTTGTCTACAATCCTAATAGGGAGTCAGTAGCAGAGACAGATAATGCAGCCCTGTGTCCTGCCTTGCAGCCCCCATCTGCCCCCCGCTAAATCCACTCCCTTCTAGAGCTCAGAATAGATTTCAGGAGTCCCGATGCTGTTCCTTGCTGTAACCAGGACACTCCCTCAATATAATATGATATAATTAAAATGAATAGACACAAAAGTTTATTGAAGTGTCTCAGGGCAAATGTGCTGCTTCTCTCTGTCCTGCAGCTTGTTTCTGACATTGTTTATTTAGGCCTAGAGGATTGCTAATAAGGGACACACAAGGCTTCTCAGGTTAACCAGTATTTTCCTTCCTTTTATTTTTATTTTCTATCCTGCATTTGCCAAATGTGCGTGTGCGTGTGTCTGTGTGCACGTGCACCCCGAAACTGGGATGAACACACAACTTCACACAGTCAGAGATCTCTATCTGCTAGAGAAGACTGATGATACCAAATGTATTATTTAGCCCATTATTTCCCTCAGGCCCATGAAGGTTTGTTCTCTGCAGTCTATTTTTAGAGCTCGTCATTGGAACCAGGATGGTCTGGGGGAAGCCTATTATCTGATGGTTGAAATCTGCACTAATGACCAATCTGGGCCTTTGCAACACATGGGGCAGCAGGAGCTGCTTAACAATGCTGGCTGTTATCCCAGGTGCCCTCTGCCTTCCCCTCCACCACCGCCTTTAGTGCAAAGCAGAATACATGTCCTGAGCTGCTGAGTCGCAGCCAACCATTGACAGTAGAACTTCAGCGTTGCGAACACCCCTGGGATGGAAGTTGTTTGTCACTCGGAAATGTCCGTAATTCTGGGCAAAATATTACACTTGTTTTCCAAAAGTTTACAACAAAATATTGACTTAATACAGCTTTGAAACTTTACTATGCGGACGTAAAATGCTGCTTTCCCTTTATTTTTTTTGGTCATTGACTTTAACACTGCACTGTCTTGTATTTGCTTTTTTTTCTTTTTTTGTTTCTGCTCCTGCCTCATGTGTACTTTCCGGTTCAAAGGAGGTGTGTGGCTGACCCGTCAGTTCGTAACTCTGAGGTGCTACTTTACTAAGCATTTCCTATTGATCCTGGCATAACCCTCGCCTCCCTCCTTCACACCCGCCCCCATGTCTGTTCTGCCCTCCAGAGCCCCACCTCCCCTCCTTTCTTCAGCGACACCTTCACATACAGAAAAAAAATTCGAAGTTCATCTTTGGAATTTAACTGCTAAATGGTACCATCCTTGTCTTGATGTCTCATAAATCTCTGTTACCAACTTCTCTATCTCCCCCCCCCAGCTGATCTGCTCCACTGATTCCTCCCCATTCCGCAAGGTGCTCTCTCTGTTGATTCTTTAGCTCTCTGGGGGCGGGGAATAAGAGTGTTTACTGCTGGTGGGATTTCCGAAGGGGAAGAGGAGTGAGCAGCTAACCAGGAGGAAGGGTGAGCCATCCTCCTGAATGAATCAGCCAGGACTGGGCTGTGTTTAAAATACAGTTGTATTGCTCCGTTCCTTACCTGCAAAATAAGTAAATAAGTACCCAGCCGGGATTAGTCACGGATTTACAAAATGGATTTGCTCTAAGAGATTCCTTTTGCCTTCTCTTGCTGCTTTTAGTCTTTTGATAGCGCTTCAGCAGTTTTTTAATATAATATCCCCCCCCCCTTCTTTTTCTCTACTTCGTGCTTAGGAGGAAGAGGGGAAAATCCATTTACTTTAACAGTCATATCTCTGAGAAGCAGGCTCTGAGGAAAGCTTTTAAATACTGAATTGAAAGACGTGAGCTGCTTGGCTTTTCCAGTCAGTTTCCCCTTAATTCTCTCTCTCCCTCTCGTGCTGAGTTTTCTGTTTAATTAGGGGGAAAGAAAATAGTGACATCAACTCAAGGCCATAATCCCTTTCCAAGCTGGCAAAGGAGGAGTGTAATCCAGCTGGCAGGGCCCTCTCCAAAAGCAAGGAATGTCTCATTGACAGACACATGTGACTAAGATTTTGGGGCTTGTTCTAGCACTGGGTGAAGTCAGTGGAAACCTTTGCATTAATAGGTGCTGGACTGGGCCCCAGGAGCCGGATCCTGTTTGGTTCTGAGCATGCACAGCTCCCGCTGAAGCCTGTGTAAATGGAAGGTTGAGCTGAGTTTTCTGCAAGGGGTCAATCTTGGACCTGTGGATCTAAAAGCACAAGCTTCTGCTGCTTGAGCAAATGAGCCAGGATCCTCAGCTTGGAGGAGGTGGCAGATTCCTACAACTGTTCTGTGAACCAGCCACTAGTGGGAGGAAGACAAAAATCCCACACCGGAGTAATGTTGGTTACACATGTGGTTCATCTGATCTTTCGATGGCCTCGCTTTTTCCCCACGTGACTCCATGCTTCAGTCATTGTCTGAGCTGCCCCCCTTTCTAATGTATCACAGTAAGGTTTTGACTGGCGTTCAAACAGCCCCCACTTTGGAATACGTTTTGATTTCTGTGTGTGCGCCTTTTCCCAATTTGCATTCCATACAATCCTGCCAGAGGCCACAGACCCCCAATTCCCACCGACCAAGCGAAAATGAATGCAGACTTCGCTGCCTGGCATAATAAATAGCACTATCAGACTGGGTCTTATATTTACAAGCAACTCTTTCAGCATGAAGTTTCCCAAAGCCTTGTTGCTTTTGTGAATCACAGGGTACATTCCAATATCAGAAAGAAGCTGGATTAGATCAGTGGCTCTCAACCTTCCCAGACTATGGTACCCCTTTCAGGAGTCTGATTTGTCTTGTGTGTCCCCAAGTTTCACCTCACTTAAAAACCACTTGCTTACAAATCAGACTTAAAAATACAAAAGTGACACAGCCCACTAGTACTGAACAATGGCTGACTTTCTCATTTTTACCATATATACCGCTACCTCTATATAACGCCACCCGATACAACACAAATTTGGATATAACGCGGTAAAGCAGCTCTCCGGGGGGAGGGCAGGGCTGCACACTCCGGTGGATCAAAGCAAGTTCAATAGAACGCGGTTTCACCTATAACGCGGTAAGATTTTTTGGCTCCCGAGGACAGCGTTATATCGAGGTAGAGGTGTAATTTTAAAATAGATTTATTGGAATATAAATATTGTACTGATGTTTCAGCATATAGTATATAGAGCAGTATAAACAAGTCATTGTCTGTGTGACATTTTAGTTTGCACTGACTTGGCTAGTGCTTTTTATGTAGCCTGTTGTAAAACTAGACAAAGATCTAGATGAGTTGATGTAACCCCAGGGAGAACTCGCAGTACTCGCAGGGGTATGTACTCCTGGTTGAGAACTACTGCATTAGATGACCGTATCTATCCGATCTTTTCCATTTCTAACTTCTGTGGTAAAGGCTATATAAAGTATGTAGGTGCCTATCTAGCAAAGTCCTATATACTAGCTATACAAATAATCTGTATACAGGAATCTATACTAGGGTGACCAGATGTCCCCATTTTATAGGGACAGTCCTGATTTTTGGGTTTTTTTCTTATATAGGCTCCTATTATCCCCTACCCCCTGGCCTGATTTTTCACACTGGCTGTCTGGTCACCCTAATCTATACACAAGAATATACTGGAAAGAGTTTATATAGAGATTAGTTTCCATAAGCATACAGGAATCAAGTGTGTAATGTGAAAGAATGTATTGCATGCAGTCTATAGAAATCAGTCACTCGCCACTGAAATGCAGCCACTTCTAAGTGTGGAATGGGGCAACTTTTTCAGAGCTTGGAGCAATACTATCAAACAGCTTGTAGGAGGGAAAGCACAGTAAATATCTCCAAATGTAATTATGGACAGAGGAGAGGTTTTCTTTTTGGCAGGACAGTGAGTAATTACCCAAACTGGACGTCTGCCAGGACATCAGTGATTAAAACACTCTTAGAGCTTGTGAACAGGGCCACAGGATCTCTTAATGACTGTGAGCGGATTTTTTTCTAACAGCTCATCAAAAAGATGGAATAATAAAACAGAGAGGGAAAAATATCAAAGCAGAAGTTAATCTGTGCTGTGTGATGGGGTATGCAAATCCCACTTTGAAATGATAATTTATTAACTTCTATTTAAGATAAAAATGCAGTTAGCTCATTCTTTCATTTTTCCCCCATGTGAAAAAAGAAACACATATATCGTTATCACGTCCTTTGCTCCCGTGTTAAATTTGTATCATTTAATTTCTTTGCAGTGAGACTACAGAACGTTCCAAGGTATGGGTTTCCCTTTGTTTTTTCCTCCTTATTGTGGCTTGTGGCTATAAAAAAAAAAATAAAAGATTTCTAAATTCAAAAATGATCCCTGTTAAAAGCTGCTCTGTACTGGGCTTTTAACGGTTATGGGTCATTTTCAAATTAGCTGCAGAGTCAGTAATGAGCAATCGGTTTGAGGGACTTCTTATTTTTATTCCTATTCATAAGCTGTTGAGGGCTGGGAGGCAAGGACTGTGAGTGATGAAAAGGATCTGCCTAGTTTGTTTTCTGCTTGGTCGTTTTTGGCGAGAGTGTCAGTTTCACCTGATCTTTAAATGCCATGGGCCGGATGAAAATCATCCTTTAACTTCAATGAAGTTATGCTGATTTACACCTGTTGAAAATGTGGCTTTATATTTTTAAATTGTGTCAAGGTTATGCTGAGCTGGGGTTTGGTGCTGGTTTGTCTTTTTAATACAAATTGTAAGAAAGAAAGAAAGAAATATCTGAAATTACTAGGAAGGGTCAAAAGATTTTGAATTTGGAAGACTTTTTTTTTCACACTCCTCAAAAAGAAATAAACCCCAAAGGGAAGATTTGTTGTTGTTGCTAAAAGGTTACAGAATTCCTTCTCCCCTATTTTCCAATCATCTCTAGCAAATACAGACCCAAGATAATAAAATGTAGCAAGTCAAGAAATATACCAGGTGTCAAATTTAGTAATAATAATAATACCTGGCTCTTAAATAGCACCTTTCATAGGGCAGTATCATTAACCCCATTTTACAGATGGGAAACTGAGGCACAAAGTGGCAGTGACTTGCCCAAGGTCACCTAGCAGGCCAGTGGCAGAGCTGGGAATACAGCCCATGTCTCCTGACTCCCATTTTGGTGCTCTGGCCACTAGACAACATTGCCAAAGGCTTCGCGAAGTTCTTGGCCATGGCTTAGCAAGGAACTTCAGCACATGCCTAACTATAAGCATGCCAGCCCTCCCATTGACTTCAATGGATCTACCCACCTGCTTAAAGCTCGGAATGTACTTAGATCCCTAGAAGAACTGGGACCATCAGCATGTGCTTAGGCGCTTTTCTGGATCAGGGTTTTTGCAGAGAGGAAGGAAAGACAATCCAGTGTGAATCCTGCCTGGGGAAAGGAAAATATACTAATTGCTTGGCAGCGACTGAGGTGAGCTGGACAATGCACCTAACAGGCCCTATTCCAAACCCATTGACATCAATGGGCATTTTTCCATTTGCTTTGGATCAGGCCTTACTTGGTCACAGAGACAACCTGTTCAGTCTTCACAGGAACCCCACGGTGTAGGTCAGAACTAATCTTGTCGAGTCTCAGCCTTTCTGAGTGCATGTTCCCCTCCCCGGGACAAGGGTAACGGTGAGAACTGACCTTAAATGACTTGCATTATCAGACGCTTGGATGTTGTTGTGCTATGCAGGATCAGGGCATTTATGGCTCGAAGGGGCAGGAAAGGCCTTGCAATGGAGTATCTACGGTGACAGTCCGCAGGTAAAGACATTGTCAGCAGCCCGCTGATGGCAAAATGCTAAAGGGGGGGGGGCGGCAAGGAGGAAAAGCTGACCAAAGGATTTCAACTTCCATAAAAATTCCTTTAAAAATGGGGACAAAAATTCCTTGGGGGGTGGAAGGATGGTGTTGTGGTTTAGGCACACTGAGCTTGGACTCAAGACAGTCATAGAGTTTAAGGCCAGAAGAGACAAATAGATCATCTAGTCTGACCTGCATAACGCAGGCCCCAAAATTCCATCCAGTTATCCCTGTATTGAGCCCGGTAATTTGTCTGACTAAAGCATCTCTCTCAAAAAGGCTTGTCTTGAGCCGAAGATGGCCGGAGATGGAAAACTCACCACTTCCTTGGCAGTTTGTTCCAGCGATTAATCACCTTCACTGTTACGTGTTTTGCCTTATTTCTAATTTGAATTCCTCTGGCTTCAACTCCCAGCCATTGGCTCTTTTGATGCCTTTGCAAAATGAAAGAGCCCTTTAGTGCCTGGTATTCTGGGTCTGTTCTCAGCTCTGACACACGTTTCCTGTGTGACCTTTGGCAAGTAATTCATTTGTCTGCACCTCAGTTCCTCATCTGTGACAGAGGAGAGATTTGCTTCTCTACATCCCAGGTGAGGGTAAAAATCTACAAATAGCTGGAAGGTATTCAGATACTTCAGTAAGAGGAATCATATAAAAACCACAATCAGCAATTATAGCAATTCCAGGAAACCGAAATAGTATCTTTTCTATAAACCACTATCCAAAAAACAAGGCTTCGAGTTCAATACTATAGCAGAGAAAGCAGTATAGACATGGGGAAAAAAACATGATCCAGAGAGATCTGGAAAGTGATTCAGTGTTGGAAGGCTCCCGCTGGCCGGAGTTGCAATGGGAGAAGGCTCTTGCACTAAGAGTGTTGAGAATGTGGGAGAGAACAGAGGAGCCCCTTCCTATTTGAGCACAAGATGCAAAGAAGGAACCACGTGTTTGTACAGACTTTACCACAGTGGGGCTCTGTTCCTGATCATGACCTCTGGGCACTACTGCAAGATAGATAAATAATTTTATATATATAATGTAAAGAGCGACTATGAGGTTCTTACTTAATCTGAACTGGTTTTTCCATCCCCGGTGAACCCCTGAGGCCCCTTTAAGAACATAAGAATGGCCCTCCTGGCTCAGACCAAAGGTCCATCAAGCCCTGTATCTTGTGTCCCGACAGTGGCCAGTGCCAGGTACCCCAGAGGGAATGAACAGAACAAATAATCAGCTAGTGATCCACCCTGTCACCCATTCCCAGTTTCTGGCAAACAGAGGCTAGGGAGACCATTCCTGCCCATCCTGGCTAATAGCCATTGATGGATCTATCCTCCATGAATTTATCTAGTTATTTTTTCCACCCTGTTATGGTCTTGGCCTTCACAACATCCTCTGGCAAGGAGTTCCACAGGTTGATCGCATTGTGTGAAGAAATATTTCCTTTTATTTGTTTCTGAAGCATCTCTATTCTGTGGTGCTTGGAAGTGTTCTAGGAAAGGAAAAGCCAAGCGCTGAACTGGGCTAATCATGACTTCAGAGCATGGATCTCCCTAGCATTGCTGCCTCATTAGCTCATCTGCAGTCTCACCAATAACTGCATCTTCCTTTTCTCCCTGCTACCGGAAACTCATACATCCACCTCTGACACTGTTATTGCCAGAAGGACCTTGTTTTAAAGCCACTGTCCAGCCATCACTTTTTGACTACAGACATTCTGAACATTTTAAAGCAAACTCATTGTGAAGGAGCTGTGAGTGGGGAAGAGGTATTACCTCCTCAGGATGAGAATAGAGCTGCTCCAGTCCTTGTGATTGTGTCGCCAAGGTGATCTAGGCCCTGTGTAACCCTGATAACTCCCAATGATTCTCCTACCAACTCAGAGGGAGATGTGTTTTTGCAGCAGGCGCTCAAGAGCTCCATTCCCGATCCCCATGAGTGCGCTGTCACTTGTAACCAGGGTGTCTGTGTCTGTGTGAAGGGAGCTTGGATAGTTACATGAGTTTTACACTACAGCAGCCTGGCCAGCCTTTACAATTAAAGCTTTGACTAAGAGAGAGGGGATTAAATATTTTTCATTAGCAAATTTGGAGATTCTAAGCCCTACTACAGAGCTCTGTCACAGTCATTGTGAGTGAAACAGCTGTATAATGAGCAATTATAAAGGAAAGAAAAGGACGTGACATTTTGCCCAGATACTTTATTGCTTCTATAGTGTAGACCCTAAAATCCCGTGGAGACAATTATCTTGAATAAGAAGTATTGTTATTCCCTTCTGAGCTGGTAGGTTATTTGTGGAGTATCTTCACAAAGGTTAAGCATAACAATGGATCATTCTTTGTGCTAGGTTAAGATAACTTCAAGTTTCCACTCCCCCAAAAATAAAATCCCACGGAATCCGTACACTCGTATTATATAAATCTCAGGACACAGGCGCGCATGAGATAATGTGATTACAGTTTATTTTTTACAAACCAGAATTATTGTTTGGGGAGGGGGGGGGTTGGAAAGAAAATTTGTGAAATTATCTGAATTCAAAAACACACGCTCCTTTTAAAGTTTACATCAGAGAACTTTAATCCCAAGCAAAACTGATAATTCAAACAACTCTTCAATGCACAACAGCATTGCATATTCGTTTTAGGATGTTTTCCTAAAACGTTTTAGGAGCCATTTTTTTCTAGCTCCTTTTATTACGTATTACAATACACAGAAAAGGGGACATCGAGCGAAACTGACAGGCAGAAAATTTAAGACTGTTAAAATAAATGTTTTCCTCCACCCACATGATGCACAATTGGCCTGGAGAACTCACTGCCACAAGATACCATTTGAGGCTCAGATATTAACAGGAGTCACAAAAGGACTGGGCACCTATATGGATCACAAGATTATCCAGAATTCATATAGTAAGAATTTAAAAAATGAAATAAAACAAGAGACTGGAAAGGGATATTAATGGTCATGCTTCAGGGCATGACCTTACTCATTGGGTCAGGAAGAACCTTTCTCTTTGGGCATGCTGTTCCAAAACTGCCTGCTGTAAGTGTTTCTTGGAATTTCTTCTTTGAAAGGCACACCTGACTATGCAATTCTAAGATGGAAGTTACAAACTGCCTGCAAGATTTTGTGTTGTGCCTCTGAGAAGTGCAGCACAAAAGTTAAAGGCCAGGGAGAAGACTCTTAAACCACCTGTGCACTGGGATCCTCTAGGGGCTGGAGAGGCGCTGGCAAAACATAGGCATTTTTTGGGACCTAAGTTGCAGCAGCCTCTAAGAGCTGGCCCCATGGGCCATAGCACTCCCTGGAATCTCAGGAGCACTATGTGCTGCTCCAGTGCCAACTCCCCACCCCCTGCTAGGCCAGCGATTATCCCGGGAAGATGGCTTTATAGGTGTTTTCTGTGGTGCCCATTGAACTCTGGTTACAAAAGTATCATTCCATTTTACTGTAGGAATAATGAGTGGATTCAGTCTGTTTTGACAGCAGAATTCCCCTGTGGATAATAACATGTAAGATAACTATACACAGCTGGCCAGTCATGGATGCCCATACCCTGAGTTGCTCCAGTTGGGAAGCAAGACACCACAACGTAGTAAAGCTGCTCAGACTAAAAAAAATTGTTTAATTGCACAAGAGGACAATGAACCAAAACTCAAAAAGCTAAACGTAATCTTGTGATTACAGCAGTAGTGCAAATACTGGTATTTTTGTTTGCCTTGTATCAAACATACAGGTCCCCCCTCCACTGCCACTAGCCACAGGCTAGTGAGAGTCAGTGAACAGTTGCTGCACTTTTCTAACAACCTCTCACCTCCCAATCCCTCCCCACCCCGACTACTACTGGAACAGTGGCAAATACATGGGTTACACCTGCAACAGGGGAATCTTCCCCTTCTGGAACCAGTGGCTGTCAGGGCTGTTTTATGCTGTTCCAGCCCTTTCATTGGTTTAAAGTGGCCACAGTGGAGGGTGAAAAACCTCACTCCATGGCCCTAATTTGCAGAAACAGCCCTCTTCACAACACAACTTACACACATGCTTAATTTAAACATGTTGTGATAAGTGAAGGGCGGAGAGGTAGCTCCCTTCTGTGGACACCCAGCCAGCCAGTTAGCTATAGAATCACTCTTAGTAGCTGTGCTCTACTTGCTTACGTGTAAAGGGTTAAAAAGTCTGACTGTGACGCATAGGTAAAGGGAAGTGAGTGGGTACCTGGCCAAAAGAGTCAATGAGATGGCTACAACTTTTAAAAATTGAAACAAGACTCCCTTCTTGTCTGTTTTGTCTGTTGTTGTTCTCCGGAGAAAGGAGACACAGAACAGGGCTGAACTATGCTGTAGGAAGCTTTAAGCCAGGTATGAAAAACCATCAAATCATATCTAGAGACTACTTATTTGAAACCCCCAGATATGTAAGTAGATCAGGGAATGTCTAGGAAGATGCGATTGGGTTTCCCCCTTTTTTTTTCCTTATTGGCTTGTGGACTTCTCTGTGCTAACCCCAAATGCTTTTGTTTTTCTTGTAAACTTTAAGCTGGACCTCAAGAAGGTTATTCTTGATGTGTAATTTTTGTAAAGGGGTTTTTAAAATCTAGCAAAACCCTAAGTTCCAGATGTATTTTCTTTCTTTTTGTTTTAATAAAATTTACCTTTTTTAAGAACAGGATTGGATTTTTGGTGTCCCAAGAGGTTTGTGCATGTGTTCTTTAATTAGCTGATGGCAACAGCTGATTTCCTTTGTTTTTCTTTCTCAGCTCTTCCCTGGGGAGGGGGCGCACAAAAGGGCTTGAGGGTACCCCACAAGGAGGGATTCCCAAATATGCCTTCCTGGGTCCGAAGGGTTTTTTTTGCACTTGGGTGGTGGCAGCATTTACCCAACCAAGGTCAGAGAGAAGCTGTGATCTTAGGAGTTTAATACCAGTCTGGTGTGGCCAGTATTAATTTTTAGAATCCTTGCAGGGCCCCACCCTCTGCACTCGAAGTGCCAGAGTGGGGAATCAGTCCTGACACGTGTTTAAATCCCATTAAAGTTAATGGGACTTCAGCATGGGCTGAACTTTAAGCCCTTGCTTAAATCCTTCCCTGCCACAGGGATAGGCATAAGCATGTATTTAATTGCTTTTCCGAATCCAGGATGAGACATCCCAGGTGCGATGTAGGGATGAGAAGCGGGAGATATTGCTCAGATTAGGTTCCTAGCTAGTATTCCTATATACCACCTTAATAAAATGCACAGCACACACAGATTTAATCCTAATACATCTAACAATCATGCTATATCATAGAAACCAGCTTTCTGCTTGGGGCGTATTTTCAAAGGCGGCAGGCTAGCTCTCATTAATATACATCTATCCTAGGAGTCTTATGGTCTAAAAATCAGCAGGCAAGGTGCAGGATGGAACTGGGAGCAGTCTTGCTCTGGCTTATTTTTTTCCATTGAAAAATAAAATAGGAAAGTAATGATTCAGAACGCTGCCATCCTGCAGCTCTTATTCACCCAAAAGCAGTGGCCTCCAGTAGCAAATGTGTGAACACGAAAGAGGGAATTCACAGGCCTTGACTGTCGTCATAGTATGTTTTTAATGAACAGCATAAGCCTGTCTTAGCAACTCCAAAGTCCCCAACAGCAAATTGGCTCATATTTTTTATCCTGCAGATTTCAAGATTATTGGGGCTTTTGATGGAGCAATGTTGGGGTCATCATTTAAAATGCCATTCTGCTCTGGATGGTCTAGATGGAATGAGGTGATTCCACAGCTTTTGGAGGGGTTCTAGTGTAGGGGTCTGAATAAATTCCAGTTCCTGTGACTTTTTTGCATGTAGACAGACTATGCTGATGCCATCAATCGAGAACTCTACTGTTAAAGGGAAAGATGTTGAAGGGAGAATGGGATCTGTCTGAAGAGAGTAAATATTTGGGTGGCATGTGTGATGAGTACCACCAGGCATTTGCTGCCCCTGCCAGAGACTCCACTGCTTTGGTAGTGTTGCCCATTAAGAGGAGCGCAGTGAGTTTGTACCTCTGGGGGTTACCTAGAAAGACTCTCCAGGATCAGCTACTGGTGGAACCAGTGAGACTTGGTCCTCCAGCAGCTAGAAGGGCTGGGAAAAGGCAGAGGCCAATCAGAGCCCAGCAAGTGAGATAAAAAGGGCTGTCTGCGTCTGTCAGGGGACAATACTGGGTGCAGTTGGGAAGCGGGAGGAAGGACTTTCCCTCTATCTTAACCCAAGAGACCAGGTCTGGTGAAAGCTTAATTCTGTCTGAACCTTTTTGTTTAAGTCAATGACTTTTGTTTCCTTTGCAGTGTGTAAGGCTCAGATGGGTCATCCAGCGTGGACTGTTAAATGGACTGTTGTAAAATTACGTGAGCTCGCTTTGTGAGATGCTCCACTGGCTCAAGGAAGCCCAGGACAACATGAGTGAAATGTAAATGCACCTATCCACGTTTGTAGTTTCTTCCTAAAAGTGAATTTAATTTTGGACTGAGAATCTTGGAGAATGAACCCCTGGATGTACCTGACGTCAGAGTGGATGGAAGTTATTAGTATTATGGTATTGTTGAACAACCCCTGTTGAGATCGACACCCCATTGTCTTAGGTATTGTGCAAACAGAATAAAAGACAGCCTTTCACTGAAGATCTCACTATGATGGTAAGTCAATGCTATATGGAACCTAGGATTTGACAGACTGGATCAGACCCATAGTCTATCCAGTCCAGTATCCTGTCTCTGACAGTGGCCAGTACCAGATGGTGATTTCAGTTGGTGAAGTAGATGGTGAAGATAAACCCACATCTGCAGTAGGTGATGTGAGGTAATCTGCTCCCTACCCACATTAGGTCTCATTCTGTTCCCTATTAGTTAGAGAAACATTTAAAACCTGATGATGAAGCCCTATATGCTCATCACACCCTTCTTTTTGCCTTCAAGCCTGAAGCCTCTATGTCTAATATTCTCTCTCAAAAAACTATTCTCCTCTGTTGTTCAAATATAAAATTCAAAGCAAAAAGTCAGAATTTTTGGACATGTCTAAGGGAACTCATGTGATTTTCATCAGGCTTCTAAAAGTCTGAACTATTCTGGGGTTCATATTCCCCTAGCATGACTGAATAATTTAAAATCTTCAGTGGGAAGCTACTGAAGACGACCTCAAGAGGTAGCAAGCTATCTTCCTCTCCCTCACTGGAGAGTTTGCCTAAGGAAAGACTGAGGAGTAGTAACTGATTAAAGACATCAGGGTTCAGAAATCCCACAATATGGGGCTTCTGCTGAACCAACACACTCAGGGTTATGAAAATAATACTATGAATAATGGTGAAATCTTGCTCAAGGTTCTTAGAACTGTAAGCGTTGTGTTACTGCTCTGCCAGCCGAGGAGTGAGCATTCCTGCTGCTAACCAGTATGTCAATTCCCTGGTACACCAGCTTGTCTGCCCTGCCAGCAAACTGTGCAGGACTTTGCCAGTCTAAACCTTGCCTGGCACAGAACAGTCAGTGTACCCCAGTTCCCAAGAGCCCCAGAGATATTCCCTGCAGTGTCCAGTCCCTCTCATTGGACACTCACGGAAGTTAAGTTAGCTGCCTCCAGAGAGACAGAGTACACACCAGCCTGTTACGTTAGCTGTGGATTCCCTCTCCCCTGTTAATACTCAGCCATGAGATGGTTTTGTAATAAAACAAGAATATGTTCATTAACAAAGCACACAGATTTAAGTGATACTAAGCAAGGATAAAAGACGGGTATGGTTACAAGCAAAACAAAACACGATTGCAGCTTCATTTTAGGAATCTTTGCCTAAGCAGTTTTCTTTCTTACAACAAATTACCAACATAGTTTGCCTTTCAGGTCAAAAAGATTCAGCTTTCTTAGGCTCAAAGGGTGCTGTGCCCGATTGTCCCTTTAGTGAGGGATTCCTCAAATGTCTCTTTACCCCCCTTATATTACCTAAAATTTATTGTCTCTGTTTCAAGAGCCAGGTGTCTTAGCGTGCAGATTCCCATCATGATTGTTTAACAGTTCCCCCCCCACAATTTATCTAGCTTGATGGCTTTGTTTACCTTATGTGTAAATGTACTTCTGTTGTTCTCTGCCTGTAACCAAGCTGGTCAGACAGATAAATGTACATTCCTTTGTCTAGGACAGGCTGGGTGCATGCTCTGTCTCCCACATATATTTAAAGGACATGTTCCCAGCACACATCTATAACATTTTGTATACAGCTTGTACTTACATTCATGCATTGATTTTTGGGAGCGGCGTGTCACCGGTTTACATCTGATAACTTACATGACACCTTTAAGATCTATTATAACAGTGTGTCAGGCCCAATATGAGTTACAAGATGGGGGGGCCCTCTCCTCACTGGCAGTGAGGGGCTTTTACGATCACCTTAATAGGCATAGGACCCCAAACATTAGTCCTTACTCAGGACTCATATTTTTAATATGTTATTTTAATATTTTTAAAATGCCTCATGCATATGTAACACATGCTTCTGTCGCTGTTCCTTTTAAACAGCAGTAGTCAGTTTGGGTAGGTGGGCAGTTGCCTGAATAGCAGAGCAGTTGTCCACTGACTCCAGATAAACTGGGATTAGCAGGTAAACAAAGGAAGAAAGTTCATGAACACTTGGAGCATGCTCAGTAGGGCATCTCCAACTGCAGAGCCAATTCCGCTCCCAAGTATAAAGAAAAAAAGGTGTCAAACTCTTCAGTTAATTCAGCCTGACTCAGAGGGATACAGCCATATCGGAGGGGAGGTGAAGATTTCTGCCCCAAGGGCTGGGGCTCACAGGCCTGCTTTGACTAATTGCAGCAGAAAGATCATTACCAGGAGAAGGATACCAGCCTACTCAAAGAATTGAGTGCTTGTTCAGCTCAAGGCGGTGTGGTGAAATTAATGCGAAATCGGTGCTGCATATTCTAAATGCATAGGATTGTGGCCTGTGTATCTTTTGATACTAAAGAAATCTGTATGTTAGGTTACTATTATTTTTGCTTGCATTGTATCTGCTGTATTACTGTAATGATGAGACCACGTTTAGATTTATGAAGAATCTTAGTTAACCCTCCAATTGTCCTCTTGTAATTATAAAGATTTTTTTTTTTTAAGTCTGAACAGCTTTACTACATTGTGGTATCTTTCTTCCAAACTGGGGCAACTCAGGGTACAGGCATCCACGTCTGTCCAGATGTGCATATTTATCTTTTGTGGTGTTATCCACCAGCGGGGGCTCTGCCACCAAAATAGACTGAAGCCACTTACTGTTCCTGCAGGAAAATGACATTAAAGTGGAAACTCGTGTAATCAAAGACCATAGAATCATAGAATATCAGAGTTGGAAGGGACCTCAGGAGGTCATCTACTCCAACCCCCTGCTCAAAGCAGGACCAATTACCAACTAAATCACCCCAGCCAGGGCTTTGTCAAGCCTGACCTTAGAAACTTCTAGGGAAGGAGATTCCACCACCTCCCTAGGTAACCCATTCCAGTGCTTCACCACCCTCCTAGTGAGATATTTATTCCTAATATCCAACCTAAACCTCCCCCACTGCAACTTGAGACCATTACTCCTTGTTCTGTCAACTGCTACCACTGAGAAGAGTCTAGATCCTTCCTCTTTAGAGCCCCCTTTCAGATAGTTGAAAGCAGCTATCAAATCCCCCCTCATTCTTCTCTTCTGCAGACTAAACAATCCCTGTTCCTTCAGCCTCTTCTCATAAGTCATGTGCTCCAGCCCCCTAATCATTTTTGTTGCCCTCTACTGAACTCTTTCCAATTTTTCCACATCCTTCTTGTAGTGTGGGGCCCAAAACTGGACACAGTACTCCAGATGAGGCCTCAACAATGTTGAATAGAGGGAAATGATCATGTCCCTCGATCTGCTGGCAGTGCCTCTACTTATACAACCCAAAATGCCATTAGCCTTCTTGGGAACAAGGGCACACTGTCAACTCATATCCAGCTTCTCGTACATTGTAACCCCTGGGTCCTTTTCTGTGGAACTGCTGCCTAGCCATTCGGTCCCTCGTCTGTAGCAGTGCATGGGATTCTTCTGTCCTAAGTGCAGGATTCTTGTCCTTGTTTAACCTCATCAGGTTTCTTTTGGCCCAATCCTCTAATTTGTCTAGGTCCCTCTGTATCCTATCCCTACCCTCAAGCATATCTATCACTCCTCCCAGTTTAGTGTCATCTGCAAACTTGCTGAGAGTGCAGTCCGTGCCATCCTCCTGATCATTAATGAAGATCTTGAACAAAACTGGCCCCAGGACCGACCCTTGTGGCACTCCGCTTGAAACCGGCTGCCAACTAGACATGGAGCCATTGATCACTATCCATTGAGCCCGACGATCTAGCCAGCTTCCTATCCACCTTATAGTCCATTCATCCAGCCCATACTTCTTTAACTTGCTGGCAAGAATACTGTGGGAGAACATATCAAAAGCTTTGCTAAAGTCAAGGAATAACACATCCACTGCTTTCCCCTCATCCACAGACCCAGTTATCTCCTCATAGAAGGCAATTAGGTTAGTCAGGCATGACTTGCCCTTGGTGAATCCATGCTGACTGTTCCTGATCACTTTCCTCTCCTCTAAGTGCTTCAGAATTGATTCCTTGAGGACCTGCTCCATGATTTTTCAAGGGACTGAGGTGAGACTGACTGGCCTGTAGTTCCCCAGATTCTCCTTCTTCTCTTTTTAAAGATGGGCACTACATTAGCCTTTTTCCAGTCATCGAGGACCTGCCTCAATCGCCATGAGTTGTCAAAGATAATGGCCAATGGCTCTTCAGTCACATCCAGCAACTCCTTTAGCACCCTTGGATGCAGCGCATCTGGCCCCCTGGATTTGTGCTCATCCAGCTTTTCTAAATAGTCCTGAACCACTTCTCTCTCCACAGAGGGCTGGTCACCTCCTCCCCAGTTTAGCGGGTGACACATATTTAGCAGTGAAGACAGTCATTCGGAGTTGTCTGGTGGATGGAGCACTGGACTGGACGCAAGAGACATGGTTTCTGTTCTCAGCTCTGCTACCTACTAGTCTGCTAGGTGACCTTTTGCAAATCATTGAACCTCTCTGTACCTGCATTTTCTCATCTATTAAAAGGGGAAAATGTGACCGAGCTCCTGTCGAGACCAATGGTTGAGTGGTCAGGGTCAGGCCCAGAGTCTAAGAACCTGGTTCACGTACCAAAGCCTTGGGTCAAGACTGAAGTCTGACAGGGTCAAAGCAGGAGGCAGAGTCCAAGTACCGAAGGTGGGGGTTGCAGTCAGTGTCAGAATTCAAAGGTAAAAGCCAGGAGTCGAAGTCTGTGAGAGAGCCAAGAGGCAGGTCCATTGCTCTCACAAACTAAGGAGTCAGCCTAGTTGCATAGACACTTCCTGGAACTTCTCTTAGGCTTAGATAAATTGCCTGGGCCAATCAGGAACCATGAGAGAAGCTGTCAGTCCAGCCTTCCGAGGTGGTACTTCTTGGAGTTTTTCTCTCCATGGGGTCTACTTTTTGCTTAAAATCATGGCTGCTGGCCAGTGGCATGGAAATGTCAGCTGCTCTGCAGGCCTATGTTCTGTTGTCCACAGACTCTCACATTTCCCTTGTAAAGCGCTTAGAGATCTACTGATGAAAAAAGTTGTTATAAGAACTGGGTGTTGTTATTCCAGCCCAACATTTCTATGGTTCCGTGATTATCCACAGAACAGGTAGACCACAATCGGTGCTTATTGGCCTACCTTGTCAGTCTAAGCTGGCTGATGACATACAGAATGGGAGTGGAGTATGGAAAAATATGGTTCGTTCAGGCTCTTTTTGCATTTCCTTTCTCCAGTCTAGCAAATCAATGTATTCGTAGGAGTGTTCAAGGAAATGGTCAAATTTTAAGCAAATTTTACAGAAGGAGAAAAATACTCCTGTGCAGAGGGTCTTTTGGGAGCTTAAGTGATACATAGTTGTGGTAGCAAATTTTATTTTTATTTTTTATTGTTTGTATTGTGGTAGCACCTAGGAGAGCTAGTCAGGGACTAGGATCCTGTTCTGCTAGGCCCTGTCCAAACCCAGAACAAAAAGATGGTCTCTGCTTCAAACCGCACTTATAAATGGTAATTTTCACACTGAAAACCTGATACTCCGAGTTCCTTTCATCCAGTTAGAGAACACAAACAATATCACACGTCCAATCTAAACAAGTTTCCAATTTCACAGTCTATCTAGTTAAGGGAGTTGCCTGACCAAAGTTATATTCTAAGCAAATATCACATAATTGCCTCAAACTGCTCATGAAAATCTACAGGAATTATTTTGAGCGACTGGGTCGTATCCTCAGCTGATGTAATCTGGCAGAGCTAAGTCACTGATTAAGGCCAATTGAAGCTCTCATGCGAGCTTGGAGAAGAACTCCAAATAGCCTATGCATTCAAGAAAACCATAAGCTGCTTTACTTGCTATAAACTCTCTGCTCCACTCTCCTATCAAGTTCACAGGACTGTATGAATATGCAAGAACCAGACTAAGTTTTAAGCAACTCGCACACACCACTACAGCAAAAGGGGAAGGAATCTACTGTATTTGCTTTCTTCACCCCACTCAGAATGAACCCAGCATGCTGAAACAAAAGGCCATATTTTATAGAAAGTATTCAGCTAGGGTCATTAGCTTTCCAATTTGGCTTCATCAGATGGCTACACAGGAGGGGACTTTCCAAATTTATTGGATGATTTGTCAATTAGCAGCTGCCTGTTAATGGCTCTAAGCTCCATGGACTTGAAAAACTAAATATTTCACATTCACACTAGACAACAGAGAGGTCCATCTCTGTGATCTTTGGTTATTGGACAGATGGGACAAAGATAAATAAATAATAATTGGAGATAAACCAATCTCCTAGAACTGGAAGGGACCTTGAAAGGTTATGGAGTCCAGTCCCCTGCCTTCACTAGCAGGACCAATTTTTGCCCCAGATTCCTAAGTGGCCCCCTCAAGGATTGAACTCACAACTCTGGGTTCAGCAGGCCAATGCTCAAACCACTGAGCTATCCCTGCCCCCAGAGAGAGGCAGGGGCCACTCTATGTTTTTTACCACCCCAAGCACGACTGTCAGGTGGTCTTCAGTGGCACACCTGCGGGAGGTCCACTGGTCACGTGGATTCAGCGGTGTTTCTGCAGGTGATCTGATGGTCCCGTGCCTTCCGCCAAATTGCTGCTGAAGCCGCGGGACCGGCGGACCTCCCTCAGGCATGCTGCTGAAGACCACCTGATTCCTGCCCTCACGGCGACCGGCACACTGCACCCTGTGGCTTGCCACCCCAGGCACGTGCTTGCTGCGCTGGTGCCTGGAGCCGCCCCTGGAGATAGGGCTTGTTTACACTTAAAAACGCTGCAGCACTGCTGCTGTAGTGCTTCCATGTAGACGCTACCTACACCAATGGGAGGGAATCTCCCATCGGCAGAGGTAATCCACATCCCTGAGAGGCAGTAGCTAGGTCAATGGAAAAATTCTTCCATCAACCTAGTGCTGTTGGAAGTTAGGTCACCTTAACTATACCACTCAGGGGTGTGGATTTTTAAACTCCTGACTGACATAGCTAAATCAACCTAATTTTCTAGTGTAGACCAGGCCAGATAAAAGAGTATCCCTTGATTCCATGTACACTGTTATGGATAATCTAATCAACAAATGCCACAGTGGCATGTATTGGTGGTTCATGCTAATGAACCATCCTACCTCCAGGAGTGGCCAAGACCACATGTTGCAGAGGAGGGTGGGAAAAGATCCATAATGCACTTGACCCATTGTGCAATAATAAATATTACAAGGGAAGTTCTTCCCAACCCTAGCTACAGTAGTTTATGCCCTGAAGCATGAGAACTCATAGCCTTGGCAAATACTATCCCAGCTATTGTAACAGCAGCACTGTGTTTGAATATCTCTAAGACTAGAGCTTTGAGGGAACTGTATTTTTCCTCCCTCAGAAAACTTTACATTACAGTTAGGAAAAAGAAAATCATTACAAATCAGAACAAAAATCTCAGATTTGCAATTTTTTCTGTCGGAGGGACTTTTTAAAAAAACTAGTTTTGGAAGAATCAAAATAGAACTTTTTGGAAATTTGTGGTCCCACCACACTGGACTGCCAAATTTCCAAGGAGCTTGGGAGTTTGAGAGCCAGGGTTCATAGGGCTGCCAGACAGAATGCCAAGGAGCTAAGAGGTGGGCGAGCTGGCAGGAAACCAGGCAAGTTTCCATCCCAGGTTTCCATTGAAAGTTTAGTGAGAATTGACATGTTCCCATGGAATGTGTTGATTTCAACAAAGTGGAATTTCCAACAGAAAAAAAATCCACCGGAAAATTTCCAACCACCTCCATCTAATGCCATCTATGAATCTTGCAGAGCCATGCCTAGATCGTTGGGCTCAACGGGTAGTGATCAACGGCTCCATGTCTAGTTGGCAGCCGATATCAAGCGGAGTGCCACAAGGGTCAGTCCTGGGGCCGGTTTTGTTCAGTATTTTCATTAACAATCTGGAGCATGGCTTGGACAGCACCCTTAGCAAGTTTGCAGATGACACTAAACTGGGAGGAATGGTAGATGTGCTGGAGGGTAGGGATAGGATACAGAGGGACCTAGACAAATTAGAGGATTGGGCCAAAAGAAACCTGATGAGGTTCAACAAGGACAAGTGCGGAGTTCTGCACTTAGGACAGAAGAATCCCATGCACTGTTACAGACGAGGAACCGAATGGGTAGGCAGCAGTTCCAAAGAAAAGGACCCAGGGGTTACAGTGTACAAGAAGCTGGATATGAGTCAACTGTGTGCTCTTGTTGCCAAGATGGCTAACCACATTTTGGGCTGTATAAGTAGGGGCATTGCCAGGAGATCGAGGGATGTGATCATTCCCCTCTATTTGACATTGATGAGGCTTCATCAGAAGTCTCTGTCCAGTTTTGGGCCCCACACTACAAGAAGGATGTGGAAAAATTGGATAGAGTCCAGTGGAGGACAACAAAAATGATTAGGGGGCTGGAGCACATGACTTATGAGGATAGGCTGAGGGAACTGGGATTGTTTAGTCTGCAGAAGAGAAGAATGAGGGGGGATTTGATAGTTGCTTGCAACTATTTGAAAGGGGGTTCCAAAGAGGAAGGATCTAGACTGTTCTCAGTGGTAGCAGAAGACAAAACAAGGAGTAATATTCTCAAGTTGCAGTGGGGGGGGGTTTAGGTTGGATATGAAGAAAAACTGTTTCACTAGGAGGGTGGTGAAGCTCTGGAATGGGTTACCTAGGGAGGTGGTGGAATCTCCTTCCTTAGAGGTTTTTGGCTTGACAAAGCCCTGGCTGGGATGATTTAATGGGTGTTACGCCTGCTTTGAGCAGGGGGTTGGACTTGATGACCTCCTGAGGTCTCTTCCAACCCTAATATTCTATGATTCTATGGCAAAGAAAACTGCATGAATTGATTCTGGGTTCAGTTTCACTGCAGCCTTCTGAACAGCCATTTTTTTTTCTTGTGTCTGCACAGTACCCCTGTGATGCTTCGTAAATTACTAGGGATAAGGAAAACAAGAGTGAAAAAACATTAAGTTCATCGAGTTCATCCTCTGGCCAGTGCTGGATTATTCTCCACATTCTTCAGACCCTGCTTAAATGACTCTAGTAATTGGCCTTCCACCGTGTCCACTGAGACTATTCCACAGTATATTTATGTGTTTGTTTGCTCCAGGTACTTTTACCAAAGTTAAAATACAAAGTACCAAATTAAATCACCTGTCTATGAACTGAACTGCCACTGCAACACCTTTCAGCAGTGTTATTTACTCACCCTTAGCACAATCCTAGGGCTAGATGGTGACTTTAATCACAGCCCTGAGCACAAAGAGATGCAGACTAGGGTACACATGCCTCAGTCACAATTCGTCCCTTCCTTCCTCCTTGCCCCTAAACACAGGGGGTTGGTAATTTATTGATGGGCTAAATCAGTAGGAAATTACATCAGTCCTCCCACCCCATGTGGACAGGAAGGAGTCCATAGATCCCAAGGCCAGAAGTGATCATCATGATCATCTAGTCTGACCTCCAGCCTAGCACAGGCCGTAGGACTTCTTTGAACTAATTCCTGGTTGAATTACAGCATCTTTCAGAAAAGCATTCAACCTTGATTTTAAAATTGACAGTGATGGAGAATCCACTGCTACCCTTGGTAAGCTGCTCCAATGGTTAATTATCCTCACTGTTAAAAGTCTGTGCCTTATTCTCAGTCTGAATTTGTCTAGATTCAACTTCCAGCATTAGACCTTTCTCAGCTAGATTGAATTGTGGGGGAGTGGAGATAAGACTCCACTCATTCCCCACCCACATGCTCTGGGCAGGGATTAAGTAGGCAAGAAAGCACAGAGCTAAGGTCCAGGTAACCTTTATCATGGTAAATGGAGACTTCTTATTCCCTGGTACAGGAATCATTGTAATGGGCTAGTCTGTGACTCAGGCACCTTATCTATTCAACCACCTTATCTATGTAGCCTTTTAATTATTTTTATCATGTTTATTTTGGTAGTGCCTAGGGGCCAGCCAGAGGCTCCATTGTGCTAGATGCTGCACAAACACAGAATAAGAGACAGCCCCTGCCCCGGAGTGCTTGCAATGTAAATAGACAAGACAGACAAAGGGTAAGGGACAGGGATGTAATATACAAGCAGAGCGATCAGTGCAATGGTGTCAAACATCCTATTAGTGCCACAATTGTTTTGGGGGTGGTTTTATTATTTAAATCCTTTTGTTGGGGTTAGGTTAAGAGATTCGCTAGATGGAAAGACAAAGAAAGGGAGGGATTGTAGCAAACAGCCAATCAACACAGGGGAGAGAATGTCTAGATGCAAACTGTGCAAAGCAGTATAAACACCTTTTTCTGTGTCCATTGGTCCCTTCTTACCTTCATGTGTCTCATGTTGCTATTAGGAGCTTTAAAAAAAGAAAATCCTGCATCAGTCAGGATGTCCCATAGGGTTGCCAAGGGATGGTGCCCCATTGGCTAGTTATCACTGCCCCGACTCCAGCTAGCCACACCCCCTCAGCTCTGCAGAGGCCAGGCTGCATGTTGATGAAGTGGAGGGAATTCCATGTGCTCAGAACCAGGGACATGATGCCAGTCTGGATCTCCCCCCCTACCCATTGAGCCCCCATTCTAGGCCAACATGATTTGTGCTGTTTGTATCTCTTTCAGAGGTGGAATGGACTCAGACACCTTCTGGGCTAGATTCTCACCTCAGTTACTCTGGTGACAACCCAAAAGTGATGCAATGAAAGTACCGCTCTGTTCCCATCTAGGGGCTGGAGCGCTGAGGTTTATGAGTCTGCTACTGGCTTTGAGCTACCAGCTCTGGGCCTTTTAGCTCATGCAGGAGATACTCGTGCTTTTAGACCCAAGGGTTCAATCTTCACTGCTTCCAGCAGCATCACATTACAGAAGCAAAGGGAGTTACTCAAACTTTGCACCAGAGCTAGTACACAGAAGGCACTTGCATAGTCCAGGGATGGGGGCTGTGATGAGAATCTGGACAGGCAGAGAAGTAAAGAGATAAATGTGACACAGATCTAGTCCACTGTATCTATGAATGCAGCAGATGATCATTTTCAAGACCTCATAAAATGCTCTGTGATTACTCTGTGTCCCCCCAAAATCAGCATCTGGGATTATATAACCTTCTGTTTGCTCCTTCACCAAAATCTCATTCCTCTTGTCCTTACTTACTACACAGTGAATTTTTATCACCCCTTTAAACCAGCACAGAATGGTCTTATCTGAACGTGTAAACTTGGTCTTCTCCTCAGATTTGTTTCGGGTTGTATTTTACGCCTTCCAAAACACTGGGAAATAAAACTCAGTTAAACATTAAACAAAGTCAGTTGTCTTTTTGCCTCTGAAATCAATTAGCATTTTTAAGCCTCTGTAGCCCGGGTTAATTTAACTTCTAGTTCTGGAGGGGTCTGCCTTGGGTAGAAAATCTGTCAAACAAGCAGAAATACATCAAGGAGTTACCGCATCATTTCAGAGGGTTAAAGTTGTGTCATGTCCTATGAAAGTCTTTCTTCAGGAGGTGAAATCTAAATGGAATTCTAAGTCTCTTCTGCCTGTGATGCAAAACACGACCTATGAAATTTCAGTCTTGAGTTAAGCAGGGCTGGAAGGTGCCTTCCTGATGATTTCAGCTGCAGCAATAGGAGAGGGACTATATAACATAGTAATTAAAACTTCCATGTGTTAGGGAAGTACATAAAAGCCTCCTCCATAATTTCCTCTTTTATACATTGTGCCACAAGGCAATGCATGGAGGCATCGTTGGGCCATGCAAGAAAGAAGATACTACATCAATATTTGTTAGGGTTTCCAGCAGCCTGTTAAATGAGGACGGGGATTTGAATCCCAAACCAATTCCAGTTAGATTTCATTGCAAACGAAGGCCTCTTCCCGATGCATCCAGCTGGGAAATGGCACCAGTGTTTGTTTGGGTTATTCTTGAAGAAATTCTTCATTAAAATTGGTCATTCTATCCATCAAGGTTTTGATCTGGGGGAGGGGAGGGTACATTATTAATATGCACTAATACTCCCTACGAAAAAAAAAAAGCCTTTGGCTAATTGCAAGGTTTTTCATTTATACTCCTCTGTTTTAAGGGTGCTATCACAGGGTGAAATTCAGTTCAGTGCAATGGGGACAACTCTAATCAATAGCTGGAGCATGGCCCTTGTGCTTGGCACAGGAATTAATTTCACCCATTATCCACCAGATGGTTGTATGTCTATGGGTCAACATGGTTTTGGCTTGAGTCTCAGCTATGGTAACAAAGTCTCATGCATGCATAACCAAATCTGCCACCAAACTGGGTAATTCTGGTAATCCACTAATTCCACTCCAGTGGCTGGCAACTGGAAGAAACACCACCAAAATTCGATATGGTATTACTCCCCTGAAGGCAGAGGCAATCCCACGTGGAGACTCAGGTCAATCTATTGGCAAGTTGCAGGATGTGTGACTAAGTTTCAGCAGAGATGAATTTGAGGACCAGGGGGCCTGAGATCTTGTTGTCCCTGTAATAAGTGTCAGGATATCAGTCATGAAAGCAGTATAAGAACCAAGAGAGATGGCAAAATAAGAGCTGAGCTCCACGCAGGGGGTTGTGCCAGTTTCTTCTTTGCTGTCTCTATACCAGGCCAAGTCAAAACCCTGGGTCCAAACTCTCCTGAATTTGGGGAGTAGGACTGAAAATCCAGATCCATTTTTTACAGCGGAGCTTGGGCTCTCATTTCAATGCAAAACCACATAGCTGGTCTTTTTTCACCAAGTTCTTGATTGTGCGTCATCTTAGGGCTCTCACAGGGGAGCTTGGGTGGGCCACCCACATATAGGGTTACCATCTGGCTGGTATTTGGCCTGGCCAGTTTTTTATGGATTTGCCAGTTGCCAGAAAAATAATTTAATCTGCCAGGTTTTTTAATGTGGGTCTAAAGATTTCCATTATTATCACAATACACTGGGATATGTAATGTTAAAAGTTTCTGGGTCCAGCTAAAGCTCACTTGCACAGTTTAAGAGATAACAGATCAAAACTGTTAAAAACATAGAGTGAGCTGCACCAGGCAGCGGCAGCTCCAGGCACCAGCACTCCAAGCTCGTGCCTGGGGCAGCAAGCAGCAGGGGCTGCCTTGCCAGTCCCTGAGAGGGCAGCAGTCAGGCTGCCTTCGGCGGCTTGGCTGCGGGAGGTGGGTACGCCGAAGCTGTGGGACCGGGGACCTCCCGCAGGCAAGCCGCCAAAGGCAGCCTGCCTGCTGTGCTTGGGGTGGCAAAAAAGCTAGAGCTGCCTCTGGCACCAGGTATGTGGTTTACTTCCATCCCAGAGCAATGGGCTGAACTGACCCAGGACAGGAGCTCTGTGTTCTACACCAGAAAGAAGGGAAAGGCGGAGGTGAAAACCCAATTTTGTTTTCTTTCCTGGTCACCATTAAGTAACCGCAGCTATTGTCTAACTGCAAATGTAGGGAGAAGGAGAGAGCGCTTATGTTAGTAACCCATGGTCCAGTCCTCTGAGTACTCATCCAGATCAGTGAGAATACTCGCCTGAGGAGAGTTACTCACAGGCGTGTTTGCAGGATCATAGAGGCTAACGTCAAACCCTGGGTCCAACACTCCCAAACTGACACCTTTCAGATCTGAACCAGAAGTTTCCCTGTTAGCCCCATCGCTATACCAGGTCAAATCACAATCCCTGCTGTGGTCATCCCCCAATGCCTGAAAAAGTTTTAGTGAGACTTAGGAGCCTAAGGCTAGGTTTGCACTACAGACCTTACAGCTGTACTGATGCAGCTGCGCCTCCGTAAGTTCTCCCTTGTAGCTGCTCTATGCCAAGAGGTCTCCTGCCGGCATAATGAAACCATCCCCAATGAGCGGCGGCAGCTGTGTCAGCGGGAAAGCCTCTCCTGCTCATCTAGCGCTGTCCACACCAGCGCTTTTCTCGGTGAAACTTGCATTGGTCGGGGGGAGTTTTTTCACAGTGCGACCAACAAAAGTTCTACCACCAGGAGTGCTAGTGTAGACAAAGCCTTAGTCATCTTTGAAAATGTCACAAACGCTCCTTAGTCAACCAGACCTCACAACACTGAGTGGAGCAATGCCTGCAGGCCTTTCCAAATGTGGGCCTTAAGCACTTTTGAAACTGTGACCTGAGGTGCGGATCAGGAATGTGCATTGAAGCCCACTCTCTATTACTGAGCTTCCATTTCCAATAGTCTGTGTCAAACCCCACTAATAAAAATAAGTAAATAAACCCCATGTTTAAACATCAGTCTTTTATTTATGGGAGGTTTTACTTTCCCATGGCAGCATGTTCAATTTAAAACGAGATGGAAATCCCCCACTCCCCCCTCTCCCCCCCGGCATGTTCTGTGTAGATCACTGCTATTATGATCACTTGAATTTTGCAGATATTTTTTGTAGAGCACAGCAGCTCTCTCCTAAAGCATTATTAGTGTTAATCCGTCTTTCTGCAAAATATCCCCATATAAACAAATGATAATGTTTATTAAAAGTTGCCCCGGGAGTGAAGCCCTGGCGGTGGGGGAGACAGGTGTGGGGCCCCAGGCACAGGGCCAGCGGTTAGGGAGTGGGGCCAGCACCCCAGCAGCAGAACCCTGGGTGCGGGCACTGGGCCAGCAGCCAGTAAGCGGGTGCAGCAGCTGGGACCCAAGCCCTGGGTGCAGGGCCAGGGAGTGGAGTCCCAGGTGGAGGGCCGGGAGCAGGGCCCCAGTCTCGGAGCCAGCAGCTGGGGAGCGGGAGGCGGGGCCGCCGTCCGGGACCCAAGCCAGGGAGTGAAGCCCCGGGCATGGGACCAGCATCCCTGAATAAAATCCGGGGGTGCTGCGGCATCCCGTACCCCTCTACTTCCCACACCTATGAAAACAGCCCCACTGTACTATCATTTACCATTTACAAAGGCCCTCAGCCAGGTCCGGGCTCCAGTGTGCTGGGCACCACACATATAGCACATGTAAGCAGATGCAAGTCCAAAGAAAACGTGGCAAAACTCCAGGCAATTTCCACTGTCATCAACACAACTGGCCATGCAAAATGTGCTCTCTGATGATGGTTTCATCTCACATAGGCCCTGACAATAGCAGAACACAGTTTAGGGGAGTTGTGAAACCTGGCTTGCAAGGAAATACCATTGATGCTATTTAACGTCCCAGCTGGGCCTTCTCCACAACATCCCTGTTGAGACATGCTTGGTCACAGGATATGGAGCTAGCTGACTGGTTGAGCAATGGCTTAATCTTAAAGTGTTGTGGCATTATGTATATATCCACCTGTAACAATGCGGCCTTTGGTGGGACACTACTGAGAGTATCAATTCAGGACAAATTGCTTAGAGAAGGGCAGTCACAGCCCAAAACTGGGTGTCCTTTATTACTAAGGCACCTGAAACCAGCCAAACAGAGAGGACTTCAGTTTTACCCCACTGGCTAACCAGAAGTCATACAAGCAATTCCCTCAGACACTCCAGTTTCCTTGTATCACGACCAGCACCACTCCTTATGGGGATGAATGGTTATGAAAACCAATACACTAGTAAAATAAAAAAAAAGGTTCTCCCAATCCCAAAGGACCAAGCCCCAGGCATAGATCAATATACCAGTTAGATCTTACCCACAAATCACATGTGAATCTAAAATTGAAAGGTTTATTTATAAAAAGAAATGTAGATGAGAGCTAAAATTGGTCAAAGTAATCAATTACATACACCAGTGGTAAAGTTCTTGGTTCAGGCTTGTAGCAGTGATGGAATAAACTGCAGGCTCGAATTAAGTCTCTGGAGTACATCCACAGATTTGGATGGATCATTCAGTCCATTGTTCAGAGCTTCAGTTTGTAGCAAAGTTCCTCCAGAGGTAAGAAGCAGGACTGAAGACAAAATGGAGATGATGCAGTTGCTTTTTACAGTCATTTTACCACGCGGCTTGCGCTTCCTTTGTTCCAAACACAAGCTACTCAGCACATGGCATGGAAAAACCTTAAAGTTCTGTCCATAGGCATGTCTCTGCATGCCTTGTTGAGTCACAAGGCATATCTGCCTTCTCTCAATGGGTCAATTGTATAGCTGATGGTCCTTAATGAGCCATCAAGCAGGCTAGGCTGTGCTGATGCCAAATTGTTTCGGGAGTCACTCAGAAGCATAGCACAAGTTTGAAATACAGACAGTATAGAGCCAATACTTATAACTTTAAATACAAAAATGATACTTGCATCCAGATAGCATAATCATAACCAGCAAATTATAATCTCTTCATACACACCTTACTTGACCTCTGATGCACAAGATTTGGCACCACTACAGGATCTTGGTTGCAATAATGATCTATACGATCACAGTTCATGCCAGTAGCGTCACACCCACAGAAAGGCAAAATCTGACATGCATTTTGAATAAGAAGGGGGAAACACATAACAGACATAGTTAAGTTGGTGGGGGATGTTGCTGTTCTTCATTGATTGTTTATTATACATGATTCTTGTCCATGGGGTTGGTTTGATTTCATATAGTATAGCATCTAGGAAAATGGATGTGTAGCACTTAATCGTTGACATAAGATCCAGTGATGGGGTGGGTCACCTAGGTAAGGAAGGCATGTGGATCAATTGCTTAGAGTAGGATACTAGAGTTCATATTTCTTCCAAACACACTGTGTAACCTTGCAGAAGTCATTTAACCTCTCTGTTCCTCTGTAAACTGTGAATAATAAATACTGCCCAACCTCACGGGAATGCTTTGCGTCTGAAGACCTAGATGCTCAAACTAGGGGTGCTGGGGGCTGTCGCATCCCCTAGCTTGAAGTGGTTTCCATCAGATCCAGGGTTTACAGCTTGCTTCAATGGCTCTCAGCATCCCCACTATACACATTGTTCCAGCGCCCCTGTCTGAAGAGCATTGAGATCCTCAGAAGAAAGGTGCTGTGAACATGCCACGTCTTCTTATGCATCATATACTGGTCCAGAAATGTCTGATCACAAGCTAATGAAACAATTGTTAGTAATTCCTGGCATCCTTGAAGCTGAGCTTAATAGGTATCTCTGTGTGCATTTGTAAATAAGAATGAATGTAATTGACTAGATCAGGACTGAAGTTCATAGCTGAGCTGTGTGGGAGGCCAGTGGCTGAAGCAGTACAAAGTGCTGTAGGGAAGAGTGTATTGAGGACTGTGCCAGGATCTGCTTACCCATCCCAGCATGCATGCGTCACTTTCCCAACTGCATTTCTGGACCTCAGTTTACCCTCCTGGGTCACCAGTCTCCCTCTGGTTGGAGAGATCATCTAGAGTTTAGTCCTCCAACCCAACCACTAAGTCATTCCCTTCCAGGACAAAGCAGAAGAGGCCAACTAAAACAGTCTTTCCAGCTTCTCACCAGGACTCAGGAGTCTTTCCATCAGGGCCAGCCCTGGGAGGGGTTAAAGGGAGGTTCTTTCCACTCTCCCGGTTTCTCACAACAGCCCCATTTGCTGACTCCTTTCCCAGGATGCCTCCCTGAGACACCATGGAGAGGTTGACACCCTCACCTTCCTTAGTCTTTCCATTCTGAGCTAAAGGCTTCTCTTTTTTTATAGCCAGGCTCCTTTCCCCCAGAACGCCTTGCTGTAGCTTTTGATCACCTGATCAGTCATCATATGACCTCTTCCAAGACTACAACCTTTGGCTGCCTTAAAGGGGCCAAACACTTCTTGGGATAGGAATGTACTGGCCTAAAGGAACAGTACAATCTATGACAGTGTCTTGGACTGGATTTATCAGAGGTGTTGCAGGTTCGGGTTGAGGTATATTGACAGAGTTGTTCTGAAAACCAGGACTGGAGTAGTAGGGGTCCAGTGGGCTAGAATAAGATCCCAGTAGCATTGCTACTTAGCGTGTCAGCACTAAAATAACAAGGAGCTCCTTAGCAAAGTTGCAAAGGGAAACTTAGTCCCTTGTTTTAATGAACAAATACGTCGTTTAAAAAATTCTCCCTATTATTTTGCAGTCAGCTCACAATAAACAGCTTTCATGGTTGATTAAACACCTCAGCATCAATCTTAGCAGCTGTTTATTACCTACATGCTGCAAAGCAGAAGAGATTAGCACTTTCATTTACAAGGCTGAAGGAAGCTGTTACAGTATGTAGCTTAACATGGCAGAACCATGCTGGAGTTTCGTAACCCATGAAGACCTAGCCGTTAGCGCAATGATTAGTTTTGTTTTTCTAATTGGTCACTGCAGTGCAAGGTTTGCAGCTAACTCACTAGACCCACTTCAAGGCTACGGCAAGATAACAGAGGAGGAGGCAAGCTCTGGAGGAGAGTGGGTGAACTGGAGGTAGCTGATTATTTATGCAGCACCGTGAGCCTGTATGATGCTACTGGATAGCAGCAGAGCTGGAGCAAAGCAACAGCATGTTCTTGACTCAAAGTCTGAACAATCTAGCAGCACAAGCAGGCACAGGACAGAACAATGTACTGTAACACCATGTCTAGATGGAACGGTGAGCGTGATCGTGCAGTGTGTCACAGCCCCCTCTAGTGGCTGGTTCTCCTAGAGGATAACAGCCTACGAATGCTGCCAACCAATGGAATTGCTCTTTTCACTCAGGGGATAGTGCTCTATATTTTTAGGGCTAAAGGCCCTACACTGATGACCCGTACAGGGTCTTGTTGAATGTACACTGAGTTGGCAGTTGCATTAGGCGCATGGAGCTGGGAATGGGAGAAGGGTACAGAGTCAGTAGTCAGCAGGCAAAAAGGCAGGGTAGAGATTGAGAAGCAGTGTGATCCAGTGGTTAGGGCATCTGGGCGTCTATTCCCAGGCCTGACACTGATAGGTGACCTTAGGTTAAAAAAAAAACCAAGGAGTCCTTGTGGCACAAATTTATTTGGGCATAAGCTTTCATGGGCTAGAACCCACTTCATCAGATGCATAAAGTGAAAAATACAGGAGCAGGTATAAATACATGAAAGGATGGGGGTTACTTTACCAAGCGTAAGGTCAGTCTAAGGAGATAAATCAATTAACAGCACGATACCAAGGGAGGAAAAATAACTTTTGCAGTGGTAAGAGAGTGGCCCATTACAGATAGTTGACAAGAAGATGTGAGTAACAGTAGGGAGAAATTAGTATTGGGGAAAATAAGTTTAGGTTTTGTAATGACCCAACCACTCCCAATCTTTAGTCAGGCCTAATCTGATGTTATCTAGTTTGCAAATTAATTCCAGTTCTGCAGCTTCACGTTGCAATCTGTTTTGTTGTTGAAGGATTGCCACTTTGAGGTCTGTTATTGAGTGACCAGACAGGTTGAAGTGTTCTCCTACTGGTTTTTGAATGTTATGATTCCTGATGTCAGCATTTGTATCCATTTATTCTTTTGCGTAGAGACTGTCCGGTTTGGCCAATGTACTTGGCAGAAGGGCATTGCTGGCACATGATGGCATATATCACTTTGGTAGATGTGCAGGTGAACAAGCCCCAGATGGTGTGGCTGATGTGGTTTGGTCCTATGATGGTGTCCCTTGAATAGCTATGTGGACAGAGTGGCACTGGGATTTGTATCAGGGTTTGATTCCTGGGTTGGTGGTTTTGTGGTGTGGTGTGTAGTTGCTGGTGAGTATTTGGTTCAGGTTGGGGGGCTGTCTGTAAGCGAGGACTGGCCTGTCTTCCAAGGTCTGTGAGAGTGAGGGATCATCCTTCAAGATAGGTTGTAGATCCTTGATGCGCTGGAGAGGTTTTAGTTGGGGGCTGTAGGCGACGGCTAGTGGCTTTCTGTTACTTTCGTTGTTGGGCCTGTCTTGTAATAGGTGACTTCTCTGTACTCTTCTGGCTGGTTCCTCTTCCACTCTTTGTCTGTCCTGTCCAGTCAGACAGTAAGGTCTGCCGGACAGGGTCTGGCTTTCCCTGCGTACATCACTGCCTTGTACGATGGGGCCCTGATCCCAGGTGGGTGTTCTAGGTGCAACTGACAATACATGACCATAATAAAAAAATGCAGGAAGCAGAGAGAGACATGGCCAGAGTGGATTGAAGAAGAAAGACACTGCCACAGTCCTAATCCAGTTTTTTCTCAGGCAAACTCTGAGTGACTTCAGTATCTATCTACTGCAATTGGTAGCTGTGAGTTCTTAGCATGGCTTTCCTACCCCCACTGGCCATAGGTGTATCTAGTTGTAAGGCTGGCTGGAAGCTCTAGTTGAATACTAGATGAAAACTCTTATTCGGTGTTCCCAGCTGATGGAGACAGGCAACATAAAATTCAATAAAGATAAATGCAAAGTACTACACTGAGGCAGGAAAAATCCAGTGACCAGCTATAAATCAGGTAATAAGTGGCTTGGTGGAAGTACTGCAGAAAAGGATCTGGGGGTTCTAGTGGATCACAAATTCAATATGAGTCAATGATGTCATGATAGGTGCAAAAAAGGCTAATAGCAGTCAGGGCTGTACTAACAGCAGTGGTATATGTAAGACATGGCAGGTAATTGTCCCACTGCACTCAGCACTGATGAGGACTCAGCTGGCACACTGTGTCCAGTTCTAGGAGCCCACATTTTGGGAAAGATATGGACAAACTGGAGAGGACATCAACAAAAATGAAAAAGGTTTAGAAAACTTGACCTATGAAGAAAAGTTAAAGGAAAAGAAGACTAAGGGGGAAACATGATAACTGTTCTCAAATCAGTTAAGGGCTGTTATAAAGAGGACGTTGAACTATTATTCTTCATGTCCACTGAAGGTAGAACAAGAAGTAATCAGACTGATCTGCAGCAAGGGAGATTTAGGTTAGATATTAGGAAAATCTTTCTAACTCTAAAGGGTAGTTAAGCTCTGGAATAGGCTTTCAATGGAGATTGTGGAATCCCCATCACTGGATGTTTTTAAGACCAGGCTGGAAAAACACTTGTCAGTGATGGTCTAAGTTTACTTGGTCCTGCAGGGGGCTGGCCTAGAAGACCTCTCAAGGTTCTTGCAGCCCCACATTTGTTGCAGCTATACAGTTAGGTGATCTTCACTAGTCTGAGTGGTAGCTTTCCAGTTCCCAATCTTCCAGCAGTTATCTTAGATCTTGTTGGATGTTAGTGAAGACAGCTGTTGCAAATCTCTCTTTGCATGATTTTTAATCCAGACAGCAAAGTCTTAGGTATTGCTATCAAATTGCACAATGCAAACTCCATTAACATTCCCTTTTATAAGCAAGCCGGTGAGGTGTGTGGCATACTGTGATGTTATCTGATAAAATATGACCATGTAGATCATTGTTGCTACCACCGTTATATAGCTGCAACAAATCTTGTACAACGTATGTCAAGTAAGGTATCTATGCAAAGATTATGATTTGCTGAATATGATTGTGCTATTTGTAGGCATGTATCATTTTTGTATTTGAAGTTAGGAGTATTGGTTCTATACCTGGATTTCAAATATGTTTGCTTCTTTGGTAACGACCACAAGGTATGCAGCCTGCGCATCTTGAAGGAACTATTCAAGCTAAATGGCTCATCAAGGAACACTTAACTGACAATGGATCATGTGAGACACCTATCTACACCTAATGGACTTTCCTGTGAACATCCCGCCTGGAGTATAAGTAATGGTTTCTGCTGTGACTAAGCGAAATCATGTTTGGACATGTGACTTGCCACTGTGACCCCAAAGACCATCTTGCCACCTGTAATTTTCCACAGTGAGAATAAAAGGTTTCCCTTCACTTGAGAAAAGCTATAAAAGGCCCTGGAAACACCTCCATTTTGCCTCTTTCCTGCTCAGACCTCTGGACTATACTAACGGGAGCATTCTAACCAAGGGACTGAGGTCCTTCCAGTGATTTGGAAGCAACCAGGAACTTAACAAGCCAGCAGTTTATTCCATCACTGCTTCAAGCCTGATCTAAGAACTTTGCAGTTACTGTATGTATTTGATTTCTTTAACCAGTTTTAACTCTAACCTTTCTTTCTTTTTATAAATAAACTTTTAGATTTTAGATACTAAAGAATTGGCAGAAGCATGATTATTGGGTGAGATCTGAGTTGTATATTGACCAAGGTGTGTGGCTGGTCCTTTGGGATCAGAAGAACCTTTTGTTTGATGAAATTGGTTTTAAATAACCACTCATCATTAAGTCTAGTGTCTGAGTGTTGAATCCAGTCCTGACTTCTTGTTAGCCAGTGTGGTGAAACAGAAGTTTACTTTTATTGCTAGTCTGGTATAGCTTATGGGAGAATAACCAACAGTTTTGGGGTGTGTCTGAGTTATTTCCCAGCAGTTTGTCCTAACTTTGGTATTCTCAATTGTTACCCATGGAGACACGGTGACACATACAATGAAATGGGGTTTACTGTTGTGAAGATAATGTGAAGCGCTATCAAGGAATGGAGTTTTATCAGTTTATATTGTTACCTTCCAGGCATGGCTAATTTGATTAATCAAAGCACCAGCCGGAGTGGCAGCCTTGGAGACACTTTTGTAACAACGTATCGAGTGACCAAATCCATCCCTGGTATAGCACCACTGGATTAATCACAGAGAGTAATGGGGCTTTGGCATTTATTGATAACAAGAGTCTATCAATAGATAGAAAGTTTTGCGTAGTCTGTGCACTGGATACTGGGGTTGGTAACCTCCAGATATGCAGGGTCAAGGGATTGGTACTATTCCTGAGTTGCTTCCTGTTCTGGTCCTCTTGTTCAAAGGGGGATAAGGTGCAGAACTGCACCACTTCTCTTGCCTTTGTCTCTAGAGCTGGTTGGGAAATGGTTTGTTTTCCCTCTCCCCCATGGAAAATTTCAACTAAATTATTTTTGTTGTTGTTTTTATAATCTTTTTCCACAGAAGATGTTGACTTTTCACAAAATATCAAAACCCTAAACATTCTGTCCAAAACATTAAATATTTTGTTGCAAAATGGTGCCACAGGGATTCATGGGAGCTGTAGTTTTGGCAACTTATGCTCCCTTTCTTCTCTATGGGACAGACTTTCTGGCTGGACTACGTTTCCCCTGATGTACCACAGCCAGGATGGAAACCCCTCCCCTCATCAATAGAGGAGAAAGTGATGCATTCAAAATAATGCTATGGTGCCTCATGGGAGTTGTAGTTCAGGTACCTTATGCTCCCAGTCTCCGATGTAGGCTGGGATCCCTGGACAGACAACATATTTCATAATGCCCCACTAAAACCCAATTTTCCATTGAAAATCAGTTTTTGACCAGCCCTACCTATATGACTTCTGCTCTTAAGGCCCATTGCAGAAACACTGAACTTCCTGGATTAAATTGTGCCCCGGGAGATATGCTGTCCATCAGAGCAGAGACAGTACATTTGAGCACAGGATTTGGTCCCTGAATTCTGCAGAAGCTTTCAACCATCTTTTCTATTGTTTGTGCATAAGGGCAACACTGATGAAATAGAGCCGAAGATCTCCGGATTAGAGTAGATTTCAAAGGCCTGCTCCAATGGGAGCAGGATTCAATATTGCCAGCCCCAGACATTCAAAAGCCATGAGTCAAGCCCCACTCCAAAATCACGAGACTGGATTTAAAAAATCATGAGGCACACAAGGTGGGTGAGGTAACAATTTTTATTGGACCAACTTCTGTTGGTGAAAGAGAGGCGTTTGATCTCCAGAGATTTTACCTCACCAACCTTATCTCTCTCATATCCTGGAACCAACACGGCTACAACAACCCTTAAAAAATCATGAGATTAAAAAAAAAAATTAATATACACTGGGATCTTTTTATTTGCTGCCTGGTTTCTGAGTCTTTAGGGTATGATTGTACCACATTTTAAACCTTTTCCCTCAGCCATTAGTCTAGACGCTTTTTTTTTTAATGCAAGCTGAAATTCCCATGCAAATGTTGAGATTCCAGCAGCTCGGGCTTTAAGAAAAACCCCAAATATCACAGTAAAATCATAAGAGCTGGCCAAACTAAGGACTGGGCCTTAATTTTGTTTTATCTTTGAAATATTTAGCACTGGTTCATCAGCTCCATTTTCTTATCAGAGGCTTTCTCCTCCACCCTGGTGCCATCTAAGGCTCTATAATTACACTTCAGGTATTAGCTCGTTTCCGATTGACACAGGGGAAAAAATCGCAGCATGTCATCTGTTTGCATCGGACTTAAATTCAGAGTCAGCAATACGAGAGATGTTGGAAAGCCGGGAAAAGATGCTGCACACCTAATTGCTACATTAGCTAGTGAAATATTAACAAGTTTCTAGGGCTTTTTCTAGTTAAAAAAAATTATTAAAAAAAGTTCATTATGCTCCATAATCTTGCTTAAATATTCATCATGTTGTTAATGAACCATATTCATTTTTAAAATGTGCAACCTGAGACCCCATCTAACATGATTTGATAATAATATAATTTGCTTATAATGGTGAAGGGGACAAGAACAGTAAAAATAATTGTATCTCTAAACATTCTACCCAGTTTTCTCCTGACTAATGAGCAGCTGTTTTTCATTAGCAGCAATGTTATATCTGTAGCCTATCAACCTGCACAGCTGGGCACATTTGAAACAGCTTAATGTACTATAGAGCTTACGTTTCCTAAATTACCAAGACAGACTGTAGCAAGGTATTCGACTTTCTGGGAGTGGTTCTGGGAGTGGTTCTCTGGAGGCCTGGACTGGGACTGGGCCATCACTGGGCCAGACATTGTACAAAAATACATATTAAGAGCTGCAGATATAAATAGAGAGGGGGATAAACAGACACACACAGAGGTGAAGTGACTTGCCCAAGGCCATACAGTAAATCTTTCAAAGAGTCAGGAATAGCACCCATTGCTCCTAACTTGCAATCCAGTGCCCTACCTCCTACACCACATTATCCTATGAGTAAAGCATTAAAAGTCCTGGGGCTACTCTGGCTTTAGATTGGTGTAATGAAAATCAGAATCTGGCCCTAAATATCTACTATTTACCCCCCACACCCATGCATCAGTGAGTTGGTAGTAGGATCCAGCACAGACTAGCTGCATGGATTATTTACAACAGAACATAAGAACCGCCCTACTGGGTCAGACCAAAGGTCCATCTAGCCCAGTATCCTGTCTTCTGACAGTGGCCAGTGTCAGGTGCACCAGAGGGAATGAACAGAACAGATAATCATCTAGTGATCCATCCCTAGTCACCCATTCCCAGGTTCTAGCAAATAGAGGTTAGGGACACCATCCCTGCCCATCCTGGCTAATAGCCATTGATGGACTTATCCTCCATGAATTTATCTAGTTCTTTTCTGAACCCTGTTATCGTCCTGGCCTTCAGAACATCCTTTGGCAAAGAATTCCACAGGTTGACTGTGCATTGCGTGAAGAAATACTTCCTTTTGTTTGTTTTAAACCTTCTGCCTATTAATTTCATTTGATGACCCCTAGTTCTTGTGTTATGAGAAGGAGTAAATTACCCTTCCTCATTTACTTTCTCCTCACCATTCAGGATTTTATAGACCTCTATCATATCCCCCCTTCGTCGTCTCTTTTCCAAGCTGAAAAGTCCCAGTCTTATTAATCTCTCCTCATACGGCAGTCGTTCCATATCTCTAATAATTTGAGTTGCCCTTTTCTGTACCTTTTCCAATTCCTATGTATCTTTTTTCAGATTAGGCAACCACATCTGCACGCAGTATTCAAGGTGTGGACCTACCATGGATTTATATAGAGGCAATATGATATTTTCTGTCTTATTATCTATCCCTTTCTTGATGATTCCCAACATTCTGTTCACTTTTTTGCCTGCCACTGCACATTGAGTGGATGTTTTCAGAGAACTATCCACAATGACTCCAAGATCTCTTTCTTGAGTGGTAACAGCTACTTTAGACCCCATCATTGTATATGTATAGTTGGGATTATGTTTTCCAGTGTGAACATAAGAACAGCCGTACCAGGTCAGACCAAAGGTCCATCTAGCCCAGTATCCTGTCTACCGACAGTGGCCAATGCCAGGTGCCCCAGAGGGAGTGAACCTAACAGGCAATGATTAAGTGATCTCTCTCCTGCCATCCATCTCCATCCTCTGACAAACAAAGGCTAGGGACACCATTCCTTACCCATCCTGGCTAATAGCCATTTATGGACTTAACCACCATGAATTTATCCAGTTCTCTTTTAAACGCTGTTACAGTTCTAGCCTTCACAGCCTCCTCAGGCAAGGAGTTCCACAAGTTGACTGTGTGCTGCATGAAGAAGAACTTCCTTTTATTTGTTTTAAACCTGCTGCCTATTAATTTCATTTGGTGACCCCTAGTTCTTGTATTATGGGAATAAGTAAATAACTTTTCCTTATCCACTTTCTCCACATCACTAATGATTTTATATACCTCTATCATATCCTCCCTTAGTCTCCTCTTTTCCAAGCTGAAGGGTCCTAGCCTCTTTAATCTTTCCTCGTATGGGACCCTCTCCAAACCTCTAATCATTTTAGTTGCCCTTTTCTGAACCTTTTCTAATGCCAGTATATCTTTTTTTGAGGTGATGAGACCACATCTGTATGCAGTATTCGAGATGTGGGCGTACCATGGATTTATATAAGGGCAATAAAATATTCTCCATCTTATTCTCTATCCCCTTTTTAATTATTCCTAACTTCCTGTTTGCTTTTTTGACTGCCTCTGCGCATTGCGTAGACATCTTCAGAGAACTGTCCACGATGACTCCAAGATCTTTTTCCTGACTCCTTTTAGCTAAATTAGCCCCCATCATATTGTATGTATAGTTGGGGTTATTTTTTCCAATGTGCATTACTTTACATTTATCCACATTAAATTTCATTTGCCATTTTGTTGCCCAATCACTTAGTTTTGTGAGAGTAATGTGCATTACTTTGCATTTATCAACATTGAATTTAATCCGCCATTTTGTTACCAGTCACTCAGTTTTGTGTGGTCCCTTTTCAGCTCTTCAGAGTCTGCTTTGGATTTACCTATCCTGAGTAGTTTTGTATCATCTGCAAATTTTGCCACCTAACTGTTTATCACTATTTCTCTCTCTCCATTCTGAAAACTGACCATTTATTCCTACCCTTTTTATCCTATCTTTTAACCAGTTACTGATCCGTGAGAGGATCTTCCCTCTTATCCCAATTATTTGTGTGTGTATTCATTCCCTTTAATGTGCCTCCTCCCTGCTGCCCCCTAACTGGTCTCTGTTAACTGTATCAAGTCCAATCCACTGATTGATCTAATCATTGTGAAGAATCCAGTCCCTGCATAGGACTGTGCTGGCATCTTCTGATTCAAAATAATAACTCGACCAGACCTGTGGACAGGGCAGGTAAACAAACCAGCCTGGCCTGCCTGGGGCTTTCCCTACACAAGTGGCGACTCCTGTTTGAGAAACCCTGCTGTAGGTTCTATCAAAACATCTCTATCCATCATGCTCTCATCCTGATCTTATTCTTAACATGTTCCTGTTATCTTTGGGGAATGTGCTGGTATCGAGGTGTTCTGGTTCTACCTTTCTGGAATGTGCTTGCGTGAGTGTTTTGTGCCTCGCACCTGTCAGGAATATGTGTTTTCTCAATATCAACTCTATGCTTGTAAATTCTCCGAGCAGGGCTTACCTGTTGCTCACAACCTAACTTTGCTTTATATCAGCAAAGTTTTGACTACTTTAGCTCAGGCCTCATACCAAGCCTCTGATACATGAGCTGATGTTTCAGGCCTTCTTCCTACTATATCACTGAAGCTAAAGGAGTGTCTCAAAATCCTGTCACCACTGGTAGCAGCAGCATTTTTACCTGTGCTCTTCCAAACAGATTGGACATTTATAAGAACATCATCTACAGTCTCACTAGTTAGGTTAAAATATGACCAGGGCCAGCATAAACCTTCAACTGGAATCAGCAGAGTCAAGAGAATATCCATAGTTAGGAAATTAATGACAAAAATTTTAGAAGGGATGTTAAACCTCAAGCATTCAAGGTTTAAGCCAGTCTAAATATTAGAGGTCAGGATGAGGCCTAAGTGTGATTTTATTCCAGAATATCAGAGAGGTAGCCATGTTAATCTGGGTCTGTAAAAGCAGCATGTACATACCGACGAAGTGGGTATTCACCCACAAAAGCTCATGCTCCAATACATCTGTTAGTCTATAAGGTGCCACAGGGCTCTTTGCTGCTATTCCGGAATAATCACTTCCCTCACAAAGTGCAGTCATCAGTCTCCACATGGGGAATAGCTATTGCAGAATAGCTCCTGCTGCTGAATCTATGCGGGTCAATTTCCCTGTGTAGACAAGGGCCTCTGGTCTATTTCTCAGGATTTCCTTTCTGTGCATAGTTAGCTGTCACAGCTAAAGTGAGGGTCTCATTATTTACGTATGTATTCCATGGTATTTCTGTGATAAGAGATAAATACTTTTAAAGGAGACCTTGAAATGGCTCTTTTGCTTTCACTCAAAGGTATAAGATACTTGTCTCTTGCACTCCCCCTCCTCCTGGAAAGCAATCAAAATCGTATTACACAGCGTTAACTAGCAGCTGCCAGGTTTGTTCCCTTGTTTGTGAGGAAATTAAAAATGCAGACAATAGAAGAGCTGAACTGAATAACCCGATAGCAAAGAGAGACAGACAGACAGACAGAAAAGTGTTGCTGTGTATTATTTGCAGAATTGCAGGCAGATCTATTAGCCACTCATTTCAGAGTGGGAGGCTGGGGTAAGGTTTTGAAAGCCGAGAAGAAATGCATTTCCTTTATAGTTTCTTGTGCCTTGAATTAGCAGCAATTTTTTTCCAAGGGCTTGTGAAACAGGGTTTATGTCCAATTTTCTAACTACCTGTAAATACTGTTAGAGACACGCAGGCACAATCTACTGATATTTGACAATAGTTATTGCAAAGTGTTATCAGAGATGCCACAGTTTCCTTTACATACTTATGGAAATAAACAGAGCACTCAGACACCACTGTTAAGCCTTGCAACGGTGAATGTGTAGCAGTGTATTTCAAGAATTGGCAGGAGATGATAAAAAAAAAACCATAGCAATATGGAGGGTATTTATTATTGCAGATCCCCAAAGTAAAGATTCCCAATACATTAATCACTTGGTAAAAAAATTAACTGTGTTGTAAAACCAGCAAAGAATCCAGTGGCACCTTATAGACTAACAGACGTTTTGGAGCATGAGCTTTCGTGGGTGAATACCCACTTGGTCAGATGCATGTAGTGGAAATTTCCAGGGGCAGGTATATATGTGCAAGCAAGCTAGAGATAATGAGGTTAGTTCAATCAGGGAGGATGAGGCCTTGTTCTAGCAGTTGAGGTGTGAAAACCAAGGGAGGAGAAACTGGTTCTGTAGTTGGCAAGCCATTCACAGTCTTTGTTTAATCCTGAGCTGATGGTATCAAATTTGCAGATGAACTGAAGCTCAGCAGTTTCTCTTTGAAGTCTGGTCCTGAAGTTTTTTTGCTGCAGGATAGCCACCTTAAGGTCTACTATAGTGTGGCCAGGGAGGTTGAAGTGTTCTCCTACAGGCTTTTGTATATTGCCATTCCTAATATCTGATTTACGTCCATTTATCCTTTTCCGTAGAGACTGTCCAGTTTGGCCGATGTACATAGCAGAGGGGCATTGCTGGCATATGATGGTGTATATTACATTGGTGGACGTGCAGGTGAATGAACCGGTGATGGTGTGGCTGATCTGGTTAGGTCCTGTGATGGTATCGCTGATGTAAATATGTGGGCAGAGTTGGCATCGAGGTTTGTTGCATGGATTGGTTCCTGAGCTAGAGTTACTATGGTGTGGTGTGCAGTTACTGGTGAGAATATGTTTCAGGTTGGCAGGTTGTCTGTGGGCGAGGACTGGCCTGCCACCCAAGGCCTGTGAAAGTGTGGGGTCATTGTCCAGGAGGGGTTGTAGATCCCTGATGATGCATTGGAGGGGTTTTAGCTGGGGACTGTATGTGATGGCCAGTGGAGTCCTGTTGGTTTCTTTCTTAGGTTTGTCTTGCAGTAGGAGGCTTCCGGGTACACGTCTGGCTCTGTTGATCTGTTTCCTTATTTCCTCGTGCGGGTATTGTAGTTTTGAGAATGCTTGGTGGAGATTTTGTAGGTGTTGGTCTCTGTCTGAGGGGTTAGAGCAGATGAGGCGGAACTACAAGGAGGTTATTTCCAAAGGTCAGGAGCTGCAGAGGGCTCATGTTAACAATGCTGAGATGATGTGAATGGAAAGAGGGAAGGAGTGAATGAAACAAAACCATAACAAAAATGTGCTGAAAATAGCTATTTTCCCTAAATCGGAGCTACGTTCTCTAAGGTAGAATCTCACAACATTGGTTAATATCTTTATACTTTATGCTTTATACCTCCCATGCTTATTTTTAAATGAGTAAAAACTTCAGTACAGGGAAAACTCACTGATTAAAAATTTCAAATGTACTGGGTATGTAATCCTTTGATGCAAATTTCTTAGTTATAAAAGGTCATGTATTAAAATTAAACACTGTTTTGATCCCCATAGAAACATTCCCGCTAGAAATCTGGCAAATCTTTTGCATTCAGATGTTTGCAAGTTTCAGGGAAACACACGCTTGTAACATTTGCAATGTAATGCTAGCAGCAAAGAATCTTGTGGCACCTTATAGACTAACAGACGTTTTGGAGCATGAGCTTTGGTGGGTGAATACCCACGTTGGTATTCACCCACGAAAGCTCATGCTCCAAAACGTCTGTTAGTCTATAAGGTGCCACAGGATTCTTTGCTGCTTTTACAGTTCCAGACTAACACAGCTACCCCTCTGATACTTGACACAATGTAATGTTAATGTGTCTGGGGTTAAAAACACTAGAATTGCCTCCTAGCTGACAAGTTTATGTGGAGACCAGTATCCCTCTGACCTTTTGCAGCTCCTAACAAAAGATTAGCAAAACTCTAATCTTCTTCAGCGAAAGTGTCTGGACTGATCTGTCTAGGAGAAGACAATAGCTGTATAGAGATGCATAGGGAAAGATGTGATCATATATCATGTATGAGGGACTGAAATTGCCAATTAATCTAGTTCCCAAAGATAATTCTGTCCTATTTCCTTTAGCTAAGTTTGTATTCTACAGCTTTACCCTGTACAAGAAGAATGGCTTTTAGAAAAAATATGGGTGCGAAATAAAAGACCTTGCTTAATGGGTTATAATAAACGAGGACTCATTTACTATTACTTTTATGCCACATTGACTTCACTGTTTACTTAGCAGAATATAAATGCAATTTCTTTTGGTGAAGAATATATAAAGAAGATGTTTAGAAATGGAGCAAACTTTTCCTAAACGATTTTAGAAAATGTTCTCCTAGTGCAAATGAAACAGAGCCCACTATTTACTAATAGGCTACTTATTACTGTAACACAACACTTTCCAAAGCATGGGGGCAGGTGCAAAGGACTTGCCAGATGTTTGCAGATAGATTCGGTGTTAGTTTTCATTTTTTAAAACAAGTAGTAAGTTTCTAGCTGTTATGGTTTTGCAAAGTACCTTCAAAATATGACCCAAGTGTAACTGAGGCAGAGTTTGAAGAGAGCCTGAAACAATTAGCTCTGATGTATGATCTGCGCCATTCATTTCAGTTGGTGCTCACTGAGAGACCAATACCTGAAATCAATGTTGTCCTGGGGGGAGGAAGGGCATCAGAGATTAGTTGGGAGGTGACATGCAAGAATCCCAGTGGCAAAGCAAATTACCCCCAGGCTGCCTTGCAAAAATGGCAGAGTTGAGGAGGGAAGAGAAGTGGGGTTTATTATCATGAAGAAGGGCTCAGGTGCAAATGTTTCCAAAATGTTGCCATCACATGACACTTTTTTTAAACGGACTGTACTTTTTCAGTCACAATTTTGTGTAATCACTTGCGGGTGAGAATGGCAGTTTCAATATGTACCTGCCTGACTGCACCAGCAATGTTGCTGCTGCAATTAACTGCAAGAGAAAAATTAAACTGGGTGAAGGCTCCTACCTGCAAGTATTTGCAGAGGGCGTGGATTCCAAAATGTTTGGCAAAAGGGGTCATGATCAAAGATTGAGTTGACACCTTGTGGGGAAGGGCACATTTTAATGAGATTGTCAAAATGTGTCCTCCGATATACTTGTCCTCCCTTTGGATAGCCCACTGAATTCCATGTCACACAGACAGCATCCAGATATGGCCTAGTCTACAACCTGGACAAAAGAACCGAAGATCTGGATGAACAGGTCTTCCTGGGCATCTGACTCCTCCCATCTTCCATAATTCCTATCTCAGATATTACTGCACAATCCCGGTGCTGAGTCAGTGTAGCTGGGAAAGTAAAACACTCAGTGATACTGAGGGCAAAAAGCAAGGGTAGGGGCCTCACTGAGACAGAACAGGGCAATCATCAACTGATCCATCCCCTGTGGTTTACTCCCAGCATCTGGCAGACAGATCCTTAGGGACACCTAGATTATGGGGTTGCATCCCTGACCATCTTGAGTAGTAGCCATTGATGGACTTATCCTCCATGAATGTATCTAATTCTTTTTTTGAATCCAGCTATAGTTTTAGCTTTCACAACATCCCCTGGTCACGACTTCCGCATGTTGACTGTGCATTGTCTGAAGAAGTATTTTCTTATGATTATTTTGTATCTGCTGTCTATTGATTTCATTGGGTGACCCCTAGTTATTCTGTTATGTAAAGGGGAAAAAAACTCTTCCTTAGTCATTTCTGCCACGCCATTCATGATTTTATAGATCTCTATCATACCCTTCCTTAGTTGGCTCTGTTCCAAGCTGAATAGTCCCAGTCTTTTTAACCTCTCCTCATATGGCATCTGTTCCACACCCGTAGTCATTTTTGTTGCCCTTCCCTGTAACTTTTCCATTTCTAATATATCATTTTTGAGATGGAGTGACCAGACCTGCATGTAGTATTCAAGATGCAGGCACAACAGGGATAATATAGGGGCTTTATGATATTTTCTGTCTTCTTATCTATCCCTTAACTAATAGTTACTAACATTATGTTAGCTTTTTTTTTCTTTCCTTTTCTTTTTTTTTTTTTTTGACTGTCACTGCACTTTGAGTGGATATTTACAGAGAACTATCCACAAAGACTCTAAGACCTCTTTCATGAGTGCTAACAGCTCATTTATGCCCCATCATTTTATATGTATAGTTGGGATTATGCTTTTCAATGTGCATTACTTTGCATTGATCAATGTTGAATTTCAAACTGCTCTTTTGTTGCCCAGTCACCCAGTTTTGTAAGATCCCTTTGTAACACTTCACAGTCTGCTTTAGACTTAAGTATCATTTTGTCACCTTCACTGATTACCCCTTTTTCCAGATCATTTATGAATATGTTGAACAGCACTGGTCCCAATACAGATCCCTGAGGGACACCTCTATTTACCTCTCTCCATTCTGAAAATGGACCATTTATTCCTACCCTTTGTTTCCAGTCTTGGACCAGGAACTGGTTAAATGAGAGGACCTTCCCTCTTATCCCATGACTGCTTAGTTTATTTAAGAGTCTTCGGTGAGGGACCTTATCAAAGGCTTTCTGAAAGTTCAAGTGCACTATATCCACTGGATCACCCTTGTCCACAGGTGTGTTGAGAACTTCAAAGAATTCTAGCAGATTGGTGAGGCATGATTTTCCTGTGCAAAAGCTGTGTTGGCTTTTCACCAACAAATTGTGTTCATCTATGTGTCTGATAATTCTGTTCTTTACCATAGTTTCAACCAATTTGACTGGTTCAACCTGTAATTGCCAGGATCGCCTCTGGAGCCTTTTTCAAAATATTGGCATCACATTAACTATCGTCCAGTCTTCTGGTACAGAGGCTGATTTAAGTGATAGCTTACATACCACATAAGCATGTGTTTCTGCTGAGTTATGGTGCAAAAATGGAATCAGACAGTGATGAACCAACCCCAATATCTTTTTACTCTGTAATGTGAGCACATTTGATACAGGGAATTGCTGAGGGACTACAAGGGTTGGTTGCTTGTTACAAAGCATTGCTTGTCAGAGAAGAGTCATGCTTTTAAAAAGAGAACATTTACCTTGCCCCTGTATAAACACCTCATTGTGTTATTCAATTCTTTGAAAGTAACACAAGATATTGCAGTAAAGCGGTAAGGTAAATGTTTCCTTTCAAAGATCCTTCACCAGAATGCAATGCTACAGCGATACTTAAAAGTAATGCAGGCTCCAGAGGCCGACCTGCAAAATTCAAAAAGCATATAAAAATTAACAAAAAAACCTACAAATTTCAGGCCAGCAGCTTTAGTCATGCCAGGATCCAATCCTGCCTTCAGGCCAAAGTGTTTAGCCACAGGCAGCAGAGGATATCAGGATACAAGTCTTACTGTTACTGTGGATCACAATTGCTACTGACCACATGCCTGCACAACATGAAATGTCCCCTCTAGTGGCTGGTCCATGTAGAGGATAGCAGCTTACTAGTGGTACTAGCTAATGCAGCTATTCCATTAGCTCAGGTGGTAGAGATCTGTGCTTTCACATTGCATGGCTGGGAGGCAGAAGGTAGGTAATGACCCCAATGTGGCAGGTTATTGGTTGGCTAGGGTCTGCCTACACAGAGACAACTCTGTCCTCAATTTGAATTCAGTAGCGTGATTCTAGATTTATGCCTGTATAAATTAGAGGAGAGTTTAGCGCACACATTATTTCATATTAAGAGCAAATAAATGATTACAAATGTTGCACAGTGGATCTACAGGAGCTGCAGTGAGAAATCAATTTATCACAGATATGGAGAAAAAATTTCAAAAGATAATTACATGATGTGCAGGGTGTTGTTTTGGAAAACCTTTTACAATTGAAATACATCTGCAGATTGGTCTTTGTCCTATTTTCTTTAACATAAAAAGAGCTACAGCATCCTGTACTTATGGAAATATCTCCCAGTGGTGCCTCAAGGCTGTCGTGAAATGTGCTACTGACTATCCAAGAGACTAATACAGTTTTTCTCTTGTTTTACAAAAGGACAGTAACAAGGCTGTGAAAAGAAACATCCCACCTAACTTTAACCATTAGCAGATGCAATAAATAAGATTGGTTCCAGAGCCAATCTCCTTCGATTTACTTCATTAACCAATGAACTAATTGGCTCCTATCTTCTAAAAATACTTCCTGAAAGTCTTATTTTGGTGATATTACAGTCTGCCTTGAAATTTTAGAGCCTCTTTAACCCACTTAATGTGGGATTAGACATGTACATGGATGACAACGCTATCCAGAGTTGGAATGGTGGATACTAAATAAATAAATAGTTTGGGAAGACAAATAAAGCTTCAGGGCTGGAACCATCTTCCATCTGTTTGGGATTAGGAGGACACTTTATCCCAGGACAGATAATCTTACAACTTCCTGCTGCAGGTTTTCTTGCAGTTTCTTCTGAAGCATTTGCTACTGGTCACTGACAGAGACATGATGTCAGGCAGGATGGGCTGATGTGGCAATTATTATACATCTATTTTTCTGGCAAAGTCTGCGACTGAACCCAGATTACCTGAATCCCAGTCCAATGCCTTGATTATAAGATTGATTTTCCTCTCCTAACTTTCTGGCTGCTGCCAATCCTGGAATGACCTAGTCATGAGCACGGTATTTCCAAGAATTGCATCACAGGGTTGAACCATGCTGACAGGTTAATGCTATGAAATCATTCTCAGGAGGCATAACTTTCAGTAGCTGGTCACTTCTAGAAATGATGTAAAACACATTTTGGCTAGTTCAAAGTGCCCATTGCTTATAAAGGGATCTACATCAGACTGGATCATGAGAATACCCCATCTTGCCTACCTCAACTGTAACATTTACAGAGACCAACAACACAACATCCTTCTGTCTTTGTGTATACACCATCAGCATGAAATATGTCATATCTTCATAAGGTCTTGTTTAATAACCCACCTTTCCCCTGGACCCCAGGCTTCCCATACACACTCTAGTCAAATGTCCTTTTCCCTCACGTTTCCCTCTGTGGAAAGCAACACAAGGAAGTAATTTAATAGAAGCCATGACTTCTAAATAAAGACATATGATTAAGTCTCTTGTGAGAAACACCTTGTAGAGAATTCTCATGAGAACCCAAATCAGCTGCGAATCATCAGACAGTCCAGCCTCATGCAAAGTGAATCACAGCTTACTTGATGCAGGTACGCTGGTGAATATAATTTCTCTAGTGTTTTCTTTTGTTTGTCTGTATTTGAACTAAGTTAACTGCATGCTGATAATGAACAACTAAATAACTTTGGCCTAAGGCTTATCGTGAATTGCAATCCAAGGAAGAATAATAGCTTTTGCATACAGCCATCCATGTATTCACCTCCCCAATGAGTTCTGCACATCATCTCTGTAATTTACTGTATCAGCCATTTTATGGCTTCAGCTCTTATCCTACCAGCAGGTCCTCCTGAGTAAATTTCCTTGCACAAAGACTGTGAGATGTGTAGTCTTGGATCCTTTCCCAAACATAAATAACCTACTCAGAGAGGCTATGAAATGAAATCTTGCTTCACTTTTATTTTTAAGGAACAATTTAGACCTGAGTTTCCTGCTTTGGGGTGGAAAGCAGTGTGGACTCTGTGTCCTGCATTTACTGGACAAAGGACTATTACTGCTCTCCAATTTATTTTCCTTCTCCAAACCAATTTATTTTGGCTGCTCATTCTTTTGTGATATTAAATTGGCGCTGGTATTATTCCAGGTTAATTAAAGTATAGGCATGGGTTGGTGTTAACACCAGTAAGAGAACAACTGCAATCTTTCTGAGCCCCAGTTCCTCATCTATCTGAATACTGTGTCCCTAGAAACCAATCACTCTGATCAGTCTCCAAGAACATCTCCAAAGGAAAACATGCCATAGCACCTGGGAAAAGTGTAACCATATCACAACAGACAGTAGAGTCTAGGGGCCCAGCATATCCACTCTATCTCCTTCAATTTAACTAGTGAGTGCTTGTGCCTTGGGGCCCAACCCAGTGCTCTTAGAAGTCTATGGAACTCTTTCCCATTCAGTTCAATAGTCTTTGGATCAATCGCCAGTTGCTGAATGTCTTAAATCCTATACTAAAAGGAAGGTTGGTCCATGGGTTAAGGTAGTAGTCCAGACTTAAGAAACCCAGGTTAAATCCCCTACCCTACCAAAAGGTTACATAAGTGCTCAGATACTACAATGATGGACATAGTAGAAGGACCTAAACAGAATAGCTACCAGTTCAGTGACTTTGAAATACTGACCATCCCTTCTCAACAAGTCTGTCATTTCCCTTTAAATCCTATGCCACAAGGTAGATAAAAAGATGGATAAAAGATATGTGAATTTGAGAAACCATGATAAGAAAATTACCCTTTGATTTCTCTTAGGGATCCCTGAAGGCTGAGATGGTCATATTTTACCAACAGATTTTCTGTAGAACACCAGCACTTTTAATAAACCTGAATCATCAAAATTCAAGCAGATGTTTTACGGCATTTTCTCTAGTGTTGTTAGACATGTCACCCAAAAACACAGTCTGTAGCCTGCACTCAGTTGTTAACATTTCACTTAGCCTAGGAGGTCAAGCCTACGGCTTCCGGAATAGAGAAGCATCCTCACTGCTGTGTAAGTGTGAAATGCAACATCAGTGATACAAAGTCAGTGCAAACTCACCAGCTCTCTTGGTCTGATAATACTTCGACCCGTGAGTATTCAGTGAGTATTGACTTCAGTTGCTGGTTTATTTGTTTTTATGGCTTCTCACATGGGAAGAGAGTCCAATCCTGAATTTGTCTTGCTATGGTAGTGGCTGTTGAGTGGAGGGTTTGAAGCATTGGCCTTATGACATGCTATCTTCTCCTGTAAACACCTCACATGCCACCCCTCAAAAGTGGACAGGGCCTTTTGGCACCCCTCTCCATCTGGGTCTGTCCAGCACAACAAATTCCCAGGTTTTAATATCTATCTTGCATGCTTTGAGGTAGGCCTTCACGATGTCTTTGTATCTGAGGATGTGTCAACCCTTAGAGCAGGTTTCCATTGTCGGCTGGCTGTATAACATCACTTTTGGTATATGGGAAACCTGCATGCGGGCCATGTATCCAACGCCGTGAAGTTAAACCCACATAAGCATACTCTGGATACCAGGGATTTGGCATCTCTCAGGACTTCAGTGTTGGGGATCCTGTCCTGCCACTTGATGTTGCAAATAGATGTTGCAAATAGGCAGATAAGGTGAAAGCTCTCCAGCTATTTGATGTGGTATGAGCAGAGCATTCATGTCTCACAGCTATAGAGGAGTAAGGTGAGGACAAAATTGCAACAGATTTTTACCTTGGTTCTGAAGTAGACTCCATGCTCCCTCCAGAGCCTGTGGGTGAGCCTGCTACATGGCAAGCTGGTATTTGCCAGGCATGGAATGATCTCCTTATCCAATAAGGTGGTGCTGGAAAGTATGCAGAATTTCCTGACCAAGCTGAGGAGTGTATTGTTAATTGTGATGATGGGATCATGGTGCTCATTATGCTGGTGGTCTGGTGCTGGCTGGCACATGACCTCTGTCTCTTTCAGGCTGATTGTGAAACTGAAGTATTTTGAGGCATACGTAAAGTGGTCCATGATTGAGTTGAATGGTCTCGAACATGTGTGCAATGAGGGTACAGTCATCAGCAAACACGCGCTCTCTTGGTGCAGGCCCTGACTTGCTGTAGCTTGACTAGATCCCGATCCAATCTAGCCTGGATTTGTACATCTCCGTCAAAGTCCTAAAATGGACACAAGAACATGGCTGAAAAGACAATAGCAAAGAGAACTGGATCCATTACACATCTTTGGTGCCATTGGTGCTAGGGAAGACTTCTGATGAGTCACCCCACTCCTGTATCGTGGCCATCATGTCATCACCAAATAAACAAATGACAGCACTCATCTTTTCTGTGCAAGCAAATTTATGAAGGACTTTCTATAGGCTCGCGTCATTCACCATGTTGAAGGCTTTGTTCAGATCAACAAACACCATGTACAGGTCCTTGTTCTGTTCATGCGCCTTCTTCTTTATTTGTTGGGCTGCAGAGATTGTGTGCATGGTGCCACAGCCAACGCAAAAGCCACACTGTGACTCTGGTTAGACTGAGTCCACTAGGTGAGAGACAGCCCACTAATGAATACTACAATAATGATACAATCTGGCCATGTCACTACAACCAGATACTAATGTCTAAGAATCCACTGCCATTTAAACCAGTTACATGAAATGAAGGTTATTGAGGCACCTCTGTTCATAAAATAAAGGCCTATTTGGAAAAGGAATATATACATTTTCTCTCTGAGGGGAGCCTAGAGAGGGAGGCCGTCATTACTTGATTGATTTCTCCCTCAACACTGAGTATGCCTATCATGAATGACGGGACAATTGACTACTAGCCCATCACAGGATGGTCCCTTCGCCCATCACTCGATGGGGTGGGTGTTCAGACTAGGCATGGCAGGTAGCTTAATGTTAGGATCGTATTATACTGTTGTACTCTGAGAGTATCCACAATTATCACCCAGTCTTGAGGCCCTTGCTCAGGGTGAAATTCACCCATGAATAGGCCTGATACCCCTTTAGCCCCATTTAGAGTCTTCAATATAAGTGTTTGGTGCACCAGGATGAATTTCTCCCCACTGAATTCAATTGGCGTTTGCTTGAATAAGGACCAAATGAAAACAGAATCGTGATTTGGCCATTAATTTTTAGTACAGTGGCCCTGCTCATGCTCTGTCTATTTACACAGCATGGTAGACTCCTAAATAATGTGTAACCATTTTCTTCTAAACTGATCAACAATATTAGATAAAAATTAGGGCTGTCGATTAATTGCAGTTAACTAAAGCGATTAATCTCAAAAAAATTAATCACAATTAATAGCAGTTTTAATCGCACTGTAAAACAATAGAATGCCTATTGAAATTTATTGAATATTTTGGATGTTTTTATACATTTTCATATATATTGTATTCTGTGTTGTAATTGAAATCGGAGTGTGTGTTATTTTTTATTAGAAATATTTGCACTGAAAAAATGATAAACAAAAGAAATAGTATTTTTCAATTCACCTCATACAAGTATTGCAGTGCAATCTCTTTATTGTAAAAATGCAACTTACAAATGTAGATTTTTTTTTGTTCCATAAATGCGCTCAAAAACAAAACAATGTAAAATTTCAGAGCCTGCAAGCCCTCTCAGTCCTACTTCTTGTTCAGCCAATCACTAAGGGTACGTCTTCACTACCGGCCATATCAGCAGGTAGCAATTGATTTCTCGGGGATAGATATATCGCCGCTCATCTAGACGCGATACATCGATCTCCGAACGCGCTCCTGTCGACTCCGGAACTCCACCAACACGAACGGCGGTAGCGGAGTCGACAGGGGGAGCCGCGGACGTCGATCCTGCTCCGTGAGGATGGTAGGTAACTCGATTTAAGATACTTCAACTTCAGCTACGTTATTCATGTAGCTGAAGTTGCGTATCTTAGATCGATCCTCTCCCCTAGTGTAGACCAGCCCTAAAACAAACAAGCTTGTTTATATTTAAAGGAGATAATGCTCTTCTTATTTCCAATGTCATCAGAAAGTGAGAACAGCCATTTGCAAGGCACTTTTGTAGCCGGCATTGCAAGGTATTTACTTGCCAGATATGCTAAACATTCATATGCCCTTTCATGCTTCAGCCACCATTCCAGAGGACATGTTTTCATGCCGATGACGCTTAAAAAAATAATGTGTTAACTAAATTTGTGACTGAACTCCTTGGAGGAGAATTGTATGTCCCCTGCTCTGTTTTACTCGCATTCTGACATATATTTCATGTTATAGCAGTCTCGGATGATGACCCAACACATGTTGTTCATTTTAAGAAAACTGTCACTGCAGATTTGACAAAACACAAAGAAGGTACCAGTGTGAGATTTCTAAAGACAGCTACAGCACTCGACCCAAGCTTTAAGAATCTGAAGTGCTGTCCAAAATCTGAGAGGGACGAGGTGTGAAGCATGCTTTCAGAAGTCTTAAAAGAGCAACACTCTGATGCGGAAACTACAGAAGCTGAACCACCAAAAAAGAAAATCACCCTTTTGCTGGTGTCATCTGACTCAGATGATAAAAATGAACATGCATCGGTCCATTCTGCTTTGGATCGTTAACAAGCAGAACCCATCATCACCATGAACACATGTCCCCTGGAATGGTGGTTGAAGCATGAAGGGACATATGAATCTTTAGCACATCTCCATAAATACCTTGCAATGCTGGCTACAAAAGTGCCATGCAAATGCCTGTTCTCACTTTGTATTCTGTGTTGTAATTGAAATCAATCTATTTGAAAATGCAGAAAGCATCCAAAATATTTAAATAAATGGTATTCTATTATTGTTTAACAGAGCGATTAATCGCAATGCATTTTTTAATCACTTGACAGCCCTAATAAAAATCATAAATTCTTAGGAACCGCAGCTGGAAAAGACCCCCTTGCCCATTCTGTGTTTCTCATACTTTCACCATTGCCTCACTTCATGCTAGCAATAACAACACTCTTATAGAGTGCTTTTCATCCATAGACCTTAAAGCACTTCAATGGGGAGATCAGTATCTCTAGTCCCCTAGGTTGGGAAACTGAGGCAAAGAGACTTGCCCACATTCACCCAGCAGCAGAGCTGGGAATGTAAACCTAGTCTCCCAAGTCCTCGTCCATTTCTCACCCTACTAGGCAACACGACTGTTAAAGAATATGCCTGTCTTCTTTTACTGTTGCCAGCCATGTAGTCAGCTTGGCCTAGGGAAATGTGCCAGAGCATGACTTTTACCTCCCCCAGATTGCCAAGTGCTAAGTACTGTCAAGGAGAAGATGAGTTTAGATTCGGGAGGCTGTGACAGATTTCTCTGATTTGTCCCTAAATTCACTAGGAAAGCAGATTCTCACCAGGGTTGCTGATGCTGTCCTTTTGCCCTGCACTCTGCCCTGCTCCCTGGGTAGCAAAAAGTCTTTATGTTTGGCAGGTCACTAAAATAAAAAATCATCCTGTTTATTTTATGGACAACTTCATTAGCGAGAAACAGCAAGGACTGAAATACAGGGCTGTAAAACCCAAGTTAGGTTTGTAATGTAATGTCTTTTGAGTAATTAGTCCACTTACACTTTTTAATGTGGTCTCCTGGTTTCCAAAGTGCTAAAATGCTTCTTCAAGCCTGTTCCAAAGATTTGGTTTAGGTTGCACCTCGGGTTTTAGAATCAGAAAGCTGGGCACACATCAATGCTTTACAGGGATAGTGCCAGACAGGAGCAGCCCTGGCTGTTTCACTAGCCAGGGTGGAAAACTCAAGCAAAAACAGAACAACAAATGCTGGCCAATCAGTGAAGCAAAAATGAATGTTCAGCCAATGAGAGTGAGGAAACAAAGGAGAGAGCTAAGGGTCACAGTGGTATGGCGCTGCCTGGAACAAGGCGCCCAGGGTGATCATCTTACTCACCTGCCCTTAGAACAGACCCTGGTGCCAGAACATCAACTGGTGGAAATCAGCGTAGCACTATTGAATTCAATGGAGCTACGCTCATTTACAGCAGCTGAGGATTTGGCCTTTGAAGTTCTTTTCACACATATCTCTAAAACCATTAGCAAAAACAGTTGATTATCGCTCTCTAGGGTTTTTGCATAATGGGAAGGAAAAGAGAGGGAGAAAGATGAAGAGACTTCTCCAGGGTCCTGGGTCCTGCAGGGAAGCAATAGCAGAACCAAGAATTAAACCCAGCCCCATCCACGGTATCTATGCTGCATCCCATTTACATTAGAAAATGGGAGAATCCAATTCAAAAAGAGCTGCGGGTATTACCGTGGTGAATCATGAACCCTGGAATAGGAAAGCCTAGGGCACCATCCATTAATGTTGCACAACCCTTCAACCGTTCCCAGTTTGGGTTCAGTTTAGATTATCACCCTAAACTGGATGTTTCTCAAATGTGCTTTAAGAGTATCCAAACTTTTTGGGTGTGAAAAATTACTGCCCAATGCTACAAGGTGTTCAACTCAATTGAGACTGAGGGCACTGAATATCTGGCAGGATTTAGGTTCTAGGGCTAGAAATCTCTCTAGAATAACAGACTATTTTAGCAATTCATAGGTTTTAGGACCAGAAGAGAGAACTACAATGGTCTTATCTGATCTCCTGCACAGCACAGGCCACAGAATTCCTCTCTGTGATTCCTGCAGTGGAAAGAATTAGTCTTCCCTTTGAAATATCTGCCCCAGATGTCATGAAAATACCATGTGAACTGAGGCAGACACTCAAATGTACAGGGTTTGAAATATAAATCCATTCATCGTTGCTTGCTCCTCCTAAGTGCTCTTGAGGCATTTGCTAATGAATGAAGGCATCTGTGCTTGAGCAGGATATGGGTTCCTTGCTAGCTTATCTTCTCTTCCTACTGGATCTTGCAACAATGCTGAATTTGTAATGCCACTTATATAGAACTGGCTGGAAAACAGAATTTCTATCCTGTGTGAAAATTCCAAAAATGCAGGGAAAAAAAAAACTGTTTGGAATGGGAAAGAAAAGACAAATATAAAATTTCTTTCAGAAGAAAAATGAAAAGTGTCAGTTCAGAAACATTGAAGTACTCCATTTTGATAATGATGAATAATTTCAGGTCAGTGATGTCGAAGTGTTGTTATATATGATATATCAACAATATTTTTATAATTTATAATATAAATATTAAAATATGTCAATAGAAAAGTCTAAAAATATGAAAAGAGCTGTAGAAATAAAATGTTTCGACGACATTATCTAAACTCCTTGTTTCAACACGCTCCTGTTGAAAATGTAACTGAAATTGACACTGTCCCATAAAACGTTCAATTTTTACTAAACAGTTTTCTGATGGAAAAACAGGGCCATTGACAAATGTCAACCAGCTCTACTTTTATTGCCATGGCAATGGGTTGCCATGTCACAAATCCTGGATTCTGACATCCCTGGAAGACTGGCCATAGGAGAGGGCTGAGCTGTGAGTGATGCTATTTTCTAAGCATAAAATAGCTGACTTAATAGCAGAAGGAATGCAGGAAATGACTCCTCAGACAAAGGGGCCTGCTCACGGGTGTTTCATATTTTGATATGACCTGTCATATTTCCCAGGCTCTTTCCTGCTTGGAGGGGAGAGTTCCAAGGAAGATGATGTCAATTCAGGAGGTGCTGTGGGTGACTCGGGAGAGTGATGCTCCAGCTCAGAACTCAGCAAATTCTCCAGGGTGGGGTTAGGAAACACAGTGCTGCCTGTGAGATCTGAACGGTCCTTGCGCCACGTCAGGAAAGGTCTTCTTTCCAGAGAAGGGATGTATTAAACCTGGTGGCTGACCAGATTCTACTTCAGGTGATCACATTCCATTCAGCTCAATTGCCCCTGCAGTCTAAAGGCCTGTTCCCAAGTGCAGTGGGGTCAATGGGAGCCTTTACACTGACTTCTGTTGCATCGGTTGAGACGTGGGCTATTCTCCTTCATTCCTGTCCGATAATATTAGCGTTCCTGGCCCATTCTCATTGGCTCAAGGGTCTGGGTGTGTAAACTGCATCTGTTGCACCAGTGGCTTCAGATGGTATTCACCCCTGAGGGAAGGCAGGCTGTGTTTGCTGGGGATGGGCAGCTCAGACTTGTATTTGGGATGCCCAAGGAACCCCACCAGCAATGGCTGGGTTGAGGATGCAGTGAATCAGCATAACTCCTGTTCATCACTTTCCCTAGCCAGCGGTGGGGTCCCGTTAAAAGGGCGTAATCTTGTGCCATTGCAGCCCCCTCCCAACAGATTGTCTGCACCTACGAGTCTCCTGCTGCTGTCATAACTCAGTCTAGCCTACTGTATGCAAACAGCTGCTGCTGTATGCCCCAGTGATACCTGCCTATCAGTTGGCAGAGTGCCTTTGGAGCCTTTGGGGGACAGGCACTGTACGTCAATGTGCTTCCTCAGGGAAGCCTCCTTTAAAGAAATCAAGCTTATGGGTCCTGATCCTCTTCTGCCTGGTACCTCGCATAGTCCTTTGCACCTGGGCAAAGTGAATGTGCAACACGACTACCCGTGGGAGCAGACCGCGCTTTGCCCAGGTGTAAATGGCTATGCAAGTTGTCAAGGCAGCAGGGAGAGTCAAGGTCTTGCTCTGATGTCCCATCTTTGGCAATATGATTAAAAGAAGGAACAGGGTCTCAAATTGCAGTGGGCGAGGTCTAGGTTGGATATTAGGAAAAATGTTTTCACTGAGATGGTGGTGAAGCACTGGAATGGGTTATAATAATATAATATATTGAGATATACCTATCTCATAAAACTGGAAGGGACCCTGAAGGGACCCCCTGCCTTCACTAGTAGGACCAAGTACTGATTTTGCCTCAGACCCTTAAGTGGCCCCCTTAAGGATTGAGCTCACAATCCTGTGGTTAGGAGGCCAATGCTCAAACCACTGATCTATCCCTCCCCCCTAGGGTTACCTATGGAGGTGGTGGAATCTCCTTCCTTAGAGGTTTATAAGGTCAGGCTTGACAAAGCCCTGGCTAGGATGATTTAGGTGGGGACTGGTCCTGCTTTGAGCAAGGAGTTGGACTAAATGACCTCCTGAGGTCCCTTCCAACCCTGATATTCTATGATTGTATTGCTAGCCCCACTGCCAAAACAAAAAGGTCTCGTCTCTTCTGAGCTTGCTAACCAATGAGTATTAACTCCGGCTGGCTGGGCTCAGACTCCCTAACTAATGTACATGCTGACAGAAGCCAAATGTAGAAATGCATTATGCAGCTCACTAGAGAGTATAGCCCTGGCACACACTGCACTATTGGGCCCATTTGTAATTTCCTTGATTTTCACAGTATTGTGTATAAGTACTTGGTAATTACTAGGGAGTCATTATGGAATGGGTTTGGTTTGGGGAGGTGGAGGAATGAGAAATCTGTTAACAAGTAGTTGACTTGGGTTCTCTTTCTATTCTAATTAGATAATTTGCCATTAGCAGCGTGATGCCCTAGTTATTTCTAGCTATTAATCCTCTGAAATGCATCCGCTTCTTCTGTAAATCTCAACAACGTTCTGCATATGTGGTTTTCCAAATGTTAGCGGCGCGAAAAAAAAAGAAAAGCACCCATGAGAAGCTCACGAGCTGTGGGAGTAAAGTAGCACAGAGAGGAGGTTGGCTTTGGTTCTAGAAGGGGTTCTCGAAGTTCACTGCACCGTGACCTCCTTCTGACAACAGAAATTACTACACTACACGACCCAAGGAGAGGGGACCGAAGCCTGAACCCACCCGAGCCCAGTTGCCCTGGGCTGGAGGGGCAAAGTCGAAACCCACCCAAGGCTCAGACTTCGGTCCGGGCCCCAGCAAGTCTAATGCCAGCCCTAGTGACCCCAATAAAATGGGGTCAAGACCTACTTTGGGGTCCCAACTCACAGTTTGAGAACCACTGGGTTATTATAGCAATGGACTGGAACTCTGCAGAACTTAGTTTGGTTCCTGGGCCAGCCACAGAATTCTTGTGTATCCTTGGGCATGTCACTTAATCCCTCAGTTGCCCAGCTGTATAATGGGGATAATACTAATTCTTTTCTCCCACTCTTTGTCTTGTCTATGTAGATTGCAAACTGTTTGAAACAGGGACTGTCTCTGACGATGTGTATCTGCAACACCTAGAACAATGAGGTTGGTTGAAGTTATTAGGCACTACTGTACTACAAATAATAATAGCTCACCCCTCTTTTAATATTATCAGCCAAATTGTGGCTGGTCCTGTGCTCAAGAAACTTTCTCTTCACCTTGTGCCCGGAAAAGGGGCCAACCATGATACCAGTTCCCCCTGACCAAAAAGGCTATGAGAATAGATGGGCAAGTGGTGGTGCTAGAAACCTCAGAGAGGGCAGGGAAGGGTGTGATGAGGAATGACCCTGGCTTTTTCCCCTCTGCACAAGCCAGCAGAACTAAACTAATTCAGGATGAGCTGGTATCTGCCCTCCAATTGCCAAGAAGCAACCCGTGGCTGTGGTCTCTCCCAAATCCTTCCAGACAGGCTCATAGCCATGACTGACCAGGAGGCAGAACTCTTTCCTGTCGGACTCTGATTTGGCCACAGGTATCCGTGCATTTGTGACCTCTGGGCTTGTTTATTGCAATTCATTATACACAGGAATGAAGCTGCCAACCATGAAAAAGCTCCACTCACTCCACAACAATGGCCCTGCCAAGGGACTGAGGGCACAGCACCCCAGCGCTCTGCATTGACTCACAATGGTATGCCCCATCACATGCCAGGCTTTGGTCCTGAAGGTCAAAGCCCTCCATGAGACTGACCCATGCCACTTGTGAACCTGCCTCCTTGATGTTTGATTGACGTTCCAGTGGACTAGTAGAAAGGTCAACACCCACAAAGGTAAGGTTTGGTTGGTTACACAGCGCTTAGAGATTGCTCAGCAGATGGCCCAGGACTGGCGGTATTCCTTGCTGACATGAAAATCTCATCACCTTTTGTGTCAGCTGAAAAGCTCATTGATTTGAAGACAGCCCTCCCACAGTCCACTAATTAATATTAACTGTACAGGAGGAGAGAAGCATCAGATAAAGAACTTGCACAGCACTCAGATGTCATGGAGACAAGCAAAACATAAAAGCACACCAAGATTAGACAATGCGGGCCTGCCGTGCCCTGTTAAATGTTGGGGTAGGCACCAAGGAATAACTTTTGCTGAGTCAGCCAGAATGTCTCCAGGGACTCTATCTGATGCCTAGGCCCTTTGCGTCATCCCCTTCCCTAACAATAGATGTGATTTAGCAACAACTATGTGGCCCACAAAATAAGACACAAAGTGGAAGGTTACCATGATGGGGCAAAACCAGGAGCTTTAAGAGTCCATAGCTGATAAACACTGAGACTGGCCTAATCAGACTAGGGCTGCTGGCAAGCGCTCGGTGTTTTGGGGCCCAGTTCTGACAGGGGTTGATCCCAGACAATTTGGAACCTTGAAAGAGATGCTCATCGTCTCTTAACATCGGGCCCTCGTGCTGCACAGAGCAGGAAGGGAAAAATATTTCTTTTAGAGACATACGCTTTGTGATATTAACTAGTAAATAATGCATGAGTCGGTAGGATTCTTGGCACAGCAAAGTTGCTTGGTGCAAAATATAAAAGTCAACACATTCTCATAAGGCAAATAGCAATAAGAACCTTGGAACATGGCAGAATTTACACGCACAGTATTTCCTGCCAAGGCTGAAAAAGGGTGAGAGGCTAGAACTGTGTTGCGATGCAGTCACAAGAGGCTGTGCAAAGGTTAGCTTTTGTACATGGGTGGGTTTTGGTGCACACAGAGAAAGTTTCATTTGAGATTTGTGCTGGAACAAACCCCCATAAACTCAGAGAGAAAATGAGTCAGAAACTTTGTGTTGCACCTGGCTTCATGCTGAAATCATCCAACACCCCAAATGGAGACATGGTTTCATTGTGAAACAGTAAACCACCTCTGAACTTGCTCACAACTGAACATAGATTTGCTTAAGAGGTTTGGGAAACTTGGCAAACCTTCCAGTGAACGTGGTGTCATAGGAAAGTCAGTGGGGATTTTGCCATTGTCTTTGATGGAACCCCAATTTGGTCTGAATTATGATTATGCAGTGCAACTCAGAAACCCATGTGAGCTTGTTTCATTGTAATGATTTCACAGATTCTGTCCACAGAACTCACTTGCAGGACACATTTTAGAAATGGCTGCAAAGATAGTGTCAAGAGGAGGGCTTTGGCTTCCTCGACCACTGGAAGCTATTCGAGGAAGGACTGCTAGGCAGAGATGGCGTTCACCTTTCGAGGAGGGGAAAGACCCTATCTGCACACAGACTGGTTAACCTAGTGAGGTGGGCTTCAAATTAGGTTCGACGGGGACAGGTGAGCAAAGCCCACAGGTAAGTGGAGAACATGGAGACCTGGGAGATGGGTCGGGAACAAGAGGGAGCGTGGGCTGTAATGGCAGAGAGAAAAGAGGGTCAGGGCAAAACTGGGAGGCAAGATCAAACCAGTATCTTAGATGCCTATATACAAATGCGAGAAGTATGGGTAATAAGTAGGAAGAACTGGAAGTGCTAATAAATAAATACAACTATGACATTGTTGGCATCACTGAAACTTGGTGGGATAATACACACGACTGGAATGTTGGTGTGGATGGGTATAGTTTGCTCAGGAAGGATAGACAGGGGAAAAAGGGAGGAGGTGTTGCCTTATATATTAAAAATGTACACACTTGGACTGAGGTGGAGAGGGACATAGGAGACAGAAGTGTTGAGAATCTCTGGGTTAGGATAAAAGGGGTAAAAAACAAGGGTGATGTCATGCTAGGAGCCTACTACAGGCCACTTAACCAGGTGGAAGAGGTGGATAAGGCTTTTTTTAAACAACTAACAAAATCGTCCAAAGCCCAAGATTTGGTGGTGATGGGGGACTTCAACTTATCCAGATATATGTTGGGAAAATAACACCGCAGGGCACAGGCTATCCAATAAGTTCTTGGACTGCATTGCAGACAACTTTTTATTTCAGAAGGTTGAAAAAGCTACTGGGGGAAGCTGTTCTACACTTGATTTTAACAAATAGGGAGGAACTCGTTGAGAATTTGAAAGTAGAAGGCAGCTTGGGTGAAAGTGATCATGAAATTGTAGAGTTTGCAATTCTAAAGAAGGGTAGAAGGGAGTACAGCAAAACAGAGATAATGGATTTCAGGAAGGCAGATTTTGGTAAGCTCAGAGAGCTGATAGGTAAGGTCCCATGGGAATCAAGACTGAGGGGAAAAAATGACTGAGGAGAGTTTGCAGTTTTCAAAGGGACACTATTAAGGGCCCAAAAGCAAGCTATTCCGCTGGGTAGGAAAGATAGAAAATGTGGCAAAAGACCACCTTCGCTTAACCACGAGATCTTGCATGATCTAAAAAATAAAAAGGAGTTATATAAAAATGGAAACTAGGTCAGATTACAAAGGATGAATATAGGCAAACATCACAGGAATGCAGGGGCAAGATTAGAAAGGCAAGGGCACAAAATGAGCTCAAACTAGCTATGGGAATAAAGGGAAACAAGAAGACTTTTTATCAATACATTAGAAGCAAGAGGAAGACCAAGGACAGGGTAGGCCCACTGCTCAGTGAGGAGGGAGAAACAGTAACAGGAAACTTGGAAATGGCAGAGATGCTTAACGACTTCTTTGTTTCAGTCTTCACCGAGAAGTCTGAAGGACTGCCTAACATAGTGAGTGCTAATGGGATAGGGGTAGGTTTAGAAGATAAAATAAAAATAGAAGAAGTAAAAAATCACTTAGAAAAGTTAGATGCCTGCAAGTCACCAGGGCCTGATGAAATGCACCCTAGAATACTCAAGGAGCTAATAGAGGAGGTATCTGAGCCTCTAGCTATTATCTTTGGAAAATCATGGGCGACGAGAGAGATTCCAGAAAACTGGAAATGGGCAAATATAATGCCCATCTATAAAAAGGGAAATAAAAACAACCCAGGAAACTACAGACTAGTTAATTTAACTTCTGTGCCAGGGAAGATAATGGAGCAAGTAATTAAGGAAATCATCTGCAAACACTTGGAAGGTGGTAAGGTGACAGGGAATAGCCAGCATGGATTTGTAAAGAACAAATCATGTCAAACCAATCTAATAGCTTTCTTTGATAGGATAACGAGTCTTGTGGATAAGGGAGAAGTGATGGATGTGGTATGCCTAGACTTTAGTAAAGTATTTGATATGGTCTCGCATGATATTCTTATCGATAAACTAGGCAAATGTAATTTACATGGGGCTACTATAAGGTGGGTGCATAACTGGCTGGATAACCATACTCAGAGAGTAGTTGTTAATGGTTCCCAATCCTGCCAGAAAGGTATAACAAGTGGGGTTCCGCAGGGGACTGTTTTGGGACCGGCTCTGTTCAATATCTTCATCAACGACTTAGATGTTGGCATAGAAAGTACGCTTATTAAGTTTGCAGATGATACCAAATTGGGAGGGATTGCAACTGCTTTGGAGGACAGGGTCAAAATTCAAAATGATCTGGACAAATTGGAGAAATGGTCTGAGGTAAACCGGATGAAGTTTAATAAAGACAAATGCAAAGTGCTCCACTTAGGAAGGAACAATCAGTTTCACACATACAGAATGGGAAAAGACTGTCTAGGAAGGAGTAGAGCAGAAAGGGATCTAGGGGTTATAGTGGACCACAAGCTAAATATGAGTCAACAGTGTGATACTGTTGCAAAAAAAGCAAACATGATTCTGGGATGCATTAACAGGTGTGTTGTAAACAAGACACGAGAAGTCATTCTTCCACTCTACTCTGAGCTGGTTAGGCCTCAACTGGAGTATTGTGTCCAGTTCTGGGCACCGCATTTCAAGAAAGATGTGGAGAAATTGGAGAGGGTCCAGAGAAGAGGAACAAGAATGATTAAAGGTCTAGAGAACAAGACCTGTGAAGGAAGGCTGAAAGAATTGGGTTGGTTTAGTTTGGAAAAGAGAAGACTGAGAGGGGACATGATAGCAGTTTTCAGGTATCTAAAAGGGTATCATCAGGAGGAGAGAGAAAACTTGTTCACCTTTGCCTCTAATGATAGAACAAGAAGCAATGGACTTAAACTGCAGCAAGGGAGATTTAGGTTGGACATTAGGAAAAAGTTCCTAACTGTCAGGGTGGTTAAACACTGGAATAAATTGCCTAGGGAAGTTGTGGAATCTCCATCTCTGGAGATATTTTAGTGTGGGTTAGATAAATGTCTTTTAGGGATGGTCTAGACAGTATTTGGTCCTGCCATGAGGGCAGGGGACTGGACTCAATGACCTCTCGAGGTCCCTTCCAGTCCTAGAGTCTATGAATCTATGAATCTATGTGGTCATTGGCACAGGGATTGGATTCTCCTTAGTGTTCGTACAAAGCTTAGTCTAATGGAGCCTGGATTTGGGCCTCTGGTCCCACTACCTCCATACAAATAATTCATATTAATAATAAGTGGGCTGCTGCCATTTGCAGAACAAGAACCAATCCTGGGAGCCATTTGAAGTGCAGCAAATTATGACCCAGGGGGTGGGCTTCTAGTTCTAGAAGCCAATGAGAGTGCTTATCTCCCCAGAGAGAGGTTGGTGTTAACCATAGGGTAGAACATCCGCTCAGTTCTGCCTATGGTTCGGGGCTGCTGTCTAGTTCCAGCTGTGTGGAAAGATAAATTCTATCCTGTTCCATTCTGTTTAGGTTCTCATACAGCACTCATCCTGTAGTATCTCAGCACCTTCCAGAAGTGCTTTAAGTAATGCAACTAACGGCTGTCACAGGTTGATTGTTCTCTTATCTTCTGTCCAGGGGAAAAAGCATATACAATGGAGTGTCTTATTGAGGTAGGGTTTTAGGTTTTGAAAAAAAATGTACATGTTGCGATGTAGTTGTTAGAGAAGGGGAGGTCAAAAGGTGCCTTGCACTTGGAGCAGAAGATGGCAAGCTTTGTTAAGATCCTGGGTTCCTATGGGAGCCTATTCAAATGCCTGGACAGTGTGAGATCATTCAAAGCCATGCATTTTCCCCATTGGGGTTGAATATTATGGGAAATGTCCCCCGTCAGTTGGCTCTGCAGTTAGGGGTGGGAGGAAGAAAGTCACACAATCCAAGCCTGTAGCATGCATTTCAGCCATAGATTAGAAGACACTTTAGTAGCAGTGGTCCTTTAACATTCTCAGACTTGAACATTTCCTTCCAAGCTGTTGCTTTTCACTACATTGTATCAATATTTATCAAATCTGACAGGCCTTAAAATGTAAAAGAAAAAAAGAAAAGAAAAAGGATTAAATGAATTTATCAGAGGTCTGAGGACTGTTTTGCATAGATTTAATATGTCCCTCCAATCTTAGTATCTCTCACCCATTACCAGTGCATGAAGTGTCTGCCAGAATTTGTAAATCTCTTTCATTTACTTACTTAGAAGAAAATGTTGAATCGCTGCCACATGAATTTTGCAAATTGTGCTCAATCTGATGCTGATTAATAGAAAGCCGTGTAAAACGCATCAATAATGTCTTGCCTTAAATTAGTGCTGGGTTCGACTTAAATCCAAGGGATAGATGGAGACTTGGGATCTTTTACTTTCAGCCCTTTTCGATATATTTATGTCTTAATTGAGCTTCATGTTAAAGATGAAATTGGAGCATATTATAGGATGGAAGTGGTGTTTCTGCCATTATCCCTAGACTACGAGATGGTGCGTGTCTGTAACACCATGCAACCAATCCTTAGTCTGAAGCCTGAAAAAAGCCTTTCCTTAAGCAGCTTTATGTTAAATGGCTAAAATCATAGGGGCTGGGAAACTATCTCATTTGTTTAATGTAAAGCAGAGTGGAGTTTGACCCACCACTTTCTGAGTGAGGTTTGACCTGGACATAATCTGCTATCATGCTGTAGGATTTAAATTAAACTCCTTAAAAGTTGTTCCTTTCAATGATATGTGAGTTTAAAATTGACTGGAGTCTTTTCTCCAGCCTTCAGTGACCTGCAGCCTTTCCAGTCTCCCATGCTGAGAACATTCATTTAAGTCATTTGCTGAAATCACATTGAGACTGAGGGCAAGTGTACTGAAGCTTAGCTGAGATGAAAACAGTGATGGGCTATAGAATGTTTCACTTGGAGGTCATCAGTTCAAATTTAGCACAGCCCAGCATGATAGCAAAAGTCACTCCCCTCTGTCGGAAATATAAGTGGAATGAGTTGAGGGGTTTCATTCCAGCTCCTCTGAGGACAGGTGTTCATGGCATCAAAGCTGCTGTTGCAATTGGTGCTAATTGCCTCCCCTTGTTGGCAGTCTCAGCGGAGAGGCTGGGCACTAACCAGATCACGGAAACTGAATTGAATTACCTTTTCATTCCTGCAGAACAGGACTGGAGCACGTTGGCACAGCACTGCGTGGCAGCATGCATTCTCGGTGCATGCTGCAGTGTTTCTTCTGGGAATAAATAGAAGCCTTTATGCTTTGAGGGTGTCAAATCTCACCTTTCTGCAGTGTTAGAGCCACTGATTCCAGGGTGCCCCAGTTTTCCACTGGGCAAAGGGCAGCCAGTAGGTGGGAGGTGGGGAAGGGAACAGGAAGGGGTAGCTGGCTACCTACCGCCCTGCCTCTGACGCCAAGGGCCAGCTGCCACCACTTAACTTGTATTTTTCAATGTGTTTGAGTTTGCAGAAGCATCTAAAAGTTCAGACACCCCCTTCCCTGTAAGGAATAATTGTGACAGTCTCAGCCCAGAACAGGCATCCAAGTGAGAGTTTCAGTTTTCTCTCACTTTGCCCTCATCACAAATAGTAAGACATTCCAAAGCCTATTTCAGGAGCATCGCCAGCCACCATAGCCAGACACCCTTTCCAGTCAGCCCCACTCCGTTTTTGGACTGTGCTTTGTTCCTCCTTCCAAAGGACTCACAGTAGATGGAGTTTTGTGGTTTCTTTGCACCACACCTCTATTTCACCTCTGTCTTGGAAGGATTCAGTTTTTATCAGTAAATGCCAATTTCACTGGACACACAAACCGAAAAAATATTTCCATCGATAATCATCTAAATGTACTGAGAAGCAGGTTTTCCTTATTTTGCCTGAGGACTTCTTAGAGTTTGATTCAAGGATGTTCACTTTGTATGTTTTGACATGTGATGTTGATGGTTATAAAGCTTTAACTTTTTGAAGCTGAGTGCCTATTGTGTGTAAATAATTATCATCAGACCCAGAGGATTCAGGGGGCCCCGCCGCTGAATTGCCACGAAAGACCTGGCACTTAAGCAGCTGGGTCCCGGGAAGGAAGGACTCCCCGCTGCGAGTCTTCGGGGCACTTCGGCAGCGGGTTCTGGAGCAGAAGGACCCCCCACCGCTGAATTGCTGCCAAAGACCTGGAGCGGAAGAAGCTCCGGGGGCCCTGGCCCCGCAAGAGTTTTCTGGGGCCCCGGAGCGAGTGAAGGATCCTGCTCCAGGACCCCCAAAAAACTCTCGTGGGGGCCCCTGCGGGGCCTGGGGCAAATTGCCCCACTTGCCCTCCCCACCCCAACCGGGCGGCCTTGCTATGAACACCAGGAAAACAGTGATGCTAAAAAAGAGCAGGTAATATTGGGTAGGAAAATTAGCTATATTTATAAGGCAATTTTGGACAGCATCAAAAATAGCCAATGAAATTACGAAAGGCATCACTTGAGGAATCGGAAAGGTAACAGTCCTTTCTTTTATATAGCTTAAATGTGAAGTCAATGGCTCTGAAATCTGTTAAATGAAAAACAGAGAGAGCTCACGGGAAACCAACAAAAGTAATTAGGGAGCTGGAATGATTAACATCTGAAGCTAAGTAATGACTAAGATGTAAATGTCAGAAATGCCAAAGGAGGTAACTCCTAGATTCTGTGATCACCTAGTCTGACCTCCTCCATACACAGGCCATAGAACTTCCCCAAAAGAATATTTCAGTAATAATTTGAATAATGCTGTGTACCGTGGTAATACCACCTCCCTAATCCTATTTGATAATTCCCTGCTTATGCATCCAACAATCACATTAGCTCTCTTAGCCACTGGGAGCTCGTGTTCAATTGGTTATCCACCATGCCCCTAGATCTCTTTCAGAGTCATTGCTTTCCAGTACACAATTTCTCACTGTCATGGGGACTGCCCCTGGTGGCTGATGAGACCCTGCAAGCACATTTCTCTCAGCACCCTCTATTGGGGTCAGAAATAACTCACTCATTTCCAGAGTCATTAAACAATAATTCCCTTTTCCTGGGGTCTAGTTTATTTAGTTCATACAGCTTCCTCAATAAAAGTCCCCTGGACGGTCAGGGATCTCAGTCCTCCCGCTTGGGACTCTGAGGATTTTAGTGCTGGTCCATGTATTCTCCCCTCAGGTTTGGGAACCTTCCCAGCCCTCCTCTTTGGGGCAGAGGTTCTCTCTTGGGCTTCTTCTCCTTAGCCCAGGAGGCTCAGAGCTCCCCTGCTGGGCTTGCTCAACACCTATGGCAAGTGGCAGAATATATACTGCCCTCTTTCCCAGGGCTGGCTCTGGTTGAATGGGAGAGAGGGAAGCCTCACCCTGCCCTCTTTAAAAGGGTCCCCCTGTTTCGTAAAGGAATGGGAGCACAGGTTTTTCCCAAACACAGTGTATTCTCCTAGCACCACTTCCTCTCACCCCATATCTGACGTTTCTCATTTTCCTAGAACCTTAGGTAACACACCACAAGGCAAGGGTGGAATGACCCCTTTGTCCTAGCACCCTTAAAGGGAGAGGCCACCCCTCAAAAGTGTGCCCTACAGTCTTTGTTTCTAAGTGTATGAACTTTCTCCCTCACATCCCTCTTTTTCCCACAGATTTATTATAGTGCATTTTTCCAAGTTGACTCTCGTGTTCATATTTTCTGCATCTGCTTCTAGTCTCACTCCATTCCTTCGTATTATTTTCCTGTCCTCACTGGAGTTTGCAGATCCTCCCCAGTTAGTATCTGAAGTGTATTTTAAGACACTTTGACCCTTCTTCTAGATCATTAAAGGAGATGTTAAACAAAATTTTAACTAAGGCTGACCCCTGCAATATCCTCACCAGACACATTCCTCAAGCCCAGCACATGATCATGCTTCAATAACTGTGAGATTGTTCATATCCAGCCCACCTGGAATTGAACCCCACAATCAGCCACACAAGTAGGTCCATGGATTTTAGCACATGCTTACGTGGTCAGCAGAATTGTGGCTTTATTCTCTGAAAACCCATTACGTTTCTTGTTTCATTATCCTCATATGGTTGTAAGGATCCTTCTCTTAATACTGGCTTCATCATTTTACTAGGGATTGAATTTAGACTTCTTGTGTTAATTGCCAGGATCACTCATCTTTCTCTTTTTGAATACCGGTATGACCTTTGCTTTTATCCATGGTTCTGGTATCTCCATAATTTTCCATGACATTTGAAAAATAGTTTTCAATGGTGCTAAAAGTTTGCTATCTATTTTCCTTAGTTCTCTAGGATATGTATTGTACTGTATAGACCTGCAGAATGGGGGACTGTATCCTGAAAAAAAGGATTTAGAGGTCATAAATGGACAAGGAACTCAACATGAGCTCCCAGTGTGGTGCTGTGGCAAAAGGGGTGAATGAATTGCTTGGGTGTGTAAACAGAAGGAGTAATTATTAGGAATAGGAAAGTGATTTTAATTCTATATATGGCATTGATGAGACCTATACTGGAATACTGTATATCTACATTGTAAAAAGGATGTTGGAAAATTGGAGATGGTGCAAAAAGGAACTGAAGGCTGGAGAAAATGCCTGTCAGTGAGAGATTTAAGGAGCTCAGAGAAGACTGAGAGGTGATTAGATTAGAGTGTAGGAAAAGTTCCTTCCTGGGGAGAAAATATCAGGTACTAAAGGGATCTTTAATTGAGCAGAGAAGGGCATAAGAATTGCAACGGCTGGAAGCTTAAGCCAGACACATTCAAAAAAAATCAGGCACGCATTTTTAATGGTGAAGGTCATTAACCACTGGAACAAATCACCCAGAGGAGTGATGGATTCTCCATCTCTTGATGGCTTCAGATCTTTCTGGAAGACATGCTGGAGCCAAACTCAAGTTGTTGGGCTCAATACAGGGGTAGCTGGATGAAATTCTATGGCCTGTGATACAGAGGAGCTCAGACTACCCTATATAATCATAACTGTCCCTTCTGGCCTTAAGCTCTATGAATGTATGAGTTTCCTAGCCTGCACAGTTTGTATATGTTTTATTTCCCCACATACTCCCTTACCAACTCTTTTAAAAAAACCTCTTGTCTTCTAATTAGGTCTCAATTTAATTTCGTGGAGCCAGATCCTCCTCTGGTGTAAACGGACTTTATGGAGCTATTCCAATTTGCACCAGCAAGTATCTGGCCCTTCAGGCTTCCTGTTTGAGGTTTTTTAAACTCCATTGTTTAAACCAACTTTGAGATGCCTGTGACTCAAAATGCATTTGACCTTCTCCATTTTTGAGTATCGCAAATGATGGCACAGAAATTATTCATCCACATTCTCCTCCAGTCCTGCTGGTCTATGGCAGATACACAGTGTCATTTCTCCTTTGTTTCTCATTTCTCCTCCCAAAACATTTTACCAACATACTTTTCATTTTAGACTTGTAGCTCACTGGCATTTTAAATACATCTGATGCATAGCATGATCCCTCCACCTCTTCTGCCATTTCTATCTTTCCCATATAGATTGCACCTATCTATACAATGACATTCCAGTTATGAGACTCATCCCACTAGGCTGTAGCAATGTCCTCTAGATCATAATCTTCATCATTTAGCAACACTTCTCACTTTTCTTTCTATCTTCTCATGTGCCTTGCATTTAAGTGCAAACCCTTCAGTTCGCTTCTTATTCTTTACCTTTGGTTGCAGAAAAAACTCCATCCCCTGCTTTATTTTGTATGTTGAAGTACATGATGCATTATCTGAGTTAAGACAACACTCCCTTTGTTCCCTCTTCCCAATGTAGTTTAAAGCCTGTTGAATCAATTAGTCCTTACACTTTCGAACACAGGAGTTTGGTATCACATCTGTTCTAATAGAAACCATGTTTGGGGTCGGGAAGGAATTTTCCCCCATGTCAGATCAGAGACCCCGGGATGGAAGGGGAGTTCACCTTCCTCTGCAGCACAGGGGACTTGCAGGTTTAAACCAGTATAAATGCTGGATTCTCTGTAATTTGAAGTCTTTAAATGATAATTTGAAGACATCAGTAACTCAGCCAGATGTTAGGGGTCTATTACAGGAGTGAGTGGGTGAGGTTCTGTGTTCTGTGATGCGCAGAGGTCAGACTAGACGATCATAATGGTCCCATCTGGCATTAAGGTCTATGAGTCTATGATCACAGGCTCTCTTTGGAAGCTGCCTCAAATTAACCCTTCTAATACCTTTGCAGACTATCTTTTGTTGCTAAATGGTTTTGATTTAGTGTTCTGCCAAACCACTAATGAAGATGTTAAAGAGGGCTGTCATAAGCAGATTGTTAAGGGTTAATGTCTCTTGTACCTGTAAACGGTTACAAGCAGGGAACTGGACACCTGACCACAAGACCAATCAGAAGACAAGATACTTTTAAATTTGGGCGGAGGAAAGCTTTTGTGTGCGTTCTTTGTGTGTTGTGTGTTCTTCTCTTGGAGGGTCTGAGAGAGACCAGACATTACTACAGGCTCTCTAAGTTTCTTTTCATATAGTAAGTAAAAACAGGCGGTTTAGGTTTTTGATTGTTTTTACTCTAGTTGCAATTGTGAATCTGGCTGGTTAACTTTTATATGTGTAGTTGCTGGAAATATTCTGATTTGTTTTGGTATTGGGGGGAAAGTCTCTTTCTGGTGTCTGTAAGCTATAGAACCCTGTAAGATTTACATCTTGAAGTTACAGAGATAATTCTTCACTTTTTCCTTCCTTTTATTAAAAGATTTTTTTTTGAGAACCTGATTGATTTTTTCTTCCTTGTTTCCCTTGTGTTATTCCAGGGGATTGGGATACTCACCGGGACGGGTGGGGGGTGAGGGGAGGGGGAGAAATAGAATCTCTCTTTATTTTCCTTGAATCTGTTTGCCTCTTGGTGGAAGGGAAGGGAGATGCTTCTCTGTATGGTGATTTAGAGGTTAGATCAGTATCTCTCAGGATAGCCCAGGGAGGGAAATTCTAAGAGGGGGAAAGGTGGGGGGGAATGGTTTATTTCTCCTTGTTTTAAGAACCCAAGGGATCTGGCTTCTTGGGGTCCCCAGGGAAGGTTGGGGAGGTCAGAGTGCCCCAAAACACTATATTTTTGGGTGGTGGCAGTGCTATCAAATTTAAGCTGGTAATTAAGCTTAGAGGATTCAGGTGCTAGTATCTCATTTTCTGAACTCTAAGGTTCAGATCTGAGAAGGAATGCTATAATAGGGCCTTGCCTATTTCTGATTGCTGAGCAGAGCGGAGGTCAGGAGTTCTCTTCTTGACTCTGGTACTGACTGACTGTATGAAGCTGGCCAAGGTACATAAACTAACAATGCATGCCTAAAGGAAGGCATCTAAAAATGACTTCATTTCCTAGGAGTTCCTTCATTTCCACTGCTCCCATTCTCATCAACAAGTGGAGTAACTCCACGGGAGTGTTCTGACAGTCATTTAATAGAAAGGGCCGCTATGATCATCCAATATGACCACCTATATAGCATGGGCCAGAAAACCTCACTCAGTGATTCCTGCCCATCTGTTTTTGAAAGATGTCCAATCTTGATTTCATGATTTGGAATGAGGGAGGACTTACTGCATTCCAAATAGTCATTCAAAACTCAAATTGAAATCTGCCCACTCCCCAATCCAGGCTTTGAAAACCAATGGAGAACTGTTATCCCCAGTTATTTTTCATTGTCCTATGTCACTGAATTCTGGGTGCTGGATGAAGGGCCTAAAGGAAAGTTTGTTTCCATTTTGTTTGTAATCCCAAGGGAAGCTGGAAGCACCAGAAAGCTTGTTCTCATAAGATTTCCATCTTAGTTAATCACATCCAAAAGATTCAAGTTGTTTCAGTAAAGCACCTGAAAATTGGAGAACTTACCCAAGCAGAACTTTAAGAACATAAGAATGGCCATCCAGAGTCAGACCAATGGTCCAGCTAGCCAAGTATATTGTCTCTGACAGTGGCCAGTGCCGGATGCTTCAGAGGAAATTAACAGAAAAAGGCAATTTATTGACTGACCCATCCACTCTCGTCCATTTCCAGTTTCTGGCAGTCAAAGGCAAAGGGACACCAGAGCATGGGGTTGCTCCCCTGATCATCTTGCCTAATAGCATTGATGGACCTATCCTCCATGAATTTATCTACTTCTTTTTTGAACCCATTTATAGTTTTTGTCTTCACAACATCCCCTGGCAACGAGTTCTACAGATTGACTGTGCATTCTGTGAAGAACATCATCCTTATGCTTATTTTAAACCTGCTGCCTATCAATGTCATTGGTGACCCCTGGTTTGTGTGTTATGGGATGGGGTAAATAACACTTTCTTATTCACTTTCTTCACACTATTCATGATTTTATAGACCGCTATCATATCCACCTTTAGTCATCCCTTTTCTAAGCTAAACAGTCCCAATTTATTTAGTCTCTCCTCATAGGGAAGCTCTTCCATATCCCTAATCATTTTTTGTTGCCCTTCTCTGTACTTTTTCCAATTCTAATATATTTTTTGTGAGATGGAGTGACCAGAACTGCATGCAGTATTCAAGGTGAGGGTTTACCATGAATTTATATTGTGGCATTATGATATTTTCTGTCACGTTATCTATCCCTTTCCTAATGGTTCCTAACTTTCTGTTACCTTTTTTGACTGCTGCTGCATATTGAGGGAATGTTTCCAGAGAACTACCCATGGTGACTCCAGGATCTCTATCTTGAACGGTAACATGTTGTATGTAAAGTTGGGATTGTGTTTTCCAATGTGCATTAGTTTGTGTTTATCGACACTGAATTTCATCTGCCATTTTGTTGCCGAGTCACTCAGTTTTGTGAAATCCCTTTGTGACTCTTTGCTGTCAACTTTGGACTTAACTGCCTTGCGTAATTTTGTATCATCTGCAAACTTTGTCATCTCATGGTTTACTGCCATTTTCTGGTCATTTTCTGGTTGAGCAGCACTAGTCCCAGTACAGATCCTTGGAGGACCCTGCTATTTACCTCTCTCCATTGTGAAAACTGATCATATATTCCTACCCTTTGTTTCCTACCTTTTAACTAGTTACTGATCTGTGCTGGGACTTTCCCTCTTACCCCATTACTGCTTAGTTTGCTTAAGAGCCTTTGGTGAGGGAGCTTGTCAAAGGCTTTCTGAAAATCTAAATACACTATATCAACTGGATCATCCTTGTCCACATATTTGTTGATACTCTCAAAGAATTCTAATGGATTGATATGTCTTGATTTCCCTGTAAAAAAGCCATGTTGACTCTTCCCCAACATGTGTGTCTGGTAATTCTTTTCTTTACTATAGTTTCAACCAATTTGCCTGGTAATGAAGTTAGACTTACCGGCCTGTAATCACCAGGATCGCTTCTGGAGGCTTTGTTAAAAATCAGCATTATATTACTGATTACCCAGTCATCTGGTACAGAGCCTGATTTAAACAATAGGTTACATTTCATATTTTATATTTTAATTCCTTATGAAATTTTGGATGAATACCATCTAATCCTGCTGACTTTTTATAGTTTAATTTATCAATTTGTTCCAAAATCCCTCTAATGACACTTCAACCTGGGAGAATTCCATAGCTTTGTCATCTAAAAAGAATGGCTCCGGTGTGGAAATCTCTCTCATAACCTCTGTAGTGGAGACTGATGCAGAATTCATTTAGCTTCTGTGCAATAGCCTTGTCTTCCTTGAATGCTCCTTTAGCAACCTCATCATCCAGTGGCCCCACTGATTGTTTGGCAGGCTTCCTGCTTCTGGCATACTCACAGAAAAATTGGTGTTAGTTTTTGTGTTGTTTGCCAGTTTCTCTTCAAATTCTTTTTTGGCTTTTAAAAGGATTGAAAATTCACCCATCTGTCATTTCAGCTAATTCCAATGTTACCCAAGTTATTCCTTCCTCTGGGCTACCCGGCATGAACTGTCTTTTCCACTTGTCTTATGTTGAGGGCAGTGACTTTCATTAGTATGTGTGCTTCCAGTGCTCAGCCCATTGTCCACATTTAATTATATTCTCAGCAGCAGGAACCCAGGCTGTATTTCTGTGTGAGGTGACTTTAATCCAGAGAAGCTAGACCTGCTCCAGAATTAATGGGGGCTTGAAGGTACCGGAGTTCCTAATGAGAATATATTATTACAATGGTGCCTACAGGTCCTAACCAAGATCAGGGACCCACTGGGCATAACCATTTCATGGGGGATTGAGGAGCAGAAATATTAAGTGACTTGCTCAGTGTCACAATAGAAATCAATGATGCAAACAGGAACTGAACCAAGGGCTGCTGGATATTTGTCACCTCACTGCTGCACCCTAACCACACGACCATCCTCCTTCTTGTTAAGAAGTTGTTAAGCACATTAATAAGTTATTAACCCCCTTGCAACTTGCAGTTAACTTGCAGGTTAATGTGGGATAATAGGGCTTTTTGTCCTTCCGATACACTTCTCCTGACATTAACAGATTCTCATAAAACTAGTTCATTTATTACCATTTCAAGCTCACTGGAAGAGATAAATAGGACATTAAACATGTTCAGTGGTTTAAATTGGCAAAATCCCATCTGTTCTAATCCTTCCCCTAGAAATGCAGGAGTCTACAATCCATCAGCCCCATGGCTCTGGGCCAGGAAGCAGCGCTGCTGACGCTGTCCTTTTCTAGTGCCACCCTTGTGCAGAATACAAAGTTGGCCACTGCGGGTGATGTGTATTTTACCCAGAGCTGGAAAAGTCAAAGGGTATTTTTCAGTTTCTCATCTCTATTTTCTGTTTGCAGTGGTGCCATTGCTGTGTTCATCCCATGATATGAGCGAGCCAAAGGGGAGGAGGGGGAGAGGGAGAGGTAATAACTTTTATGCGACATATAAGAGACTAACTGTTGAGACTAACTGTTGAGCTCCACAGAGCTGCTCCTCGGGTCTGTGATGTTTTGGGGATCACTCACTCTGACCTGTAAGGGTCTCATCACCTGTCTTATAACTTGGGGCCTTAATACTGTGCTGCTATGGCTCAGAGCCTGGACACCAGTAGCCATCCCACAAGCATAAAAGTCTCACCCTGGCTTCCACCAGCCTAGTTACTCCTAGTGCTCCCAGCAGGCGGCAGCAGCCATTCTGGTCCACGTCTCTCTAAACCTGTCTGGCCTGAGTTCTTTACAACCAGACGCTCAGACTTCTCCCCTCCATGGAGTTTGCACAGCAGAGAGCTGCTTAGGATAAAAACAAACAATAGAAAAATCACAGGCTTAAAGATGAAACAACCAGGGAAGCCAACACATATCAGTGACACAGAAAATAAACAAAGGCACAGCTGCAAGCTTTACATGTCTATATTAGATTAATCCCCCTTTCTAACAGAAGTTACTTATCGCTAAAGCTGCGAGTTGGTCATGGTCACGACCTCTGTGACTTCTGCAGCCACCCCCAGCAGCAGCAGGAGTTTGGGTGGGGGAGCTCAGGGCTGGGGGTTCCCGGGTTCCCAGCCAATGGGAGCTGCAGAGGCCTCATGCAGCACTGCCTGGCCACACCTCTGCTTAGGAGCTGAGGGAGGAAGATGTTGCCACTTCCAGGGAGGCACAGAGCCAGGTTGGGAGCCTGCCAGCCATGCCAACCCCCTGTGCCCCAGCACCAACAGGGATCCCAGGCCACGTACTGCTCAGCCACCCCCTTCTCCACATCACCAGCGGGGATCCCACCCCCCAACACCCTTGGTACCCTCCCAGGCCACCCCTTTGAGCACCCGCAGCACCCCCGGGCCACCCCCGCCCCAAGATTTAGTCAGTGGTATATAGTACACGCCATGGACATGTCACGGGCCGTGAATTTTTATTTACTGCCTGTGACCTGTCCATGATTTTTACTAAAAATACCTGTGACTAAAACGTAGCCTTGTCTATCACCTTTGACCAGTTTCTCAGCATGCCCCCTGACATAGAGGTGATCCGATGTTTCCTTTGCAGCCCACCTAGATGCTGGCCCTCAGTTTCAAGCCTCCTTTTTGAGGGTTATTTTGTTTTCTTTTCTCCTGGCATGGTGACTCGGGGTTATTTAGGGAAGGGAGATTCTAGCCGGGATGTCTTAATGTTTTCCCATTAAACCTAATGGCCCATGCTTTGTCTTTCCCTGGGTTCTACAGTGGCAGGTGCTTGAAGCTAATCTTGTCTGACTGTGGAGGCAACCCTCCTTGCCTGGCTGACCACCTCCCTGTTATGAGATGGAGCTGAATCTTGCAGCCCAAATTAGGAGCATATTTTATTTTAAAGCTTTCTGTGGTTCTGAAATTGCAAGACTATTACATATAAAACATTCTATTCCTAAAGGAGTGGCTAGATGTGATGTTGCAAGGTTTGTTCTGCTGACTGGGTTGCCTTTGGCCTTGTGGCTGTCTGCCCTCCAGCTTGATCTCGTCCTTTTTGAGGTTAACCACAGTTTTCATCAATATTCCCAAGATCTCACACCAGGTCAATGGCCCTGGTACAGGCCCAATAATGCTTCTAGCCCCTTGTGTCTGGGTCTTCCCGCTAGTCTTCCCAGTGAAGCTGTAGGAGAATCTAGTCCCTCCCTCTACCCTGGGTTCCAGCCCACGGATCCTTGTAGCAAGTGGTTCAGTTCTGTCTGGTCAGAACTCTTGCTTCTTCTCTGGACTACTTCCTATGTTGGCCAATCTTTTCCTCGAGGGGCGGAGGGGGCTTGAATTCTCAGCAGGGAGGGGGGATACCCCAAGGTCAAGCCCCAAGTTCCAATCCTCAAGGCAACAAAGGAAAAAGAACATTAACAGAAATAAAGAGCAGTACCAGCTTCTCTGTCCTAGCAGGATCCTCCAGTCATCTGTCCTACTGCTTTGTGTTAACAGGTAGCCTAGATCTCTGCAGTGCTCCTCTCTGGGAAAGGAAGAGGAGAAGCATGACCACCTCTTCAAGCTGAGGACTTTGGAACTGAGCTTGTCCCTTTATGGAATTGAGCTGCTCCTCCAAAACTGGGCTGCCTGAACCCAAAGCTGCTATTTAGTCCCTTCTTGTCTGGTGCAGGGTTTGTGCACCCCCTCCCAAGGAGGTGGTGTTATAAGTGGTGCAAGCAAAAACGCCTCTGGTTAAGATTGTCCAACACTTTCCATTATCAGACCCTGTGCTGGGTTGCTTATGACATTGCCAGACTGCAGCCAGGTAGGCTGAAATTTTCCATGCTGGTTGTCTGCCTCGGGCTAAATGTTTTTGGAAAATGTAAACAAAAATAGTTCAGCCATTTCCAGGAACCAGCTTAGGGGGGAAATCATTGTTTTGCCCTTGATAAAAAATAGGTTGTATGGTTGGTTGGTTGATTAATTTGAGAAGATCTAACTCCTCCATGCTTTGACAGAGGGTCTTGGAATTTGGATGTGGAGCCACTCTTGTGAAAGGGAGGTGCCTGTTGCTGTCTCCAAGAAAAAAGGCCCAAATTTGGCCCAATTATAAGACTTTGAAAAAAAAATCTCAGTTTACACATGCTCAGGAGAGACTTGTTAGAGTTTGGGAGAGAGATTTTCTGAAGATTGTGTCTATACTGAGCATGCTCCAGCTCTCACAGTTCCTACCTGCCAGCTAGACTGTGCATAGACTCAGACTTTAGGGTCAGAAGGGACCAATATGATCATCTAGTCTGATCTCCTGCACAAAGCAGGCCACAGAACCCTACCCATCCACTTCTATAACAAACCCCTAACCTACGTCCGAGTTATTGAAGTCTTCAAATTGTGGTTTGAAGACCTCAAGCTGCAGAGAATCCAGCAGCCAGTGACCCATGCCCCACGCTGCAGAGGAAGGCAAAAAAACTCCAGGGCCTCTGCCAATCTGCCCCAGAGGAAAATTCCTTCCCGACCCCAAATATGGCGATCAGCTAAACCCTGAGCATGTGGGCAAGACTCACCAGCCAGCACTCAGGAAAGAATTCTCTGCAGTAACTCAGATCCCATCCCATCCAACATCCCATCACCGACCACTGGGCATACTTATCTGCTGATAATCAAAGATCAATTGCCAAAATTAAGCTATCCCATCATACCATCCTTTCCATAAACGTATCAAGCTTAGTCTTAAAGCCAGATATGTCTTTTGCCCCCACTGCTCCCCTCGGAAGGCTGTTCCAGAACTTCACTCCTCTAATGGTTAGAAACCTTCATCTAATTTCAAGTCTAAACTTCCTAGACATGCACGAGTCTCCTTCAGCATCCCAAATCTGCAGGGGCTGAGGAGGACTTTCTCTGCAATTACTCCTGCCAGCTGCCAGGGACTGCGTTGACATAGAGAACTGGAGCTGACCACAGTGGGTCTGTCTCTCCTGTGCAAACTAAGGTTTTTGCTGCTGGTGACCAGACAACATGAGAAGGAGGAGGAAGGAGCCTGACTCAAATTCAGAGAGGGTAAGAGGAAGAGCACAGAGACAGGGCTGGAGCCTGGACGGTTGAAGTAAGAGTGGAAGGGCAGAAGATGGTTGGAGACAGGGGCAAGAGAGGGGACATGGGCAGGAACGGGGCTGTAGAGGGGTAAGGACTCACTACCATGGCGCCTCCTGCTGGTTGCTCCAGGAATTAGCTTAGTCCTTGGTGGGGCACTCGCTGTTGGCAGTGGCCCATCCATCCTCTGCTCCTTTGTTGTTGTCTGGATCCGCGTTGCTTCCCACTCGGTGGCGTCCTCTTCAGGACACTGCCCTCCAGCAGTGCCCACTGCTCCGGTCTCACCCCCTTCTGGGGGTCTCTGCACCCCAACCACAGTGGTCAACCACACCCCAAAGTCTAACCCCTAGTGTCAGGGGTTTGGTGCAGTCCACTATCACCACATCTACAAGCTGGGTGTTTGTGCAAGGGGAGGACCCAGGCTCACCCTCTACACTGGGTCCCAAACCAGAGACCTTTTGGTGGTGGCCTTCCTGCCCTCCTTCTTTCACTTTGTGCGCCTCTCTCCCTGGGTCACTTCCTCTTTGGCCCCTTTGCACCAGTTAGGCCCTTCCCTCAGGGCCTGCAGCCTGGCAGGTAGTGGGCTGGAGTTCCCTTTTATTCCCCCAAGCCTGCCCTGCCCTGCCCTGCCCTGCCCCGCCCCGCCCCGCCCCGCCCCAGGTGCTGGTCTTCTCACTCAGGAGACAGACCTTCCCCTCTGAAGGTCTGGGAGAGACTCCTTGCACCTCTCCTAGGCAGCCTTTATATAGAGCCTAGCCTAGCCCTGACTGGCTGGCTCTAATGTCGGCCCTGATTGGCTCTCAGTAAGCCCTTTTCTCATTGGCTTCCAGCCTGTCCAGCTGCTCTGGTCTACTCTAGCCCCCTCTCACATGGGGGTGGGGTAGCCACCCCATCACAGGGGCCAGGAACAAATGTCATGGGGCAAGACGATGGCCCGGAGAGTCTATACCCAGGGAATACTCCTCTCCAGAACGTGGAATCGAACCCATTATTCCTGAGTCTTTGCATTCCTTGGCTGTTAACAAACAGCTGTGAAACCCATTGGCAAAGTATGTCTCTGTCCCCCTTCTAGGGGCAGATCCACATAGAAGATAAAAGCCTTCTACTGCCATCAGCTTCTCTTTTCGTTCAAGCAGTAGCAGACTGCGCTAGGGATATAAAGACCCTAGCACTGCTGGTGATGCATGTGGGGGATCAATATGGTGCCACAGGATGGAATTTTTGTTTTATCAATTTTTTAGAGGTTGCTTGGATGTAATTTCCTAAGTGTAAAAAAATGCCAGGATTGCAAAGAAAGCACTCAAAAACTGGGAAATTCCTGGATTAAGGTTGCCTATACAACCTTAATTTGTGTGCATGCGTTGTGGTATTGTCTTTAATTACATGATCCCATATTATTGATTCTATGAGACCCCTGCCTTATTCATGCCCATATTGGCAGAAAGCCCTTCCCCTTCTGTTCTGACTCAGCTGGGCTTGCTGTTGCAGTGGGAGATGCAGCCGAGGCCTGTCCATTCCCTGCCCAGGTACATAGGGAGTGGGAAGGGAGTAATGACCTTACAGGGTCTGCTCTCCCTCCTGCCCCCCATGCATACAGACCCCACCATGGCTGTGTGAGGCAAATCACATGCTTGACCCTCACCTGCAAGCTCCTCAGGTTGGGGACTCTGTCTTTATCTCTGTTACGAAGCCCAATCCTATTATCATCCTCTCCGGTATTTGGGTACCCCTGCTTCCTAGGCACTTTGTGAGTGATCAGCTCCATTACTTGAAAACAGTGGTTCTCAGCCTATTTACCATTGTGGGCCACATCCACACAATATATATACCAGCTGTATGGGCCTTAGGATGTCACATGGGCCGCAGCTGTGTGCTGATTGGGCCACAAGTGGCTTATGGGCCGTGGCTTGAGATCCACTGCTTTAAACTGTCATCTCATACTGTGCCTCTTAATGAAAGTCCAGTGGTGCTCCTATCTTTGCAGTGGGCACACTGCTACATCATATTTCACTAGGAGGGTGGTGAAGCACTGGAATGGGTTCCCTAGGGAGGTGGTGGAATCTCCTTCCTTCGAGGTTTTTAAGGTCAGGCTTGACAAAGCCCTGGCTGGGATGATTTAGTTGGGGTTGGTCCTGCTTTGAGCAGCAGGTTGGACTAGATGACCCCCTGAGGTCTCTTCCAACCCTGATATTCTATGATTCCAAGGGGCACAACACACTAACCCATACAAGCCCAGGCGGTGCTGTTCCAGCCAGAGTCGGTTCCATGTTCTTGATTTGTTCCACCATTCCTGCCGCACCCCATCCCACAGGAAACAAAACGCTGTAAAGCCAGGACTGGGAATGATGTCATCTCTCATAAAATACAGAACCGCTACTTCAGCCAGAGTGCATCTGAAATGAAAATATTGGCTTTCCTGGATAGACAGTATATTTTCTTTCCCCCCAGTTGCTACAAGCAAACTCACTGAGATAATGACCCTGGCCTTGGATAGCCACATTATTCACTCTGAACGGTAGCAAGCGATGCCATTTCAGGGTGCTATCTGAACTGCTCCGGTGCCCTAAATTACTTAGCAAACATAGACGGATGGCCAAAGGTTCTTCAGTGTAAATTGATTCTCGGAGGTTTTAGTGCGTGTGTGTGTTTATTTTCCCTCTCTAGTGATCATTGAAAAACACTTTTCCATAATAGCACAATTCACTAGCTGCCCGATAGGAAGCAAAGATGTATATCTAATAAGAGATTAATGCAGTGCAAAGTGAAAAGCTTTCTAATTTATGCCGGCCAGGCTGGCAAAAGCATGTGATGGAAGGGTGCCTCTCCCATACTGACTCCCACCACATATTGGCGATATCTCGTGCTTTATCTAGTTAACACACAGAGAGAGCTCCATTGTGGCTTTGCTACAGCAAGTGGCAGTGGCTAGATATGCTGCTCCAGGACCAGAACTGGAAGTACACGATGATTCAGAGTGGAGTCTTGTTCCAAGGCGGAAGTAACCTATGCCAGCTCTGTGCCTGATGCAGATCGGTTCCCCTGGCACATAGGCTCCACTGTGTCACCCTGCCTGCCCACCTCTATAGAGTGCAGGAATAGTTGTTCCATGCAGGACTCACAAATGGGCTGGTCGGTAGTACTTAACTCTTCACTGGCTGACTGTAGGAAATCAGGTGCTCTGAAGTCTTAACTCACAGTCGGCTTGATCCTACAGGAGCAGCGGTGGGATGCTGAACATACAGGTTCAGCATTAAAACTGAGGAACAGACTACGGGACCTTGAGCCTGCAGTAACGAACACTGCTGAGTAGCCACCAATTATCCCTGTCTCAAAGTGAAGTGTCATGGAGCGTATGGCCTCTTAAGGCAGGCCTCCAGTCCCATATTACTCTGGCCTGAATAGCACTTGTAGTCTGAAAGGACACATAGGAACTGTACGTTACCATAAGGCATGCTGGGAAAGAGGACAGACAATATAAACCACCATATCCAAGAGGAAAATGGCGGCAGTGGTCATAGTCCTATCATAGCAGGTAAGAGGTCCACTAGAAAAAAGTGAATCCTCAGTGATAAACATGTAAATAATATCCCTGGTGGTAGGATCAGGGCCACACCTGGGGCCATGTCACATCAGACACACCCTTTCCTCACTCTTGCCCTATCTCTTTCTACCTTGTGTGCTTGGGAGTAAGACTGTGGGCAAGGAGAGGGGGCCTAAGATGTGGAGGATTATGCCTACTCTGAGCCCATGAGTAGCCTCCACTAATGTTTGCGCTGGAACACAAGACACTCTTGCCATTTGCAGCTCTCACTAGAGGGATTTGCAGGATCTGTCTATTGGTTTATCTGTTGATCATGTCTCTAACACCACTGCATCCGAGAATCGCCAGAGAACCTACCACACGGAGGTACCCCAAAGTTGTGACTCTGAAGTGCTGATGATGATTTAACAAGGGGTTCCCACCCTAACATCTCCCCACCCTTCATCCTGGGATATAATCCACACTGCAGAGTGATGCAGAGGCTTCCAGAGGGGAGAGGGATAGCTGGAACTCTATCCATTTGTTTTCCCTTTTAAAAAAGGCAACAAAACTTAGCAAACATTGACATGTGGGACACCTGGTGTAAGAAGGTTGTATTTTCTATCAATCCAGGTGCTTGTATGCTCCTCCCCAACAGTATACATCTACACCTAAAAAAAAAAAAAAAAGATATATCCTCAGAACCTTGGGAAGTATCACTGTTTTATCCCCACTTTACAGCTAGGGAACGGAGGCACAGACAGACAGGCACAGATCCCTGCTTGGGGTCACTCAAGAAACTTGTGACAAAACCAGGATCTAGACTCAGCTCCTTCAGGTCCCACTTCATCCCTTAACCACAACCATGCTGTTCCTCATGGCAGTGAGGGACTTCACCAGACCAACCGCTCCTACCGTTTGGTAACAGATTTGAACCCAGATCTCCAGTAAGCACGCTGTGTTGGCAGTTTGCCAGGAAACCAAAGATCTATGAACATAAATCTGCACAGTAAAAAACAAAAAAAAACAACCTGCATGCAAAGAATGGCACCATTTCCTGGTATGGCACTTGTAATTTCCAGCCTTTCGGCCAGACTTCTCACTCAGCCGACTCACAGCAATTATCTCCTGCAGGAACTGTGAAATGCCCAGGCTGTTGGGGATTTAGTTCTGCTTTTCTATCTCAGTGGACTCTTCTCCCCATTTATTGTCTTTGTCTCCTTTTGATCCATTCTAAAAATAATGAGGATGGGAATGAAAACACTTTGTATCCTTTTGTTATCAGAATCAGAATCAGAATCAGAATCCCCTCTTATCTGAGCGTGCCACAGTCAGCCATGTGGCTGTGCACCCTGATAGGCATTGGAACAGCCCCGTGCATTTATCCATAACCCTGGGCATCCAGCTAAATCCCCTGGCTCCTGTTTGAGTCAGATAAACAGCCTCGGCCTGTATTCATTTATTTTAAAGATGTGGCTTGTTGTTTGAGTGCACCAGCAGCTAAAGCTTCTAGTTCAGCTTTGTTCTTCTCACCCTGCAATTAGAGGAAGAGGGCAGCCATGCGGCAGGTTTTAAGACATCACAGGCTGCGTTTTGATGGTGTTTTGGATGTAGATAGCAGGAGCCAAAAGAAAGGCAAGAGAGGGAGAATGAGCTATGCTGTCTTTTTCAAAGGATCTAAATGTTTTGCAAAGATCAGTGTAGCCTGTGTGTGCGCCACTGCTCTCTAGTGGATGAAATCAGAACCACTTCATTAGCCTGCCACTGCTAATGTCAGTTCTCTTCTCTCTGAGACCTGGCACAGTTGTCATGGGTTGTAAGCCAAAGTCCATTAAAATCAGTGGAAAGATTCCCGTTGGCTTCAGCGGACTTTGCTTCAGGCCCTTGGACTAAAATCTAGGTTCTTAGCCTACCTGATACCAACCTAATGGCACCCATGAAATCATAGGTGTCCAGAGATTTGTCCCAGCTACTGCTACTTAACACTAACAATAATAATGGTTTGTCCTTGTCTAGCACCTACAGCTGCTCAGGAAACAGAATTTCCATTCCACAGGAAATTCCAACTTTTCAAAATTGGTTTTCATTTGGAATCAGAACAAAACAATAAAACATTCTCTGGAACTAAAGTTTCAAAAAAAATGCATTTGGAGTCATTAAATCATGTTGTTTTCACTATGTCAGAACATATTGTAATATTATATAATATGTGAAATATTATATGTCACTATAATGTAATAAAATGAATATTTAAAGTGGTATAAAAGCCAAAAGAGATGAATCAAAATGATGTCAGAACTAAATGTGTTCACTTGAGTGAAATGGAACATTCCACCATTATCATAACAAAAAGAGAAATTTGAAATGGTTCATTTTGACTTCTTCCCATGACAAATTTTGTCAAAAATCAACACGTTCTTACAAACTGTTTAGATTTTGATGAAACTGCATTTTCTAATGGGAAGCTATCCAGTGGAAAAATTTTCAAGCAGCTCTTCTAGTCGTTTTCATCCAAGACTCTCTCACAGCATTTCCCCGTGGAGGCTAGTTAAAGTTAACCTCAGCTAAGACAGCGGGAAGTTAATAAGAACAACTAGGACTTTGTCTATGCTGCCCTGCAATTTGGCCCATGTGGGCCTGAATAGCAGTGCACACCGAAGTGCTGCGCTGTAACTCCCAGTGTGGATGCTGCGGCTGTGAACTAAGAGGTTCCTAGTTCGCATTAACAGAGTCCTATTTGAAGAGAACAATGTGAACATGGACTAGGGAACCTTTTAGCTGGCACCTGCAGCATCCACACAAAGGAGTTACCGTGCAGCACTTTGGTGCGCACTATTCTTCACACTTCGGTAGTCCAAATGGTTGGGCCATGTAGACGAGTTCTAACTTTGCCAAGCTGGAGTCCCAATTCTCCTTGTCCAGTCAGACTGAGGCTGGCAGCAATTTCAGAGTAAGGCGTAATTTACATTACAGAGTTAGGTTGACGTAAACTGCCTTAACTCTGTAAGCATCTACAGTAAAATGTAGCTCCCACCCATGTAACACGCCCACTTAACTGACTTCATAACTCCACCTCCATGAGTTGTGTAGTGCTTAGGTCGATGTAGTTAGGTTGATGCAGTGTCAGTGTAAACACTTCATTGCTTACATCAGCTGTTGCTGTCTTTCAGAAGCCGTCTCACAGTGCCCCCCACCGACAGTTAGATCGGTGCAAGCTCTCTTAGTGAGGACACACACCGCTGACACAAGAAGCATTGTGTGGACATGCAAACGCAATTTAATTACTGTGGTGGCTGCCTGTCAATGTAACTTAGGTTGACTTAATTTTGCAGTGTAGACTTGCCCTAAACCAGACATAGATGTTTTTATCTAATCTCTTCCCCACCCATATTATTTCTTTGTTTTACTGTATTGCCCAGGAGCCTCACTCGGGGACTAGGTCTCCACTCTGTTAGGTGCTGTAAAAACACTATCTAACTTGAGTTAAAGCCTTCATCTTCTTGTCTCTTCTGAGCCTCAAGTATAAAGCGCCTTGTCTCTCTCCCTCACAGGGAGAGTGGTTTATGCAGAATAGTACATAAGCTTACAGATAAAGGCCAAATGTAGCTATTTAGAAGCAAGGGGACATTGAAGTCTGCACAGGGTGATCAGACAGCAAATGTAAAAAAATTGGGATGGGGTGGAGGGTAATAGGAGCCTATATAAGAGAAAGACCCAAAATCAGGATTCTCCCTATAAAATCGGGACATCTGGACACCCTAAGTCTATAGCAGGCACTCTAGTAACAGTGTGATGGATGCAAGAGAAGACCCTAGAGAGGGAGATTACAAGAACAGTCCAGCTCAAACAACTCTTCCTGGAGCAGATTTTTGCTTGTAATTTTCAATGGTATTTTTCCCGATTGCTTTGTTATTTTTTGGAACACAGCCCCTTCCAATGACACCAGTGTACACCTTGTCATTGCCCTATCACAGTGCTGGGTCTGGTCTTGCTCATGAGTAATTCTTGGGCCGTGGAAACACAGCTTGTTTGCCTAACCCTCCGGACTTGCAGACTTGCACAATCCTGAGCAGGGCTGGCATTCTTGGGGAAGTCCTTGGGATTTCATTCATGTGTGAGCACTGAAAGACACAAACATTAAAACCACTGTGATTGCTCAGAATGGAGATATGTTTATGTATTGGCGGCAAATTGTCTATCCGCCTGTCAATGCTACCATTGATGCACTCAAGCAGTAGAGGGGAAATTCCCTGGGAAATTGGGGACATGGCTGGAGTAAATTGCTCCTTTGCAAACACCAGTGGCCTAGAGGTTTTTATGTGGCTCTTAGCAGCAGCCAGAAGTTAGAGTAGCCTGGAGACTGCTATAATTTATGCTGGGGGCCAGACTGGCACGTAGAATCAGGAATGTCACCTTTGACCTTCTTCTTGGATACTGCATGTGTATATGAGGAAAAATTAAAAGCCATAAACATGTAGCTTGGCTCTAGGACATAAGAACTGTCTACAAGAATGTGAAGGGTGTAAACATTAAGGATAGAGAAGAATTATTTAGGGTGTTGCAAGGGATTATATACAAGAATAAGAGGTTGATATTGACAAAGAGAAAATTGAAACTACCAGGAAAAGAGTCCTGACAATGAGATATATTAGAATGCAGAAATAATCTCCCAAGAGAGATGGTTTAAACCAGATTGCTAGGGACAATTTAAACTAGATCAAACAATCCATTAAAAAGGTAACAAAAGGGAATTATCTTGCACTGGTGGGAAAGTAAACTTGATGACTTGCCCGATCTTTTTTCCTTTCTAATTTCTCTGAGAGTGGTGTGGAATAACAATATGGGGCTGACATATGTGTGGAAAAAGCATGATATTAAGGGGTATGGTTTCAAACATTGAATAGGCATATGCACATGCAAAGAAATAATTTCATGTGCCAAATGAAGAACTGCAAAGTCATGGGCACTTGTGCATAAAGAGACCCATTTGCATTTTACAGTTTCCCTTCTCTCATGTGCAAATGCATAAGCGCTAACATGATTGTGAGTGAAAGCTTAACGCTGACCCTCACTGGTGGGTGAGATCTAACCTGGGACCTCTGAAGCTCAGTGTACAAGCCTCTACTGCATGAGCTAATAGACACAAGGTACTTAGCTAAGGCTGCAGCAGACTCACTAATCTCTAAGTGGTGAATGTGCCACCAGAGGAGGACAGAGCACCACACCCCGCAGGCATGGGTTACACTGGCACATACAGGATTTTGCAGACAACACATGTTTTATGGATGTAAATGTAGACATTGGAGTTAAGAACGAGTAGAATGAATTGAGCCAGTATATCAACATTAGAAGTGGTTGGGAAATGTTTTCCATTGAAAAACTGATTATTTTCGGGGGACAACAGAATCCCAAACATTAAAAAAAAAAATTAGCATGGGGCAACTGAAAACCAAAAAATGTCAGCTGGTTGGGCAAAAATGTCTGCTTTTCCTGAAGACACAAGGTGAGTGAGGTAAAATATGTCAAATTTGCAAATGAACTGAAGCTCAGCAGTTTCTTCTGCTGCAAGACAAGCCCAAGAAAGAAACCAACAGAACCCCACTGGCCATCACCTACAGTCCTCAGCTAAAACTTCTCCAGTGCATCATCAGTGATCTACAACCCATCCTGGATAACGATCCCTCACTTTCACAGGTCTTGGGAGGCAGGCCAGTCCTCACCCACAGACAACCCACCAACCTTAAGCATATTCTCACCAGCAACCACACACCGCACCATAGTAACTCTAGCTCAGGAATCAATCCATGCAACAAACCTTGATGCCAACTCTGCCCACATATCTACACCAGTGACACCATCACAGGACCTAACCAGATCAGCCACAACATCACCAGTTCATTCACCTGCACGTCCACCAATGTAATATACGCCATCATGTGCCAGCAATGCCCCTCTGCTGTGTATATCAGCCAAACTGGACAGTCCTTTCATAAAAGGATAAATGGATACAAGTCAGATATTAGGAATGGCAATATACAAAAACCTGTAGGAGAACACTTCAATCTCCCTGGCCACACAATAGTAGATTTAAAGGTAGCCATCTTACAGCCAGAAAACTTCAGGACCAGACTCCAAAGAGAAGCTGCTGAGCTTCAGTTTATTTGCAAATTTGACACCATCAGCCCTGGATTAAACAAAGACCGTGAATGGCTTGCCAACTACAAAACCAGTTTCTCCTCCCTTGGTTTTCACACCTCAACTGCTAGAAGAAGGCCTCATCCTCCCTGACTGAACTAATCTCATTATCTCTAGACTGATTCTTGCCTGCGTATTTATATCTGCCTCTGGAAATTTCCGCTACATGCATCTGACAAAGTGAGTATTCACCCATGAAAGCTCATGCTCCAATACATCTGTTAGTAAAAGCACTGTTGTTGTAGCCATGTCGGTGCTAGGGTATTACAGGCAAGGTGGGTGAGGTAATATCTTTCTTTGGACCAACTTCCATTAGTGAGAGAGACAAGTTGTCCAATAAAATATATTACCTCACTCACCTTATGTCTTCACTCAGGAAAACTTATGCTCCAATACGTCTGTTAGTCTATAAGGTGCCACAGGACTCTGTCGCTTTTTACAGATCCAGACTAACATGGCTGCCCCTCTGACACTTAACACAATGCTTTTATTGAACAGCTTCATCCAACCAACCAAATTATTCTAGTTTTTGCTGCCTCCAACCAAAAACTTTTAAATTTCCAACAAAAAAGCATGAAAATAGTCATCAAAAATGTCTTGCAAAAATTTCCATTTTGACACAAAGTCATTTTATGATAAGAAAACTTTTGGAACTAAACATGCCGACCAGCTCTAGGCAGCATATACTTTAAATTCTTTTGCCTTAAATGAATCTTTCTCTGAACTTAGATCATTTGGTAGCTGTTTGCATGTGATCCATCAATAGTTATTGATGAAAACTCATACAAGAAGACAGAGATCAATTAAAAAGCATACCCCAGAGCAAAAGCAATTCAAATACATAACAATGTGCTCCTTACTTCTGCAGTGCTTAATACTTTTATTTTGTATAGTCCAATAGTAATTGAAATCCTCGCCTTCAGGCCTCACTTGAGCCTAGAGTGTTAAAGTACAGTGGAGAAAAACAAACTTTTGTGATCATAATGGCAATTCAGAAATTATTTTAAAAGGAATAAAACCATACGTAAACAGCTCCTTATTTTCAACAGTAAATGCAGGAAAAGATGGAAAAGAAGATGCCTTGGTAATAGCTAGTTCTGTGGATGAGCTAATTGATTTCTGTTGGCTCTCAGACAGTGCCTTCCAGCCTAAGCTGGGTGAATCTCTCATCGCCACCTGGAATTGCAATTACTGCCGCATGTTCTGTAGCGTCCCAGCCCCAGAACATGGTTCCGAACCTTGAGAAGCAGCCTCAGCAGTGTGATTATCTTTGTGCTTCTTAAAGTGTGTATGTGCCTCTCCTTTGCTCCAAAGGGAAGACGGATGTTCCAGACCAATTTCTAACTCAGCTTACTTGGGTGACCACACAACTGGGCACCATAATGGTAGCCAAGTGTCCAAGTCAGCTGCCGGCTGCATTAGGGATAGGATTGTAAAAGCTACCATGCATCCCAGGTTTAAGGGCACCTCACCGCCTACTTCAAGGGGAGTCTGGATTTCTGTACAGCACTGTGTTATTTTCACTCCACCACCGTTTATGAGTTGTCTGTGCACTAGTTGCCTCCTCCAGAGGATAGCGGGAGACAACTCTTGTTACAGTGGAGCAGTTTTTAGGGCAAAATTCTCATTTGAATCCTCTCTGGAATTTCCCCAGCTTCCATTTGGTACCAGGCTGGAGATAAATAGGTGAAGGCAAATTCAAGGCAAGTTTCCTTCTGCTAATTGCTCTTTGCAGAGGCCATTTATATCTTGAAAGTAGGTTTTGTTTTATTAGCTTGATCTTCAATGCTTCTGAAAGTCTCTCCGGCCTGACGAGTGGTTTTTCAGAGATGCTTCAGCTGCTCTCATCTGAGAACTTAATCAGCCTGACGAGAAAAGAGCTGAGAGATATTTATTGTTGAGTCTGTGAAAAGGAACTGATTGCTGGGGGAGATTAATTTTTAAAAACACGGCAGCCCTCAGAAGTTCTGCAAGTAGCTCTTCACACTCCGATGTGAACTCCAGCCACTTCCATACTTGGCAATGCTGGCGCCTGAGAGTTCCAGTCTGGGGACAGGGCCCCACTGTGGGAGGCAGAGTACAAACACATAACACAAGGACAGTCCCTGTCCCCTGGAACTGGCTTTCTGGAATTTGGACAATGTACAGACAAAATGTGCCGCTAGGGAAAGGGGATGGGGACAAAATTGGAGTTAAGCTAGATGTGGTCACAGCATATAATAGGCAGGGCTGGTGCAACCCATTAGGCAACCTAGGCGGTCGCCTAGGGCACTAGAATTTGTGGGGCAGCATTTTGGGTCCTTCGGCGGTGATCGCAGCATCCAGATCTTTGGCCACCCTGGTCGTCGTCAGCGTTTAGGCGGAGGGATCTGGGGTAGAGGGGTGTGGGGAGGGCCACCTGCAGCAAGTAAGGGTGGGGGTGGCATGCAGAGGAACTCCCCAGCCCAGCTCACTTCTGCTCCACCTCCTTCCCTGAGCATGCCGCCCCACTCTGCTTCTCTCCCTCTCAGGCTTGCGGCGCCAAACAAGCCTGGAAGGTGGGAGAAGTGGAGCAGCGACGGTGTGCTCGGGGAGGAGGCGGAGCAGAAATGAGCTGAGGTGGGAAGCTGACGCATGGCTCCCTGGACCAGGAGGAGCTGCCGCGGGGGCGGGGATCAGGGTGGAGGGGGGTGTGGAGAGCTGCCACAGGGCTCGGGAGGGGAGGTGCAAGGTGGAAGTTTCACCTAGGGTGCAAAACATCCTTGCACTCACCCTGATAATAGGTATGGTGATCACTGTAATTACAAGAGGCTAACTGGCCTCATACAGTAGCCAGAATGCCAGCTGTCTTGTGCATGTTTTACAGATAGGAGATGCAAGTAATTCAGAAACAGAGCTGGGAGAAAGCCATTACAGTTTTTTTTCTCCCAGATCGATTCTAAACATTAGCACCACTTTGTTCTATCTGATTTCACAGCCTCAATTTCTTGCAAAAATATTTTGAAGGGGGAAAAAATGTCACACACGGAAACACACCAACACCTGGAATACACATCAGTATCTTAACCTAAGGCCCTAAGCCTGCAAAGTTTTACGCAGTTAAGCACATGAAAGATCGTGACCTACGTGTGTAGGTCAAGGCCGCCAGCTGGCATTCCCGTCAAAACATAGTTATACCAAACAGTGTGCCTAGTATGCAGATTATGTATACATAGCTGATATACATAATGCACATACTTATACCATCTATTATATGGGGAAGCAGTGTAGACTAGTAGACAGAATGCTGGCCAGGCACTGAGGAGACCTGGATCCTATTTCCAGCACTTGTATTGACCTGCTGGGTGACCTTGGGCAAATCACTGCCCCCTCTGTGCTTCAGTTTCCCCCTCTAGAAAGCAGGGGAATGATACCAACGTCCTTCGTAAAGTGCTTTGAAATCTACTGATGAAAAGAATTGGTGTAACTCCCATGCTTTATACTGCAGCACTTGACTTGTTTCTCCAGGGTTAGGAGAGAGCAGCAGTGAGGAGGAGACATCGATCTTAACAGGATATTCTGCATCGTTGCACATGGCCAGAGAGCAGGGCTGGACAACTCAGACAGAAAGACCTCCAAAACTCCTAGAACAGGGCGTGGTAGTTACCAGATGTCTCAGTAGCTATCTGAGGCTGTATAGGAAGTTTTCCTTGCAAGCAACCCACCTGGCAGGTTACCCCTGAGTCACCCTCTGAGAACTGAGGGAGGAAAGGCTATAAACACAGTTGTTTATAACAGCCCTTTTGAGTCAGCTGCTGGTCACCACACGACTTAGAGATATGCCTGCTGGGGGAGTTGGGTGAGTCCAATCTCTGTACCACTTTGAATACAGGCTGCAGATTTTTGTTTCACCAGCAACTGAGCGAACCAGTCAGATATTAATGCAAGGGCTGGAATGCTGCTAGCTGCAGAGATCCCCAGCCTGTTTGCTTGCTGGCAGGGCTCTGACATGTTTGAAAGTACCAAGACACAGACATCACTCAAGCTCTGAAGAGTCCTGATGACCCACACTACATACTATGGTGACATGAGAGAGACCGAGACATCTTCTCCGAGAGAAAGTCAGAAGGGGAATGTGTTTTCTATGTGCATATGAAAGTATAGAAAATGTTGAAATCTTCTGTCATAAATAGATAGTTAAGGGTTAATGCCTCTTTTACCTGTAAAGGGTTAAGAAGTTCACCTAGCCTAGCTGACACCCGACCAGAGGAACCAATGGGGGGACAGGATGTTTCAAAAGGAAGGAGGATAGTTCCCTTTGTCTTGGTCAGTTTCAGTTTTGGCAGGAGTGGAAAAGATCAAGGAATCAGCCTCTTATCAGAGTAGTGAGTATTAGGGAAGGAAATAAATAGGTTTATGTTTATTTTTTTTTTGTAACTTGTGTTGGCATTAGGAGGATAATCAAATTGGATATTCTTGTGTGTACTAAGGTTTTTGTCCAGGGGAACATCCTGTGTTTTGAATCTGTTGTCTGTGAGATCAGCTTGTATGCTATCTCCCAGTGGTTTTTTTCTTTTACCTTTCTTTTCTTTAATTAAAAATCTTCTTTTTAAGAACCTGATTGATTTCTCCTTGTTTTTAGATCCAAGGGCATTGGATCTGGACCCACCAGGGACTGGTGGGGGGAAAAAGGGAGGGAATGAGTAATTCTTCCTTGTTTTAAGATCCAAGAGTTTTGGATTGGTGTCCACCAGGGAATTGGTGGAGGAGTCTCTCAAGGCTACCCAGGGAGGGGAAGGTTTTGGGGGGGAAGACAGAGTTTTCCAAATGACTCAAATATTTGGATGGTGGCTGCATATCGATCTAAGTTGGTAATTAAGCTTAGGGGTTCACATGCAGGTCCCCACATCTGTACTCTAAGGTCTAGAGTGGAGGTGGAACGTATAACACCTTCCATTTGAATAACTTCAAGAAACAAAAGAGAGAAAGTCTATATAAGGAAACCAGCAGTGTTACTGTTTTATAGCTTTTTTTAAAAGTTATTCATAATATTCCAAACACTATTTACGATGTTTTCTAGTGCTTTGTGTGCATTCAATGTTTGTTTTACTAAGAAAGGGAATGGTGCCTCATACAAAATGATGGAGTCTAAATCAGCTGTTACCACTCAAGAAAGAGATCTTGGAGTAATTGTGGGTAGTTCTCTGAAAACATCTGCTCGGTGTGCAGTGGCAGTCAAAAAAGCTAAGAGAATGTTGGGAACCATTAGGAAAGGGATAGGTAATAAGACAGAATGTATCATAATGCTACTACATACATCTATGGCACACCCACACCTTGAATATTGTGTGCAGATTTGGTTGCTCTATCTCGAAAAAGACATACTAGAAATGGAAAAGGTACAGAGAAGGGCAACAAAAATGATTAGGGGTACAGAACAAATTCTGTATGAGGAGAAATTTAAAAGACTGGGAATTTTCAGCTTAGAAAAGAGATAACTAAGAAGGGATGTAATAGATGTCTATAAAATCTTGACTGGTGTTAGAGAAAGTTAATAAGGATTTTGGTCAAATGGCATGTAAGACGCTTCAGTAGACCCCCATCCTGCCAAGTACAAATACCTGTCCCCACCCTCTCTCAACTCCACTGGGCTTTGGCACCTTGTCCCCGCCTAGCAAATGCACTTTAGTTGAGAGTGAACCCCTCAGTCAGGGTATGCCAAGCACAGTTCTGCCCCCCTTGATTCACACAACAAGGATAACAACCTTTCATTATCACTACCCCCAGTAACAAGGTGACTTGTGAGCAAACACTAGCCAAAAGTGATCATTTGAGCAAAGCAGCCCGATCATGCTGAGCATGTAGGCAGGCTGGGTGTGTCATGCCAACAAGGTCGGCTCCTGCAGTCCTCTTCTCCAGCTCATCACTAGATGTCAGGGAAGGTCTCATTCAGACCCTGCTTACATCATGAAAACGTGATGAAAGGGGGCCATCATCTCCTATTACTGTCAATGAGATGGCTGCCACTTCCCTAACATCTATCTGCCCATGGTACTGAGGCTGCCCTGAATAAAAAGTTGGCTGCCACCTCCCAGTGTTTTCAGTGAGGATGAAGCCACAGCATCGTGGCTGCTGCTCTGTGGTTCAAGGGGGGTGGACAGGACATGGGGACTTTGCAGAGACGATTGTGAAAGGTTGAGGGGAGAAGGATGCAGATGTAGGGGGTGTGGAGTGACGCAAGGGACAGGAGAGAGGCTGAGGGGGGCTGAAGAGGACCATGGGGAGAGAAGGGAGGCTGTGGGAAATGCAGAGGCTAGTGATGGTTGTGGGAGATGGAGGGAACGGATGGTAGAAGCTCTGTGATTTTTTGGGTCTGGGCACCTGGGCAGAGCTCTGTGTGAGAGCCTTGGGCCTCAGCACATAGACCTGCCTTGACACTGTGCCCTGCCTTCAGGTCTGGCCCTAGAGCAGAGAGGACACTGGGGCAGTGGGGGCTCTTAACACTGGTGCTGGTGGATCCCAAGCAGAGAAGTCCCAGGCAGCAGGAGGCACAGAAGTGTAGCTGCTGGGTCAAGACAGTAATAGAAATGGCTGGCAAGTCCCCTAGATCGTGGGTGAGGAGAGAGTAGGTGAACACTCTGTCTGACCAGGCAGGGAGATCTGTACATTAAAAAAAAGTTGGCTTTTCAACCTGACATTATCACAGCCCCTAGCAGAGGGGAGTTCAGAAGCCAGAAGCCAGACTAAAAACCGTGATTTGATTTTAAAAACCTCATGATTTTTGAGGGTCTGGCTTGTGATTTTTCATCCCTTGAGGCTGGCAATAGAGGGCATAGAAAGTGAAGGTGGCCCAATACTGGCCTATAGCTTCCCCACTCAGTAACCAGGCAGCTTCTGCTGAAATACTCCCATCCACCCAGCCCCCAACAACTAAACAGCCCCATCTACCTCCTGACACGCTGGCTCCCTGGCTAGCCATAGCTTTCCTCTTTAACTCTCCACTGCCCCCAGCTGTCTCTAGCTCCTGCCCCAGGCACCCGCCACCTCCTACCCTTGCCACAGCTCAGGGTTGAACACAAACTGAGGTTTAGGACTCCATGCTAATTATTTGCTAATATGCAAACCAGCCTCTTAAATAATTAGCATACAGCACCACGCACTGAGCAGCACAGAACCTGACAGCAATGGCCAGGAGGGAATGCCATTCCCAGAACACAAGGGTTAGTGCCACTGCTGTGCAGACAGACAGCTCCAGGCATCCCTGCTTACCGTTGTGTGCCAGAGCTCACAATCAGGACTGTATCATTCGGGTTTTGGGTCATTAACCACAATGCCATAATGACTGGAAATCTGCATTAAAAAAAATACTGAGACTCCCTAAGGATTGGGAACCGGCTTCAGTCCTCCCTGAATCCTGCTAATCTCTCCACTGAAAGATGATGGTTCTTTGCCTTCATTGCAGGTATTTCTCGTCTGCTGCTTGAGTGCAGCCTTAGCTCGAGATACACCACTATATTGATTCCCCCATTAGCTACTCCTGCAATGAAACCCAATGGCAGTCCAGGTGTTTTTCTTTAAATCCCATTTATTCTTATGAATTCTTGAAGGCCCATAATAAGAATAGTTAACAGCCAGCTAAAAGAAACATTTTTGGAGAGGGCTTTTGGAGGTGGCTCCCTTTTTCAGCGGTGGTGTTATTGGGTCCAGTGCAGTGCTTGGATACTCTATTCATCTTCTTGCCCGCACAATGAGCTTGCTCACTGGAGTCCTAATTAACACTGAACGAGAGCTATTTGTATCCTTTATGAGCACTAGCTGTTGCATGGCGGATCCTGGTTTGGGGGGAGAGGAAGGACATTGTGATTAATATTTCTTGATTAGACAAGTACGACTTTACTGTGTAAGTAGGAGCTGATGGAGAAGCCTTTCAAACCATTCATCTTAGGTAAAATAAAAGAAACATTATGACCACCATGCATGCCCAGTGGCAAAATGCGTAGCCAATGAGGCTGTTTGCCGAGTAAGGCACCATTCATCGTGAACGTTTCAAAACAACGAAGAATCTCTACCTCATTCAGAGCTAAATTTTGTTCCCAGTGATAATTCTATGAATGAAGGGCAGGGGTTCTCAAACTTCATTGCACTGCGACCCCGTTCTGACAACAAAAATTACTAGATGACCTGAGGAGGGGGGATCAGAGCCTTAGCCCATCCAAGTCCTGCCATCCTGGGCAGTGGGGGGCAAAACTGAAGCCCAGGGAAGACTGTAACCTGAGCCCCAGCATCCCGGGCTGAAGCCCTCTGTCTTCTGCTTTGGCCCCAGGAGGTGGGGCTCAGGCTTTGGCTTCCACCCCAGGCCCCAGCAAAACTAAGCCAGCCCTGGCAACCCCATTAAAATGAGGCCACAACCCACTCTAGAGTCTTGACCCCAGAGTTGGAGAACCGGTGAGGACTGGGCTCAGAATCTCAGCAACTCTTACACCCCTGTGTTTCCACTAAGATCAGCTGGAGCGAACTGAAGCCAGTGTGGGTGCTGGAATGTAATGGAAAGCAAAACTGGCCCGCAGGGTGAATTTTACCCCTATGCAGAGGGCCAGTAGGTGTGTGCAGTGGATGACATTGAAGTGAACTTGCTGAGCAATGAGGATACAAAGAATTCAGTTAGTTAAGAAATTAGTATTGAAATCAATTTAGGGCCCTGGCCCTACATGGCTGCACAGGGAGATTCCCGCCCGCTGCCACAGGATGCGTTAGGACTCCCTGAGGCACAGCTCCTGGCATTCAGCAGAATGCAAGGACTTCCCCAGAAGGTGCTCTGTTTGGGAGGGGAGGGAAGGGGTAGGCAGAGCCAAGACTCAACTCTGTCCCCGGCCCCAGCCCCAAAACCACTGCAAGTAGAGCTGACTGGCTTTGTCAGTGGCGAGTATGAGGCATTCCATAAAGTACTGTCACAAATGACCCTCTGTCACAGAGTCCCTGGGCGATGCTCTGGAACTGCTCCCCACAAAGCCAGTCAGGACTTTGGGGAGCCTCCTCTCCCTTGGAGCAGACTTGTTCAGGGCAAGAAGCTCACAAATCTTCACCTCCTGGGTCTCTCCTTGGAGCATTCAGCATCCTCTGCCCCTCCATGCGCTTCTCACCGTGAGCCTGCCCCAGCGGTGTCCTGGGGAAGCCACGGGGTCCTGCACCCCCACTTCGCAGTCAGACGTGACTCTCAGCCAGCCAGTAAAACAGAGGTTTATTCAATGACAGGAACAGGGTCTAAAACAGAGCTTGTAGATACAGCGAACCGGACCCCTCGGCCGGGTCCATTCTGGGGGGCAGTGAGCCAGACCCCCCACATCTGCACTTCACTCCTCGTCCCCAGCCAGCTCCAGACTAACAACCCCCTCCAGCCCCTCCTCTCTGCTCAGCCCCTTTCCCGGGCCAGGAGGTCACCTGATCTCTTTGTCTCCAACACCTTCAGCTGGCACCTTTGCAGAGGAGGGGCTCAGGCCATCAGTTGCTAGAAGACAGAGTGTCAGGCATTCAGGTGCACTGGCCCCTTCCTCTGCAGCAATCACACACCCTTATCCCACCACCTAGATATTAAGAACTGCATAGGGGACACTGAGGCACCAACACAGTATTCAGAGCAACATTAAGAACATTCCCAGTTCATCACACCCTCCCCCTGCCTCCCCTCACAGTACCACAGGAGAAATTACACCCCTCCGTGTCACAAGGCAGGTGCAACGGCTCCCACTGCTCACTGTGGGATGGTGCACAGTCTGTGTCTTCAAAACACAGGCGAGCCCTCCGTTTCCATACAGAAAACAAATGGCTTGTGGTTATTGGCTGCCCGGAATTGCACTGTGTGCAGACTTCCTTCATTAGAATTCAGTGATACATAAATATTATCCCCCCTTTTCACCTAGAGTCCGATCCAACACCCACTGAAGTCAACGGACAGGCTCCTGTTGACCTCACTGGGAGCAAGTCAGACCCTCATGGCACAGCAATCAAGACGCACACTGCATGAGGTACAGCTGCTGAAAATATAACAGTAAGGGTGCATCTTCAGTGCAAGAAAACCCCATGGCAGCAGCCTCAGTGACACAGGCTCCTCGGGCTCACTCTCTGGGGCTAAAAAGAGCCATGTAGATGTTCCTTCTTGGGCTGGAGCTATGACTCTCAGACCCCAGGCTCCAGCCCTAGCAGGGATGTCTACACTGCTATTTTCAGCCTTGTGGTGCAAGCCTAAAACAGATGGTCCAGACTCTGAGACTCGCTGCTGCAAGATTTTTGTGTGTATGTTTTGGGTTTTTTGTACCCTGAATGCTCTTGTAATGCACTAGGGTCAGAGTTAAGGGTGTGTGGAGACCTTCACATCAGTATTTCCTGACTTTTGAGGAAAACTTAGCTTTGTGACCTTAATATTGTCTTAACATAGTTTTCTGTATGGAATAGATACAGTACCTGAAGCCAGGGAGTGGATGAGGTGATGTGTAAAGAGAGATGAGACAGGATTCTTTAGGGCCTGTTCCTGCACTGGTGTAAGTCAGTGTAGTTCCATTGAAGTCACTGGTCTAGGAGTTGTGAGCAATAATATATCCCATGATTGTAGGGAAAGTCCTTACCCTTTCCTACATCCCTGGGCAGTCTTATAGGAGTGGGGAACAATTAGGCCCTATATACTCTAATCTGGTTAAGTAGGAAAAAAAAGAAGTATGAAGTCAACGGAGCTACATCGATTTACACGGCCCAAAGATATGGCCCCTAGCCATCCTATTCCAGTTTCCCCATCTGTAAAATGGAGTTTACTTTTATTTATGTATTTGTGTTATGGTAGCAAACAGGAGCCAACAAAAACCACAACCTCATTGTGCTAGGTATTATACACATAAACACAAACACACACAGTAGACAGGCCATTCTTCAAAGAGCATACAATCTAAATAGACAAGACAGGCTAAGAGAAATAATATAACATACAAGCTGAGTGAACAGATAATGCTTACTTGCAGTGCTGTTGAAAATTATTTGATATACCGGTTTGAGAGCAGAAAATGCCGAGTTTACAAAATCAACACACATCCCAAGAACTGATCGATTTTGTTGACATTTTTATGTGACATTATAGAAACTTTTTTATAAGAATCAGATTTTGTATATAATATAAAAATCAAAATATTTTGGCTTTTACATTGCAAAGTATAAAATAACATAATATTAACTTCAGTATGAAATATAAAAGTTCAGAATATTTCATGTTGCTAAAAGTTCTGACATTTCTGCTTTTCATCCCATTTCCGAATGAAAAAGAATTTCAAAATTTCAGAATTTTTCACGGGGCAGGATTTCCATTTTTTCACCAGTTCTACTTACTTACCTACCTCATAGGTATAGCAAGAGTTAATCAATGCCTCTAAAGCAACATATAAGCACTATTATAGTAGAAGTTACTTCTTCGCCTGTAAAGATTGACTAATATTTTGTTCAAAAAAGTGGGACTAGAGGCAAAGTCTGCTCTTAGTAACGCTATCTGTCCCTTTATCTGTCCATCTGTGTTCTCTATTATTCACGTAGCTGGAGTAGCGTAACTTAGGTCAACTTACCCCAGTAGTGAAGACAAGCCCTTAGTCTTACATCCCAGTGCAACCACACTGAAGTCACTTGAACTGAACTGAAACCAGTGGATCTGAATGGGTGTAACTAAGAGCAGATTTTGTCCCTAAGCATTTTGTGTGTTATAATATCAAACCATCTAATATTATGCACATGAGAATATATCTGTATGGACAAGAAATTCAAAACAGGTACCAAGAACAACAGTTTATCAGCCTATTATCTATGACTTATAAGGTGTGCGCATTATTATTTATGTCTGAGCTAGCCAAAAGAACAATTTTATAAGCAATTTATTTTATACAGGGAGAAACAGTGCCCTGAGACAGCTGGAAGGGATGACAAGGAATGTAATATATAAATAATACACTCTATAAAGATGAAATATTTAGGAGGATTGAAGAGTGCAATAAAGATCCCAAAATAGCCAAATTATTCAGCGAAGAAGGGAGCGTTACCATCACTTTCTCATGTGTATATAAGCCAAATACAAAGCCTGATTCACTGCTCAGTTACTCCAGTTTTAGGCACCTCTTCAGCAAGGTACTTAAGCTCATGCCTAACTTTTAGGACACAAGGGTGGAGTCAAAAGAAATACTCATGAGCTAAAGTACTTCCCTCAATTGGGGCCTTATACTGGTATAAGTCCTTTGGTTTTAGGGGAGTTACATTGATCTAAAACTGGAGTGACAGCGATGAATTGAGCCCATATTCTTTAAGTAGCATGCATAGATACAATCACAGGAAGAGGCTTGAGCATTGGCCTGCTAAACTTAGGGTTGTAAGTTCAATCCTTGAGGGGACCATTTGGAGATTTAGTTGAGGATTGGCCCTGCTTTGAGCAGGTAGTTGGACTAGATGATCTTCTGAGGTCCCTTCCAACCCTAATAATCTATTATTCTAATCACAGTTACATTGACAAGTGCTGCCTTTACCTGTATGTGTAAAAGTGAGAGGTGGGTTCTTAGCCTTCTCAGGGTGTGGCACACATTTAGCCATTTGTACTCAGTGACTAACATTGGTGACATTTGCCACAATTATATTTAATGAGCACGTCTATGTAACATACTAACACGGCCCCACAACCACAGCGGTTGGGTACCTCCGTCACTAATATTTATCCTCACAACACCTCTGTGAGGCAGGGAAGTGCAGGGAAGTTAGAGATGAGAAATGAGTCCCAGAGAGACTAAGAAACATGCACAAAGTCATCACAAAAGGTATATCTACACTGGAGCTAGGGGTCTAATTTCCAGCTTTAATGGACATGCCAGCAGTATCTGTGATCAAAACGGTTCACTAAAAATAGAAGTGTAGCCACAGCACCTCATAGCTGTCTGGGCTGCGGGGGATCAGGCCTAGTGGTGGAAGTGAGGGTTTGGCCTGCAAGTTAGCACTGGGTCCAGGGTGGACAGACTCCAGGAAATGAGCTGAGGATCCATACAGGAGGGACAGAACCCACTTGCCAGAGCTGGATGGTCAGCTGGAGTCGTGAGCCAGAGGCAGAGTCAGGGACTGAAGCCAGAAATCGAACCAGAAGGGAACAAGGGCTGGAGCAGAGAAATAAATAAGATATATACCTGTCTCATAGAGCTGGAAGGGACCCTGGAAGGTCATTGAATCCAGCTCCCTGCCTTCATTAATAGGACCAAATACTGATTTTGCCCCAGATCCCTAAATGGCCCCCTCAAGGATTGAACTCACAACCCTGGGATTAGCAGGCCAATGCTCAAACCACTAAAGAGGCTGGAGTAGAGCCTGGAATGAGGCAGGACAGGCACTGGAGCAAGGGCAAACACAACTGAAGGCATGGTACGCATTGAGCAGCTGCTGATCTGCCATAGGGGCCAAGCTTATCAGCAGGGCTGCTAGACCAGTACCCAATCAGGGGCTGTGGTGACTCTGTCAGTTCCAAGGCAGTGGAGCTGGGCTCACTGGTTGCCGAGCAGCACAGTTAGGCAGAAAGCTGGTCCTAGCTGGTCTGGTCCCTGACAGCCACATGCAACGGGACTGATTAGGCAATCTGTATATGATCTCATATGAAATCCCAGGCATGAAGTCACTCAGCAACCAGTCCTGATGCTCGTGCTGCCACGCCTAAACTCATATTTTTAGCAAGCTAGCTCAATGAGACCTGGTGTGGGTACGTCTACCCAAAGCTGGAATTTACACCTCCAGGGCCAGTGTAGACATACCCAAACTCTGTGGTAGAGCAGGCCTTCCAAGATCCAGATGTGATGGGATCCCCGGGGTGCAGCCTGGGACTGTGGGACCACTGTGCTCCCTTAATTCTCAAGCCTGGGCTGTCTCTCGCAATGGTTTGCTAGTGACAAGCAGCAAACCCCTTCTGGAGCTGTGATCACTCAGCACAACCACATGTGGTGCCCCACACCCGGCTACATTGCATGAATGCTCCCAGAGCCACTCATGAATCACACAGAGAAAGGCACCAGCTGAATCCCCCCAGCTCCCAGCCTTGTACTTCAGGATTATACTGTCTTGCATTGCTCAAGATGAGCAGTGCAAATGTATTAATTGGTTCACAACTTCAGCAATGGAAAGTGGATAGACACCAGCTTTTGCAAACCTGAGCAGATTTACCATACTCTTCAGACAAACTCAAAGGTAGAGATAAACAGTACAAGAAGTTTATTGACTACAAAAGATAGATTTTAAGTGATTATAAGTGATAGGCAAAAAGTCAGATTTAGTTACCAAAAGAAAAGAAAATATAAGCACTTAGTCTATACTCTTAACCCTATTAGACTGGGCAACATATAGATTAAGCATTTTTTCACACCCCATTGGATATTGCAGTCCTTAATATAAAGGTTTGTCCCTTAAACCTAAGCCAGTCTCCTCTGTTGGAGTCTTCAGTCTCATAGACTCAAAGACTCATAGACTTTAAGGTCAGAAGGGACCATTATGATCATCTAGTCTGACCTCCTGCACAGTGCAGGCCACAGAATCTCACCTATCCACTTCTATAACAACCCCCTAACCTATGTCTTAGTTATCGAAGTCTTCAAATTGTGGTTTGAAGACCTCAAGCTGCAGAGAATCCTCCAGCAAGTAACCCATACCCCACGCTGCAGAGGAAGGCAAAAAACCTCCAGGGCCTCTGTCAATCTGCCCTGGAGGAAAATTCCTTCCCGACCCCAAATATGGCAATCAGTTAAACCCTGAGCATATGGGCAAGACTCACCAGCCAGCACTCAGGAAAGAATTCTCTGCAGTAACTCAGATCCCACCCCATCTAACATCCCATCACAGACCACTGGGCATACTTACCTGCTGATAATCAAAGATCAATTGCCAAATTAATCAATTAATCAATTGCAAAATCAGGCTATCCCATCATACCATCCCCTTCATAAACTTATCAAGTTTAGTCTTAAAGCCAGATATGTCTTTTGCCCCCACTAGTCCCCTTGGAAAGCTGTTCCAGAACTTCACTCCTCTAATGGTTAGAAACCTTCATTTAATTTCAAGTCTAAACTTCCTAGTGTCCAGTTTATATCCATTATATCCTCTCATTATATCTGTTATATCCACTCAGTCCTCTTTGTTGAGTGGATATAACAGAGTGTCTTTGTTGCTTGCAGCATAGGTGGGGGCAGGAGAAAAGCCTAGCAGTGGGTCCTGTGTTCTGTTTTATACCTTTAGTCTATGTGCTTGGAGAATACTAGACCAGACATGTCTGATGGATATTGCTGATTCTCCAGACAAGGCTGAGCAATTCTCCTCCTCTGGTCTTATACAGGTGAGTCATTGAACTGTGGCTCGCTTGCTGGACAATGGTTGTGGATGATTCTTTGACACCCGCCTGGGTGTTGGTTACTTTCCTTGGCATTGTCTCCGGAGAGCTAGTATCTGGGTGCTTCCCAAACTCACAGCACATTTTAGTGACAACAATACAACACATTCTCATAACTTCATATGCACTAATGATATACATATTTAGATAGAAAAATGAATTTCAGAAGATCATAACCTTTCTCCTGATAGCTCACAAGGAATACTTTATATGCAGTATCACAATTATATATAAATGAGGAATATGGGGGTTACAGGATGCTCCCCCAAGGTATAGAATGTCACACTAGGCTAATGCCCTAACTGCAGGAAACATATTTCCTCTCCGCACATACCTCTGGGAGTCTGTCTGTCCATCAACTATAAGAAATTAGTGAGCTAATGATTGCTAGGAAGGACAAGTGTTAGCTATTTTATGCAAACAGATGAAAATGTGGAACTACTAGTGCATGCAGCAGCAATCACTACTCTGATGACTCTATTTATAGATGATGTCCCCTTCTACACCTTCTCATCCCTCACTTCTCAGCCTGTGTTGTCTTATGAGCTTAGGACTTGTCTAGGACATTAGTCTCCAAACTTTATAGCTTGAAGGCCAAGTACATTATTTCACAAAGGCCAACAGGCCCCAGTCAATATTTTGGGGCAGATTCTCCATCCCCCTGAGTGGGACAAAAAGAGAGGGAGTTGCTCACAAATCAACTGGGGGTTTCTCTTGTGTAGGAGAGGACAGAACTCCAAACATAGGGAAAGGACCCACTTCGGCTCAGAACACTTCTAGCTCAAATCAGAACTGCCACTGTGACTGCAACGGGAACATCTGGGCAGGTGATGCATCCAACCTTCTTCCCATAGCTGTAGGGCTGAGTCAAATACTTCCATTTAAAAATTTCAGGATGTGGCTCAGGGAGCACACTTTTAGTTGACTATCAAATAGGTCTTTTTCTTCCTAGAGTAGTCTCCCGTGAAGTCATTGTTCAGAGCCACAAGTTTAATGCCCCATGTCTAGCACATGGTGGGCACTGCCACAGTTTAAATAATAAACACGTATACAATATCCAGGGATTCCTGAAGCACCCATCACAGTACTATCCAAACATCAAGTACAGGGCTGAAAGATGCATTATCACATCCCAAGTATGTATTATCTTCTCTGCTCCTCCTGTGCTAAGGGTCATGACAAATTGGAGAAAAAGGGAAGATCCTTTCAATTCTTCTTTAGGGCCTTTTCCATTGGGCTTTGGATCAGGAGCTCAGGGTATGATCCAACACCCATGGAACCAATGGAAATGCTCCAATCGGCTTTGGATGGGGCCTATAGTGTGGATAAAGCCTTTGCAAAGAGGCATGTCTCACATTGAGCTCTGCAAGAAGAGAGACATCAGTTCACTCTGGTCTCCAATGGAAGGGGGGTCTACAGCCCATGGTTTCCCACAGAAAATGTCGTGCCTGTGGTTCGCCGAGAATTTTGCCTTAGGCTCGGTCAGCCGCATCCCCAATGACTCTTGTTGTGGAGGGAGGAACGCATAATCATAAACATAATGCCCCAGATTTAAGCACAGCATAAACAATGATCTCTCTTTGATTGGCAGGATAACAGCCTCTGTGCTGTGACATGGAGGCATTCAAAACCCATCATAAAGCATGAAGCTGGTTTTAATAGCGCAGAGGTCTGCTCCTGCACTCCTCAGTCACCAACTTCAATGGCAGTTCTGCCTTGGTCGGGACTGCTGGATTGGGCCTGTAGATAGTAATCACAGGACTGTGTTGTTCTATTATTCATTTCAGATAGTCAGTAAATTATACTGAAGAGGAGAATGCCCTGTTTTATGAGATAATAACAATCTGGATCCCAGCGGTTAGAGGAGGATGAGAACAAGTCACTGTCTGAAATTCAGGCTATATATATATCCAAGCCCCATTGTTTGGATATTATTTATAATATTCTACATTTAATACCAGATCATTTCAAATACATGGATGATGAGACCCCTCTGGAGCCCTCTCCTGTCAGCCAAACCGGATTATCCAGGCTTGTGGGGTGTTTGTGAGGAAATGTCCTACTGGAGTTGTTCCCCATGACAACTCACCGAGGTCACACAGTGACCTCATGGCTTCAGAAGTGTCAGATGCACTTCTACTTCCCTAAGAGTTTGACCCAAAACCCGTTAAGAACATAAGAATGGCCATACAGGGTCATATTAAAGGTCCATCTAGCCCAGCATTCTGTCTTCTGAAAGTAGCCAATGCCAGGTGCCCCAGCGGGAATGAACAGAGCAAGTAATCATCAAGTGATTCATCCCGTCGCCCATTCCCAGCTTCTGACAAACAAAGGCTAAGGACACCATTCCTTCCCATCCTGGCTAATAGCCATTGATGGACCTATCCTCCATGAATTTATCTAGTTCTTTTTTGAACGCTGTTGTAGTCCTGGCCTTCACAACATCCTCTGGCAAGACGTTCCACAGGTTGACTGTGTGTTGTGTGAAAAAATATTTCCTTGTGTTTGTTTTAAACTTGCTGCCTATTAATTTCATTTGGTGACCCCTAGTTCTTGTGTTACGAGGAGTAAATAACACTTCCTTATTTACTTTCTCCACACCATTCATGATTTTATAGTCCTCTCTCATATCGCCCCTTAGTCGTCTCTTTTCCAAGCTGAAAAGTCCAAGTCTAATTAATCACTCCTCATATGGAAGCTGTTCCATACCCTAATCATTTTTGTTTCACTTTTCTGAACCTTTCCCAAATCCAATGTATCTTATTTGAGATGAGGCGCCCACATCTGCACGCAGTTTTCAAGATGTGGGTGTACCATGGATCCATATAGGGGCAATATGATATTGACATCAATGGGGGTCTTTGCACTGTTTTCAATGGGGTTTGGATTAAGCCCTCAGCAGGGATCTTCTCCTTTCCTTTCCCTTCCTCCAAACCCTTCTGCATGTCATGGTACAAAGAGCTTTATGGAGAAGCTATCTGCAGTGTGCAGGGGATCCCTTTCTTCTTCCTTGGGGTCCCCAAATCCTCTTCCCCCCACTATGCTGGGATCACACCCATTCTATTCGAGAGGAGTGCTTTTTGTTGCCATAGAGGGAGGGGCATGATTTGCCCCCAATGTTTTATTAGCTCGAGAGCACATATTTGGAATAGCTGCTGTCCATTCTGCTCTTGCTGATTCTGAAAAGTGCATTGAGGGCAGGGGGGATGACTCTAAAATGTGATTCCTTTGCTTCCCGAGGCTTTTTGCAGACACATGGTAAGCTTTAATCACTCTGCAGCTGGCAGGTCTTCCCCCAAAAGGTGTTCCAAATGTTTGGAGAATTATTTCCTTTCAGGATGCTTGTTGCACTCAAATATTGTTTTGTATCCTGAATTAAACACCGCTTTCATCTTTTCACTTGCCCTAAGTGCCTTTGATGCTCAGATGTGCCCCAAGGTTTTTGCTGTACAAAGCTATGGTGTGAATTCCTTTTGACAGACCACATGAAGAGGGGTATGGGTACAACCTATGAGTACATTGCTGTCGAGAAATATTATAGCTGAAGATTAGGATTTCCCTGCTGATTGAGAAGTGTAATATTTAACTGTTTACTAAGTCAACAGTTCTCTCCCCACCCCGACGTATGATAATTGTATGGAATATCAGCCTGGTCTGTTTGGATGCTTGGCCAAAGGACAATGAGCAAGAACATATGGTCACGCAGGGCTGTGTTTGGCTCCATGTGGGTGGTTAGGAAGTGGAAAAGGGACCAGCAGACTCTAGCACTGACAGCAACTCTAAAACTATCTTTGGTACGTATGTGGCCCCCATCACCATAGTCTCTGAGCACCTTGCAGTCTTTAATCCCTTTAGCCTCACAACACCCCTGGGAGGTAGGTAAGTATATTCTTCCCATTTTACAGATGCCAAACTGAGGCACAGAGAGACCCTGTCCTGCAGGCAATCTGCAGCAGAGCTGGGAATTGAACCCAGGTCACTTTAGTTCCAAGCTGACATCCTAATCAGCCAGAGCAGGATGCTGATGCCAGTGACTAAACACATTTTGTCTGCACTCACCTCAGACACACTGGGCTGATTCTGTGCTGCATGTCTGAAAGAGCCTCCCAGAGGGAGGTGAGGCAAAGGTGCCTTTGTACTTTCAGGATGCCCCCTGGCATAAGTTAGAAGAGCTCTAATCTATGGCAGATTCCCCAAAGCAGTCCCAGTCCAGAATCCCTGTGAGCACTCCCACACCCCCTTGCTTCACCCTTGTGCATACCCTCTACTGAGGCCTGCAAATGGGGGCAATGTAGGGCCTCCTACATCAGCCCTACACTGCTCCTGCACCAGGAAACCCCCACTCCCTGCCACTGTATGGTCCCTATAGACAACTACAGGTGTGACCCGAAGTGCCTAAGGTAGCCCACACTGCAAACATCAAGCTGAAGGCAGGCTGCAAAAAGGAGAGCAGATTCTCGCAAAACTGGTGGTTGATACTATAGTTAGATTCACCAACTAGTCACAAACTGTGCTCTTGATCCCCCACACTGGTTATCAAGAAGCTAAAAGACATCAGACAGCCCCCTTTATTGCATTTCAGTCTCCGGCTCCCAATCAGTAAATAGGTCTGGTGAATCGAAAAGTTACTTAAAACTCTATTCGGTTTACAAAATGTTCTTCTGATCCCTAAAGGACCAGCCACATTACCAGATCAATACCAGTTTGGATCTTAGCCAAAATACCACCCTGCTAGCCAATCCTCTAGTATCTAAAATCAAAAGTTTTATTATAAATGAAAAGAAAAGCAAAGAAAGAAGAGAAGAGAGTTGTTAAAAGGTCAAAGCAACAGATGCATACATATGACTTCACAGTCCATATATCAAGGTCTTAGCAGAATTGGTGAGTTTGCTGGCTTGGAAAGTCCTTCTGGAACACATCCAAAGCTTGGATGGGTCTATCAGTCCTTTGTTCAAAGCTTCAGTTTGTAGAAAAGTGCTCCAGAGCTGAGAAGCAGTATTGAAGAGAAAATGGAGGTGATGCAGCTGCCTTTTTGCCATGTGGCTTGTACATTCTCTGTCCCAGACATAAGCTCACAGCACATAGGCATGGAAAGGTATTTGGGGTCCCCTGTTCATAGGCATGTCCCTACATGGCCTGCTGACTTATAGGCATAGCCCCTGGCTTCTCTCCATGAGTTCACTGTACAGCTGATTGACCTTGATGGGCCATCAAACAGGCTGGATAGTGTTGATGCCAATCTGTCTGGGGTGTCATCCCGAGACAGCACAAGTTTAAGATATCAATATACCACACATATTTATAACTGCAGCAGAGCCCTGGGCCTTTTAAAGCTCCGCAGAGGCAGGACGCCCTCCAATGGTGATTTAAAGGGCCCAGGGCTCCACTGTGGTAGCAGCAGCTGGAGCCCTGGGCCCTTTAAATCACCCCTGGGGCTCCCAGCCACCTCTGCAGCTGGTAGTTCCAAGGGTGATTTAAAGGGCCCGGGGCTCCCAGCTGCTGCTACCACAGCCCCAGCCCCAGGCCCTTTAGATGCTGATTTAAAGTGTCCAGGGATTTAAAGGCCCCATCTCTTCCAGTAGAGGCTCTGCTCCCCAATAAGGACTCCAGAGTACCGTTAAGTCCTTTAAGTTACTTTCACCCCTGCTCATGATACAAAGATGATGCATGCATATAAACAAGTTTATCATATTTAGCAAATCATAAGTTTTCCACTGATACCTTACACAGCATCTCTGGTATAAGATTTATTGAAATTTGGTAATATTGGTATCAATAATATTGTAAATGGTCACCCATATTCCATACAGCGTCACACAGGGGCTGGAAAGAGAGGCAGAATCAGCTTCAATGTTTCCATCAACCAGTTCCTAGACCTTTTTCTCCTCACTCAATGCAAGCCTTGGCTTAAAGGTGTAGCCTAGGCCATCAGGCAAGTAGTTCATTAGCCTGCCTCCTGCACTGGCCAATACCTGATGTGGCAGAGGAAGATGAATTCACAATTTTGCAGTAGGGTGACAAGATCCTTTCTTACCTCTGCAGCAGAAAGTCCTACTGAGTGGATAGAGAATGATACATTTCTTATAGATTTCTTTGGAGCAACCTGCAGAATTGAATAGAAAGTTATATCACTGATGTAGAATTCTAAAGGAAATGTCAAAAACCTAGAGAAAGGCGATATTTCACTAGAGGTTTTTAGAGTAATTTTTTGTTATAATTCATTAGGTTTTCTATAGACCCCTATTGGTTTCATGCCTATTACATTCTATAGGATTTTCCATCAGGGTTCTTATGCCCTATAGCATGAGTTTTGATTTCTCTTACTGGATAATTGTGGATTTGAAATTAAAAAATTAATATTGTATAAAAAATGTGTGTGTCGGGCAATCTGGGTGACGATTTATCTGACTGTAGTGTTGCTTCATTCCCATTCTAGATGATAACAGTGTTGTCTCACAATCAGTTTAAGTGGCAGTCCTGGGAAATTCCTTTCTCCAAACAGGTAGAAAGAGGCTTATGACCATATATATTGTCCCAGATGAGTTGAACTGCCTGTGTGAATCCTTTCATGGATTCCCAGGAAAGCCCAGGCAGCAGGGCCGGCTTTAGGACATACGGGGCCTGATTAGAAAGAGCCACCACCAAAATTCTGCCCAAGACAGAGGTAGCAATTGAGCTGCCGCCGAAGATAGTGGCAGCAATTTGGCAGCTGTTCAATCGGTTGCAACTGTTTCCAGTGGCACTATGGCAGAGGGTGCGGGGCCCCTCTTCCGGACGCTGCAGGGCCCTCTTAGGCCCGATTCCCGGAAATCGGGAGAATCACCCTAAAGCCAGCCCTGCCAGGCAGGTGGAAATTTCTTGGTCTCAAAGGGTATTATTTGCACTGACAACACAGTTAAACTAAAGATAAGCAAAGTCAATAGAGCTGGTTGAAAATTTTCTGACATAACAGTTTTCTGTTGGCAAATGCTGATCCTATGAAATTAAAACATTTCACAAGAATGTATCGATCATGTCAACATTTTCTAAGGGAAATTATTGAAACCTTTCACTTTAATAAGTCTGATACAGTTCAGTTTAATTTTTATGTTATATTATAATTTAATATAAGACAAAATATTTCAGTATAATATAATATAATGTAAAAAGTTAAATGAGAAAGCCAGAATGAAACATTTCAATAAGATCAAAACAAAATAGTTTTGGACTATTTTGTTTTGCAAAAAAATCCAAGATTCTGACTTTGCATTCTGATTCTGGACAAATCCAAATTTCATTAACCTGTGGAATGGAAATTCTGAATTACAACCAGGTCTGAAAAGCAACGCTAGATTACATTTCTATCTTCTTCAATGTTAGGTCTAGCATGAATAGAGAGCTACTCTGTAGCTCTACAAAGAGAAGACTAAGAGGTGATTTAATCATGGTCTATAAGTACCTACCCAGGGAGAAAATAGATGATAGATCACTCTGTAATTTAACAGGCCCAGATATAACTGGATCCAATGCCTGGAAATTGAAGTCAGGAAAATTCAAAGCAGGAATAAGAGAGAATTTCTTTTTTTTAGTCAATGAGAGTAATTAACCATTGAAACAGCATCTGGATATAACAAATTCTCCATCACTTGGAGTGTTCAAATCCAGAATGTATGTCTTTCTAACAGATATTTTTTAGTTTAATCCCAAGTTGTTGGGCTCACTGCAGCAATCAGTGGGTGAAATTCTATGGCCTGTGTCACGCAGAAGATCAGACTACAGGATCATAAGAGACCTTTCTGGCCTTAAAATCTATTATATCTATTCTAGAATTCCAAAACAGTTCAAGGGACATTATGATAATGGCCTTCTTATTCATGGCATGGCATACACGTACCCACATAAATAAAGTTCCTGAAAAGAGGAAAAAGTGAGCTCTTTAAACCATTTATCCCACAACAACTTCACCCTTTTCATAGCCTACATAGTTATTATTATTCACATATCGTACATTATTTCACACCATCTCTCAAGGGAATGTTAAAATGATGTGCCGATTGATCTCACAGTGCTCCTTGGTGGTCCTCAGTCCAGCATGATTAGCTGCTCATCCTGCTTGTTTCTGAGGTTTGGAAGTACTGTACCCTACTTGTCTAATACTCATAATTTTCCCTGTTGGCCTGATGCCTCAAATGTATGTATGTTCTGTGCAGAGAGCTAAGATCAGTCTACACTTAGAAAATCCTGTGGTTGTCATCTTGAGAACTACCTGGAAGCCAGGGGGCTGCCAGGTTATTTACTTCAGCCCAAGGGCAGAATTTGCAGTAGAAATTACCCAGGGAACCGTAATGTATCCTCAACCTTCTTATCTTACAAGGGACCATCCCAAGGATTGCTTGATAGAAATGGACTAAACTGGTTCAGAAAGCTTTGCACACCTCAGACTATTTAGGGCCTAATCCACAAGAGAGGTGAGTATGTCAGTGCTCATGCTCCATCTCTATGCAGCCTGTGTGGTCAGACTACCAAATGTAACAAGTAGAGAAAGTGGGCACAGAGAGAGGTGCAAACTACTAATGGTTTCCCTATTGTCTCAGAAGCCAATATTGCATAATGTCTTTGGGTGTCTCTATACTAGCTATGCCGTTGTAGCTATGCTGGCGTAACCTTGTAGTGTAGACACAGCCTATACCAATGGAAGGGGGAGTTTTTCTATCTGTGTCGGTAGCTAAGTTTATGGACACATTCTTCCATTGACCTAACTGTGTCTACACCAGGGTGGCTGTTATAGCTATGTCACTCCAGGGAGTGGATTTTTCATATCCCTGTCTGAAGTAGCTAGTTGACCTAGATTTTAAGTGTAGGTCAGGCCTATATTGTCACTGGAGATGGGCTGATGAGGACAGACTTAGATTTTGAGGTTGTGAAACCTCATCATTTGGGTTATGGTGATATTAGAAACAAACTTAAACACTGGGATGGTTCAGCTGCATGGATGATTTTATCTGAAACACCAGTGTTGGTGGAAAGCAGTGAGTTCATCAAAAAAGTTCCAATTTGACCGACCTGTAATTGTAACAATTTCTGTTTTTCCGACTGAAAGCATCGCTACCTCACCCCTGCCACCCAAATCTCCTCCTTCCTGGGCTTGGCGAAAGACGGGATGGAGCTATAGTTAATCCTCAATGATTGAATGATTGTGAGCCAGTGTAAACACCAAAAGTGTGCCAAATATTATGGGACAGAGTTTCAAATGAACTCAACATCCATAATTGGGACCAGATCTTCAAAGCAGCTTCACTCTTCTTTAGATACTTTAATTAATTTGTGCAATTTTCAAGAGCTTAGCAGCTCCTGTTGTTTTCAGTGAGCCATTGAAAGTCAATAGGACTCATGCTCTTAAGTCACTTAGGCCCAGATTCTGAAAGGTATTTAGGTGCCTAACTCCCATTGAAACAGGATGACCAAGGGAATAATAGGCCTATCAGCCTCACCTCAGTCCCTTGGAAAAATCATGGAGCAGGTCATCAAGGAATCAATTATAAAGCACTTAGAGGAGAGGAAAGTGATCAAGAACAGGCAGCATGGATTCACCAAGGGCAAGTCATGCCTGACTAACCTAATTGCCTTCTATGAAGAGATTACTGGCTCTGTGATGAGGGGAAAGCAGTGGATGTGTTATTCCTTGACTTTAGCAAAGCTTTTGATACGGTCTCCCACAGTATTCTTGCCAGCAAGTTTAAGGAGTATGGGCTGGATAAATGGACTATAAGTTGGATAGAAAACAGGCTAGATCATCAGGCTCAATGGGTGGTGATCAATGGCTCCATGTCTAGTTTGCAGCCGATATCAAGCAAAGTGCCCCTAGGATCGGTCCTGGGGCCAGTTTGTTCAATATCTTCATTAATGATAAGGAGGATGGCATGGACTGCACTTTCAGCAAGTTTGCAGATGACACTAAACTGGGAGGAGTGGTAGATACACTTGAGGGTAGGGGTAGGATACAGAGGGACCTAGATAAATTAGAGGACTGGGCCAAAAGAAACCTGATGAGGTTCAACAAGGACAAGTGCAGAGTCTTGCACTTAGGACGGAAGAATCCCATGCACTGTTACAGACTAGGGACCGAATGGCTAGGAAGCAGTTCTGCAGAAAAGGGCCTAGGGATTACAAAGGACAAAAAGCTGGATATGAGTCAACAGTGTGCCCTTGTTGCCAAGAAGGATAATGATATTTTGGGCTGTATAAGTAGGGACATTGCCAGCAAATCGAGGGACGTGATCATTCCCCTCTATTCAGCATTGGTGAGGCCTCATCTGGAGTACTGTGTCCAGTTTTGGGCCCCACACTACAAGAAAGATGTGGAAAAATTGGAGAGTCCAGCGGCAGGCAACAAAAATGATTAGGCAGCTGGAGCACATGACTTATGAGAAGAGGCTGAGGGAAACTGGGATTGTTTAGTCTGCAGAAGAGAAGAATGAGGGGGGATTTGGTAGCTGTTTTCAACTAACTGAAAGGGGGTTCCAAAGAGGATGGATCTAGACTGTTCTGAGTGGTAGCAGAAGACAGAACAAGGAGTAATGGTTTCAAGTTGCAGTGTGGGAGGTTTAGGTTGAAAAATTGAAGTGGGTTCGGAGAAGTGTCACAAAAATGAATAAAGGATTGGAAAACGTGCCTGATTGTGATAGATTCAAGGAGTTCAATCTATAAGCTTAACAAAGGGAAGGTGACTTGAAGATCACTGTCTGTAAATACCTACATGAGGAAAAAATATTTGATAATCAATCAGACTAAAAGTTATAACAAGAGCCAGTGGCTTGAGTTCAAGTTAGAAAAATTCAGAGAGGAAATAAGCTATAAATTTTAGTAAAGGTAATTAACCACTGGAACAATGTACCAAAGGTTGTGATGGGTCTGTCCGTCACTGACAATTTTTAAAGCAAGATTGGACTTTTTTTTCCTAAAAGAAATGCTCTAGTACAAACAGGAATCATTTGGGTGGAGTCTTATGGCCTGTGATATGCTGGAAGTCAGACTGGATGATCACAATTGTTCCTCCTGGCCTTAGATTTTATGAATCTATGAAAAACCTTTGAGGATCTGGACATTTGGAACTCTTCAGAGCCCACCATTAGACTTTATCAGTGTTCTGTATTCTCGGCACAGGCTGCAAATTAGGCCACCTCCTTCGTTCATAGTGTGCTCTAAAGACAGACAATTAAATGTGTTCATGATCTGAGTCTAATCCACCACGTGGCACAAATAGCACTAAAAATCAGAAAGCAAGAGACTCGTAACCTCCTAAATAGAAAGGAGGCTTAAGGTTGCTTTGTTAAGAGCAATTCTTGATCCTTTTCTGGCCTAAATACAGTTTGTGAACATTTGATTATGTTTCTTAACATCCCTTAAGTAAAGTAGGCTAAGAAGCATTTACAAATGTTATATAATAAATGCGGAAGGAAGAGGACTGCTTTGATTAGGTGAACGTGTCTAGCATACTTAAGGAAAAGAAGAGGCTTTCCCAAAGATTCAGTGAACGCTGAAAGGTTTGTATCAAAGCATAAACCCTCAGATTATACAGCAAATGGAGCTTTGAGGGGATTTGCAGGACTCAATATGTACCTGAGCTGCCTGGTCCAACACAAATCAAAATCTGAAGAAACGTGATATCGTTCATGTAGGAATACAGACAAAGCTACAGATTGGATGTAACTGATACATAGCCTTGATGACTAAAATAGGCTTTAGCCTTAGCAATCTTCAGTACTGAGGTTTTAAAGTGGAAACAGAAAAAAAAGAAGATCTGTGTATTTAAAAAAGAGCTCTATCTATCTTAGAGCTTTTATACTGCTGCCCATCACCATAGTATCCGAATACCTGCCAGGTAAAATCGAAAGCAACAGCAAAGTTCCTAGTGAGTGTAGTAGGAAGAGAGATCCTCAGACATGAGGCCTGTATATGGGCCTTATGTAAGGCCTAAGGCCCAAACTAAAGTCAGGCCCTGATGCTATAAAGCAAATTTAGCAAAAGTCCGGCTATGGGCAAAAGTCAGGCCCTGTTACAAAGCAGATACCTGCTTGCAGGTTCACAGTCTGATACATGAACTTGGCAAGAACAGGGCTGGTGTTCACAAACACTCCTTTGCACTAAATATTCTGGTAAGCACATTCCAGATGGGTACTACCAGAACACCCCTATACAAAGTTGTGGTGTAAACACATTCCCCAGAGATGATGCAGGGACACACTGACCCCTCCCAAAGATAAGGTCAGGATGACAGGGTGATGGATTGAACCAACATATATAAGGTGAAGAGTGGTAACTAACCGCATCAGAGGGACAATACGTAACTTGTTTGTATCAGTGTATAAAAGAGGGACCACAGAGAGAGTGTCTTTGTCTGGCCAAGGGAGGATCAGAAAGTCCAGCTGTTCACTGACGTGGTCCATTGTCCCGGGCATACATATATTAGTGGTCCTGTAGCATCTATGGGATACTAGTACCATGCTTTGTTGGCAATAAAGCTGGCTGAGCGCCTTCGCTACTGAATCCGAGTCTGGTCTTATCGAGCAGTTTGATCCAAGTCCGTTCTATGGTCTATCTGGCCAAAGCCAGTGCAGCAGGCACAGAGAAAACACATACAGCCAACAACTTACAACAGCAGGTTCCATGGAGTCTCTGGTACTTGTCCCTTTATGGGATAAGAACTCTGCTTCGGATCCGATTTTTGAGAGGGTTGGGTCTTTTGGGAGGTGGGACTGGTTTGGGAATCAAAGGGGTGTTTAACTGTTACATATTTACATTGAAAACCTTGAAATGAAGGTATAATTTTTAAAGAACATGGCTAAATGTGCTAAAAAAGAAATCAAATGATAAAGGGACACTATCCCTTAATAGTGTCCTCCAGACTAGAACATTTCCCCCCAAAGCTCATAGATTAAGGTCAAAATTATTAATAAAAACAACAACAAAACAGATACTCCATTTATAATGTCAGGGGAAGCTTTGGGGTACCCTGGGTTTCCAGGCTCTTTACACTCAAAGCAATTCTAGTCTTTCTAAAAGATGAAAAAACATAGCTGCGGTTGTACGTGGTGCATACTGTTCAATATACATACTACCAAAGATGATGTGACATCTGCACCTGGTTCCAAACCCTGACGAATTGCCATGTTAGCTATACTCACTCTTGAGGGTTTAGTTAAGGAAGCAGTATTATCAACTCCAACATTCAGAAGTTATGTCAGGTTCCAGAAAATCATGAGATGGAGTTGAAAAAAAACTATTAAAAAATAATAGATGTGAGCTTCTTTCAATTTTCCTTCTGGTTTCTGAGCCTTTTGGGTGCACTCAGGTCATGCTTTCAAGCTTTTCTCTGCAACTATGATGGCCTGAAACTGTTTTGAAAAATTAAAGCTGAGATTCTAATGAAATAACATGATTCCAGGAGCTGAGGTTTTAAGAACACCTAATATCACAAAACTTGGGATAAAATCATGAGAGTTGCCAACACCAAAAGAGATGATCCAGTTGAGAAGAGTCCTCAACCTATTGAAACCTTTGAGGTTGCATAATTCAAATTAAGGAGCTGGACTCAAAACCCTCTGCAGATCCAAACAAAAAAAAAAAAAAAGCACAACATAGTTGAATGGGGGAAGCCAGTGACCTGTTTGGAGCAATCATTTGTTTTTCAATAATAATTTGTTTTCCTTGTTTAAAATTGTTTATAAAGTAAAAGAGGGAAGATGTGAGGCTATGTGCACTGTTTCTTTAAACGTGGAGCAGGAAGTCAGGCAGAAAAAGGTAGAGGAAGATTCTAGGTAGAAGTGCCACAGCAAAGTATAGTGACAGAGAGTGTAACTTTAGGGATAATACTGTACCTTTAATCTCATAAAGTTCCTTGTTCAGTTCTAGAAGAAAACAGCTCTTTCTGTGATGCTTTACCTTCAGCACATAATAAAGGCTGCTCTATATTTCCCTCTTGAGAGATCATGAGGATTTTAATAACCTTTTCGTATGCATTTATTTTTCTTTGAAACACTGAATTTATATTTTCGTGTGGGAATTACTGAGTATCAGTGACTATTGTTTGTGTGTTTTTACAGTGTAATTTATAATTTAACACATATAGTTACTGCTCCAAAAGACCTGAACTCAATTAACTTGAGTATACTTTTGTTATCATTTATAACATATCACATTTGCAATGGGCTAGGTCCTTTTCAAGAGAACAAGCTTCCTGCCCCAAAGAATGTAGAACCTAAGTAGGCTCAAGGGTCATGGCTTTTCATGGGTAGCCAGGTGGTGAGCCATAATTAACATTTGCTTTTCTTTCTGTGACCTTGTCCTCTGACCCTCTCCACAAAACTTGTTAGGTCCACCTGTGTGATCCGATGGTGTCTACACTGCAGACTCTTTGGGGGGCAGGGACTTTTTTTTTAATATGTCTGTACAGAGCCTAGCAGAGTGGATGGGCTGACCCCAAACTGAGGTCTGGAGTTGCTCCTATAATAGAAGTCAATAGTATAACAGTCCAGGTAGGCAGTGCTGCCTAGAAATTAGTGCACTGAACTCAGGAGACCTGGGCTCTGTTCCTGGCAGTACTACTGACCTAATGGTGATCCTGGCACATCATTTCATCGCTCTGTTCCTCAGTTTCCTTATCTGCAAAATGGGGCTAATGAAACTGGCATCTTTTGAAGAAGCAACAAAGCCACAGGACTCTTCGTTGCTTTTTATAGATCCAGACTAACACAGCTCATCCTCTGATACTTGAAATTATTTGAAGAGAATTTTTGAGATGAAGTGATTTTTATATCAAGATAATATGTTGTGTTTCCTTTAAAGATCCGCTGTAATTCAAAAGAAATTATTTGGGGCAAGTCCTATGGCCTGTGCCATACAGGAAATCAGACTAGATGACCATGGTGGTCCCTTCTGGCACTGTAATCTATGAATCTATGCCAACAAGCACTATATAAGAATTATTATTATTAATTGAGCTATACTGGCTACAGTCTTGGCTGAACTATGGGAGTAAAAGCTCTTCTGGGCTGTGAAAGATGGTCTTAGCTTCCCTCCTAGAAGCCCCTCCTGTTACAGTTTCATACTCCACCCTCATAGCTAAGAAGTGGTGAGTGTATACAGGGTATTTGTCTGACCCTAGTAAGCCTGAGAGCTGTTTCATTTTGAAGTCCTCCTCCGCTGCAATTTCAGTGAGTTTCTATTAAAGGAAACAATCTGTCACTTGCTGTTGTGCTTTCATTGTCGAAAGGATCATTTGAAAGGAGCAGTGGTTCTATTTCTGTGAGCAGATCTACACTATGCCGATGGGAGAGCTCCTCCTGTCGGCATGCTTAATCCACTTCCGTGAGATGCAGTGGCTATGTAGACGGGAGAAGCTCTCTCTACACTAGGGACTAGGTCACTATCACTGTATTGCTCAGGGGGGTGAATTTTTCACACTTTTGAGCAACATAGTTATACCAGTGTAGGTTTGTATCGTAGACCTGGCCACTGACTGAACCAGCCAGTTTTTAAGGTGTGATAAATGTGGGGGGTAGCCCCTCTTTTATGGACACCCAGCCAGTCAGTAGCTATAGAATCCTCCTTAGCAGCTGTACCCTAATTGCCTGAACTGTAAAGGGTTAAGAGAAGCTTAACCTGAGTTGGCACCTGACCAGGGAACCAATAGGGAGGCTGTACCCTTTCAAATGGGAAAAACTGCTGGGTATGGAGGGGCTTTTATTTGTCTCTTGGGTTGGAGAGAGGGAAAGGCAGCAACAAGCTGTAAGTTTTAAGCCAGGTATGGGAAATCATCAGCATCATACTTAGAAACTCCTCATTTGGAACCCCAGATATGTAGGTAGCAGAGGAAAAGTTAAGACAGATGCAATTAGGAACCTTGCTGGTTGTTTTGGTTTGTGGATTCTTCTGTGCTAACCCCACATGCTTTTGTTTTGCTTGTAACCTTTAAACTGAACCCCAAGCAAGTTATTTTTGGTATTTAATCCCTAAAGCCTGAGTTTTCAGATGATTCTTTCTTTTTTAATAAAATTTACCTTTTGTTAAAGAATCCTTTGATTCCAAAGTCCTTCACCTTCATTGATCATCCTATGCTTCATGTATTGTTATAAAACAGGAAGAAAAAATTATTGTGAGTTGCCTTCTCTATACCATTAATTATTTGATATACAATTTTATTGTGTCTGCTCATGTTCATCTCCTCTCCAAGTTAAATAACCCCAGTATTTTCATTCGCTCCTCATTGGAGAGCTCTCCACGCCCCTAATCATCACTTACCTCGGTTAGAAGAACAATGCAAAGATAGAAAAATATATATCCTCACTTGTAGAGGTATATAGCACACTCATTTATGAAAGCTGACAAGGAATTTATAAATGAATTTTGCTTTTTTACCTTTTGTTTTTATCTATCTATCTATCTGTCTATCTATCTATTCTTTCCATTTCAACTCACCTTAGACAGTGAAAACAGACTGGACATTTTCACTTGCTGTTTATATTCAATTTCACCTTCTAGTTTTCATGCACCAGCATAAGGGAAGAGATTAAATACGTTTTTAGAAAATCACTGAAATAAAAAGAAGTCTTAGGAAGATATTTCTGATACATTCTGTAGACCACTTTTAAAAACAAACTTTTAAAGAAAACGGAACTTTTGAGCCTCAACTGATTCTCTTTTCATTCTCTGCATGATTCCAGGGAATTTTCAGTACATAGTACTCTTAAGACATTCCCAGAATATATATATATTCTTCCAAGTGGCAGAGAATTGTAATTGTGATTCGGATGCAGCAGAAGTTCAGGTGAAGGTAAGCAAAGAAACAGAGCATCTGTGTTTTAAAACAACAAAGCCAGCCTGTCTCTCCCCCAGGCGACTTTAGGAACCAGAGCCTGATGTCTTTCCACTAGGGAACAGTGTGTGAGAGACGGCTGTTTAATCAATTGATCAGTTCCATTTCAGGTTCCCTGCATTTCTATAACCAGTGTGGTGCCAGCTGATTGTAATAAATTATTCAATTATTTAAGCGCATCCTTGATTTACTGCAAGTTTCTCACTTCATTTTCATCCTCCTTTCTTATTATTTCTCTACCCGAGTGAGAAACAGACAGGGAGAGGGAAAACAAAATCAGGGAAAGGCCCAAGGTGGGTTTGGGAAAGAGAGAGAAAAGTAAATGTTGCTGATTTTCCCAGTGATATTGACATGTCTCACATGGAGAATAGAGGGGACAACCTGACAATCATTTCCATGACAATTTGCCAGGGGGTGTTCACTGCACAGCAGACAAGGAACAAAGGGAGAAAAAGACAGCTAGCAGTTTCTCACTGAATGCCGGTATAAAGGGGGAGTTTGCGATGGAGAATGGAGCAAAAGGTCCATTGATTAAAAGTCCTCAAAAGCTCTGGAAGGGAGGGATCCCTCCTGGAGCTGTAGCAGGCTGGTTCCAAAATGTGACTGCAAGGATTAAAGATGCCAGCAAAGCTGTGAAGCAACACAGCAAGGGGCCTTTCATGGCAAACAGAGAGGTTACATGGCTTTGGATTTCTATTCCCTCTGCACTGCCTATCACCAGCTGTAAACGTCTCTGACAGCTGTCAGAGGTGGGGCGGGTTTGTCAGCCCTCCTCTTTGAGCATGCTCAGCATATAGAACTCTGTGCTGTCCTCCCAGTTTTGTCTGAGGTCTTTACCACAAGTGCCTCTCTTTGCATTGTGCTGCAAACCAATTGCTCTGGAAGCACCTGTTGTCTCACTCTCTTCTCCCCACCTCTATGCTCAGATGCTTGGTTTCTTTTCACTTGAGTGGGGGCAGGAAGAATGTCCAGCAGAGAGTTCCCAGTCCACAGCATCCATGGTCACTGTACTGAGGTTCTTTTCCATCTCTCTGTGTTGCTCACCTCTGCAGCATCTGAGCACCTCACACTCTTTCTAATTTATTTATCCTCACAGCATCCCCAGGAGGTAGGGAAGTGCCATTGTCCAGATGGGAAATTGAGGCACAGAGGGACAAAGTGACTCGCCCAAGGTCACACTGGAAGTCTGTGTCACAGCAGGGACCTGAACCTCAGTCTCCCAAGTTCTAGCCTAGTGCCCTAGCCACCAGATCATACGCCTTTCCTCTCCATTAGCTACTATAACATCCAAATACAATAAGTGTGTCCCACCGACAATGGTGTCAGCTATGAAGATCAAGATCCTGATCTGAACTTCCTCAAAATTCAGTGATGTGTAACTCTGAGACTTTGGTTTGTATCTATCACTGTTTGTTACAGACGATAGCTCTTTGGTGGCCTAGTGTAGGTGGCCCAAAGCCCCATTTCTAGTGGACAAGCGCTCACACAAACAAAACCACCATAACAATGGTAATGAGCTGACATACTTCTTTGTTGGCAATCACAGCAGAGAGGCCAATGAGTAGATGGACATGAAGAGTGGACTAAGAGGGTAGTGTTAGTGTTAGTAAGAGCTGGCCACTTCAGGTCAGGATTGAAGTATATTATAGAGCACTTGCTCTCTGTGCTGTAATAGGTTTGGGTTTCGGACAGGACATAAAATTCATGAGCCTCAAAAAGAAAACAAAGAAACCCAATTCTGATGTATAAATGACCTAGGAGGGCTACAGAGGGACCTGGGTAGGAACCTATTTCTGGCAGGTGACCAGGGCAAATATTGAAGCATGAACTGAAAGTGAGTTAGACATTTCAAATTCAATGTCCCCGAAAGATTTATTTAACACATGGGGTCATTACCATGTGGAATAGGTGACCTAATGGAAGCCACTAGGTCTAATGAATTGAGATCCAGGGTGGAGAAGCAGTCCACGCAGTGTAGCCCCATTGAAAAATGCAGAGTCTGCAGTTTCTGCTCAGAAGGACAATGTATTGTAATAGAGAAATACTCTGCATAAATGGCTCTGCACTCTTCAATGACAGACACTGTACATAGTGAAGGTGTACCTGCTGGAAAGCCAGGTTGGGTGATCTTGTTCTCTGTTCAGCTGTGTTCTGTGTTTCTAAATAAGCCCCAGAATAAGGATTATTTTTTTTTTAAAAAGGATACAGGTATGATAGTCTTTGTGACTAAATTTTTCTCCGTAGACCGTTTATGATAACACCTTGCACTGCATATAGTCCCTTTCTTCCAAATGGATGCCAAAATGGTCTTTAAAATTTTTACTGCGGGATTATGCAAGCTGCCCATACAGGAATTATTTCACTCACCTCTGAAGTGCAGCCGTGTCTGGCATGGAACGTGGCAGATGTGTAACAGAGGTGAAGAGGTGAAGAAGAATACTCTATTCAAACAAAACTGCAGTCGAGGAACTGATTAAATGGATTTCTCCATGTGGACATTTGCTCAGTCCTTTCCTTAATAACACGTTTTGTAGCAAGGTGCAAATGGGTTTCACACTTCAGAAAGGCTTGTACTGGTGCACTAGTTTCATATGGTGTGTGACTGCAGCAGATATAAATAGAATTAATAATACAGAGAACTATTCAATGGAGTAGTGATGCGATTAGGAAGCTTTGAACTGGTGTTTGGTTTCCATATCTGATAAGTGAATAACATCATCTACTAGTCAGCGAAACATCTCAGATAGCCAGAAAGCCAAAAGAGTCCAGGGTGAGAATTTCAGGCCTAGCCTCTGGAGAAAGAACGGCACCATTTTGTTTGTAAACTGAGCAAAATGTTGATGCAATCAACTACATGCAATTAACAAGGAACCATGCAATTTAATTTGATGCAGGTGCTTAAGTCCATCCCTATTCAGAAAAGCATTTAATCACATCGTCAAATCCCACCTCAATGAGAAGTAATCAAGTCTTAAGCACTTTACTGAACTGGATGACCTTTAGGGTAGAACTGCTCTTTAAGTATTTATGTCTGAGATTTTCAAAGGAGACTCAGGGAATGTCTACACATACAGCGCTGCAGTGGCACAGCTCTCCCGTCAGCATAATAAAACCATCTCTGAAAATGGCAGAAGCTACATGGGTGGAAGAAGCTCTCCCACCGACATAGTGCTGCGCACATGACCGCTCATTTCGGTGTAACTGATGTTGCTGAGAGGGGCTGTTTATTCACACCCCTGAGCAACGTCAATTATGCCGACATGAGCTGTAGTGTAGACATAGCCTAAAGCAGTTAGAAATCCAGCTCCCTTTGCATGTCAATTGTATTTGTGCTCCTTTAAAAACTCCTCTTTTCAAAATCCCATCTTCGTTTCACTTAGGGCCTGGTCAAATTCCCACTGAAGTCGCAAGCAAGATTTCCGTTGGCTCCAGTGGGAGTTAGATCATGCCCTTATAGCCTGAAATATCTTTTGCTCTTCAAGTAAATGATCATTTTTCCCTCTTAAAATGTTGATTGTGTTACAGAGCTTAGAATAAAAGTGTCACCTAAGCTTTAATTGTATCCTTATTAGTGCAGAGCAATACTGGTAATTAATGATACCTTGTGTTTATATGGTTTTGATTACCTTAAAGCACATTATAGCCAGTACATTGACCCATCCCATCCCCTGTTCCTCAGGAAGTTGTTCCATGCATATTATAAATGTAATCCATCTTTCCAACAGTTAATTGGCAGCGTATGGTGAAAGTGTAGCAGTATCTGTATTAACCCCTGTTGATCTCCAGCAGTTGTCGCAGAATAATTTCTAAGTTATTTTTCTAGTAATTAGCTTTAATCTTAATTATGAGATCTAATTTGTAAAAGTTCCAGAGATGGTATTCCTTTGTTTGGCAAAAACTCATGCTGGCTAATTTTTAATTACAGATGAATCTCTTAGTCATTTCTCACTTGCCCGAAAAGAACAATTTTTTTTCTGTAGAATTATTTGAATCTTTTAAAATATATAACTTAAATTTGCTTCAAGATGAAAAAACAATAAACCACATGGAAAAGAATATTAACTGTGTGCTAAATTTCAGGGGAAAAGTTTCTAACAGTGAAGGTTATTATACTGTTTATTTTTCTCCCAAGAGAAGTAGAATTCTCATTTCTTGGAACATTTAAAACTGTAGTGCAAGGACATTGGTGGATATATGTATTTTGGGGCCCAAATTTTAAACTTGGGAATAATATTTAGGGCACCAAATACCACATTCAGTTGATCATATCTCCCTCTCTCTCTCTCTCTCTCTCTCTCATATCTAACTTTTGTCGACTGTGTTGTTGTATCCAACTTCTGTTGGTAGAAAGTACAAGCTTTCAAGCTTTATAGAGTTCTTCCTCAAGTCTGGAAAAGCTAACCAGAATGTCCAAGTAAATACAAAGTGGGACAGGTTGTTAAGCATAAGGGGTTCACACATGTGGTAGCAGACCACATAAAATGAAGTGGAAGATTAACACCTCTGCAGTTGTAGGATAATGGAAGGTTAATAGGCAGCAGGGTATGTTACAAATCGTTGTCATTGCCATAAAACCAGTGTCTCTAGTTAAGTCCATGGTTTTTCGTGTTCAGCAGAGTTATGAATTTAACTTTCCAAGTTTGTCTTTTGAAGGTGTTGTGCAGGTTTCCTTTGAGGATGAGGACTGAGAGATCCAATATGAAGTGATCATTTTGTGAAAAGTGTTCATCCACAGGTGTCAGGATGGTTTTCTCTTTTATCATCTTCTGCGAGAGTTCATCTGAAAGCATAATGATTGTCTGGTTTCACTGGCATAGTTTCCCCTGAGGCATTTGTTATACTGGATGAGGTACGCCACATGGTGTGAGAGGCATGTGTTGGGCCCAGGGATCTTGAAAGGTTGGTTGTGGGAGGTATTGATCAGCATAGCAATATAGATATGTCTGCAAGTTTTACATCTGTTGCTCTGGAAGAGTCTGGCGACCCTTTGAGTTGGGTATCCTGATCTATGCTTCTGATGAGGAATGTGGTAAGACTGGGTGGGTTGGGGAAGATTTTTTTCAGGATGGGGTCCCCATCAAGTATGGATTGTAATTGTTTGATGATACCTCATCTGGGTTCTAGTGTGGGGTGGTAGGTGAAAACTAAGGGTGTGCAGTCAGTGGTTTGTTTGTTTGATTGTTTGTTTATTTTTCTGTATTGTATTCTGGGGTATTTGGGTGATCAGTGCCATGATGCGATCTCCTTCTCTGGTGTTATAGAGACAGTGATATCTTCAAAGTACAACCTTTTCCTCACAATCTCATCTCAGTCTTTTCAAGATTTACCTTCAGACAGCTACCAAATCACCATTCTAGACAGCTACCTACTAAGTAGAATATCCAAATGCATTATTGTGCACCCAGATTTAAACATTGGATGCTGTACTGGCAGAGGAATCAACCGTTGCCATCCTTCATTGTTACAATTCTTTGCAACTTTGTACTGCTTCTTTAAAGATGGGGATTTAATGATATTAGAAGGCACCTGTATTGTAACTTTAAACCAGCCCATGTTTGAGGGTTTAAACATTATTTATTCTCAAAGCTATAGAAACAGGCAAAGACAGAGAATAGATCATATTATGGATAATCAAATGGATGTGCTTAGTACATTTCTTGTACTGTATGACTCTGACGGGTCTGGTATGAGGTCTCTGACAAAGCCCTTCTCATGGAGGGGTCCATATCACCAAAGCAACACATCATGCCTTGTCTCCCAGAGACAGAATTAATCAGGATTCATATGGCCACCTCTCAGGATAGGAACCTCTCCTACTCCAGATGCTCAGTAGAATATTGAGATGAGCCTGAGTTGCAGATCTGTATTCAAAGATCTCCACAGTGTGGGGTGTTTGGTTATGAGAGGGGGCTTTCAACTGACCATGGCTTTCAATGGGCATTAGGTTCCCAACCTCCCCACAGCACATTTGGAAATCCCAAACTAATGGAGCACTTAAATTTAACAACCTGAAGGAACTCAAACCACGTGTCTGGTTTCAGAATTTTTCACAGCAAACAATTCATTTCACTAAATCCATGGGATACATTATTGGACAATTTTCCCATTATCATCTCTGCTTTGAACAAAGAGAAAGAGTGCGTAGGGGGTCACGCCTGCCCCAAATTGCCATAGAGTCATAGAAGCATAGGACTGGAACGGACCTCAAGAGATCATCTAGTTCAGTCCCCTGCACTCATGGCAGGACTAAGTATTATCTAGACCATCCCTGACAGGTGTTTGTCCAACCTGCTCTTAAAAATCTCCAATGACAAAGATTCCAAAACCTCCCTAGACAATTTATTCCAGTGCTTAATCATCCTGAGAGTTAGGAAGTTTCTTGTAATGTCCAATCTAAACTATCCTTGCTGCATTTTAAGCCCTTTGCTTCTTGTCCTATCCTCAGAGGTTAAGGGAAATAGATTTTCTCCTTCCTCTTTGTGACGACCTTTTATGTACTTGAAAACTGCTATCATGTCTCACCTCAGTTTTCTCTTCTCCAGACTAAGCAAACCCATTTTTTTTCAATCTTTCCTCAGGGGTTATGTTTTCTAGACCTTCAAATATTTTTGTTGCTCTTCTCTGGACTTTCTCCAATTTGTCCACATCTTTCCTGAAATGTGGCACCCAGAACTGGACACAGTACTCTAGCTGAAACCTAATCAGCATGGAGTGGAGTGGAAGAATTACTTCTCGTCTTGGTAACAACACTCCTGCTAATACATACAGCAGGGTAAAATCAAGTGAGCCAACGCGATCTCACTTGTTCAGATACAGACACACCAAACAGCTAAGTGCCACAGATGATTTCTTTCCTAAAGTATGGCTCTGCTCTTTGGACTCCAGTGCCACACAAAGATGTTTCATTCATGAGTTCAGCGGAGGAAATTCCCTCCAGCAAACAGTAGCGATATTACTCCCAACACTAGCCTTAGGCTATGTTCTTTTTTAATTCCCCTTGCTCATACTGTTGTTCGTAGCAGGGTGAGCATGCAATTTAGAGACAAGAGGCAGCAGTGAAATGCAAAATTCTAGACTGTGTCTACACTACAGAGACATACCAAAAAGCTATGCCAGCGTGGGCATCACCCTGTAGCAGAGGCGCTGACTTTTCCTTTTCCCTGAGGGTGTTCAACCCCCCACTTTGCCCCAAGGCCCTGCCCCCACGTTACGCCTTTTCCCAAGGCCCAGCCTTCTCTCTGCCTCTTTCTGCCCCTGCTTCACACCCCTCAAAGACCCTGCCCTCACTCCACCTCCTCCTACCACTACTACACTCCCTACCCAAGGCCCCTGCCCACCTGCCACTCTTCATCCTCCTCCAAGCCCCTCCCCAAGTTCCCATACAGCTGTTTGGTGGCAGCCCTATCCCCATCAGCTGATGAGAGGAGGCAGGGAACAGCCGTGGCTGGTGGTTACTGAACACCTACTACTTTTTTTTCCGTGGGTGCTCCAGCACCAGGGCACCCATCGAGTCAGCATCTATGCCCTGTAGTGTAGACTCAGCCTACCTGACGGAAGAGGTAGGAACACTGTCTCCCCCTAATAAAGTCAGGTACATTGATGGAAACATTCTTCCATTGACATATCTTCATCAATACTGGAAGCTAGGTTGGCATTTTTCAAAACTTTGACAAATATAAACGTCAACCTCACTTTTAAGCATAGACCAAGCTAGATATGGTACATGATCCTGTGGATGTCTCATTCATTTTTAAAATACTGGGCATGTCATTTGATGGCAATGCTCTCATCCCACTTTTGAAAAGTGCTTTGCGATCTATAACTGATCCAAGGCCCATTGAAGTCAATGGCTTAAGATTGCTAATTTTTGGTTGGACATATTCCTGGAGCTTTCATCACAGGACATAATCTTTAGTTAAAGATTAAACTTTAATTCCTGGAGACTCCAGGAAAATCCTGGTGGTTTGACAACCCCACAATGGATATGTGGCAATGATTGTCTCGTTCCAAATGAGAGGATAAGACTGATAGTAAAAGGATGGTGTTCAAAGCCCTTGTTAACATGGATGGATCAGGGGACTGGGATATGGAACTTCTGAAATGGCCCACTGGTAGTGAAATTTGGCCCATTTGGTGGTGACCAAAAATCATTACCATCAGATTTTTTTTATTGGCTTTTGTGAAATGACTTCTTGGAGTCTTAATCCAGTTCCTAATGGGACAGATGTCCACTTCCCAAAGACATTGCCCCAGTTAGCTCCTTTGTGAATGGCCTTAGAAGACAGCCCAAGTATCTGAATGACCCATGGAGACTGAATTACTCTTTCAACTGTAGGGCTTGTCTACACAAGAGATTTTACCAGGAGTAAATTGATTGCCAGTTAACTCAAGGTGGTTAACATGTTTAAGAGAACATTCTCAGTATGCCCCAGGTATTGGGAGATTATCCTAGTCCTGGGGCAAATTTTTTGGGCGTGCCTAGACTACCCTTTACAAAAAACCATAGTGTAGACAACACCTAGTGGGGGGCCCCTTGAAGGTGGGACAGGGCCCTAGTGAAAGGAAATATCAGAGAAGCTTGCAGTACCACTGCCTATGTTTATTCATCCTGTAGCAAAATACAGGATGTTAGGGACAGATATGCAGAGACACAAAGGGTGGTTGTGTGGCCAATTTCATTAAAAGTCAAGGGAAGTTGAGTACCTGAACATCCTCGTTAGCCTGCAGGGCATTTGCAGTTGTAAATCCACTTAAAATAAATACTTCATAGTACACGTACACACACACACACACAAAAGCAATAGTGGAACGGTCCACGGAAGGGAACATCAGCTCATGAGGTCAGTGTCTGCCAAATGGATCAACCATATTTTCAGGCTTCTAAAAGAATGTTACAAATAACAAAGTATTAAAGAAAAATTCATACAGCAGAAGCTGACAACGTCTTTTTAATTACAAGAAAAAAACTCATCGAGCATCCTTCTGAACCAGAAATAAATATGAATGTTTAAGAAAGCCAGAGAAGTATTTCCCTTTCTTAGGGCCCTCTCACGATAACCTTTAGCAGGTGAGTAATACATTATCAGAGAGTTGTGCTTTGACAGCACAACCATTAGTGTGGATTGCTGTGAAGGCGCACTATGGAAAGGGGTCCCAGCAGCAATCAATTACAATTACTAGAAATGCGTCAACAGGCTAATGCAGGAGATTGCCTCTGTCCCAGTAAAGCAGCAGCAAATAAACTGTGGATGACTTTCATTCATTAAAATAATTCACGGCCTGCATGTCTCTCTCTCTCTCTTCCCTTTGCCCTGAATTCATTCTAATACATTCTATATATTACATTAAAAAAATAAAACTAAACTGTTTTAAATGATTGTTTTAAAATAATACAGTTAAAATGCTGAGGTCACTTCCCCCACCGAGCATAGAGTTGCCAGGTGTCAGGTTTTCGTCTGGAACACGTGGTTGAAAAGGAACAGCTGCCCTGGCCGTCAAAAGTCCAGTTGGCGTGGGGCTGGCAGGCTCCCTACCCAGCTGTGTGTGGCTTCTGAGAAGCTGCCTGCATGTTCCTCCAGCTCCTAGGTGTAGGGGTGGCCAAGGGGGCTCTGTGCGGTGTCCCCTCCCTGAGTGCTGGCTCCGCAGTTTCCATTGGCTGGGAACCGCAGCCACTGGGAGCTGTGAGGGCAGCACCTGCAGACAGGGGCAGTGCACAGAGCTGCCTGGTCTGGCCATACCTCTGCCTAGGAGTCTGAGGAACATGCTGACAGCTTCCCAGGAGCCACCTGAGGTAAGCGCTGCCAAGAGCCCACACCCTAAACCCCCTCCTGTGCCCCAACCCTCTGCCCCAGCCTGAGTCACCTTCCACACTCTGAACCCCTCAGCCCCAGCCTGGAGCCCTTCCTGCACCCCAAACCCCTCATCCTCAGAACCACAGCCAGAGCCCTCAACCCCTCCTGTACCCCAACTCCCTGCCCCAGCCAGTGAAATTGAGCTAGCGTGGGAGGATAGGGGAGAGCGAGCGACGAGGGAGGGGGGTTGGAGTGAACAGATGTGGGGCCTTGGAGAAGGGGTGGGGCCTCAGGAAAGGGGTGGGGCAGTGCAAGGGTGTTCAGTTTTGTGTGATTAGGAAGTTGGCACCCCTAACCGAGCATGATGTGTCATCATGATTCTTCACGTCACAGACTTATCAGTCTGAGTCAATTCCCTAAGTCTCCATAAATATGATGATTTATTACTTGCATTCCAGTAGAATCTAAGGGTTGCAACCAAGATTACAGATACCATTGTGCTAGGCTCTGTATAAACACATAGTGAGAGGCAGTCCCTACTCCAGACAGAGGAAGTGACTTATCTAGGGTGACCAGATGGCCTGATTTTATAGGGACAATCCCGATTTTGGGGTCTTTTTCTTATATAGGCTCCTATTACCCCCCACCCCCATCCTGATTTTTCACCTTTGCTGTCTGGTCACCCTAGACTTATCCAAGCTCATGCAACACATCCGTGGCAGACATGGGAATAGAAATCTTGTTTCTTGTACCCCTCTGCCACGCCCTATCCACTAGAATGGATAGTGACAATTTAATGCTTGCCAACTACTTGCAGACTATGCTTTTAAGTTCACATTCCTCCTGATATTGGGCCGGATCCTACCAAACACTTACTGATGGGTGCAGTGAACTTCAGCATTGCTTTGCAGCTGGATTCCTGGGCAAGCTTGGAAAAAAATGGGATTCAGTTTCTGCTTTTGAGAGTAAAGTTTGAAAACCCAAATTCCTTCCTGCACTCTCCTAGTCTTCCTCTGGAGGTGTGGAGACACCAGCTGGCTCACTCTCTCCTCTCAAGCATTCCATGCAGCACAATGTTGCCTACCTCATGAAGCCATGGTCAAGAATGAAACATTGCAATGTAGTATCAGAACCTAGGAATCAGAGACGGTGACATGACATCACAACATGAAGGCTCCACATCACAATGGAACACTTGGATATAGTCTGTGTCTACTCTACAGCCGCTATGGCAGTACAGCTATGGGGCTGTAGTGCCATACTGTAGACGCTTCCTACATAGATAGACAGGGATTTTCCACACATGTAGTTAATCCACCTTTCTGAGTGGCGGTAGCTAGGTCAATGGAAGAATTTTTCTGTTGAACTAGCTGCATCTATACCCAGGGATTAGGTCGACCTAACTATGGAACCAATCGAGTAAGAGCTTAGAACTGGTGACAGTCAGAGTCCAATGCAACAGATCAGTGTCTGAGTCTTTCCAGATTCATAGCAGAGTTAAGCAAGGTTGTGTACTTACCCCAGCTCTGTTTGGGATCTTCTCTCTGCTACTGAAACAAGCTTTTGGTTCCTCAACTGAGGGAATCTACCTACACGCAAGATCTGATGGAAAGCTGTTCAATCTTGCAAGACTTAGACCTAAACCCAAGACTTGGAAGACCCTTATCCAACACCTCCTCTTCGCTGATGTCGCAGAAGTGACAATGCACACAAATGCTCGTCTCCAAAACCTCGTGGACAGTTTTTCCAAAGCCTGCCAAGACTTCGGGCTCACGGTAAACCTAAAAATAGGAACATAAAGTGCCAAGGAGTTGAGGAAGCACCCTCCATCCAGGGCTGGCGCTACCATTTAGGCGACCTAGGCAATGGCCTAGGGTGTCAGAATTATTGGGGGGCGCTATTTTGCCTGGGGGGGGCAGCACGCGGGTCCAGTGGACTTACCGCAGTCATGCCGGCTGATGGTCCGCTGCTGGAAAGGCTCCAGTGGAGCTGCGGCACTCATTTCGGCGGACGGTGTGCTGGTCTAAAGGCATTCCTGTGGCAGGTCCACCGGAGCCTTTAGACCAGCGGACCGCCCGCCGGCATCACTGTGGCAGCTCCACCGAAGCCTTTCCAGCAGCGGACCGTCCGCCGGCATGACTGCGGTAGGTCCACCGGGGCCGCGGGGGGTGGCGAAATGGCCGTCCACCTAGGACATCAGAAACCCTGGCGCCGCTCCTGCCTCCATTAACATCAACAACTATGAACTCGAAGTGGTGAACGAGTTCACATACCTGGGGTCTACTACTGCAGTCAACCTCTCAAGTGAAAAGGAACTGAGCATCCGCACTGAAAGAACTGCCAAAACAATGTCTAGACTGAGCAAGAGGGTCTGGCAAAACAACAAATGGACAAAACACACACAGATCTGTGTGCATCGTGCATGTGTTATCAGCACACTTTTGTATGGCAGTGAGATATAGACCTTACATTCTCATCAGGAAAAGAGGCTCAACCGCTTTCATATGTGTTGCCTTCATCAAACCGTTGGCATCTCCTGGAGGGACAGAGTCACCAACACTGAGGTGATCAAACGGGCCAGCAATACCCAGCATGCAGACACTCCTCCAACAGAGATGCCGCTGCTGGCTTGGGCATGTGTGCCAAATGAATGACGAGTGCATCCCAAAGGGCATTCTCTATGGTGAATTGGCATCTGGACAAACACCCAAAATTGTGTTTCAGTAATAATTGGAGATATACCAATCTCCTAGAACTGGAAGGGACCTTGAAAGGTCATTGAGTCCAGCCCCCTGCCTTCACTAGCAGGACCAAGTACTGATTTTTGCCCCAGATCCCTAAGTGGTCCCCTCAAGGATTGAACTCACAGCCCTGGGTTTAGCAGGCCAATGCTCAAACCACTGAGTAGAAGCAAGACCTCAAAGAAATGGACATGGATGAGGGTTACTGGGATGATCACACTCAGGACCGCAGCCTTTGAAACCAAGAGCTGAAGGTCTCTGGAGTTCTGAGAGGAAGTTGCCCAGCTTAGCAGAGGAGAAAAGAACTCGCAGAAGTCAGAGCCCAAAGGTCAGAACATCACCTTTAAATGTGGCAGGTGCAACAGAGATTGTCACTCTCGAGTGGGTCTCTTCAGTCAAGATCGCAGCTGCCCTAAAACCAACTGAGTAAATTCTTTACCTCTCAGGGGTGCATACCCATGGTCTCTTGAGACTGAAGGATGCCTAATACTGCTACTATTACTGCTAGTAACTCCGGCACTCAAGATGTGAAATTTTTCACAGCTCTGAGTGGCATAGACAGGTCAATCTAATTTGTAAGTGCAGACCAGGCCATAGGGTCATGACGTAAAAACAGACGCAGGCTAGTGACACACATCTCGATGCAAAGAGCCCATTCTGAGCTTTTGGTTGGGCATGTATCAGGCCTACAGTCTATAGATAGACTGATACCAGCCAGAGTCCAAGTCTCTAGGGTTGATTAGGGATTTCCCCCAAGAAGCACCACCACTTCTTTTTCTGTTGTGTTGTTTTTCCTGTGGTGAGCAGTTGAAGTACAGACCTTGCCCAGGAGCCAGAGTTCAGAGACACACCAGTGAATTCAAACATGTTCACTCTTGGTAATTTCACTCCTGTAGACATGTTCTCACCAGTGTCTGCAGTCTGTCTTCATTTGGGAGCAGACACCTCCGAGACTTTTTTTGTTCACCCTTTTTAGCACAGAGCAGCACATATTTCACTCCTGGGAACATTAAAGGCACACACTTCTCTAATAGGACTTAACTACAACAAATGGACAGATTTTGCTGAGTATCAGTCTTGGGAGACTGGCTTCATACATCAGATTTTTATGTGCAGGAGTCAAGACAAAGAATAAAGTGCAGAGTAACTGAGGTATCCTCATATCCATCTTCTTATATTCTTTATTTCCCAATAGAAATATTGAGAGCAGAACAGTGTAAATCCAGAGTAGCCCCATTGCTACCCATGGCTCAACTCTGGATTTACACTTATCTAAATGAGATCAGAATCTGTCCCTTAGAGACCATTCTAGTACTATGACCTCTGCTGAATCACAGCTGGTTTTCAGAACTGTGACAGCAGAATTACTTCAATGCTCATTATGTGGGGCCAGACTGATTGATCATGTGAAGTGTCAGCAGAAAACGAGCCCCTCCCTCCATGGGAGAAGAAAGATCACCCCGTGACTTTCCCTCCATTAAGTGAGATAGTTTAATGGACACCTGGAGGCAGACTAGATGGTCACTATGGTCCCTTCTGGCCTTAGAATCTATGAATCTATTATTTGATTTGCATAATGTATTCAAATGTGGGACAGACTTTCATGTTTCAGGAGCCACACTACTGCAGGTCAGGCATGTTTACAGCTCATGTGTGTGTGTTTGTGTGTATGTGTTAATTAGAGCCAATAATATCCTGACCTTCATTGATACTAACATGCCTCATAGAACTCACTGTTTCCTTGGAAGATGGGAATTTTGCTTCTACATCTGTGTCTGATTTGGGAAGTTCCATGTTTTATGGCTTTAGGGGCAGATTTAAAAACGTCTTTAGGTGCCTAAAGGTGCAAATAGATGCCCTAGAGGGAAGTATAAAAGCATCTAAGCAGGTTAGATGCCTAAACTCCCAATGTATCCAATGGGAGCAAGGTGCCCAAATCACTCAGGTACTTTTGAAAATCCCACTAGATGCCTATCTGCATCTTTAGAAGCCTAAATACTTTTGGAAATTTGGGCATAGGGCCTAACTCTGTGAGGTATTGGAGTCAATGGCACTTGAGGACACTTAGCACTGTACAGGAGCAGGACTGGAGAGGTTTTTCACTTATAATGATCAAAGCAGGGAGTCCCACATATTAACCTTTATAACAGGATTCCACTGCATTCTCAGTAACTAGCTTTTGCTGTCATCCAAAGCCTGTGAAAGCCATTTATTGCCATGCATATTCTTCCATCATAGGTATTAGCCTTTCAGTAACCTAGAGCAATATTAAAATGCCACAATATGTCAAAATATGTGCCCATCTCCAGGTGGGGCGACGTGGCGCTTCTAGGTTGTTTGGCCAACACAATCTTTTCAAAAAGGAATTTGAAACCTAGACTGAGTATCTTAGGAGAAACTCTTTCTGGGATAGTTCTCATTGGCCAAGGTGTTTCTGCGTCAAGTCCTGCCTGACCCCATTCAGTGCAGTTTTCAAAACCCTCTGCTTTGCACAGGGATCACCTTTGTCCACATAGGCCAGAATGCTGATGAGACAACTTTCCACATCTGCTGCCCATCAGCAGGGGCGAAAGTAACTTAAAGGACTTACCAGTAGGCCGGAGTCCTGAGCAGGGGTGTGGCCTCAACCGGAAGAGGCGGGGCCTTTCAAGATTTAAAAGCCCCAGGGTTCCGGCTGTGGCTGGAAGCCCCAGGCCCTTTAAATCACCCTGGAGCTCCCAGTTGCAGAGGCGGCTGGGAGTCTCGAGGCTGAGGGGCGAACCGTGGAGTTCTGGGCCCTTTAAATCACCGTGGGAGCCCGGCTGCCGGAGCTCCGGCGGCACTTTAAAGGGCCTGGGGCTCCCCACAGTGGCCAGATCACAGGGCCCTTTAAATCCCCACCCGAGCTGGGCTGCCAGAGCTCCGGCAGCACTTCAAAGGGCCCAGGGCTCCACGCAGAGGTTGGAGCCCTGGGCCCTTTAAATCACCACTGCCCATGCCGGTCCAGTCCAGCACAGTATACTGGCTCTAGCTGGTACACCGTACCAGACCGTACCAGCTTACTTTCACCTCTGCCGTCAGCCTTTTCTCCCGCCTCAAGGGAGGGAGACTTGTTTCTTAAATTATGGTTTCGATAACACAAGCAGCCAGCATTTTGATTCACTTTGCACTTGGAGAAAGAACAAGAAGGATGTGGAAGCAGTTCTAATTGGCTTGGCAACTTGCCCCTTAAGAACAAAATCAGAAGAAAGAAAGAAGCAGGACAGATGTGCCACACACAGTTGTTGCTTAGGTAGAATCCAAGTGACTTTGCAACATGCACACTTGGTTTTCATACACACCATTAGAGGAGCCGTGTTGCTTAGCATCCCTGTAGCAGGGTGCTTTGCCCGTTAAGTGAAATTGGGCCCAAGGTTCCTGTTCCAGTCCAGGTGCGCCCTTATTTGATGTAATGAGGAGGGTGGAGCTGCCCCGGGAGTTCTTATAAACGAGAGTTCAGAACCCTGAGAGGGAGGAGTCCAGAAAGGACGTGCAGAAGCAGAACTGAGAGTTTCAGGGAGGGGATAGCTCTGAAGAGGGCAATAGTGAGAGATCCCAATGGAGCCCTGGAGTCAGAGCAGACAGGTGAAAACAGGATGGAAGTTGGAGGGTCACCTCTGGCCAGAGAGGGCTTAAAGCTGGGGAGTGATTGAGGGGTGAACCCACTGATTTCTATGAGCAAGACTTGGAACCATCTCTGGGAAGGAATGGGGTGCAGATGCCCACCAGCTAGAGGGGCTGTTTGCACTGTGCTGGGAGGATTATGCCTTATGGCAGTGGGTCTTTTGGTAATAAATTAACTCTGCAAAAGGAGCTATTTATGTACCTCCAAAGCTGTACCAAATGTATTTGAGGAACCATGAGAGAAACTGAGGTGAGGGAAAGCTTGCAGGGAGGTCCTGAAGCCACCAAAGAATGCCCAGGAGACTGCCACATGTTCACAGCACCAATGAACCAATCACAGACGCATCTTCATGTATAAGGCCTGTGGCTCATTAAGATGACAATTCCTAGTACCCAACCCAGACCAGGGCTCCTCTGAATTGTACAAGCACGAAAGACAGTGCCCCGAAGAGCTTACACTTTATAGAGACAAGGCAAAGAATGGGAGAAATAAAGTGTTTTTATTCCAGATTTTTGGAGGGGACCTGAAGCAAGAGAGATTAAGAGCAGACCCTCAGCTGATGTAAGTTGGTATTGCTCCATGGAAGTCACTATGAATTAGTGACTTACTGAATGAGCAACCTCTCTCCCCCTGTAGATGTTGTGATTGATAAAATATTCACAACCTAAGTGTACCTGGGATACATAAAGGCAGGAAACAGCAGCATGTTCTACCATGACAGGAAAACACCTGTTATATACAATGTATCTGCGATTCAAGCTGGGGGCATAATGCAATTTGTCAGAATCATTTTGAGAATAACTAACAATCACTAGGATGTCTTTGCAAGCTGAAAGAAATGCAAGTAGAGTTTAAAAGTTGCTATTAATAGGCTTGCTGTGATGAAATAGGCTTGCTGTGATGAATGCTGGGGGGGGCATCCAATGTGAAAGGTGCCTACTGGTGGAATCTCTCAGGCAGCAGGTGGGAGAGCTACAGGAGGAGGTGGCTAGGTTGAGGAGCATCCGTATCCATGAGCAATTCTTGAACAGTGTCCATGTGGAGACAGCTGAGGTAGCTGTCCCAGTTCACAGGACTACTGACACACCAGTGGTGAAGGAGGAGATGGCTCAGGGTGGACACTGGCAGCTGGTTACTTCTGGCAGCAGGCAGTGCTCCACCCCTGCTGCGAACCCTCCTGCCGTCGTAATAGGTAACCGTTATGCTCTTCTTGATACAGGAGAGAAGGAATCACCCCCTACAGTAAAGGAGGAGAAGCCTCGTACCCCTAAGGCTGGGAGGTCTGCTGCCACTACTGAAAATAGGAAATGTAGGGTGGTGGTGGTCGGAGAGTCTCTGCTGAGGTGGATGGAGGTGCCCTTCTATCGCCCTGTCATTTCATCTTGGGAGGTATGCTGCCTGCTGGGGGCCCGTATCCGAAATGTTACAGAGGCATTGTTGAGGATTATCCGGCCTTCTGACTACTACCCCATGCTACTCATCCATGAGGGCACAAATGATACTGCGAGGTGTGACGCTGAGTGGTTCAACAGTGACTACAGGGCTCTGGGAGTACAGGTGAAGGAGTTTGGAGCACAGGTGGTATTCTCTTCGATTCTTCCTGTCAAAGGTAGGGGCCCGGGCAGAGACAGATGCATCATGGAGGTGAATGCCTGGATGCGAAGATGGTGTCGCAAGGAGGGCTTTGGCTTCCTCGACCTTGGGATGCTAGTCGAGGAAGGGCTGGAAGGCAGAGATGGCGTTCACCTTTCGAGGAGGGGAAAGACCCTATTTGCACACAGACTGGCTAACTTAGTGAGGGGGGCTTTAAACTAGGTTCGACGGGGACAGATGAGCAAAGCCCACAGGTAAGTGGGGAACATGAAGACCTGGGAGATGGGTCGGAAACAAGAGGGAGCGTGGGCTATAATGGCAGAGAGAAAGGAAGGTCAGGGCAAAACTGAGAGGCAAGATCAAACCAGTATCTTAGATGCCTATATACAAATGCAAGAAGTATGGGTAATAAGCAGGAAGAACTGGAAGTGCTAATAAATAAATACAACTATGACATTGTTGGCATCACTGAAACTTGGTGGGATAATACACATGATTGGAATGTTGGTGTGGATGGGTATACTTTGCTCAGGAAGGATAGACAGGGGAAAAAGGGAGGAGGTGTTGCCTTATATATTAAAAATGTACACACTTGGACTGAGGTGGAGATGGACATAGGAGACAGAAGTGTTGAGAGTCTCTGGGTTAGGATAAAACGGGTAAAAAACAAGGGTGATGTTGTGCTAGGAGTCTACTACAGGCCACTTAACCAGGTGGAAGAGGTGGATGAGGCTTTTTTTAAACAACTAACAAAATCATCCAAAGCCCAAGATTTAGTGGTGATGGAGGACTTCAACTATCCAGATATATGTTGGGAAAAAAACACCGCGGGGCACAGACTATCCAATAAGTTCTTGGACTGCATTGGAGACAACTTTTTATTTCAGAAGGTTGAAAAAGCTACTAGGGGGAAGCTGTTCTAGACCTGATTTTAACAAATAGGGAGGAACCCGTTGAGAATTTGAAAGCAGAAGGAAGCTTGGGTGAAAGTGATCATGAAATCATAGAGTTTGCAATTCTAAGGAAGGGTAGAAGGGAGTACAGCAAAATAGAGACAATGGATTTCAGGAAGGCGGATTTTGGTAAGCTTAGAGAGCTCATAGGTAAGGTCCCATGGGAATCAAGACTGAGGGGAAAAAATGACTGAGAAGAGTTGGCAGTTTTTCAAAGGGACACTATTATAGGCCCAAAAGCAAGCTATTCCGCTGGGTAGGAAAGATAGAAAATGTAGCAAAAGACCACCTTGGCTTAACCACGAGATCTTGCATGATCTAAAAAATAAAAAGGAGTCATATAAAAATGGAAACTAGGTCAGATTACAAAGGATGAATATAGGCAAACAACACAGGGGCAAGATTAGAAAGGCAAAGGCACATGGGAATAAAGCTATGGGAATAAAGGGAAACAACAAGACTTTTTATCAATACATTAGAAGCAAGAGGAAGACCAAGGACAGGTAGGCCCACTGGTCAGTGAGGAGGGAGAAACAGTAACAGGAAACTTGGAAATGGCAGAGATGATTAATGACTTCTTTGTTTCGGTCTTCACTGAGAAGTCTGAAGGAATGTCTAACATAGTGAATGCTTATGGGAAGGGGGTAGGTTTAGAAGATAAAATAAAAAAAGAGCAAGTTAAAAATCACTTAGAAAAGTTAGATGCCTGCATGTCACTAGGGCCTGATGAAATGCATCCTAGAATACTCAAGGAGTTAATAGAGGAGGTGTCAGAGCCTCTAGCTATTATCTATGGAAAGTCATGGGAGATAGGAGAGATTCCAGAAGGCTGGAAAAGGGCAAATATAGTGCCCATCTATAAAAAGGGAAATAAAAACAACCCAGGAAACTACAGACCAGTTAGTTTAATTTCTGTGCTAGGGAAGATAATGGAGCAAGTAATTAAAGAAATCATCTGCAAACACTTGGAAAGTGGTAAAGTGATAGGGAATAGCCAGCATGGATTTGTAAAGAACAAATCATGTCAAATCAATCTGATAGCTTTCTTTGATAGGATAATGAGTCTTATGGATAAGGGAGAAGCGGTGGATGTGGTATACCTAGACTTTAGTAAGGCATTTGATACGGTCTCGCATGATATCCTTATCGATAAACTAGGCAAATACAATTTAGATGGGGCTACTATAAGCTGGATGCATAACTGGCTGGATAACCGTACTCAGAGAGTAGTTATTAATGGCTCACAATCCTGCTGGAAAGGTATAACAAGTGGGGTTCCGCAGGGGTCTGTTTTGGGACCGGCTCTGTTCAATATCTTCATCAACGACTTAGATGTTGGCATAGAAAGTGCGCTTATTAAGTTTGCAGACGATACCAAACTGGGAGGGATTGCAACTGCTTTGGAGGACAGGGTCAAAATTCAAAATGATCTGGACAAATTGGAGAAATGGTCTGAGGTAAACAGGATGAAGTTCAATAAAGACAAATGCAAAGTGCTCCACTTAGGAAGGAACAATCAGTTTCACACATACAGAATAGGAAGAGACTGTCTAGCAAGGAGTATGGGAGAAAGAGATCTAGGGGTCATAGTGGACCACAAGCTAAATATGAGTCAACAGTGTGATACTGTTGCAAAAAAAGCAAACATGATTCTGGGATGCATTAACAGGTATGTTGTAAACAAGACACGAGAAGTCATTCTTCCGCTCTACTCTGTGCTGGTTAGGCCTCAACTTGAGTATTGTGTCCAGTTCTGGGCACCGCATTTCAAGAAAGATGTGGAGAAATTGGAGAGGGTCCAGAGAAGAGCAACAAGAATGATTAAAGGTCTTGAGAACATGACCTATGAAGGAAGGCTGAAAGAATTGGGTTTATTTAGTTTGGAAAAGAGAAGACTGAGAGGGGACATGATAGCAGTTTTCAGGTATCTAAAAGGGTGTCATCAGGAGGAGGGAGAAAACTTGTTCACCTTAGCCTCCAATGATAGAACAAGAAGCAATGGGCTTAAACTGCAGCAAGGGAGATTTAGGTTGGACATTAGGAAAAAGTTCCTAACTGTCAGGGTAGTTAAACACTGGAATAAATTGCCTAGGGAGGTTGTGGAATCTCCATCTCTGGAGATATTTAAGAGTAGGTTAGATAAATGTCTATCAGGGATGGTTTAGATAGTATTTGGTCCTGCCATGAGGGCAGGGAACTGGACTCGATGACCTCTCGAGGTCCCTTTCAGTCCTCGAGTCTATGAGTCTATGAATCTATGAAATAAAATAGGAAATTGCTGGCTCATGCAAAAATGAAGTGTTCCTGATCCCTGCTTTTAATTATATCGTCTGAATTCCTGATGGAATTTTTCAGGTTCCTCAGCTCCAAAAGGATATTTTTCCCCCCACTAATTTGAATGATCTCTTCTACTAAGTGCCAGTTCGTCTCAAACATCCACACAGATTCCAAACGCCTCCTGCGACACAATCAGCCCTGTGACGTATTCCACTCCAGGCCTCTATTTATCTACCTGTAGGAAATAAGAGCTTGGGATGTCTTTTATTAACTTGTGTAACAAAGCCATGCTTAATAATCCCATCCATTAAAAGCATCCAGTATTATTGGACTGAAGAGAAAAATTAAAGTGGGTAAGTAAATCCGAGAGAAATCTGATGGATCATTATTCTAAGCAGAGCAGGTAGTGACACCTATAGTTAAGATCAGTCAACACTTCTCATTATAAGACCCTCTTTCAGTTGCCAAACATTAATCATTTGGGCTGAAGTTTTCCGCGGTGGGTGTCTGCCTCAGGCTAAACCTTTTTTAGAATGTTTGAGCCAAAATCAGGCATGCTGTTTCCAAGAGCAAGATTAAGGGGGTGAATTGTTTTGCCCATGTTAAATAAATTCTTACAACCGTTTCGCTGAAAAGCTCTAGTGCCCCACCTTTGGATCAGGAACTTGACATTTGGCTGTGGGGTCACCCTGCTGTCAGGGATATGTCTTTTGCCATTCCGGTGAAAACTCACTAACATTTGACCAAGTTACAAAACTCTGAAAAATCTTACTCTGAACATGCTCAGTACGGACTTGGTAGAGTTTAGCAACTACATTCTCTGAATATTCCGTCCACACTGAGCATGCTCCAGCCCCCCAGAGCCCTTATGTGTGACCAGACCCCAAATGCACCTTCCCCACAGAGCATTCTCAATTCCAAGACTTCAGGGGCTGACCAGAACTTTCCTTGCAAGTGCTCCCTCTAGCAAGCAGGAGTTTGTGGAACTGAGAACGGGGGAACTCTCAATGGTGTTGAGGGATGGGGGCAGGAGCCAGGGGAAGGGTTGTGAAGATTGGAAAGGAGCAGAGGGAGAGGGGATCTGGAGCAGAGGTTGGGGAATGGATGGGAAGAGAGGAGGACAGAGACAGCTTATGGGCAGAAGGATTTATAACTACAAGAGCACACTCCCCTGCAAACATTAGAATTCAACCCAGTAGAACTGCCTCTGCTATCGGCAAATACCCATGAAACCCACTGACAAAGTCTCACCCGCCTCTAGTGCAGCACCTCATACAGAATAACAACCTACTACCGCTAACCATTGCTCTGTTAGCTCAAGCGGCAGGGGTCTGCACTGTGAGTCCAAAGGTCTGAACCTTGCTGGTGATGCAAGCTGGAGATCAATATATGTTCCATGATGGAATTTCTCTTTCTGGAATTTGCTTAGGGAGAAAGATGAAGAAATTATTGCCTAAAACAAAAAAACCCTGTTAAAAGCACATTTTTTAGGGTTGCAAAGTCAGTACTCAAAAGAATTCAGGTTTGCTGCTAATATGAGCCAGCAGTAAATTAATCTCTCTCTTCCTCTCCTGGAGCAAGGGAAATGGGTCTCAAGGTGTGTCTGTAGCACAGCGTCTCCTGGGGTGGAGGGAGACCAAAAAATGCCCCATATAGCCTATAATGCTTTTCAATTGCAGTGCGCAGCATGTTTTCCAGCGGGAGGGGGGTAAGTAGTATTATACTCACTGTACAGGTGGAGAAGTTGAGGCACAGAGGAATTAAGGTGAAATACTCAATTTTAATTAAACGTGACTAAAGTTAGGCATCTCAATCCATATTTAGCCAATTAAAGAAGTAGCCTGACTGTCAGAAGTGCCCACAAACTATTATTACTCTCACAAGATCGCACAGTGACTGTGTGGCACAATCAGAAATACAACACAAGTCTCCTGACTCCCAAATCCTGGGCCCTAATCCCTGGATCCTGCTGCCTCCTCTGGGGTTAGAATTGCGTGACCCTGGAGGCAGGTTGACTGGCAAAGGCAGCTGGCATAGTTACAGGATGCTGGGATTTTACCTTGCGTTTCAGGTTTGCACAAGTCCAGAAACTCAAAGCAGCTGTAGTGTTGAAATAACGCAGGTTCCTAGCACTTGCAAGGGGTGGTAACGTGGACTCAGCCTTGTTCTTCCAGGTTCAGCAAGTTGCTCGTTGTTGCATCTTCAATCTTTGCTGCATCCACTCCCAGTGTCCCTGTTGTGGGTGTCACCTTGGGATTATTTATGTTATGGTAGCACCTAGAGGCCCAGCGGTGATCAGGGCTCCATTGTGCTAGACGCTCTACAGACATATAGTCAGACTCCCTGCCCCAAAGAGCTTGTAATGTAACTAGAAAGACCAAAGGATTCTCATGGGAAGCCTCATTCTGTAGACAGGGAACGGACTTGCCCAAGGTCACCCAGGAGCTAGGGATTGAATGCAGTTCTCAAGGGTCCCAACCAGACCTGCATCCCTCACTTGCATTGTAGATGTGAATGTTCCACTCCTTTCCCTCCAGGCCGCTGTGAAGTAGGTCAGGATGAATATGCGCCTTTGGCTGAATGGGACACTGACAACCAGGGAAGTGACGTGACTTGCTCAAGGTCACGCAGCCTGTCTGGAATAGACTCGGAGCCCCATTTGGTCCCAGGCCAGGAAAAAAAACCTCAGGTCTCCTGATTCAAAACCCACCATGTGCTTCAGCCATTAGATCATGCTCCCTTTCTAATAGTGCAGTGGAGGAGTCACAGGAGCCATTCCCACCTGGTTAATTTCCTTCTATCACTCCCTGCCCCATTTTTCTTCTCTGATAGTATGTCCCATGTCAGTCATGCCATCTCTCAGGGGAGAGACTGCTCCACCTCCCAGCAGCCCTCTCTCTTTCTCAACATTTTCTTCTCTCTGCTGAAACTTCAGGGGAGTGTCCCTGTAAAGATCTTAATGCACCATCCCTGTCATTCAACTCCATGTAAAACCATTTCCCCAAATGCCTTGCTGGCCTCGCGGACAAAGCTGACAGCAGCTTTCCCCTGGATTCCAGCTCAGCTGTCATGCTTACTCTATCTTTCAGTAAGCTCGAGCACTCAGCCTGGCCCTCTTAATGATCTCTTCTAATGCAGCTAATATTGATCTGGTGTCTGCCACTGTTATGGCAGTGTCGCCCTTGATTGGCCCTCCCTGGGGTGTCTTGCTCCTGCCAGAATCAGAATGTCACACGGCCGCATCTGGAAAGGCATCAAGTACCAGGGTTCTTCAATGGGAGGTTCTGGTGCTCCGTGCAAGCCCTGATTCAATTTCCTTCCCCACCGTTCCCCCTTGCTGCTGTCCCTCGGTTTATTTATTAATGACGGACATTGTTGAGCCGTAACGTGACCAGATAGCAAGTGTGACTAATCGGGTGTGACGATGCGGTTCTGGTGGGACCCAACTGAGAGTGCCAATTCAGGACCAATTGCTTAAACAGGGCAGTTACAGCCCTAGGCTGGGGTTTTTCCACCTCTAAGGCAAACCAAACCAGCCAGACAAAAATGACTTCAGTTTCACCCCACTGGCTAACCACAAGTCACACAAGCAATTTCCTTAGACAGTCCAGTCTCCCAGTATCACCACCAGTGCCACCTGTCCTGGGAATGAATGGTTATGAAAACCAACACCCCAGTAAAAGAAAACGGTTCTCTCAATTCCAAAGGACCAAGCCCCAAACCCAGGTCAATATACACATCAGATCTTACCCACAAATAACGCTGTTGCCAATCCTTTAGAATCTAAAATCTAAAGGTTTATTCATAAAAGGAAAAAGATAGAGATGAGAGCTAGAATTGGTTAAATGGAACCAATTACATACAGTAAAGGCAAAGTTCTTGGTTCAGGCTTGTAGCAGTGATGGAGTAAACTGCAGATTCAAATCAAGTCTCTGGAGTACATCCCCCGCTGGGACGGGTCATCAGTCCTTTGTGTAGAGCTTCAGTTTGTAGCAAAGTCCCTCCAGAGGTAAGAAGCAGGATTGAAGACAAGATGGAAATGAGGCATCAGCCTTATATAGGCACTTCCAGGTGTAAGAACACTTCTTTGTTCTTACTGTGGAAAATTACAGCAAAATGGAGTTTGGAGTCACATGGGCAAGTCCCTGCACACCCTGCTGAGTTACAAGGCATATCTGCCTCCTCTCAATGGGTCAATTGTGTAGCTGATGGTCCTTAATGGGCCATCAAGCAGGCTAAGCAGAGCTAACACCAACTTGTCTGGGCTGTTTCCCAGAACTGCAGCACCAATTTGAAATACAGACAGTATACAGCCAATACTTATAACTTCAACTACATAATGATACAGACATACAGACAGCATAATCATAACCAGTAACCCATAACCTGGTCTCAGACACCTTATATGACCCCCTTTACATAGGATTTGGTGCCACTACAGGACCTTGGTTGCAAACCATGTTCTATATGGTCCCAGTTTATATCAATAACGGCACATCGGGACACTGGGTTTTTTTGGGGGGGGGGCAGAGGAGGGTCTAGTTGTATATATAAGACAAAGTCGCTAATATCGGGATGGTCCTGATAATACTGGGATGTCTGGTCACCATATCGAGATGTTCACTTCTTTAAGCGAATGTCGTGCCTGATGGACAGCTCAGGAGAATGAAGTCTTCTGTTTAGTCACAGAGCAGGTACAGCAGCCATCAACGTCTATTCAGAGCTAATGGGACCACCAGCTAGGGACGAAAGGCTGGCTAATGGCTGCACTGGCTTTTGATGAGCACGGGCAGCCTCCAGAGGTGTTAGGGGCCAGTTCAAGTGGCCTCCTGCTCGGAGTGTTTCGCTTCTGTATAAAAAGCTGAGCACAGCCATCTGCTCCATCCCAGACAAGCCTGGGGCCTGCTGTGTAACTCTGGCTCCAGTGAGTGACTCTATTGACTTTCGCAAAACTATTCCTGTGAGTCAGGGCTGCTGGCCCCTGGAAACCTTCCAGGTTCCACGTGCAGCCCATAATCTGCTCTTCCTGCATGCACCAATGCATATTAGTTAAGTGCAACCAATCCTGCCTTAATAAAGTAGAAAATCATGCCTCTGACTGCACAGGCCATGCCGTGCAGATTTCAGAATGAGCTAGTGATGAAAATGGTCTGAGATTTATTCTGCTCCCCTCCGCCCCCGCTCACCCTCAATAATACTGCACCGAGTAGGTCCATTCAGTGCACATGTCAGGGCTACTCAGCGAGAAAGGGCTGCAGAATCAGGCCCTTTGGGATCCAATAAACCCATTTCCCACCTTTCTAAATTCAGGATTTGACATGATTCTCCTTTAAATACCAGACGTACTTGTCCCTAATCCCAGGTTTTGGCTGCTTTGTGCCGCCCCAGCAGCACAGAAAAGCCAGAAAGCGAGCTACATCCCCAGCTCAGGGGGACTTCACAGGGGAAAGGACACAGCCAAGCTGCGTCTGTACTCCCAATATCCCTGCCCCCACCAGAACGGCCCTTTGGAGTGTGACCAGGCAGCCATAAGTGAGAGCAACTTTTGAGGTGCTCTAACATGTAGCAGAGGTCGGAATGGATCCCAGCCGAATCCATGACTCATAAAGGTGGCAGAAAGACACTTTTTGTCCCCCTCCTCTCTGCTTCTTCATCACCCTTAATCTTCCATTCCAGTGCTATCTTTATTGCTTTTCTGGGCGAACACAACATCAACATGATCCTAATAACACTTACAATGGTAGGTTCCCAGTCCGACTCTGCCCTGTTCCCGGTTTCCATCCAGAAAGAATCATAGAATAGAATCACAGAATATCAGGGTTGGAGGGGACCTCAGGAGGTCATCTAGTCCAACCCCCTGTTCATTCTGGGGCTGGTAATTCCTAGGGAAACGGTATGCCTGAAAGCCCTGAAGGCCTCCTATTAGCTTAGAAGCCAGTCAGAAACACAGTGGTAGGTGCACTTTAAGGACCCAAGTAACCCTGTGTCTTTGTTGCATTGATCTTCGCCATCCTTGACACATCCTGTCCCTATCTTCAGTATGAAGGCTCCAGCGTCCCTCCCCATATGACCCTTCTGTTATTAGTTATTCTGTCTTGCTGTCTTTTCCTGCCCTCATCCTTTCTCCCCGCCCCTTGTCTGATCTCATGCAGGAAGCCTGACTGCCTCAGAGCTCTTCCTCCCAAAAACCTGTAACAGTGAAAGTGCTGATGATTTAAAGGCTGATGTCACAGATCAATTTTTATTAAATATCTCACCTTAATCCCCCCATTATTGTGGCTTAAACCTCCCTTCCCAAGCCAGGAGGGGACACATGCACACAAGCTGTTCGTGAAACGGATCCCTACTTTATCATCCCAGGTCTCTGATGGGGAGTCTGCGTGTGCTCAGTGCGCTCATATCCGCATGTAAGAACAGGCCCATTAGGTGGCAGTGTTACAGACACAATACAAGTGCAATTATCTTTGTGTATGTAGTCGCACATGCGGCTATCCTTTAACTGCAACTGTGTTTGTTTAACTCTATCTAAGCTCTAGGTGTGTGCTTACTATCTTTAGCCTACGCCACCAATAAAATTATCTAACAGGACACTCATGAGAGCTGCCTGTTTTTTTTTAAAGAGACCCAGACATCAGTTCCTAGGTCCTATCCCCATTTTCCGGGCTCCTCCAAGAATTGCTTGAATTCACATCCTCAATCAATGCCCCCTTATCTAAGGTACATCTATACAGGGTTGAAAAAACCCACATCTGGCTTGAGTCAGCTGACTCAGGCTCACAGGGGTTGGGCTCTGGGCTGAAAAATTGCTGTGTAGACATTCAGACTCAGGCTGGATTCTGAGTTCTGGGACCCTGAGAGGGTGGAGGGTCCCAGAGAACCCAGATGTCTACACAGCAAATTTTAGCCCTGCAGCCTGAGCCCTGCAAGCCTGAATAAGCTGAGCCTTGCCAGTCATGGCCCTGCCATGGGTCTTTTATCCCTGTGTAGACATACCCTAAAAGGTGTGGGACATAAGTGAGTCCAGAAGTGTGTCCTGAATGTCACTTCAGCCCCAGTTGTGGGGTTTTCATAACCTCCCGTTTATGGATTGGCTCAAAATCCCACAGGGAAATCTGTTTCAAATTCCTCAGACTCAGAGAAATCACTTTAGAAACACAGGAACTGCTGTCATGGATCTGACCAGGCATCCATCTAGTCCTGTATCCTGTTTCTGACAGCTCTCAGCTGCTTCAGAGAAAGGTGCAAGAAGCCTTGCAGTAGGCCACTATGGGATAAGCTCCTTCCTGGCCCCTAGTTATTAAAAGTTGATTCATGCCTTGGACCCTGAATGTTTAGATCTCTTCCAAAACTCTTGCGTGTTAATATCTAGTAAGTATTTACTGTCATAACTCTGGAGATGCTTGTTATGCATTTGGGTGTCTAATCCTTTCTGAATCCATGCTGGATGTTAGTCTCATTGCTTGATGCACAACTAGAAGGCACTCAGATACTACAGTGATGAAAGTGGTGTAAGAATCTACATAGAATAGAACAGATGACATCTAGTGGCAATGAGATCCACAGGCTAATTGTGAATAGTGTGAAAAAGTTTTTCCTTTCATTGGTTTTGCATTTGTCACCTGTTTCACTGACCCCTCTGTCTTGTGGTCTCAGATGGGGATTAAAAGATCCATTCTATCTTTTTTGTATCATCCATTGCTTTCAACATGTCCCTCTTATGTCCTCTCTACGGTAAACAATCCCACTCTTTTCACTTCAAAAGTGGCTTGCTCTTTACTGGGAAAGATGTGGAAGGCTCCTCGTGAGCACAAGTGGGTGATAGGGATGAACACTGACTGAAGTCAGCCTAGGTGGATGAGTCTGCCCTGTCTCTGGCTGAGATTTTGCAGACACCACAGAAAGAGAGAGGAAAGATCCATCAGCCTGCTTCACAGCTCGGCCAGAAGGCTAGGTAATGCATCTAACCAGTCTAGTGGCACACCAGTCCCATTCCAGGGGGACACCAGGCTTTCTCCAGACTCACTGGGTCTATGAGTCTTTGGAGGTGAACCAACGACAGGAGTGGTCCACCCCCTGGGTGGCAAGTAGGGAAAGCCCAGACACCCACTTGGAGGATATGATGCTCAGCCCAGGATGGGGAGCAGTTACTGTGCTACAGGCTGAAAAGCAGCATGTGGCCAGGACCACTTGTCACTATCTCAAAGCTGCCATGACGAACCCAAGATTTTGATGTAGGCTCTTAGGCCCAGATCCTCGGAGGTATTTAGGCTCTGGGGCTTAGCACCTACCAAGGATTTAAATGTTCCTAATGTGTTCAAAACCACACAGCTCCTGAGCCGGAGGTTCTGGGAGGCAGGGGTTAATAACTAAGGCAGTGTCTCGAGAAAATGACTGTCACTAAGCACTTAGCCGCTTGATTTCACCGTGTGCCTCAGCGAATATAGCTGGAAAAAAGGGTCAGCAACAGCACCCAACACAAACAGTAGAGGGCTCCGCAAAGCTTTTTTTTTTTTTTTTGAGGGGAGAGGGGGAAATACACTGCAAAAGAAAATAGATTCTGAATTTTTGTTCCTTGAATGTGTGTCAGACGGAACCACAAGGGGAGTGCTGAAGGAGACAGACTCTCACCGTACGTATTTTTGGCAGGTAAGGAATGTACTGTACAACTGGGATGATAAATGAACCTTTCAGGAAGCCGTCTTGTATATAATTGCACACACAGACAAAACAATGAGTTGCTTATTAATTCAAAGTGGCGATGAAGGCAACTGAGTCGGAACAGCTGCACAAGCAGTTTCTTGTGGGTTTTCTAATATTGAACGGGGACACCGTTATGTTGGCCCAGCAAGTCCTCAGGGGGTGCACAGCTGTGACCATTGAACAAGTGGGTTACTTGCTAGATTGTCCTCTGCACTGCATAGCACTCAGTACCAAATCCCCCGCCTGACCCCCAACTGCAAGGGTGACAACAGGGAGGGATTTAGGCACAGAATGGCCAGATCTTAAGAGAACTCAATGTAAGTGCAATCCTCATCATGCTGATGAATTGATTAGCTACACACTCTTTTTGGGCCTGACTGATGGCACGGACCAATCACCCCACAAGCTCATCCTTAACTCCATCCATGGCTAGCGCCTGCCTGCTACAGTTTACATTATCTCAGTGGTTTCCATTGCCTTGCCGACTAGCACGCAACCCAGCAGGCAGAGTCCAGCTATTGCTGCAGGCAAAAATGTGAATTAAAGCAATAGGAGTGAATTGAATTCCATGTTTACCCACAAATGTGTGCGGTGGGGGGGGAGGGTGTTTGCTCTGAGGAAGGTTGGAACTGAATATGAGCATCGAGGAATAGCCCATTAGGTACCACTCCCGCCAAAGCAGCAAGGGTTAGCTTCCGTGAGAATCCCTCCCCAGAGAAAGTCAGTCGGGCTGCTGTGTTTGCTGTGAATGAGCCTTCAATTAAAAGTCAGCAGGTTGTAAGTAAGTTTCTGTCTCTAACAGGACAGCACGCTGGTTTTACGCTGAGTTATATCAGGGCCCAATCCTGGGAGGAGCTTCATCCCCTCAACTTCCACTGCCTTAAATGGAGAGTTGAGGATGCTCGGTGTCTGGCAGGAACAGCCCCTAGGTGAACAGAAAGTAGCGAGACCTCTACTGTGCTTTTTTCAGTTCCCTGACTGTCTGTTTTTAGCAGGTTCCCTGTCATCCATGTATTTCTTGGCCCATAGTCATTTAGGACATGATTTGACTGGGTGATGGGAAGGTGGTTGTCAGAAGTAGGCTCTTAGGCATCTCATTTTCAGGGTGCCCCAATGTTTTAGTGCCCAAATGCAGATAAACCCCACTCCTACAGTATTTAGGGCCTCACTGGACCACACAAGGATGATTATGATGATGCAGATTCATCTTCTCACCATGACATCTTGACAATGTTAATATTGCAATATTGAGAAGCAGTAGTACAATGCATTTATTGTCCTACAGGATAAATTCTGACCCCTGGAGTCTCTGCAGCCTTTTAATTCTTGCCAAGATGCAAACATCCTACATAAGAACAGCCTTACTGGGTCAAACCAAAGGTCCACCTAGCCCAGTATCCTGTACTCTGACAGTGGCCAAAGCCAGGTGACCCAGAGGGAATTAACAGAACAGGTAATCATCAAGTGATCCATCCCCTCTCATTCACTCCAGGCTTCTGGCAAAGAAAGGCTAGGCACATCATCCTTGGTCATCCTGGCTACTGGTCATTATGGACCTATCCTCCATGAATTTATCTAGTTCTTTTTTGAACCCTGTCACAGTCTTGGCCTTCACAACATTCTCTGGCAAGGAGTTCCACAGGTTGACTGTGTGTTGTGTGAAAAAAATACTTCCTTTTGTTTTAAACCTGCAGCCTATTAATTTGATTTGGTGAACCCTAATTCTTTTGTTATGTGAAGGAGTAAATAACACTTCCTTATTTACTTTATCCACACCAGTCGTGATTTTATAGACCTCAATCATATCTCTCCTTAGTCGTCTATTTTCCAAGCTGAAAAGTCCCAGTCTTATTAATCTCTCCTCCTTTTCTCAGTCTAAGTAGCCATATGCTCTCTCGCACTTTGAAATCTATACTTCAAATGGATCTAGCATTTACTGCCTCTCCACAATATGAAATCAGCAAGATAGTGTGCAGAATAACAGCACACGTATCAATTCGAGAAGCTTCTTCCCATCTAAAATTAGTAAATAATTGCATAGTGTCAGATAAATTACTGGCTGTTCCTATTGATGTTGCTTCAAAACACAGCTCTGAAACCTGCCAATTCTTATTTTCCCATGTGATTCCATCACAAACAGAATAGCTGGGCAGGTGGAAGTCAGCATAGTGTTCTTGGTGTCAGTGGAGCTACGCCAACTGAGGATCTCACCCAAAGACTTTAGAGTTGTACAAACCGGTTTGCAAAGCTACAGTCTGCTTTCAGAGACCTTGAGCATCCACAGCTGGTCTCTGTATACTACTGCCCTCTAGAGGATGGAATTGGACCCAATGCAATCTTACTTCCTTACAAAATCAGACATAAAAATACAAAAGTATCACAGCACGCTAATACTGAACAATTGCTGACTTTACTATATAATTCTAAAATAAATCAATTGGAATATAAATATTGTACTTACATTTCAGTGTGTAGCGTATAGAGCAGTATAAACTAGTCATTGTCTGTATTGAATTTTAGTTTGCACTGACTTGGCTAGTGCTATTTACGTCACCTGTTGTAAAACTAGGCAAATATCTAGATAAGTTGATGTACCCGCTGGAAGACCACTGCACACGCTCAGGGATATATGTACCTCTGGTTGAGAACCACTGCTCCACTTAGCAGGGAAAGAGAGAGAACAAAAGATGGCATCAAGAAGGGTGAGATGCATAATGGCCAGGGGTGGCTCCAGGCACCAGCACACCAAGCACATACCTGTGGCGGCAAGCTGCAGGAGGCGGCAGTCGAGCTGCCTTTGGCAGCATGCCTGCAGCAGGTTCGCCAGCCCCGTGGTTTCGGGGGTAATTTAGCAGAGGGTACACTGAAAGCGCGGGGTCAACGGACCTCCTGCAGAAACGCCGCCGAATCCGGGTTACCAGGAGAACTCCCACAGGCATGGCGCCGAAAGCTGCCTGACTGCTGTGCTTAGGGTGGCAAAATACATTGAGCTGCCCCTGATAATGACTATGTTGCTTCAGTCATCATGAAAGGTACTTGCTGAAGCACTCTCAGAACTGTTTCAGCGATGATTTTTGAGAACTCATGGAGGATGGGTTTCATCTCAGACAAATGGAGAATGGCAAATATAGTCCCTATCTTTAAAAAGGGGATCAAAGAAGACTTGGAGAATTACTGACCGGTCAGCCTAACTTCAGTACCTGAAAGATACTGGAACAAATGATTAAGCAATCAATTTGTAAGCATCTAATGTATAACAGGGTAATAAGTAATAGCCAACATGTATTTGTCAAGAAGAAATCACGCCAAACCAACCTAATGTCCTTCTTTGACAGGGTTACTGGCCTAGTGGATAGGGGAAAGCTGTAGATTGGATATATCTTAATTTTAGAAAGGCTTTTGACACCGTCCCACATGACATTCTGATAGGCAACATAAGGAAATGTGGACATAGGGTATGTCTACACTATCCGCCGGATCGGTGGGTAGTGATCGATTTAGTGGGGATCGATGTATCGTGTCTTGTCTAGACCCAATACAATGATCCCCGAACACGCTCCCCATCAACTCTGGAACTCCACCAGGGTGAGAGGTGGAAGTGGAGTCGACGGGGGAGCGGTGGCCGTCGATCCCGCGCCGTGGGGACGTGAAGTAAGTCAATCTAAGTTGATCTAAGATACGTCGACTTCAGCTATATTATTCTTGTAACTGAAGTTGCGTATCTTGGATTGATTCCCCCCACTGCCCCAGTGTAGACCAGGCCTAAATTAAATTACTATATTGTGGGTGACTAAGTGGTTGAAAGACCGTACTCAAAAAGACATTAGGAGCAAGCAAAAGACTATGGAAAATGTAGGTCCGCTGCTTAGCAGGGAAGGAGAGCTAATAACTGATGACATCAAGAAGGCTGAGGTGTTTAATATACTCTCGTGCATTTAACAATCACTTTGGTCTATACTAATATACAAGTGAATTGGCCTGGCTTCCAGTCATGTATCTATAAGCATTCAGGGAAGCCTGGGGCTTTGCCATAAGCTGGCACCTGGCCTGCTAGAAACCCATGGCTGGCCCATGCCAGCTGACTCCAGCTCGCAAAGCTTGGGCTAAGGGCTGTTTAATTGTGGTGTCAACTTTCAGGCTCAGGTTGGAGCCCAGGCTGTAGGGCCCTGTGAAGTGGGAGGGTCCCAGAGCTCGGGCTGCAGACTGAGGCTGCAGCGTCTATACCGCAGTGAAACACCCCCTTTGACTCAAACCCTGCGAGCCCAAGTCAGCTGACATGGGCCAGCTGCAGATTTCAGTTGCAGTGTAGACATGCCCTTTGAAATGGTTAACAAACGCTTGCAACCAGTTTCAATCACAAACATTGTTTGAAGAACATAACTGCAAAAAGCTTCATTACCAAATACAATCCCCAGGATTTCCTTCCCTATCTGTGCCTATACATAGGCTGTGCTTGTGGAGACTCTGGATACAGATGCTGCTGGTTTCCAGTCGGAGTCTGTGTAGTAAATGACTGGACTTTTTGCCTGAATAGGCAACATTTTTATTGTGCCCATTTAGGCAAAACAATAAAAATAATTACAGGCCCTTTACCAAAGGAGCAGGTCAAGGGATGTTCTGCTGTGGAGAAAAGACATGTCCACTGAGGTTCACCCGTGGGCACAGAAATCCTGGTGTGATACCCAACCAGTCTGCTCCTTCTAGGAAATATCTGAACTTCTTCCCAGGGGAGCATGAAATTTTTATTATAAACCAACATTGGATCAATCCATTAGATGTGAACGTAGTTTTATAGTTTTTCTTGTGTGTGATGTGGTGTGAGAGGGGATCAATAAACACCATTTTAAGGATCATCAAAAATACATAAAATAAACATCTTCTGACTCAGATGGAGCATTGGGGCTGGAATTCAGTTTCACTGCACTACAATAGAATGTATTTGACCATCCCGGGACTTTTGAAGAAGAGAAATTCATTTCATCATTTGTTTGAGCTCTAGCAAACTCCCAGAGATACTGCCAGAGGAGAAATTGCAAAGTAGTGTCAGAAACAACCGTCTCTGTCTCTTTGAACTCTCTTCCAAGCTCATAGCAAAGAAGATGTCCCTTATTATAATTTTATTTTATTTCTATTTCACTGACAATTATACAGAGATCCAGCTTCTAACGGAGATGGGAAACCCTGTGTGGCTGCTGTTTAAGAAAATAAATAGTCCTCCTTCTTTGCTTTTCATGGTCAGTACCTCCATCCACAGATTTATTGCATTTGAACTATACTGAAAGGCAATTATAACAATTCCCTCATCCTGCACCATGGCAGATAACACGCACCCTACAAAAAAAGACCTTGTTCCTCCTCGGTTTACATTTTCATTGGATTTTGGAAAATTCTGAGCATCACTGATTTACTGAAAGAAGAAAAAAAAAAGAATCCCTCACTGGGTCAATTACTTGCAAAATAATAGTAGACTCTAGAGCATGTTTCCAGGAGAACCTAATTAACGGTTGTACTTTAAAAACCCATGTTTATAAGTATCTCAGAGAATCAATGTATAACCACTAACTAGTGCCCCCCTAGGAAACACAACCATTAAACTGTTGATTATTTGCTTTAATTTGCATAGTGGTCACCATTTAGGGAGCCATTTTCCAGAGGGGAAATGGATGAGTGTTGGAAGGCTCAGGCTTGCAGTACCTAGACACCTTCAAATGCTATGTTCAAATACTTTCAGAGTCCACTTACCCCTATGTCCTTTCAAGGTAGATCAGTTTAGCTCCTTGAAGTTTACTAAGGGTAGGTTGTTCTGATGAGGCCATACCTATGTTGTGTGTGGGACATGAAAGACATGATGGGGTAGACTAGGCCTAAAGGCCTCCTGCCACACTCAACCCAGGAAAGGAGCAGAGGAGAGGTCCTCCAACAGGGCTAAAGTGGCTGCAGGGGAAGCAGCCAATCAGAGAGGCTTCAGGGAGCAGCCAATGACAGCCCAGCAGGCTCATATAAAAGGAGGTGCAGGGTCTGAGTGAGTTCAGTCTGTTTGCAGGGACTGGGCAAGCAAGAGGTGCTCCTGTCTGGTTGCAGGAGCTGAGAGGGCTGGCTAGATCAGTCTGGTAGCAGGGACTGAGGGAGCAATGGGTGTTCCTGTCTGGCTGCAAGGGCTAAGGCAGATAGTTGCTAGCAGAGATTGGGGAAGTGAGGGAATAGCTTCTGGCTGGCTGCCAGAACTCAGTTAAGCTGGGCTATGGGGAAGTGGCCCAGGGAAGCACAGTTAGTTAAAAGGATATGACACATGGCTGCTGCTTAGAGAGTCCTTGGGGTGAGACCTGGAGTAGTGGGTGGGGATCCCTCTGGGTTTCTCAGCAGCCACTGGGGAAGTGGTTGTGCTCTGAGAGAAAGGAGTATAGACAGACCCAGGGAATGGACTGTAAGCAGAACTGTTACCCTCCAGAAGGGGGCTGAACTGAGACTGACCCAGCTGGAGATATGGGGTCAGAGGACTAAAGGGCAGGCAAAAAGCCTCCAGGAAGGAATCCCTGGGGGTACTGCTGCAGCCCAAAGCAGGAACCTTTGCACATAAGTTGGCCAACTAGGGTACTGAGAGAGGCCCTGTTGCTCAGATGGAGGACCGGAGCACCGGGAGGGCCACAGAGACATTGCCAATGGAGGGGCCCTGCTGGACTGTGAAGGGACTGAGGCCGGGGAGTGCTACAGGACATTACTGAGGGCTTTGAGATAGGCCTGGTTGGACAGTGTATCACAAGAGGTTTGTTTGCACACAGACTGGGGGTGGCTAGGCTGAGGACTGAGTCACCAAATAGCTGTCTGACAAGCACAGTGGCTGATAGTGGGCACCATGAGCTGATAAACTGAGAATGTACACACTCCACCAAGGGGTGCTTGCGAGAGGTGACTGTCACCTCATTACACTCTATCATACTTTTCAGAAGAGTAAGAGATTGCTACAGTGTCCGTGACCCAGATTTCCCCTTCATTCGTGGCCAGATAGCTGCAGTACCACAAGGCTTTGAGTTTGTCCATTGTCTTCAGTGTGCTCTGGATCAGGCTTTACATGAGGGAGAAAGAGTGCAGCCTAGTGCCTCGTGCACTGACCTGGGAGTCAGAAAACCTGGCTTCTGGTCCTAGCTCTGCTGCTGGTCTCTGGGATGGTCTTGAACAAGTCACTTAAATGCCTCCCTGCATCCATTTCCCAATTTATAAAATGGGGGTAATGGAGACCTACTCTGTGGTCTACTGATGAGGAAAGTGCTGTGTAAGAGTTATTATGTATAATATTAACATGAAAAGTATTTTTCCACTCAAAGCAAGTATTGTAGTCATTGAGAAATACCTTCCTTCTCCTTTACTCCCATCTCTTCTAGTGTCAGTCATTGATCAGACACAAATCCTTCTTTATTCTCTTCTCTGCCTTGTTTCCTTTCAGCTCGTCCTATGATCTTGCACCACTCTTATGGCCAGTTAGCCAGCCTCGAAAATAGTGAGCTTGCCTAATATATTCAGTGGCATTTCCCCCATTACACTCCATTATTTTGCTGCTGCTGTATCATTAACTGTAAAATATTTCCCTCCTCTCCTGTATATGCACACTGTATTTATGCTCGCCACCCCTCTGCAGTGTTATAAAAAGCTGTTACTTGCCCCTTCTAACCTTGTCAGAGCAAATTGCTTTTTGATCCTTTGCCATTTGAACAAGCACACCCATTCATCTTCGTGTCCCTGCAGGTTCTGAAGAAAAATGCTCCAATACTCAGTGTCTAGCTGGGATCTCTTTCTCCCTGACAAACACTTTTCTTCTCCTCCATTCCAGGCTAAAGATCATGGAACCCTTGTGACCAGTTTGTCACTGTTCCTGTGCGGTCACATTGGGTTGGAAACAGCTGTGCCGCCCTGGCTCAGAGGCTGAGCTGAGTGCTAGAGGATGAGAGGGCAGTGAGGGAAGGCAGCAGGTTTGCTCACAGGTGATAACTGGAGTCATTCCAGCGCACTAGAAGCATGGTCTAGTGGTTACAGCAGTGGCCTGAGAATTAGGACCCCAGAGTTTTATCACAACCTCCATCTCATCCCATCCTGCTCACGTTTCAGATTCCCTTGCTTGGTGAGTCCTCATTTCAACAAGGGGAAAGTCCTGGGGAACCTTCTCTCTGAGCCAAGGTGAAGAGTGGAGGAGATCTCCCTCTACATTGAACGAGGCGGAGGTGAGGGGGAGGAAGCTGTGCTTCTCATTGCTATAATCTCCAACTGTGCCCCCTGCCACTCTGTGACTGACCCTGGTGCTGGGACATAAGGGGGAGAGGGGGAAGTCTGCCTTGCACGAGATGTTTGACTGTTCTCATAGTTAGATCCTTCCCCCAAAAGGACTGCTAGTCGAGACATTTCACAGGGGTTAGCAGGCCCAGCTGGGGCAGCTCCTTTAGGTTCGATTTGGAGAAGCTGTCACAATTGCAGCTGCAAGCCCTGCATGCATGCTGCAGGGGGAGGGCACTGCAGCTGGGTCTGCACTCGCAAAACGGCAATGCAAGTTGATCTCCTTTTCGAGGGGCAGAAGGTGGTAGGGCCGAGAAAGTTACCCTAAAAATGTGGCTGTAATTTACATACACTGCAAAATAGCTGCAAGCCACCAAACAGCATCCAGAGTCCTGAAGCAATAGCCAGGGCAAAAACGAGCCAGGGATTGAGTGAAGCCCATCCATAGTGCACAGGCATTTTGTGATGCCAATATCCTAGTACAAGCCCCTACCGTAGACTGGTTGATCTTGCTGCCTAGAGCCCGCCATAGGACTGCAGGCTAGGTTAAAAAGTATGACATTTTCCCCAGCTCCCCTCAGAAAAGTACGCAAGGGACAGACCTTACACAGTGCAGCTCTGGAGTTTGTGATGGGAGAGCAGTGTAGCATGTGGTGTGGGAAATACTTGTGATTGCCAGGGCTGTTATCCTTGCGCAAGTAGGAATAGCTGACATAAGAAAGAGGCAATCAGTGACACTCTTAAGGAGGTTCAGATGCCTTCCCTGGGAGTCAGGGTAAGGAGATGTGGAAGCCAGGTTCCTGCCTCCTTATCCGATGCCAGCTGGAATGCTGGGTTCCAAAGCAGTGGGTAATGGGGACAGTGTGACTTGTGACTGCTGGTGCTGTGATATTCTGTGCTCGGGGGATCACTCAGAGGCAGATTTCTGTTACTTCTCTATTGTTTGGAGGGGACCTTAGTGCTGCTGAAAGAGTCATAGAATCATAGAATATCACGATTAGAAGGGACCTCAGGAGGTCATCTAGTCCAACCCCCTGCTCAAAGCAGGACCAATTACCAACTAAAGCATCCCAACCAGGGCTTTGTCAAGCCTGACCTTAAACACCTCTAAGGAAGGAGATTCCACCACCTCCCTAGGTAACCCATTCCAGTGCTTCACCACCTCCTAATGAAATAGTGTTTCCTAATATCCAACCTAGACCTCCCCCACTGCAACTTGAGACCATTGCTCCTTGTTCTGCCACCTGCCACCACAGAACAGCCAAACTCCATCCTCTTTGGGCCCCCCCTTCAGGAAGTTGAAGGCTGCTAACAAATCCCCCCTCACTCTTCTCTTCTGCAAACTAAATAAGCCCAGTTCCCTCAGCCTCTCCTCGCAAGTTATGTGTCCCAGCACCCTAATAATTGTAGTTGTCCTCTGATGGACTTTCTCCAGTTTGTCCACATCCTTTCTGTAGTGGGAGGCCCAAAACTGGACGCAGCACTCCAGGTGTGGCCTCACCAGTGCTGAATAAGTCACACACATTGACAATCCTGGAGACTGTCCCTCTGCTTATCCACAGAAACAGGTGTGGCAAAGGCACTGCAAGTTGCCTCTGAATCATCCCCCCCACTTCTTCCTCACAAACACATGGTGATAGTCCCGCTATGGATTCCATTTTGGGTGACATCCTGAATTGTTTCACCCAGCAGGGAAACAACACTCCCCAAAACCCTCACCGGAGTTCATGTGTCTTCTTCAGGCTGTTCTCAAGAGTATAAGAGTTACCCTCTTCCAATCAGGAAAAAGAAAAAAAAACCTCTGCGATTCAAGCACATGTTCATTAGCAACTAATCAACACATATATAGACTTTCTGTAGATCTTTAAGGTTAAAACCTCCCGATAACGTTTGCTGAGCATGTCAATAATGGCTAAATTCAAGGAACAATTGTTGAGATTCCAAGTAAAAAAGTTTGTGTAGTGTCTCATGGCTGCATTAGCACCGCTGTGAGACCCAGGTTCCACAACTGTAAGCCCAGGCTCACAATGCAGTGTGGACACTCAAACACAGGCTTGGAAACACCAAGTCTACAAGCCCGGGTCCCACAAACCAGGCTTTACAATGCAGCACAGACATACCTAGACGCTTGCTGCCGCTAACTGTGCAGACTCATCCATAAAGGGATAAAGGGTCAGTGCCGGTGAAGAGTCTGATCGAAAGCCCATTGAAATCCAAGGGAGTCTTCCACCAGCATTCCCTTACAAAGTTCATTGCGTCAATGGACAGACTCCCTTTTACTTCAAAGGGCTTTGGAACAGACCCTAAGTGAACATCCAAATGAACTGTGTAGGAAGCTACTGAGTTACCAATACCACATCCTACAGCATACTGGATTTTCCCAAGGTCACCCATCCAAACACTTCCTTGCTCTTTCTCAGGAGAGCTGACACAATTGCACTTCAACAGCCTGTAGTGCTATGCAGTGGGCAGGCTCTTTCTGCTCATCCCTTGAAATCACATCTTGGAAATATTCCTAGGCATATTCCAAACCTCGCCTTTTCTTGGAAGTGAAAAGTTATGGGAAGAACATTTGTTTCAAACACGCTGTTCAAAAGTTTTTATTGCAAAGTCATTTTGAAATTGGACTTTTATCGCTCACCATGCAAAGAGCTCTGACAAGCCTTTAATACACTTGGGAGGGGGAAATAGATATTCTAGACTTTACACAGAGAGATGTAAAATAAAGTATGTTCCTGCCACATAGCCACACTTTAAGATACAATTTCAATGTTCCCTACTTTTGCTGCCTGTGACATTGACGAATACAGTATAATTGTTTTAAAAAGTGGTAATTTCCAGGAGCCAATTACTCTTATTCATTTCTTTCTTCATCAGAAGAATTTTATCGATTAACAGCATAGAGAAAAGAAGAAGCTGGCATTGCAAAAGGAAGGTGCTCACAGATTCCTGACTGCAGTCAGAGCAATGCAGAATATAAACCAGTACAGCTTCAATGAGAACAAGGATGGCCTTGCGGCTTGGGACACTGCTCTAGGGTGACCTTGGCCTCATCACGAAATCTATCTTGTATTTCAGTTCCCCATCTGTAAAATGGGGATAATACTCCTTCCTTGGTCTGTGTTTGTTTATAGATTGTAAACTGTTGGGGCCTGGGCTCTGTATATACACTGCCTGGCACAAATGTGGATTTGACGTCTGTTGGAACCTCACGGTGCTATAGTAATACAAACAATTATTAATAACAGCAAAGCAATTGTTCTCCTATTACAGTAAAACCTCAGTTACGAACCACCTCGGAAGCAGACATGGTTCGTAACTCTGAACAAAACCTTAAGTTTCTTTCAAAAGTTTACAGCTGAACATTGACTTACTACAGCTTTGAAACTTTACTGTGCAGAAGAAAAATGCTGCTTTTAACCATCTTAATGTAAATTAAACAAGTCCAGAATGTTTCTTACCTTGCCAAATCTCTTTTTTAACTTTCCCTTTTGTTAGTAATTTATGTTTAACGCAGTATTGCACTATGCTTGCTTTTTTTGTTTGGTTTGTTTTGTTTTTTGTCTCTGCTGCTGCCTGATTGCAAATGTCCGATTTCAAATGAGGTGTGTGGTTGACCAGTGAGTTCATAACTCTGTGATTCTGTTGTGCATCCTCAAATCCTTAGGGCCTCCCTCAGTGTTTACACAACCCTAGCTCAGGCAAAACTCCTGTTGTCCTTTCACCATTCGTATGATTAGCAACAAACAAGTTTGAAAGTTGAGGGAAAGTTTACTTGGTCCGGTCTCAGTGCAGGGGGCTGGATTTGATGGTTTCTCAAGGGCCCTTCCAGCCCGACATTTCTATGATTCCGTACAATTGCATTTATGCCCTGCAGACTGACAAGAAACTATGCCATGAAAAGAGCAGCACAGACAGAGGCTAGCAAGTTGAATGTTGTGAAGCATTTGTGGAATATGATGTAGGTTAGGAACCTTTCCAGCTGCTGTAATGCTGGTGTCAGGCAGATATGGAGCAATCCTGACTGTCATCTTTTATCCCATTAATGTGATGCTCAAAGAGTGTGTTGTCAACATATTAACACGAGGGAAGGACAGATCCTATGGAGGGCCAAGCAGAGACCCATGGATGCACACAGCATGCTAATTGGCAGCTATTTAGAACTAGCTGATATCCAAGACAGATTCATCAGTTGCTTGGATTGTGATATGACTCTTCCTTTATACTCCTTCTGCTTTCTGATCTCCCTCTTCGGCCTTTTGTCCATTTCGCCCTCTCCTCTTCCCTCCTTTACTTCTCCTGACTCCAAATACTAACTCGCACTCTCTTCCTCGTTATAGTACAGCATTTCATTTCAACTCCAGTGTGGCGAAGTCGGGCAGAGAACACAGTGAATTGTGAAAACCATTTCTTTAGCGAAACCCAATTAATTTGCCTCTGATACATATGCACTCAACACCAGAGAATTACTTTAACTTAAAATTCTTATGCTAAGGAGAAGGGTTAATCCAGGAGCTTTTGATATCAGCCCAACTCAGTTTATCCAAACAGTCCCCATTAACCCTATTTGCATTACCGTAACTTTTATTAGCATAACTAATTGAAATATGAATGCATGGGTAAAAACTCTATTGAATAACATTTTTTTAAAAAAAAGTCACAGAGAATGAATTGAATTTCTCTCAGTGCACCCAGGGAGGGTGCTGATTACGTTGCCATGCGGTGACCTTATACACTACACTAGTTAAGAATATAAGATAATTGCTACAGAGGGCAGGTTAGGGAAGGAACGATCAATCTGTGTTGACTCTTGATATCACCAGTCAGACCAAATGTCAGAAACAAAGAGTCCTGATCCTGCAAATCCCTCCTAACTTGTGTAATTTTTACTCATACACATCATGGGTTAGATTCTCCAACCCCCTGCTACCTTGAGCTATTCCTGGTCATGCTGGAGAAGGAGGTCACGAGGAAGTATTTGCAGCAGGTTAGAGCTGGAAGGAGCATATACCATGCTGCCTTCCTCTCCCTGCCCTTTCTTCAACCCCAACATGACGCTTACCCTGCTTCTCCAGCAATGGGAGTGCTGAGGTGGGAGGGGGCATTTCAGGAGGAGAGGACACAGTCGACTTAGATCAGAGAATCCAGCTTATGGCTTCTAATTCTAGTCTCATACCAGTGTGAAGCAGAGGTAACTATTGAAGTCAGCTGAGTTGCAGTGGTGTGAACCCATGTAAAATGAGATCAGAATGTGAGCCATGGAGTTCAGGGATACCACTCAGGCTTAGAGTTAAGGCCAGGCCTACCCGGGTTGCTGGATCGGGGGGATAGTACCTTGCTGGGTGTAGGTATGGTACAAAGTTTCTCCTCACATTTGTTTGAGAGTCCTGTGTTACCTTTAGAAACATTCTAGAGCAGCTTGAGAAGTGTAATTGGTAGTACAGTAGTTTTCATATCCCTCTGTTTGTAAAATCAGGCTCCCTGAGAACCCTGGGAGCCAGGCCTCAGAGCAAGAACAATGGGAACCAATAACTCTTAGAAACTATTAAAAATTACCCAGTGTTGGTCTCCGCTCTGTACCTCCACACAATCTTAAAATCTCTGTGGTCTCAAACAATCTCTGCAGCTCCGGAGAGCTAGAAAGATGTGCCTCTCTGTGGATTTACTTGATCATCCATCAACTCCCATTTCATTCCACAGCTCTTCTGCAAACCTATTTCTTCCTTTGCTGACAGCTTTTAATTCCTCTGGTTTTTATTTAACTCTGTAATTGCATTCATGAACTCTGAAAGTGGCTTTGGAATAGAGTTTTCACAGAAGATACCATACACAATACAGCCATGTTTTCTTGCATTGTATGCATAGTCACAATTATTTTTACTCTAAAGACTAGTCCAGAAAGGGGGAAATTTGGGTCTCTTGAGTAAGCAATGTGCAGTTTGATTGCAAATAACAAGAAATGCTCAGGAAACTTTGATCAAAGAATTTCCTTTTTGTTCTTTGCATCAGAAAATACCGTTTTAAAGAGATTAAATCCCACAACAAGAAAGCTCTTATTAAGCAGAAGTTTCTCCATCTGATGGCTACTTTCATGTACTTTCTTTGACTATCCAAGCCTTCAGAATGGTTGGTATCAGCAATACAAATCCTTCCTGAATATTGATTAGAGAAGAACCTATGCCGTTAGTGCTCACATGAAAGCTGCAGAAGTGAGAAGGGAAAAGAGAAAGTCAGAGCATGAGGTGGAGCTGTGGTGGCACTTTATGTAGTGAACCTGACTGATCAGAAGATTTAGAAAGTCCTCACCGTGGAGCTGTTGGTCTTGTTCAGGTATCAGACTAAGGCTAGGTCTGCACTAGCACTTTTGTCAGTAAAACATATGTCACTTGGAAGTGTGAAAAAACACACCACTGACCAACATAAGTTACACCAACAGAAGCTCTGGTATGGACAGCACTGTATCGGCAGGACATAGCTACTACCGCTCATGGGATGGTATAATTAGGTAAATGGGAGAGCTCTCCCGTTATTATAGAGTGAGTACAAAGGAGATTATACAGCAGCACAGCTCCATCGGTACAGCGGTGCAAGCTCTCTAGTGTAGACATAGCCTAAGGGTATGTCTACACATCTGGCAGCAATCGATCCAGTGGGGATTGATTTATTGCATCTAGTCTAGACACGATAAATTGACCCCTGAGCTCTCTCCCATTGACTCTTGTTCTCCAGCACCGCGAGAGGCGCAGGCAGAGTCAACTGGGGAGTGGCAGCGGTCGACTCACTGTGGTGAAGACACCACGGTAAGTTGATCTAAGTACGTTAATTTCAGCTACATTATTAACGTAGCTGAAGTTGCATAACTTAGTTTGATTCCCCCCTCTTCCCCCCAGTGTAGACCAGGGTTAAGAGACCTGAGTTTAAATTTTAGCACTGCCAGAGACCTGCTGTATGATTGTGTGAGCCTGGCCAACTCACTTAGTATGTCAGTTCCACCTCTGTGAGATAATTATAATAATTTGAGCTGGGTGAAATTTTGTCGCCTGAAACTTTTTGACAAAAAATGCAGATTCAGCAACACCAAAACATTTCACAAATTTGCAGTTTTTTGGCTGAGTTAATCTTGGAAAAATCTGAAAATGTCAAAGCAATTTGTTCTGACATTTTTTAAATGAAATGTTTTGATTTTCTGGGGTGGGATCACAGTGACTTTTCATTGCAAAATCTCCTTCAATTTTATTTTAAAAATGTAAAGAAAAAATAAAGAAAAGAAAAATAAGCTCAAAAACGCTTTGTTTGACCCAAACCAAAACTTTGATTTTAGAATTTGCCAAAAATTTCATTCTCAGGTTGACCAGAAAATATTTATTTTCTGATTTTTTTGGAACAGTGAACTAAAAAACTCTGCTATTCACACAGGTAGAACAATAATACTTATTTTGTTTCCCTTCTCCACTGGAGATTGCAAACTCTTTGTGACAGGAAGCACTTTACATTAGCAGACCCCAGAGTGCTTTACAAAGGAAGTCCATTTCATCATTCTGACGTTTACACATGGGGAAACTGAGGCACACAGCTGGGATGTGACTTGTCCAAGGTCACCTAGCAAGCTAATGGCAGAGCTGGGAAGAGAATTCAGGTCTCTTGAGTCCCAGGCCAGTGCGCTATCCACTAGACCATACTGCCTCTGCAATGAAAGAAAGCTCTTTTCCATGTGCAGATGGGAGTGGTCCTGCAAGGAACAATGTTAATCTACTCCTTCTCCTACCCCAGGCAGCATGGCTCCCACAGTAGCCACCAGCATAAGCCCCCTGGGGCTTCTCAGAAGCAGCTGAGGCCGGGGTCTCAGAAGGACATAAGAGGGAACCCACCCCAACTGTATTATGTCTTGCACAGGCCCTACAAGGGAGAGTGCTGTGAAGAAAGGCACCTCCACATATCTACTCACTCCATTACATGCAGCTCCATTTATGCACAGCCCCAGTGAAGGGTCCTCTGTGCAGGGCCAGGGGGAGGAGTAGTCTGCACAGACGGAAAGCCTCATTTTTCTATGCTCCCCTGGGCCAGATTCTCAGCTGCTGTGATCTCTCCAGTGGAGCTGCACCAGTTACAGAAGCTGAGGATCTGGCCAAGCCAGAGCTTCTTAAGGCAGAGCCGCAGCAAGGCCAAGCTGAGCTTCTTAACATCAGCTACTCGCAGCAGCCTGCCTCCCCTTCCTTCTGCCGTGGGCACAGTGCTTGGACATATTGTCTAGCTATTTAGGTACCGGCTTTGGAGTCCAGGGAGACAGCCGAGGCTGCTTCCCACAGGAGCAAATGAAATGGAAGCATGAAGACAGAGACAGAGAGCTTGTGTCGAACAAGTCGCTCCAGGCACCGCTTCTCAATATCACAGTGTGCACTAGAGAGAGAGAGAAACCAGTTTATATATGTATAAAGATGTTATTTAGCCGCCAGGAGCAAGGGTGGGGTGAAGGTCTCTTCCACAAACCCTACCGTGCTGTACAGAACTGAGGAAAGGGGGAGATCATGTGATATCACTCCCCTCCCCACAAAAATAAGGTCTGCGGATGATATTCTACCCTTAAAGGTTTGGTTTTAATTATTAAAGTTCCAGTAAAGTTTTATTCTTAGAAAATAACCCCTCTAATGCTTCCAGTGCAGATCATGGTCTGTTAGCTCCCTGGAGGCTATGTTGTATTTTTGAATCAAGTCTGGAGCATTGAATTTTCCATACTGGATCAGGGGCCATGAGGTTACTCTAGTACCCCTATTCTGCCTTCAGCTGGGGTCATTCACCTGATGCCTCAGAGGAAACAGGCAGCCAACCTAAATGCAGCATTTCCCTATCTGCTTGAGAGAAACGTGTTTGCCTTTGATCTCTAAAATAAACACCTGAAGCTGGCCCATGCCAAGTGTCTTGGGCTTGTGGGACTCGGGCTGCGGGGCTGTTTCATTGCTGTGTAGACATCCAGGTTCAGGCTGGAGCCCAGGCTTTAGGATCCTGTGATTTTAATAAGGCTTTTGACAATAGTCCCACATGACCTTCTCATAGGCAAAGTAAGGAAATGTGGACTAGATCAAATTACCTTCTTGGCTGTGCATAAGTGGTTGAAAGACTGTACGCCAGAATAGTTCGCGATGGTTCACTGTTAAACTGGAGTCCTGCCGGAGTCTGTCCTGGATCCAGTACTAGTCAGTATTTTCATTAATGGCTTGGATAACAGAATGGAGAGTATGTGTATACAATTTGCAGATGACACCAAGGTGGGGTTGCAAGCACTTTGACAATTGGATTAGAATCCAGAATGACCTTGACAAATTGGAGAATTAGTCTGAAATCAACAGGATGCAAATCAATAAAGACAAGTCCAAAGTACTAAACAGAGGAAAGAAAAAAATAAAGGCACAGATACAGGATGGGGAGTAACTGACTAGGCAGTAGTACTGGGGAGAAGGATTTCTTGGTTATAGTGGATCATGAATTGAATATGAACCAGCAACATGATGCAGTTGCGAAAAAAGGCTAATATCCTGCTGGGGTGATAAGGAAGGTAATTGCTTTGCTCTACTCACCACTGGTGAGGCCTCAGCTAGAACACTGTGTCTAATTCTGGAAGTAGGGTGACCAGATGTCCCGATTTTATGAGGACAGTCCCAATTTTTGGGTCTTTGTCTTATACAGACTTCTATTACCCTCCACCCCGTCCTGATTTTTCACACTTGCTATCTGGTCATCCTATCTGGACACGACACTTTAGGAAAGATATGGACAAATTGGGGAAAGTCTAGAGGAGAGCAACAAAAACAATGAAAGCTTCAGAAAAGCTGACCTCGGAGGAAGGCTACAAAACTGGGCACATTTAGGCTTGAGAAAAGAAGACTAAGAGAGGGTCTAATAAGAGTCTTCAAATATGTTAGGGGTTGTTATACCAATGATAGTGATTATCAGTTGTTCTCCGTGTCCACTAATGGTCAGACAAGAAGTAATTGACTTAATCTGCTGCAAGAGGGACTGAGGTTAGAAATCAGGAAAAACTTTCTAATGGTGAGATTAGTTAAGCACTGGAACAGGTTACCAAGGGAAGTTGTGGAAACTTCTAGGAGCCACTAGGGGGATGGTGGCTGCAGAGTTTTACATCTCCCTTCCCCACTTCCTAAAATCCACAACCATCATCAATTTAATAACTGTTGCTCCCATCTAATATTCATCGGATATTATGGATGATGCTTCATCTCCAACATTCTACAAAATCCTAAAAAAGCAGAAGCTGTTGGACAGCCCTTTTGCATCCAAGACGGCTGACCAGGGAGCGGCTGCCCCTCTGAGACTAGGAGGAAATATGGACTGGCTAAAACACATCTCAAGTGACTATTCTGAGAAAAACATATGAAGATATAACTAAGATCAAACATACTGCTAGACCACATCAAGCTAATTTGCAAGGCTTAGCATCAAGACTAGAGGAAGCTGAGCACAGAATCTCCTTGCTAGAAGGCACAATGATTACAAATATAATGTCAGAGCATCAGGAGAGAATTATAAAAGCACTGCAGGAGAAGGGTAATGATCTCAAGGGACGATCAAGGAGAAACAATCTGAGAATCGTGAGTCTCCCAGAGGGGCTAGAAGGACAGAGACCTGTGGAGTTTTTAGCCACCATGCTGCCAGTGCTTTGTCTTTGCTCCCTGATCAGAACTTACATATCGACAGAGCCCACCACTCCCTGGCACCAAAACAAACAAATGCAAAGTCCCGGGCCTTAGTTATAAGATTTTTAAACCACAGCATTAGGGAGCTCATTCTTTAAAAAGCCTATGAACTTAAAAATCCAACAGAGAAACAACACAAGCATGATTTTCCCAAATTACACCCAGGACTTTGTAGAAAAGAGGGCAAAATTCAATAGATGAAGAGCCCGAGCCAAGTGGCTGGGTTTGGACAATTTCATTTCCTTCCCTGCTACTTTCAAGGAGTGCAAGATGATTAGTTTTAGGGCAACAGCAGAAGCTGAAAGGTATCCGAGCTCACCACAGCACAAGACTTCTGCAGAAGATACAGACAGGATGCATTAAAACAATATTACCTCATCCCTCGCTGCAGTGTGGGGATTCAGTTTTCAGGTATAACAACAAACTGTATAGGGGAAATCCAGCATTTTGTCTCCTCCCTTCCCCTCAGGTTTATTTCTTTGAACTTCCGTGATTTCACAAGTAGAGGGAGCCAGCTGGGGAGCGAGGGGGAGAAGTATTTCATCTCTGATTCCTTGTGGCACCTTAGAGACTAACAAATTTATTTGGGCATAAGCTTTTGTAGGCTAAAACCCACTTCATCAGATTAATGGAGTGAAAAATACAGTAAGCAGTATCCATATTACAGCACATGAAAAGCTGGGAGTTGCCTTACCAAGTGGCAAAGGGAGTAGGGGGGTGTCAGTGCTAACGAAGCCAATTCAATTAAGGTGGAAGTGGCCTATTCTCAGCACTTGACCAAAAGGGGTGAATATCAACAGAGGGAGAATGAGAAACTGAAGAACTGGAATTAATTTGCAAACTGGACACCATCAAATTAGGCCCGAATGAAGACTGGGAGTGGCTGGGTCACTATAAAAAGTAATTTTCCCTCCGTTGATACTCACCCCTTCTTGTCAACTGTTGGGAATGGGTGACGTCCAACCTGATTGAATTGGCCTCATTAGCACTGACCCCTCACTCGGTAAGACAACTTCCATCTTTTCATGTGCTGTAATATATATACTGCTTACTGTATTTTTCACTCCATCCATCTGATGAAGTGGGCTTTAGCCCACGAAAGCTTATGCCCAAATAAATTTGTTAGTCTCTAAGGTGCCACAAAGACTCCTCGTTGTTTTTGCTGATACAAACTAACATGGCTTCCACTCTGAAACCTGTCAACTCAGCTTGAATTTTGACCCCTCCAGACCCAGGAAGCAGCTATGGGCTCAGACTGCTGCTGTTGGCAGACTGGCGTTACAATATGGACACAGCTACTTTTTCTCCATCTACCCCATTCCCTCCCCATGATTCTGGTGCCCCGGAAGCACATCCACCTTGAAGATCCTGAACCTAGCAAATAACTTCACCAGTACTGTTGCCAACCATCCAGGATTGTCCTAGAGTCTCCAGGAATTAAAGATTAATCTTTAATTAAAGATTGTCATGTGATGAAACCTCCAGGAATTCATCCAACTAAAATTGGCAACCGTATTCACTGGAGTAGGGCATGCCTTACACCTGTGGATCGGCAAAGCTCACCAGAGCAGTGTGAGCTTATTTTCTCTCTGAGGCACTCTCCCTCTTGGTACCGTTTCCAGTCCTTCTTCTCCTCTTTTTTAATCTTTTCATCTTCCTTCCCTGTCCCTCTCTCTGTGATTTTACTTTGTTTCCTCCCCATCTGATTTCCTGGATTCTGGGTTTATAGTAAATCCAGAGATATTCAATCCATTTGCTCTAAATGTACACTTAGATATAGCAGATCTAAACAATGCAATGGAGATTTTAATGATGAATCTTTTCAATTCCCACAATGTAAAAAAAAAAAAAATCTCATCTCCTAAAAGCCCATCCAAGAATAAGTGTTTTTGGTGGTTACGATTCACCAAATGACTGAGAATGTGTTAGTATGAGACTGTCAGTTGTTGTTTTTTTTTTTCAATATTACTTCAGGTTCTTTCCTTTAGGTTTGATTTTTGTTAAATGAGTTGAAAGAAATGTTCTGCTGATTTGCACTGCTGATGCAACTGATAGAAAATGGCATTCATGCTATGCCCAGAGCGGAGAAGGCTTTAAGGTGGAGAATTTAGGCAGAACTCTTCTGCTAACAAACCCCTCCCTGCAAATAATCCAGTTACATTGGAATAAGGTTATTTAAACAGTTTGTATAATTCCTTCTGTAGCCGCTATTGACCTGTTCTTAAGTTTAGATGGTAGCCTTCTTCCCCCTTTGTTGTTGTTGTGAATGATGCAGAAACTAGGCTCTCCCTCGATACGAGACTATTTCTGCTTTATAAAGTTGAAGAGAATCCAGTTATCCCCCAGCTGGGTGTTTTGGGGAGTGAGTGACAAGGTGACTGTCTTGTAAACCTCCTGGACTTAGGTCCTATTTCCATTTGGAGAAGAGTTACATATTTTTAAGTGATCCTTGGTCAATTTTGATCACTTCATGGCTTTTTCTGTTTCTCTGTCTTTTTTCCTTCCCTGACCTGCCTTAAAATTGTGGCATCACTGGTGCATGATCAGAGATCATGATAGTCTTGATTTCATTACTAAGCACTGGGTCTACCACATTTGTAGAAATCTAGTTGTGAATATGTGGAATGTGGGGAGGAAACAAAAAGTAAAATCCTTCATCATAGGGTTCTGCAACCACCATACATTGTTTTAACTCTAATTCTCCCATATCATCTTTTCTAATATTTTTAGCATGTGATTGAGTGCAGAGGGGCTGGCCTGACTTGTTTAAAAAAGGGTCCAAAATCTCTTGCAATGATGAGTGATTCTAGTGGGATATTAATCAATTTGGAAAAAAGCTTGTTTAAAAAAAATTACATCATCTTTACCCCCCGTAAAGATGGTCCGTATAGATGAATCAGGGTATATAAAGAGTCAGAGATCTAAGCCTTCAGCCACAAAAATCTACCTTCCTCATCTTTATTTACATCTCAAATTGGCAAATTGAATCTTTTATGAAATAATATTGATGCACTTTTGGTTGTGGGGGAGAAATTGGTAAACACCCCTTCTCCCATCCATACCTTCCTAAATTTCTTTGCCTCCATGTCATTAAGGTGAGTTTCCTGTAGGGAGAGGATATCTGCTTTCACTGGTTGTAGATGAGTGATTTTTACTATTATTTTTTTGTTATCAGGTGATTCAGACCTTTTGATATTCCAGGAAACACAATTTATAATAATAGCCATAAGAAGTGCTTAGGTCAAATATCTCTTTTGTCGGGTGCTGTCCCCGGGGTGGTGAGGGGTGGGACCTGTCCCTGCCAGCAGGTATATGGGATCTTGGGGAGCAATTACCACACAGGTGGGGTGCCAATTAATTTCTTTATTAAAGGAAAAAGGAAGTGGTGGGAATTTAACAATGAAATAGAGTGGGATGGGGTGTATATGGTGTTTACAATAGACAATGATGGGGGGGTTCTTCTTATTGAACAGTGTAGGGAGTTCTAACAGTGGAGTACAGTAAGTGGGGTTCAGCACAATGGGGTACAGTGCAATCAATAAGCGTATCAAAAATAAATGCAAAATAAAATGGTAGCTTCTATATAAAATGGTCAACAATCTTAGATAGAATGTATTAAGTGGTTAGTGGCCTTATACACAATGTAACACAATGGTATCAATGCAAATACAAAGTATATTAGAAAAGTGGAAGCAACCAATGGGGTGTTATAATTACAAGTAAAATGTGAATATAAGTGAACTTATGCAATGTAACGGTATAAAAGAAAGTTAATGACTTAATTTGTGCTGGGTCAAGGAACAGGAGGGGGGGGTGAATGATTAGTGGCAACTAATGAGAGGAGAGTGCGGCTGGAAGCAGCGAGAGACTCTGAAGCCCTGCAGGGTAAGGACAACGGAGCAGTGTGATGGTGATCTTCGGTAGGGGAGGGGCAGCGGAGAAGTGTAAAGAAGGGCTGGAGAGAGGTTTAAGCAACAAGCGGACACCAAAAACAAAGGGAAAAAAGCGGCAAAGGGTTTGGGAAGTTTCACAGGGGGAGAAGCAACAAGGGGTTTGGGGAGTTCAGAGGGTGATGCAGACGTGGGAGGGGGGCAGCAAGGAGTTATAACAGGGAGACACGGAGAAGTACACAGATGGGGAGATTGGAGTGGGGGAAAAACAGGCACGGGAAAGTTCAGGGAGAGATCGGGACTGCGGGGAGACGAATTTAAGCAGCAAAAACCTTATCTATCTTAACCAACGACTAGGCAAAACAACAAATATCACAATTCTAAGGAAAACTATAACAAGCAACTATACGGAGCAACAAAACAGTAACTATAACAAGGCAGATGAACTTACAAGCTCTACAATCTTAACAAACCATGACTTATTAAACTAAAAAACCAAAACCTATAGTGCACCTTATGCTATGGGGAAGTCACAGAGGGCAGAGTGGTATGTGCCCAGGATACAGCTCCCAAGGAAGCCAAGGGATGGTGGCTGAAGCCAAGGGATACAGCTGAAAGCAGGGAGCCCCGAGGCAAAGACCACAGGAGCAGAGCGGCAAAAAGCCCTGGAGTTTGAGAGGTTTTAAGACACAGACCAAGGTTTAGCTTGAGTCTGTGTGCTGGGGAAACAGAGCCAGCAGCTAAAGTAATGAAATAAAAGTATAGAAAGTTTCACAGAGGGATTCTTACCAGTCCCCAAGGCAGCAGCAAAGGCAGAAGCAGCAGAAACATCAGAAGAAGCAAGGAGGCTCGGTACAGTCTCAATAATCAGGAGATCTCTCAGGTAGCAATTCGTTCTTCGTGGGGGGGGTTCAAAAACCGGGGGTACGCTCAAAAATACAACGAGAGCGGATAAAGGACCCCCCAGAACCCCTGGCTGATCAGACCAGGCAGCAATGCATGAACCTTTCTGATGTTGGTTTCAAAAATGTCTGTTTTTAAGGGCAAACTCAGGCAGTTTCCCACCAGTAATCCTGATAGGCTCCCTCTGTCACAGGGGAGGAGGCACAGGGAAAAACCAGGCAGGTGAGCACAGAAACATGTCTGGGCAGAGTCCTGTGCAATAGGTGACTCAAAAGCACATGAGGCCTATGACTCATGCCCAGGATCTTAAAAACACAATAGGTCTTGCAGCTCTGGACATTGCCTGCCCTACACCGAGCCCAGGTTCAACGAGGTGATAACAGGACTAACCCTTAGAACAGGGCAGTGGTCCTATTTAGCACTCAGCACAAGTGGCCATCCCTTTGAGAAGGGCAATGGCTCTTGTTAAACAACTCAAGGGGCCCTCCCTTTGAGAAGGGCAGTGGCCCTGGTAAGCAACTTAACAGCCAGGGAGGGGCGGCCACAGGAGGAGAACAAAAACAAAATGGAGTATGGGGACAGCTGTAAGAAACAAAATGGAACAGACAGGACCCATAAACACCTTTCCTAGATCTGGACCTAACGCTGGCCCAAGCAATGACACTACTCAGGTGCCTGACAAAGGTGCTTTAAAGAAAGGTGTCTTACCTCCTACTATAAGGGAAGCTCTAATTACTGTGCTACTTAAACCAGATAAGGATGTGCAAAAGTGTAACAGCTGTAGACCCATCTCTATCATCAATACTGATTTAAAAATATTGGCTAAGAGGCTTTACAAAGTAATGAGTGAGGTGGGATTTATTTTTGAAAAAAGTCACGGTTCAGATAACATGCATCAGTTGACTAATGTTATGGCATTCTATCAACACGCTAGAAATTCCCAGGTAATCATTTCCCTTGATGCGGAGAAAGTCTTTGACAGAGTGAATGGGCAATATCTGTTTCTTGCCCCCAGACAAATTTGGTTTGGGAAAATCCTTTATTTTAAAGATTCCAATCCCAACTCTTGTATCTTAACAAAAAGCACAATTCCCCTCCCACCTCTCCCCACAATGTTCTGTTTCAGAGAACAAGACTGGGATTCCCTTTTTTCCCCCTCCTGTTCAATCTACCATTAGAACTAATTAGGGAGCACCATGGTATTCAAGGGATCATATTGGGGATTCAGGAGACAAAAAATCCTTCTATATGCAAACAACATCCTCCTATTTATTAACAATCCAGATCAATCTATTCCAACTATCCTACAAACAATAGATAACTTTGGTAAATCCTCTGGCTACAAGATACATTGGGAAAAGTTGGAAGCATTGGATTTAGTCAGAAGTGGCTCTCCGACAGGCACACTTAGATGGCAACAAACAAACCTCTGATATCCCAGCATCCTACGGAATTAACAACGTATTCAAGGTTAACCTAGCCCCATTAATCATCCAGTTAGCAACAAATGTAAATAGATGGCAGGCTTCTCTGCCTTTGGGGGAAAATAAACATAAGTAAAACGAATGCCCTTTTTATTCTGAATTCCTTCCCGATCCATATTTCTCCTTTTTATTTTACCAAAGTCGACATGGTCAGGTCCTTCTTATGAGAGGCTGGTGGTAAACGTAGAATCTCCTGGCAGATCTTACAGCCCCCTAGTGGTTTCAGATTTCCCCAGTTTTAAACTTTATCATCAGGCAATAATTCTTAAGCAAGTAGCAGAGTGGCTCATTCCTTCATGCTTAGGGTGACCAGATGTCCCGATTTTATGGGGACAGTCCTGATTTTGGGGTCTTTTTCTTATATAGGCTCCTATTACCCCCCATCCCCTTTCTGATTTTTCACACTTGCTGTCTGGTCACCCTACTCATGCTGTAGAACCCTGGATGGGCTTCAGTTGGAAGCAGAATTGGTTGTTGCTTTGTCCCTTTCCAGTGTGCTGCATATGAATTACCACCAGTTCCCTAATGAACAATTATCAACTATTGTGGCAGCCAGGAATACTACCGCATTTAAAAATTAGTCCCCTCTTCATACCAAGGCCTCCGTCTGGGGTAATTCAAAACTCTGTATGGCCAGCCACCTCATCATTTGGCCAGATTGGATTACAAAAGGAATTTTTACCATCATTCAATCCATTGAATTTACAATACTAAAAGAAAAGTTCAATCTAGAGCAGCGGTGCCAAAACTTTTTCTCCTGTGTCTCCCCCTTACCAATATAGAATCATAGACTTTAAGGTCAGAAGGAACCATTATGATCATCTAGTCTGACCTCCCGCACAACGCAGGCCACAGAGTCTCACCCACCCACTCCTGTTTCAAACCTGTGTCTGAGCCATTGAGTCCTCAAATCAAGGTTTAAAGACTTCAAGGTGCAGAGAACCTTCCAGCAAGTGACCAATGCCCCATGCTGCAGAGGAAGGTGAAACCGCCCCCCAGGGCTTCTGCCAATCTGCCCTGGAGGAAAATTCCTTCCCAAACCCAAATATGGCGATCAGCTAAGCCCTGAGCACGTGGACAAGACTCACCAGCCAGACACCCAGGAAATAATTCTCTGTAGTAACTCAGGTCCCACCCCATCTAATATCCCATCACAGGCCATTGGACATATTTACCACTAATAGTCAAAGATGAATTAATTGCCAAAATTAGGCTATCCCATCATACCATCCCCTCCATAAACTTATCAAGCTTAGTCTTGAAGCCAGATATGTCTTTTGCCCCCACTACTCCCCTTGGAAGGCTGTTCCAGAACTTCACTCCTCCAATGGTTAGAAACCTTCGTCTAATTTCAAGTCTAAACTTCCTGATGGCCAGTTTACATCCATTTGTTCTTGTGTCCACATTGGTACTGAGCTTAAATAATTCCTCTCCCTCCCTGATATATTTATTTTATATTTAGTCCTCTGCTATATGTATAGTGAGCAATCATATGGAATGTGTCTGCGCCCCCGACAGGCTGGGAGTGGAATTGCAGCAGGACCAGGGGTCATGGCCAAGGGCCAGGAGTAGAGCTGTGGCAGCCGGGTGGGAACAAAGACTGGGGGCCGGAAATGGGGGCTGGAGAGCAGGGGCCGGCAGCCAAGCCTCAGTGGGGAGCAGAGCCAGGGCCAAGGGCCAGGAGAGGAGCTGGGGCCACAGCTTCAGTAAGGGGTGGGGCCGGGGATGAGGCCATAGCAGAGCTGGGGGCAGAGTGGGGCGGGGTGGTGCTCCCTCCCAAACTCCCTGTGGGGGCTGGCCCAGGCCTCGCTGCACCCCCTGGACATTTCTCCAGGCCCCCCGGGGTGGCCACACACCACAGTTTGGGGACCACTGATCTAGACCCCAAGAAGGAGTGGTAATATATTCAACTCAAACATGCCATTTAGCATCTGTTTGGTCTCAATGTCTGTGCTCCCCGCGGACCCACCTGAACTGCTTTCATTTCTCCAGCTATTATGCAGATTGCCAAGACTTATGGCAACACTATATGCACATTCAGCCAGCAAATTTGAATTAAACACAGATTCCCTACAAAAGAAATGGGAGGAGAATTAGGCCAATTATTCTCTGCTAAGCAATGGAAACAAATTGTAACCCATGCTCCAAACTATTCCTTGGACCACAGTTTAAGGTGAATCCATCTGAAAATCACATGGAGGATGCATTGGACCCATCTCCAGCTAATCAAAACAGATGTCGCTAAGTCAGGCAAATATCGGTGCTGTGATTCAGCAGGTGCTAACTTTACTCATACGATCTGGGAATGTTCCTATGTCCGTGTGGTTTTGGGCAGAACTTAATTACAGTTATTTGTCCAATCAAATAAAATTGTGTTACGCGCCAAACATGTAATTTTAAACCTATTGGATGTTAACTGGAAGCTCAATAAAGCTGGAAAAACTTTTGCTCAGTGGAGCACTACTAATTGCTAAAAGACTAGTACTATAAAAATGGAACTCCAAAAAGCAACCAAGAAGTGAAGACTGCAGCACAGACATCGTAAGCTTGACCACCATGGAAGAAATTCTGTACTGTAACAGAAATACCCAAGAATGCTTCCCAGGAAGTATCTGAGTGATCATATTCTCTACCCACTTCCTCTGAATTTTGCTTCTATTCTTCATCTTATTTTAATATATTTTTTATACTGGTTGGATTTTTTTATAAACAAATTCTGTTTGTTTGTAAATGGTGTAATACAAATAGTTGGTTTCTATTTTAACCATTCATGTTATACATAATTAAATGTGTTAAGTGCAGCTAAGTTTAGGTAGCAAATGGTTAATCTCTGATGAGAAGTTTATGCATTATGAGAAGTTTGCTGTGTTTGTTTTTCTGTATATATCTTTTCAAAATTAGTAAAAAGTTAATAGAAAAAAAGGGAGATTGTGGAATTCCCGTCATGGGAGACTTTTAAGCACAAGTTAGATGAACACCTGTCAGAGTTGGTGTAGGTATACTTGCTCCTGACTCAGCGCAGGGGGTTGGACTAGATCAGGGGTGGCCAACCTGAGCCTGAGAAAGAGCCAGAATTTACCAACATACATTGCCAAAGAGCCACAGTAACATGTCAGCAGCCCCCCGTCAGCTCTCCCCACCCACCCCCAGTGTCTCCCATCCACTAGCAGGACCATCAATCAGCACCTAACCCTTCATCCCTGTGCCTCCGATCCACCATGATCAGCTGTTTTGTGGTGTGCAGAAGGTTAGGGGGCGGGGAGAGGAGGAGTAAGGGAACAGGGGAAGGGGTGGGAGAAAGAGTGGAGTGCGGCCGTGGCCGGGGCAGAGCCAGGGGTTGAGCAGTGAGCACCCCCCGGCATACTGGAAAGTTGGCGCCTGTAGCTCCGGCCCCAGAGTCGGCACCTATGCAGGGATCTGCATATTAACCTCTGAAGAGCCGCATGTGGCTCCAGACCCACAGGTTGGCCACCCCTGGACTAGATGATCTCTCAAGGTCCTTCCAGCCCTACATTTATGATCCTATGATTGTTTATTGTTCTGTTTAAAAAATTGTAGTGATCCTATAAGGATGTAAATCTCAGTTTAAAAAGTTAGCCGGTTAAACAATTAAACGGGCTGAGGTCCCTCCGACAGGCGCAGGGCCACCAGGGTTAACAGTTAAGGCTGGTTAACAATAAGCCTAATGCTTACCAATTAACTGGTTTACCTTGTACATCCCTATGATCCAGTCAGGGAACCGAATTGAAAATACCCCATGTCTCAGATAACCACTTACACAACACAGCGAATAATTGAAGAAAACAACTTGTGAACAACCCATACAGGCTGACATTTTCTTTCTTCATTTATTACCTGATCCATTCTCTTATAACAGAATTCTTATATAACTTATTTTATAGTGTAAATAAACTTGCTATATAAACAAATACAGTTATAAATTAGCCTGTAGAAATCCCTAAAGCTGTACTGATGAGACCTGCTACCAACCTCTTCCCTCAGCTTTGTGGTCTTGATTACATATTGTGGTGGATGCTTTTGTACTTGATGTCTCCCTCTTCAGTCTTGTCTGTTGATACTGTCAGTTAAAGTATTTCATTAGCTCATATTTAGGCCCAGACATCTGTTTTTCCTGCACTTAGATGTATAGCCTGTTTGTTAGCTTCTTTGTCAAAATGCTATGTGATACTAGTATCTCCCCTTTTCCCTCCTATCTATTTTCCCAATTTTAATATCTTAATTTTGAGTTTAACTTGGACTATTGTTGAAGGGGTTTGTTCTTTCCTTAGTTTTCAGAATAGTTCTCAGACTATGAGATTTGGAAGTGGGCAATGACCCCTTTTGTGATAAGGTCTTCCATGGCCAGGTGGCCTACTGGCTAGATCACTGGTCTTTCAATCTGTAAGGCCAGAGAGGGCAGCAGGGGGATGTGGCCCCTCCTTCTCGGCAGGGAGTAAAGACCCACTTCCTTGGGCTACTTCCTATATGTCTCTTCAGTTAGGGCATGGCCCTACTAGTCTAGTTGTCCTGCGTGCTGGGTTTATTTGCAGGGGAGCCCTTACTTGCCTCATGTGGCTGTGCTGGCTGGCAGGTGGCATTGATCCATCCCTTCGTGCAGGAAGACAGAGAGCTTCTGCCTCCTTGCCAGTCAGCCCCCAACTGAGCCAGGCGCCCTCTTTTCTCCCCACTTCCAGGCCTCTTGTTGGATGTAGGAAAAGCAAGGTGGGGCTAGGTGAACCCAAAGGTTTTCTTTAACCCCCTCTGTGTCGGACAGCAGTTTCTCTGCTCCCTCACATACCCCTTCCAGGAAACTCCAAAAACTTCCACCAGATTTCTAAGCAGTTATCTTTTTTCCATCTCCTCTGTAGAGCTCTGACTTTAGTTAATTTTTCAAGTACCAGAATTTCCCAAATTGTTTAGATACAAGTCAATAGTTTTAGGGGACTCACTCCTTTTCCACCATCTTGCTATGGTAATTCTAGCAGCAACTAGGAGAGGAGTGATCCGTTCTTTATGGCTTCTACAAGTCTCAGAGTTTTCTGGACAATATAATAAAAATAATAAGAGGTTATCTGACAGCTGACACCCTGTTATCTCCCTTACGGAGTCTCCCAGGGCTTTCCAAAATGTCTTAATTTTTGGGTATGTTCACCATATGTGGAGAAATTGTTTTATTTCATTAGATTCTCTACAGCATTTTCTCATCCCTGTACCATAAATTCATTCAGTTTTAACGGGAATTATGTACTATCCATTAATGAAGCATTTTAATGTAATTTTCTTTTATTCATGTTTTTATTGAGTTATGGGGGACCATTGCCAATTTAGTCTTCCATTCCTCAATATTGGTGTTATGCCTACAATGACTTTTCATAGTTATTTCCTCTAAGTAACAGTTAGCGATTCCTTTGTATAGAGTGGAAATTAAACCTTTGTGGTTCATGGATGCATCAAGTAGTTTTTCAAATTCTGTCAATTTTCTGCTTAGGGTTGCCTTTGTGTGGGGATGTTTTGAAAAATGTCTCAATTGTAGGTGTTAATTGTTGAACCAAAGTGCTTTATATCTGTTAGCAAATGGATCAAAACTCTCATAATCCTTTGTAGACGAGAAAAAGTCTTACAATGTCCTGTGTCTATAATCCTTTGTACTTAAAATGAACCTTAGCAAAATGTAGCATATTGGCTCTGATGGATTGTGTGTCCCCTCTTACCATGACCCGTTGAACCTTAGAAAATATGTCTAGGGAATCAAGAAAAGGGACAACTTGTTACAGATGTTTTCTGTGATTGATGACATAATGACTTGAACAGATGCCTTTAGCTTATCAATTATTATAAATTGAGGGTATCATGAAAGGGTGCTGGGTCTATAGACCTCTCTTTTCTTGTAAATGCCCATGGAAGATAAAATTGTGAGTTTCTGTAAACAGTTGGCCAAATTGTGATATACCTGTATGTTCCCAAATGTCAAAAGTCCTCAGGCTTTTATTGGGGTTAAATTCAATATTATCTGCTAAAGGAGTTAGTGGTGATGGTTCTGGTGATAGCTTTCTAAATAAGACAGACATCTTTAATTTAAACTGTCCAATGAATGTTTATAGGACAGCATAAGAGTAGATACTTTGGATCAGAGCACTGGCCTCTTTCTAGACTAGTGTCCTGTTTCTGACAGTGACCAGTAGCTAATGCTTCCAAAGCAAGTGCAAGAATCCCCAAAATGGACAATTATGGAATAATCTACTTTTAGGAAATGTGTCTTCCTAACCCTATCAGAAAGTTGTTTGCTTATGTCCTGAAGCATGGTGATTTATCCTCACATATACCTTTCACATCACTGTACCTCAGAATGTTTTGCACACACACACACACATACATATTAATATTTCATATAATGGGGATATTCTTATTAACCATAGAAATCTCAATTTCTTTTTGATTCTTCCTAAACTCTTGGCCTCATTGGTGTCCTGTGGCAGGAAGTTCCACAAGTTAGTGATACATTGTGCACAAAAGAAAATATTTCCTTTACTCTGTTTTAAATGTATTGCCTTTCATTTCATGCAGTGTTGCCTTATTCTTTAATTATGACAGGGTAAACAGGAACCCTCAACTTACTTTCATTGCAATTTTAATAATTGATATACTTCAATCATGTTCCCTCTTATTTGTCTCCTCGAAACAGTTGTCTCTCTTTATATGGAAATCTTCCCCATGTGTCTAATTATTTTTGTTAGCTATCTCTACCCCTTCTATTTGTGCTGTATCTTTTTTGAGCTTAGATGACTGAAACTGAGATCAATGATCCAGGTGAAAATATACCACTGATTCCAGTAATATTATTCATATATTTTCTGCCCCATTCCTTATACATCCTAGCACTGTATTTACTGTTTTTAATCACTGTGGTCCATTGCAGAGAATTTTTCAAGGAACTGTAGATCAGAATTTTTCCATTGAAGTCAATGGAGCTACATCACTCCATACCAGCTGAAAATTGGGACCTATATCTCAGTTTTTACATGTAAATGTGATTTCCCCCACCCCCCATGCACTTTGTGTAGGGACATTTTTAGATGCCCATTTGAAAACAAATTGGCCCTGTATGTGTTCTTAAAACTGCAATATTCAAACTCTCACTGAAAGCCTTTGAAAAGCTCATTGTGGTTTGAAGAAGCCTTTTTTTTTTTAATTTATAAAGATGAATTAAAAATTGAAGCCTGTGAATCTGGATCCAAGTGCAGAACATTGAAATCCACAGGAAATTGTCACTGTTAAATACAGCTGCTGGCTAGCACTGTAGCTGGTGAGATCAAGTTCATTTTATTTTTGAATTTTCTTCCCTTTGTGTGCCTGGTCTGTGTTAGACTTTGTCTAAGTTAGCTGAGATGATGTTTGACTGCCAAAACAAAGAGTCTCATAGTATGTCATTAACAGAAGGTAACCAAGGAACTCTATAAAGCATCTTACTGCACAAAAGTGACATTGGTGCTGGAGGTTTCCTTATGTATCACATAGGGCCTGATCTGAGGTCCAAAATCAACAGAAAAGCTCCAGCCTCTGCGGGCTTTAGATCAGCTCCTAGGCCCAACGACAGAAAAGTGCTTAACTTTAAGCATGTGTTTAAGTCCTTTTGACTTTGGGGCTTAAGTGCTTCCCTGAAACTGTTCTGTATAGTGCGAAGTTGGCGTCTGATGTCGTTCAGAAGATAAAAGAGAGTTTCCTTTGCTCCCCTGCTCCCTCCCCACCCTTAAGAGTTGGTTTGCTTTGGAATGAATCCCGCTCAAACTCTTTCCTCTCTGAGGGGTCCTGTTCCCACTTATGTCTTCCGTTCAAAGCCCCAACTCATTGACATCTACTCACTCCCCTCTCCTGGCGTTGCCTTCCTTCCCTGTCATCCAGTTCCCTTCTCCTTCTTCTTTCCCCCGCCCTCGTTCCCAAATCCCAGATCTCCCCCAGATGAGCCAATCCCATCTATTCTCTCTGAATTCTCTACTGCTTTTGTTCCATTCCTCGGGCTTGGCTTTGTTTCACCTTCCAAACTCTGCCTATGTCCTCTTGGACTGGAAGCGTCCTACCATCTCCCAGGCTCAAGGAGACACGGAGGGTGGCGTCTGGTGAGTGTTTGGATCGGAGACCCCCACATTGATCCAAAAGTGCAGCAAAAAGTGACATTGAGGTGGAAATCTCTCCCACCTAAGCCAATTCACCAGCATGTTGGCAAGGAAGGGGATAGATTAATTTCTGAAGCTCATTGGGATCCATCAGGATGAAAGGTGCACTATAAATATATTATTATCCAGCTCGAAATAAATTCAGATAATGTACCCCACGCTTATCTCCATGGTATCTGAGCGCCTATGAGCTGATATAATAATATAATTAATCTAAAGATGGTACCATAATTATACTCCCTGCTGCAACATTCCACATGCGAATAATGTTCATCATTGTGACTCTTTTACTTACTTTCTGAAGGGATTTATTTTCTTCTGAGAGAGGCTGTAGAAGAATTCCAAAGCCAGGAAGGCTGGGCTAGTGGAGCAGGCACTGAAACAGGAGACAGGAAAACTGAGTTTAATTCCAGGCATTGCTCCAGACTGTGTGACTTTGAGCATCTCCGTGTGTTTCCGCTCCCCAGCTGTAAACTAGGGATAACGATACTTCCCTTCACCCTCAATCTTTGTATGTCTTGTCGAGGTAGATTCTAAACTCTTCAGGGCAGGGAGAGCTTCTTGCTATGTGTTTGTACTTCACCTATCACATGGGACCCTGATTACCATTGAGACCCCTGGACACCGCTGTAAAATAAATAATAATAATTAATAATAATACAGTAAAATCTGTTTTATCTGGCATGATGAGAGAATGGAGGGTGCCGGTAAGAGAAAAATGCCAGTTAACCAAGAAGGAGGGAGTTTGGATGAGGGACAGGATGCTGGACATGGGTCGTGGGAGGGAGTTTGGGGGCGGAAGGGGGTTGGGGCATGGGAGGGGGGGCAGGGTGCCGGATCCGGGGGCCACTCACCTCAGGCGGCTTCCTACAAGTGGCCACCTGTCCTGGCTCTTCCTAAGCAGAGGTGCTGCAGGCAGCTCTGTGCACTGCCTCTGCCCACAGGCGCAGCGTCCACAGCTCCCGTTGGCCATGGTTTCCAGCCAATGGGAGCTGTGGAGCCATTGCTGGAGGTGGAGAAGGGGCAGCATGCAGAGCCGCCTGCCGCGCCTCCACCTAGGAGCAGCCGGGACAGGTTGCCACTTGCAGAGTGCCACCTGAGGTGAGTGGCCCCAGGATATGGCACCCCACACACCCCCACAAGCCCCCGTCACACCCAAACTCCCTCCCAGAGCCTGCACTCCAGACTCCCTCCCATGCCCCAACCCCCTGTCGGCCTCACACTAACCTGACTGTAAACTGGATTTTCAATGAACCAGAACGGTTGGTGAATTGCCAGATAAAAGAGCTTTTTCTGTAATAGCAACAGAGCAGTAATAGCATGTACAGACACAATCTACTAGCATACCAATGAGAGCAGAAGCAAAGCTTCTGTATTACATACAGCTGAGCCCCCAAAATGCATATTTACTGTATGGAGTATGAATCATAGAACCATAGAAAAGTAGGACTGGAAGGAATCTCAAGAGGTCACCGAGTCCAACCCTCGTGCTAATGCGTTCATCTAACTTCTTAAAAACCTCTCTTGGAAACCTGTACCAACACATAAATACCCTCCTAATATCCAACCTAAATCTTCGTGGTGCAGATTAATCTGCTTACTTCTTGTCCTATCTGCAGCGGACATGGAGAACAATTGATTATTGTCCTCTTTATCACAGCACTTCTCATATTTGTAATCAGGTCCCCCCTAAGCCTTTTCTAGGCTAAACATGCCTAATTTTTTTGAAAAAACTTGCCTCATAGGTTATGTTCTTTTCTATCATTTTTGCAGCTCTCCTCTGGACACTCTCCATTTGTCCACATGTTTCTCAAAGTGTGGTGCCCAAAACTGGACACAGGACTTCAACTGAGGCTTCACCACTGCCAAGTAGAGTGGAAGCATTTACCTTCAATCTCTTTACATATGATGCTCCTGTTAATGCACTCCAGAATGATATTAGAATCATAGGACTGGAAGGGACCTCGAGAGGTCATCTAGTCCAGTCCCCTGCACACATGGCAGTACTAAGTATTAGACCATCCCTGACAGGTATTTGTCTAACTGGCTCTTAAAAATCTCCAATGATGGAGATTCCACAACCTCCCTCGGCAATTTATTAACTACCCTGACAGTTAGGAAGTTTCTCCTAATGTCCAACCTAAACCTCCCTTGCTGCAGTTTAAGCCCTTTGCTTCTTGTTCTAGCATCAGAAGTTAAGAAAAACAATTTTCTCCCTCCTACTTGTAACAACCTTTTATGTACTTGAAAACTGTTATCATGTCCCCTCTCAGTCTTCTCTTCTCCAGACTAAACACAACCAATTTTTTCAATCTTCCCTCATAGGTCATGCTTTCTAGACCTTTAATCATTTTTTTGCTCTTCTCTGGACTTACTCCAGTTTGTCCACATCTTTCCTGAAATGCGGTGCCCAGAATTGGGCACAAAACTCCAGCTGATGCCTAATCAGCACAGAGTAGAGTGAAGAATTACTTCTTGTGTCTTGTTTAAAACACTCCTGCTAATACATCCCAGAATGATGTGCCCTTTTTTTGCAACAGAGTTACACTGTTGGCTCATGTTTAGCTTGTGATCCACTATGACCCCGAGATCCTTTTGTGCATTACTCCTTCCTAGGCAGTTATTTCCCAGTTTATATGTGTTCAACAGATTGTTCCTTCCTAAGTGGAGTACATTGCATTTGCCTTTATGGAATTTCATCCTATTTACTTCAGACCATTTCTCCGTTTTGTCCAAATCATTTTGAATTTTAATCCTATCCCCCAAAGCACTTTCAATCCTCCCAGCTTGGTATCATCCGCAAACTTTATAAGTGTACTCTATATGCCATTATCTAAATCATTGATGAAGATATTGAACAGAACCGGACCCAGAACTAATCCCTGTGGGATCACTCTTGTTATGCCCTTCTGGAATGACTGTGAATCACTGATAACTACTTTCTCGTAATGGCTTTCCAACCAGTTTTGCACTCACCTTATAGTAGCTCCATCTAGGTTGCAGTTCCCTAGTTTGTTTATGAGAAGGTCATGTGAGACAGTATCAAAAGCTTTACTAAATCAAAATTTGCCACATCTACCACTTCCCCCCATCCACAAGGCTTGTTAGCCTGTCAAAGAAAGCTAAGGCCTGATTCTGGAAAGCAATTTAGCATGTGCCAAAATCCAGCACTTCTCAGTTAAAGTTAAGCATGTGCTTAGGCCCCCATTGGCTTCTGTGGGACTTCAATGCATGTTTAAAGTTAAGTACCCACTCTTTCTGATCAGAAACACACCTGCCCAAATCAGGACCTTTGACAGGTGAAAATGTGTCTCCACATACTTTGTCAAATTCCAAACGTTTTCCACCCTTTTTCTTTTCTCCTGTTATTGCTCTGAATGATTTTTCTGCGCGTAACAAGGCTGTTCATCTTTTCTTGGTAACTTTTTAATTCAACATTTTAATTAGAGTTCAAAGAACAGTGTGTAATTATTAACATTTTCCTTCCACCGGATTCTCTTGCACTTTAAAATCTTTACAAAAAGCTAATTAATTTTTTTGTTTTGTTATTCTGCCCAACTTGCTAATTTCTGTTTTGACATTCTGCATTAATTAGTTAAGAAGAAGGCCATCAGATTTTCATTGCTCAAAATACGTGCGAGTGTGTTGTCCCTGCCAAATATCTCCATTTTTAATCAAAGGTAATGGATTTTTTTCCCCCTGAAAACTTATATAGCATGTTATGCTGTTATAGGCCAGCCTGTTTGCGCTTCTTGAGGATCTCTTAGGCACACCGTAAGCTGAAGAAGACTCAATTATACAGACAAATGAAAGCCCAATTCTGCAGTGTAACCCCTGTGCCTACCTCATTGATTTGCATCTGTAGAATCGGGGCCTAAATGCATAAAACATACCAGGCTAGCTTCATACTGGATTCTGCTGAGTGTAAACTGGCTTAGTATCTGATTCTTGCCCACTGAAGACCATGAGAGGTTTTCTCTACCATTGACTTTGATGGCTGCAGGATCAGGCTCATTATGATATTGGAAATCACAATCTGTCTTTCCTCTCTCTGGGTATCAGCCATAAAGCACACATGAGCTGAGCTTGATCACAGAAATATGACTGCTCCAACCAGGGAATGATCAGTGAAATGACACAGACAACTGAGTGGAGCAGGGATGTACTGGTAAGCACCCAGCAGGAATACAGTAACAGCCTGCCACCCATGTCCAAGCCAATAAAGATGCACGGCACAGACCCACTGCTTGACAATACACAGCTCCTTAAAGCACCAAGATGCCTACTTTAAAGTTCCCTGTGACCACTTCACTTTTTAGTCCTCTTTGTGCCACAAGATCTTGGAGAGAACCAAGCCCTGCTGGTCTGGATTCTGTGGCTGTGCCCTATTCCCACCTGCTAACCCAATGGCCAGCCCTCCTGGTCACTGTGAACCCTAGCTGCTTCTGCATGAGGCTGCAGGGAGCCCCACAGCAGCTGCTCCTTTGTGGAACTTACTAAATTTGGGGAAGGGTGGTCCACACACCAGGTGAGACAACCAGGTCTACAGTCTGCTCCACACCCTGAAAACGGAGTGTAATCTGTTCTTTCCCTCATTGTAAATTTACTTTAAGAATTAAACTAAACTGAGTCTTAAAGGAGCTATCTCCAAATAAGGAAACTGCTTGAAACTGTTTTCAGATAGCTACTGCTAAGTGATTTTCATAGGCATCTCATCCAGATTGATTTGTGCAATGGTTGATGGCTCAGATGTCTTGGGAGTCTCTAAAAACACTGGTTAAACCAGGTTCTGGGTTTGCTAGTTCATTAATATCATATACACATGAAGATGTTGTCATTTCAGACATCATGCAGTTAGACTGATAAAGCAGTTGCATGAAAATTAAAGAAGCTAAATAGACGTACTGGACAGATCAATGAAGCCTACGAGAGTGAACAGAGAAGCTCAGATTAAAGGAACCACAAGGTAATATTTTACCACCATGGACAGTGCTCCACTCAATTTGAAGAGGTCTTACTGTTGTATTGTAATTAGAGAACTTTTAAGTTACCCATACGAGGATCCAAAGGCTTCTGAACACTGGGGCAAAGGTGGGGGTAGGTACCTGCCAATTTATGGACAGCAAAGATTTTTTAGCTATCAATTGACACCATAATCTATCAGAACAAGCACAGGAATCAGAGAGCCCAAGTTCCAGTGCTGGCTTGGACACACATATTTAAGTCAAGTGCCTAAATACCTTTGAGGATCTGGACCCAAGTTACTGCATCACTTTTCACTTAGCCTCTCTGTGCCTCCTTTTCCTCAACAATAGAAAAGGGATACAATTTGCCTGTCTTTTCATCCATAGCTTTCAAAGTGCTTTGCAAAGGGCTGCATAGGTAGGCTACATTATTATTAGCCATAGGGATGAAATAATATCCTTTACCCTTGTTCCTAAAAGTACCAAAACCAGGAGGGGGTACGAGTTCACTGGCACTCTAGAACATTCATAGGAATTGCTACTTCAGGAATCAGTAGACCTTGGTCAAGATTGTGAAAAGTGGGTGCCAAAAGTTAGGTTCCCATGTTCATATTTAGAGACCTTAAAAAGAGGCCTGATTTTCACAGATTCATAGGACCAGAAGGGACCATTGTGACAATCTAGTCTGACTGCCTGTGTAATACAGGGCATAGTACTCCCCCAAAACATTTCTGAGAGCAGATCTTTTAAAATAACATCCCATTTTGATTTTAAAATGGCCAATGATGGACAACCCTTGGGATATTGTTAAGGGCACAAGATCAAACTATCCCACTGCGTAGGAAAGATAGGAACTATGGCAAGAGACCACCCTGTCTTAACCAGGAGATCTTCAATTATCTAAAAATCAAAAAAGAGTCCCACAAAAAGTGGAAACTAGGTCAAATTACAAAGGATAAATATAAACAAATAACACAAGTATGTAAGGACAAAATTAGAAAGGCCAAGGGACAAAACGAGATCAAACTAGTTACAGACTTAAAGGATAACAAGAAAATATTCTACAGATACATTAGCATCAAGAGGAAGACCAAGAACTCCATTACTCAACGAGAGGAGGAAAATAATAACAGAAAAAGTGGAAATGGCAGAGGTGCTTAATGACTTCCTTGTTTCGGTTTTCACCAAGAAGATTGGTGGTGTTTGGACATCTAACATAGTGAATGCCAGGGAAAATGAGGTAGGATCAGAAGAAGCTAAAATTGGGAAAGAACAAGTTAAAAATTACTTAGACAAATTAGATGTCTTCAAGTCACCAGGGCCTGATGAAATGCAACCTAGAATACTCAAGGAACTGACTGACGAGATATCTGAAACATTAGCGATTATCTTTGAAAAGTCATGGAAGGAGGGAGAGATTCCAGAAGACTGGAAAAGGGCAAATCTAGTGCCCATCTATAAAAAGGGAAATAAGGATAACCCAGGGAATTACAGATCATTCAGCTTAACTTCTGTACCCGGAAAGATAATGGAGCAAATAATTAAGTAATCAATTTGCAAACATCTAGAAGATAATAAGGTGATAAGTAACAGTCAGTGTGGATTTGTCAAGAATCAATCATGTCAAACCAACCTGATAGCTTTCTTTGACAGGGTAACAAGCCTTGTGGATAGGGGGAAAGTGATAGATGTGGTATATCTTGACTTTAGTAAAGCTTTTGATACTGTCTTATATGACCTTCTCATAAATAAACTAGGGAAATGCAACCTAGATGGAGCTACTATAAGGTGGGTGCATAACTGGTTGGAAAGCCATTAACAGACAGTCGTTATCAGTGGTTCACAGTCATGCCGGAAGGGTATAACAAGTGCGATCCCACAGGGATCAATTCTGGGTCCAGTTCTGTTCAATATCTTCATCAATGATTTAGATAATGGCATAAAGAGTTCACTTATAAAGTTTGCGGATGATACCAAGCTGGGAGGGGTTGCAAGTGCTTTGGAGGGTAGAGTTAAAATTCAAAATGATCTGGACAAACTGGAGAAATGATCTGAAGTAAATAGGATGAAATTCAATAAGGACAAATGCAAAGTACTCCACTTAAGAAGGAACAGTCAGTTGCACACATACAAAATGGGAAATGACTGCCTGGGAAGGAGTATTGTAGAAAGGAATCGGGGGATCATAGTGGACCACAAGCTAAATATGAGTCAATAGTGTAACGCTGTTGCAAAAGAAGCAAACGTCATTCTGGGATGTATTAGCAGGAATGTTGTAAGCAAGAAAAGAGAAATAATTATTCCGCTCTACTCTGTGCTGGTTAGGCCTCAGCTGGAGTATTATGTCCAGTTCTGGGTGCAACATTTCAGGAGGGATGTGGACAAACTGGAGGGAGTCCAGAGAAGAGCAACAAAAATGATTAAAGGTCTGGAAAATATGACCTATGAGAGAATATTGAAAAAATTTGGTATGTTTAGTCTGGAATAGAGAAGACTGGGAGGGGACATGATAACAGTACATAAAAGATTGTTTCAAGGAGGAAGGAAAAACATTGTTTTTCTTAACCTCTGAAGCAATGTGCTTAAACTGCAGCAAGAAAGATTTAGTTTGGACATTAAGAAAAACTTCCTAACTGTCAGGGTGGTTAAGCACTGGAATAAATTGCCTAGGGAGGTTGTGGAATCTCCATCATTGGAGATTTTTAAGACCAAGTTAGACCATCACCTGTCAGGGATGGTCTAGATAATACTTAGTGCTGCCATGAATGCCGGGGACTGGACTAGATGACCTCTCAAGGTCCCTTCCAGTCCTATGATTCTATGGTTAATTACCTTCCCCCTTTAAAATTTGCACTTCATTTCCAATCTGAATTTGTCTAGCTCCAGCACCAGCAATTGGATATTGTTATGCTGGATTGAAAAGCCCATTGAAAAGCACTTATAGACTATAATCACATCAAATTTTCTTTGTTAAGATGATAGACTCAAGAAGTTCAATCACGATCAGGCATGTTTTCCAATCCTTTAATCATTCTTCTGACTTCTCTGAACCGTCTCGAATATGTCAACATCCTTCTTGAATTGTGGACACCAGAACTGGACACAGTATTCCAGCAGCAGTCTCACCGGTGCCAAATACAAAGGTAAAATAACATGTCTACTCCTACTCGAGCTTCACCTGTTTATGCATCCATGGATCGTATTAGTCCTTTTGGCCACAAAGTCTCACTGGAATCTCTTGTTCAGCTGATTATCCACTGACTGTTTTTCAAAGTCACTGCTTCCCAGAGTAGAGTCCCCCATCCTGTAAGTATGGCCTCCATCCTTTGTTCCTAGATGCATATATTTACATTTCACTGTCTTAAAATATATATTGTTTGCTTGCACCCAATTTTACCAATAGAACTAGATCACTCTGTATTTGTGACATGTCCTCTTCATTATGTACCTCTCCTCCAATTTTTGTGGTATCTGCCAACTTTATCAGGGATAACTTTATATTTTCTTCCATGTCATTGATAAAAATGTTAAATAGTATAGGGCCAAGAAGGGATCCCTGTGGGACCCCACTAGAAACACACCCACTCAATGATTATTCCCTGTTTACAATATTAAGCTAGCCAGCTTTTAATCCATTTAATATGTGCCATGTTAATTTTATATTTTTTAATCAAACTGCTATATGGTACCAAGTCAAATGCCTTAGAGAAGTCTAAGTATATTATATGAACTCTATTACCTTTATCAACCAAACTTGTAATCTCATAATAAATGATATCATATTTGCTTAACAGGATCTATTTTCCATAAACTCATGTTGATGAACATTCGTTATGTTTTCAAAAGTGTTGCTCTGTCTGAAATGAGTGGGAGCTGCTGATTTCTCAACATATATGAAAATCCAGCCATTTATTTGGGTGCCAAAAGATGGCCTTAGGATCCTAATTTTAGACACCCAGGCCAAGATTTTCAAAAGTGATTAGGCTCAGATCTTTAGAGAGAGATAAGCGCCTATCTCCCATTGAACTCAATTGGAGTTAGGCACCTACATTCCTTTGACAATCAAGGCCCTTAGTGATTTTGGGTGCCTTCATTTTTGGGTCTTGAAGAGACTGACCACCCACCCTCTGAAACTCAGGCCACTTTAAGCTGTCTCAAGTTGGGCACCCCAAAACATTGAGTTACCCCAAAATCACTCATCCCTTTTGAAAATCTTGGTCCTATTCACCGAAGAGACACACAGATATTTCCAGAAATATCCAGTTTAATTACAAAGGATTAATAATTGCAGGCAAGGTTATTTCAGAACTAGATTTCGATAACCGACAAACACTTGTTCAGGTCCAGAAAAGTGTACTTACATGAAAAAGAGCAGAAATGAATGCTTAGGAGAGAACCAACTCTGGTTTTCTGTAATGCTTTTCATGCTCAAAATACCTGGAAGCTCTTTGTATGGAGCAAATAGACAATCTGTATCCCTAGCCATCATTAAGTGTAGAAGGAATATTTATGTATTTATTTAGCAGTTAACACCATCGCCAATAGCTATTAATATTTTTTATTTACAATGGTCAGTGCCGATAATGGACAACTTAATAGGCATGTTTAATTGGATTCTAACTACCAATTGCTTGTTATAGCTTTTCCTTTTTGCCCAAGGGCAGCAACATTCCTAATGATTTCACTGTCAGTTTAATGTGTTAGTGATTTTAATTACACTTTTATTGCTTATGCAAATGTGAGCTCTTTTGTGTGCCAAGCCAGGGGTCAGTGATAGGGGAGGCACGGGATGATTCCTTTGCCAGATGCCAGCATATGACGGTGGCAGGGGAACTCCCTGCCATTTGTTCCATGTATTAAAGTGATGGACAGCCCCTCGAGCAGGAGTCTGCCATGTGGGGTCAGGTCATGTCAGGAATTCAGACATTCCCATGCTTGGTTGTGTGACAGGCTTGGACTGAATTATAGCAGTTGGAAACACATGCTCTCTGCAGACAGCAGCTCGGGCATCACCTTGGGTTTCCACTTTGTATTTGCAAACTGACCTTGTTCATGCTGGCAGATGTGAAAATGTTTGCCTCTCACGCAAGCGGAAACTGCCACCAACACGAAAGCATCCATCTGATGCACTGATATACCCATATCTAAAGGATAAGTGCTATTAGCAGATGATTGATATCTGCCTCTCTCTCTCTCTCTCTCTTTATTTTACTGGCTGTTGAGCAAGCAACACTGAATGGCTGTTTCTGTACAGTGCTCTGAATTTGGGATTTCAAGCCTTTTAGCACATGCTAAATGACCAGAGGGCAGGTTTTCAAGTGCTCAGCAGCTCTTGTTTTTGACATTTATAGCCACCGCTCCCATTGACTTCAATTATCGCTATGAGTGCTCAGCACTTCTATAGATCAGACCCTCGGGTTCTTAAATCAGGAAATGAGGAACAGAAAATTAGTGAGCATATCTGAAAAGTTTGGTTTAAGTGACTTGCAGAGGCAGGGAGAGAATCCAGTTCTCCAAGGCAGCATTCAAGTGCCTTAACCATGAGACTGTTTTTTCTTTTCCTACGATCCCATCTCATTCACCACACACCTTCCAATTTCTGCAACAGAGGAGCCAGTCAGTAGTCCTACAGGCAGAACCTCTTTTAATTCACGATCCTGATTCATCCTGAGAGCAGGTCCAATCTCTGCACTGAAGCAGGCAAACGTCCTGTGTTAAAAATAAGATCCGATCATGAAATTAAAGACTGTATATAATGCATGCACACCAGACGGCTGACTTGCACAGGCAACCTCAATTCTGACATGTCCTAACTGGGGGATGTGTAAAAGACCTCACTCACCACGGGTGTGCTCCTGGTGGCTGGGCTTGACACAGCAGCTTGTTCATTATCTAGTGACCCCCCCCCCCCAGTGACAGCTGCTCTGGCCCTGCCATGGTCTCTCTTCTTGAGACTTGGCCTTACGCCAGGTCATTTTAAAGTTGTTCCCCTTCTGGGGTATCATTATGCCACATGAACAGTGTTCTACACGATACTGTGTCATCCTGTTTGCTATCTTCTGACCTCTTGGGCTCCTCTTTTGTTCCACTGTCCTATCAGAGCTGCAACCCCAGGGCTTCTCCTTGGAGTCTTTTAACTCAAACATCAGCCACAATTAAAGCAACTTCGGCCCCTTCTCATGGACTGAACTTTTAACGCATCCTGGGGCCTCCCAGGTCTCTATTCCCCTAACTCTCAGGAACTACCTCCCTGGAGTCTTGTCCTTGTCTAGATCCTCAACTCCAGTCCACTACATGCCCATGGGTTGTCCTTTTCTCAGGCCCATTTCAAGAATCCCCTTCACTCTTGCAACCGTCTGCTGTCATGGCTAGAGTGTAAACTCCCTCCCAACTTCTCTGCTTGCTACTACCCAGAGAGGAACTACAGGATTTTTCCCCTCTCTCACTGAAGTCTCTTCTACTCTGGGCTTCCTCCCATTATAGGAACCAACCAGCTCCTCCTCCTGCTGGGACTTATCTTTAATTGGGCCTGGCCCACCCTCCAAACACAAGCAGGTGTGTTAATTGGCCTCTCAGGCCCGTATTAACCATTTCACCACCTTTTTGGGGTAGCCCCCCCTTCACAGGGTGTTTAACTTGCAACCTTAATAATGTTCTTTTAACATAGCTTTGTGTGGGTAATGATCTAAGTGTTTAAAAAAGCAAGCTGAAAAAACATAAATTCCATCATGAGGCCTCATATTGACAGCTACACCCTTCATCAACAGGGAAGGAACCTTTAGAAGTAACTGATAGGAGCAGTAGGTTGTCATCCTCTGTTTGGACCAGCACTAGATAGAGAACAGACATACATCCACCAGTGGGTTCCACAATTATTTCCTAACAGCAATGGGGACCCTCGGGAATCTTAAGTTCCATTCCACACTCTGGAGGGGAGTGAGCTCCAGTGGCAGAATCTTCTGACCATTTCCTCCAAGTGTGACCACTTCTGCCCCATCCGCATCCACCTGTCTCTGTCCTGTCTCTTCCCCACACAAGGCTCCTTATCCCAGTCTCATTCTCCTTGCCTACCCAGTCCCAGCCTCCGCTCCTCAGTCTTATCAAGTCTGTCCTAGTTTCCTTGCCCATCCAGTTGCAGTTCCCCAGTCCTGGCTCATCTTCTGATCTTTGTCTCCCCCTCTCCATGCATTGGCTCCAAGTCCTAGTTTCCCTCTCTGGACTTCTCATCCAATCTCAGTCTACCCCATAGAATCATAGAGAGTAGGACTGGAAAGGACTTTGATAGGCTAGTCCAGTCTCCTGCACTGAGGCAGGACTAAGTAGTAGCTAGACCAATGGTCTTCAACCTTTTTCATGTGTGAACCCCTAAAAAAATGTTGAATGGAGGTGTGTGGACCACTTTGGAAATCTTAGATATAGTCTGCACACACCCCAGAGGTCCACGGACCACAGTTGGAAAACCACCGTTCTGTGGTAATGACAAACATTTGTGGACCCCTTAGACATAGTCATCAGATCCCCATCATGAAACATTTCAGCCTGATTGATTAAAATTTGCCAAAGTTATAAATAACAGAAAAACAAAAACTTATAATAGAACGTGATGAGCAACATCAATAATAGGCAGTGCTACCAGTCCTACCTATAACTCCTGTAACACACACTTTAAAGAACCCCCAATATCCATTTGTTGTCACTTATTGAACAAAAAGAAACAGGAGCTAGAATGAAACACCTTGCCTACTAGCTCCCTACTCTTATGATCTTCATTGCTGCTCAGTACAATTGTCTCTCCAAACTCTCTAGTCCTATAATCTACACTGCACAGGCATGCAAGTCGTCTGTGCTAGGTTTGCTTTTAGGTGGCAGGGAATCCAAAGCAGGCATTTCTCTGTATAACTACCCACCTTGGCACCACCAAAACTGGTATCATTCATCTTAGCACATGGAGAGCTGAAAAATATGTTCTCCAGCCGTCCATCTGAAGCTCAGCCGACCCTGTCAGCTACAGTGCCCTTTTAAGATATGTTAATGAAGGAAGTGCTGGAAGGCATGATCTGGATAGGAGAATCCAGCCAGGGGAAAGTGCTGGACTGACAGCCCTGAAAGCTTTATCATTTACTTACCCACAGAACAGGTACATCATGGCAGTGGCACTTCGACCATTCCCAGTTATATGCTTTAGCCCTATGCTGGAAGGGACATCTTGAGGCTGGAGATCATGGCCCAGTCTCCAAGCCCAACCCTCCAGGAACCCCCATACAAACTGGGACTGTCAAGCTTACATTCTCTGGGTCCAGGTAAGTGGTCCACTCACAGAATCCCTACTCAATTTAACGGAGTTCTGCAGACACTGGGTGGGTGTCCAGAATTCTCATCCTCCGTGAAACCAAGAGGAGTCAGGTTTGCTAACATACAGGGTACGGTGCAGGGCTGAGATGTGAGATGAATGTGGTGATGTCTATTGTGAGGAATGTCTTTATTTTTAATGTATTTTCTATGGAAACAGGAACAAGTCCAAACCACCCCTTTCATCAAAGCCATGGTCCTTGTCTCTGTGGACCTGTTGTAATTTTCATGCACGTAGGAGAGGAAAGATTTGGGGAAATTAATCTACTTCACAACCCTACTGCAGTCTTCTGCGGCCTAAACAACTGTATGAGTCCCACTGTAATTCACAGACTTTGGGGGGGCATTGTAGCAGAAAATTGCAGTATTTTTAATACTGACAGTTTTTGAAAGAAAAGAAAACCTATTCATATTATTTGATACTGTCTTCCTTTGAGCTCTGTGGATATATGAGTTAAGCATTATTATTATTGGAGATTACGACTAGGGAAGATTTTTCTGAGCTAACCTTTCCTTTAAAGGTGCAGTATTTAATCACTGATGACTGTAGTCTCTTTCTTGCCTACTTTTCTATTTCCGTATTTTTTTAAAGGAGGTGGAAGGCTTTAGGGATGGGGTGAAGGGGGAGAACTTTCCCTGGGAAATCAATTAACATCTACAAACCAGCAAACTGTGAAAAAAGACAATAACCCTCTTTAAATGTTACATTAGAGCCCAGTAACAGCTCATTAGATTATACAAGGTGTGTGTAATTGCCCAGAAAAGATGCACTACCTTCCGCATTGCTTAATTTAATCTCCACTCTTTACATAGAAGTATAACCACCCACTAAGCAAGATCCATGGCTTTATGCCTAAGTGTGTTTTTTAAAAAAGAGAATGCATTTAACAGCAGAAATTGGCACTGTCTTTATTTCTAACTGGGCACAGAAATCTTGCAAACCAGGACTGAGAAGGGCAGGTGATCTCTAAGCAGAAAGGGTTTACTGAGCCTGGGGATCTCTCACTTCTTCTCATTTGTGTAAGCAGAATTTCCTTATCAATTTTTGCACACGGGCTGATCCTGCAAGGTCCCTCAATGCCCACTGATGGCAGGTGGTCTGTCACTGCATGTCCATATGATCTATGACCTATTAAGAAGCTCTTTTCAGTGCTACAGTATGTTCCACAATGGCATATTATAAAGATGGCTTTGCTAGTCACTCTATCGGGATTAGCGGGGTGATGGCGTTTCCACTGCTTTCATACCTCAAGGAGTACATTTTCCTTTGACTCCACAGGATTTGTTGAGTTCATGTGTAGATTTCGATAAATGTGGCATAGGTATGAACCTGGCATGCCCTTATTGTGTGTGTACTGCACCTTTAACTTTCTAGGAATTGCAATGACAGTGGCCATTTTGTTCTCTGAGTTGCTGTAGCTTATTAAAGACAAAAGAGAGAGACACAGTGTGCTCCCTCACAAAGACTTGGCTTTTTACTTTTCTTGTTGCTTTTCCTTGATTTTAAAGTAAAAAGTCCTTTCAGGCTGAGTTGGCTGGGTCTTACATCCCAGTTCTGAAGAGCCAGGAGATTCAGAGACCTAAGTATCTCTGAGGGAATCAGTTGAACCTCCAATCATTGTGAGCTTCACTCATTCTTATTATTGTCAACTTTTTTGTATCTCTGAAGATAAAAATGACCTAACCAGTTATCTAAGCCATTTGCATTACTCACATCTTTCACTTCTAGTAGCTGTAACTTTTCATGCCCCTTGTTAAGGTGTCTTCCCCACTCTGAACTTTAGGGTACAGATGTGGGGACCTGCATGGACACGTCTAAGCTTAATTACCAGCTTAGATATGGTATCGCTGCCACCACCCCCAAGCACTACTTTTCTCCCCTGGGTAGTCTTGAGAGAATTCACCAATTTCCTGGTGAACCTAGATCCAAACCCCTTGGATCTTAAAACAAGGAGAAATTAACCATCCCCCCTCCTTTCTCCCACCAACTCCTGGTGGATCCAGATCCACCCCCTTGGATCTAAAAAACAAGGAAAAAATCGATCAGGTATTTAAAAAGAAGGCTTTTAATTAAAGAAAAGAAAGGTAAAAGAAAACCCTCTGGGAGAGATTAGCATACCAGCTACTCTCACAGACAACAGATTCAAAACACAGAGGATGTTCCCCTGGGCAAAAACTTTAATATACACAAGAATACCCAAATTTGATAATTCCCTTAATGGTACCAAGACAAGTTACAAAGAAAATAAACATAAACCTATTTATCCCTTTCTAAAACTTACTACTCTGGTAAGAGGCTGATTCCTTGATCTTTTTCATTCTGGCTGAAACTGAAACTCTAAACAAAGGAAAACTTCCCTCCTTCCGTTTGGAACATCTTGTTCCCCTATTGGTTCCTCTGGTCAGGTGTCAGCTAGGCTAGGTGAACTTCTTAACCCTTTACAGGTAAAAGAGGCATTAACCCTTAACTATCTGTTTATGACACCCCTCAAGAGTCCCACATAGCTCAGTTCCTTACAGCAAGTAACTATGTTTAGAATGCTAATACAATCCTACAAGGGCTTTCCAATCCAGTGCTAGGTTGACAATCCAATTATTAGAAATCTTGCAGGAAAGTCTGTTTTTAGGAGACGTGCCAAGAACCGACATGTTCAGGTATGGATTACAGAAATATCCGGATCCTCAGTGCTTATCCAGGCAAGGCCAAATCTCTGAACTAGAGTTGGCCAAAAATAGTGGACATGTTTTATGGAAAAAAAACCTTCGGTATTTTGGGAGGAAGGGGAGCAATCAGGGTTTTCTTTGTTAAAAAAATCTTTGCAGAAAAAAAAAACGATGAAAATGTATCAGCAGAATTTTGAATTTCCCCCAAATTTCCACGTGTGGGAACACAACAACGTGCTTCTGTTACAAAACTGCCATAAAGTCTGCCTCCCTCTGCTGCACCGTTGCTTTCCAAGCAATCCCCTTCTTGCTGCAAGGCACTGTTCTTCTATGCCAGACCGCACAGCGTATCAATCCTGATTTGTTGCTCTCATGTTTTCCAGCCTGTTGGTTTATAACAAACAAATCGAGTTTTCAAGCTCTCCCTGATGCTGAGTCTGTTGGACAGTCATTGATTTTGCCAGGATTAAGACTGTTAAAATGGCACTGGGGCAGAAAGTACAGTGCCTTTTAATGTGACACTTTAGGCATACATCAGCCATACAAATGGGGAAGGGAAATTAAAACAGGCCAGAGAACATTGGTTTTCCCTCTGCAAAAGCAATTATTTAGAAGCTTAAAACCTTCCTGCAATTTAGCATGCTGTGACACAGATACCTTGAGCTGGTTCTTCCAGATGGCATAAGGGTTCTGAAATGACATAGGGTGCCCTGACAAGAATACATCCCTCTAAACGCTTCAGGGGAAAATAGGTCCTTTTGCACCTATGAAATAATAAACTCCTTCCCAGTTTAATCGGAATCAGTCCCTAGCTGTTAATATGTCCAGATCTCTCTGGTATTGTAATTTACAGCCTGTGCATGAAAACACAATGAAGCATGTAAGACAACAGTGACTATTTCTCTCTCAGATGGTGCCCATCACTGTTAGTATTTGAGCACCTCACAATCTTGAATGTGCCCTGTGGGGTAAGGCAGTGCAATTAACCCCATTTTACATTGCACTTAGGAATTAATAATAAGAATTTTGGATATACGTTGGGGGCGCATCAGTTGGAAGCGACGGAGGAGGAGAAGGACCTTGGGGTACTGGTTGATAGCAGGATGACTATGAGTCGCCAATGTGATACGGCTGTTAAAAAAGCAAATGCGATTTTGGGATGCATCAGGCGGGGTATTTCCTGCAAGGATAAGGAGGTGTTAGTACCGTTATATAAGGCGTTGGTGAGACCCCATCTGGAATACTGTGTGCAGTTCTGGTGTCCCATGTTCAAGAAGGATGAATTCAAACTGGAACAGGTTCAGAGACGGGCTACAAGGATGATCCGAGGAATGGAAAACCTGCCTTATGAAAGGAGACTCAAAGAGCTTGGCTTGTTTAGCCTGGCCAAAAGAAGGCTGCGGGTGGATATGCTTGCTCTATATAAATATATCAGGGGGGTTAACGTTAGGGAGGGAGAGGAATTATTTAAGTTTAGTACTAGTGTAGGCACGAGAACAAATGGGTATAAACTGGATATTAGGAAGTTTAGACTTGAAATTAGACGAAGGTTTCTAACCATTAGGGGAGTGAAGTTCTGGAACAGCCTTCTGAGGGAAGTAGTAGGGGCAAAAGACTTTTCTGCCTTTAAGACAAAGCTTGATAAGTATATGGAGGGGATGTTATGATAGGATCGTTAATTTGGGCAATTGATCTTGGATTACCACCAGATAGGTCTGCTCAATGGTCTGCGGGGAGATGTTGGATGGGATGGGAACTGAGTTACTGCAGAGAATTCCTTCTTGGGTGCTGGCTGGTGAGTCTTGCCCACATGCTCAGGGTTTAGCTGATCGCCATATTTGGGGTCGGGAAGGAATTTTCCTCCAGGGCGGATTGGCAGGGGCCCTGGAGGTTTTTCGCCTTCCCCTGCAGCGTGGGGCATGGGTCGCTTGCTGGTGGATTCTCTGCAGCTTGAGGTCTTCAAACCAATTTTGAGGATTTCAATAACTCGGTCCTGGGTTAGGGGTTGTTATAAAATTGGATGGGTGGGGTTCTGTGGCCTGCCTTGTGAAGGAGGTCAGACTAGATGATCATATTGGTCCCTTCTGACCTATGAGTCTATGAGTCTATGAGGAACAAGGTTGTGGAAAGACTAAACGACTTGCCCATTAGTACACAGGAAGACTGTAGTGAAGAAGGGAATGGAACCTGGTTTCACAAGTCCCAGGTTAGGGACATCACTACTAAACCTATTTCTTCATTGTTCCCCTCATCTTCATGGTCTGTGTGCTGCATTGGAATAACAGCATTTTGGCAACTGTGACATTAAGCCAGAAAGGGTTAAGCATCTAGCGGGCTAAATGACCCAAATTCTACCTTTAGAGACATGATAGAAAAGTACATAAATGGTAATTAGGGTTATTTCATGTTAGATAGACTAGAGCTTTGAAATGCAAACCTGTATTGTTAAAGAATTAGAGGTAAATACTAATTGTATGTGTTTACCTATATCTTGTTAGATGTTAACCATGTAAACAGACAATTCCTGTCTGTTACTCTAATCTATTGATTCAGGGATCAAAAACGAAATATTAACATTAAGATGAAACCTGAATGTAATAACATCATTGTCTATATTTCTCTTTGAAGTCGGTAGTAAACTGTCTATGAAGTGCTTAATGAATAATTACCTTATGCTAATGAATGCAACCAGTTACCTGTGTATACAGAAGAAATAGATGATTCTACTTCAAAGCCACGATGCTGCGCTCAAGGAATGCCTGCCGTCAAGAGACTGCCAGAGAACTAGGGCTCTGATCCTGCTATCTCAGATCTGCTTAAGCTTCATCAGGGGAAGTCTGAATCACAAGACTGAGGTCCCCAGCTCCAGTCTGGGCCACCCTTATATTGGACATTGGACTGTGACCTATGGAACTAATTCTGAAATAACCTTTTTGGCAACGCTGAAGCGCATCATCTATACAATGTAACTGACCTAAGAACTCTATTCATACCTGTATATATACTGATCTTTTAGCCTGTACTCTATCTCTCTTCTTTTTAAATAAATCTTAGTTTAGTTACTAAGAATTGGCTGTAAGCATGTATTTGGGTAGGATCTGAAATATTCATTGACCTGGCGAGTCATTTGTGCGATCCTTTGGGATTGGTAGAACATTTTATATTTATTAATAAGATTTTCAGTAATCCTCATCATAATTGACTTGGCTGTTTGGGTGGGAGCTCAAGTCTGATTGCTTTAAGGGAACTGCATTTCTGACTTCTGGGTAACAAGTAAGGTATTGAAGAAGCTGTTTTGTTGCTGATTTGGTGACTCTACGTATTAGAATAACCACCAGTTTTTTGGGATTGTTTGCCCCATTCTTTGCTGTTTGCCCTAATTGAGCAATCTCACTGTGTCCACCCGCCCCAGAACCCTGGTCACAGCCCAATCCTTCAGGGTGCTGTGTGCCTCCTTGGAGTCCTGGATATCCACTACTTCCATTGAAATCAGCTCTCAGCACCTTGCAAGATCCTATATGAGTATCAGTAGGGTTGGAAATTAACATATTTATATTGCTGATCTATTAGATTCAAACTCCCTTTTTCTGCTAGACAGTCACAACTATCTCATGTACCATGCAACATATCTAAGGAGGCAATGTGGTCTAGTGGTGTAATGATGGTTCTTTCTATGTTGTGGATAATAGCTTGAGGTTAGCGGTTTGCAATTTAATTCAGGAAACCACTGAGGTCAGAATCCCTACAGATCCATTTAACTGAGCTCCTTAAATGCAAGCATGAGGAAAGATAGCATTGCCAGTGATGCTAGACACCATGAAGCAGCAAGATGGGGCTGCTGAGGGCCATGCCAACACATCTCTTCCAGTTGTTCGGAAGCATATGCTATGCCTCGAACATGTGTGCTGCATAGGGCTACATCTGAAGGCCATTTGGAATCATCAGCAAGTACAAAATGCAGTGGCCTGTTTGCTTTGCTTTACATCTCCTGAGCTCCAGTTCAGAGTTTTAACTACAAGCCCATCTTCTCCCACAGTGAAGCATCCATAGGCAAAACTCCCAGTGAGTTCAGTATGACTAGGATGGCACATATGGGCTCTGATTCAGGAAAGCATCTCTCATCCCTCTGGGCTGTACTTAAGCATATACTTAGCTTTAAGCACACACATAAGTCCCATTCGGGTCCCTAGGGCTTAAGCATTAGTTTAAATGTTTTTCTGAACTGAGACCATGGTTTGTAAATTACGCAGGGAATCCCTCAGAGTGAATGACATTATACACAATAGATTTTATTTTTTTTAATATTTGTTATCAATTTAATATAATTTCTTCTTAAGCATTTTAACCAAAGTGCAGACAGATTTTCTCTGATAATATAAACTGGTCTAATGCCCATATAAACACCTAGTGATATCTCTGATCTTGTCCCTTTGACATCGATTATAGCAATCAGCATAGAATCAGCTCTTGTTTCCAGGTACCCAGATGCAAAGCTGGTGTTATAGAATTGATGTTAATGGTGTTTCTCCAGGTTTCCATCAGAGTAATGGAGCATGGAAACTGGGCCATTGTTTTTTAAAAAAATAAAAATAACAAGTGACAAGCGATTCCTGAACCAAACTTAGATTTGTACTCTCAGTACAAAACCACGAGGATGAGCAAAGAATAAATATTTGGGGCACAGTGCCAGCCAACTGAACAGCATTCAAAATTAAACATGGGTGAGAAATGGAAACTGACACAACAGAAATGAAACTCTAACTATGCAGGTTATTCACCACAGGAACCATGTGGCCTTACCAAACTCACTTTCCTCTTCTCATCTGCTTTTCCCCTCTTTCAGAAATTGCCTGATAATGCTAATTTCCAGCCAAATGGGATGATAGAGATATAAAAGGAATGTATGTGTGGGGAGGCATATATAGAATCTGCATTTGACCAAGGGCTATAATCACTTCAGTGTCTTTATTATTAACCAAAGCCTGAATCAGTGTCATTTTACAGCTTTTGGGGGGACAGGGGGTTTCCGGGCATACAGGAAATACCAAAAACTGACTTTGCAACTCATACAACCATGGAAAGATAGACAAAGAATTATATTTTATAGTAAGCCTCATTAGCATTTTAGTATTAAATATTAAGCACACGTAACGAGACAAACAACAATTGGCATTTATATAGAACTTGATGCATTCAAACCTCTTTGCATACATTATAAAGCCACATGACACTTACGAGTACAGCTGGGTGGAAAAAGGCAGAAAACACTGCATACGTGTGCTCTGAAAGTTTTGATCTGATTCTCTTTGAATGGCCTCATGCTACTTTCAGTGACTATTCTAATTTTCTAGTAAGACTGTGTTTGTACTGCACCCGGCAGAATGGGGTCCTGGCTATGACCTGCTTCCTACTTGCTACAGTAATACAAATCCCAAATAATGATGATAATCACTAGTGTTCATCAAAGCAGTAAGTCTTAAGTGATTATTTCAGCCTATGAATAGGAAGCGCATTTGAAATTCACAATCACAAATCTTCTTGCACAAAATCCAATCGTAAAAGTTGCACATGTCTAACGGAGGAATGGGAAAGGAGTGTGTGACCTTTGTCCAATCAAAAATCCCAAGATTCAAACTTCAAATGTCAAATACTCGCAGCAAACTTGCTCATGAATAAGCTACGGCCCAGAAATTATTTGCAGAAATTATTCAAGTGAATAATGTCAAATATGGAATGCATTTGAGAAAATCGAAATCTGCTTGCAGGCAATTTGTGAGCAGGAAAGAAAAGGTGAAATTTATCAAATAAACTATTTGCACTGTATTATTCACCTAGCTCTAGCTGCGCAATAAGTAAACTAGTTTACAAATGGTGAAACTGAGGCAGAGAGGGACAATTATTTACTCAGTGCTACCTCATGCACTAGTGATTGACCTGGGATTAGAATCCAAAAATGAAATTGTTCAAAGCTTCCTAAGGAATTTAAATGCCTGTTTCTTATTCATTTTAGTGGTCATGAGGCACCTAAATCTCTTAAGCAACTTTGAAAATACTGCCCCAGGTCTCCCATCTCTATGCTCAATCCACTAAGGGCTTGATCCAAAGACTACTGAAGTCAATGGGAGGCATTTTATTGACTTCAAATCAGGGCTTATTTCATGCAGTCACTTACAGTGAAACTGAATCACATGCATCCGACGAAGTGGGTATTCACGCACGAAAGCTCATGCTCCAATACGTCTGTTAGTCTATAAGGTGCCACAGGACTCATTGCTGCTGAATCACTTTGTATATTGCATGCAGAGACCTGGGATAGAACCAACTTCTTGTTTTTTTTAATTCAAACATTATATTGAGTAGAAGCAGAGAAATATGAACTGGATTACAGCTAGGCCATCCATGATGCCAATATAGATCATTCCCTATAAGGTGGTCTCTGGGGCTTTAATCTGTCTCATTTTAAATGGTTTAAGGAACAAGATTAAAATCACTTCCATGGAGAGACAGTTTCATTTTCTAATAGGCATTACTCTTGGGAAATTTACCCTGCTTATCAGCCTCAATTATTTTAATGTTTCACTGGGAACTCAGAAAGGCTTGGGTTCTATGTACTAGCTACAGATTACTTTCCTTTTCTTCTTTCTAGGCTGGAACCTGTCCCACTTTTCTCCCCTTTTCTCCATATGTTTCCACTTCGGGCGATAAATGTGGTTGAAATAAATCTACTCCTCTAGGACAAGGGTCAGCTGGTGTCCACTGGGACAGCACCATTGTCTTCAGTGCCAGGAATGACTTCAGTGCCATTCGATCTGGAGGGCCAGATCATCAACGGGTGTAAATGGGGACAGCACCAATGAAGTCAATGAAACTCTGCCAAGTTACACTTGCTCTGATCTAGCCCAGCGGGATCTAGCTGCCTACAGAGGGGTGTCTCCAGGAAATAGTGCTTTCACTGGGGACAGCTGCCAGGATGACAAGGGGAGGGAGAAGGGATCAGGCCAGTTACCTGCAGAGGTCAAGGAATAATCATATGAACAACACAAAAACTTGTTTATTTCCAGCACCAGCTGGTGAAAGATCAAAGGTCAGCCTTGCAAAGGAGTCTGCAATGATTGGAATGCTGGTGCCTGTGCTTTCATTGCTGTCAAAGGTGTCTGGAGTAAAAGTTGTTAACGGCTATTAAGCGCCGGTGTTATTTTCAAGGTTATAATAATAGCAGGATAGAGATCTATGGATTATTCCAGTTGTTTTTTAAAGGTGACTGAATCATTTAGGAAGAGAGGGAAAGAGTGTGAAACCTCTGGCCAAAGCAAATGGCTTTCTGCTGCAGGCTTTCTATTATTCAAGCACCTTGATTCATGCCAGACCCCAGCATTAATAACAATTATCAGGCTGTAGGTAGCCGAGTTCACTATGCCAGCAGGGGCCATAGGCACCCCTTATGGGCAGAGCCTTGCAGCTCTCTCTAGCTAGTGTTCAAAGTAAACAGTGAGAAAACCTTGAAAAGGAAGACTCAAGAATGGGTTGAAAAGGGATTCACAACCCTGCAATGAGGATTACGCTGGCTTCTGTTCTCCCACAGAGGACGCAGTGGGAAACAGCAGTGCAAGGGTTAAATGCAGCTTAGCAGGGACAAAATGGAACCAGGTGTCTTCTTTTAACAGCATCAATGCTGGGAGCTTCAGCTGTGGAGACACCTGTTTTGTTTGGTCAGAACACACATGCCACTGTTCTAATGTCCACCATGAATTCAACCCCACACCATTCAAGCGGCTGCAAGGTGCTGCCCCTCAGAAGCCCTAATCTATCCAGCTCGGTCCCTTCACGTCCTGGCTAGAGTACATCAGATAGGATGAGGACTCCTCACTGCAACCCTTTCTCTGTGCTAATGACGGTTTTCTGTTTTTTCCTTGAGAAAGCCCCTATGGGCATCCTAAGAAATCTCAAGTAACTGGCAAACCTATGCCATGGAAAGTAGAATTCTTCCTATCAAGTCCATCTCTCCAAGCAAAAAGGAAATTAACCGTAAAATTATTACCTTTATAAGAAAGTGTTCCCAAGACAGTACGTTGCACTGCCTGAGATAAAAGGCCTACAAAGAAAGTACTAGTTAATTAATAAATCCTCACCCCTCCTGCCATATAGCTAGACATTATACCCATTTTACAGGTGGTTAAAGTGAAACACTGAGCAGTGACTTGTCCAAGTCACCCAGTGCATTGAGAAGCAGAGCTGAGAATAACAACAAGGAGTCTGGTGGCACCTTAAAGACTAACAGATTTATTTGGGCATAAGCTTTCGTGGGTAAAAAAACCTCACTTCTTCAGATGCGTGGAGTGAAAAATTCTTTAAGGTGCCACCAGACTCCTTGTTGTTTTTGTGGATACAGCCTAACACGGCTACCTCCTGATACAGAACTGAGAACAGCACTTAGTTGTCATTCCTAGTCCTTGCCTTACCTACTAACCTCCTTCCTCCTTGTTCCAAACAACTGTAACACTGCTCTACAGCCAAAATGCTTCTGAAATAAATGTAGTCCAACTTTACTAATTCTGGGTCACTGAGAATGAAAATGATGCTTAAAATTGTTGATTGGCTCTAGTTTTCAAGATATGCTATTGCGTCAGTATATACGACCCTTGACTTGGGAATGGCGGAGGATAAGTGAATTATAAAGGGAAGGGATCTCAGTTTAAACCAGAAATGACTAAAATACATCTTTGACTGGATCTATGAATAAATCTGTGACTGGGTTTGGACAGTACTTGCTTTTTAGGCAAAACAATGAATGATGCAATCTGAAGCTGGTATTGCGTCATACATGATATGAATTGCATCATGTTATTCCTAGAAGTCATGGATGATGCAATCATAACGAAGCTTACATCACTCTGCTGAACAAATTCCCCTATATCAGCTCTAGAAATCATACAGTGTCATGTTCTCTTATTTGTCAGTGTTTGATTTTGCAAAGGGACACATTTCTGTTTAGCCAAAGTGAGCAGAGATGCCACGTACTTGTGTGAACAGTGCAGATAGCTTCTGCTATGTTTGTGGTGAAGTGACTTTTGCATCAGAAAAGCGCAGTATAACCACTATGGTTAAGAAAGCCTATCACCTTTATTTTGGCTGCAAAACTGGAGATCAGGACAAGAGGTGGGCCCCACACATATGCTGCAACACTTGTGCAACAAATCTTCGCCAGTGGTTGAACAGGAAAAGGAAATCTATGCCTTTTGCAGTGCCAATGATTTGGAGAGAGCCAACAGATCATACCAGCAATTGTTACTTCTGCATCGTGCCTCCAGTTAGGAAAGGTGTGTCAAAGAAGAAAAAGTGGACTGTGCATTATCCAAACATTCCATCAGCTATATGCCCAGTACCCCACGGAGAAGGACTGCCGGTTCCTGATGCACCAGAATCATTCTCACTTGAGTCAGATGAGGAAGAGGAAGAGGATGAAACTTCTGGTCCTGAACCATCAATGTCACAGGACCCACATTTTCTCCCATCCTCCTCCTCTGAACCACACCTCATAACACAAGGTGAACTGAATGACCTTGTCAGGGATTTGGAACTACCCAAGAGTAAGGCAGAGCTGTTGGGCTCCAGACTACAGCAGTGGAATCTCCTGGCAGGCTATCAGGGCAAATGGAGCCCATCAATGCTTGCAGACTATTGCTGGACAGTGACAAGACATGCTCCATTTAATGAATACAAGAGACAAACCAAGAAGCGCCGAGTAGACACTGAATAGGTCTAAACTATGTACATAATAGCTTTTTACCTTTTGTTTCTGTAGCGAGGGGGCCTCACTCCCCGCCGCGCCTGAGAGGAATAGGCCAGAACAGGTGCGGCAATGGGCGGAGCCACCGCCGCCTGTCCCCGCCACCTGGAAGTCAAGGGACAGGACAGGAAGTCCAAGGCCACCGCCGCCTGTCCCCGCCCCCCGGAAGTCAAGGGTCAGGACAGGAAGTATAAAAGCCCGGCCCCAGCGCTCAGTTGAGAGAAGGCTGCCGGAGAAGGCAGACGCTGGGGCCCGAGCTTTTATACTTCCTGTCCCGCACCTGTTCTGGCCTATTCCTCTCAGGCGCGGCGGGGAGTGAGGCCCCCTCACTACAGTTTCATAATATTATTTATATAACCCTTTTGCTGATTTTTAAAGTGTTACATAAACAGGACAGGTGAAATATTATCATGTAAAGCAACCATACACACATGAAAAGACCTAGGTTTACAATTTATGATTAGAACTCTACTATCTACACAATATACATAGACATAAAATGTAAAAACTTAAATATCTTAGAAACAGTAGCCAATCAGTTGTTTTAATTGTCATATTTGAATTCAGCACATCAAAATACATAATAAATAGCACATTTTATCTCTGAAGCAGATGACTTCTCAAAAATTATAGACCAGTGTAATTAATAGTGGGTAGTGAAGTGTGTTCCTACGTCGCAGGGAGAAGTTAGCAGAGAAGATGCATCAGGGCAGAGTCAATAGGGCTAATCCTGACATTTTTTTCCCCATCCTCTTGTAGTTTTCCCCCTTGTTTATTGTGAGTAGAACTTTGTACCCGAGAAATACAAAAAGGCTAGAAAAAAAAGAGACAGAGAGTGGCAAGTGTTCTTGGCAATGCCACAACCATTTAGAATGACAAGGTCAGACGAGCCATGCTGCCTCTCTTCTGTTTGTGTGCTCATCTGATCAGCCACCATTAGCCGGGGAGAAGGAAAACGTCGCTGCCACAAACGTTCCATCTGTAAACTCTGCCGCTCTCTGTCAGCGGGCAGAGACTGCGATCTGAACAGATAGGGCTGTTTCCAGCTGCCGGGCTGCCTGGCATCATTTCTGTGCTTCGTGTGGCACAGCCCTATGTGGGGGAAGCATCAGGGCAGAGACCAATCAGTTACAAGCCTCTGAAACCCTACGTACAACTGTACTGTCCTAAGCACAGGAGGGTTCCTGGCTTCCGTTCACAGTGGTGCAAAGCAGAGCCTGTCTGTATTTTACAGCTGGGAGCTCTGCTGGGCCTTGGGTCTGGACATTAGATGTGCCCCAGCTTAGCTTATTTCAGAGGCTCATCTCCATTAAAGCTTTTGGCTCCATGGCCTGATGCAGATTTAATAAATCTTTCTTGATTGTTGTTTTAGCCCAGCATAATTTGACCTGGATACTTTGACTGTCAGACCACAGTGAGCTGGGTTTCTATCTTACTAGGTTATGCTTAAGGCTAAGATTTAGTCACGCAGGTTGCGGAAGTCCCAGAATCCATGACTTCCAGCAACCTCTGTGACTTCAGCCTGTGGTGGTCAGGAGCTGCAGGATCCCCCTCCACCAGAGTAGGCAGGGAGCTGCGGGGTACCTCTGGTGGCTCTGGCCGCCTCCGGAGCTCCAAGCTGCAGGGGGCAGGGTACCCCACAGGTCCCGGCTGCCGCAGGTGGTGGGGACCCCCCAACTCCCACCGGCAGAGGATCCCCGAACCCCTAGCTGCTGCTGGTGACAGGAGAATTCCTGAGCTCCTGGCCACTGCAGGTGGTGGGGGAATCCCCGAGACCCCTGAGCTCCCAACCCCTGGCAGCAGCGGAGGAACCCCTGAGCTCCTGGCCACCATGGGCAGCAGGAAGTCCTGCAGTTCCCTGTCCTGGGGGAACTCCACAACCCTGCAGCTCCTGGCTGACATGGGAGACAGGGACACCCCACAGCTCCCAGGCCCCACAGGCAGTTGGGACCCCCAGTGTTGCAGGTGGCAGGGGTACCCTGCAGCCCCCAGCTGCTGCAGGCAGCTCCTAGCCCCTGTGCAGCTGTCCTGCTTCAGGCAGTGTGGGGATCCGCAGATCCCCATTTTGTCGAGTATATTTTTAGTAAAAGTCACGAACAGGTCACAGCTTCCTGTGAATTTTTCTTTTTTGCCTGTGATCTGTCCGTTACTTTTACTAAAAATATCCATGACAAAATCTTAGCCTTATATGCTTAATGGAAACAAGGGACGCAGCTTCAATGTAAACCAGCAGAAGTTATGTTATTCAACCTCATAAGGTTCTTAACAGGAGAGAAGGCCTTATTCATCTGCTCACTCCTTCGCCCAAGCACTGACTATGACGTCACTTCCTTTACGATCCCTGGAAGTAGCAGCTAGAGCCTGCATTCCGTTTTACAGACAGTAAGAACTATCTTGTGGTTAAGGCACTGGATTACTACTCAACAAAATCTGGATTTAGTTCCTGGGTCTGTCACAGATCTTGGGCAAGTCATTTACCCTTCTGGTGCCTCAGGTCCCATCTGTAAATTGGGATAGTAACACCTCCTTTCTGCCACCCTTTATCTGTCTTGTCTCTTTAGACAGTGAACTCTTTGGGGCACCCGTTGTCTCTATGTGTACGTACAGTGCCTAGCAGAATGGGCCTCTGGGCTACTGTCATATTAATATATATTAAATATTACATGACACACAGATGATTCTCATAGTCTCAAATTACAAGGACACTCTCATATTCCACAATGCTTGCAAAAAACTTAACAATCGTTAGGCTGGTGGTGTGCTGAAACCACAGCCTGTCATGTTGACCAGTACTGTCTCATTGTTTCCCTGTCGTCCGCTGTCGGTTTGTCTGTATCCACCTGTTGTGGCTTATCTTACTCTTAGATTGAAAACTCTTTGGTACGAGGACCCTCTTCTTCTTCTGTTTTAGTACAGCCCCTAGCACAATGGGGTGCTAGTCCATGACTAAGTCCCCTGTGGTAATACAAATAATAACACTAAGATTAGCAGCAAAGAGTCCTGTGGCACCTTATAGACTAACAGACGTTTTGGAGCATGAGCTTTCATGGGTGAATACCCACCTCGTCAGATGCATGTCACAGCATCTGGCATGCATCTGACGAAGTGGGTATTCACCCACGAAAGCTCATGCTCCAAAACGTCTGTTAGTCTATAAGGTGCCACAGGACTCTTTGCTGCTTTTACAGATCCAGACTAACACGGCTACCCCTCTGATACTTAACACTAAGATTAAGACTCATATATTTAATACCTGGGATAAAATAACCTGGGATAAAATAACACCTTACATTTATTACAACAAACAGCATTTTAAAATTCCAGAGTACTTTCCTCTCTTGATTCTTCCTGTTTGTTTAATGGTGCATGTCTCCCTGCTTGTACAATGAAAAGTGACTTTTCATTTTACTTTGAGACTTGTTACATTTGTGTTTCTATTGTGATAAATGAGTCTGGACTGTTCTGACCAGAGTGGACAAGGTAAGAGTTTCATTACCTGTTGCTGTTATCACAGGTTATCTACAGAGCTGAGACTTAGTTATTTATGGGTATTTTTCTAGCACTAATTACTACAGTATCAGAGCTCTCACTGGGATGCCAGATATGTAACTTTTATCTAGAAGGTAGAACTTTTCCTCCCCAAATCTTTAAGATAGTTTCTTGCAGTGATAGCGGTCTGATGGTTGTTTGGAGGTCCTACTACACAATTGTTTGGGGGAAATCTTATTCAAACAGGATGCATCTTGCAGTATTTTCCAAGTTAGTGAGATTCAGGCTGAGCCAGATCGATTGTGCAAGTAGACTCTTCTGTGAGAAACCCCTAGCTCTAGTTTTTGTAAATCGCAAGGAGGATGGCAGTCCGAGAGATAACTTGGCCCTCGACCTTTTGGAGTTTAGAGAGGAGGTCAAGGACCTTGAAATGGACCTGCATCTAGCTGATGCCAAAGCAGAGTGTGAGCACTGGCATGGTTTGTTCACATTGGTTTTCTCCGCTTAGAAGGTGGGCTTTAGCCTGCTGCATTAGGTTCCTTGGCTAAGGAAGCCACTGACGCATCCCAGAATACCAGATGTTCCAGTGCTTCTGCAAATGGACAGAGTTCACCCTTGCCTGCGAGACCCCACCTCTTCATGCATGACCTCACCCCAGCTGGTTGACCATGCACACATTGTATCTTCAAGGTCACGCTTCACAGAGGCACCATTTTGAAGAGTGTGCCACTCTGCCCCTACTGGCAAGACCTCGTCCTTCAAAATTGTGGCTTCCGTGTGGCATGGTCTTGCAATCTTACACACTGCGTGTGTGAGGTCATGCTGGTGGGGGCAGGATGGCAAACTCTCTTCAAAATGGCATCCTCTGTGTAACCTATGTCTGGTTTTATATCAGGGGTCAAACCGCACAAAATCAAGACTATCCCATTTAAAACTGGACAAATGGCCTGCCTAGCCTTGATTCAGCCCAAGCTCCAGGGAGCTGCAGTAGCCCAGGAAGGAAGTAGCAATGTGGAGCAAACCCACAGTCAGACCAGGGCTGCTCACTCAGCTGCCATGAGTCACCCCTCCAGTGACCTTGCCCTCAGACATTTAGATTAATGGAGATACCCTCTCTCCTAGAACTGGAAAGGACCTTGAAAAGTCATTGAGTCCAGCCCATTGCCTTCACTAGCAGGACTAAGTACTGATTTTGCCCCAGATCCCTAAGCGGCCCCCTTCAAAGAATGAGCCCACAACCCTGGGTTTAGCAGGCCAATGCTCAAACCACTGAGCTATCCCTGCCTCCGTGTCTGTGAGCAGGGCCAGTGTCAGATGACTTCCAGGCACAGATATTTCACTGACCCTACTCTCCAGTCAGGACCCCTCCTGCTAACTTGCAGTGTAACAGACTCCCCAGGCTGCCAGCCTGCTGTTGATTGGCTCCTGTTCCTGCCCTGGCCTTGCCCAGTCCTTGTTCCAGCCGGCTCCAGCCTCATCCGTGCCCAGCTCTGACCTTGCTCCAGCCCTGTTACTGACCCACACCAGCCTCCCATCCAACTCCTGACTCTCGGACTGACTCCAACCCAGCTTCAACCTTGGCCTGCATCTGGACTCTGACTCCGACGCTGATTGGGCTTGCCTATGGACTCTGACCTCAGTTCTGACCCATGGCTGTCCCTGGGCCCCAGTTTCAGTGCAGACCCCAGCCCAATCCCAACCCTACATCCAGCTTCAACAATTGCTCCAACCACCAGACCTGATTGCCTGGAACCAGACCTTTACAACGGATGCATGGTGAGCTGCATGTCAGAAAGGAACAGATATAACTGTTTGGCCAGCCCTAGGTGATGGCCAGCCCTAAGTGAAAGAAAACATTTCTAGCCACAGTTGCTCCTGGGTATGTAGGAGCAGTGAGTAGGACCCTTGAGTTTGTACACCAGTTGGACCAGCAGGGAGAGCAGATATCTTTAATGAGTGATGTTGCCCTTTCAGCAAGTACTTAAAATTCTGCCCACCACTGTCTTGCCTGAGTTAAACATTAGATAGGAGCTCTTTACCCAGGCCAGTCTGTCTGCTTGTGTATCCAGTCATTTCACTGCATCGCCAAAGGACCACAGAGCTTGCATGTGGTAAGGTCTATAAAGCCGGATGTCATGGTGTTTCATGGTGGCCTTCCTTAAAAGCGGATCTCTGTGGGTCTCTGCATGTAAGGGCCATTTGGACCTCTCTCAGTGCTGTCTGGGATCCATCTAACAGGAATGAGCATAGTCAGCCTTTAGTGACTCCATGTTCATCCACCAACCCATGTAGGCAGGTGAACAGGACCTCACGAGTCACAGCATTGAATGCCACTGAAGGATAGACATGGTCATCTGGCCCCTGTCCAGTGACATAAGGAGATCACCCATCAGGGCTTTCTCTGTACTATGTATAGGTCTGTAGCATGGCTGGAAGGGATAATTTGTGAGACCACTCACCATGAGCACTGAAGCTTGCAGTAGAAGTCTCTCTCCCTGCTATTTAAGTTGGATTGTTAAGTGTTCTCCTGGCCTCTGATTACAGCTGGTAGCAATAACATCTGTGGATAGCCTTCCAGATTGCAAGTTTGCAAATGTTATAAGAAAACATCAGCTAATGTAAAGATAAGTGAATGGACTGATGAAAAAGTAGCAAGATTCTGGATGCTGATGCAAAAAGTTTTCTTTCAGCACGCTGCCAGCGAAGATCCATCAGTGAAGAATTCCAACAGAGCTCTTAAAGTAAAAACTTTGGCAAAGTCATGAGGAAGACTGGGCTATTTTGCACAGCAGAATTCAAAGGCAAGCCCATATCTAACTCCAAAAGAAGTCTGTGCATGCATCAGCATCATTGCAGTAGGTTAACTTTGGCAGGGCTTTCTTAGCTCCGCCAAAGAGAAAAAGACCAGGTTATTGTGGTGATGAGATCGGTAGGGTTAACAGCAAGTTAACAGCAAGCGCACTGTTCATAAAAGATTCCATTCTTCTTGGCCAGCTTATAAATAGCTTGTCTTCAGAGACATGAAACACGTTAATCAAAGATGACAATATCGTGTCCAAACCACTGGAGCAAGTAGTACGACAGGTGGCAAGTTTGGAAGCAGATTGAGGGAAATGAGCAGCACTCAGGTGCCTGTACTGACTGGTAATTCTCAGAATCTGAGAGACTTTAGTACCGGAAAAGCCTGCTAAACTATTAGGAGAGATGGAGACATAGGTCTTATAAAAAAAGCAGAATGCAAGAAATCAGATACAGCCTAGATGCGAGCTGGCAGCAGCCCCAGCATTGCGGTTGTCTGACACAGTCTGTTACAAAGTATTCTTGGAAATGTTTACTTAGGTGTGTAGAGTACAAGGATGGGTTGCTCCCTGAGTGTAGGTGGTGAGGCAAAATGTAGGTGAGTAAAGAAGGGTACGGGTGTGTACCTCAGTATATACCCGACACAGCTCTCCACCCACACAAGCTGTGCCTCTGGGTCTGAACAGCTAGTTTTAGCAGTTTTAGCAGGTCTGCTGCCTCTTTGTTATCACAGGAAAAGACTGGGAGTGGAGAAAGGCTCTGGCAGAGGAGAGGCAGTGGGGAAAGGCTCTGCCAGCTCCCCATTGCTGGAGCCTTTCTCTGCTCCCTTCCTCTGCCAGAGCCTTTCACTGGAACGTTTAGCTACACACCACAGAATGGATGCTGCTTGCTTTTCACTGTGGTGTGTAGCTACATGTACCCTACACACAACAGTTTGAGGTGTAGGTGTTGCCTCAGAGAAGCTCCATTGTTCATAGATTTTAATTCCAGAAGGGCATTTGCAGCAGGCTTGTGCTAGTCAGCAGGGAATAGCCCTCAGGCTAGAGAAGTGCCTTTTCTTTGTTCCATTACATTCCATTCAGCTTTTTCTGAGATATAAATTAATGCACAAGGAGAGAATTAAAATGAATGAAGACTCAAATATGACTGAGAATTGACAACATGCTCAAAAACTATACATAGATGCTGAGAGTGGTGAAAAAGGAGGATGTGCTACCTCAGTGGTTGTCTCTAAAGTGACAGTGAAATACCACTGAATCCACAACAAATGCCAGCACACATACATGGGTATTCACCAGACCACTCTCAAGACCTATTGCTCTTGGTGGAAAACATCTCTGAAAACATTCACTCAATGTTCAACGGCAGTCAAAAAAGCTAACAGAATGTTAGGAACCATTAGGAAACGGATAGATAACAAGACAGAAAATATCATGCCCAAGTTTTCTGCCCCCCATAGACTATTTTGGAAGTCCTGGCAGTGTTGAAGTGATGAATGGGAATGCTGAGATTGAGTGAAAATGAACTAATCTCCCTAAGACATTACAGTAATTCTTCATCAGGCCACACATTACATGAAAAATGATTCTTGCAGCCATATTAGTCTTGAGAAGGAAGTTTTCATAATACCATTGTGTAAAATCAAGACATTCATCTTTGAATTCAAGGAAAGTGAGAGGATGAGAGGATCACTTGGAATAATTCAGATGCAGTGAAATATAGTTCATGCTAAGAGCTAACACAATAGCCCCAATCAAATATGATTTAGACACAGTTAAAAATAGCACTCTAATTACTGGCAATTGATTTAGCTAAAGAGCTTCCTGAAACTCAGATGCAAAGAGGAAAGGGAGATGGGGCTTTTTTTTAATAACAAGGGTTTCCAAATGCCAAGATACAAAATTAGAAGGTCAACAGGGGGCCTTTTAAGGACTATGTCAAAGGAAATGTTGCCATCAATACGGTGGCACTGTACCAGCCATGAAAGTCCGTTTAGTAGGCAAACCGCTCTGTTATGGTTTGGCCTGTTATGATGTCCTCCGTCACCAATCCAGTCTGGTGAGATAAAAGAAAAATCCATGGCTCAGGCTGAAGTTAGGCATCCCAATATTTTAAGGTAACCTAGCCTTGCCTGTCCAGCTTCCCATCGTCTTGGGCACTGGAGTTGAGAGTCTTTTGCTGATGACACAGCTTAAAATGCCCTGGAATACAGGAATTCTTCTATGAAATAGGATGTACTTTGGGGATTTAGACAGGAGACGGTGATCAAGCTCTACCCTTGTTTATGCATTTTTACACCAGTGATTCTCCCTTGTTTGTTGAGAGCCAACAACATGCAGCTTCTGTAACCCTTCCAAACATAGGTAATGACTGAGCCTCTTTCATAGGGGGAACAGGGGGTGGGGAAATGTGACAGCCTGAGCCTCACATCTAGTATGTGTGAGTGGACAACCCAGCTTGTCATCTGCAGGGGGAAGCTCTGGACCAAAGGGTTAGTGGGTTTAAATGTATACACCAGTTCTACTGAAAATATAGTGACATGGAGGATTCTCCCACTGTCAGGACCTGAAGGAACTGACGCTGCGACTGCTTGATGTGGCGATCCGCCATTTTAGATGGAATGTCCTGCATTATGCGGTGCCTGTCATACTGAAGTGGCTTCCACTGGAGAGGAAAGATGATCTGGGAGTTAAGGAACAAGATTGGGATTCAGATGACCTATTCCAGTGTCTGTAACCATCAACACCCTAGTTCCTAGGTTCAATACTCAGGTCTCTCACTGATCTTCGGGATGTCATTCAGTTTCTTTGTGACCCACTTTGCCAACCATTTAAAAATGGGGCTGATCATATTTCCCTTTTTCCCCCCCTGTCTTTTCTGCTCACTTTGTAAACTCTTTGGGGTAGGGACAGTCTTTTACCATGTCTACCTACCACAATGCTGGTGACTTTGGGATAGAGTTTATACAGAAGTTACTTAGCTTCACTTTCTGGTTCCCATGCAGAAGCACAAGGCTGGTGTGTTTCAATACACTTTAAAAAGAGTTTTCATTACAATTAAAATAAATCAGGAAAATGTTTCTGTTAATATTAGATTCCATAATCTCCCCATTCCTCTATTTAATGCATGTTCATTTATTTATATAGTTACATCCAATTTAAGTGCAGTCCTGCAACCACTTGATGGCACCTTTTAAGATGATTTACCTGCTATGAGCCAGACACAAATGGAAATAGTTTCCAGGGTATAGTTACTTCAAGTGTTTCCTTTTAAATGAGCAGTGAGTTCACTAGAGCAGGTTGGGAACCACTACTTTAAGCACTGGGTGAAGAAAAGCTCAAGATTATTTCTGAATTGTTCTAATCTCATGTATCAACACCTTAAAGCAGCCCTTTTAGAGTCAATTTAGTCTTTGGCCACTGACTAAAATCTGATAACTTTGGTAGCAAATGAGGCATGAAGTGCTGTCAAAAGAGCATCAATAATACATTGTTGGCACTAAACATTTAATCTCTCTGGCGAGGCATTGCTGTAAAATCTGCAGGCTCCGAATCGACTACTTTAAAAGCCAGGGGATTTTCACAATGGACATAGTTTGCTGCATCCTGATAATTAAAAGATCCCTACATGTTCTCAGAAAGATTAATTAACTATTATTATCCCTTTTGATTTCTTTTCTTGTCCTTCATAGCTGTATGAATCTTTAATGAAGGCCGTGATTTATGTTGTAGTCTTGGAATTTTGTTCCTCTAAGGAATTCCACAGAACCATGAGGTTTATTGCTAACAGTGCAGCATACTGTTTTGGTTTTTTTGCCCTGTATAAACACATATACATTCATCTTGCTCTTAAAGATTCCGTGTAGTGTAATCCAAGAGGCAACTTCCTGCACTGAGCAGTACTGTAATTAGTATTACTACTAGGGTCATTCAAGACAAAGTGTACACATACTTGTACTTAACAGGGATGGAGGGCTAATTCTAATCCCAGCTTTACCCCCAAACTTCATGTGTCACTTGGCATGTCACTTAGCTTTGCATGGCTCAGTTTTCCAAATCTGTAAAATCTGAATAATAATAATAACAACAACAACAATGCCTGCCTCATGCAGGGCCAGCCCACATCATTCTGGCACCTGAAGATACCCACAACATTTCAGACCAGAAGATGCTCCAGGCAGAGGCCCTGTCTTATATGTTCCGTGATAGCTGTGTGATAAATAACAATCATTTTATTTTTGGCCTCCTTGTGTTGAGAAATTGGTCAAAGTGGCTACTTTTAGCTATTTAAAATTTTAAGTAACACTTAACTTTCAAACGCCTGAACACTAAATGTAACTTTTCTTGTCTGCATAGTAATCACTGGCATTTTTATCTGTTTGAATAATCAAAGTGGTGCTTTCCATACCTTCTTGGTTGCAAAGATATGAACTGCTTCCTGCTGAAGGTCTACAGTCTGGGCCAGCTCATGCTCTGGTGAGATGGTTGCAAGGTCGACCAGCCTTTCCTGTGTCATTGTGGAGTGTAGATGTGTTTTTATTAACTTCAGCTTGGAGAAGCTGCGTTCTCCACTGGCACTGTTACAGGAAATGTTAGAATTATGCACAGAACAAAAGCATTTGGAAAGAGAGTGATTATCTTATTTGTGCACATATATTCCAGAACAGCATCTGGAGCTGATCCTGCTGAAATGTATCTTGAAAGGGCTTTCAGTTCATCACCTAAATCACTCGCATCTATATCGCGCATGTCATCATGTGTCAGCACTGTCTCTAGTGCCCTGCATTGCTGGTTTAGGTCTTCTTCAGGTATAGTGAGGAGTTTTGGAATATCATACAACACCCCAAATATACTGCTGTGTTCCTTGAGCTGCATGAAACATTCTTCAACTGACTCTATCGCACAATCTAGCACCCAGTTAAAGAATTCAACTTTGAATTGTTGTTTGGGGTCTTTCTGACCTGGTTAAAACACTCTCTGAAATTGGGCTCTTTTGTGTTTCTCAAGCTTAGAAATGAGCATTTTGCATTATTTTCATAGAATATCAGGGTTGGAAGGGACCTCAGAAGGTCATCTAGTCCAACCCCCTGCTCAAAACAGGACCAGTCCCAGGCAGGGCTTTGTCAAGCATGACCTTAAAAGCCTCTAAGGAAGGAGATTCCACCACCTCCCTAGGTAACCCATTCCAGTGCTTCACAACCCTCCTAGTGAAATAGTATCTCCTAATATCCAACCTAGACCTCCCCCACTGCAACTTGAGACCATTGCTCTTTGTTCTGTCATCTGCCACCACTGAGAACAGTCTAGATCCATCCTCTCTGGAACCCCCTTTCAGGTAGTTGAAAGCAGCTATCAAATCCCCCTTCATTCTTCTCTTCTGCAGACTAAACAATCCCAGTTTCCTCAGCCTCACCTCATAAGTCATGTGCTCCAGCCCCCTAATCATTTTTGTTGCGCTCTGCTGGACTCTTTCCAATTTTTCCACATCCTTCTTCTAGTGTGGGGCCCAAAACTGGACACACTACTCCAGATGAGGCCTCACTAATGCCATATAGAAGGGAACGATCACGTCCCTCGATCTGCTGGCAATGCCCCTACTTATAGAGCCCAAAATGCTGTTAGCCTTCTTGGCAACAAGGGCACACTGTCGACTCATATCCAGCTTCTCATCCACTGTAACCCCTAGGTCCTTTTCTGCAGAACTGCTGCCTAGCCACTCTGTCCCTAGTCTGTAGCAGTCTATGGGATTCTTCCATCCTAAGTGCAGGACTCTGCTTTTCTCCTTATTAAACCTCATCAGGTTTCTTTTGGCCCAATCCTCTAATTTGTCTAGGTCCCTCTGTATCCTATCCCTACCCTCCTGCTTATCTACCACTCCTCCTAGTTTAGTGTCATCTGCAAACTTGCTAGATGACCTCCTGATTTTCTATGATTCTAGGACTGGGCAATATGAGCCACAGGGTTGTTGAACTAATACCTTTCACCAGCACTTTCAAGTTCTAAACTGATTAAACCCTGGCCCCATGGAAGTCAATCGCAAAACTCCATCAGCTTCAAGGAAGACCATGCCTCCCTCTGTCTCTCACCCTCTCTCTCTACCCTGCATAAGGAGGGATAGCTCAGTGGTTTGAGTATTAGCCTGCTAAACCCAGGGTTGTGAGCTCAATTCTTGAGTGGGCCAGTTGGGGATTGGTCCTGCTTTGGGCAAGGGGTTGAACTAGATGACCTTCTGAGGTTCCCTTTGAACCCCAATATTCTGTTAAAAAATGCTCATTCCTAAGCTTGGGAAACACAAAAGAACCCAGTTTCAGAGAGTGTTTTAACCAGGTCAGAAAGTCTCTGAGCAGCTCAGCTTCCTCCTGCAAGTGGGAGCCTTTTACCAGATGCTCTCTTTGACCTCACTCTTATCTGAAAGTGGTTTAAGCTGTAGTTATTTCAGAGAAAATCACTTTTATATCCTCAATTATCTAAATTATTGTTTTGCCCCCAGGATAAAGAAAAGAAGAACTATTTTTAAACAGTCAATAGGAGAGGAATGTAGCGCTATCCTCTGCCAACATACTGGATCATTTTTACCAACTGGTAGAAAAAGCTGCAATACCTTAAAACTGAAAAGATTTAGAGGGAAAAAGTCACCTTCATGACATTTTATTTTTATTGTGTTTTTAAATAACTTAAATATAAAAAAGAAATGATGGTCTAAATCCTCAGCTAGTAAAAATCAACATTGCTCCATTGACTTCAGTGGATCTATGCTAATATACATCCCATGGGAATGTGGCCCAGTCATGGGGTTCACTCACCATTAGGGGCGCCTCCTTGTAGCTACATCTGGGAATTAGCTCCACTTAGGTCTGACTCTCTCTTCCTTGCACAGTGGCCCCTCTCTCTCCCCAAGACTCAAGGACTTCCCTCTTCATCACTTAACCCTCTGGCCAGGTCATTATACTCCTCCCCTTCTCGGGTAACAAAGTCTCTGGACCAGCTGTCCGGTTGGTATCCCCAATGCTCCTGTGACACTGGTAGGGGAACTCAGCCCCAGCCCCACCCTCTACACTAGGTTCCAGCCCACGGACCCTATAAAAAGCAGCCACGATCTGCACAGTTCCACCCCTTGCTGCTGTTTCCCTGGGCTTCTTCCTATCTAGCTCTCTCAGGCTTCCTTTCCCCCACAGCTCCTCTGGGGCTGACCCTTTTTCCTGGGCTAGAACCCCAGGACTTATTCTCCCTCTTTGGTTTTCCCCTCCCCTCCTCTTTGCTCCCAGACAGTGCCTGCGGACTCTCTCCCTGCAGCCCATTTCTGCTGCAACTTCCTGGCTTTATAATCCAATCTACTCCGGCCCAGCTGAGCATTTTGTTCATTTAATCCTGACTTTCCCTCCAGGTGCAGCCAAGTACCCTAACTGGCCCCTCAGGCCCACATTAACCCTTTCAGGACCTATGGGGGGTACGTACTCCATCACAGGCCCACAATGCCCAGGCTACCTAAAATTCCCCCACAGTACAGAATTCTTCTTCCCTTCCTGTGCTAACAGATTGTTCAGTGTTCCTAAATGCCATGTTCCACCCTGGAAGTGATTCCATTTCAGTAGTTAGTTCCTAAATATAATTTTGCTTGCAAAGCACTTTGCGATCCTTCTGGATGAAAGGTGAGATATAAATGTAAGTCACAGCCTCTCTGCCTATCTGCACTGTTGAACATTCCACACATACGTCTGTTTACATTCCACACATATGTCATTTTCAATAGAAAATCTTGATGCAGTCTCTCTTTTTTTTTTTAGCTAAACCATTTATTTACAAATAACTTCAGGCTTCTCATTTAGGCTTCGTATCTTAGCTACGCTGAGTCTCACAAACACAGTGCATCCGCAGAAGTGTCCAAGAAATCTGTTTGACACAGTTTGGTTTGCATTAGATCTCGGTCAAATTCTCTCCACCCAGATGAGTTTTTGTATGAATAAAGTATGGGAGACTAAATTGTTGATACAGCGGAGCAAAGCAAGACAACACACTACATGTTTAACACACTGATAACACGGGTTTAGTAACATTTGCTTTACTCCGGTGCTGTACCTTCAGCGTTGGCTCCCCATTGAATAAAGAGACCAATGTGGACAATTAAGTTAATTCATCTTTAGACTGAGGAGAAGGTGGAAGATGACTTGATTTTTTCACTGCATAAGGGGAAAAAATTATGTGGCTTACAATAAGTCAGTGATTCTTCCCCTCTGTTTGGCACTGGTGAGGCCACATCTGGAGTATTGCATCCATTTTTGGGCCCCTCACTACAGAAGGGATGTGGACAAATTGGAGAGAGTCCAGCGGAGGGCAATGAAAATGATTAGGGAGCTGGGGCATATGCCTTACAAGGAGAGGCTGAAGGAACTGAGTTTGTTTAGTCTGCAGAATAGAAGAATGTGGAGGATTTGAGAACAGCCTTCAACTACGTGAAGGGGGGTTCTAAGGAGGATGGAGCTCGGCTGTTCTCAGTGGTAGCAGATGACAGAACAAGGAACAATGGTCTCAAGTTGCATTGGGGGAGGTCTAGGTTGGATATTAGGAAAAACTTTTTCACGAGGAGGGTGGTGAAGCACTGGAATGGGTTACCTAGGGAGGTACTGGAATCTCCATCCTTAGAGGTTTTTAAGGTCAAGCTTGACAAAGCCCTGGCTGGAATGATTTAGTTGGGGATTGGTCTTGCTTTGAGCAGGGGGTTGGACTAGATGATCTCCTGAGGTCCCTTCCAACCCTAATCTTCTATGATTCTAAGTATGATCAGTAATAATTTTCACTGATTATAGAAATCCAGAGATGGAAAACACCTGATAGATCATAATGCCACTAGGAGATGGACTGTTATAATCACAGCCATCTAATTTCACAACGTGATTCAAGAAATTCTGGTTGGGCTCTAGCAGATCTTTAGAAAAACATTTGATCTTGATTTACAGATACCCCCCGGGTTACGCAAACCTGACTTACTCAAATCCGCACTTGAGGAAAAAGTTCCGTAAGCTAGAAATACGAGGGGGTTTTTTTGTTTGTTTGTTTGTTTTGCTGTTGTTTTGGTTTTTGTGTAATTGTCAGGTATACATTTCTGACTTACGCAAAATTCGAGTTATGCAAGGCGTTCTGGAACAGAATGCTTCCATAAGTCAGGGAGCGTCTGTAAAGACTTAAAATAATGGAGAATTTATAGTATCCCTTAGGAAGGTATTCCCATGTTCATTAAAAATGTGCATCTTATTTCCAGGTTGAATTGTGCAATGTGCAGTTCCAGCCATTGGATCTTATTATGCTTTTGCCAGCTAGGTTAGAAAGCCCTTTAAGTGCAAATATTTCTGTGTAAATAACCTTGTCCACATGTAAATATGGGTATGTGCATAAAGAACCACCATTCCTCAAATAGTCATGGAAATAAATAATTATTTGTGTAAACATTCACAGATAAGCGAGGAAAACGAGCTGTGGAAGCAAACAAATTGAAAAGCCATTCACAATTTACAAACTCATTCTTGATTCAATTCTAATATTGACAGAGTAGGGTAGAAATTGTAGTTTCTAATCATGAAAATGAATGGCTAGTGTGAGGGTTTTCTATTGGCCACTCTAGAAATGTGGTACAGTTCACTGATACTCAAGCAAATCTTCATTCAGCGGGAACAATAGCAGCAATTACCATTCAGTCTCAAATCTACCATTCCTGAACAATGTGACTGAGAATTTGACAAACTACTGTTTCTAATAGTAACTAAGCCTAGACCCCTCACTGTCTCAGGTGAGAATATAGCCCTAAGACATGCTTGGTGTGTTGGTGGCTATTCTAACTTAAGTGATGACAATGAAAAAAACACCCATGCTCACATTTTGAGATCTGCCCACGGCATTCATAACTGAATGAGGCATAACCGAATCAACTCAGAGATCTAATGTGTATTGTCCTATTCTAGTATCCAGGCCACACAGTGGATAACAGCCTTCTACTGCTGCCAGCCAATGGAATCACTAACTTAGCACGGGTTGTGTTGGTCTGTGCTGTGGTTCTGAATTCACATCCTGCTCAGCACTGTTAGTGGGGGGGTTATTATGTAAACAAGAGTGGACAGAATTTCACTGTGCTTGGACGTGACAGGAAGTTGCAGTTCTGTCTCAAAGACACAGCTACAGAATCCCATAAGGCTCAATCGTTTTCTTCTATCTCATGCAGCACATAAGGTGTTAAGCTTCTAGGTGTCAGGAACCACAGGACGCTTTGAAATTAGTACACTCCAGCCCACCCCCCTAGCTATCATCAGAATAGGAGCTGAATTCCGACAGGGGACCCAGTCCTGGAATCTGATTGGCAGAATGCTGGGCATCCTGATTGGTTCATAGCTTCTATATAAACCCAGCATAGGAAGAGAAAGTTGTCCATGCTAGTGGGTTCTCCCTTCTCTGGATTACTTCCCCTGTGATACCTGCTCCTATTGTCTGCTGCTGATCTCCTGGTAACCTGACCCTGCCTGCCTCTTGACACCTCTGATCTGTCTTGGACTCTGGCTTCCTGGTATTGGACCCAGCCTGACTCCTGTCTCCTGCTCTGACCACTAGGTTAGACTGCTCATGACACAGTCATGATATTAGGGGACTGAAACAACAGGTACTGGTTAATGCAGAGACAGGATGCTGGACTGGTCTGATCTGATATGTAGAGCTGGCTGGAATTTGACCCTGCCCCTCATGGAAAAAAATAAAAAATCTGGAACTTTCTGTGGAAAACCATAATTTTCTATTCTGAAATGCTTCTGTGGCACCACATGGGAGCTGTAGTTAAGGTGCCTTATGTTCCCACTTGCTTCTATGGGCTGTGCTCCCTGAGTGAACTATATTTCCCATAACACACTATGGTTTCCCCTTTTGCTGCCCTATCACAGTGCATCATGTGAGTCATATGTAGGGTGACCATACTGTGACGTTATTGACATGAACTGTGACCGCATAGATCATTGTTGCAACCAGGGTTCTGTAGTTGCACCAGGTCTTGTACAGAGGAGGTCAAGTGCGGTGTCTATGGAAAGGTTGTAGTTTGCTGGTTATGATTCTGCTATCTGTATGTGTGTATTATTTTTGTATTTGAAGTTATGAATATTGGCTATGTACTTGTGTCTCAATGTGTTTGATTCTAAGTAGCCTCAGTGAAGCATTTCGTCAGCTTCTTGAGAAAGGATTATTTTCAGTAAGTGCCTAATCAAGAAACACTTAACTGACAATGGACTTTGGGAGATACCAATCCACATCTGAGCTTTCCTGGAACGTTCAAACTAACATGTAAACAGTGGTGTCCGCCTGCAAAAAGCTGAATCATTCATGGACATGTGACTTGCCCAGGTGTTTACAAACTCCATCTTGTTGCTGTGATTTTGCACAGGAGAAGAAAGGGGTTTCTGCCCACAAGAGTAAGAATATAAAAGGCCCTGGAAACCCCTCCATTTTGTCTTCAGCTGACTCTAGAGATAGCCTCTTCACCTCAAAGAGATGCCTGAAAGAAACTGGAACAAAGGACAGTAACTGTGGGGGTGTGAGTGATTGCTGGACCCAAACTGGGAAGGAGTCCAGTCTGTGAAAGAAGCTTATTGGAACATCTCTGGGCATGAGATTTCATCTTTAATCAGTTTCTTAATGTATTAGGCTTAGACTTGTGAGTTTTGTTTTATTTTGCTTGGTTAACAAAAAAAATTGAACTGGAAGGGACCTTGAAAGGTCATTGAGTCTAGTCCCTTTCCTTCACAGTAGGACCAAGTACCATGCCTGACAGATTTTTGCCCCAAATCCCTAAATGGCCCCCTCAGGGATTGAGCTCACAACCATAGATTTAGCAGGTTAATGCTCAAACTAACTAACTTTGTGGGGAGGGATAGCTTACTTTGTTCTGCCTAAAAGAACAGGAGTACTTGTGGCACCTTAGAGACTAACAAATTTATTTGAGCATAAGCTTTCGTGGGCTACAGCTAGGGTGGCCAGACAGCAAGTGTGAAAAATTGAGACAGGATGAGAGGGTAATAGAAGCCTATATACGAAAAAGATCCAAAAATTGTGACTGTCCCTATAAATTTGGGACATCTGGTCACCCTAGCTACAGTCCACTTCTTTGGATGCATAGAATGGAACATATATTGAGGAGATATATATACACATACAGAGAGCATGAAAAGGTGGGAGTTGTCTTACCAACTCTGAGAGGCCAATTAAGTAAGAGAAAAAAACTGTTCTGCCTGTTATTATTTGGTTCCACTTAAATCCTACTTTTTATATTTAATAAAATCACTTTTGCTTATAAATTAACCCAGAGTAAGAAATTAATTCCTGGGGGAGCAAACAGCTGTACATATCTCTCTATCAGCATTATAGAGGGCAGACAATTTATGAGTTTACCCTGTATAAGCTTTATACAGAGTAAAGTAGATTTATTTGGGCTTTGGATCCCATTGGGAGCTGGGTGTCTGGGTGCTAGAAACAGGAGAACTTCTTAAACTGTTTTCAGTTAAGTCTTCTGCTTTTGTGGGATGTGGTTCAGACCTGGGACTGTGTTTGCAGCAGGCTAGCATGTCTGGCTCAAGCAGACAGTGTTCTGAAGTCCCAAACTGGCAGAGAAAACGGGCTTAGAGGTAGTCTCAGCACATCAGGTGACAGTTCCAAGGGGGTTTCTGTGACCCAGCCCATCACACATAAGTCCCATTTTGTCCTGGACAGTCCCTTTTTTAAGCCCTGTCCCAACCGTCCCAACTTTTTTTGGCAAAACTGGGCATTTGTCCTATTTTCTCTTGTCAACAGTTGCAGAGGAGGGAGGACTCGGGAAAGTAGCTCAGCCTGGGCCAGCAGCAGGTGGGTGGGTAGCAGGGGGTCCAGGGCTGGCACCATTCAGTGTCCCGTTTTCCCCTTAGGAAAATATGGTCATCCTAGTCATGTGACTGTGATGATTCTGCAAAGAACAGTTTTTATAGGAAATTTCCTGTCAGCCCTCGCAGTGTGGAAGTTCCTATGTTCCTACAAAGAAGCTGGATTGAGGGCTTATCTTCACAGAAAAGCATTTACCAGTTAGTTAAGCCAATATCTTTATACTGGCATAACTATATTCATTTAAATTCATACTTTAGTTTATACTGGTATAACTTCCCTGTGTCAACAAGGCCTGAAGTACAGAATACAAGAGCTGAGGGATGCAGAAAAGTGATCAGCCAAGCAGATGTGTTTCTATTAATGTTCTCTCTTAACACAAGTGGGTGACGGGCCTTCTCTAAATAACTGTGTAACAGGGTTACTTGCCCTTGGGCTGGAGAACCTGGGGCTAAGTCAAACCTGATTGCAGGATGAGCCTGGCCTGTGAGAAACCAGGTGATTCTTGTATAAAAGGAGCCTGGTTTAAGCACTGATAGAGCTCAGGTGGGGGAAATAGCTGGAGGGAAAAGTCAGATGGGGAGTAAGAATGTTCTGGCAGGGTCCTGCATCTGTTGGGAAAAGCTCAGAGCAGGAAAGGAAGCTGTAAGGAAGAGCATCAGTAAGGAAGGCTCTCTAGGCAGGGAAGCCAAATCCTCATCATACAGGGAAGAGACTGGGAGAGTGAGAGGGAAGTAAAGAGGTGAGGAAGGAAGTGGCCCGGGAAAACAGGAATACAGGTAAAGGAGCTGGTGTAACTGCAGTACAGGGCCCTGGGCTGAACCCAAAGTCAAGGATGGGAGTGAGTGCCCCTGCTGCCCCCACCCCCAAGAGGGGGGTGCATGAGCCCATTGTAAGGGAGCAGCAGGCTGAGCCAAAGACTGGCTGAGGAAGCACCCCAGAGAAGGAGGAAAGGTCTTTGCTTATATTTAAGACACTTTTGAACTCTGTCTGGGACAATTGGGACCTCAGAAAGAGTGAACTAAAGATGGGGACCCAGCACAAAAACATGGGGTGTTAGGCCAGCGATAGAGCTGCAATGCCATGGCTGGCCACAGAGGGTCACCAAGTACTGAGCAAACTTACTTACAAACTGCAAGGGGTAGCTTTCAGAGTAATTTTTATTTAAAAGTTTTTCTCCATTCACTGGGTCTTTGTTGCATGCAAAATAGAACTCTTCCTTTTCTTCTTCTTAGCTTATATACAAATTTGGTGCTGTTTCTCCATGCATTCCATTTTGCTGACCAGTCAGGCTAAAAATATATAGATTTCCTCAGAGCCAATTGGAACAAAATGCCATTCAGCATACATCATGCAATGTCAGGAACAAATTCAAGAGGAGTTTTCTATTCATCCGCAGGCAGCCGAACAGGAGGGGGAGAAAACAAACTATTTGTAATATTGTATCCAAGCTCGGGCATTTCTGATTGATGGGTTTTTTTTTTTCCAGATTACAGTAGAGGTTGAGATTGGAATGAAATAATTTCACAATAAATCAGTCCAATGGCTTGACCTACAACTACTGGATTAAGATAACAGTTCCCAAACTTTTGAAAGCTGAGTCCTCCTTCAGGAAAATGAAACTGGTCATTCCCCCATTTTACTTATTGTGTGTTATTAAAGGCCTACCTTGAGTGAACAGAATAGATTGTGTAGATCTTCATTATGTGATGCATCCTCTCCTTTCTTACACCCTTTGAGGAGCAGTAAAATAATAAATACTCTTGACATTTATGGTGTCTCACTGGGATCTGAGTTACTACCCATGGAGAAGCACAGGGTAGTTCACACTCAGAGCTATTGTTTCAGGCTCTTTGCAAACTCAGGCAACTCAGCAGCAGTTACATGAGTCATGTTTTTCAAAACTTCTTTGGAGCTGCAACAGCTGCAGATTTTTCAAAGGAAAGTTTAGAACTTGGAGAACTATGTATATGCCTCCACACCCCCTCTCCAAATGAGATCTAGGCCCTGATTTTCTATATTCTGTAAAAACACATACTATGAGACAGTCCCAACCCTGAAGAGATAAACAACACAAGCAAATGGTCCTAGTTCTTGTTCTTTAGAGTATCTAAGGAGATGTACCACCATGTGTCTCAGTTTATGAAATGGTGCATTAAGAGAGGTTGATAATGCAGTAGTTAGATTTCATACTGAAACAATGCCCCAACATGATTTCAAGAGCCCCTGGGTTGCTGGTGGGCAGCATCTTTCGGCTTGTAGTAAGATGAGGCCCTGAAACATAAACCCTTGTATCAGGGGCCCAGTATGAGGCCTAAGGCCTGAGCTAAAGTAATGGTCAAGACTTCGTTAACATAAAGCAAAGTTAAGCTTTGGGCTAGAGGCAGACCCTGCTCGCAGAAGCTGGCAACGAAAGGGCTGATGTTGCAAAAATACACATACCTAAAAGGTACTGGACACTAGAGACACCAGAACACCCTGATACTTGCATATTCCACACAGATAACAATGACAGGGCCAAAAGGGGAATATGATGGATAGAGTTGTGTTGTTCGAACCAACATGTACAAGGCGAGAGGCGGCACCTTACTGCATAGAGGGGTTGTACCTCAATACGTCAGGAGTAATGTGTAACTTGTTTGTACCTGTTTATAAGAATACATCCCTGGGGTGGTGTCTTTGTCTGGCCTAGGGGGCAATGGAGTGTCCCGCCACTGACTGAGCTGTGTCCATTGTCAGGAGCACATATTGGTAGTATGTCCTGTAGTGTCTGCGAGAAACAATTACTGTGCTTCTTTTGACAATAAACCTGGCCAGGTGCCTTTGTACCTTATCGGAGTCTGTGGTCATTGGGGGTTCTCTCTGGGTCTGTTGTGCCAGCGATCTGCAGAGCCAGGGCATCACACAGAGGGAACACATGCACGCAGCCGACTGTTATCAACATTGAACAGAGCAGAGCACCACACCGGTGGCGTCTGACAACATGGTTGAAACATGCAGTTGAGCTGTTGACCATGTTTGCCCATAAAAAGAACAGAAAGAGGGGCTGGTGGATACAGGCCTAGACTTGGGATTGAGAGATGTGGGTTTAGAACCTCTAGGTGCTCCTGAAATAACACAATGAATAATAACATCCCATATTACTCTTTGCTAGAATAAGGGTTTGCCTACATAGCACGTTACTGCATTGCAAGCCAGGGTGTGCATCTACAGCTCACCAGCTTGCCACACACTAATGTCCCATGTAGATACTGCTACACCACTGTAGGTTACTCTGCATTCACTTGTTGTGTAGACCAGCCCCAAGAGGTGTTTCCCACAATATCTTTGCCAATGTCTAGTTCTATGTTCCACCTACCTTAAATTCCTTCTGCAATGTCAGCTGGGTCCAGAAGTCTTCATTTTTGCTCCCCAGCTGTGATCTAGCACTGCTGTGTTCTGTTCAACAGGCAATGTGTCCCATCACAGAGGTGGCTGCATTTTCTTGCTGACTAATGAACTGATTTCTGTATAGGTGCATTGCTGACTTTTAGGATTGAATATATACATGGAAGATAATAATGATTTGATTTAGTTGGGAATTGGTCCTGCTTTGAGCAGGGGGTTGGACTAGCTGAGCTCCTGAGGTCCCTTCCAACCCTAATATTCTATGATTCTGTGATGGGGTTTTGACACATCCCTTGTACACACCAGTTTAATGGCCCCATGCAATCCCCTGTCTTTCCTGAACCTGCAGAACTTTTGTAGCTAATTGATGAAGGAATGTGTGCCATAGAACAACAATAGATGTCAGGTGATCCTGAAATAAAAACATTCTGCTCATAAGTGTCTCCCAGGACAGTCCTAATGAATGTGATACCACAATTACAGGGCTGTGAAGTCACGCCCAAGATCTTCCAGTAGGAGGAGGTGACAGCAAGATGCACAGCTTTCAATTAAAGAGGCCAGCCCTGCAATTCTACAGCTAGAATTCTCTCCATATCCCCATCTACCATGGGGTTGTCTCACCTCTTTTCAGTGTAAGGGCTGGCCTACACTACGGGGGAAAATCGATCTCAGATATGCAACTTCAGCTACGTGAATAACGTAGCTGAAGTCGAAGTATCTAAGATCAAATTACTCACCGTCCTCATGGCGCGGGATCAATGTCCGCGGCTCCCCATGTCGAGTCCGCAACTCCGTTCGGGTTGGTGGAGTTCCGGAATCGATATAAGCGCTTTCGGGGATCAATATATCGCGTCTAGATGAGACACGATATATTGATCCCTGAGCAATCAATTGCTACCCGCCAATACAGCGGGTAGTGAAGACGTAGCCTAATTTAAAGACATTAGAAGTTTTAAATGAAAATAATAGTAACCCTTCAGTTACTTAAACCTCCTATTACTTTCCCCTTCAAACCCAGTTCTAGACAGCTGTGAGTGGAATTGCAAAGCATGTCAGACTCCAATTCTATCATGTTCACCACAGCACCCAGCCGGAAAACAAGAGCCATCCATTATGGGTGACTTGTGCCGCATTTAGTTGGATGTGAAGTTACTAACTCCAGCTGACTTGCAGAGTCGCTCTCCCGCGCTCACGTGGGCAGTTACCAGGAAAGCATTACAGCCAGGGCTTTGGGATTGTCTGCTTTGCTTGAATTACAACTCCTGATGCTATTAAACTCTATTTACATTAGGCAGCCACTTCCCAGGAGCAATGGGACAGCTAGTTTAGTCTAATTTTGAACATGCTCTGCATAGGAATTGCTGTAGCAGAGCAGACCAGTCTTCCTCCTAGTCGACAGTCTGATACTTGCTGAACTGGGATGCAGGGGAACACCCTGGGTTCCATTCCACCATCTGCCACACACCTGATGGGTGACCTTTGGCCAGGCTGTTTCCCTGCCATCCTTTCTCTGCCTTGCCTGCTCCATTTGTAAGCACTTCCTGGCATAGACGCCGACTCCGTGGGTGCTCCAGGGCTGCGCTGGGAGGGAGGGGGGAACGCAGTGCACTCGGGGAACAGGTGGGGCCAAGGCAGGGATTTGGGAAGGGGTCCAGTAGTAGCAGGGAGGGGGTGGAGTTGGGATGGGGACTTTGAGAAAGGGGTTGGGGTGGGGGCAGAGCAGGGGCGGGGAAAGGATGGAGTCGGGGAAAGTTGGTGCCTATGCTTCATGGCCGTGCCTAGCATGATGGAGCCTCTACAGGTATGTGTACACTGCAGCTGGGAGCATGTTTCCCAGCGTGAGCAGACAGACGTGTGCTAGCTCTGCTCCAGCTAATGCACTAAAAAGAGCCGTGTGGTTGCGGCAGCACAGGCTGTACAATCCCATCCAGCCTCCTAGGTATGTACTCGGGGGGGAGGGTGTCAACTGCTGCCGGTCCTGCCGAGGCCACCCCGCTATTTTTAGCACGCTAATTCAAGCAGCATTAGCTTGCGTCTGTCTGCCCACACTGGGAAGCACACTCCCAGCTGCAGCATAGACTGACCTGAGTCTGTGCAACTGCAATTATGCTACAACGAAGAGCAAGTGGTCAAAATGGGATGCTTCAGAGGAAGGTGTGGGAAATTCCCTCGTGGATAGTTATGCAATAACCTATGCACAGCCGAGGCTTCGATTTTGGCACAGGTATTTTGATTAAAAGTCATGGGCAGGATGCAGGCAATAAACAATCATGGAAATGTCATGAACAACACAGTAAGGAAGCCTGAGCCCCACCACCGGAAGGTGTAGCGGAAGCCAAAGCACTCGCAGCCATCTCTTAAAATAACAGAATCTGTGACCTCCATGACAGAATCATAGCTGGGGTCTAGGACCCCAACCAGCTCCGACCCTACCCACATGTTTAATTGCTCTCACTTGTTTGTCATTTTTATACAAGAACAGTCAAAATTTTCAAATGTGAGGGAATAACCCTTCCCCCTCCACCCACCCACCCACACACACACACACACACACACACACACACACATATGCAGCCCTCCAACAAGAAGTTTAATTTCACAGCCTTTGGCTTCCCTGTTTAGGAACGACAACATGTTCTGCTTTTCTTTCTGGTCAGTTGTCCCCCGACAATGCAAAGGCAGGGTCTGTGCAGAAGGCAGAAGCAGGCAGTGAAAACGTGGAATGAAGGGCAGTCACAAAAGAGTGACCTCACCTTGATGATTGTCCCTTTTTCAAGGGAAGGAAGCAATCAGGCACGACAGAAGCCAAAACGCATCAAGGCCACAGGCCGGGCGCAAAGCACCAGGAGTGGCATTCTAGGCTATTATTTCAGTTTGTTGCAATGCAATCATGCCAATGCATGGTGGGGGGGAGGTACAGTACTTCTCTAACCTCTTTGAGATCTTCTGAATGGCCCTCAATACATAATTAGATGTGACCTTTAGACACAGTCACTGATAACGAGAGCTCTGGAAGCCAAACTGTACCATGGAGAACACTGGAGGCATTGCACTTCAGACAGGCACCTTGTGGCTCAATTCCTCCCATGATTCCCTGTGGTGTCAGGAAGGGAGACCCCTTTCCAGGATCCAGCACACACAGACCACCATCCTTCCCATCAGGCTAGCCAGCTCTGCTGACTGGCTCAGAGAGAAGAAGGAACCAAATCTCCAAACAGTTCCTGAGCCATGTGGGCTTCAATCCATGTGGCCCCACTATTGGCTGAGCTTGAGAAGAGAGGAAATCTTTACTTGAGTCTTCTCTCCAACACTGCCCCATAGAGCCCAGGGCATCAGCCCACAACACGTCAGATACTATTTTATCAATTTTGTGATGTTCAGCTGGTTTTGAATTATTTAGGCCAGTTAAGAAAAATAACCTTTAGTTTTTCTAGGCAAAGGATATTGTAGGTCTTTTTTCTTTCATAGGTGAAAAAATGGCTCAATAATTTTTTTTCCCTCCAGCTTAAAAAAAAAATTCACAATTGGGCCGATGCAAAAGATCCTGAATTTCAGCCCAACCTCATCCTTTCTGATCAGTCAATATCCCCCTGGGTCGCTGCTAGTTCCAAAAATCAAGATACTTTTCTGCTTTCATGGCCCATCACATCACTGCCTCTTCCCAGCTTTTTTTAATGTACAGTAGAGTAGGGATAAAAGAAACATGGTGGAATAATAGTCATGACTGGAGTACAGGTATTGAAAGGAATGTGATAAGAAAGAAAGAAAGAAAGAAAGAAAGAAAGAAAGAAAAAGAAAACGTGCTGGAGTAGTCTTGTGTATTGATGATGGGATAGACTGTACAGAAATTAGAAGTGATGGAATGGATAAGATAGAGTCTGTTTCGGTCAAAATCACTTTGGGGAAGAAAGCTACTAGATGTTCCCCTGGGATGGTGCTTGAGGTGTGCTCCAAACCACCAGGATCCAATTTGGACATGGATAGAGACCTCTTTAATGTTTTTAATGAAATGAATACTATTGAGGATTGGGTGATTATGGGAGACTTTAACTTCAAAGATATAAACTGGAGGATAAGTGCTACTAATAATAGTAGGGCCTATATTTTCCTGGATATGATGGCTGACAGATTTCTTCACTAAGTAGTCACTGAACCAAGAAGAGGGGATGACATTTTAGATTTGACATAGAAGAACTGGTTGTAGTGGAAAACCTTGGATTGATTGATCATGAGCTAATTCGGTGTAAACTAAATGGAAGGATAAATAAAAATAGATCTTGCAACTAGGCTCCTAGATTTGAAAAGGGCAAACTTTAAAAAATAAAGAGAATTAGTTAGGAAAGTGGACTGAACTGAAGAACTCAAGGATCTGAATGTGGAGGAGGTTTGGAATTACTTTAAGACAACGTTGCTGAAACTTTCAGAAGCCTGCCTCCCAAGCCAAGGGAAAAAATCATAGCGAAGGGTAGCAGACTAATCTGGATGAGCAAGCATCTCAAACAGGTGATTGAAGGCAGGTCTACCCTAGAAGCACTACATTGGCACAGCTGCATAATTACTCCACCCGCAAGATGGAAGCTATGTCGGCAGGAGAGCATTTTTCACTGACAGAGGGCCAGTGTGGACAGCTCGCTGTCTTTTTCACACCTCTGAGTGACATAAATTAGATCGACTAGAGTGGCAGAGTAGATATGCCCTAAGATAAAGCAGAAAGCCTACAAGGAATGGAAGATGGGATGGATCAGCCAGGAAAGCTACGTCTTGGTGGGTCAGAAGGCGTAGGGATAAAATGAGAACTGCCAAGAGCCAAACAGAGTTGGGCCTTGTAAAGGGAATTAAAACCAATAGTAAAAGGTTCTATAGCCATGTCAATAAAAAGAAAGCAAGGAAAGAGGAAGTGGGACAGCGAGAATGGGGTGGAGGTTAAAGATAATCAAGGCATGGCCCAACACCTGAACAAATACTTTGCCTCGGTTTTTAATTAGACTAATTAAGAGCTTGGGGTAGTGGCAGGGTGACAAATGGGAACAAAGACATGGAGATAGAATTTATCACATCGAAGGTGGAAGTCAAACTCAAAAAGATTATGGGACTAAACCGAGGGTCTGGATAATCTCCATCCAAGAATATTAAAGGAACTGGCACATGAAATTGCAAACCCAATAACAAGAATTTTTAATGAATCTGTAAATTCAGGGGTCGTACCCTATGACTGAAGAATTGCTAATATGGTTCCTATTTTTAAAAAGGGGGTGGGGGAATGATCTGGGAAACTACAGGCCTGTTTGACTTCAATTGTGTGCAAGGTCTTGGAATAAATTTTGAAAAAGAAAGTAGTTAAAGACATAGAGATTAATAGTAATTGGGATAAAATACAACATGGTTTTACAAAAAACCATGATCTCCTTCTCTGAGAGGATAACTGACTTTTTGACAAAGGAAACGCAGTAGATCTAAGCTACATGGATTTCAGTAAGGCATTTGATACAGTTCCGAATGGGCCAGCATATCCAGCATGCAAACACTCCTCAAACAGAAACACCTCCACTGGCTTGGGCATATGTGCCAAATGAATGATGGGCACACCCCAAAGGATATCCTCTATGGCAAACTGGCATCTGGACAAAGACCCAAAGGATGCCCAAAATTGCATTTCAAGCATGTCTGTAAGTGGTACCTCAAAGAAATAGACGTGGATGTGGATAACTGGAAAGATCACACTCAGAACCGCAGCCTTTGTAACTAAGAGCAAAACAAAGGTCTCCAGAGTTCTGAGAGAAAGCCATCCAGCTTAGGAGAGGAAAAAAGATCTGGCAGAAGGCAGAACTCAAAGGGCCGAAGCATCACCTTTAAATGTGACAGATGTGGCACAGGTTGTCTCTCTCGAGTGGGTCTCTTCAGCGGCCATAAAACCAATGGAGTAAATTCTTTGCATCTCAGGGTGCCTACCCATGGTCTCTCGAGACTGAAGGATGCCTACTATTACTACAGTTCCACATGGGAAATTATTAGTTAAATTGGAGAAGATGGGGATTAATATTAAAATTGAAAGGTGGATAAGGAACTTGTTAAAGGGAAGACTACAATAGGTCATACCGAAAGGTGAACTGTCATTCTGGAGAGAGGTTACTGGTGCAGTTCCTCAGGGATTTTGTAAACTGGAGCAATAGAAATGGGATGATATGTAATAGTGCAAAGTGCAAGGTCATGTACTTTAGGAACCAAAACAAAGAATTTTTGCTATAATCTGGGGCCATATCAGTTGGAAGTGACAGAGGAGGAGAAAGACCTGGGTGGATTGATTGATCACAGGATGACTATGAGCCGTCAATGTGATGTGGCTGTGAAAAAGGCTAATGCAGTCCTAGGATGCATCAGGCAAAGTATTTCCAGTAGAGATTAGGAAGTGTTAGTACCATTATACAAAGCACTGGTGAGACCGCATTTGGAATACTGTGTGCAATTTTGGTCTCCCATATGTAAAAATAATGAATTGAAACTGGAGCAGGTGCAGAGAAGGGCTACTAGGATGTTTCAAAGAATAAAAAACCTACCTTATGAGAGGAGACTCAAAGTGCTTGGCTTATTTAAGCCTGACCAAAAGAAGGCTGAGAGGTGGGATGCCTGCTCTTTATAAGTACCTCAGAGGGATAAATACCAGGGAGGGAGAGGAGTTATTTAAGTTAAGCCCCAATGCGGACACAAGAACAAATTCTCATAAACTGGCCATCAACAAGTTTAGGTTTGAAATTAGATGAAGGAATGAAATCCTGGAACATCCTTCCAAGGGGAGCTGTTGGGGGAAAAAAACCTAACTGGCTTCAAAACTGAGCTGGATAAGTGTCTGGAGGGGATGATGTGATGCGACTGCCTACAATGGCGTGTAGCCGATCTGTGACTGCTAGCAGCAAATATCTCCAATGGCCAGTGATGGGACACTGGATGGGGAGGGCTCTGAGTTACTACACAGAATTCTTTCCCAGATGTCTGGCTGGTGGGTCTCGCCCATGTGCTCAAAGTCTGACTGATCACCACATTTGGGGTCAGGAAGGCTTTCCTTGCTCAGGTCAGATTGGCAGAGATCCTGGAGGTTTTTTGCCTTCCTCTGCAGCATGGGACAAGGGTCACTTGCAGGTTTAAACTACTGTAAATGGTGGATTCTGTGTAACTTGAAATCTTTAAAGCACGCTTTGAGGACTTCAATAACTCAGCCAGAGGTTATCGGTAAGGCTCCATGTCTGTCATGGAGGTAACAAAAGTGACAGATTCCATGACTTCCTGCGATCTCCATGTCTTCTGCAGCAGCCAGTGTGGCTGACCCCAAGGCCACTGAAGCAGCTGGCCCTGGGAACTGCCTGAGCGGCGGTCCTGGGGCAGTGGGAGCAGCCGCAGCATGGCGGCCCCCGGCAGTGGTCCCAGGATAGCCGTAGCAGCATCTGGCAATGGCCAGAGCAGCCGCTGGCCCCCAAGGGCTCCCCCTCACCAGTGGCCAGAGACATTTCTGGTCCCACAAGGCTCCCCTCCGCAGCAGGCCCACCTCCCGAGGCTCCCTGCAGTGCCCCCTCCCCCAAGATTTAATCAAGGGTATTTATTATATAAGTCATGGATAGGTCACTGGGTGTGAATTTTTGTTTCTTGCCCATGACCTGTCTGCGAATTTTACTAAAAATACTCATGACTAAATTGTGGCTTTAGTTACGGGCCTATTTCAGGAGTGGGTGGGTGAGATTCTGTGGTCTGCAATGTGCAGGAGGTCCTAGATGACCATGATGGTCTCTTCTGACCTTAAAGTCTATGAGTCTATGCACTGACACCCCCACAGAAGGATAATGTACCCCTTACAAAGGGAACTTGCCATTCTGTGCACTGTTACCCCCCACTGCTTGCAGACTCAGTGTTTCAATCCTCCCCTATTCAACAATAAGCTGTGTAGGTAAGAGGAAACTCTAGTCCTGTTGGTTCTTATTTAATCTGAACAGGGTCACCCATAGGAACTGCCATACTGGAACCAGACCATCTAGTCAGGTTTCCTACCTTCAATAGACAATGCTCTGGAGAAAGTAATGTGGAAATAAAATAAAGCTCACAATGCACCTGGCCAGTTGTGCAATAATATAGATGAAAAAACTTCTTTTGATTGGTAAGAAAATAACCCTTGAATTGGATTGCATATGGTATCATGGGTTTCTCTAGCTTACTATCATAATGTTCATTTCCACTTTTATCTTTGTGTTAGCTATTTGCTAGTCCCTTAACTCCACAAAACGTAGCATCCAACAATGGATCGTTATCCCATTCAGTCTTTCTCTAGCCACTTGCGCTTCTCTCCCATGAGATTAATGTTTTCAAGTCATGTTACAACAATGCTGTAACCTTCAGTCCGCTGGACTTTTTACACATTTTAAGTAATTCTCTGCCTTGTAAAGGCACCAGACTAACAGTGTAAAGGAGAAAAGTAATGCCAGTGAAGTATTTAGCCAGAGTAACTGATAAATGATGTGTCTAATCAATTGTGGTATGGGTGATTTGATTAACTCCTCTGCTAGCAACTCCAGAGACTAATTACTGTCAATCATTTGCTTTCCATTCAGCTACTAAACAAATTCATTAGCTCTGTTAATTTTACCAATTCTAGGGACCATGAGCCTTCCTAATTGTCCTTCTCCATGGAAACTCAGATGAAGCATTTCAGCTGAAGTGAAATGCTTCACCCAAAGCTTTTAGAACTTCAAGCAGCATCACCAGGCTCAACCGTGAATGTAATATGAGATTCCATGAACATTGGTGGCCAAAACAAAGTGATACCTAACCTCCAGATATTATCTTACAGACCCAGTCTTGTTTAAGCTGATAAGGGTGACTTACATTTATGTAGCAAATTCGAGAAAAGACAATCGGGGGAAGTTTGGGTTCTCACAGTAGTTCAAGAAGACTTTGGAATATCACAATTTATTTTAGATGGATGCCAGAAAGTCAAAGCTAAAACACAAAACCCTGCTTCCCCAGTACTGAGCAAAAACTATTCTTCTGGATAGTGTAGAACCCATACAGTTCCAAGAGGTTCTAGGTGATCCTTTCAACACTCGTTGGATTTTTTATTGTTCTGAGCTTATTGGGAGTTTCTTCTGTTTAATAATTTTCTCCTTTATGCTGTTCTGTATTAGCTTATCAGAAGGTTGTCTCACATGAGTTCTGTGGAACAGTAAAACAGCTATAAAAATGAATTCCTACCCCTATTATTTTTTGCTTCCTCATAGATGGATCTGGACCAACACTTTCAGAAATCCAGTCTCTATAAATGGACCCGGAATCTACCATTCTTACTAACAGGGTTTAAATTTAGTCAGAGCTCTCCAGAGTGAAGCTCTGGTAAATATTTTCACTCCGTGAAGCTGAAGTCGCAAGCACTGAATGGGGAGGGGAATGGGAGGCTCCAGGAAATAGTATATGAGAATTTAAGCCATGCTTACTGACATAGGGTAATTATTTTCCTTCACAAATTGGCTGATTGATTTCCACTACTCAAGGAGCAAGGTACAGCTTAGTGTGAATGAAGATGATATAGCCTAGCCCTTTGTGTATTCTGCATCCATCCTGAAATCCAGATGCATTTTTGTGGAGCTATTGACCTTGGCAGAGATGCAAAGCTTAATTTAGCATTGCTCTTTTCTTAAGTGAAATGTACATATTTTAACTGGCTTGGAAGTTGTGTGTGTGTTTCAGGCAATAAATGACTTCAGGCATTCAGATTCTACTAGTCAGTGAGATCTACCTTCCTCTGTTGAGAAGGCTACTACATTTGATAGTGAAACAGTTCAGGATATTATATACTGCCTATACTATACATAGATGCATGCTGCCATGAGAAATTGAAAATATGTATTACCTGCACTTTTAAAAAACGTTAATATTTTATTGAGGCTTTTAAAAACCTGTTTCCATCTCGAAAAAATGCTTCTCTAATTCTACGCATAGGCAGATTGCTAATTCTTTAAAGAGACAGGATCCAAATTAGGAGAGGCTCCCTTTCTATGGCTGGAGACAGGGTTCTCAAATTACATAATAGACAAAATTCTTATTTCTACAAACAAAAAGCTATTTAGAAATAACTAACTATGAGTGATCCAGTTCTCAAGAGAAATCCTGCAATAACAAACCAGCACGTGCTGCCCAGCACTCATAAGCAACCCTGACAATAACACGCCCGCTTCCATGAATGATCCCACAACAACCAACCAGTGTGCACTGCCTAGTCTTCACGAGCAACCCTACAACAACAAACCAGCATGAACAGGGGATGGAAAGGGAAAAACATCAATAAAAACAGTGAACGCAATGTCCTATTGTCATCACCAGAGGAAAATTTGCCATGATGGGGGGGACTTCCTGGAAATTATAAAGCAGTGACCCACAGATCTAGGGCTACAGAGCCTGAATTCTAAGGCACCAGCTGTTTTTAAACATGGAATCAGCATAGAGAATCATAGAATATCAGGGTTGGAAGAGACCTCAGGAGGTCATCTAGTCCAACCCCCTGCTCAAAGCAGGACCAACCCCAACTATATATGGCCAAACTGATCAAACTACAGGTAACCCTGTTAAGAAAGTTTTGCCTTCTCGTTAATCTGTCAGCGATGGAAGTCCCAGGTACTAGTTGTAAAAAAACAGTAGGTCTATGTTGTCCTGATGGGAATATGATTTCCAAGTTAGCTGTCCCTTTAATTCTAACGGGCTTCACCGAAACTGGATGAACAGATGGAGACTGGAAGTGGGATGTGGTCCTCTCAAAGCTCTGCACCTTCCAAAGCGCTTCATCAGAATATCCACTGCCAAGGATTATTATTTAGCAGAGAGGAAGGATGTTCTAGTGGTAAAGGCATTGCATGGTGGCTCTGGAGAGCTGAATGCAAGTCGTATCTTTGATACGGACTTCTTGTGTGACCCAAAACTAGTGATCTAATCTCTCTGGACCTAAATTCCCCCTATGGAATAAGAGGCCAATAATTCTCTTTTTTTCCCTACTCTTTCTTTGTCTTTTATATTTAACATCTCTGCTTTTTGCCGAAGGGACTGTCTGTCACTCTGTGTCTGTACTCTGTTTACAACAATGGAGCCCTGATCTCAGTTAAGTGTTAATGAAATACAAATAATAATGAAATACAGATAATAATAAGCTTAGGGGGTTTTTTTCTATATGAGGACACCCAGGAAAATTAATCTGAATTAACTAACGGTGTGATTTTTGAAGTGGATTAGTTAAATCCCTGTGTGGGCACAATTACTCAGAATTAAAGTGGCCTTAATACGGTTTAGCTTAATTCGTTTTGGAAATGAACTAAACTAAACCAAATTAAGGCCACTTTGATTCTAAATGAGGGTGTAAACATGGGGGTTTAATGCAGTTTAATTAATCCACTTCAAATTCACACCTTTAGTTAATTTGGATTAATTGTTCTGGCTGTCCCCATGCAGACAAGTTTTATGTGTTTGTAGCGTGCCTAGTGACCAGGACTCTGATCATGGTTGCAGCTGTATGATTATTGCCACAGTAATAGAAACAACAAATATTAATGGACCAACTTTTGTTGACCCAATAAAAGATATTACCTCACCTACCTTGTCTCTCTCATATCTTAGGACCAACACAGCTGCCACACCATTGCAAACAGCAAACATTATTTAATATGTTACTTAAATAGGATAGCGCCCAGAAACCTCAATCAAGTGCTAGACCCTGTACAAACTTAATCAAAACAAACTCAGTTTTAGCTGATCCACCTCGAGAGAGTGACAGTTTTTCTAGCTATCTCGGAGACTTTTCCAGGTAAACCTGCTGACTGGTGTCACTGCCTCCATCTATTAGCCTGGGGCAAAGAATAAAGGCAGTGTAGCCGTCAGAGGTAGAACAGGACAGTCCTAGCACATTTGCTTTCTCTGTAGTTCTCACATCATCTGTCCTCATATGCATGGTACCTCTGGATTCACTTTATGGCATGAGTACAATTCACCGGCCTTAGATTAATAGCTTTAAGGCCACATTATGATCATCTAAACTGACCTCATGGAAACTCCGGCCGTCGAATTTCACTCAGAAATTCCCACATTCCCAGTAGCTGGACTAGAGTGTATCTTTTAACAAAACACCCATTCTCAATGTAAAGACTCAAGTGATGGAGAATCCATCATCTCTCTTGGGAATCTGTTCCGTTGGGTAACTGCCCTCACTGGTAAAAAAAAAAAAAGTGTTTTTTCTTTCCACTTTGAGCTTTGCTGGCTTCAGTTTCCAGGGATTGGATCTTGCCGTGCCTTTCTCTACTAAATCAAAGAGTGCTCTACTATCATTCTAGGGATTGTCTTTCCCAGGCTTGGGGGTTGCTTTGACTTTTTCAGAACTTGAAACTGAAATGACATGCTTCATCCCAGATTTAAGCAACTCACAATCTTGATGTTATGCTTTAATCAAACTGCAATGACATTTAGTCAAAGCTTGGCATTCCTGATTCGCTCAGGTGCCATTGTTTTCACACTCCCAGCTTTTGCGCTGAACTTGTAATGTTTTTCCTCTTGAATTATTTAACATGTGAAAAGCTGAGCTTCGCCACTTTTATTCCCATCCCCCCTTTTATTCCCATTGGCATGATTTACAAATCAAGCCTTGCACCTAATGGCGCTGTGTATTTCCATTTCCAGTGCTCTCCTTTACTGTCGGCTCTCATTGGATGGGGCAAGCTTCATCCCACAAATAACCAAAATTAATGTCAAATTGTATAAAGTGCAGCTCGAATTTCAATTATCCTATCAGAGCAAAATGCCTGTTTTCGGCAAACAGCAATAACATTATGCAGCTTACAGCCCCTGCATGCACTTTACTAGAAAGCAGTCAAGTCTAGACAAAAATAAAAGATTTAGCAACCTTAAACCCAATCTGTTTCACATTTAGTTAAGGCCAATTTGCAGAGAGAAGAACAGCTGGCTCTAGGTTTCATCCAGGCCCTCACCCTCTGGATCCACTCCACCCACCCCGCTTGATGTCTGTGGTTGAATCTCAGCAATTTCCTCCTTGCACAATGTGAAATGATTATATCTGAACTCGACCCCCCAAACGCTGGATGCAAACACCTCTGGGGAAGTTCAGATCCAAGGTTTGTGGCTTAGCATTTCTCTATTAGAGATATTTCTGCATTCCCCGCATGGCACTGTTTGAATTGGCTGGGTGGGAGGGGGCTGGGATCTTTCTAGCTGCTGTTTATTCTGTTTTAATCATGGCCCAGCATAGCCAGCAAGTTTAAAAGAGTGCAGTGGCCCAGTTCAGCTCCAAAACCAGGGGCCTTGTTGAACGCACAACACTGGGCTCTGAGTTCTTACCAAATCCGGTCCTGGTTGCTGGTGCTGAGCACTGGGAAAGCTCTCTCTGAGCTCTTTGGAAACTCTGGCACCTAAAGCTGCGTGCCAAGCTAGACTCAAGAGAGGAAGTCATAGTTAATACAGAGGTAGCAGCGCATACCAGCCAGTTATCCTGATGGTTTATTGTTCCAAAAAAGGGCTCTCCATCCTACTGCCACTCTCTTGCTTTATCTCCTGCTCCTTTCATACTCCCCCAATCTCTGCCCCTCCTACCCCCCACATCTGCATTGACAGATGATGCTCAGTCTCTGCGAACTGTCTGCAAGCAGCACTTCCTGTTGCACAGTCTGGCAGACCTCCTCTTGAGTCTTCAGCACACCAGATCATGTCCTGGAGATAGTCCCTCAAAACAGATTCCACGGCAGACCAGTCACACTTGCTTTCTCACGCCTTCTCCCATCATTTGTCTTCACACATGTATTATGTCTGCATAGGCCATCTTCCTCCATGCATTCATTTTGGGGTATGAATGTACATTCACTGGCCTTTGATTAATAGATTTTTAGGCCAGAAGGGACTATTATGATCATCTAGATGGACCTCTTGCATAGTGATGGTTTGCATAAGGAAGGACGGGTTTCGAAACCACACAGCGTTGGCCTATCTCTGAATGATAAAAACTCCATTGTCTTTAATGGCTACACGATACCTTTGATGGGAAGAACTCCCTTGTCAAATTAGCAAAGCCACCAAATTAACCTGTTTTAAATTCTTTCTTAAAATCCATCTTTGCTGTGCTGATGTCCCTCTGGCACTGGTCAGCCTATGTCTAGACGACAAAGACTTCTGTGACAAACTGATGCAACAATTCCTGTCTCTATTGGTATCTTGTCATTAGTTAGATTGGGACTACAGTGACCGCCATGACAACTAACCAATGCAAGTGAACCTGCCTCCACTGTTACCTTGTCCTCCCACTTTTCACTTGGTTGTCTGTTTATTCACCTGTTGTGCATTGTCTCCATCCTGGAGAGAAAGAGTGGTGAAGGGGTTAGGCTGATAGCACTGGATTCAGGACACCTGAGCACAATTCTCTGTCCCTCTCAGACTTTCTGGATGACCTTGGACAAGTCACTAAGGATCAGATCCTCAAAGGTATTTAGGCATCTAATGCCTGGTGATTTGAGACTCTGGGCTTTAGTCTCTCTGTTCTTTTGTACCCATCTGTGAAATGAGGATAATCACACCACCCTAACTCACAGGAAGGTTGCGAGGATAAGTACATTAAAGACTATGAGATGCGCAGGTATTACTGTAATGGGGGCCCCATAGGCACCTCCGATAGATTGTGAGCTCTCTAGGCTAAGACGCTTTGTGTCACTGGTTTGTCCAATCGGACCTGATCCCAGGCTGGGATTGCTAAGAACTACTGCAATGTAATTAATTAATATTTGTGCTATTTTAGGAGATTCAGTGGGCTGCAGTGTGATGCGACTAGAGAAGGCACTTTGGTTGAAATCACTGCACAATTCACAAGCTTTTGCTTCCCTTCTAGTCAAAGGCAGAGGCACAATATTTTACTAAGTGCATGAACCAATTTGGGCACACTGTCGGAACAGGCTGTAAAGAATGTCTCTGAGGGTCATGCTTGTGTTGTCCATAGCGACACTATTTCCCACTCTCCCCCTGTGGTCTTTGAAGTAGAGCTTGGCGGCTTGTGCTTCTTGTGAATTACAGCGCTGGGGTGATGATCACGACCATCCCATTCTGTTCTAACGGAACCAGCTCTTTCCTGGCAGGCTGGAGCTAGCCTCAGCCACACCTCCTGCACTTTTTCGCTTGCTTTTGCCCATTGAGAGTAGAACACATGTCGGCGTATGAAAGGATCAGTCCTTAACAATCCCAGCTGAAGGACACAATGGTTCTAATAAGTCAGAGCAGCAAGTTAGTTTACTTTCTAAGTTGAGAAGCAATGGATTCCCTCTTGGTGCTGCACTGGGAGTATTCCAGGCACTGGTGTGTGTTTCTGACTATGAAGTGAAGCTCTGTCCAGAGCTGCATGTGACTATTGCAACAGAATTTTAAACCAGGTACAGCCTGGTCAAGTGGGACTGGGAATGCAGATTCAATGTAGAGCTAAGTAAGGACCCTTGAATTCTCACCCTTCCTGCTTCTGGCTCACTCGGTGGCCTCAGAGGAGTCACCTAATACACCTTAGCTCCACCACTACCCTCCCATATCAATGGCAATAATAACTCTCTGGAGCATTATGAAAAATATTGTATTTCATTGCAAAAAGAAAGAGTTCGGTATCATCGGTACCTTCAGCTAGGTTTGTGAACATTCGCTGTCAAATCTGAACTCAATTTTAAGCAAACTCAGACCAATTTATGGCAGACACTGAACCCATGGAGGGCTCTGTGGCTCCTTATGGTTTCAACCCCAAGTCTGTTGAAATCTGGCAATTTCAGTTGACGTAAGCATTGAGTTTGGGGTTCGGTCAAGTCCAAAACTCAAAGGAAAACTAGAGATGCAAACTCACATGAACCAAAACCAAACTAAAGATTGTCATGGATCTCCGGGAGTCAAAACTAGCAATTTTGCTCCACTTTAGTTCTCTCTTGGTGTGAGAACTGCTCACTAACACTTCCATAAGCTCCCTGACACTTCAAGCCAAGCTGGGGTCAGCCTTGTGTGTGACTTTGCAGCTATCCCTCAGTCCCACTGGTGATGTAGCTGATAATTAGGGATCCCAGTTGGATGTGATCAAGCTAAATTATAATGACAGATCCCAGCTGTGGGGGATCAGGGTGAAGACTATTTAAATAGAGCTGTGAACTCAGTCAAGGGGAGAAGACCCAGTGGAGAGGAAGAAAGGGAGCTCCCTCTCTGGGAAAGGCTCGGGGAAGCCACACTGGAAGAGGGAGAAGATCAGACTCATATGGGGTTGAGATAGGGCCTGCAAGGAACAGGGAGATCCCTGCAGTAAATTGCTGGAGTCCTTGGGGGAAAGGATGCCAGGGCAGATAATATTCTGGGGAAGAAAGAGCTTAGAAGAATCTCTGCAGGACCTGAAGACTTTAAAGTGGCCCAAGAGGACATTTGGACTTATAGTTGGGACTTTGTTACTCCTGGAAGAGGCTTGCTCTTTTTTGTGGCTTGGCCGGAGGGGCAGGGCACAGAATACCCAGGCATAGACAGTTGGGTGGACAGAGACAGGTAGTGGAAGACTCAGATGGGAACAGGCTTTATTTGTATTACAGTAGTGCATAGAAGCCTATAAAGAATCAGGCCCAGTATGCAATGCAGGCCATAAAGAGAGCAGAAGACAGTCCCTGCCCCAAAGAGTTTACAACCTAAATTTAAAAAAACTAATGAAGGGTAGAGGAGAGGGGTGTAGCTTACCGAAGGATGGCTGGTAAACTGCATGGTAATACCACTGCTTTATTCTAAAATTGTGCTGTGGAGTTTTGACAGGTGGGGATCAGCTAAAGAGAAAGACGAGGGATGGGAGCATGGGCACAGAGGGGTGACAGGGCAGGGGGAAAGAGAAGAGGTAAGGGAGGGAGCAGGGGAGCTTGAAGGGAAGAGATAGAGGGGAGAAAGTGTGTTGGAGCAAACACCCAGTCAGAACAGTGGTGAGCATGTCCAGAGTGAAAACTCTGAACAGCAATATGATGACATCGTGGTCCCTGCTTAAACTGCCTCTGCAGCGGTTCCTGCCAGCTTCAGTCACCGGCTGTTTTTGCAGTAATGCAGGAGGTCAGATGAGCTGATTATCACGTTCCCTTCTGCCTTAAAAGGCTATGAATCTGTAGCCTACTCTGCACTAGAAAAGGTTTATGGGCAGAGCCGGTGCAACCATTTAGGCGACCTAGGTCGCCTAGGGCTCTAGGATTTGGGGGGCGCCATTTTCTTTGGCAGTGCCCGTGGCGGCCGGGTCTTCGGCCACCCTGGTCGCTGCCAGCATTTAGGTGGAAGGAGCTGGGTCAGGAGAGCACGGAGAAGGCCACCTGCAGCAAGTAAGCGGGGGGAGCGCGGCACTCAGGGGAACTCCCCACCCCAGCTCACCCCTGCTCCCTGAGCACGTCGTGGCTGCTTCACTGCTCCCGCCTCCCAGGCTTGCGGCGCCAATCAGCTTAGGCTCCTCAAGCCTGGGAGGTGGGAGAAGTGAAGCAGCCACAGGGTGCTCGGGGTGGAGGCAGAGCAGGGGTGAGCTGGGGTGGGGGGGTGCCTCAGGGCGGAGAGTGGGGGGTGGGGAGCTGCTGCAAGGGAGGCACCTCAGGGCAGAGGCACGGAGGGGTGGGGGAGGGCGCAAGGTAGAAGTTTCGCCTAAGGCACAAAACATCCTTGCACTGGGCCTGTTTATGGGTAGAGCAAGATCAGCAAGCTCTCCTATTGTAGATGCAGCTTACCAGCAAAAAAGGTATTTTTGCCTGTGTGGTTTATACTGCTCTCCCCAGCTAACGTAAGCTATATCAGCAAAAGCACTTCATGGCAGTATAACTGTGTGTAACTTTAGCACCCTCGTGGCCAGGAGTCTGCTCTGCAGGCAACTCTGGCCAAGAGAAGGCGTGCGCAGGAATGCAGCAGGAGAAATCCCTTCCACCCCAGGGGCACCTGTTCCAACCCTCCCAGAGTGACCACACCCACCCACAGGAAAAGTACAATGGATATAGGAAAGGGAGATATTTATTTACAGAGGGATGAGAGGAGAAAACAACAAGGGGAAATATAGGAGGAGCAGGAAAACAGGGCTGCATCCAAGTCAAGGACCCATGGGCCCAGTGGTAGCACAGTCTGGAAGGGCACACACTGAGCAATGTGTCTGCACACAGAGTTCTGGAGTCCTGAGCAAAGTTCCAGTCTAGTGGTGAGTCTTGGGTGTTCCTGGTCGTCTTTGGCACCAGTGAACTCTCCCCAGTAAACCCCTCCGGTGCCCTCTGCTGCCGCTCTCTGCAAAGCCACACAGAGCGACCACCTCCCCACTTAACTGGCTAGCAGCCTCCCTCCTTGTTCCCAGTGCAGAGTCACAAGCCCCAGTACTCACAGCCTCATGCAGCTCTGGGCAGCCGTGATACTGGGTCCAGCTCCAGCCTGTCCTTCTCGAGGGATTTCCCCTTGGCACAGTGCTTCTCCTGGCTCCTGTCCTGGAGTGTCCTTGATCGGCCGCCCTGGCCTTCCCAGGCTTCAGGCAAGTTCTGTGCTGTTTCAGTTTTGGAGGGCTTGCTTACTGCAGCCCCTCTCTCTCTCCTCCTCTCCAGAGCCACCTCCTGGAGTTTCCTTCCTTTCTCTCACTGCTCCCCATCCCTCTTAGGAAAAAGATTTAAAGGGGTGTAGAGAGCATGGCCCCAAGGGGTTACATGTGCCTGCACTATGGCTTTTGCCCATATAGAGAAGTCACAACACAAAAATCACACCCCTACACAACACTATTATACTAGCAAAAGTTTCTATCATAAAACTGGCCTATGAAACAGGTCTTCCTCTAACTCCAGGAGGAGTGAATGTTGGAGCCTTTTCTACCTGCATTATGAAGCATCATAAATTAACAGTGAAAATGACACGGAAGTGGAGAAAAATCAATTTTATTTAAAAGCGCAGAACAATTTCCCCAACACCATTCGCACATCTGTCAATATGGAACAGTCCTCTGCCTGTAATAATAGGTGTTAGGTAGGACTTCTTGCTGCTTGGGTTTTGGTACTGGTAAAGCGTTTGAGAGGGAATAAGGCACAGGATTTGGATCTGGATTTTAATTCCTCCAGAGTTCTGGTTTGATCAGGTCTGGATTCAGCGCATGACAGACATAAGGGCCTGTGATGCGATAAATGGATCCAGATCCCAACTGCCACAAAGTTCAGGCACACTTGGAGCTGGGTCATGGTTGGGGTGCTCTGCTCACCGCTGGAGGGTGCCACCTCCTGGTGGTTCTGGGGATTAGCTCTGCCAGGCAGATGTCCCTTCTGGCCTTTGTACTCTGTCTCTTTCTTTCTCTGTGGCCCCTCTCTCATTTCGGGGACTGCAGCCTCGGGCCAGGTCACTAAGTGATTTCCCCTTCTGGGGGGGTATCAAAGTCCCTTCTTATGAAAAGGCTTAGGCAACCTTCCCATTCCCTGCCCAGCCAGTGCCACTTCCCCTGTGGCTGGCAGTGGAACCTGGGACCACACTCCAGCTCAGGGACCCTCAAACCAATAGCCAAGCTCTATTCCCTCTTGAAGCTTCCTTGAGCCTTTCCTACCTGGCTGAGTCCCCCCCGCCGCCCCCCAGGTTTGCCAGCTCTATCCTCCCAGGGAGTAACTGTGGGCTACCTGCCTTGGTAGCCTCCAAGCACACCTCCCTTCCTCCAGGGAGTTACTGCAGCCTCCTCCTGGATTTGTAGAAGCCCTGCCTGTTCTCTCACAGGTGAGCCTCCCTCCAATTAACTTCCTCCAGCCTAAATCTCCCCCCTCTGCAGTCTAATAGGCTGATTAGGCCCATGTGGCCGACTTTCACTCTTGCAGGGCCAGTGTGGGCAGTGCAATTCTTCCCAGGCCCATCTCCAGTTGCATCTTCAGGGCACTAGAAACCTGTTGTCCAAAGGCCAGGGGGCTGGAAAAATTCAGTCAAGCAAGTATTCAAATTGCAGTTCATTTACAAGTCAAATCCAAACCTGGGATCCACCAGTCTGGCACTGCTTTCCACCTCTCCCATTCATGAAGGAAGTAAAGACCCAGCAATCAGAGATTAGCTGATGATTTTGCAGATGATGGACAAGGCAGAAGAGACTCCATCTCACTCTCCCATGGCTGCATGAGCACGGCACTCTAATAGGATAGAAACCTTGTCCTTGCCAGTAAAATAAGCGGCTCCATCTCCAAGACACATGCACAGGAAGGAGACAGAAGGTGTCCAGGTGTCATTTTAAAAATGCCTATTCTGATTATTGCCAAGCTTAAATGTTTCATGCAATCATCATTGAGACTCTGATGTCCTGGATAAACTAACGGCAATTCGGAGAGCTGGCAAACTGCTATCGCCTAATGTGATGCACATCTGTGTGTCATCATCAGTTTACAGCAGATGCAGAATATCTATCCTGACAGGAAGCATTCAGCCAAGCCAACGTTGTTAATGTTATTATTTAAAAACACAGAGAGTTTATAAAGAGATTTGAAGAGGTACGTGGATTTAGTTTTAGATTGACAACCTTGGTGGCCAGGGGCGACTCTAGGAATTTTGCTGCCCCAAGCACGGCAGGCTGGCTGCCTTCCATGGCTTGCCTGCGGACGGTCCGCTGGTCCCACGGCTTCAGCGTACCTCCCACAGGCGAGGGTCCGGTGGACCCTCTGCAGGCAAGCCACTGAGGACAGCCTGCTTAATGCCCTTGCGGTGCCCACAGAGAGCCCCCCGGGGCTTGCCACCCCAAGAGCACACTTGGTGTGCTGGGGCCTGGAGCCACCACTGTTGGTGGCTGAAGTCCTTTCTTCCTCTGCAGAACAGGGGCAAGAACAATGCAAACTCCCCTGTGTGGTCACCCCCACCTCAGCCCTAGGAGTTCCGATTTCACTGCTCATTGAATCTTTTGGCTCTCAGCTGATTCAGCTAGTGAGGCGACTGCTTGTTACGATGTGGCCACTTGTATTCTCTGAACTGGACAGAGTCTACCAACTCCATTCACCTGTGCCACTGAATGGTTACAACTTTCTGTAGCTACTTAAACATGCTCGAATTGAACTTGTGATCCTAGAGGTTCAAGGCTCCATATTTTTAATGTAGTTTTTAACATTAGCCTTTTTGATTTGGAAAGAAACCCAAAGTGCGATTGAGCTCACTGGTGTAACAAGCAAGATCTATCAAGAGACACCAAACAATGCTCTGTTGAACAAAAGCCAAATTCTCCAAAAGTGACCACTGATGTTGGGTGCCAAGATGCACCCAAAATGGAGGCATCCAACATCAGTGAAAATGTTGCTCTCAAATCTCAAAAAGGCTTTACAGAGTTAAAGCATTGCAGAGACGCTGACCACTCATGCCTCCCACTGAATACAATGGGGACTGCTAATGCTCAGGGCCCATGAAAATTGGACAGGTTCCTATATATTGGATAATAGCAGCAAAGAATCCTATGGCACCTTATAGACTAACAGACTTTTTGGAGCATGAGCTTTCGTGGGTGAATACCCACTTCGTCAGATGCATGAAGTGGAAATTTCCTGGGGCAGGTATATATATATGCAAGCAAGCTAGAGATAATGAGGTTAGTTCAGTCAGGGAGGATGAGGCCCTGTTCTAGCAGTTGAAGTGTGAAAACCAAGGGAAGAGAAACAGGTTTTGTAGTTGGCAAGCCATTCACTGTCTTTGTTTAATCCTGAGCTGATGGTGTCAAATTTGCAGATGAACTGAAGCTCAGCAGTTTCTCTTTGAAGTCTGGTCCTGAAGTTTTTTTGCTGCAGGATGGCCAGCTTAAGGTCTGCTATAGTGTGGCCAGGGAGGTTGAAGTGTTCTCCTACAGGCTTTTGTATATTACCATTCCTAAAATCTGATTTGTGTCCATTTATCCTTTTCCGTAGAGACTGTCCAGTTTGGCCGATGTACATAGCAGAGGAGCATTGCTGGCATATGATGGCGTATATTACATTGGTGGATGTGCAGGTGAATGAACCGCTGATGGTGTGGCTGATCTGGTTAGGTCCTGTGATGGTGTTGCTGGTGTAGATATGTGGGCAGAGTTGGCATCGAGGTTTGTTGCGTGGATTGGTTCCTGAGTTAGAGTTACTATGGTGCAGTGTGCAGTTACTGGTGAGAATATGTTTCAGGTTGGCAGGTTGTCTGTGGGCAAGGACTGGCCTGCCACCCAAGGCCTGTGAAAGTGTGGGATCATTGTCCAGGATGGGTTGTAGATCCGTGATGATGCGTTGGAGGGGTTTTAGCTGGGGACTGTATGTCATGGCCAGTGGAGTCCTGTTGGTTTCTTTCTTGGGTTTGTCTTGCGGTAGAAGGCTTCTGGGTACACGTCTGGCTCTGTTGATCTGTTTCCTTATTTACTCGTGTGGGTATTGTAGTTTTGAGAATGCTTGGTGGAGATTTTGCAGGTGTTGGTCTCTGTCTGAGGGGTTAGAGCAGATGCAGTTGTACCTCAGTGCTTGGCTGTAGACAATGGATCATGTGATGTGCCCGAGACGGAAGCTGGAGGCATGAAGGTAGGCATAGCAGTCTGAAGGTTTTCGGTATAGGGTGGTGTTAATGTGACCATCACTTATTTGCACCGTGGTGTCTAGAAAGTGGACCTCCCATGTAGATTGGTCCAGGCTGAGGTTGATGGTGAGGTGGAAGCTGTTGAAATCATGGTGGAATTTTTCCAGAGTCTCCTTCCCATGGGTCCAGATGGTGAAGATGTCATCAATGTAGCGTAGGTAGAGAAGGGGCATGAGTGGACGAGAGCTGAGGAAGCGTTGTTCCAGGTCGGACATAAAAATATTGGCATATTGTGGGGCCATGCGGGTGCCCATAGCGGTGCCACTGATCTGGAGATATATATTGTAATCAAATTTGAAATAGTTGTGTGTGAGGATAAAGGCACAGAGCTCAGCAGCCAGTTGTGCTGTGGCATCATCAGGGATACTGTTCCTGACAGCTTGTATTCCATCTGTGTGTGGGATATTTGTGTAGAGAGCCTCTACATCCATGGTGGCTAGGATGGACACAAATCAGATATTAGGAATGGCAATATACAAAAACCTGTAGGAGAACACTTCAACCTCCCTGGCCACACTATAGCAGACCTTAAGCTGGCCATCCTGCAGCAAAAAAACTTCAGGACCAGACTTCAAAGAGAAACTGCTGAATTCAGTTCATCTGTAAATTTGACACCATCAGCTCAGGATTAAACAAAGACTGTGAATGCCTTGCCAACTACAAAACCAGTTTCTCCTCCCTTGGTTTTCACACCTCAACGGCTAGAACAGGGCCTCATCCTCCCTGATTGAACTAACCTCATTATCTCTAGCTTGCTTGCAGATATATACCTGCCCCAGGTAATTTCCACTACATGCATCTGACGAAGTGGGTATTCACTCACGAAAGCTCATGCTCCAAAACATCTGTTAGTCTATAAGGTGCCACAGGATTCTTTGCTGCTTTTACAGATCCAGACTAACACGGCTACCCCTCTGATATTTATATATTGGATGTAACTGCCTACCCTCTGGTGCACTCAAGTTTGAAGTGTGGCTTCAACTTCACTGTTTACCCATCTGTGAAATGGGAATAACACTCACTCTTTTGCACTCTTGGAGATCCATGGATGGCCAGGCTCTATGTAGATACAAGGTATTAGTCTGTAAAGTGCAATACAAATGCTAAATATCATTAGTATTAAACAGACAAAAGGTAATTTAGGGTTGAATATTAAGAGGAAACTTTCTAACAGTGAGATCTTATGAGTCTTTAACAATCCCTGAGATGGGGCGGCTCTAGACATTTTGCCGCCCCAAGCACGGAGGGTCCGCTGGTCCCACGGCTTCGGTGGACCTCCCGCAGGCAAGCCGTGGGACCAGCAGACCCTTCGCAGGCAAGCTGCCGAAGGCACCCTGCCTGCCACTCTAGCGGCGACCGGCAGAGTGCCCCCTGCGGCTTGCCACCCCAGGCACACGCTTGGAGCCCTGGTGCCTGGAGCCGCCCCTGCCCTGAAGGAAGTGGTGGAAGCTCCATCACTAGATATATTTTTATTCAAATTTTCAAAATTAGCCTGTACATTTCCATATTCTAATTTTCTGAGCACATTGTGGATGTCCAAGTTCTTTTCCCTCCCCCGAACTTGGATGATCATCTTCAACCTTCACAGGTCTCCTAATGCTGCTTTGAGTTCACGAATGGACTACAGTTATTTGCCTCTGATATTGCCAGCACTACGTGTCAGATTTTTTTAGCACGTAAAAAAGGAAGGCAACCAGAATCAAACACACAAACACCTGAGCATGCAACCTTAGAAGCTGAGTTGAGATTATTCTGGAAATTTTACCCTTAAAATTACACAGGAGAAAGAATCAGAAAATATACTGTAGTGAACAATCTTTTGCAGGTAGGGGAGTGAAAAGGGAAGTCTAATATCTCTTTTGTATCACTGCCTTATATGATTTTGCAATCAAACTAAGGATGATCTTCAAGGGCAAGAATTGCACCATCTCCTAGTTCTATCAGGTTGTGTAGTTCTATCTTGGGGCAAGATCTGCTGAAAGTAGAACTTAAAGACTGCTAGCAGGACATTAATTAGGAGTATTTAGACTGACGTTTATTACCAAATATAAATAAAATCCAATTTGTTCACAATATTAAGCACAGGCAAGGGAAAGGCACTAGCACTAAGAGGCTGAAATGATCGTTACCAAGAAATTTTATTGTCTAGTTACTAGCCTTCATGTAGGGAAAAAACAATTATGTTGCATGTTTTAACTTCTTTTTAAAGTCTTGTGAAATTGATTTCATATGACATCGAGACTACAAGAATAAAGCAGGACTGAGAGTAAAATGAAGGGTAGAGAGCAGACAAGATGGGATGTGCAATGCCTGGGTGTGTTGGTATAATGATGAGGAAGCAAGGTTGACAGCCATTCTGGATCAGATATTCAGCTGGCAGTGTAGGATGTAATATTTAGAATGCATATTTTAGGTGTTAGAACATATGAAAAGATTCCTGGCAGGGAAAGAGAACAACCAGGTAAAAAGCTGAGCCAGCAACCTAATCAGGTACACAACTTGGTCAGCCATCCAATCAGATAAACAACTGAGTTAGCAAACTAATCTTAGTGCTAGGCAGAAAAAGTTTTATAGACTATTGAATGAATCTTGATAACAGTATATTTAAGGCTAGCACCTGAGTGTGAGGGTGTGCTTGTATTTAACGCTATGCTGTGCCCTGTCTCAGTGGACCGATCACTCACTGAAGCAGCAAATAAACAACATACTTCTTCAGCTCAAAAGTCTGCCTGTGGACCTGCACGTTCAGGAGAAGGAGGAAAGGAACCAGTCAATAGGTGGAGATCAGCACAGCTCCATTACAGTCCACAGAGCTGTGCAATCCCATGCTCTCTTCCAGTCCACAGAACTACTCCAATTTACACCAGCTGAGGTTCTGGATCCATCTGTGTTTTGTATGAGCAGTGCAATTCCTCTCACATAGCCTAGCCCCCACTCACCCATCTTTGGGAAGATATTTTTCAGTCTAAGAGTAAAGACAAGGGGGTGACATTACTTATCTAACACGGGGCTGATCTCTGATGCAAAAATGAACATCCTCAACCAGTGGTGAAGTCAGCGGGAGTGAAGAGTCCGTCCGGGGGTGGCTCGCCAACAGCCCAGACAGTGTTTCTTCATCTTGTCCGCTTCATTCTGCCCAGACGACACAACTTGCCATGCCTTTGAGTCCTCTTGCCGCTTGTCACTCTTGGCTCCACGAGGGCCCTGGTCTTGCACTCCAATTTGTGCCCGCCGTCTACCCTGTCTGTTAACATACCACCTCGATATGGACTTCTCCCAAGAAGCCTATAAACCCTTGTACTCCTCACAATGGTGTGTCAACAACAGCTGCGTGAGGAGCATGAGTTTTGTGCCGGATGCTTCCGTGTAATGACATTACATGCAAAGGAGGTAATTGGTCCACTCTACTCCTCACGGGTGAGGCCTCAGCTGGAGTACCATGTTCAGTTTTGGGTGTCGCACATTAAGAAAGATGTGTATAAATTGAAGAGAGTCCAAAAGAGGGCAACAAAACATGGTCCGAGGATTAGACAACATGAGCTATGAAGGAAGGTTGGAAGAATTAGGCTTGTTTTTTCTAGAGAAGGGAAGGCTGAGTAGCAACATAAGTCATCAAATATGGAAAAGGTGGTTATAAAAAGGATGGTGACCGATTGTTCTCCAAGTCTACCAAGCGTAGGTCAAGAAGTAATCTGCCTAATTTGCAGTAAGGGAGATTTAGGTTGGATATTAGAAAAATGTTCTAACTAAAAGAATATTCAAGCAGTCAAACAGGTTACCAAGGGAAGTTGTGGAATCCCCATCCATGGAGGCTTTTGAATATCAGTCAGCGAACTTTACTCAATCCTGCTTCAGTACAGGAGGATGGACAAGATGACTTGAGGTTCCTTCAAGCCCTGCATTTCTATGATTTCTCCTCTACCATAAGTCAGCAGCAGCAGGGTTTCAGCCAAGGACTTTCCGCACCACAGGACACAGCTCCACCACTTGAGCTAAAGAAGTAACTCCATTGGCTGGCAACAATAGTAGGCAATTATTCTGTAGTAAATGAGCCTCTGGAGGAGGGGTGACATGACACACACACTTTGCCACTGTGTTCCATGAGCACTTTCAGAGAAAACTTTAAAAATGTCCTTGTCTGTGGATATTAAAATATTTGATGTGCAATTTCCTGTAGTTCCACTCTGGCTCCGTATCACTGCTGTGTACATATTTATACATTGGGATGGAAGGACCTATATACATCTAAAAATATAGATCCTTGTAATGGTATAAATATTCTGTATTGCTAATTGTATTTCACTTCAGGAACAATACCCAACCCGTCTCCTGGAGTAGAATGCATTTGAAGGACAAAGTTCCAGACATGATGGCACTCTGCTTCCCTTCCAGTCTCCTCCGCCTTTTTAGAGAGATCGTGTTTGCTTGATTGCACGGTGCTTACCATGCAAACATGTGAGAAATCCACTTTGCTGGAGTCTTATCTTCTGATCAATGTATTGAAAGCCAGAGCTTTAGTGGGAGTCAGACTGAAGCCTAGTTGAAGGGATTTGAAGCTTTTGGAATCAGAGCTGCCAGGAAACAAAACACTGAGATAAAATAACGTGATCCATCCCTGGGATTCTAAAAAAGTGGAGAGATTTTTGTTACGTGTTGTGGCCACTTTGCTGTGACTTAGAATCCGAAGCAAACTTATTCCTGATAGGGCAGATGTTTGGTTCCTGTGAACTGCTTTAGCTTGGGATATCTAATAATAAAATTGGTGGAGGTAGAGAGTTTTATCAAATGCCTTAGTCCTATTGTATGGAGCAGCAAGATTACCTCAGACATTACGCTCTGTCTTTGTGAGTCAATAGCATTTCAACAAAGCAGCTTGACCAGCCAAGACCCCAGTTGGGAAGCCAGCTGTCGCTAAGATGTAGAAGGGTCCAGAAAATGCCAGTCTGTTTGCACATAAAGTTGGTTCTGGGAAGGGTGAATTCAGTGGAATGAGAAATCCTTTCACCTGTTTCCCCCGCCCCCATTCTTTTTAGTATTAAGTTTAAATATTTCAATAGCAGCACATTCATGGTGGGGGATTGTGGGGGAGGGAGAGAGAGGCTATGATATAACACATACAGTGTTATTTTATAAATACTAACCATCCTTTGCTTTCTCCAATTATTGCCTTCTCGTCCCAGGTCCCTGGAATGAGAAGGATGTAAAATATTTCTTTGAATGGAGAGCAAAAGCACATCAGTTGGGCCCAACCATCAGCTAACTTTGAGGGAGGGGCAACACAATTTTTTCTTTATTATTTGTATTACAGATACAGTGGCTCTGGAATAAGAGGAATAGAGGGATCGGGGGGCCATGGCCCTCCCATTTTTCAGCAGGGCCCCTGCCCCTCCTCTTCTCCTCAAGACCCTGCCCCCACCCTGGTCAGGCTGGTAGCTGGAGTGGGGAGCCCAGGCAGCTGTGGGGTGCCATACTGCGGACCCTGTACCTGCCCAGGCTGGGGGGTTCAGAGCAGCCTCAACCCATTTTCCCACCCCGCAGGCTCCCCCCCGCCCCCGCCCAGGAAAGGAGGGTCTGCAGATTCCCACAGCTGCCTGTGCATGGATCTTACCTGGACCCAGTTGGGAGGCCACAGCCCAGCCATGATGAGAGCTGCACAGGCAGCTGTGGGGACCTGCACCATGAACCCTCCTCCTGCCCTAGGCTGGGGGCCCACGAGGTGGGAAAATGGGCCAGGAGCTGCTCTGGACCCCCCCACCTCAGGTAGGTGGAGGGTCTGCAGCTCCCAGCCCACTCCAGCTTCTGGCTTGGCCAGGGGCAGGGCCTCAGGCAGAAGAGGAGGGCAGAGCACCTGGCCCCCACACTTTTGGGCAGGTTCTGGATACATAGAAGTCTTCTAGCCAATGTCTGCATCCCATTGTCCAAATGCTGTACAAACACATAGCAGGAGATAGTCGTCACCCCAAAGAGCTTACCATCTAAATAGACCAAGGATGTGTCGTTATTCCCACTTTTCATATGGGAAAATGAGGCTCAGATAGATTAAGAGACTCACTCAAAGTCACCCAGGTAGCCTGACAGTGCCAATCTCCTGAGTCCCCATTTAATGCTTCAACCACAAGCTCATCCTTTCTCACACAATATTGCTCATTCAGCTGGTATGCTCAGCATGGAAAGGTCAGGTCCCCCCACCAATGTAGCTTGCAATGGTGAACTATCAAGAAAGAAGTATAGTAGAGCAGTTATGCATATTGTGTGTCTCCCCCTCTAGCACAGGTAAAAGGGCAAGAAAAAGGTGCCGGGATTTCTCCCTCTGTGCAATTATGGACACAAAAGGTGCCCTCAAGGAAGCAGGTGAGGGCAGGGCAGGTGCATGCCCTGCCATGCATCTTGGGTAGCTTGTGGAGAGACTGTGCCTCGCAGGTCACAATGTCTTCCTATCCTCCTCCTGTGGAACTGTGGTTCAGTGCCTCCCCCTACTGGCATTTGTGGCTTTAGTGGGAGTATCATAAGCATCATCATTCTGATTGGTACAGCTGAGGCAGCAACCCTGAATCCCTTCCTCTGCTTAATTCAATCAGACAGGTATGGACTAACTTCATATTTCTTGGGAAAATATGGGAAAAACCTGGACATTTCAAACAAACCAAAGAAAATGTCCAGTGTATGATGATAGCATGCAGTCCGGAGCTTTGAAGGGGAAAATGGTTACATGCAATCACCATCGAAAGAAATATTCCAAATCAGATGAACTTTGACGGGGTATTTATGGATCAGTGCATACTGATACAGCTTCATTGACAATAGATTGCATTGACAATAGATTGCATTGACTGCACACCAACTGAGGATCTGGCCTCTTAATCCTATCATAGCTCAACATACCAATATCCACTCATTCTGTCTGCATACTGTTACCAATTATAATTTATTCACAGCACAAGCTAGCTGGCCTCCTCAGTGAAAATGTAATTATGAAACATCTCCCAACAATTCTCCTCTGATTTTCCAGGAACAGTAAAGCACAGGACGATATTATTATTATTATTATTTATTATTATTATTTTATTATTACTACTTCAGTGGAAAGCTCTGGAGCTTTAAATTTTCCACCAAAGGGTGAATGAAGAGAGAATCTCACAAAACTGCCAGCTTAGATGTCAGTTGCAGCGTTGTTCGAGCCTTGTTGGTCCCAGGATATTAGAAAGACAAGATGGGTGAGGTCCTATCTTTTACCGGACGAACTTCTGCTGGTGAAAGAGACACGCTTTCGAGCTTACACAGAGCTCTTCTTCAGATGTGGTTATTTCACCTGTTTGCCTTGCAGTTCTCCAGATAGGATTTTTGTTTCAAAACTGAATGACTGGAGAGTCAAAATGTTGATAAAGGGCTCTGGCCTTCAATTGTCCTGCCTGGGAGAGGAAGGTTAGCATCAGATTAAAGAGTGCATGGAGAGCATGTGGCTCTAAAGCTCTCATTAACCTTACAGAGTCTTCCCAGGTGAAAGTTCTAGCAGCTGCTCTGTCATTCAGATGGATTCTCTCGCCCTCATTTTGTTTTCCATTGAATCAATGTTATTATTTAATATTTCTATTATGATAGCACTGTTGGGGTTCCCCTTACACCTCTTCCACTTAGTTTCTCGGCAGCTCAGTTCAACTCCAGTCTCGCCACTAAGATTCCTTTCTATGGCACACAGTAAAGCTATGCTGAATTGATCAGACACAAGTGTAGGAGGAAGGTATAGGGTGGACCACATACTCAGATTTACACAGCAAACCTCTTCATATACATTTACATATATTATTGCACTTATATACATTGCATTACACGTTTTTGGCTTGGCTTGGTTACTCTGTAGAAACCAATCTCTGAACATCATGCTTTGTTCACACACTGTCCACTTGCGACCCACTCCTGAGTTCATCTGTACATTTCTGACTTATCTTGTCCATGGTTATCTTGTTCATAGTGTAAGCCATGCCTGTTTGGTGTGGCACTCTGAGCCCCTCTAGTGGGGCTAGGCCAGCTGGAGATTGATGAGCTTGCTACAGCCTTGGCTAAAAGATAGGTATCTTTTAGCTCCAGCAGGAGAGGCCCATGCATTAAAATTAAGAGGTCAGAGGATTGATCCTGGCTGCCAGTGACTCACCCAGAGATGCCATGTTACAGTAGTAAATGATTCCCGGAGTGTGCTCACGCAAGCGTTCTGTCTCTCAGCTTACTGACCCATTTATATATCTTAGCACAAATATTCCTTTTTCATCCTGCTGCTCAATTTACCTCCCTACTCCTGTTTTCCAAGAAATGAGTCTTCTATGTTTAATCACTTATGTCAGGCCAGACTTGCATTCGTACAAGCACTTAAAAACGCCTTTTGTACTATGAGCCGCACTAACATGCATTAAAATCGGCCTCTGCCCTGATGAGTTTACAGTCTAGACAAAAGGTCATAGAGGACAGAAGATTCATTATCTTATTGTACATGCGGGGAATTGAGGCACAGAGAGATTTAAGTGACCCGCCAAAGATCACACACGGAATTTGTTGCAGAGCAGGGAATGGGACCCAGATCTCCTGAACCCCAGTGCAAGACCTTAAGCAAAGACCAGACTTTCTCATGTTTTCTTCAGAAATTTGATTTTTTCAGACAAACCACTCACCGCATTCCTCTGATCCCTTATCTTCCTTTGTGTGGAGGCAAGATTTGAACACACGATTTGAGATGTATTATCTAATGTAATCTTTGGGTCATTAGTAACTCATTATTTTTAGTAATCATATTGGGATAATGACTGGGCAAGGATCAATTTTTGGGTGCCCAACTTAAGACACCTTAAAGGGGGCCTGATTTTCAGGAAATGCTGAAGTCCCCCCACCTCTGGAAATCAGGCTCCATTAAGGTGTTGAAACTGGAGCATCCAAAACCACTAGTCACTGTCTGTGCTGGGACTTGGGCTGAAAAAGACACTGATGTCGTTCCTTGTTTGAGATGATGAAGTCCAGTTTCTCAGAAGAGCTTGCTGACCCTACCCTTTTGTCATTTTAAAAGTTGGCCAGAACTGGATTTCTCTTTGGCTTAAAAGTTCAATAAAAAGACAAAGATCTTTTGTGTAGGATTTCAGATAATACCTCCCATTAAAGAGACTCACAAATCCAAGAAAATGACTGCAAAGGGGTCAATGGGATTATAGGTTCAAATCAGGAAACTTAGAAGCATGAGAACAAAACAAAAGCAGAGTTCTTTATCCCCATATCACACACAAAGCTACCTATCTTAGGTGTTTATATTGTAGTAACTGAGTGCCTCACAATCCTCAATTTATTTATCCACCCCTGTGAGGTGAGACAGTACAATTGTCCCAGACTTACAGATGAAGGACATATGACCTTGCTCAAGGTCCCACAGTACATTTGTGATAGAGCAGGGGGCTTGAATCCACGTTGCTCAACTCCTAGGGTAGCAACCTAACCACTGGATCATTCTTCTACTCATTTTATATTTACTCCCATCCCGAGCTCCAGCTGGGTGTGCACCAACCCAAGAAGGTTTGCATGAGTGTCTGTGAGGGCAGATCTCTGAGATGCCCATCATTCCACATGCTGTCACAGCACTCCACAGTCTAAAAGCTCAGGGCTAGAATTTCTGTCGTGCCCAGGGTCTTGCTGGGGATAAAGTAGAGATGGGGGAGAGTTCCAGCAGAGGCTTCAGGCAGCCCACAGTGGTTCACTGACCCTGCACTTCCTGGCCCTGGTGTAAATCAGAGCTGCTGAGGAGCAGGTCTAATCTAAACCAATGACATAAGGTCTCTTAGTGAACTTATGCCAATGGAGATCTGAGCTCTGCTCCTCCACAGCCCTTCCCATCCTTGGCACTTCTTCCCTCCTTGCACCACGGATGGATGGGGCACCAGGAACCAATGTGATGTTCTGTGCATTATCCAGACCAATAAAGGGTTCTGTCATGGCCTGCCCTGAAATCCCTGGTGCCCTTGTGCAGTGTAGCTATGATTCAGATTCCTGACACTAGTAGCCAGCCCACAAGCATAAGGTCTCACCCTGGTTCTCACCTGCCCAGTTAGTCTTTGCAGGGTGACCCCAACAGCCCTCACAGTTCCAAATCTTCCCGAATCCGTCCTCCTCAAGTCCTTAACTACCAGACACGTTTTTCCCCTCTGGTTCATCATTCCCAAAGGCTAGAAGCCAGCCTCCCAGATACCAATTTGCAAACCAGAGACCTGCTGGAGATGAAAATAAACAAAAGGTTTATTTAATAGAAAATCCGCAGATTCCAAGATGAAATAGTGAGGGGAAGGCAAACACATATGGTGCGCTGAAAATAATCATAAAGACGCAACCTCAGGCTTGACACTTTCATATTAGATAAAATCTCTTTTCTGAAAAGAGTTACCTGTTGCCTTCAAGCACTTTTCCAGCATATCCCCTAACTAAAAGAAGGATCCAGCATTCACAGACGTCCTGCCGCCTCAAGACTGTCCCCCATGTTCTGGATAAAACCTCAGTCCCACGCCTGCTTTTAAAAGGTTTTTTCTCTCTCTCAGTCTAGGGGGGAGGGATAGCTCAGTGATTTGAGCATTGGTCTACTCAATCCAGGGTTGTGAGTTCAATCTTTGAGGGGGCAATTTAGGGATCTGGGGCAAAAATCTGTCTGGGGATTGTCTCCCCTCTGAGCAGGGAGTTGGACTAGATGACCTCCTGAGGTCCCATCCAACCCTGTTATTCCATGATGAATCAAAGTAAGGAAATTCCATCTTGACTTGACGTTCAATAGGTAGGAGGTTCTTCTCAGTTTGGAGTTGTCTCAGGGCAAGTCGACACTTACAACACTGAATTAGCACAGCTGCAGCACTCTACACTGACAGGAGAGAGTTCTCCTGTTGGCATAGTTCATCCACCTCCATGAGAGGCTGTAGCTATGGTGGTGGGAAAAGCTCTCCCACTGACACAGCCCTGTCTACATCATCACTAAGGTTGGTATAATTGTACCACAATAATTCTGTAGTTTAAACCTGCCCTCAGTGTCTTCCCATTAACTCTAATGGTCCACCATTGTCTTTCCTTGGGTGGGACAATGGATAGATGCTTGAAGTCAGTTTCCTGTAGATGACGGGTTTGGAAGGTACTCTTTCCTTCTTGACTGCTCACCACCCTGCTGTGAGGAGGAGCTGAAGCTGAACAGTTTTCTATAGACACCAACACATACATTCATACCCACACTCTGTCTACGTGCCTCATAATGACCACCAAGTTCAGAATATTACACGCGTTCATAAAAGACCTTTCTTGATAGAACCAGGCCACACTGCGACAAGGTTTGCGGATTTATTTGTTTACTGTCAATGAATGGAGTGTTTCTGAAAGTGAGACGCTCACAATAACCCTGCAGGCTTCCTGCCTGCACTCGCAACTCTGCCAACCGTAGGCACTTCAATCAGAGTTGCCGCCTGGCCAGTTACTTTCATTGCTTGGCTTAACCTGGTTTTTCCTTTTAAAGCCACCTGAAGCCAAACCCAAACCAGCTGCAGGGATATATCCAGCAATAACGCAGCAGCTGCTTTGAGCCCTAGTCCTGCAGTGAGCTCCGTGGGGAAGCGTTCCTGCACCAGAGTGGAGTTCATTACAGGGCAGAAGGCTAAGGCTGCTTACAAAGGAAGCTTGCAGCACAGTCCAAAGCAATGCAATGGAGGTCTCACTCCCCTCTGATGCTGCAAAGGCAAAACGCTGACTAGCTGGGCCAAATCTGATCGCTGCCCCTAATGGAACCATAGAATATCAGGGTTGGAAGGAACCTCAGGATACCATCTAGTCCAGCCCCCTGCTCAAAGCAGGACCAATCCCAACTAAACCATCCAGGCCAGGGCTTTGTCAAGCCAGGCCTTAAACACCTCTAAGGAAGGAGATTCCACCACCTCCCTAGGTAAAGGAGAAGCTGGAGATTGAACCCTGGGCATCATACATGCAAAGCTGAGAGCTGCACCCCCCCCCATCCCCCAGCCTGCTCGTTTGTCTTATCCACTTATCTTGTCTGTCAGACTGTAAATTTTTGGGGGCAGGGACTGTCAATTACTATATGTTTGTACAGCATCTAGCACATTGGGGCCCCAACCTTGTAGGCATTACTACAACATTCATTATTATTATTTAACATCAATATATACAAAGCCACAGCCATTCTGCAAGAGGATGCAGTAAGAACCCAGCTGAACATTTGCTCCAAACTGGAGCTAATCCATCTCCAAAGCTGAAGTCATCTAGGGAATTCATTTATTCTGATTTATCTGTTACATCCATCAGTTTCCTTCTGATCAGGACGACAAGCAGGGGCTGGGAGGATACCTTAGTAACTGGCCACTTGTGTAAAATTTGTTCCCTCGGCACCTGCCCAGATTAGTTCAGGGGTGACTTAGGTTTGTGTCTCAGCCTAGGGTTGGCAAATTAATAACTATTAATCTCTACCCTGACTGTCTTCTTCTGAGCTTGTATCTTATAGTCCTTTCCATTAAGTGAGGCAGCCTGATTCTCTGTACCCTGCTCTAACAGCCTGAATGGACCTTAAAGTGTGTGGAAATAGCCCCCTAAGAATATCCACTGGGCAGGGAGCCTACCCTAGTTGGTGTAAAACTGCTGCAAGATCTGTATGCCAGGCCTGCTCCCAGCAGCCCTGCAGCTACTGCCTTCTGGCTGTTCTCTGCTTCCCAGGTTCCATGGGAGACTATAAGAAATAGAGTGTAATTTAAAGTAGTCCTGAGGCTGCTGCTCTATTTTACACCAGGAGCTGGGCAGGCCCTTGCACAGCCCCAGAAAAAAGGAGCACTAAAATGGCCTAGTCTCTCTTGCCCTCCATCTTTGCCCCAAATTCAGGAAAAGTAATAGCTGAGAATCAGGCCCAGGCTTCCCTCCCCTCACCCCTCCTCATTTTAAGGACTTCGAAAGTTAATACAATAAATAAATACATTCCTTTTGGAACGGAGTTTGTTTTCCTCTGGGATTTGCTTTCCATTTCCAGATTAGTGTAAGAACAGAATGTAGATTTTGTACGGTCCTCCCCTAACAACATATGCATCTAGAAATCACAGGGCATTCCTAGTGTTGTCCCATATATGAAATTATCATCCATCTTAACTATCAGGCATCTTAACTATCAAGCATAGATAAAATTTGAGATGGCAAAGATCACTCTTATTATAAATGTATAAATCACACAGCAGGTCCAGTCCTCTGTCATGCTCATTCGATACTTTGTCTCTTTAATGAGACCTCCAGCAATGATGCTACTTAGTGCTTATAACATTCTGTCTTCCTGCCAGGGAAACTGTATGATTTTCAAGATAAATCACAGAACTGTACCCAATATGGGCTCTCAAGATGTTTCCTGGGTTAATCATTATTGTTTTAAAGTTAATCTGTTGCAAATTTCTGCTTTTTGGAACCTTGAAATAATGTTTCCCATTACTCGTTATTACTTTTTTCTAAAAGATAGACATCACCAAATTATTTCTGCACTAAGCATCCTGGATGCTGCAATAAAGGAAAACTTTAAAAAAGTAAATCCTGCACTGGAACCAGTTACTTTAATCTCCCTGGCTATTACTAGCTTGTGTTGAAATGCTCTGCAATAAACTCTGTCTTCAAATATTATTACTTACCTCAACATGCGTTGGAGGCCATCCAGCAATTAGCACCAAAAATTCTGATGTCTACTTGGTAGTATAAAGGGAAGTATTAGCAGAGGAAGGATTGTAGAAACTGATTTTTCCCCTTACTTCTGCTCTGGTGTGAAATCCAAGACCAAGTCTCGTTCAAACGTCTTGTAGGAAAAATATGAGTTTCATCAAAAGCAGATAAAACTCCCTTCTGCAAATCACACTCTTCTGACAGTCATTGGTCCTACAGAATATTTATCCCAATTCCTGTTTCAAGAATGGCTGATAACTTTCTTATTGCAAAATACTGAAAAGCAGCCAAAATCTTGAGATCTGTACTCAGGCAACACTGCCATGAAAATCATTGGGAGCTGGCTGAACAAGGGCTGAACAAAACCAAATAAGGATTTTGGAGCATGGTTCAGGCAGCAATTTGCCCCTCGCTCTGCCCTACTGCAAGGATCCACGGGGCCCAAGGTGTGCACAATTCTATCCTATATCCATCCAAAACAGAGAAGAAAAATGATCTTGCATTTGGAATCCAGTTTAGCTTCTGTGACTATACATTCGACGGTGAGAGGAGGTTACTCAATAACCCGCTTTAGCTGATTTCATCAGATGACAGAAGCCATCATGGGCAGAGGATTTTCTTGAGTGGCATTTTTCAGACCGCTAATCTTTGGCAAACTGTCATATGAAAGCTGTACGGAGTCCTCCCCAGGTATGTATGACAGTTCAGCAAACCATACTGAGCCTATTACTCTGCAAAAATCTGACCTGTAGTGCAATCTCTTATTGACTAGACTGATGTGTGTTAATTGCAATACCACAAATATTAAATTAGCAATGGAATCTTTTTAATTAGCATGCACTCTCTCTCTCCCTCTCTAATTTCTTTGAATTATGCAGTTGAGAGGAACTTTTAGTCTACGAAGCTTGTTAACTAAAATATACTTCTTTCCCTTGATTTCATCTGCCAAGAACCTCAAGCAAGAGCACAAGTAAGGATAGCTAAAAGGATAATAATTAGAGCATTTTGAGATAGTTTTTCTTTAAAATCACTTCTATGGTATCTAAACTGCTTTCACTGCTGCTTGCAGTTCTTCTTGAAAGTGGAAATGGCAGGGTTTCTTGATGTCTAATCTGTCATGTACATGAAGACACACAGCGCTTTTCATTGGTGGATAGTTCCCTGATGTTAATGAGAGGGAGAAAGCTTTGCAGGAAGCATTGTTTAGGAGAGTCTTCTTCTAGGTCATTGTCTTCTTCTGGGTCTAATTCTTGCTTTGGTGACACATCACTTCCAAAGTCGTGCACAGAGCAAGATAGGAGGATAAGACAAACAAGCAGGCTTGGGGGGAGGGAGTGTTGTGGTGGCCAGAAGTATAACTGCACTGAAGAAAAGAATTGAATGAGTTCATGGAGGATAGATCCATCAATGGCTAAGAGCCAAGATGGTCAGGGCACAGTTCCATGCTCAGGGCAATGCTAAACCTCTGACTACCAGAGTTGGAAGTGAAAGACAGGATGGATTGCTCCATAATTGCTCTGTTCTGTGCACTGCCCCTGAAGGTCTGGTACAGGCCAGTGTCAGAGACAGGATACAGGGCAAGATGGACTATGGTCTGGCCCCGTGTGGCAACTCTCATGTTCTTACTGTTTTCCAAAGCGCGGGCCAGAATTATGACTTCTCAAAACTTTTCAGAAAGCATTACACAGAGTTACCCCAAGGCTATCACATCTACAGTCCCTGGTCAGTAGGTGTTCCTATTTCCCAGTCAACCCCAGAGAGAGAATACACACTTACCAACCCGTGAGATGGGGAATGTGGCTTGGATGGATGAAGCTATATTTATAGCATGAAAGCTTTCATTGTAGCACTAAGAAAACTTTCTGAGTCAGAAAGAACACTGGAGGGAGTGTTCAGCTGTTAATGTAACTAGAATGTTCCTTGTCTGCAAGTTAAGGGTGCAGCTCCTTGGCTGTGCACATTGGAGTAGTTTACAAAACATCCTTTGGGCTAAACCCAGAACTCACTGTGCTTGGGTGCTTGGGTGTCACCTATAGGAGGGGGGAAGCTGAGTCTTGGGGTTAAGTACTGGATGCAGACTCCAGAGAGCATTGTTCACTTCCCATTTCTGCCGCATGGTTCCTCTGTGACCTTGGGTAAGTCACTACAGGTGACATCCTGGATCCATTGAAGTCAATGAGAGTTTTGTCATTGATTTCAAGGGGGCCACGATTTCATCTTTCAGTGCCTCAGTGCCTCAATTCCCTGGCTGGGGACGAAAATATTTCCTTCTTCTCTTCCTTTGTCTGGCTTCTCTCTTAGCCTGTAAGCTCTGTCAGAGTAGGGCTATCTCTCACCATGTGTTTGACAGTGCCCAGAAAAATGGGGGCCATAATCTACATAATAAGAGGGCATAGGGAGCCTTTACCTTCATGCAAGTCAAATGAAGAGGCTGACGCACTAGCCTCAGCAAAGCATGGTCTGTAGGTTCATGTGAACATGCATGGCCCTCACCTTCCAGCTCTACGGACAGATACTGGTACGATATATAGTGTCCACATTTACTTGCAGACTGAAATCATCTGGAATCCTTGCCCTGACTTCTCTGCATAAATGGGGGCTATAGGAAAACAACTTGTATTATGCATTGCTCACGATGCAAGGCACAGTCTCTGCGTTTTGGTAAAGGTCACCGATGTTGTTTGCATGGCAGTGGCATTAGTGGGAGCAACAAGGCAATGTGGAAAAGGAAAAAGACATCGAGAGAATTTATTTTGACTATGGAGATGGAAGCATGGTGCACTGTGACTTTTCCATGCAAAGAGCAAATGGATGTGATTTCACATCTGAGAAACAGACAGACGTGTAAATATCTGCTATCCAAGCCACACCAAAACTAGATACACCAAGAACACAATCTCCACTCCCTAGAACAAGTCATCCTGCAATGGAAGCATGGAATGAAACTAAAATGCTAGAGCACATGGAAGAAATTGATGGGCTCATTCCAGTTCAGAGTAGGCAGACGTCAGCATCACAAAACTCATCATTGCAACTGGCACCCATGTTTTGTTTCCCTGGATTGAATGAGTAATACTGAAGTGTCCTCTCTGCAGCAGAAGTGGGCTCTCCAGAGGAAGGTTAAAGGACACTGAAGCAAAGAAGTATACAACTTACAGCCTTATGTCACGCCTTATATCTTCAAAGCTCTGTACTAAGGCAGCTGCTTCATCCTCGCAACAACCTTGGGAAGGTAACGTCATCATTTTACACATGAGGAAAACGCAAGGTTTTAGGGCAGCATTTTCCAAAGTGGCCTCTATATTGAAGTGCCAAGGTCATCCAAGAAGTCCCTGGCAGAGGTAGGATTAGAATTCAGGAGCTCCCAGATCCCAGTTCACTAGATTGCATTGCCACTCTCAGGGCTTGCAGCCATCATCCCATTTATTCATGCATAAAGGGAGAATTTTAGTTTTCAAGGTTGTCCTCGTCCAGCCCTAGACTCTCCCCATGTAAAACTCCCCCACTTCTGCACTTTCATAGCAGGAAGCCACCAATGCGGGTTGAGCACACTACGCTATGTTATTTATATTGCAGTCACAAGCGTCACATGTTGAGACCGTTGCACGTTGAAGACACAGCTGCACTGTAACAAACCTGCATTTCACACAGGGTTGATTTCTGGGGTAGGGAAGCGGGGTGAAGACAGCAGTGCAAAAAACTTGCCTTGGCATTTTAAAATTAGAAAATGGTGGGTGTGTGACATTAAAATTCAATCTTACTTTGGAGATGTAGGAAACTAGGATTTCCTGCTACATAGCTCCCCTTGTTTCTCCATGGCAGTTTGTAATCGGATGGACAAGCTGAACACCGGGTCTGAAATAGCTATTTAGCTGGGAATTCTGTTGTTTACTGTTGGGGCAGAACTTTGGAACAATTCAGAAGAGATGTACAGCTAGGAACTGAGAATGCAGGCCACACTTATGGGATGGCAGACTTTATCCTGGAAAGCAGTGACTGGAAAAATGTCTCGGGGGTCATCACGAATAATCAGCCGAACATGAGCTCTCAGAACAATGTTTTGGCTAAATGGCTAACATGATCCCAGGATATATAAACAGGGAATGTTGAGCAATAATAGAGAGGTTATATTACCTCTGTCTTTGGTGCTGGCGAGCCCGTTACTGGAATGCTGGGTCCAGATCTGGTGTTCACACTTCCAAATGATTGTACAAAGTCTGGAAAGGGTTCATTAAAGAGCCACACACATGAGACAAGGTCTGGAAAACCTGCCCTACAGTGAAAGACTCAAGGAGCATAATCTGTTATTTACCAAAGAGAAGGATAAGAGATCACATAATATGGGCTGAAAGAGCTTGTCCACATGGCTCCACAGTGCAGACTATATAGGAGTGTGAGTTTTTGTGCACACTGAAGTGTTATGTGGTAACTGCCCCATGTAGACCCTGCTAGTGTGAACTAAAAGGTACCTAGTTTGTATTAACATAGATTATGTTAACACAAACTAGGAACCACAAACAGGGTCTACATGGGAGCAATAACAGCACAACACTTAAGTGCATGCTACAAATCTCACCCCTGTAGCCCATACTGTGGGGCTGTGTAGAGGAGCCTTAAGTACATATGTGAAAAGTTGTTCAAAAGTTGACCCTTTAATCTAAGAGACTGAAACATATCAAGATTTAATGACTGGAAGATGAAGCTAGACAAATTCGGAATAAGGTGAAGATTTTTAACAGTGATGGTAATCAACCATTGGAACAATTTACCAAGGGATGTGACAGGTTCTCCATTACTCTGGAGTCTTTACATCAAGACTGGGTGCCTTTTGAAAAGAGAGACTATAATTCAACCACAAGTCATTGGGTTGGTGTAGGAACACTGGGTGAAATTCTCCAGCCTCTCTGATGCAGGAAGTCAGACTAGATGATCATAACAATCTCTTCTAGCCTTTAATCTATGAATAAAGCTTTTATGAATGCTGATTGTACGGCTCGATTCTGCCCTGATTTCACCGGTGCAACTCCAGCTGAGGTCAAGAGAAGCAGTGTGCGCATATCTGAGGATAGAACTGGGCAATATGTATATTAATCCTAGACTCTCAGGCCTCTGAAACACGCATAGAGCATGTGTTAGGTGACCTGGATGCGTGGTTGGAGCAGGAGTCAGTAGCCAGGAGTTGGAGCCCAGGGTCAGAGCCAGAGCCAGAGGCCAGGAATCAGAGCCCAGGGTGAGAAACAGTTTAGCTGGAGTGGGGCAAGGCGCAGGGCTGGGCTGGGAACAAGTAGGCGCAGGAGCAAATGCTTTGAGCAGTCGCTGAACTGTTACTGGTGCTTCTGGGTTTAAGAGTCTTCACACCAGTCAGGAGGTGTTGCAATCAGGCAGAGCTTGTTATGTTGTCCAGAGACTGACTCTGCTGCAGGCCGTGAATCCTAACACCATGAAAGGAAATTCCCAGCTTGAACAAATGGTATTGGAACTTTTCCTTACATGATCCTCTCTTGAAAAGCTCAAATGAGATCAACTTGCCCCTCCACCTTCCATCCCCTCAGAATATCATCAATGCTGAATATAAATTTGCATGTGCTTACATATTGCTTAGATTGATGCTAATGAGCCTGCGTAGTAATTTGACCTATCATGAATTAACGTCGTATCTCAAAGACCATGGAGAATTGAACCCCAAAGCTTTCCATCACAATCCTTTCCATTTTCAGCAGGCAGACCTCTTCGTTTTTTCTGAATTTTTTAAATCTACTTTCTGGCCTCTGACCTAAGACAAGAAGATCAGTTTTGGAGGTGAATGCAATGTAACAACTAATTGCCAGCTAACAGTGGTGCTCCTCATTTCAGAAATCAGAATGAGTTAGAATGAATGAATGATTATTCATTGTTTAGAGCTTAAAAGAAAAAAAGAGTTAGCAAGCCAATCCACGCAGAGTTATGTTTCCATTTCCGTAGCCACAGAACCCTCAGTAACAATCACAGCTTTTGCCCCAGGAAAAGGAACAAATCCACCAAATATTACTTGGGGTGGAAAGAACAGAACTTTATTAAAAGGTCACCCGGAGGTGCAAGTTCAGTGGTCGTAATGCTACCATGGAAAGTGGCGTTCTACAGAGCACAGAGTATCATACGGTTTCACTCTGATGTGGTTTCAAGTTCCAGACACACATCCACAACACCAGGTATGATCCATTCCGTCACTGCATTCTGAGCACGTCCACGTTCAAAGCAGAAACATGCTCTGCTCTTTTTTCCCATGAGTTCCCCGGTAAATGCAAAAGTATTATGTACTCTTAATTAACTAACTAGATCTAATTGCGTATTTCCTCAAGATGTCTTATATTATTAAACAGTTTGTAAGAACACAACGTTTAAGTCAACGTATGACTAAGTCAGATATCAAGATAGAAATGGATTGTGGTGCCGTTCCTCTGCTCATTAGATGTCCACAATTACAGATGTTCACTTCCCATGCTATGGACTGTTTTAGGCTGGTACTATATTTATCAACAAACAAATACATTCAAGAACCCTTTCAGGCCAGACATTCATGTGCAAGAGTTGAACCATTGGTTCATAAATCAGGTTAACAATTTCAGTATCACTCACTTACTTTATATCTTCCACTTAAAGGCATCCACTCAACACAGACTTCCTTCAGCTGAGCTGTATAAAGTAACATTACACAGTGCTGCCTAAAGGTATGTCTACACTGCCCACCTGATCCGGCGGGTAGTGATCAATCTATCAGGGATCGATTTATAGTGTCTAGTGTAGACATGATAAATCGATCCCCGACCGCTGTGCCGTCAACTCCTGTACTCCACCTCAGCGAGAGGTGGAAGCAGAGTCAACGGGGAAGCGGCAGCAGTCAACCCCGCGCTGTGAGGACATGAGGTAAAGCGACCTAATATACGTCGACTTCAGCTACGCTATTCTCATAGCTGAAGTTGCGTATCTTAGGTCAATCCCGCCCCCCTAGTGTAGACCAGGCCTAAGTCAGTCTGAGTTTACTATATGGATGCAACTCTTGTGGGGCAGAGTCAAGGTCGTGGTGGTGATTACAGTATGTTTCTAGAACATAGGATCAGATCAGGGATCCGTCTAATCTAGCACCCTATCTCTAATAGTGGCCAATACCAAATGCTTCAAAAGACAGCTCACAAAACATGTACTGGGCAATTCTGGAATAAAAACCCAGCCATAAGGAAATTTCTCCCCCTCCTCCATCAACAGCTTGTTGAATTATGCCCTGAAGCATGGACATTTACATCCTGTATTTTAACCGTGTGGTATTATTTGCATTAGAATTGTAAATAGCGGTCCCAACTGAGATCAGGGCTCTGTTGGGTTAGGCACTTCACAGACGTGGTAGGAGATAGTACCAAACCCAAAGAGTTTACACCCTAAATAGAAAAGGCAGACAAAATCTGGGAGGGACATAGAAAGGTAAAGCGATTCACTCAAGGTCACACTGCAGGTCAGTGGCAGGAATAGAACCTGAGTCTTTCCAAATCCTAATATGAGCCCTTATCCTCTGGATCTCTTTTTCATGGACTGTACCAATGGACATTCTCTTCTGCCATATAAATGTCTAATCTGTTTTGAACCTGAATAGGCTCTTGCCTCATTAGTATTTTGTGGCACCTATATTTAAAAAAAGGTCTCTAGGGGTGATCTGGGGAATCCTAGACAGTAAGCCTTACAAATCTGTATATGGCAAACTGGCTGAAATGAATAGAATAACAAAACATATGAAATATCATGATACACTATGATTTAGCGAGCACGTTTTCTGCAAAGGAAAATCATATCTCACTAATCTCTTCTAATGCTGTGAAGATGTCAGTAAAGCAGTGGACAAAGGAGAACTGGGTGACACAATTTATTAAGAATTCCAAAAGGCCTTTGACAAGGTACCCCATAAGAGGTTCCTAAAGGAGATAAGTGGTCATGAGTGAGAGGTAAAGTATTGTCATGGATCAAAAACTGACTAGAAGACAGAGGAAGGAGTAGGATTAAATGGTCAATTTTCACTATGGCAAAAGGTTAACAGCTGTCTCAAAGATCTGTGCTGACCTGGAAAGAGGATGAGTAATGAAATGGCAAAATTTGCAGATGACACAGAGTAATTTAGATTATTCAGGACCAGAAAAGACAGTGAGGGACTTCAGAGAGTCCTAAACAAGCTGGGTGAATGAGCAACATGATGGCCAGTGAAATTCAGTGTTTATAAATTGTAATAGACCCAAACCAGTGGGGTACAGGAGTCTGGTAGAGGGCAAATATACTGGTCACTGGGTGAGTAGTTTTCTGTTCCCTGAGTGACCAGAGCAGGGGCTGCACTAGAGTAATCAGGAACCTGCTAGAACCAATTAAGACAGACAGGCTGATTAGAACACCTGCAGCCAATCAAGGCAGGCTAATCAGGGCACCTGGGTTTAAAAAGGAGCTCACTTCAGTCAGGTGAGGAGGAGCTAGAGGAGAGGAAGTGCGTGTGAGGAGCTGGGAGCAAGAGGCATAAGGAGCTGAGAGTGAGAGGGTGTGCTGCTGGAGGACTAAGGAGTACAAGCGTTATCAGACACTAGGAGGAAGTTCCTGTGGTGAGGATAAAGAAGGTGTTTGGAGGAGGCCATGGGGAAGTAGCCCAGGGAGTTGTAGCTGTCATGCAGCTGTTACAAGAGGCACTATAGACAGCTGCAATCCACAGGGCCCTGGGCTGGAACCCGGAGTAGAGGGCGGGCCTGGGTTCCCTCCAAAACTCCCAACTCCTGATCAGACACAGGAGGAGTTGATCCAGACTGTGGGGAAGATCACTGAGGTGAAAAATCTGCCAATAAGCGCAGGACCCACCAAAGTAGAGGAGGAACTTTGTCACAAAATGTAAAATAGTGCACATTGGCAGGAAGAAATTAAACTACTTCTACATATTACAGGGTCCTAAATTAAGTAAATCAACTAAGTAAATGGACATCGGCTTTACTGTAGACAGCTCAATGGAGGTCTCTGACCAACGTGCAGATTCTTCTTCAATGCTTAGCCGATTGGCCGTAGCGATTGTTCACCTTTTGGTCTGTTCCTGGGTAGCCACAGGGGCTTAATGGGCTCAAAGTCCAACTTCAGAACAGACTTGATGCACCCATATAATAAGGGAGCTGCCTCTGAGATACCTCCACCCCTCGGTTGGTGGAATTTTATTCCAGATGTTACAAGCCACCTGGAGAACGGAAAGGAAGAAATAGCCTAGTGGAGAGGTTACAAGGGAAGGTCGATGTACTGGACCCTGTTGTTCTGTTCTGTGCATCGACATGCAGGCTAGGGTCTGCTGGAGGCTAGTCCTGCTCTCAGAATGCTCAGTACATAGAGAGTTGAATTCAGCTAATGCATTTCCCCATCCAGAATCAATGAACATAATTAGCAGATGAAAGAGTTGCAGGAAATGGGTAATTTTCCATCTCGGCGGGTAGTTGACGAGTCAATGGGGGGTGGCTTCATTCCCTCATTCAACCAGTTTGTTCACATTAGAAGGTATAACTCAGCTTGTCTAATGCAAAAATCTTTCATCAGTTGAGATGCCGCAGTCCAGATCAAGTAGTGGCTCAGGCTGCAGTACAGAACATGAGGAATCAAGGGGCCTAATACTCAGCTGGTGTAAATGACCCTAATTCCATTTACTACAGCTCAGGATCTGGCCCAAGATGCATTACTCCCAATCACATGCATCCACCCCCCAAACTGAGTTTAAAGCAGATTGTGCAATATGAGCCTAATTCTGTTCTATTTTCCATGGAGTGAATCTGGATTAATTCAATCAAAGTCAAAGAAGTTACTCTGGATTTACCCCGGTGTAACTGAGAGCAGAGTCTGATGCTTTATGTCCCGAAAGGGAGGAATCTGCATTGTATCCCTCCCCACTGGAGATCTGACACGTGGGCAAAGAAGAGAACCACTTGCTCTCTTGAGGAGTGGACAAGCTGGGGAGAGAGCATCAGACCTCTGATGATAGCCCAGGGCAGTGATGGAAGGATGAGTGTTCCCATCCTCACCTCTCTCCTCACCCTATCTCACATGAACACATCTTGCCCAGGCTGCTGAAGTAGTATGATGCACAACAGGGTAAGAAAGCTTTATGAGAGCAATTGTATGATGAGTTGCTTGTGAATGGGGAGAAGACAGGCCTCAGTAACCCTGAGGCTCACTTCCAGTTTATGTCTTATGTTCCTAAAACTCATGCTTCAGGGTGTCAGCTGGCCACCGACTGGGGTCAGGAAGGGATTATTCCCCCTCACTCTATTCTGGGAGGGTTTTTGTCTCCTTTTCCTGGAGCATCAGGGATAGCCATGACTGGTGATGGTACATTGGGTGGGGAGGGCCTGTGCTCTGAGGTGGCACTGAGCATTTTCTCTCTCAGAGGCTTAGCGGGCTGGTTCTCACTCACATGCTCAGAGTCTAACTAATCAGCATGTGTAAGGTCGGGAAGGAATTTTCCCCAAGGTTAGAGAGGCAGTAACTTTGGGGGGTTGTACCTTCCTCTACAGAAATAGCCCAGTGGAGACATTACAAGAGAAGGTCGAAGTGCCAGACTCTACTGTTCTGTGCATCACCTGGGTGCGGGTCACTTGCCAGAATTATTTGGGTATATCTCACTTACCCTGCCATTTCCAGGGTCCTTGGGCTTTGGTGCATCTCGGTCCCTCCTATTCGCTGCCTTTGGCACAAAATTGACTAGTCTCCAGTGTAGCCTTTTATTTTATTTAATGTTAATTATATTACAGCACCATGGGTTCGGCTCTGGTGGCTACATCTCAAGTTCAACAGTGTTCTCTCTGCTTCTTCTAGAGCTAGAGCTATAGATCACCAGCTGTAACTACAGCCATACTCACATCCTCGCAGACGGCGTTAGAGTCTCATGACTCTCATGGACTGATCATCAATAAAGGGATGGTGCCTGCTGGAGGTTTCCCATAGGAAGCTCAATTTTCCCATTCTGGGCACCCTGTTTATAAAATGATTCTGTCTAAACCTATATTCTGAACATGTACATGAAAATATCAGCCCTCTCTTTTCTTATTGGTCAATGTTCCTTAGGAACATAAGGGACTGTGATTTCTATAGGCTGTGCAAATTCTCTTTATTCTCATTAACATTGACGTAACACTTGTTACCTGTGCTTAAGACAGGTGTTGGAGACCAGAGGTGCCTTTGCAACACTTTTATAATTTAAAATTAATCTTCCAGCTAAATTTTTGCAATATTACCGCTTGGTAGCTCTTTTCCCATAATCTTAGCACATCGGGCTTATCCGCGATCATTTACTTATGTCAGCTTTTCTTATCTCCAAGGCCTAAAATAACTAAGCTAAAATCTTGCAGGCCTCAGCCTACAGGTTCTTGCATATCAGCTTGTCTTACTTGTATCTAACACATGATTCCCTCTAAATACTGATCAATCTTATACTTCTATAGTCCTACAAATTAACTCTATTTAACATGCCATGAATATATATATATAACATGTTGATTAATCACTTCACACAATAAATGAATAATACATTAATATCACTGGCTACACCAGTGGGTCTCCTTTACTTTGGTCTAATGTGGTTGTTGGGGTTAGGGTGTGGGCATTGGTGGCCTGTGATATACAGAAGGTCGGATTAGATGATTTACTGGTTTTTGCTGACATTAAACACTATGGTTTATGGTACCTCATTACACTCTCACACATCCATGGCTGTACCATGTGCTGCAGCAGCCAGACAGGCTGGAAACGGCCCAACCTCTGACTAGCACAAGCATGAGTACCCAGTGGCAGGGCACAGACCCAGGTACGTAGGGAACAGGGTTACAAACTGGAATTCCATTGGTCAAGCCTTTGTGACCATGACCATGCTATAGAAAGTGCCCCCAACAACATTGTGCTCTTTGCTCTCCATTGTGAGCTGGGACCCTCATCCTCTTCCTTCAGCCCCATGCTTCTGGGTGCCCTTGGCCCATGTGTTATGTGGGATTTGTTGGTTCCTGATTGGGTTCCCAGTCCTCCCGCCATCCCTACTGGTGGTGTGTCAACCTGTTCACAAAGTGAGGGAGGTGCATCTAGAGTCTAGTTATTTGCCTATGTGGTTTGCACCAGTTCCATTCCCCTGCCATATATAATAGTATGTCTGACCCTTCTTTTGACCATGCCCTCCTCTGCCTGCTCACCAGCACTGTCAGCACATTTTAAGGGGAACAATGGGGTGCTAAGCCCACTGCTCTCATCCTTTGGTGAACTGTTGGCTGGACAATTTTAGCCCTTGCAAAGGGGAGTGGGAGGACTTTTGGGGACCATTTGGGGATGAATAAGCTTAGCATCTACTATCTGTCTAATCTATCAATCTAATCACTATAATATCTGAATGCCAGTGCTAACATTATGGTTGATTTCTTTCTCTCTTTTCTTCTTCCCTCACAGAGCTTCTCTCCTGGCAAATCTCAGCTTCCAAGGAAATGCCTTAAAGATGTGTAGCCTCCCATTTCATTCCCACCCCCAGAATCAGCCCCTCCAGGTCCATGCTGAGGGAAGAGCCAGGTGAAGTACGGAGGCTAATGCTGCTGTTTGTTAAACCAGCGTAACCCCAGTCACTCAGGATTCACAATAGCATAAATGTATGTGGAATTTGGCCCCTTTAATTTCTTCACCCTGAAGCTTTAAAATTCCCTCACCTTTATAGGATGAATTCTACGGAACACCACTCAGTTCCCAACAAAAAAAGACCTTCCTTTCCTGTAGTTCCATCTTAAATGTGTGGGTTTCCTATAAATGATTATGGAGCACTCAGCCTTCTGGAGCCATTGTACTTAATACAAAGGAAGACATTTTCCTTTCACAGTCAGTCTCTCTCCTTGTGCATTTGTCTCCTAGATGTTTGACTCCTAAGGGCCAAAACATAAACACGCTGATAGTGTGTGTGTTTATTAAAAGGCTAGCAAAATCAGATTTTCGAAAAAGCAATTTTTACAGATCACTGCTAAGTTTTTAGTAAGGTCACCGGAAACACATTTTTTTGCGTTCTGCCCCCGTTGCTGCTGCCAAGAGAATGGGTAGCTTAATTGCAATTGTCATCATTATGAGCAGCCAAATTAGACATGCATATGTAATGTATTTAAATTTACATAAATTGATTATTAGAAGAAATGGAAATTCTGAACAAGCATCTCCCCTTTGCACAGTGAAAGCACTGTCCTTCTGTTGTCTTCATCAAGGACTTTTCAAACAAGTTCTCACCATTGACTTCTGGAAGTCATTCTGGGCATGCCAGAGGTTCTCATTCCCTTTGCAGTGACCTATAGCAAGGACGCTTGGGTATGACTCTTTGTGAGTTGAGGGCTCCCTCGACTGACAGCCCTATCTATGTCCATCTGAACCATATTCTGAGATCTTAAGAAGAACGGAGGCCTATTGCCATACTAGGGATTGAACCAGGGTCCTTCAGAGCTAAAGAAATAAGCTATTATAGGTTGAGTTAACAAGCCAAGCCAAGTAGGGATATAACCCAGGCCTATCCTCTATGGATTGGACACAGAGGGGGGCAGTACAGGACCTGCACCAGTGTTTTTGGCACCTTAGGTGCACGGCCCTTTCGCCAACCCGTGCACTGCTCCTGCGGCTCCGGTGGACCTGCCACAGGCGTTCCTGCGGAGGGTCCGCTGGTCCCGTGGCTCTGGTGGAGCTGCCGCAGGTGTTCCTGTGGGAGGTCCACCGGAGCCACGGGACCAGCGGACCGTCCACAGGAACACCTGCGGCAGGTCCACCATAGCCGCGGGACCAGCGGACCCTCCGCAGGCACACCTGCAGCAGGTCAACCGGAGCCGCTTGCTGCCCCCCTGGCAAAATGCTGCCCCCCAATAATCCTGGCGCCCTAGGCAATTGCCTAGGTCGCCTAAATGGAAGCGCCGGCCCTGGGGCAGTAACACACCAGCAGGTTACATTGGCCCTTTGCAGAGGGGTGAATATTACCTCCATAGAACAAGTACAATCAAATCTCATATCTCAGCCAATCACCTGTAGGAGTCAGGAAGGATTTTTTCCCCTGAGGCACAATTGCCTAGATACATTCTGAGGTTATTTTTTGCCTTTCTTTGAATCATCGGAGATTGGCCATTGCAGGTGATAGAACACCAGATGAGGTGGACCCGTGCTCTGAGGAGGCACAGAGAATCTTCTCTCTAGATGCCTGGCAGGTAAGTCTTATTCACTTGCTCAGGATCACACTTACCAAATCTGGGGTCAGGCAGGAATTTTCACTCCAATCAGATTGTCCGGGAGCATGATGGGAGGGGGAATTCACCTTGCTCTACAGCATGAGGCTAGGATCATCTGGGCATATCTCACTTAATCAATTCCCTGCCATTTCAGGGGCCTTGGGCATTGCTGGAAGCTTGGTGTCTCCTGTTCTCTGCCTGTGGCACACAGTTTCTTCTCCTGAAGACAGAAATGCTTGGCATCTAATAAAAGTTGTTAGGCTCAATATAGGGTTATCTGGGTGAAAACTAGTGGTTTTTATTAGTCAGGCAATCACATTAGATCAGTGGCTTTCAAGCTTTTTTTACTGGTGACCCCTTTCACATAGCAAGCCTCTGAGTGCCACCCCCCTTATAAATTAAAAACATTTTTTTAAATATTTAACACTATTATAAATGCTGGAGGCAAAGTGGGGTTTGGGGTGGAGGCTGACAGTTCACGACCTCCCATGTAATAATCTTGCAACCCCCTGAGGGGTCCCGACCCCCAGTTTGAGAACTCCTGCATTAGATGATCAGATGGTCCCTTCTGGCCTTAAACTCTATGAAACTATGAAGAAAATGTGTCAATTTCTTTTCACAGCCAGCCTGGGCTGGTTTTGACTCAATGACTGAGGGGTGAGAAGGAGAAAAATTCAACATGATTTATTTAGGCCCTCCAAAAACCTTTGACACAATCTCTCACAAGAGGATTTTGAGAAGACTTAAGTTCAGAGGTAGGTGAGAGGCAAAGGACTGGATCAGAAATTGGTTAAGAGAAAAAAGAGTCAAAGAATCAACAGAGTGACTGTTTTCATTACGGCAGCGGGACACCACAAAGTTCCATAGTCAGACTGACGTGTAATATATTTATAAACTCTGTGGAAGAGGGAGTTAGCAGTGACATAGCAAATTTAGAGATGGCATCAAAGTATTTAGTGTAATCAAGACCAGAGAAGACAGCAAAGAATTTCAGAAGGGCCTGAAATAGCCAGGTGACTGGGTAACATGATGGCAGATGGAATCCCATGTTGACACGGTAATGCACATTGAAAGGGATAGTTTGAACTGTTCATATACATTTCTGAGGTCTGAATTATCTGTATCAACTCAGGAAAAAGACCTGGGCATTGTAGCCCAGAAGGCTAGCTTGCCTTTATTAAATTCAGCAATAATGCACGGACTCTACAGGCCTGTACCCTGTATGACATTAGCTTTAGCCGTTTTAGCGTAAGGCTTGAGGCTTATGAACTTTGGCACAGATAAATGGCCCAACGGAAAACCTCAAGTATTGGAGAGCTGAAAATAGTGTTTAAGGGGAATTTCTGACCACAGGAACATGAGTCCAACCGCAAGAATGTCATGGTGACAAACTGACGTACAAAACGATAACAGGTACATGAGTTACATCCGCAGATGTCTAACCACAAGAGGGCCAGGGCAATGAACTGACGTATATGATAAAAAGTTGAGATCATTGATATACTAACCTATAGGAGAAGGGCACTCCAACATTCAATTATTCATTGGTGATCCCTCAATTCGAGAGTGATATCTACAATGGATTTACATATGGGTCCTGAGATGACTCAGGAGTCTGATCCTGGAACTGTAAATCCACCTGCAGTAGGTACAGACGTTTCCTGGTGGGCCAGCTGCCTTCTGGGAGAAAGTTATTTCCTTTTTCTTCCTCCTCTTTCTCTTTTCAGCTTTGAGGGCAAGGCGCTTCTCCTCAAAGCGGGCCCCTGCCTGAGGTGCCATTTGGGTCAGACAGTGGCTTTCTACTCCCAGCTTGTGATGAACACTTCAGTTTTCTTAGAATACACTTTCAGTGACTCTTTGCACCATGGGATCTCTGACCATGGGTGAGCTGAGAGTAGAGGGCTTGTTTTGGGAGGCAAGGGTCTGGCATCTGCGCATAATGTCCAGCCCAGTGAAGTTGGTGCAGGAAGATCATTGTTTAATGCTGGTGACATTGGCTTCAGCAAGGATGCTGGTGTTAGTGCGGCGATCTTGCCACTAGACGCGAAGGATCTTCTGGGGGCATCATTGGTGATACTTCTCCAACCTGTTGAGGTGCTGTCAATAGGTGACCCAGGTTTCACATCCATAGAGGAATGTAGGAGCAACAATTGTCTTATAGACCTGGATCTTGGTGTCCTGCCATAGGTCACAGTCCATGAAAATGTATTTAAGCAATTTCCCAAAGGAAGCACTTGCGCGCTGGATCCTGTCCTGGATCTCCATGTCGATTTTTGTGTTTTGAGAAAGTTGACTACCGAGGTGCCAAAAGTGCTCAACTGTCTCCAGAGTCTGACTCTCAGTGGTGATGACTCCAACATTAGTAAAGTGAGGAAATACAAATAAGGAAGAGGGGAGAAACCCCTACTGAACATGCATCAGACATATCGGCATCAGCATAACATGTTATAAAAGTGGCATCCCAGACTATGGGCACTAGGAGAGAGAGATGTAGTGCTGGGGAGGTGCCAGAATGATGGGCAGGTGATGGTGATAAGGAAGATAGTGGCTAACATTTCGGTTTGTCCTGAAAGGGATGGTGTGAGTAGGGATGTGCAGAGGTACCTTCTGTAGTATCTCTATCTATCTTACTGAGCAGGAGTGTTTGAGACTGTGCTAAATGGGCTAATAAAGTATTTGTAAACATAGAAGAGTTCCTGTAGTGTGGGTGTTGCAGCTTTGCACAGCGGGGATCCCAACGATGTAATAATTTGAATAATACTGGGCCTGATCTTGGGACAAGAACCTGTCAACCCTCAAAGTGATAACTGGGAAGTCTTAAATAATCAATATAATTAATATGTAATCTATAGATCAGTCCACAGATTTGGTGCCCAAACCTCCCTACCCAGGACTGGTAACTCACCTTTGGTAAAAATTCTAAATTGAAATCCAGCTAATCTCTGTGTCAGAAACACTACAACTCACCAGGGTCTTCCTCTTTTTCCTCAGCTGTTGTTTCTCTTTTCTATTTCTTTGCCTCTAGTATACTATTTCTACTTTCTTCTCTGCTTAACTTCACAACAGAGGGAGGGATTATGCCCTCCTGGGGGGAATAGTAGACAGAGACACAAGCACACGGATACACACACAGACACACACACAGAGACAGATCAAAGGACTGCTCGAGGTCTCGACCATCAGACTCACTTGGCATATCTCGTGGATGACCATAAGTCTCCCACCATTAGGTCTCAATGGAAATTTTAACTTTATAAAGATTCTTCACTGCACTCTAAGGGCATCCTCGCTGCGTATTATCAACTGGTCTTTGGGGTTTAGAATCTTTATACATGTATTAAGGGGCTTTGTAAGTTGAATTGTATTTTAATATCGAGGTACCTGAAGCTGAAATTGCAGTTGCATCAGGGTGACTCACGCATTGAGGCGGTGGGAGAGTTGATTTATGATTTATATATGGACTATAGGGTGGATAGAAAACTGTCTAGATCATCGGGCTCAATGGGTAGTGATCAACAGCTCCATGTCTAGTTGGCAGCTGGTATCAAGCAGAGTGCCCCAAGGGTTGGTCTTGGGGCTGGTTTTGTTCAATATCTTCATTAATGATCTGGAGGATGGCGTGGACCGCACTCTCAGCAAGTTTGCAGATGACATTAAACTGGGAGGAGTGGTAGATATGCTGGAGGGTAGGGGTAGGTTACAAAGGGACCTACACAAATTAGAAGATTGGGCCAAAAGAAACCTGATGAGGTTCAACAAGGTCAAGTGCAGAGTCCTGCACTTAGGATGGAAGAATTCCATTCACTGCTACAGACTAGGGACTGAATGGCTAGGCAGCAGTTCCACAGAAAAGGACCTAGTGATTACAGTGCATGAGAAGCTGAATATGAGTCAACAGTGTTCCCTTGTTGCCAAGAAGGCTAACGACATTTTGTGCTGTATAAGTAGGGGCATTGCCAGCAGATAGAGGGGCCTTATCATTCCCCTCTATTCAACATTGGTGAGGCCTCATCTGAAGTATTGTGTCCAGTTTTGGGCCCCACACTACAAGAAGGATGTGGAAAAATTTGAAAGAGTCCAGCGGTGGGCAGCAAAAATTATTAGGGGGCTGGAGCACATGACTTATGAGGAGAGGCTGAGGGAACTGGGATTGTTTAGTCTGCAGAAGAGAAAAATGAGGGGGGATTTGATAGCTGCTTTCAATTACCTGAAAGGAGGTTCCAAAGAGGATGGATTTAGACTGTTCTGAGTGGTAGCAGATGACGGAAGTAGGAGTAATGGTCTCAAGTTGCAGTGTGGGAAGTTTAGATTGGATATTAGGAAAAACATTTTCACTAGGAGGGTGGTGAAGCACTGGAATGAGTTACCTAGGGAGGTGGTGGAATCTCCTTCCTTAGAGATTTTTAAGGTCAGGCTTGACAAAGCCTTGGCTGGGATGATTTAGTTGGGGCTTGGTCCTGCTTTGAGCAGGTGGTTGGACTAGATGACCTTCTGAGGTCCTTTCCAACCCTGATATTCTGTGATTCTATGATTCTGTGTTTTGTGCAATCATAGTTCAGTCTCCTCTGCTCTCCCAGGCTGCACCCTGATTCATCTACCACCAGCTTGTTCTTTGCTGCTCAGTAGGTCCCAAGTATGTAATCACTTCTTGATATGCTAATAACACATTAGCCATCAATGGAAGAGAGAGGGAGGAGTATGCCCCTTCCCTTTGCTTTTTCTTGGGACTTGATTAAGTAATTGTTGAAACTGGTTAAGGGGTTAATTATTTAAGGAGGGAGGCCTCTATATAGTATTAAGTGCTTACTGTGTATATTTTCAATGAAGCTAGTTAGTACATTTTAATTAAACTTATTTGGTGTAGAAGTTGAGGTGAGTGGCATAGAGTGGCAAGATTTCTGGGAACCCAACTGTGGTCGACCACAACACAACATAAAAATATATTAAAGATCATGGAGGAGGTTTTATATGAATGTAACATAGCCAGGCTATTTTTCATCCTCCAAACCTGTGGGGTTTGATCATATGATCATATGTTTAATGTAATAGTCATGGAAAGTACAAAAAACAGTACTTACATATATCACAGATAGCTAATGCTTGTCTGGAGGGAGAAATGAGAAACGAGACTGTCTAAGCACAGCTGTAAATATACATCCAACTTCCACCAAAGCAGTGTGTTAAAATCCAGAGGACTAAATTAAATAATAATATAGAGGAATGGTTAAATAAAAAGTATCAAAGGAACAAGGACAAAATACCCTCCACTTACCAGAAAGTAATGAAAGCTCAGCCTTCCCCCCAGCCATACATCTTAGAGACCATGTAACTGTGCATTTAGCCCATATTGTTGTACAGACAAAACTACACAGGATCTTTTCAGTGGGCAAGACAAAGATACCACATTTATTATGATAACAATTTGATTTATGACCAATAACTAATATCTTAATTCTTATACACACACATTATACCTAATATCTATACACACACACACACATTCATACACATACACATCCATCAGATGTTCTGCAGCTGCTGCATAGTTACCAGTCCTGAAATAGCCTGAGTTCGTGGCTTGAGTTTGCAGCTTGGGTTCGTAGGTTGTGGCGGCTAACTGGCCAGGAAAGCCGGGCACAAGGACAAGCTGGATATCTGTTGGGCATGCACTGATGCCCTTCCATGTTGGCAGCAGAATGTTACCCTCCAAAGTCTTCCATCCCACCCATCCTTTTTGTAGGCTTTAGTTTGAATCCAGAGTTTATAGGTCTTGCTGTGTCACCCTGCCTTTAGGTTTGGTGATTGATCACATGTCAATTGAAGGCGTGACTTTCAGCCTCTGACCTGGCTTTGATCTTCCTTCTATTGTACCTTTTCTTTTTAGGGTGGACTCTTCTTACTTTGTTAGGGCTCTTGTCTGCATCTTCAGCCGGTGGAGTTTGAACTTTATTTCATCAGGACAGGCTGGGACTGGAGGTTGATTCCATCATTCATACATACCTCAGTCACACATCTAAACTAAACTAATAAGATTACAGCAGGGTTTGCAAAAATGAAGGTTGGAGGAAGCTTTTACAAAATGGAGTGAACGTTTTAAAATGGGGTTTGAATTACAATATGGCAAACAGTGAACAATAGACAAGTGTAGTGGATGGCAAACAGTAAACAGAAGTTACAATGTAGGCAAGTGCAGTGAATGGTGAACAGAAGTTACATTAATACAGTGAAGAATTAAAAACAATTTCATTTATCAGTTATACAATATCCTGTAATCCTGTAAATCTCTGTGCCTTTAATTTGCAATTTCTAAGACAACAGGAAACAAGAAGTCACTGAGGCTTTGACTAGTAGCTAACACGTTGCTGTAAAAACCAGAAGGGAAGTGCTTTGGGGCACTTTCTGTCTAGGAGGACGAGGAGAAGTAAATTGCTTCTAACAGGAATCTGGCAGAATGATATTAAAACTAGGGACCCATAAAGCATCTAATTACAAGGTTCAGCATCCTCTTAGACAAGGCTATGTCTAATGTGCATGTACAAGGTAATGCAAACCCTGTTCACCCTCCCTCTAACCTGTAAATGGCGAGGGAGGCAGTAGGAAAAGAAGCAAGGATAAAACTCTCAGGTAAAATTCAAGCATTAAGTATTTATATTGTTTTGTTACTTGCATATTCATATTAGTCAAATTGCAGCCACAAAAATTCCTGGGTTTAAATCAGTGGCTGTGCATTGTTAGTCCAAAAATAGATATCAAGTTAGTTGTGATTCCGGATGTGCCCAACATAGTGAAGGAAGCCAGCAACGAATCATATTTCTTCTTTACACAAAAAGTATTGAAGCCTCTAACAAGTAAAATGCAGCAGCCTCTGCTACCCACAACATGTATCATGGTTATTGTTATAAGTTTTAATTCATCAAAATACAGGAAAAACTGTGTTATGTGGCCCTGCACCAGCCAAAAAGCTCTATAAACCAGCATTTCTAATCTTGATGGGAAGTCCATTTTATAGTCCAGTTGGTGGGGGGCCAGCAGGCTCCCTACCTGGCTTCACGTGGCTCCCTGGAAGCAGTGACGTGTCCCTGCTACTCCTAGGCAGAGGAATGGCCACGAGGTGTTGGGAGTACGGGAGGAGGTGCCGCGCTGGGGTTTGGGGCATGGGAGAGGGTGCAGGCTCTGAGAGGGAGTTTGGGTGCTGGAGGGGGCTCAAGGGAGGGAGTTGGGGTGTGGGAGTAGTTTTGGCTTGCTGGATCTGGCGGGGGTGCTCACCTCAGGTGGCTCCCTGCAAATGGTGACCTGTCCCAGCTACTCCTAGGCTCTGCGCGCTGCCTCTGCCCGCAAGCACCGCCCCTGCAGTTCCCACTGGCCACAGTTCCCAGCCAACTGGAACTGCTGAGCCAGTGCTCGGGGTGGGGCGGGGGCAGCAGGGACAGGTAGCCTTTTGCGGGGAGCCATCCAAGATGAGTGCCCCCCAGATCCGGCACTCTGCACCCCCTCCTGTGCCCCAACACCCTGCCCTGAACCTCCTCCCACACCTAAATTCCCGCCCAGAGCCCACACCCTGCATCCCCTCCCGCCCCCAAAACACAGCCCCGTGCCGTCTCCTGCACCCAAACTCCCTCACTCTTAATTAACCAGCATTTTTCACTTACCAGCATCCCCTTTTCCCCCAACATTGCGGATAAAAAAAGATTTTACTGTAAAATGTTCAATTTATCTCTTGCAATTTTCCCTTTATATTTCCAGATAAAAAAAGCATCTGTTAATATTTTTCTCTCTTACCCACTTGTGTTTTAATCTAAGGTCTAAAGACTCAAGGGAAACACCTTTGGCTCATAACTAAATCATTAAACTTCTTTTATAGGCAAACCAAGGGGTATACCCAGGAAAATTAGTGATTTCAACCCTTGCTCTAAATGTTTAATCCACTGGTGGTATGGCTTGTTGATATGTTGGAATTATTTGTTTGTTTGTTAGATATATGTTTTCTGTCACATCACTAGATTATGATTTTTCATACTTTTGGGGAGTTTTTGTTGCAACAGCAATAGTTTTGCACACAAAAGGGCGAATAGTAAAAATATTAATAGTAAAACATTTTTCTTTGTGGTACTACATAATTCCAATATTATAATTCAGGATTAACCCATGGCATTAGGATTGACAATGTATATAAACTGCCAAGTGTGCACTGGGCTCAGTAGATCTTTCCAAAGCTTGATAATGATCCAACCAGCAGACTAAATTCTGTGATGAATCCTGGCCACGTACCACTTGAGGCACTTTGCACATATGCTAAGGATATTGTCCAGCAACCTTCACTGGAGATTTCAACCATTACCACTCTGAGTGGGGATACACTGATTCAGATGTAAAAGTAAGAGTTTGATGGACTCGGTGATTAACAACAACTGTGTTAATTCATGATGCAAAACAACATGGCACATTTCTCTCAGCCAGATGGTCAAAAATACTCACCTGATCTTTGTTGGGTCAGTTTGCAAGATGGCCATCACAACCAATAAATCGTAAAGTACTCGATAGCTTCCCTCACAGCCAACACAGACCATCATTCAGCCAAGTCAGGCTCCAGCTATGCATCATTCAAAGTTCAATCAAACCTCAGTGGGGGGAGGGGTAGCTCAGTGGTTTGAGCATTGGCCTGCTAAACCCCAGCTTGTGAGTTCAGCGCTTGAGGGAGCCACTTAGGGATCTAGGGCAAAAATCAGTACTTGGTCCTTGTCAAGGGTTTTCCCCCACTTTGAACTTTAGCGTCCAAAAAGTGGGGACCTGCATGGGCCCTTCTAAGCTTAATTCCTAGCTTAGATCTGATAACACTGCCACCAGCCAAAAATATAGTTTTTGGCACACTTCCTGTTCCCCCAAACCTTCCCTGGGGAACCCAAGACCCAAACCCCTTGGATCTGAACACAAGGAGAAATTAGCCTTTCCCCTCCCTGGTTTACACTGAGAGGCTACACTGATCCAAGCTCCTTGGATCTTAAAACAAAGAGGAATTACCCTTCCCCTTCTCCTTTCCCCCCACCAATCCCTGGTGAGTTCAGACCCAATCTCCTTGGGTCTTAAAACAAGGGAAAAAATCAATCAGGTTCTTAAAAAAGAAAGCTTTTAATTAAAAAAAGAAAAAGGAAAAATTATCTCTGTAAAATCAGGATGGAAAATGCTTACAGGGTTCTCAGATTCATATAGCCTAGAGGGACTCCCCACCCCCCCAAGATTCAAAGTTACAGCAAACAGAGGTAAAAATCCTTCCAGCAAAAGGAAAAGCATTCACAAGTTGAAAGAAAACAAACATAAGACTAATCCACCTTGCCTGGCTACTTACAAGTTTGAAACATGAAAGACTGATTCAGAAAGATCTGGAGAATCTGGTTGTATGTCTGGTCCCTCTTTTTCCCAAGAGCAAACAACGAACAAAACAAACAACACAAACAATGACTTCCCTCCACCGAGATTTGAAAGTATCTTGTCCCCCGATTGGTCCTCTGGTCAGGTGTCAGCCAGGTTTACTGAGCTTCTTAACCCTTTACAAGTAAAAGAGACATTAACCCTTAACTATCTGTTTATGACAGTCCTGCTAGTGAAGGCAGGGGGCTGGACTCAATGACCTTTCAGGGTCTCTTCCAGTTCTAGGAGATTGGTATATCTCCAATTATTTATTTTTAGAATTTTCATAAGGCAGGTTGGGAAAAGTTCTGCAATGCACTGGAATGTAGAGTGGCTACCATTCCATCACATTGTATCCCAATCGATGAAACCTACCACGGATTCCAAGGAGCCATTTACAAAGCTGCATGTTCAGCTATACCATGGGGCTGTTGACCAATTTATACTCCCTGCCCAAGTGCCGATTACCAAGCCTTGCTCAGGAAATTTGAATTAACTGATGACCCAGACATTGCAGACCATCTAATTGAGGGTCTGGACACTGCCAGGCTCACTTGGTGGAAGGAATCTGTGGAGAAGCTTGACTTCACTTATTCCAACTGTAAGTGCTGGCACCTGATCCACTGTCTGGTTGCTGCTCAACAACTTCCAGGCCAAAATCACCCACTGTTTAAGCCCAATGAGGTTGCAAGACATCTAATGTGGGCAGCAAAGGTTCATCTAGAGAAGTAATTTAAATGCAAAGTGTATGACAAATGGTGTCAACTTCAACATCAGAATGTGGGCAGGAGTCAACCAGAGCTACTCATGGTTAATGAACTAGATAAGGCCCTTAACTCCATCAGACCAGGCCCAGCATCAGGGTGTAATAACATATCTCCAGAATTTGCTAAGCATCCTGGACAAAGGCATCAAAGTGGCTCACTAATTTCAATATACAGGTCATTAATGAGAAGAAGCTACTGCGCACTTGGCATCAAGCAAAGATTATTGCCATTCTCAAGCCGGGCAAGGACCCCCACAATATGGCGATTTACTGCTCAATATCAATAGGACACAGGCACCTGTGATCAGGCCTTGGCCTTAACCACTTTTACTGAAAATGGTCTTCAACAAACTCTAAAGAAAGGACTGCCTGGAGGTGACCATCGCTAATGACACTGTTTGGCACAAGGCCTTACATGTAAACTCTCTTGAGTTGCCCCGCATTGGGCGACCGAAGTAGTAGAGCTCTTCCTTCAAAATAGGTGGCTCAGAGTACACATAGATGATCTCTGCAGTTCCTGGAAGTGTCAGATTAATGGTCTTCCTCAAGGTTCAGTTCTTTCACCAATATTGTCCAATGTGTACATCAATGACTTGCCAGCAACGGTCTTGCACCTGACATCTGATGCAGCTATCAAGTTCAGTCCTTCTCAGAAATTGACAGCGTCTTGAATGGTGATATGAAGCTCATGCCAGACTATTGTAGTCAATGGCACCTGCAGTTGAGCTTTTCCAAGATAGTTTCTAGCATATTTCATTTGCATAATGCAAGCACAAGCCACTAGTTAAATATTTTCTTAAACAGCCAATGCCTGAAGCATGATCTAAACCTGGTTTACCTCAGTGTGACATTGGTTAGGTCGTTGATGTACCACAGTCACTTGAAGAAGACAGCGGCCAAAGATAGCACTCAGAACAACCTGCTCAGAAAACTGGGCTGCTCACCCTAGGGTGTGAGCCCCCGGATGCTTAGAACTGGCACTTGCCCTCTGCTATTCAACAGCAGAGTCCTATGTTCCTGTCACTCGTCTCACATGAGGCTGGTCAACGCAGAGCTTAACAAAGCTATGTGCATTGTTACCGGGGCTGTTATAAGCAGACAGTTAAAAGTTAATTTCTCTTTTACCTGTAAAGGCTTAAGAAGTTCACCTAGCCTAGCTGACACCTGACCAGAGGAACCAATGCGGGAACAAGGTGTTTTCAAAGAAGGAGTAGGGAAATCCATCTTTGTCTGTTCAGAAAAGTTTGTGCCAGAGTAAAGAATCCAAAAATCAGCCATCTAACATTTCTTAAAAGTAGTAAGTGCTTAGAAAAAGAATGTATTAGATTATGTTTATTTTCTTTTGTGACTTTCTTTTTGCATAGAGGAGGAATCAAATCAAATCACTCATCCAACCATCCAACCATCTGCCCACCAGGTTTTGACCTGCCAAGGCACCTGTGGTCATCTCTGAACTAGTTTGTAAACGGACAGGGCAATTGTGCGACCAATGCCTTCAAATGACCTGCGATGTAGATGCAGTCAACTTCAGACTATGCTGCATATTCTGGACAAGTGCCCGCTAATTTACTTTGATGGAAGGATACCAGCTCTTCATCTAGTTGATGACGATGCTATCACATGGCTGGACACACTGCTCATACGCTGAAAAAGAAGTAGAAGAAGAAGCAAAACACCCTGAAAGTTTAGACAGGCTTTAGGGTCTAATTCAATACCCATTAAAATCAGTGGAAAGGCTCTTATTGATTCTAAGGGGATTTGGATCAGATTTATTAATCCTCAAGCTTCAGGGCATAAGCTAACCTCTAACTCAGGGGGTAAAGTAGAAACTTTTCTAAGGGCAAGTTGTCCCATAACTGCCTACTGCAGGGCTTCTTTCGCCTTCCTCTGAGGCAGCTGGTATTAGTCATAGCTGGAGAAAAGATCCCACTGATCTGATCAACACTTGCAGTTCCTAGGTCCTTATGATTGCAATAGTTATTTTACATGTATAAAATATTAATGATTATTAAAGCATATTCATTGACTTTTAATAACTATATAATCGGATGTGGGCCTTACATAGTTTATAAAGCTCATTAATTTTTGTATGTAATTGAGATGTGAAAAGTGCCTTATCAACCCTACATTAAATATTTATTTGAGACGCTTGATTTAAAATGTGCTGTGTATATGTTTTGAGTGGATTCTAGGCTTAGGTTGAATACATGGGTTTTGCGCTATAGTTACACAGTACAGTACAACACAGTGAAACTCAAATCTCTCATCCATAGCATAGGCGGAGATGTTTACAGCCAACTGTAGATATCTCCAGAGATGAAAGCAAAGGTTGGCACTCTAATTAGCCAGTCAAATCTGCCTAGGTTCCCAGCATATCCTTGTAACAACTGCTGTTGCCCCTCACAGATAAAAACACGTCTCTCTGTAGCCTTCTCTCATCAGTTCAGGCTGTCACAACCCTTTACCACAATGCTGTGTTTGGCTCTTACTTTGCAAGTATTCTACCAATTTTCTTTTTTTCTTCTTCCATATTTATGTCAAGGACTCCAAAATCCATCCCTGCTGGTGTCAGTTGTTATCTCACAGGCGTGCCTCATTGTCACATTATTAGGGATGTGCTGATTATGGAAGAAAAATTGTCTGGGGTTCTTCAACAACGTCAGCATAGCTTGAGTGCAGAACACTCTGTGTGGCACTTGAGCACCGCACAGGGCGCACTGCCTGCCTTTTGCACATATGCATCCCAGCCCATGAGATTTCTGTTTCGGAGCCTGTAATGCAGAAGTGATTGTGAGCAGGGGGGAAAAGTAATTGTGGGTGCAGAAAAAAAAAATAACAACTGTGTTTATTGAGAAGGATTAATTCAGCGGCATGAACCAGTGCAAGAGAAAGGTTCTGTCTGGTTCCAGAGCTCTGTCCAGAGCAGTGTAGAGAGGCCAGACCCACTTCAGCAGTGGGTAGGTAGAAATAGTTTATAAAAACCCAAAAGGAATTTCCCCAGCACAGGTACTGTGCTGATGTAATGCTGACAGATGCTGGGATCAAACCTGGGCCTTTCGGAGCTTAATCCATGAACCTATATTGGCTGAGCTAAAAAGACAGCTCTCTTGCTTAGCCAAACTATAGCAGGTGCCTCAAACTGTAGGTGGTTTAGTTGTCACTAGAGGGTGCTAGAGTGACACACTAAGCAGCATGGGCTATGCTGGGGTCACAATAGGGGTATGCTGGGGAAGGAGCCAGGCCCTGGGCCATAGAGCACTTTGTTACGGCCGCTCTGGTTGGGGCACCAGACCATGCAGAGGCTGTGGTAACTTAGAGAAGAGTCAGGGTCGCCTAACTTATACTAGGAGTTGCTGCAGCAAGTGAGACAGCACAAAAATGGCTTTTGCCTGCCCTGGGAGCTGTCGTTTCCATCTTTCATATTGAGCCTCGTAGGGATACGGCACAGAATATGACCCATCAGAATACAGCACTCTGATTGGTCGCAACCCCAGGCTCTGAGTGACCCTACAGAGCCGACTGCCAGAAGCTGAGTCTGGACAACAGGGGATGGATCCCTCAAAATTGCCCTGTTCTGTTCATTCCCACTGAAGCATCGGGCACTGGCCACTGCTTGAAGACAGCATACTGGTGTCATAACCTAGTCCCAGATTTGGACCTTAGCGTCCAAAATATGGGGGTTAGCATGAAAACCTCCAAGCTTAGTTACCAGCTTGGACCTGGTAAAGCTGCCACCACCCAAAAAATTAGAGTGTTTTGGGGCACTCTGGTCCCCCCAAAAACCTTCCCTGGGGACCCCAAGACCCAAATCCCTTGAGTCTCACAACAAAGGGAAATAAACCTTTTCCCTTCCCCCCTCCAGGTGTTCCTGGAGAGATACACAGAAGCAAGCTCCGTGAATCTAAACAGAGGGACGCCACCCTCCCTGTTTCCAGTCCTGGAAACAGAAGTACTTCCCTCTTCACCCAGAGGGTATGCAAAGTCAGGCTAGTAAATCTAACACACACAGATTTCCCCCTGACTTCTTCCTCCCACCAATTCCCTGGTGGGCTGCAGACTCAATTCCCTGGAGTTCCCCACTAAAGAAAAACTCCAACAGGTCTTAAAAGAAAGCTTTATATAAAAAAGAAAGAAAAAATACATAAAAATGGTCTCTCTGTATTAAGGTGACAAATACAGGGTCAATTGCTTAAAAGAAATATGAATAAACAGCCTTATTCAAAAATAATACAATTCAAAGCACTCCAGCAACTACACACAGGTAAATACAAAAAAACAAACCTATCTTTTTGGTACTTACTTACAACTGGGAAACAGAAATCTTCTCATAGCCGAGAGAGAGACAGACACAAGAACAAGAACAAAGGACCCACACACAAACTTCCCTCCACCCAGATCTGAAAAAGTCTGGTTTCCTGATTGGTCCTCTGGTCAGGTGTTTCAGGTACTTCTTTGCAGGTGTAAGAGACATTAACCCTTAGCTATCTGTTTATGACAACTGGGCTAGATGGATCCAGTATGGCCATTCCTATGTCCTTATGTTTATAGCCTGAGCCCACGTCATTGTTGCGTTGCAGCTTCTGAGAGCTGGTTAACCTTTAAGTGGGTGTCAAAGAGAGTGACTATGTGCGATGCCTCCTGAAGGCTGCAGGTTTCCAAGCTGGCTCCAGATAGGCAAGCATGGAGGAAGGGGCTAAAGGATCCATATTTATGCTGCTCCAGCAGCTCCAAACTCTCATGTCAAGGGCAGCAATTACTTTTCCAGCCCATAGAGTAGAACAGCAGCTGCATGCTTTGGGAGCGTGAATTCAATGCCCACTTAGTTCCCCACATGATGTCCATTTACTTGGTGTTTGCGACCAGCAGGGGTGAATTTCTCCCTAAAAATGTGCTGGCAGGCACAGATTCCACATAGCTGGCAGGGTCACAGAATCATAGAAGTGTGGGACTGGAAGAGACTTTGAGAGGTCATCTAATCCAGTTACCTGCTGTCACAGCAGGACTATGTAATAAACAGACCATCCCTGACAGGTGTTTGTCTAAACTGCCCTTAAAAACCTCCAGTGATAGAGATTCCACAACATCCCTCAGCAATTTGTTCCAGCATTTAACTACCCTGACAGTTAGGAAGTTTTTCCTAATGTCCAGCCTGAACCTTCTTTGCCGCAATTTAAGCCCATTGCTTCTTGTCCTGTCCTCAGAGGTTAAGAAGAACAATTTTTCTCCCTCCTCCTTGTAACAACCTTTCATGTACTTGAAAACTGCTATCATGTCCCCTCTCAGTCTTCTCTTCTCCAGACTAAACACAACCAATTTTTCAATCTTCCCTCATAGCTCATGTTTTCTAGACCTTGAATCATTTTTGTTGCTCTTCTCTGGACTGTCTCCAATTTGTCCACATCTTTCCTGAAATGCGGTGCCCAGAATTGGACACAATACTCCAGTTGAGGCCTAATCAGTGTGGAGTAGAGCAGAAGAATGACTTCTCGTGTCTTGCTTACGACACTCCTGCTAATACATCCCAGAATGATGTTTGCTTTTTTTGCAACAGCGTTACACTGTTGACTCATATTTAGCTTGCAATCCACTATGACCCCCAGATCCCTTTCCGCAGTACTCACAGGTGATAGTAACGTAAAGGGCTTACTGGTACGCAGGGCAGCCGGGCTCCTGGGTAAGGTGGGAGGGCAGCTCACCCAGAAGGGGTGAGGCCTCGGCCAGAAGAGGCAGAGCTTGGGCCAGACTCCCCCCAGCCAGCCCTTCAGCACTGCCTGGCCCACGCTGCCCGGGACTCTGGCAGCGATTTAAAGAGTTTGGGGCTCCAGTCGCTGTCAGGATTCCCAGGTCCTTTTAAAACGCCCTGGGGCAGCTGCCTCTTTTTCCCTCCCTGCCCCTTGTCAGTGGCCCCACCAATACAGTGCTTAAAGCGCCGCAGCCATGGCAGCACTTTAATGTTGGCTGTGTACCGGCCCATTCCAGTGGCCACTTTCTTACCAGTACGCCATACCAGCCCGTACCAGCTTACTTTCACCTCTGGCAGTACTCCCTAGGCAGTCATTTCCCATTTTGCATGTGTGCAACTGATTGTTCCTTCCTAAGTGGAATACTTTGCATTTGTCCTTATTAAATTTCATAGTGTTTCCTTCAGACCGTTTCTCCAGTTTGTCCAGATCATTTTGATTTTTAATCCTACCATCCAAAGCACTTGCAAGCCCTCCCAGCTTGGTATCGTCCACAAACTTTGTAAGTATGTTCTCTATGTCATTATCTAAATCATTGATGAAGATATTGAACAGAACCAGACCCAAGACTGACCCCTGTGGGACCAGCTGCTCTGCCTTCTCAGGTAGTGTGCTCTGTGTGTGTGTGTGTGTGTGTGTGTTCTGGAAGAAACTCTAAAAAATGAGAGCCTGTGTGCTTTCGGGGGAGTGATAGCTCAGTGGTTTGAGCATTGGCCTGCTAAACCCAGGGTTGTGAGCTCAATTTTTGAGGGGCCACTTAGGAATCTGGAGCAAAAATCTGTCTGGGGATTAGGCCTGCTTTGAGCAGGTGGGTTGGACTAGATGACCTCCTATGGTCCCTTCCAATCCTGATATTCTATGATTTGAATGGACAAAGTGACGCAGGGACAGATTCATTCCCAGTGCCTACTGGTTATCCAATGACCAATTTGTCCTGTAGTTGAAATATATGTCCCTTCTTATTCAATATTTATGTTACAGTAGCATCAACCAAAATCAACACCCCATTGTGGTCGTTATATGTCTGCAGGGCAGACACATAGTGAGGAAACATTCTCTGCCCCAAAATGCTTACAACGTAAATAGCTGAAGCAGAGGGCAAGAGGAGAAACCGAGGCAATCTGATGTACCCCAGCACCAGTAGCAGATTAGAACATAGACCCATCTCCATACTCCCCCACTGATTCCCTAACCAATGGAGCACAGACTCTCCCTATATGTCTTTTTTTTTCTTTCACACTTAATCCAGTGTTATCCGATCACTCCTTCGGCGGCCTCAGTCCAATCCCTAATGGACTAGTGTCTGAATTATGATCACAATTGGCACTAATTGGTCCTCTTAATAGCCTCCGCTGTGAGCTCTACGACTCATTCTGCTGCTCCCTCACCTCCTGGTATCCGTGCCAGCAGAGACCATCTGGAGTCAAGGCACAGCTGCTGGTGTCCTCTACCTGTTGTGTGGGTAACTAAAAACTTCAGTCTCCAGAGATGACAAAGAATAAGGAACTGTACAGTAGATACCTGGAAGACATTTTGCATTTTCAGTATCAGACCTGATATTCCATTGAGGCTTTTCTTAGAAGCCTTTTGTCTGTGTCTGCCAGCACAAATCAACGTTTTTATTAGAGGGATGATTGCTTGAACTGCTGCCAGAAGTTGTTTGGGTTATTTGGGGGTTTAGCAAGAGACATGCGCAATAATCTCTCTCTGTGTGTGTGTGGACTGGCTACTTTGTTTGCTTCCAATTCTCCACAGCCGCTCAGTTCCTTCTCTCGGCCCTGTCAATTTTGTTTAAAAAAAGAAAAAGAAAAAGAAATCCTTGTCCCAGACAGCAGGTTCCAGCTATAATCGCAACCTCTCGGACTGGGGTTGCCATCAAGCTTTGGAGATGACCCTTTCTGAATTATCCAGAGCAATTTGTACTGTAATCATAGGCCTGTCAATACAGCTCTTCACGATTTTAATTCAAAAGGACTTCGCCGCTATGCCCCGGAGCTGCTCTCATCAGAGTTGGAGATTGTCCCTTTGAAATGCTTCACTCTTCTGTACTGCATGGTATGAACAAGGAGATGCTGCTCCGCTTGTTGTTTTGTGGAAGGGATCAATAGCTTAGAGCTAGTATCAGGGACCAAGGCATGAGTAAAAAGGCTCTGTTTAGATATGCCGTCAAAAGTTGGGATGCTCGCCCGTTATTGTGGAAATGCTAATGGAAAGGAGCTGGCTTTGCAGTCATGGAGACTGGAATGTAGCATGCTCCCATAGTTAGGGCACTGGACGGGACCCAAAGAAGCTACAGTTCTAGTGCAGGTGCTGCCACTGACCTGCTGTGTGACCTTGGGCAAGTCCCTTCACCTTTCTTTCCCCTCCCACTCTATCAAGACTGAAAGCTCTTCTGGGCAGGGATTATCTGTCTCTATGTGTTTGTACAGCACCTAGCACAGTGGGGCAGCCAGTCTCAGCTGAGACCTCTAGGCACAAACGGAACTGCAGATAATTACTAATAATAGTATCCAGAGGACACAGAGTTCTGAAGCCTTCGAAGCCCATCTGTCCAGCAGAAAGGGACGCTTGTTTCCTTTTAAAGGTACTCAGCATAATTCAATGGAATTCACCCTGCAGGCCAAGTAGAATTCACCCATGCAGAGTTCATTGCTGAACAGGGCCTCAGTGTTTAGTCTTTCTGCCCAGCCTGCTGAATGTCAATGAAAAGAGGAAACAAGGGGTTAACTCCGGCTCACTTTGCGTCTCCCCTTAAATAGGTGCTCAGGTTTGGGGCTAAAAGAATGGCGGTTCAGATGCAGCAGAGGGAGCCTGCCTGTGGGAAAGAGGCAGGATTCCATACCCACATTTTGTGCAGATCACAAGCTGGGGAGTAGGACTGGTGGGAAAATTGTGAATGAAACATTTTTCCCATGAGGCACTGTGGCAGCTCAGCCACAGGGAGGGACCGCATTGCATCATGGGAGAGGTAGTCTAGTTGAGGACCAGGGTCACTGGGGGGAAATGGGAGCACGAGGGACCCAGAACTACAACTTCCAGGGATCTCAGGTGGACACTGGGATTAACATTAACCTGACCTGACACATTTCAGCATTTCCAAATCCAACATTTTTTGTTCAGTGAAAAGTTTTGTTATTTAGATTTTTTTTCTCTCCCAGTTTGGGACAAAAACAGGTCTCACAATCTTGGAACTCCCCATAGGACAGAAATTCAGCTCAGGGAGGCCTGCAAGGGCTGCGGGGAGATCTGTTTGTCCTAGTTATACTAAATTGTTTGGTGTCTTCCAGTGACTGGAGTACAAAAAGTCTTCTTCTTTCTATTTTACTTATTCATCAAATGTTTTTATACTTGCACTTGAGAGGCCCCATAGAAAACTTCCCCTTCTAAAACCCCAGTGGACTCCAATGATAACAACAGCAACAATAAAGAATTAGCCTCGGCCTGGGAAACAAAACCCAGTCCGCTTGTTCTTGGCTTGTAATGATCATGCAAATACAAGCTGATAAAAGAGGGTAAGGCTCGCTTAGGTTTGCAACCTCTAAACACATTATAAATATTGTATGGCGCCGTTCTTCATTGGAAAACCCTGGCTGATTAAATTAACTGGTTTGCTGTCCCTGCTTCAGTTGATGTCCCTGGGACATATTAAATATAGAAAGCTCTCTCTAGGTTTCTGCACTGTTGCTGGTTTGAAGGAGGATTTATTGGTACAGGAAGAGAAGCGAGACCACTCAGGGCCCTGCTGGTTTGTATTTTCTGTCTTCTGAAACTGTGGGTATTATTTTTTCCCTCTGCCTGAGACTTTATAACCCTTTTCCCCCAGGAAAGTGAAAAAAAAAATCAGCAAACCAGCCACCAGCCTTCCTTTTCCTTATTTACCAAGCTGTCCCAGAGAAGGGTCAACCCGAATCAAGCTTAACGATGGGTAAAAAAAAAATGCATTTCTTTCTGTTGAGAAACTCTTGGGATCTTTCCCCCCCCCCTTTTCCTTGGGAATGGCTCTTACTTTTTAAATCAGTATCAAAGTGAGTGGAGATGAGAGGCGGCAAAAGCTGGTTCTACTTGCAGCAGGAAGAAAACCCCTGCCTCAGTTACAGAGGGTATTTATGTACAGGACTAATGGAAGAGGCAGTTTCTGTTTCACATGCTTGGTATAGGGGACCACAGTAGCACCTGCAAGGATGGGCTTGATTCTGCATTGCAAATGGCCATGAACTGAAAAGGGGGTATTGCCCGAGGAAGGGGTCTGCTGGGGTGACTGTGAAAAAACATTCTGATACTGACTCTCTGCTGCTCTAGTGCGGTGCGGGGGCTGTCAGGGAGCTGGTTATTACTCCCAGATTCTCAGACTTGGTGCTGCTTTAATTTGTGCTACCTGCCAAAGGTCCCTAAAGGACCATCCGCCACCTGGAGATGGCTGCCCCCTTTCCCTGATCCCAGCCCACCCCTTTCCACACTTGACACATACCTCATGCTGGCTGTATACTTTCTAGGGTCCCCCCCATGCTGGGTATCTGCAGCAAGGGGCCTGAGGCCTGTGAGACTCTCAGGTGGCAGGAAAAGAGCGGGTCTGGGCAGAAATCCATCCCTCTCTACACAAGCATTTAAGTCTATAATTAAACTAAGAAACTACATGAATAGAAATTGCTATGGGTATATACCCCCACACCGGCACTGAAGGGTCAAGGGCAGTTGGCATATTCAATTGGGGGGTGCCAGGTTCAGTGAAGAATCAGATCCAGCTGGGGAGGGCCAGCTCCAGGCACCAGCTTAGCAAGCAGGTGCTTGGGACGGCCACTCTGGAGAGGGGTGGCAGGTCCAGCTATTCAGCGGCAATTCGGAGAAGGGTCCCTCATTCTCGGTCTGAGCAAAGGACCTCCTGCTGAATTGCCGCATATCACGATGGCGGCTTTTTTTTTTTTTGGCTGCTTGGGGTGGCAAAACCCATGGAGCCGGCCCTGCAGCTGGAGAAGCAAATATAAAGGGAAGGAACGGGCTTGGGCTCTCTCTTGAGATGGGAACTCTGACATCTAGCCAAGATAGCTACTGAGATGCCACTGGAGGGAGTGAGCCACTGTGCTGAGCCTTGATTAAAGGGTGGGAACTGGGTCTCCATGGGGAAAGCCCTGGGAAGTGTGACCTGTCACCAGAGCTGGAAAGGACTCTGTGAAGCATGGTGAGGGGCTGGGTGTAGGCGCGGGAACTAGGGGTGCAGGGGGTGCTGCAGCACCTCCACGTTTTACGCTGGGCCCTGGCCGCAGGCCCCATGCCTGGGAACCCTTGCCCAGAACCGCTCTTGGCCCACACCTGGGGCTCTGCTCCTGGCCTTGTGCCAGTCCCCAGCTATGGCCCCGCCCCCAGCCTTGGCTTCCTTACCCCTGTCTGGGCCCCCCACTCCCGGAGACCTGGCCCTGCTCCCAGCCTCAACTCTGGGGGATCGGGGGGGGGGAATGGACAGGAGTAAGGTGGGGGAATGAGGTAAAAAGGAAAAACTGCTTTCAGCGCCTCCACTATTAAAAGTGTCCCAGCGCCACTGGGGCTGGGAAAAGGGGCCTAGAGACAGGCCAAGCTAGGAAGAAGTCCAGGAAGGTGCAAGGGGTCTGAGGGTGCAGAGCTTGGCTGCTCAGGACAGGTTCCCTAAAACCCAGATTAGAGGGGAAGTCTGGGTTCCCCTACCAGCTGCTGAGGAAGGTGGTATGAAAATCCCTGGTATGAGAGGTAAGAATTAATGGAAACTCTGAGATATGGGGAGCAAGGCTTGCTGGGCCAAAGTCAGGACTCAAATCATTGAACTCCGTGTGCTGGTACCTAGCACAGAGTGGGACTGATCAGGACCTGGCTGGAGGGCTGAATCATGAAGAGACCTTGTGCCACTTGGACTCTCTGCACCCCAGTGCCCATGAGTGAAACAGGGAGTGCCGGATGATGAGTCACTTTTCTTCTCCTCTGGATCTTCTGAAAGGCCTACTACAGATGTTTTCTCTTAATCTCTTTTCTGGTGCTGCCTGAGGGACCTTTCAGATTTGGAAGTAAAAACTATTTGCCAGGCCATCTCTGATATAGCGCTACAAGGTTCAGTTCTGCTTTGGATGCACAAGTGTGATTGCTAATGACTCCCAGATGCAGGGTGGGTTTGAACCTCTGCATTAGAGGGAAGAATTTGCTGCCTTTTCTATGTGTGCTACACCAAGTTACTGCTTGTAGCTGCCTGGTACAGCTATGGGTTTTGTTATATCTCTGAGTAGCAGCCTTGATCCTGTTGACCATGTTCTGTTGAGCTGTCTGCTCCCTTGTGGAAGTAGACTTGGGTTATCCCATTGCAGTTTCCAGGGGCTGGTTTGGGGGGTGATTATTCATCTGCTCCAAGGAATCTCCAGTGTGAGGCCTAATTTTAATCACTCTCCCAGTTCAATGTGTCTGTGAAGCCACTGGGGGAGATAGTGAGACCATATAAACTGTGGTTCCACCACCAGTGTATTATTGAACCACAGCCATTCTCATCCCCATCATACCCACATGGAACAACATCTTTCCCTTCCCATCCATAGCCAGGACTGGGGTGAAAAGGTATGAGATGTGTGCGCACTGTGTTGGGTAAGTTCAGAGGTAATGTGGGTGGGATGGGGAAGGATCTTGTAGACACGGTGAGATGTTGAGGTTGGTGTTCTACCCCCATTGTGGGTGGGGGTTCTCACGAATTCTTCCAAGAAGTTTGCAGTTCGGAGGTGATTTTGGCTGCCCATCTGCTCCCAGAGTTACCAAAGGTGTCACAGAAAAGCCTGTTTATATCGATGGCTTGATAGACGTTTACAATCTCTTTGCTTGGATCCTGACCTTGATTATGTGATCTGCAGCTCTGTGTTGCCTAAACTGGATGATTGCTACACTCTCTGCATGGGGCAGCATATCTCTATATGAGGCTCATCCAAATGCTTGTGTTGTGAGTGCAGACTGAGACTTTGTGGAGCCTTGATAGTGCTAACGTTTTCTTTGAGAGTTACACTGTCATAAGGAAGCAGACAGACAGATGGTTTGGGGTTTAAGACAAAGGAGTTGTATGTAGAACATCTGACTTTCAAGACCAGTTCTGTTGAAGACCTCCCTGGGTCACTGAGGCTCTCTGTGCCTCCATCAGCATATGTGATATGGAGATGATAATGCTCTCCTGGTCTATTTTGACTGTAAGCTCTTTGGGGCAGGGACAGCCTCTTGATCTGTGTATGTCCAGCAGCTGGCACAATAGCACCTTGATGTCAGTGACGGCCTCTCAGCACTTCTGTCCTATGAATAACAATGCACAGTGTGGAGCACTTTCAAAATAGCAACATAAATAAACGTATGTAGACAGTAAAAGGCTGCCATCATATTTTATTCACCACACTACACAATAAATAAATGCCGTAGGACTGTAATTTGGGCTGGCTTCCACCATTTCCCATTGGTTGCACAGTGACCTGCCTACCCTAAACAGTGATTTAAGCAACACGGTAGAGCCAGTGCAGGGGATTTGTCAGTGGGACTTTCTGGCCCAGGTATTTCTCCTGGCTCAGCTTGTCTGAGTTGAAGGGCTGTAAAGTCCCATTAGAGAGGGAAGAGCCTGTTGTGACCACAGAGTCAGCTCCTGGTGTCTGTTCTTGTACGTTTAAGCAGGTTTAACATAGTTCACGGAGGAACTTGCTGTTTGGTGATTCCTCTTTCCCTTGTTAGCAAAAGCACCAGCCATGTAACCATGTGTCCTGGCGTTATTCCTGTCATTCGGAGCTCTGCAGGTGCTTACAGCACATTCCCTGCTACTCGAGACAGGCGCAGCCACTGAATAGCCTAGCAAATACCAAAGCATCTTGTCCCTAAAGGACCAGCTGATTGCTGGGTTCAGGAACCCAGTTGGGTTGGGTACTGCAATGAATTCTGCTAGATCAGTGGTCCCCAACCTTTTTGTGGCCAGTAGCACATTCATGTTTTCAGAAGAGTGTGGCGGGCGCCAACAATTTTTCAAGGCTTATTTTGTATTTGTACATTAAATAATACAAAAAAATCATATTTAATATTACATAATAAATGAATCCAGAGAGAAGTGAGAAGCTGGAGAGAAGCCGCGAGGACAGAGAACACCAGTGCCCGCAGCCCCAGAGTACTCTGTCCCCAGCAGGCGCGGGACGCCAGATTCTCTCCCCTGCTGGGCTCTAGGCGGGTCCTGCGCCTGCCGGGGACCAAGAACACCGGTACCTGCAGCCCCGGAGTTCTCTGTCCCCAGCAGGTGCGGGGCCGCAGCTTCTCTCCAGCTTAAGCTGTGGCCCTTCGCCTGACAGGGACCAAGCACACCAGTGCCCGCAGCCTGCAGCCCCGGAGTTCTCTGTCCCTGGCAGGGACGGGGCCTCAGCTTCCCTCCGGCTTTGAAGCCAGAAAGAAGCTGTGGCCCCACCGCTGCTGGAGACAGAGAACACTGGTGCCCGCAGCCTGCAGCCCCGGAGATGCTGGAGAGAAGCCACAGCCTTGCACCTGCCAGGGACAGAGATCACCGGGTCCTACAGCCTGCAGGCCCCGGAGTTCTCTGTCCCCGGCAGGCATGGGGCTGTGGCTTCTCTCCCCTGCTGGGCACTAGGCGGGCGCACATAAATGCCCCGGCGGGCACCATGGCGCCTGTGGGCACCATGTTGGGGACCACTGTGCTAGATGGTGCAGAAGCCATGTAGCAGATCTACACATCTCAGTCCCAACCCAGCCAAGGAACGCTCCAGTTCACTACAAGTGCCCCCGCTGCTGTAACTTATTGCTATATTCTGCCAGAGGGGTGAATATTTTTGCTAAAACTGTCGGGACCTTCTTGCAGAAATGTATTGGTTTCCACAGAACTCTTATCAGGAACATTTTGGGGGTGAGAGAGACTCTATGGCTGGATGGTTCTGGACCTGGCCTGACTTGGCATGATCTGAAATGAAAAGCTCTGTTCTGAATCAGGCAGAACCTGGGTTTCCTGCTTCCCAGGCCCATACCCTAACCACCAGGCTACAGAGGGTACATCTACCATGCAGTCAGACATCTATCCATGGCAACAAGTCTCAGAGCCCTCGTCAGCTGACTGAGCCTCACAGGGCTCAGGCTGTGGGGCTGAAACTTGCAGTGTAAACATTCGGGCTTGGTCTACAGCCCAGGCTTGGAGACAGGCCCTCCTCACGGGGTCTCAGAGCCAGACTCCAGCTTGAGGTTGGTTGGCTACACTCAGTTGAACCGGGCCAACCTCAACCAAGCGGCAGGATTTTTAGTGCAGTGCAGACGTACCTGGAGTGTGAAGCATGCACATGCCCAAACCTTCCCCTGCCACAATTCGCAAAAAGGAACCAAAAAACCTACAAAACTCAGAAGCTGCTGAGGAATGTTATTGTTGTTCTCTGGTCAGCTCTACATACGCGCAACCTAAGAAGTCAGTTCAAGTACCCACACTCCATAGTAAATACCCAAAAGCCACATGCTGTCTGACTCTTTTGCTAATTTCACTTTATTCTGTGTCTCCTTTAAAATGAATGGATATGGGTGTGGGTTTTTTGTTTTTTTTTAGAGGAATACAATGAGAAATATGCTCATTGACAGGCCCAATAAAGAAAGTAACAGAACACCACTAGCTGTCACTAGCTGGCCAAACCAGACAGTCCCTACGCAAAAGAATAAATGGACACGAATCAGACATCAGGAATTATAACATTCAAAAACCAGTCGAAGAACACTTCAATCTCCCAGGTCACTCAATAACAGACCTAAAAGTGGCAATTCTGCAACAACAAAAAACCTTCAAAAACAGACTCCAACTTGAAACTGCAGAACTGGAATTAATTTGCAGACTGGACACCATCAAATTAGGCCTTAATAAAGACTGGGAGTGGTTGGGTCATTACAAAACTAAACCTAATTTCCCCCATACTAATTTCCTCCTACTGTTACTCACACCTTCTTTTCAACTGTTTGAAATGGGTCACTCTCATTACCACTACAAAAGTTTTTTCCTCCCTGAGTATCCTACTGTTAATTGAATTGTCTCGTTAGACTGACCCCCACTTGGTAAGGCAACTCCCATCTTTTTATGTGCTGTGTATTTATACCTGTTACTGTATTTTCCACTCCATGCATCTGATGAAGTAGGTTCTAGCCCACGAAAGCTTATGCCCAAATAAATTTGTTAGTCTCTAAGGTGCCACAAGGACTCCTTATTGTTTTTGCTCCTCTCTTTGTTCAGCAAACCTGACACTGCTAATTAGAGGTACTCTGATTAGTACCTCTAATTAGACACAGACAATCAGTTGTTCTTTTATCTCTTTCTATCTAAGATGCAATGGAGAAAAGTTTTTAAATTTCTTTTATACACCAGAAGACTTGTTGGCAGGTACCGGAATGTCTCATACGAATGATAGTATAATTCATCTTTCAGGATCAAAGCATGATGAGGTCTCTGTCTCTAGAGAGCTCAAGATTCCTGTCAGGTTTCTTGCCAAATTGGTTATAGTTACACATTTACTTACTGCAGTCACAGTAAAAGACATATGTGCACTTTTCTCTCACCTTCTACTCACAGTAATTGATGTATGTACACTTTTTCTCCTATATCTTTTACTGTGAGTAGAAGGTACCTGCATTTTCCTCTTATCTTGTACTGTATTTACACATCCTAACGCAGGGCCTGATCCAAAGCCCACTGAAGTCAATGAAAAGACTCTAATTGACTTCAGCTGACATTGGGTCAAGCCCTCAATGATAGCTAAATATTCTGTGATGAGACAGAGGCTGAGCTGAATTCATTTGTCCACATTCCAGTTATTTTCTTTGTCTCACCTCCGGTAACATTTTGTTCTTCCAGCCACGTCTTCATGCCTTGAGTCACACTGGCCCCTGTGCACACAGTGATCTCCCAATGATAAATTACATTAGCCAGATTTAAGGCACATGTTCCGGAACTGGTATTGGCAGAAGTAGATTGTTCAGCATGGTAAGTTAATGTGTATGGGATCATATGCGCCGACTTCCCCTCTGCCCAGTGGGTGCTTGACACCCTCTCTGCCCCTGGCCCTGCCCCTGCACCACCCTCTCCCTGCCCTCATTCCACCCCCTCCCCAAAGTCCCTGCCCCCTTCCCGCCCCCATTCTGCCCCTTCCTCCAAGTCCCCTCCCCTGCTCTGCCTCTTCTCCGCCTCCTCCTCTGAACACACTGAGTCCCTGCACCTTCCCCTCCATCTCGGAAACTCCTAAACGCCTCCAAACAGCTGTTAGGTGCTGGGAAGCGCTGGGAGGGCAGGGGAGGAGTGGGAACCTGGTGCGTTCCATGGGGGAGAAGGAAGTGAGGAGTGGGGAGCTTGGCTGCCGGTGGGTGCAGAGCACCCGCTAATTTTTCCTGTGCGTGCTCCAGCCCTGGAGCACCCATGGAGTTGGCGACTATGTATCGGATGGAAAAGCCATGCTTTATTTTCAGTAGCTTCGTAAGGATTAAGCGCAGAACAGCAAAATCCTTAGAAGTAATCAAGGTTTTGTAAATTTTCCACTCAGGAAAGCCAAGGATTTGGAGAGACAGACAGACAGAGAGAATAGTAAATCTGATCCTTTTCTGTTGCCTGACCCAGTCAATCAAAAGAGTATGTCCTTACTTCTGTGAAAGGAAGGTCAAACAAAAGGAAGTACAGATGAATGATTGATGGTCATGACTGGGAATTAGAAGATCAGCACGCTAGACCTCACTTTGACAGACTTACTGTCTCACCTTTGGAAAGTTACTTAACCTCTTTGCCGCAGTTTCCCTGTATATTGCTATTCATATTAGTTTAGTGCCTAAAATAGGACCTAACCGAGATCAAGTCCCCACGGAACTCTTCATAGTCAATTTTGGACTTAACTGTCTAAAGTAATATTGTATCCTCTGCAAATTTTGCCACTGTTTACCCATTTAACAGCTATTGAAATAGTTCAGAGAGGACTGTTTGGGTTAGCAATTCCTTTGGCCCTTGTTAGTACATCACAAGACATCAAACCACGTGCTGTCATGGTATCCCTATCATTTGGAGCCTCCCAAATGATTAAAAACACTGTCTGTTACTTGTGAGCGTTAGAGACACTATCATGCCAAGTAAGAAGAAAAGGAACAATTCCCCTTCCAGAAATTTAACATCCTTGGGGGGAGGGGAGGGACAGGGGAACCAAAGACACCCACCACACTAGCGTTTAACTTCAACAAGGGGACCTATACAAAAATCAGGAGGCTAGTCAAACAAAAATTAAAAAAGGAACAGTCCCAAGAATTAAATGCTTACAAGCTTCATGGAAACTTTTTTTAAGCACCATAAGAGAGGCTCAAATCGTATGTATAGCCTTCAATAACAAAAAAGTAAGAGGAGAAAAAAAGAGATGGTGAGAGACAAAGAAAACCTTTTAAAAATTGGAAGGCAAATCCTACTGAGGGCCGAGGGCAGCAGGGCCATCCATTTGTGTGTCACAAATGTTATTTATTTAGCACCAACAATCGGCTCGATGCTGTACAGCAGGCAAAATAAAGAGTCCCTGCCCCAAAAGCAGGCAGTGTCATAGGATCCATCCATGGCCCCTTCACTCTGCTCTGGTGGCAAACGCTCAGGCAGATCCCCACACCAGGAAGTTCTCCTGGAGTTGGTGGGGCATGGGGACATGCTGACTGATAGGAGGTGTGGCCAGAGGGTACTGCACTCTGGCTATTCTGGGCCAGTGGAGCCAAGCCTAAGGGAGCATTTAAGGCTGCTGTAACTCACAGCCTCCCCTCTTCATTGTTTCTTCTGTGTAGTCAGTTTCCTTTTTGTCTTGTGTGGCTCTTCCACACAGCAACCAGGGATAGAAATAGGGTGACCAGACAGCAAGTGTGAAAAATCGGGACCAGGGGTAGGAGGTAATAGGAGCCCATTTAAAAAAAAGCCCCAAATATCGGGACTGTGCCTATAAAATCGGGACATCTGCTCACCCTAGATGGAAACACATGTTAAATATAGATAAATGATGATAGTTAAACTACCAACATTGGCAGGAAGACACAGGGACAAGTGTAAGATGTGAAACTACTAACACATTTTTTAAATGGAATAGATTGAGAGCTGGTCTCCCTTTAACAGATTTAAGTTAAGTGTGGAAAAAAATAAAAAATGTTCCATCCTTTTAATAGCATCAGTTCAGTGCGATTCGAGTCCTTGCCCAGAAAATTAAGGATTATTGAGTAGAATCTGATTGTGTTATACAGTAACTGCTTTTATATGAAAAGGTGTCTCTGCCTGCTTAACACAATAGCAGTTTTGTCCCAATAGCAATGGCAGTACATTGTTTAGCAAGTCACTCCCTGGGTTAATTGGACTGAGGGTGCATACAAGAAATGTAAATGATGACAGACTCAGTCACATCACAGAATGTATGATGCAAATAGCATATCTGCTAGAATGCTGTCAAAAACATGTAGCAAAAATAAATTACACAAGATGCAACCGTAAGAGTTGCATGAAGTGCTCTGCATGTGCAAAGGTAGCCGCTTGCCAGCTGTTTTCAACATCTGCACAGCCATCAACAGCTGTCGAGCGGAACAGGTATTTTTAAAATCATTTTTTCTAAAAAAACATGGGGAAAAATACTTTTTTTTCCAGCACACGCAAAAAGATGCTGATTTTAGTCCCGTTTCAGGAAAGCACGTGTTTAAAGTATCCAAGTGCTTAGCACTGTACCAAATCTGGCTAAGGTAATTCCAGAGGCCCCCCTTGCCACAGCATCCCCCATTGTCACTTCATGATCTTTAATATGTTTATCCTCACAACACCCCCGAAAGGCAAGACAGTGCTATTATCCCCATCGCACAGGAAGTCTGTGGCAAAACAGGGAGTCTAACCCAGGTCCCAGACTAGTGTCCTAACCACCAGCCCATTTTTCCTCTCTATATACAGATATTTTCATTGATTAGGGGTGTGACTGGGGTCCCAGGGGAGCCACACTGAGATTACTTAATTTGGGCAAACTGCAAAGAATGAGGCAGACAATCCCCAAAGCTGGTGGCCATTCCAATACTTAGAGCCACCAAGCGAGCCTCAAAACAACTTCTACAATACCTTACTGGTTACCCAGAATCCAAAAAAAGTTCCTTAAAGCAACCCAGCCTTAGGCCTCCACTCAGACTCAAATATGATGAGGATTACTGGAAATCTTATTCATCATATGAGAAAATTCTACCAATCCCAAAGGATCGGACACATGACCTGCCAGGTTAATGACTATTACAGATCTTACCCAAATACATGCTTATAGCCAATTCTTATTAAGGAAACTAAAAATTATTTTGATCATGCAGTCCTGGGTGAACAATAGGTTTTCTATTTCCCAATCATCACCAGTCATTTTACCACAAGCTTTAAAAGAGACATATAGATAATGACATTATTTCACCCGAGATTCATCTAAATATTAATGTTCCCTTTTGGTCTCTGAATCAATTGCTAAAATAATAGACAGGAACTGTCTGTTTCCATGGCTAACATCCAACTTACTTTATAAGTTAACACATACAATTAGTATCACCTCTAATTTTCTAACAATACAGGTTTGCATTTCAAAGTTCTAGCCTATCTGACATGGAATGGCCCTGTTTACCATTTACATACTTTTCTAACATGTCTCTAAAGGTTGAATCTGGGTCAATTAGCCTGTGAGCTGCTTAAGCTTTTCTGGCCATGTGTCACAAGAGAGTTCTTACTTCTTCCCACCGGCTGCACCGGATTTGTCTGCTTCATCCACCGGTTGTGCCTCTTCATAAAGATAGATTGTAATGTGCCCTTTCTGTGATTGATTTGTGAAGCACTAAGGGCGATGGGGCCCCAATTCTTGACTGGGCCCCCTTAGTGCTACCATTAAAAATAATAATAGTGTTTTACAACAAAAAACATCTAATGGTTGTAGGGTGCGGGGGAAGAAGGTAGAATCAGCAGCAGACCTCCTCCTCTGCTGGCGTCGCTCTATTCCTTTGTGGTATGAAAATCGCAAGTACAAGATATCTAGAGATAAAGTATCATTGAATGTGATGAAGTATTTGAAAACCAATTAGAGCTTGTTGGAAAGAATGACGCTATGCAAAGCTATTAAATTTGCTCTGCGATGCCTTCTCCCATAAGTATCCATATACCAATACGAGCCGGTCACCAGCAGGGCATGTGCAAATATCGCTCTATTTCATTGTGTTTACATGGGAGCTAATTGAATACAATGGAACTGCTGGTATGAAATAACTGTCTCCTCTGGGCGGAGCTGACTGGAAGATGTGCCGCGACTCCCATTCTGAGGAGTGGATTTCACCACTAAGTGCCCTTGTTCCCCAGCAAAAATGACAAAACAATGATGCTTTATTGTCCCTGAAGGGCCTGATCCAATGAACATCTTCAATATGCATCATAATAATCATACTCTGCTCTCATGCAGTACTTTTCATCTGTAGCTCACAAAGTAACTCAGCATTGTTATCCCTGTTTACAGGGTTGACTTAACCTATTTATTGATTTAGTTGGGGATTGGCTCTGCTTTGAGCAGGGGGTTGGACTAGATGACCTCCTGAGGTCCCTTCCAATCCTGATATTCTATGATTCTATGAACCAAGGTCACCCAGCAAGCTAGTAGCAGAACACAGAATAGAATGCTGATGTCTTAAGGCCCAGTCCAGTGTGCTATCCGCTAGGCAAGACTGCTTTTATCTGAGGATAACCCTCTACCTATCAATGGCTTCTGTGCAAGCTGAGGCTGCTCTGAACTTGAATCGCTACAGGATAGTGAGCTCTTTGGGACAGGGACCATCTTTGTGTGTTCGTACGGTGCCTGGCACAGGAGGGTCTCAGCCAATGACTACAGCTCCTACGTGCTACGGTAATATAAATAACAAGACCCTTGATTGCGTCTGGTAAATTCATTTCTGATTGATGGCATTAAGTAGTTTGAATAATTAATGTGATAATTTATCCCAAGCTGCCGAATAAATGTTGCCTTCTACTTGGGGGACGGTGGGGAAAAATACTTTAGGGGCATTTTCCCCAATTTCTTTAATGTGAAGATGGGACTTAAAATAGGTGTGTGTCTAACCCCTAATGCAGGGGTCGGCAACTTAGAGCATGCATGCCAAAGGCGGCACGTGAGCCGATTTTTACTGGCACACTGCTGCCAGCCGGGGTCACGGCCGCCGCCCCCACTCAGCCTGCTGCCGGCCTGGGTGAACGGAACCACAGGCCAGAAGTAGGCTGAGTGGGGCCGGCGGCTGGGACCAAGGGCTGGCAGGAGCTGGCGGACAGAACCCCAAGCCGGCAGCGGGCTGAGCCTGCTGCCAGTCTGGGGTTCTGACCACAGGTGTGGTGTATTAAATTTCTCCCCGTAGGAATGTGCTACTTGCGGAGAACCAGGCCTGGAAGCTGTAAGTAGTACATCATATGTAGCACATTCCTACGGGGAGAAATTTAATACACTACACCCAGGTAGGGAAGACTGTGCCTCCCCAAACAGCCCACCCCCATCCACTCCCTCCCACTTCCTGTCCCCTGACTGCTCCCCTCAGAACCCTCCAGCCATCCAACCCCCCACTCCACGACCACTTACCATGCCTCTCAGAGCAGCAGGACTGGCAGCCACGCCGCCCGGCAGGAGATAGCCACACCACCATGCTGCCCAGCAGGAGCTCGCAGCCCCATCACCCAGAGCGCTGGCGGCATGGCAAGCTGAGGCTGCGGGAGAGAAAGGAAAGCAGGGGAGGGGCCGGGGGCTAGCCTCCCTGGCCAAGAGCTCAAGGGCCGGGCAGGACATTGCCATGGGCCGGATCTGGCACGCAGGCTGTAGTTTGCCCACCTCTCCCTGCTCTACACTGGAGGGGAGGAGGGGTTAATCCAAGTTACGCAACTTCAGCTATTTGAATAACATAGCTGAAGTCGACGTCCTTAGATCTACTCACAGCAGGGTCTTCGCTGCAGTAAGTCAATGGCTGACGCTCTCCCATCGACTCCGCCTGTGCCTCTCACTCGGGTGGAGTACCAAAGTTGACAGGAGAGTGCTCAGCGGTCGATTTAGACGCGATAAATCGACTCCAGCTGGATCGATCGCTGCCCGTCAATCCAGCGGGTAATGTAGACAAGCTCAACACACATTGCATGTTGGCAAGAGTGCAGTAGAGTGCAACAAATTCTGGCCCAGGTGGGACTTCATGGTGGTTCTGCACACTAGGGCTACTCAGTTCTTCACAGTCACACCTCCTCTTCCATTACTCAGGGTGGGCTAGTGGCTCATGCACTGGTCCTGCACTCAGGAGACTTGGTTTCTATTCCCAGCTGTGTCACTGGCCTTCAGTTGGGCCAGTCACTTTGTTCCTCAGTTTCCCCATCTATAAAATGGGGTTCATGTCCCTGGCCTCCTCTATAAAGTACAGAGAGATCCACTAATAAAAAGTACTATACAAGAGTTAGGTGGTATTATTATGAATCAAGTTTCCACTTGGCATCTGACACTAGCAGCTTCCAAGAAAAAACTGGAAAAACATGCCCTGAATTTCTAACAAACTATGTAAGAAATAAATCATATCAAGGAATATCTGAGAGCTTCTCTGAACGGTGCATCAATTCGCCCCACAGAGTTGGACACTGTAGAGAGATCTCAAGTGGTGCCCTGTAGCTGCCCGTGTACGCCCTGCTGACATGCTCTAAAAGATACCTAGTGCCCGTTAACGTGGCACTGTCTCAAATGTGCACCAAGTACCACTCAGTGAGCAACAACAGGGCCTACAGGTGGCAGGTGAAGCACAACATTTCAGAGCACTCTACAATTTCCACCCTCTGGCATGTGTTGCCACATGGTACATTGCCAAGCACCAGGTCTGTTGAATACTCTTGGCCACTTAGACGTGGTGACTTCTGCGTCCTGCGCTGCTCCTGTCTTGCCAACCTTCTGGCCTTCACCTGGATCCTTCAAACACTTACTGCCAGGGCAACACATGTTACTGTGAATAGCTGCATTGAACTACATGGCAGGAAGACTAAGACAAGTACTAAATGTTGGCTGGATTAAACGCAAGGGCGGCCACCAGCATCAATGAAGCTTTTTGTGGAGCCTATGAAACTGCCTGTAGAATAGGGCACGTTAATGTGGATTATTTTTAGCTAAATGGCTGTTTTCAATATCATGTGAAACAGGGTAGAAATGGGGAAGAAAAAGGAGCAATTATGATATCTGGACCTATAGGTCAGATCCTCGCTGGGTCTAAGCTGAAGTCAATGGATCGCTACTAAGTTACACCAGCTGGGAATCTAACACATGGTTATCTAGTCGGAGGGATCACCAGGGCTGTATTTGCAATGCTCTTTTGATACATACTCCCCCCGCCACACACACACACACACACACACACACACTCTACTATAGCACCATCTTCCCAGGATCCTTTCCTTGCCTCTCTGCAGGATGAGAAGACCTTGTCCCACTGCTGCCCGTGTAACCTTCTCTTAGCCCTGGGCACCTCTTGCTGCTTCAAAGCCACTACTAGTCTCCTCTGTGTATTCCCAAATGCATCCCTCTCTCATAGTAAATGGTATCTTATGAAAACCATGCTTCGAAATTCAGTAAAAAATTAATTTTTAAATAAAAACCATCAGGAGGATCATAAATGTCTCTTTCAGCTACATTTATCTGGATTAACTGAGCAAAATCCTCCAACCCATCCTTGCCTCTTTTAAAGACAAAAATAAAAGAAACCCTTACAGCATTTTCCTGGGGTTCTTTCCCTCTGTTCCCTGCTGGAGGTAACTTGGAAAATTTCCTTACCTTACAATATAACTTTTTTAACAACACCACAGGTAGTAGGAACTTTTGTGAAAGAGAAACCTCACCTGCCACATCCTGATCGATTCACCCCACACTACCTGTGCCTTCCCGATACAAATCCTGTGAGGAGGGCAAGAACTCACCTTAAGCATGAAAATTATTTCTGCTCTTTCTTTTCAACATCTTAGTCAAATTCTTAAAGCCTCAATTTTCTCTGGACATCTATGATCCCAGTTCCACGCCCTCCCCACACACACATTATGAGCAGTTTTTTTCTGAATGTTTCTTATTAAAGAAAAGAAAATTCACCTAATCAGCCAATGCAAAGATTCCAAAAGCTGGAAGCAGATGATTCAACAGGGAAAAATAACAAAGATGGCTTTGTGGTATTGGCACTCAGGACAAGCTGGGTTCAAGTCCCAACTCTGCCACACATTTCCTGTATGATCCTGGCAGAGTCACTCAATGCTTCTGTTTCCCACCTGTGAAGCGGAGATAACAACACTTCCTTTGTCTGTCCTCTCTAGTTAGATTGTAAATTCTTCAGAACAGTGACCGAGTCTTACTTTGTAGAACACCTACCACAGTGGGGCCCTTGTCTTGTCTGAAACCTTCAGGTGCTACCATAATATAAATAGTGATAAGATAACAACATTAACCACCTTAGCAGGTTCAAGAAGAGTAAACAAAGGAAAGGATATTGGCTTGGATGGCAAGAGTAGCTCAGGGTAAACATGGTTTCAGATGAGAGTCTGTTGATTATTGTTAGCTTGGATGGAGCCGGTTGCCAGATTCCTAGCCACCACTTCTCCATCCTCTAGATCAGCGATTCTCAATCAGGGGTCCGCAAGCAGGTTTCAGGGCCTCCGCCAACATGAACCAGAGAGCAGGGCTGTTTTAGAGTCACTGGGGCCCAGGGAAGAAAGCCGAAGCCCGAGCAACTTATCTTCACAGGGACCCCTGTGGAGGGCCATGGGCAATTGCCCTGCCTGCTACTCCCTAATGCCAGCTCTGGGTTTTCATCTGCTGGATATGCAGAAAAACAGTTGTTGTGGCACAGGTGGATCATGGAGTTTTTATAGCATGGGGGGTGGGGAGCAGAGGGACTGAGAAAGAAAAAGGTTGAGAGCCCCTGCCCTAGATCAGTGGTTCTCAACCTTTCCAGACTACCGTACCCTTTTCAGGAGTCGGATTTGGTTTGTGTAGCCCCAAGTTACACCTCACTTAAAAACTCAGGCTTCTGCTTCAGCTCCAGGGAGCTCAGGCTTCGGCTTTCTGCCCTGGGCCCCAGTGAGTCTAACCCTGGCCCTGGAGACCCCATTAAAACAAACTTGCCCACAGTTTGAGAACTGCTGATCTAGCATATGGAACAGTAGAGACAAGTCATTGTATGAATTTTTAGCATGTACGGACTTCGCTAGTGCTTTTTATGCAGCCTGTTGTAAAACTAGGCAAATATCTAGATGGGTTGAGATACCTCCTGGAAGAGCTCCGCACACCCTCACAGGGACACATACCCCAGGTTGAGAACCCCTCTTCTAGGTCACATTGGCAGGGTGCTGGGTATTGCCTTTGTCTGGGGCATTGAACTAGGAGCAATTTTGGCTTTCCCGGTATCAGCTGTAGTTTGTGCCCGCCTCCCTTTCTTTCCCCATCCGTGGTTAGATCAGAATTTATCTTCTAGTTCACACAGACCTCACCTCAGCCATCCATTCTTGTGTCACCTCCAAGGCCAGAGAGGTTCAGCCATTTACACAAATACACAGCAGCGCTGTGTCAGAGCCGAAAACAGTGCCCAGGTCTCCAGATGTCCTCCAGTATTATTCTTTGGCCTTGAAAGCCTCCCCGAGACACCTGTTCTTAGCCTCAAGTACAGCTTCCCTTACACAAATAATTGACCTACAAGAACACCGTCATTTATTAGCTAGCATGTCCCGGAGATCCCTTTAGAAGATCAAAATTCTGCAAGGCGTTTGTTTGGCTGTTTGCCCACAATTCAAAGCATTTAATATCTAGTGCAATCTTAAATAATTCATTAGCAACTCAATCTGCCTACTACCTCTGTTGAAAATGCTGATAAATGAGGTTAAATGGGATTCCTGCTGTTTTCTTGTGCAGTTGTTGGTTTAAACTATGACAAATATATGGCTTACCAGCGATGCAAATTGCAGGAAGGAACGAATGCCATTTTTGTCAATGAAATAAATGCGACGTTTTTTCCTCTTTAAAAAAATAAAGATGACTCCTCCCTACTTCACCCCGGGTGCTTCTAAACGTGAGGGCTCCACTGAGTTGTACCCGATGAATTTGAACTAGGGATTCATCTCTAAAGGCTATGCTGGAAGGAGCAGCTCAATGGCTTCTAATGCTCAGCATTGGCTCGTGCTGACCTGCTGTGATAACCAGTATATAGTGAACATGTGGTTGTGTGTCCGTGTCGTGGCTAATGAATGGAAGTTATGTGGTATCCACTATGCAAAACAGGTCCACTTCCTAGTTCCCAGCCATTCACCACACACCACGATAACCATCACAACTGGAGCTTAGTCTTTTAGATGGTCAGCTCTTTCAGGCCCAGTGCTGTCATTTACCACATGTCTGTACAGTGCCTCTCTGTGACACTTTCTGGGGTACCCTGGGTTATGAGGTACCCCGCAAACACCTGCCCTTAGCTTGAGGGAGCCTGGTCTGCACTTTCTGTGGCTCAGTTCTCAACCTTACCAGACTCTGACAACACTAGCACGCCCCTCCAGGCCTAAGCACCCCCTGCGCTTTCTTTGCAGGTTAACAATAGGCACACATCAGCCCTCGAGCCCTCCAAGCGTCTCCCTGGAGTAGGGTGACCAGATGTCCTGATTTTATAGGGACAGTCTCGATTTTTGGGTCTTTCTTATATAGGCTCCTATTACCCCCCACCTCGTCCCGATTTTTCACATTTGCTGTCTTGTCACCCTCCCCTGGAGCATCCAAGCCGGGTGCCTCTGCACAGCCACAGAATTCACAGATCTGTTGCTCCCAAAGGAAAAGTGCACCCCAGCTTACCAGTTACACCGAGGATCACCACTCCACTCAACACACAGCTCAATACCAGAGCCAGGGGGTCATGCCGGAGTCTGCAGTCAGGGGCCAGAGCCAAGGGTCAAAACCTGAGGTCAGGAACTGGAGTGAGCAGGGGATCAGGCAAGGAAGGGCTCAAGGCAGGGCTAGGACAGACAGGGCTGGCTCCAGGGTTTTTCCCACCCCAAGCGGCAGGGAAAAAAAAAGCTGCAATTGGCGGCACTTCAGATGCAGCTCCACCGCACCGCTTTCTTCTTTGGCGGCACTTCGGCGTCAGGTCCTTCCCTCCGAGAGGGACCAAGGGACCCGCCGCCGAAGAGCTGGGCATGCTGCCCCTTCCCCTTGGTCACCCCAAGCAGCTGCTTGCTGCGCTGGTGCCTGGAGCTGGCCCTGGGGACAGAGGCAAGACTGGGAGCAAAGCAGGAGTTGCAGGAACCAGGTAACACAGGAGCAGGCACAGTGGCGGGCATGAGCATTGAGATGCCAGAAAGCTGCTGCTGTTGCTGGCTTAAAAGCCAGCCTGCTGGCCTCTGCAGCCAGTCAGGTTGCATGGCTAATCAGGCAGCTGCTGTAGCAATGAGGCTGCCTGGAGACTAGCTCTGCTGTGGGCCCTGATTCCTGACACTTCCCACCCTGTCCCTGACCTGTCAGATAAAAAGTTTTGGCCTACTTCTATGGCATCTTCCACCAGCACCAACAGTGAATGGCTGAAACCCCCTCTCCCAGCTGTGACTAGAAAGGTATTAACAGAGATGTACTTTTTATACTCAAATTACACTTCAGATCATCCAGACTTCACTGTGGCAGGACGATGAGTCACAGGCACGGCACCTCCTGCCGGTCATCCTGGGAATTAGCTCTTCCAGCCCGGAGTGCCCTCTGCAGGCCGGTGTCTCACCTGCCACTGGCCCCTATGTCCCTCCCAGATCTCGGTGCCCTTTACTTCAGTGTCCCTGGGGTGGGGAGACCCACAATCTGGGTCTCCCCACCCCAGGGAACACCCAACCCTCTATCCCCACCTTGCCTCAGTGGCTACTGCCAGCCACCATCTAGCCCCCACTCCCTGGGGCAGACTGCAGTCTGTAAACCACTCATCATCAGCAAAGGGGGTTGGACCAGCTGCCTATGCCTATCTGTGGGTTGCCTATCTGTGGGCTGCCCCTCTGCAGCCCTAGTACCTATCTGGCCCTTTTAGCAGGGCCTGCAGCCTGGGGGATTTCCTGGTTGGAGCTCCCCAGCTCCCTCTGCCCTTCCTGGGCGCTGGTCCACCTCAGTTAGCCTTCTCAGCTCCCAGGCAACCCAGTCTTTCTCTCTCAGAAAGCTAGAGAAAGAGTCTCTGGTCTGGTCTACACTACACGTTTAAACCGATTTTAGCAGCATTAAACCAATTTAACGCTGTACCCGTCCACACTATGAGGCCCTTTATATCGATATAAAGGGCTCTTTAAATCGATTTCTGTACTCCTCCCCAATGAGAGGAGTAGAGCTAAAATCGGTATTACCATATTGAATTAGAGTTAGTGTGGCCGCAAATAGACGGTATTGGCCTCCGGGCGGTATCCCACAGTGCACCACTGTGACCGCTCTGGACAGAAATCTCAACTCGGATGCAGTGGCCAGGTAAACAGGAAAAGCCCCGCGAAATTTTGATTTTCATTTCCTGTTTGCCCAGCATGGAGCTCTGATCAGCACAGGTGGCAATGCAGTCCCAAATCCAAAAAGAGCTCCAGCATGGACTGTACGGGAGATACTGGATCTGATCGCTGCATGGGGAAATAAATCTGTTCTATCAGAGCTCTGTTACAGAAGACGAAATGCCAAAACATTTGAAAAAAAAATCTACAGGCTACACAGTGCTGCGTGACAAGCGTAACGGGAAGCCAGAGACTCAAATGGATGCTCATGGAGGGAGGGAGGGGGTATTGAGGACTCCAGCTATCCCACAGTCCCCAGCAGTCTCCGAAAAGTATTTGCATTCTTGGCTGAGCTCCCAATGCCTGTAGGTTCACATTGTCCAGCGTGGTTCAGGGTATAGCTCGTCAATTTACTCCCTCCCCCCACCATGTGAAAGAAAAGGGAAAGCGTTTCTTGACTTTTTTCAATGTCCCCCTACGTCTACTGAATGCTGGTGGTAGATGCGATGCTGCAGCAGTGAAGAGCAGTATCTGCTCTTCTCCCCTCCCCGGCGGCAGACGGTACAATATGACTGCTATCCATCGTCACCATCAGCCCGTGCTTGATAACTGCTGAATACCCCTGGCTGGCCTCAGGGGTGCCTAGGTAAAAATAGGAATGATTCCTGGTCATTCCCAGTAGATGAGACAGAACGGCTGGTAACCATCTTCATCATAGCAACTGGGGGCTGAGCTCCATCAGCCCCCTCCCTTTCCTGTGTAAAGAAAAGATTCTGTACTGCCTGGACTATCATAGCAGCGGCATGCTGGGCTCCTCTCCCCCGCACCGCTTAATGTCATGCCTGGACTGTCATAGCACCAGGAGGCTGCCTCCCCCTCATTTTATCTCACTGACAAGTCACTGTTTCTTATTCCTGCATTCTTTATAACTTCATGACACAAATGGGGGGGGACACTGCCACGGTAGCCCAGGAAGGTTGGGGGAGGAGGGAAGCAACAGGTGGGGTTGTTGCAGGGGCACCCCCCGTGAATGGCATGTAGCTCATCATTTCTGCGGGATCTGACACAGGGCCCATATTCTAGGCAGGACTGACTCTATTTTTAGAACCCATAAATGAGGGATTGACTTGGGGAGTCATTCCCAGTTTTGCTTTTGCGCCCCTGGCCGATCTCAGCCAGGAGCACCCATGATAGCAGCAGACTGCACAGAAGGACAGATAACCATCATCTCATTGCCAAATTACACTGGCAGCAGACGGTACAGAACGACTGGTAACCATCTCTGCTATCATGCAAAAGCAAATGAATGCTGCTGTGTAGCGCTGGAGTATCGCCTCTGTCCGCGGCATCCAGTACTCATACGGTGACTGTAAAAAAAAAAAAAAGCTGAACAGGCTCCATGGTTGCCATGCTATGGCGTCTGCCAGGGCAATCCAGGGAAAAAGGGCGAGAAATGATTGTTTGCCATTGCTTTCCCGGAGGAAGGAATGAGTGACGACATCTACCCAGAACCACCCGCAACAATGATTTTTGCCCCATCAGCCACTGGGCTCTCAACCCAGAATTCTAAGGGGCGGGGGAGATTACGGGAACTATGGGATAGCTACGGAATAGCTACCCACAGTGCAGCGCTCCGGAAATCGACGCTAGCCTTGGACCATGGATGCACACTGCCGAATTAATGTGCTTAGTGTGGCCGCGTGCACTCGACGTTATACAATCTGTTTTATAAAACTGGTTTATGTAAAATCAGAATTATCCCATAGTGTAGACGTACCCTCAGTTAGTCTCTGGCCCTCAGCCCTTTGGCTGCTTTCCCCTAGTCAGACTAGCTTTTCCCCTGCCACAGTCCTCTCCCAGGGCTGTTTTAAGCCCTTCAGAGCAGGATCGGGGGGGCCACCCTGCTACATTCACACTAGTGTTTATAATAATATCAGAAACGCTTGACCTGAATAGACCACCCATAATTCTGTGATAATTTTCTATCACATGCACACATCCCTTTATTAAAATATTTGGGTTATCATACTGTACATTATTATCACTATTACTGTAAAACCTAGAGACCCCATGTAGGGCCAGGGCCCCATTGTGCACGGCACTGCATAAACAGAATGAGAGGTAGCCTCTGCCCGGACCTGCTTATAATCTAATCAGATGAGACAGACAAATGTCGGAAGAGGAAATGCAGGCAAAGTGACTTCCCAAAGTCACATAGGAAGTCTGTGGCAGAGCTTGTAGTTAGGGTTGCCAACCCTACAGGATTGTCCTGGAGTCTCCAGGTATTAACAATTAATCTTTAATTAAAGATTATGTCATGTGATTAAATCTCCAGGAATTCGTCCAACCACAGTTGGCGACCGTACTTGAAATTGAACCCAGATCTTTCAAGTCCCAGATCACCCATTTTTTCTGGGTGCAAGTCTTGCTACCAAAACTTTTTTTTCACTGGGACTAACAAAATTATTTTATTTTGAATATTATTAAAACCAGAATTTGAACCTTGTTGGTGTTCTTTTTAAAGCCTTGAAAGATCATGACTCAGACTAGCATCTAACCATGCAATATTTTTTTTCTCATAAAAATAATTGTATTCAAAAATACATTTGCCTGTGGCATTTAAATGAGATGTAAACCAGTATTTATGACCCTTTTCAAATAAAGTGAAACCTTCAGTTCTTCCCTTATGGTGCTTTTGGTGGACGAGACAAGCTAATTCTTTCTCCTTGAAAAGCAGTTTTTGACAAAATGCTGATCCTAACATTAGATTTGCAGAAGCTCAACTGTTTATCTGCTTCGCCCACAGACACCATACGGTGCATAATATGTAGGACACGTTGAATGGTTGGAATTAGCAGAACCATTTGTGAACTGCATATAAATGTATAATTTGCACCCTAATTCTCTGTGATAACAGGCAAATTACGGAAAGTGATAGCATCATTATTTTTGTAAAGTTGGCGTTTGCTACTCAACACAGAACCAGAACTTCAAGACATAATGGACAAGCATTGTCAGAATGCCCCGTTAAGCATGACTTAAACCAAGGAGTATTAGTGTCTTTGGAAGATTTCCCATACCAGAAATACAAACTGTCATATTTTGCTCTCAGTTATAGCAACTGAATGTCATGCTTTAACAAATCATTAGGCTCAGATCCTCAAAGGTATTTTAAATCAATGGGAGTTAGGAACCTTGACAACTTTGAGGTTCTGGACCTCAAGCAGTTGCTTACCTTTAAGTAAGTCGATTGGACTGCTGGCATGGTTAAATTGAATTGCTTTCTTAAGTGCTTTGCTGGATCAAGGCCAATGCAAGAGCAGAATTGGGCCCACTGAGAGCAAACAGGCTCAAAGAAGAGCATGATAAGAGACAGGTGAAACATTTTAGTTTAAAAATCACAACACTGTTTTTTAATGTATTTCAAATGAGGTTGGTATTTTAAAATTTTGTGCAAACCTTTCTCAGCTTTTGGGCTGCAATTAATTTGTAATGGATTTTTCAAAATACCGTAGAAGGTGAATGTTTTGTGATGATCTGGATCTTTTCTAGTAAACTTACCTGAATCTTTATGGTCTAGAACCTGATCCAGAAAGAACAAAGCTTTCTCCCAGAAAATTCCTGTGCATCCTTATTTTTGCAGGGCTGGAAATATGCCAGTAACAGTCTCGCTTCATATTATAATGTATTGTCTAATGTTAAGCACTGCCCTCGACTAGATGTTATAAGAACGGCTCATCTGTGTATCATAGGATCTATATTGTTAGTAGCTAAAGGAGATTCTCACTCAGCTGGAGTGATAGAGCCTGTGCTTTTGGAATAGGAGGATCTGAGTCCTATCCAAGCTGCCACTATGACATTAATGGCCTTGGTATGCAGTTAAGGTAGCCTCAGGTTTACGGTATTTTAGTAGGTCTGTAGGGAAAAGGTACACTGTTTGTGCAAGTTAACTCTAGCCCTGCCCTAAGCCCAGCCTTTAACCAAACATCTTGAATACTAATATAGATCAAGATTCAGAGATTGGTGTCAGGCTTGATCTAAGCTGTGGCTGGCCCTTAACTTCAGGCCAGCTGGCTGGCCCACCTCATGTACCTTAGTGTTGGAATGACTTGATAGCCGGTTTAGATTTCTCTGCCAAACTAAGCCTATGGCATCACCATAGACACAAATGGAAAGCAATATCTTTTGGATGGCAACTGGACTCTGTGGGGAGATTTGGTCAAGATTGCCTCTGCTGATATCATTAGTTATTTCAGTAGTACCTAGGTGTGACCATTGCTACCTTGTACTTGGTGTGGTGCAAACACACAGCAAGAGACAGCCCTAAAGAGCTCAGAATCTGTGCTGGCAAGACAGAGCAAGGCAATGGCTTGCCCAAGCTGGTCATTGACATCAACAAGCCAAATATAGGGCTCCTGACCCCCAGGCTGGTGCCCTTCCCTCAAGCCCACTCTGACTTAGGTTGTTTGGTCCCATTCTCATGGCTCACATGCAGCACTGGCTCGTCTTCTGGAAGGACTCATGCTGCCAAAAAGACAGCCAGGTTTCCACAGCGATGTGGAATCTGTCAGTTTTGGTTGTCCCGCCACTGTTCCTGTCTCTAGCACCCAGAGATGACCGCCCACCTTTCAGGCTCACAGCCTAGCACCCAGGGCCGGTGCTTCCATTTAGGCGACCGGGTGCCAGGATTTGGGAGGGCAGCATTTTGCCGACCTTGGCGGCAATTTGGCGGTGGGGAGTCCTTCCGCACTCTGGGTCGTCGTCGGCAATTCTGCGGCAGGTCCTTCACGCTCCGGGACCCGCCGCTGAAGTGCCCCGAAGACCGGGAGCGCGGAAGGACCCCTGCCTAGGGCACCAAAAAGCCTGTTGCCGCTCCTGTACACACCCGAAGACCGCTCTGTCCCCATGTGCAGCAGTGCTCTTCTTCCACCCACAGCCTGAGGCAGTAAGGGTGCTGTGAGTGAGATAAACACACTCTGAAATGAGACTTCCCCTATCTCCTCCATTTCCCTCCACTGTGACTGCTGCAGCTATTCAGCACTGCAGGCAAGTAATCTCTTTGTGGGATGTTTTATCAGGAATCTTCACAAGACAACTATTCATCTTCAATCCTACTTTTATCAAGGGTTTCTTTTAGCCCCCTAAGGCTTTTGAGATATCAATATCGTGCCTGTCACAAACAGTTACAACCTCATCTTCTCCACCATTACAAAAAAGAAAGGAGTCAGAGAAGTATTGACATGGAATTCACAGAGATCAACAGCTGATCTAGGAATCAGAGAGAAACTGGCCAACGGAATGGTAGTGGGTTGTCATGCCTGTCTGGATACCTCCCTAGCAAACATGAGGCCCTGTGTAAATATACTGAGGGGGGACGAAGGGGAACTGGGTTGTCGTGGGTTGTGTCCACCACAAAACTGGGATGTTTGGAGCCTTCCAACCACACAGGCTGTCAGGGACCCACAGCTGAACACAGAGGCAGCTCATTGCCCTCAGCTGATTCTGCTAACGAACATGCCACCCCCCCAGATGAAAACTGCAGCAGGTGCATTCCTAAATCTTGCATCAAGCCCAGGTCTCTGGCTGCTCAATAGTGTTCTCTGAATGCGGCTGTTTCTGGGTCCTGCCTCCTGCTTCTTGTCCTTGGTTCCCAATCTTAGTTTCCTCCTCCTGGTTCCTGGTTTCCATTCCTGGCACCTGCCCCTACTCCAGCTGATCCTCCCGCTCTGATTCCTGGCTCTCAGCTCTGGCTCGCTCACTGGACTTGACAACTCAGCTCCTGATTCACCTCTGGCCTGGTCACCTCTGCACCAACCACTAGGGAAGCCTCCTGCCTTGATCATTAGGCAAGACTGCCCACAGCCTGGTCCTTAACACAAATTTGACAGCAAAAGAGGCTCATTCTGATTCAGGAGACACACTGGGAGTAAGAATCAAGGGCTTGATTCAGCTCCCACAAAGTCATTTAAAAGTGCCTACAGTATTTATATGGCCCCATTATTGTAGTAGCTGAGTGCCTCACAGTCTTGGATTTATCCTGACAACACCCCTGTGGGGTAGGGAAGTGCTATTTTATAGAGGTTAGCTGAGATATAGGGAGATCAAGTGACTTGCCCAAGGTGATATAGAAACTATGGCAGAGACAGAAACTGAATACAGATCACCTGAGTCCCAGTCCAGTGCCTTAACTACAAAGCCATCCTTTCTCTCTTTGAGAAGGTGTCCTGTGGCCAAAAAGAGACTAGTAACTCGCCCCTGGTCACATAGGAAGTCTGTGGTCAAGGTGGGAATGCTCTGCAGACAGGGGTTGGATCAGGCCCCTAGCGCTCAGAATTAGGACTGGAGACCAGAACTCCTGGGTTCTGTTTTTAGTTCTACTGTCCCACTGGGCCTGCTTCTCTCTGCCTTGTTCTTGTTTATACCTATACAAAGTGGGTGTCACCAGAACTCTTCATGGATATGAAAAGACATCTGATATGGTCAGGATTTTACCATATGTGAGCAACATGAAAATTAGCATAGCCAAAATTCTCCTGGAAGGGCTAAGTGCTGTGAAAATGGCTTTCTTGGGCCAGCAAATGAAGCTGCTCTAGTGTCCTTGGCTTTCCGCCAAGCACAATCAAACTAGCTTTGATATCTTTCTCACTTCACCAGGTAAGGTGCAAGTAGTGCTAATGTGAGTAAAACACCCTTGGTCTTCATCAAAGCATGAAGTTAAATCCAGCAAGTGCTGTTGAGTCTCTGGGTTCATTTCATAGACTTGTGCCCATGCTGCTCCTTATTCACAGAACACAATCTCTGAACCCAACCATGACCCTCCTTCACAATCCTCCTCAAGACCCATCTTTGTCTCATAGTCTATAAGAAACCAGACAGTCATTTATGACTAAGTTGCAAGGTGGCTGGGGATCATGGATGCTAAGTTTATTGATTGATAAAAATATTTTAAAATATAAATATATATTAAAATTGTATATATTTGTCTGTATCCCTCTTCGTTGCCCGTCCTAAGACACTTGCCCTCTTACATTGTAAACTCTTCAGAGCAAGGAACATCTTTTTTCCTATCCATTTGTACAGCATCTGGCACAATGGGACCCTGATCCTGACTGGTGCCCCTTGGCACTACTGCAATAAAACTATTAAACAATAATGACAATGGCAGCCAAGGATGCAATCAAAGAGAGTATCTTTCGGGGGGGGGTGAGGATTCTCATTTGGCATGGGCAACTGTCACAGGGTGAGTGGGTCCTTTGGGAGTGTTGGGGCTCAAAGTCTCACCCACGCAAGGTATCATGTGTCTCCCCAAGTGAAGGGAATGACTTTAGAAGAGTCACGTGATAGAAGCATGTGACTCAAAACCAGGCCACATAGGAGAGATAAAGGACAGGTCAAGTTCAGTGAGCGAGGGAGTAGGAGGGAGTAGTAGAGCTGTGTTAGTTGGGGATTCCCTCCTTAGTTCTCAGGCAGAGGGCCTGGAAAGTGTGTGCCTTCAGGAGCCAGCTAGGAAGAACAGAATGTAGGGGCCAAGTTTGCGGGAGGAAAACCTCAACAGAGGCAGAACTAAGATACTGGCCCCAAAGGGATGAGCCGGAGGGGTGGAAGTTTGTTATGCTTCTGTTTGAACTATATATTAATAAAGAACGGGTGGTGTTTGACACAGAAAAGCCTATGTGAAGGTGGTCGGAAGACCAAGCAGAGGACAGTGAGGTGGTGGCATGACTTGCATCTGAGACCTTGTATTAACAACATCGATGTGCAGCTCCTCGTGAGTAGAGGTTACAAGGATGATGGTGAATCTGGCCCAGTCTTGCCATGCACTATCCAAATGACATTCAAGGTTATCCAGGCAGAGCAGAAAAGTTCATGAAGCTGCTCCAATGGGAAGTTTCCAAGGCACAAACCAAACTCAAGGAAGCGATGGCTGGTTTGCAGAGGTTTGCAGAGGTGGTTCAGTTGTCCTCTGAGGCTACGTTTCAGTCAATTGTTTAGCTAGCATGAAAATGCAGCGCTCCTGGGCAGGGCCGGTGCAAGGATGTTTCGCGCCCTAGGCGAAACTTCCACCTTGCGCCCTCCCACCCCCATGACAGCTCCCCCCCAGCCCTGAGGCACACCCCCCCTCAGCTCACTCCTGCTCCGCCTCCACCCTGAGCGCGCCGTCGCTGCTTCACTTCTCCTGCCTACCAGGCTTGTGGCGCCAATCAGCTTAGGTGCCGCAAGCCTGGTAGAGTTCCCCTGAGTTCCCCTGACTGCTGCCCCCCTCCACTACTTGCTGCAGGCAGCCCTCCCCGCACCCTCCTGCCCCAGCTCCCTGTCCCTAAATTCCGGTGGCGACCGGGGCAGCTGAAGATCCGGCTGCCGCGGTCACTGCCGAAGAAAATGCCACCCCCAAATCCTAGCGCCCTAGGCGACCGCCTAGGTCACCTAATAGGTTGCACCGGCCCTGCTCCTGGGGCAGAAAAGGAGGTGCAGAGGTCATTCAGACTCAGCTCCTCAGAGGTATTTAGGTGCTTAACTCCCATTGAAATCAATGAGTATCACGAAATGAATGATGAGAGACAGGCTGTAGGTGAGAACTGGTGATCACAGATTCCAGTGATGGCAGCTGTATAGGAACTTGAACCAATGGACTATACATGGAAGTGGTGGAAGACTCATTGCTTAAGTCATTTACAAGTGGTCTGGACAAAGCACTGAAATATAACACTGTAGGGAACAATTCATGGACCAGACAATCTAATATCTCTTTCTCTAACCACTGTTAAAGCAAAGTCCTGCCAAGTGAGAATAAGAAACCTTTGTTTCCAGTGCTTGTCCTGTCTTACCAACTTAGCCCACCTCCCTCCTTCTCAGCAATGGTTGAACAATCAAGATCAGGAATCACTACCTGCTCTTGTCTGCTCTCACTCAGCTCAGGACTGAACCTTGAGTCATGATCTCAGTGAGCCTATCTGCCCTTCCATTCCACTCCTAGCCTTTATAAGAAAACCACTTTGGGAAAGTAACTGAATGCAAGAATTAATATTTCTGTGGGCTTTTTTCCCCCTCAAAGATCAATGTGCATCCAAGTGAAGATGGATGTGATCTGAAATACCATCAATTATGTTTCCACTTTGATGTCAACCTTTATATGATCCTCTGACAGATCTGAACTAAAAGGCATACATTAATCAAATGCTGTCTTTATTATTTCCTTGGCACCACTACCCTTGGAAAAAAATCAACACTCCTAGGAACATGCTTGTTGATAAATTGGATCCTTTTCAGGTAATAATGTATAGTCTGTGTATAGCACGGATCTGTAGATCTTGAAGCGCTTTACAAAGCAGGTATTTATGAATGGGGAAAACTGAGGCTTACAGAATCACAGACAATGTGCACGGTACCTGGGAAAGAATAGCGTTTAGCTTGCTGTTTCATCTATAGACTGCTTTACCATAGTATCCTATTATCTCACATCCTTTAATGGGTTCATCATCACGACACCCCCCCTGAGAGCAGGAAGTACTTTTTAAGCCCTTTTTCCTGATAGGGAACTGCAGCACAGAGAGTAAGGCCCAGATCCACAAAGGTACTTTGGTGCCTAAATCTCAGGTTTAGATGTCTAAGTCCCAGTTTTGACTCCACTGAGAGCCACAAAACTTTACCGAGCCCTGTAGACACCTAAACTCGTTCAGTGTAGAAGACTTTTTGCAGTATAAAGTTCCCCAGGCACTTATGTTTCTGCCTGTGAGCAAGTGCACTATTGCCACAATTCTAGGCATCTGGACCCCTATCTCCAGTCTAAGCCCCAGAGTAACTCATGAAAGGGGGGGGAAGATAGCCGTTCGTCTGCCTAAGTTGCATGCAGGGCCCAATCCAGCAGGTGTGCTCAGAGGCGTCCTGCCAGATAGGATCCTGCTGTAAATACTTAAACAGCTATCAGACCAGAGAATGATGTTGTAGACCAGTGGTTAGGGTGCCTGCTTGGGAAGTTAGAAGCACAGACTCTGGTCCCCCAGCTCCAATCACACTTTCAATATTTATACAAACTGAATCATCTTCAACAGGAAAGATTGGGGGAGCCCTGCATCAGAATATCCCATAGCATAGGAGTCACCTGTTTGAATCCTTTCTTCCCCTTTACCAGAGGGGACAATTGGACCAGGATCTCCCCCATCCCAGGTGAGTGCTCTAACCACTGGACTTAACAGTGGTGAGGTGGGAAGGGAGGCCCTCCTCAGACTGTTTTGTAGGGAGTGAGGCCAGCATGTAACTCAGTGCCAAATGCCTTGGGCGCCTAAGCTGCTGGGGGTAGGTTCCCATTTGTGAATCACTAGCAGAGATTGGTGCCTCCCTGCAACCCAGACTGAAGTGCCTATCCCTGAGGCAGGAGAAGGGATAGCCCAGTGGTTTGAGCATTGGCCTGCTAAACCCAGAGTTGTGAGTTCAATCTTTGAGGGGGCCATTTGGGGACCTGGGGATTAGTCCTGGTTTGAGTAGGGCAGGGGGTTGGAGTAGATAATCTCCCAAAGTCTATTATATTCTATGAAGGGGGGATTGAACTGAAGACCCAGTACTCTTTGTCAGTATCTCCTATTGGGATCCTAGGCATCATCCTGCCTAGTGCACTTGCCTTTGCGGATCACACTGTAAGGTGCCTATCTCTCCTCATTCATAGGGGCCAGACTCAGGCTTTGTGGGTTGCAGTGTTGTTCTTGTGATTTTTCTAGGCACTGTGACACTCAGCATTGTGACATCCACGTCCCTTTCTGGATCTAGGCCTAAGTGATTGACCTGAGGTCACCCAAGGAGCCTGTGACAGAGCAGGGAATTAAACCCAGTTCTACCAGGGATCATGCTAACACTCCAACCAATGGACCAGCCTTCCTCCCAAGTAGATCAAAGCATCCCATGGACATTTTAGGCTAAATTATACCTTGACTTTTACCTGCTGCAAGTTCATTGACTTCTCTGGAGTTTGGTGGAGGGTACATTAGCTTAGTAGAAGGCCCATTATTTTTAAATTAAGGTTTGCTATGAGTAAAAGGTACAACAGCCATGAGTGATCACATTCCTTTATAATGGATACATTAAAGCAGACAGTGACAACTGTTGATCATATACACCTTACACCCCCCAACTGAGCCTTTTCCTCAGATAGGCAGGTTGGTAAGGATGGCTCCTATCCTTTCACCTACCCTCATCCCAGGTAAGGCCTCTTTCTGTGATGGTAAAGGTGTTCCGGAAAATCAAGATTACTTTGTGGTTCCTTGGAGATGCTCCCATGATTTAATCCTGTGTGATTTGTAATCTACCAATCTAGGCATTTATAACCCCATCTTCGCTATGATATCAACCTCACATTAAACCCGTTAGGAATAATCATCTCCTTCCAATGTGGAAGCCAGACTATCCCAGAAAGATGGAGCTTCCCCTGAATTTCCCAGGGTAGGATAAGATGCATCTCCCTCATCAGAAGTACTGGTACCAGCTCTCCATGCTCGCACCCAGTTAAAGAAAATGAAGTGGCACCTCTTAGAATGGTCTGCAATGGATCCAGAGGCATTTTAACTCCTGGTGTGAGCTCCAGTGCAGGTGTTTCAGAGGCTATGTCTACACTGCAGCTGCGAGGTTCCTAGCTCGGATGGACGTACATGTCCTGGTTGCAGTATAACTGTGTGGCTATGGCTATTCAGGCACGCTGCCCACGAATGTACCTAGGATCATGGATTGGGCTGTAGCCAGGGGGCTAGCCCAAGCTGCCACCCATGCTGCTGCTGCAGCCACGTTACTATTTTTAGCATGCTAGCTCAAGCAGAGCTAGCACATGGACATCTACCTGAGCTGGAAATTACACTTTCAGCTGCAGTATAGACAGAGCCTCAGACACCAGCGACCAAGGTATGTCATCACTTGAGCACCTCTTTCCATCCAAAAAGAATGGGGAGTACTTGTGGCACCTTAGAGACTAACACATTTATTTGGGCATAAGCTTTCATGGGCTAAAACCCACTTCATAGGATGCATGCAATGGAAAATACAGTAGGAAGATATACATACACAGAGAACATGAAAAGATGGGTGTTGCCATACCAGCTATAATGAGACTAATCAATTAAGGTGGGCTATTATCAGCAGGAGAAAAAAAAACTTTTGTAGTGATAATCAGGAAGGCCCATTTCCAACAGTTAACAAGGAGGTGTGAGTAATAGTAGGGGGAAAATTAGCACGGGGAAATAGTTTTACTTTGTGTAATGACTCATCCACTCCCAGTCTTTATTCAATCCTAATTTAATGGTGTCCAGTTTGCAAATTAATTCCAATTCAGCAGTTTCTCGGTGGAGTCTGTTTTTGAAGTTTTTTGTTGGAGTATTGCAACTTTTAGGTCTGTAATTGAGTGACCAGGGAGGTTGAAGTGTTCATGGCAGAGGTACATTGCTGGCACATGATGGCACTGCCATGTACATTGGCCAAACCGGACAGTTTCTACACAAAAGAATAAATGGACACAAATCAGATGTCTGGAATTATAACATTCAAAAACCAGTCAGAGAACACTGGACATTGTGACATACCCAAAACACAATGTAGACTAATGAGAAGCTGTGTCACCTCTGCTCTCTTTCCTGGGGTCTCCTTTAAAATGCCCTGCTGCTGTAGCCTCCGGCTCGGCTAGCTCAAACAGCCTCCAGCGAGCAAGTCACTCCCAGCTATGTCTGTGTGTGAGCTGCAGCCACACCTTGGCCCGTACCAGCCTTGGTTATATTGCAGGGTGACCCCCAACGCACCCCCACCCCCAGAAATGTATGTCCTGTACCGCACAACCCTCTCCTGGGCAATACAAGTATGTTCAATCTGTTATTTCTTTATGATAATAATATGCCAGCTTATTATTTCAAATAGTTCTTCAGACACTTCCAATTCAACACACAGGATTAGCTAAAACAGTAAAACAAGACTAGTAACAGAGAAAGAGATTTTAAGTGAATACAAGTAATGAGGCATAAAAGTCGGAAATGGCGACAAGAAAAATGAAGATACAACGCAACGGATGCCTAACTTAACAAACTATGTTAAATTCAAAGCAAAGGTTTTCTCACCATGTGCTCCCAACAGTCTTTCTGCCCAAACTTCTTAGGCCAGGACTGCTTCTTCTGTTTAATGGCTGCTTCCTTTGTCCCTTCTCATGCAGTGAATTGATATGCAGGGATAGAGGAGGGGGGTCCCTTGAGGCATAGGCCCCAACTTCCTCTCTCCCCGGGGGGTGCTCGACCCCCACTCCACTCCAGGCCCCACCCCCGTTTCACCCCTTCCTCCAAGCCCCACTCCCCCACCTCTTCCTGTCCTTGCTCTTTCCCAGCCCCACCCCCATTCCACCCCTTCCTCCAAGGCCTTGCCCCTTCCTACCCCACCTCTTTCCACCTCCTCCCCCGAGCATGCCCCATCCCCTCTCCGCACCCTCCCTCCCAGTGCCTCAGATGTTCCGTGGCGTGCAGGAGGCCCTGGGAGGGAGGGGGGAAGGAGGGGAGCTTGGTGGCCTATACCTGAGGCATTTATTCCTCTATGTTATAGTATCAGTCCCCCTCCTGGAAAACATTTCCAGCTAAGATTCAGGAGTCAGAGTGTCTATATGTAAAGATATTTACTGCTGCTTTTCCCATCTATTTTAACTCCCTTTGTCTCCCTTCCTGCTTGGTGACTCTGTGTGCTTCTTAATTGCACATTAAGCAATGCACACATTCATTTGTTTGATTCATTTGCCAGTCACAGTTTGGAATATGTGTGAATAACATCACACAGGGAAATCTTATCACTTCACATACAATGTTGCCACACATATCTGATCAGGACAATATTGACCGGCAAATCATGAGTCTTCAAATGATACCTTACAAGTCAGACCTGGTACAAAGACTACTGCAGTCATGTCTCAGATGGGGACACAGGGGTGCATTCAGTCACAGACATAGCTCCATAATTGTTGTCTGTCTCAAGAGACGGTGGCTGTTTTCAGCGGTGGATATAAATATTAGCAGAATTGCAGAGACGGTATCTCAGATCTTGCTGTTGACATCAGTCAAGTTGCTTCTAGCTCCTGTTTCTTTCAGTGTTCCAATCCTCTGCTGTTTTATTAGGAGTAGCAATAACAATCATTCACAACATGTCTGACATTGAGTAAGGACCCGATCCTGTCAACCCCATCTAGTGCCCATCACTCAATGGAAAGATTCCCATTGTCTTCTATGGGCACTGGATCACAGGGAAATAACCATTACCATTCTGAGTCAAACCAGTGCTCCATCTGTCCAAGCACCCCGTCTCTGACAGTGGCTGCTACAAAGTGCTTTCGAGGAAGTCCAAGAAATTCTAGTGTGAATAATTTATGGAATAACTGTTAGGGTAAAAGCAGCAAAGAATCCTGTGGCACCTTATAGACTAACAGACCTTTTGGAGCATGAGCTTTCGTGAGTGAATATCCACTTCTTCAGATGCATGTGCATCTGAAGAAGTGGGTATTCACCCACGAAAGCTCATGCTCCAAAACGTCTGTTAGTCTATAAGGTGCCACAGGATTCTTTGCTGCTTTTACAGATCCAGACTAACACGGCTACCCCTCTGATACTTGTTAGGGTAAAGTTCCTCCTAACTCTCAATACTCAGAGCTTGGTTTATGCCCTGAAGCATAAGAGTTTGCATCATATTGGAAACTCCCATTTATTATTCATATTAGCAAACACATGGTGTTGCTTCTGGGCCTTTCCATCCTCTATGATCTTGTGATTCCCTCTGCATCTAACATTAAAATGATCAATTGGGGTAAAATCCATCCTGGGTAGAGAAGTACAAAGCCTGTGCACCCCGCAATTTTATGGAGGAGATTGGACTTACTGATCAGAATGATCCCTTCTGGCCTTAAAATGTATTAAGAGCTATTCTGAGGTCCTAAGCAGTTGCTGACTTCATGCATGGAGGTGATCTTTACCCTAAAACAGAGCCTTCAAGCTCTACAACTCTGCTGCAACTATTCAATGGAAGGTCTTTTTTACTGAATGCAGCCCTCGAAGATTAAATAACATGACAACAGAATCCTGGTTATTTAGAGATGAATTCGCTTAACATGAGGAGCTAGTGTGCAGCTGGCATTCTTAGCAACTCCCACAAATACCATGTTAAGGTTTTCGCTTTGTGTGCTTGAGCTTTGTCAAAGCATTTTATCTCCTGGTGTTCCAAAATGGTTCCCCGCTGAGCAGAGGGACATAACAACTTTTTTATTCGGATATTGATTTGGAAGCTTTCTGCACTGGTCACTATTGTTATCTTTCCAGCCATCAATGGAATAATGGGAAATTTCCCAGACTTTTGCTTCTGTGTTTGTACAGTGCCTAGCACAAAGGTCTTGATCCATGACTGGGGTTCCTAGGCATTCGTTATGCAAATCAATACTACTAATAATTAATAGCAACCGACAGAAGTGAGAAAATGTGTTAGCAGCCTCATTCATGACCTGCAGAAGTCCCTGATTTTCTAATTGAGGATAGCAGACAGTTAAAGAGTCAATAATGGGAGTTCTAATCATTTTGTGCTCCTGGGTTATTATTAATAAAACCTTTACTTTCCATGTAACCACATGTGATCTGCTGTGCTCTTTGCACCTCTCGAAATGATCCCATACAGTTGGCATGGGGAGCTCCTTGCCTCTAGAAAACATAGATTTTTCAGGCCAGATATAATGGAGGCCAAGAGCTTTATAGGATTAAAAAGGAGTCAATATTTATAGGGACAATGAGAACAATCCACAGTTGTATGACAGAATCATAGAAATGTAGGAGTGGAAGGGATCTTGATAGGTCATCTAGGCCAGTCCCCTGCACTAAAGTAGGACTAAGTATTATCTAGACATCCCTAAATAGTTTATTTTTTAAAAAGGAGGTATCTGAACACATCTCTTTCAGGGCATTACCATAATTCTAACTGATGGGGGATAGGAAGAAACCGCCATTATGTGCTAATTATTTTACAATTATCCATTTCAAGTTTTCTTTCACCTTCCCCTAAAGCATTTGGTACCAGCCACTCTCTAAGGATATTGGATTATTGATGGATGCTTTAGGGAAATTTCTATGTGGCCAAGACCCAGAATCCATTTTATCCAGCCCCCAAAAATTCTCAGGCATATGAATAAGCATATGAGACCACTGAGAGAATGCCGGAATTACTGGTCTGACCCTGTAGAACCTTGTTATCCTAAAGACTCCAGCTCTGGCCTTTTTTTCTTTTTTCTTTTTTTATGTATGAAAAGAAAGAAAAATTTCTTTGCTTAAGTTAAAAATTGCCGAGACATGTTTTCTTTGATCAACACATAAGTGGAGGTGGTAGAAGACATCTGAAAGACAGTATCTTTAAAAAAAAACACTGATCAATCCTTCCACACTTTTTTGGTTATTTTCTTTGGGGAGGGGTTATTGAACAAGCAAAAGTTACAACACAATGGCACAATCCTGTGAAGACAGAGGAGATTTCATTTATTTTTCCCAATAATAACACATAGTGATTTACAAGCTTCCCTTTTGTTTTTTTAACCCTGAATTCCTCAACTGGTTTCCTCAAATGAGAGAAAGTGAATGTGTGTGAGCAAGAGAATTAATATTTTTGAGAAGTGACAGTAATTCAGGAAGCCCGGGTAAACAAAAAGAAAATTACACATTGATCACAATATTTTTGCCCCACATTTTTCTTCATGATGCTAATTGGAGAGGATCCGGGAGATTGACTTTGGTGTATAAATTACACGGGGAAAATGAATGTTGTTCAGGAGCTCAGTGGAGGATGAAGCGAAGCAGAACATTTTGCAGAGTTGGCTGGTAGCTCATTGCCTGGGGGCTAAGAAAAAAAACAAACCTCAGAACAACCCATTACACTATTGATTGCAATTCCTTATTGTGCTTTAGTGATTAAAAAATCAACCACCCCATCTAAGTATTAAGCCCTGATTAATCATTCTCAGAAGCCCAAAGGTAATAAAAGGAGAACATATTTAAAGTGTAGGGAAGAAGATCATTTTAGGGCCTGGTCTGTCATTTTCCAACCTATGGTAACATCTTAACTCATGTGGCAGGTTCCCAGCAAAATCCCAAACTTTGTGATACTCGGTACCTCACACCAGAGTCGTCACGAACCTCTCTGTGAGCCTGGTACAAGTCTCAAGTGAATCTGCAAAGTCTCTGCATAAAGACTGGGAGTGTCTTTAAAATTAGTGGGCCAACATATGGTTCTTGAGATCAAGGAAGAGTTGGGGGACAAGAAGATGAGTGCACTTTCAACCTGGAAAGCACCTTTGTTGGCACACTGGATCCATGGCTATGTCCCCGTGACCCTGCAAAATACACTCAGTCTGCAGTGTGATGTGCTATGGGAAGCACTAGCAAACCCACTTGTGCCCCCCAGCCAGGGCCGGCTCTAGCCATTTTGCCGCCCCAAGCACGGCGGAACGCCGCGGGGTGCGCTCTGCCGCTCGCTGGTCCCGCAGCTCTGGTCAACCTCCCGCAGGCGTGGCTGCGGAGGGCCCGCTGGTCCCGCGGCTCCGGTGGACCTCCCGCAGGCGTGTCTGCGGATGCTTCACCGGAGCCACGGGACCAGCGGATCCTCCGCAGGGACACCTGCGGGAGGTCCACCGGAGCCGCCTGCCACCCTCCCGGCAACAGGCAGAGCGCCTCCCGCAGCATGCCGCCCCAAGCATGCGCTTGGTGCACTGGGGCCTGGAGCCAGCCCTGCCCCCAGCATTATGCAGCCTCCCATAGATATAGGAGATGTCTTTCCATCTGGTTTCCCATGCAGAGCCTGCTTGCAATGCCCAGGCTCCATAAAAATGGATGATTCACAATTAGATTTTCCTTGACTCTGCTGCAAGGGGACACTGCGAGTGCTGTTGTGCACCTGTCCCCTAGATATCCGCTGCTGCCCCCCTTGCCTGCAACGGCTGCTTCCCAGCCCATCTCTCAGCCCCAGTCCCCAAATGGCCAGCCTTCTCTTTGCAACCAGCTCCCAGATTGCTGCCACCAGCAGGCGGCTCCTGCTCCCAGGCAGCCTCTGGCTCCCTCGGCTCTCCGGCAATTCATCTCTTTACTGTGCTGGAGGAACTCAGGATGATCTGCTGGATGAATATGGCACCGGGGGTTAAAGGGAGTTAAGAGACCTGCAGTTGGGTGAGTTGTTCCTGGAAGGGCTACATAGGGATGCACTTAGTTATATGACCATTTTTGATGAACGTTTTTGGGTATTCACCAAAAAAAATTTGCTGCAAGATTTCTCTGAAAAGCTCTAGGGTTTTGGCTGCTGAAATACTAAAAAAAATTGGAAGGAAATTTTCAGGGGATGAAAAATATCATTTTTTGTCTATATTTTTAATTGAGGGACAAAATTTGTTTCCCAATCAGCTCTAGAAAAGTGCCATGCAAATAAAAGGTCAGTTGACTGGCGGAGGCAGGAAACAGAACCACTATGCTGTAAGCAGCATCCCATCTGCATCCACCAGAAACTATGGATGATGACATCCTAGGGCAAATACTCCTAGTGCAAAGGTATGATCAAGTAGATAAGGTACGATAATGTCTCAGAAGTCCTGGGTTCTATTCCAAGCTCTGCTGTGTGACCTTGGGCAGGTTTGCTTTCTTCTCCCTCTCTTTGTCGATCTTGTAGTCTCTGCCATGGAACACGCAGTCTTTCACTATGTCTGCTAGTGCCTAGACCACTGGACCCCCGATCCTGATGTGGGGACCTCCACATGCAACTAAAATAAATAATACTCTGTCCACGTAACAGGATACTTGGGGTAATGTGGCACAATCCTTTCTGCACTTCAGCATCTCTCTTTGCTGAAGCACAAGCCAGAGTGTTTTCAGAAGGCACTGCACAGGTCCTGGCAACCTTTCCTTTGAGTATCTTTAATGCCCTAGGCTTTGGAGGAGGGACTTGACATTTAGCAGTGGGCCTGGCCACCCCCATGAATATCCATCTGCATTTGGCCAAGTTGGAAGCCTTTGAAAAACAGCAGTTCTCACATGTTCAGTAAAAGCTTCATAGATTTTAGCAGCTGAATTCCCCCAAAGAATGTCTGTACTGGACATGCTCCAGGCCAAGGCTGAGCAGGACTTTCCTTGCAATTGCATCTTTGGGCTGTGACAGGCCCTGCTGGGGCCAGGTCTGGACACCTGAAATGAGAGCAGGGAGACTCTCTCTCCTGTGCGCCTATTGATCCTCTGCTGGACCAAGGCTGCCTGACTTGAATGCAGAGGGGACAAGAGCCAGACCTGTGGGTGGGAGTAGGGGAAGTAGATTGGGACAAGTTGTGGAGAGACTAAGACTGGATGCTGGCAGGTGGGGAGAGGGAAACTGGGAGGTAGAGAGGAGGAGACTGATACTGGCTGGACAAAGACTGGGACTTGGAGCGTGGGGAGACTAAGGCCTGGTCTACACTACGCGTTTAAACCGAATTTAGCAGCGTTAAACCGATTTAACCCTGCACCCGTCCACACAACGAGGCCCTTCATGTCGATATAATGGGCTCTTTAAACCGGTTTCTGTACTCCTCCCCAACGAGAGGAGTAGCACTGAAATCGGTATTGCCATGTCGGATTAGGGTTAGTGTGGCCGCAAATAGACGGTACTGGCCTCCGGGTGGTATCCCACAGTGCACCATTGTGACTGCTCTGGAAAGTAATCTGAACTTGGATGCACTGGCCAGGTAGACAGGAAAAGCCCCGCGAACTTTTGAATTTCATTTCCTGTTTGCCCAGCATGGAACTCTGATCAGCACGGGTGGCGATGCAGTCCCAAATCCAAAAAGAGCTCCAGCATGGACCGTACGGGAGATACTGGATCTGATCGCTGTATGGGGAGACAAATCTGTTCTATCAGAGCTCCATTACAGAAGACGAAATGAAAAAGCATTTGAAAAAATCTCCAGGCTATGATAGACAGAGGCCACAGCACAGTGCTGTGTGACAAGCGTAATGGAAAGCCAAAGAATCAAATAGACACTCATGGAGGGAGGGAGAGGGGACTGAGGACTCCAGCTATCCCACAGTCCCCGCAGTCTCCGAAAAGTATTTGCATTCTTGGCTGAGCTCCCAATGCCTGAAGGGTCAAAAACATTGTCCGGGGTGGTTCAGGGTATATCTCATCAATTTACTCCCCCTAGCCCCCGTGAAAGAAAAGGGGAAAAAATCGTTTCTTGCCATTTTTCAATGTCACCATATGTCTACTGCATGCTGCTGGTAGACACAATGCTGCGGTGATGAACAGCAGCATCCCCTCCCCTTCCTTTCCTGATGGCAGACGGTACAAAATGGTGGAAAACCGACATCAGCCCATGAGTGCTCCTGGCTGGCCTCGGTGAGGTCGGCCAGGGGCGCCTGGGTAAAAATAGGAATGACTCCCTGTCATTCCTGGCAGACGGTACAAAATGCTAGGTAACCGTCCTCATCAGAGCAGCTGGAGCCTGAGCTCCATCAGCCGCCCCTCCCCCTTTCGTGTCTAAAGAAAAGATTCTGTACTCCCTGGACTATCATAGCGGTGGGTGGCTGCAATCCTCTCCCCACCACCCTTTAATGTCCTGCCTGGACTATCATTAGCAGCTGGAGGCTGCCTCTCCCTCATTTTATCTCGCTAAAAAGTCAGTGTTTCTTATTCCTGCATTCTTTATTACTTCATCACACAAATGGGGGGACACTGCCATGGTAGCTCAGGAGGGTTGGGGGAGGAGGGAAGCAACTGGTGGGTTTGTTGCATGGGCACCCCCTATAACGGCATGTAGCTCATCATTTCTGCAAGATCTCTGGGGCTCTGACCCAGAGTGGCTCTGCTCACTGGCTTTCTAGTAGACTTGCCCCATATTCTAGGCAGGACTGACTCTATTTTTAGACAAAACATAAAGAAGGGAATGACCCTGGGAGTCATTCCCATTTTTGTCCATGCGCCCCCGGCCGACCTCAGTGAGGCCAGCCAGGAGCACCCATGACAGCAGCAGATGGTACAAAACGATTGATAACAGTCATCACCACTTTCCCATTGCAAACAGTACAAAACGATTGATAACCGTCATCTTATCACCAATTTACAATGGCAGACGGTGCAACAGGGATGGTAACCATCTCTGCTACCTTGCAAAGGCAAATGAACGCTGCTGTGTAGCATTGCAGTACCGCCTCTGTCAGTGGCATCCAGTACACATACAGTGACAGTGACAAAAGGCAAAACAGGTTCCATGGTTGCCATGCTATGGTGTCTGCCAGGGGAATCCAGGGAAAAAGGGCGCAAAATGATTGTCTGCCGTTGCTTTCACAGAGGAAGGATTGAGTGACGACATTTACCCAGAATCACCCGCGACACTGTTTTTGCCCCATCATGCATTGTGATCTCAACCCAGAATTCCAATGGGCGAGGGAGACTGCGGGAACTATGGGATAGCTACGGGATAGCTACCCACAGTCTAACGCTCCAGAAATCGACGCTAGCCTCGGCACATGGACGCACACCACCGAATTAATGTGCTTAGTGTGGCAGCGTGCACTCGACTTTATACAATCTGTTTTACAAAACCGGTTTATGTAAAATCGGAATAATCTCATAGTGTAGACATACCCTAGAAGCCCGTACACCGGGGGGAGATTAAGACTGGGACTGCTGGACAAGGAGACTGGACCTGAGAACCAGTGGGACTGCAGTAGGCAACAGTGAAGCCTGCAAAGGAAACTACCGTAAAAGATTCATCTGACTTTAAACTTTGTTTCCGATCTGTGCTTTCCAAAGAATAAAAGGTCAAGATAGGAATCAGAAATGCCACTCCTAGAGGACATAAATTAGTCTGACACACTGAGAGGCAACTATATAAGACTATCTGGGACAGTTATTATACTGCAAACATCCACAGTTTAAATCATTTCATCTGAGGGAAGCTTTTGCCTGGAAGGAGATTCTTTGTTTTGTTTGAAATGAATATACACTCAAGCTGTAAAAGGAAAAATAAGCTGGAAGGAAATTTCAAACAGGCTCTAATGACAGATGATGTTGTGACAAATCCTGAGCTGCTTAGGACTTGGAGATTTCATACTTTGTTTTTTGTTTTTTCTTGTTTGTGCTATTTGATCTAAAATAAAAATAACTCACACTGAAATTTTGCAATATGTTTGCCATATGTGAATGAAAACAAAATTCAGTTTTTCATGCTCGAAAAAGACAAGACCACTATAGTATGAGCTAAAGAGGATCTCCCGCACTGGCTAGCAGTATAGAATGGGATCAGTAGCTGAACAGCTCTGATTCCATCCAGCAGAGGGCAGTGCTGCACATGCACACCAGTTAGTGTGCCCCTGTTGCCAGGCAGGCTACTGGCATATTGGGCTGCATTAGTAGGAGCATTGCCAGCAGATCGAGGGAAGTGATTATTCCCCTCTCTTCGGCACTGGCGAGGCCACATCTGGAGTATTGTGTCCAGTTTCTCCCCCCCCCCACTACAGAAAAGTTGTGGACAATTTGGCGAGAGTCCGGCGGAGGGCAACGAAAACAATTAGGGGGCTGGGGCACATGACTTATGAGGAGAGGCTTAGGGAACTGGGCTTATTTAGTCTGCAGAAAGAAGAGTGAGAGGGAATTTGATAGCAGCCTTCAACTACCTGAAGGGGGGGTCCAAAGAGGATGGATCTAGACTGTTCTCAGTGGTGGCAGATGACAGAACAAGGAGTAATGGTCTCAAGTTGCAGTGGGGGAGGTCTAGGTTGGATATTAGGAAACATTATTTCACTAGGAGGGTGGTGAAGCACTGGAATGGGTTACCTAGGGAGATGGTGGAATCTCCATCCTTGGAGGTTTTTAAAGCCTGGCTTGACAAAGCCTTGGCTGGGATGATTTAGTTGGGGTTGGTCCATGAGTCTATGATTCCATGACAGTTCATTCTTGGTTTTTCACTCAGTTCATTCAATTGTTTTCCTCTTTAACTTGCACAGATTCTTGTGCGCTAAAGATTAATACAAATTGTAGAAATTAGAAATAGAAAAGGTCTCTTAAGACATTGAATTCAATACCTACTAATGCAGGTCTGTCCCTTACAGTATGCGCACCAGTGTTTCATCCCGTCTAGTTTAAATTAGCCACCCAATGGGGCATCCGCTACTTACTCTGTAGTTCGGCAAAGTTCCCTTTGCACCGTTTTATTCCATTACTCCTCGTAACCCCAGAAAAATAACCATCTAAGCTACATTATGAATACTAAAAGAAGCTCATCATGTCTGCCACATTCCAGAAAACGTTCACCGATTCTAAAATGGTGAGAGAGCCTATGTATTTTCTGACTTTCTGTCGTGACCTGTTTCTGTGCTCCTGTCCCTCCCGTCAAGGGCCTTATAGGGAAGGAGGCAGCACATTTGTTCCCTCTCTAACCCTAACTCAGTTTTCCATGGACTGGGCAAAATGCAGAGATGATCTAATCCTGATCTGGTGTCATGTCATGGCAAGGAAGAAGAAAGAGATTTTTTTTCAGTGTCCATTAACTAATTATTAAGTTATTCTCCATTCAATAGGACAGTAAGGGAAATGCAAGTGAGGTCTCTCTGAATAACAAACGACCTCATTATGATGCATGGCATTAGAAAGAGGGAAGGTAACACACAGCAATAAGTGGTCATGCAATGTCATTCCTCAGGAACTACATGTTGCACCTTGTGTGTTTTAGACTGTTCCTTCCTCATAATCAATTGCTAACATTGAATACCAATTCTCATTTTTCCAGAGTGTATCTAACCTAGTTTAAAAAAAAAATCTCCTGACTACAGATGCTTTCTTCATCTCTTGAGACTATTATTCCTTCCCCTGGGATGAATAATCTATATTCCTTCTGTTCTTCTATAACTATAACAAGACTGTGTCTGCAAATACAGCAGCATTAATAAGAGCCACACTTTCTCTAAGTCTGGATAAGCTTAAATATAGCATTTTGGTAGCTGTCTCTTATGGTGAGTTCATCTGTTGCTTCAGGCATTATGAGTCTGGTTTTCTGAACTGTGTTTATATAGTTATGCAGGAAAAAAATGTATTTGCTATGGCCTGGCAAAGTTTGTGCACACACACTGCCTTTCCTGTCTCAAATTGGGTATGTGCAAAAAGCCAATTAGAAATGCAAGTAACCATTTTTAAGCACATTCACTGGCTTTGCTCACACAATAACAATTGTGTCCAACCAACTGTAGACACATCTTTCCATGTGCAATTGCTCATGCCCAACTTTCACAGGCAGGCCTTATAATTATACGCAGCATGAAATTCTACCACTCAGAAGTGTATTTTCCCTTTAGCCCAGGCTTGGATTCGTTTACTTCTGTTCCAAGTGCTCATGTCCTTTAAGGCCAGGCACTCTGGAGTTGTAGTCCCAGTGGAGTCAGGTGACCAGATGATGCTAAGTTACAGCGCAGCCTTCTGGAGGATAGAAGCCAAGATATAAAAAGAGCTGTCTGTAGCTCAGAAGGGACTGAAAAGGACCTGATATGAGTTTCTCCATGGAGACCCCAGGAGGAAGAATGGGAAAGTAGCCAGCAAGGGGGACCATAGCCAGGTGCTAGGGAAGAGAAAAAGGCTTGGGACAGTAGGATTCTGATATAAGCTGTGCTTTCTGGAAAGAGTGGGAGGAGCCCCTCATAAACTCTGCCTATGGCACCCTCCTTTGCGCTGTCTTCCCCATCCCTAGCAGCTAATTTAGACCTCATCATTTTAGATGTATAGCGGGGATTTTTTTTCCTTTATCAACATTGAATTTCATCTGCCATTTTGTTGCCCCGTCATTCAGCATTATGATATCACATTGTAGCTCTTTGCAATCTGCTTTGGCCTTAACTATCTAGAATAATTTTGTATCACTGCAAATTTTGCCACCTCACTGTTTATCCCTTTTTCCACATCCTTTACAACTATGTTGAACAACACTGGTTCCAGTACAGATCCTTGGGGGACCCCACTATTTACCTCTTTCCATTGTGAAAACTGACCAGTTATTCCTATCCTTTGTGTCCTATCTTTTAACCAGTTACTGATGCATGACAGGACCTTCCTGTTATCCCATGACTGTTTACTTTGCTTAAGATCTTTGTGAAAGGCTTTCTGAAAGTCCAAGTACACTATACCCACTGGATCACCCCCTTGTCTACATGTTTGTTGATCCCCGCAAAGAATTCTAATAGATTGGTGAGACATGATTTTCCTCTTCAAAAGCCGTATTGACTCTTCCCCAACAAATCATGTTCATCTGTGTGTCTGATAATTCTATTCTTTACTAGAGTTTAAAACAATTTGCCTGTAGTTAGGCTCATCAGCCTGTAATTGCCAGGATTGCCTCTGGAGGCATTTTAAAAAATTGGCATTACATTAGCTATCCTCCAGTCACCTGATACACAACCTGATTTAAGCAATAAGCTACACACCACAGTTAGTAGTTCTGCGATTTCAAATCTGAGTTTCTTCAGAACTCTTGAGTGAATTCCTGGTGACTCGTTACTGTTGAATTTATTAATGTGTTCCAAAAACTCCTCTATCAACACCTGAGTCTGGGACAGTTCCTCAGATCTGTCACCTAAAAAGAATGGTTCAGGCATTGGAATCTCCCTCATCCTCTGCAGTGAAGACCAATGCAAAGAATTCATTTAGCTTCTCTGCAATGGCCTTATCTTCCTTGAATGCTCCTTTAGCACGTCGATCATCCAGTGGCCCCACGTTTGGCAGGCCATAGAGTGTTATCCACTTATTCCTATAACTTATGTTTGACTCAGGTATTTCGTCTTTATTTGAAGGTCTCAGGAGGTGGAGAATCCCTTGCTAGTTTGTTCCAAAGGTTAGTCATCCTCACTGTTAGACATTTGTGCCTTATTTATAATTTGTGTTTCTCTGGTTTTAACTTCCAGCCATTGGTTCCTGTTTTACCTTTCTCTGCTAGATTAAAGAGCCCTTTAGTACTCAGTATATGCTCCCTGTGAAGGTACTTGTACATTGTAATCAAGTCACCTCTTGATTTTCTTTTTGATAAGCTAAACAGATTGAACTCTTTAAGCCTCCTTAAGCCTATCACCATGAAAAGCTGATGGAAACAGCAACATTGCGAGGCTCTCTTCTTCCATCCCACCCCCGCCCCAAAAATATTCAGCAAAATTATGTGGCCGCCAGGTTGGGAAAAGCTTGCTGGTCAATATAATTTGAGTCTATGCAGCAATATCTTGGCTTCAGCTAGATGAGTGCGTTCAGTGTTGGACACCAGCTGTTTTTTTAAGAGTGAGTTCAGAGGAGAGAAACAAAATAATGATGAAAGTCTGTGACATCCCATAAGATTTATGATACTGAGAGGTTGGTTGAACTGTTCGTGTCTAGACTGGTGAGAAGAGGCCAGAGGAGAATTGTGGTAGTTGCTTAAAGGGATGGTATGCAAAGGTCAGGGATCATTTATTCTCATTAGTCAACTAGAGTAGAACAAGATGTTTCGTGACAAGCTAAAGCTGCTGCAGCTCGGAAGGTCTGAGCAACACCTCAAAGAGAAACATTATAATTGCAAACAGTCTAGCAGTGGAAGAAGTTGCTATGGGAGATTGTGGGATTGCTACCACTGGAGTCATTCCAGATAAGACCCCATATATCTCTGTGTTAGAGATAATAGAATCAATATGCCTATGATACCAAGAGGAAGGACTTGATGGTCCACTAGAGGTACCTTCCAAGTCAAATAATTCTATGCACAGCTATTGTTGGTGACATCACACCAGCTTCTTTAATTTGGGTACAAAGAGAGGGCAGGTATTAGCATTTAACAGGAGGCAGCCAGCCAGCTTTGCAAACACAGGGGACATATGAGGAGTGTAGTGTTCCCAAATGGTGGGATTTATGGACTCTGCTTACTGAAGCAAAGCAAGTCGGTATGAGGGATGGGATTAAAATTTACTAGCAACCAAGTCCCAGTCCCACCCTCAGACCCTAGATTGTAACCTCACTGAATCTCAGTTTAAGCCTTAAGTAAAAATTAGTCATCTGCTTTCCTGCCACTGCCTGATGGAGGTTTGTTCGTATCATCAGGCATCGCTCTCAGATACAGACGGGTAGAAGCCGTCACAGGGATTGTAGGTCTGGACTGAGGTGAAACTGTGGGGCGGCCATGACTGGCATAGCAGGGGAGCTTGTTGGTCAGGATTAAGGTTTCTGAAAGAGCTCTGGGGGGCTATGAGGGAAGAGCAGTGTTGGGGACAGGGCTGGACTGCAGTGCACTTACAGAGCTCTGGGGGGTGCGGGATCAAGGACCGGATTATCTAGCTGTGCTGTGAATCCAAACTGAGGTGCCATACACCTCGCATCACACCTTCAGGCATCCTATAAACATAACAAGGGCTGAAATATGAGACAGTGATGCCAGTCTGGATTGCGTTGCAATGGCAAAGCTGGGAGGGTAAGGGCAGTGAAAGGGCTAAAACAGAAAGCGGTGCTGCAGGGTTGGTGTGATGGGGTGTTTACCCGCACTTGCCCTGAAAGGGTTAAAGCAGATTGAGAAGGGGGCTAATTAACCCAACAGGCCACAGCTGAGAGGAATCAGGCGGCCATGCAATCCCTTCACTTCAGGAGGGAGCCCATCTGAGGAGGAATGAGCTGGGTTGGGGCTGTAAAGACAGGAAATTGGCAGCTGAAAGGGGCTGCTGGGAAAGTCTGCAGTCACTCCCTTGGAGAAGGGAGGTGTGCTTGGAGGCTGCAGAGGCAGATAGCCCACAATTGTTCCCTGCAAGGGGGGAGTTAGGAGGCTAGCAAACCCCAGAGAGGAGGGAGTGACAGATGATAGGAATGGGCTCAGAGAAAGGCAGTAAGGTCTAAGAAGGAACAGACCTGGACTTCTGGCTAGAAGGTCCCTGAGCTGGAATCCGGAGCAGAGGGTGGGCCCAGGTTCCCCTGCCAGCCACTGAGAGAGTGGCCCTGAGGCAGTGAATGGGAAGACTATCCAGAATTGTCGAAGGACCCTTTGGTACCCCAGAAGGGGAAAAGTCATATAGAGACCTGGCCGGAGGGCTGAGACCAAAGGTCCATCTAACCCAAAATCCTGTCTGCCGACAGTGGCCAATACCAGGTGCCCCAGAGGGAATGAACAGAACAGGTAACCATCAAATGATCTATCCGCTGTCACCCATTCCCAGCTTCTGGCAAACAGAGACTAGGGACACCATCCCTGCCCGTCCTGGCTAATAGCCATTGATGAATCTATCCTCCATGAACTTAAGAGGCAGCAGAAACTCATGGAGTATGAGAGGGGCTGAAGACCAGGAGGGGGAGATGGAGTGACAGCATGTAACTGCAGGAAGTGAGCTATTCCCCAGAGTGACCAGGAACAGGCACCATGCTGACAGGGAGTGGAGCATGTCATCACAATGGGATTAAAGAGAACTGGGTGTAGGACCCAGAAGTGAAGTAAGGTGGTTTAAATCTCAGGATTCAGATCCATGAGGGAAATTCTTAAAAATGTATTGTCAATAATTCACAGTCAAATCAAAACTATACATTTTGTGGTGCCACTATATTGGTACTTCCTTGTGTAACATTGAGAGATCCCGGTTGGGGATGGGTAGGATTGAACCAGGGACCTGTGGAGCTTAGTGCATGAGCTAAAAGCCAACTGGCCTTTAGCTAAGGTTATAGCAGACACATTAATCTCTAAATGGCCTCAGTGTCAGATGGGACAGAGCACCACACCCAGGCAGTGTGTGGGTTAGACTTGGTTAAGATGCCTGCATCCTTCCAAACTGAATCTGTGGGATCCATATGGCCATTCTAGTTTGTCTTGGTGTAGTACATGGGATGGTGACAAGAAGCCATGTTAAGGAGCCTCAATAAATCAGCAAGAACAAGGACGTTTCTAGGCAAGCCTGCCCTGCTGTCCTCAAGTCAACCTACTGCGTTTTGGGATTGCAGAAGCTTGGCTGTGCAAGTTCACCTTCTGCTCTGAGACTCCTGCAGCTCCTAAGGGGGAGTTAAGCTCGGAGTAGCCGAGTCCAACGCTGTATTTGTTATTCCGTTGTTTAATAGAGTTCCTCTATTTGGCAATTTCAACCATAATTGTCTGCTCACTGAGGCAGCCTCCCTGATCACAATGTTGGTGCCTTTGTGACAACCGCAGCTGATAGGAAATAGAGAGGGTTCAAAGCCAGAAGGATTTATCCAAATACTTTACCCTCAGCCAGATACAACGGGATTCAGTTATAATTTGCAAACCCGAAGCCGTTCATGGTGTTGCTCATCTCTCATGCACTAGAGGGGCCCTGGCAGTGGAAGCCGCTGTGGGGGATGCACTGTATCAGTACTACAGATTCCTGCAATGCAGCAGCATAGCCTGGGCCTCTGACCATCTGCGCTAGGATCCCCACCCCAGGTGCTCCCTGACTCTCAGTTGGCTCAGGGAATTAGGAAGTGCAAATGCCCCTTTGTGCCAGGAAGATTGAGGAAGAGATTTTTTTTCCACTGGGAGCAGTTGGACCAAGTGTCTGTAATAGGGCCAGGAAATAAACTTTAACTTCACTCCTGTGCGTCAGGCATTTATTGCGTTGTAAGAACTGGGTGGGATATGGGGTGACCAACTGGGTGAGCTAGACAGGGTGGAAGCATTTGTATGTGGAAGGGTACATCATGCTATGATATATGGAGTGACAGTATGTCCTGGAGAGGAGCCATTTCTTCAATAAAACCACTACAACCGCAATTACAAACAGGCTTCCACTCCGCTTGAGTTCTAGCTTTGTCTCCCTTGGTTACCAGGGTCCACGTGCACAGTCTACAATGCCACATGGTGCACAGTGACATCTAGTGGCTCAATCACATAACTGCAGGTAAATATATCATCATACATCCAGTGATTGGAGAGGGAAGCGGGGTGCTGGAATGAGCCTCAGACTATGGAGTTCAGAGAGGTAACTGCAGAGGCTGAGAACTTCTGCTTGCCGTTACCAGTGCAGCAGGAGAGACATATGGTGAATAAAAGGGCAGAGGAAAGGGGCTACATGAAGCAGGCCTTTCTGCACAGGCCCTGGGTTGGAAAGATTCTCACTACAAAAACGGTATATGTTCAATATAGTCACAGATCAAACAGACTTCAGAATCAAGGCAACTCCTGGCAGAAACGTTGAGGTCAATCTGTAGTGAACTGGCCTTGTGCACATGAATGAGTGGTGTCTCCAAGTGGCTGGGCCTATAACATAGGACCTACTATTACTGTTAGCTGTGAAAGATCTTGTTTCAGCTCAAGTGGTAGAGGCTTTCTTAGGGTTTTAGGGGAACTGAAGGATCAGACTCAAGGGCCAGCTCTGCAGGAATGTGTGTGTTCTGCAGCACGTGGATTTGATACAAGTCACGCGAAAGAGCATCTTGAATTGATGTCTGAGAAGCAGAAGCTGGAAAAGGCTGCTTAGGTCAACCATCGCATCGCACTGGGAGCCTGGGTGGGGTCGGACCCTGCGTGGCCTGCTGAGCTGCTCTGGCCAGTAACACAAGCGACAGGTCATCTATCACATCCCCTGGGGAGTCTCTCTCCTCCCAGGCACCACTGTAATGGGCAGTATTTTCCTCCACCATGGAAGAATTTATGTTTGGGCCACCTTAGTGTTAAATATTTATCTGGCTATGAATTATTTAGTATTTAGGAAGAACTTTCACAGTTTATGTTGTTTATGTGACCAGCTGTTCCTGGGACCTGTAAACAGTTTTAAGCTCTATAGCAGTCAGTGGAGACCTTCGTTTCATGTACTTACTTCTGCTAGGCCTCACCAACAGCCCAAACTCCTTTCCGTGTCTTTTATTTACAGAACACTGACTGCCAACCATGTGGCTCTCCAGCCAGACCATCAAATCCTGTAGCTCAGAGATAGAGGGCAGGGGACACGGCATTCTCCTTACATCATCCGGCAGCAAGGAATGTGGTTTCAACATACAATGTTTTGACTGGGAAATCAGAGGAATGCAAAGATAATAAGACAGAAAACAGCTTAATGACACTATATAAATCCACACTGAACCCACACCTAGAATACTGCATCCAGTTCACCCCATCTCAGAAAGGATACAGGGGAACTTGAAAAGATCAGAGAAAGGCAACAAACATGATCGGGGTCTGGAGTAGCTTCCAAACAAGGAGAGACTACAAAGATTGTGATTGTTCAGCTTTAGAAAAGAGACGACGAGGTGGGGGGGAGTATGACAGAGATCTTTATAAAATCATGAATTTTGTGGAAACAATAAATAGAGAAGTGTTATTTACCCTCTCACGTGATACAAAAGCCAGAGATCACTCAATGAAATCAATAGGCAGCAGGTTTAAAACAAATGAACAGAAGCACTTTTTCATTCAGTGCGTAGCTAACGAGGCGGCTCCAGGCCCCAGCACACCAAGCGCGTGCTTGGAGCGGCAAGCCGCTGGAGGTGATCTGCCGGTCACCGCGAGGGTGGCAGGCAGGCTGCCTTAGGGGGCATGCCTGCGGAGGGTCCGCTGGTCCCGCAAAATGCCTAGAGCCACCCCTGGCAGCTAACCTGAGGTTGTGCTGGCCAAAAGTATACCTAGCTTCAAAAAAGAACTGGATAAGTTTAGGTGGGATACTTCCATCAATGACTATTAGCCAAGATGGTTGGGGATGCAACCTCATGCTCAGGACAACCCTAAACTTCTGTCTGCCATGTGAGTGGAAGACTGGGTGAATCACTCCAGAATTGCCTGTTCTGTACACTCCACCGAAGCTCTGGTACAGGCCACTGTTGGAAGGCAGGATAGGGCAAAAAGGACCATGGTGTCACCCAGTAGGGCCGTTCTTATGTTAAGATGAACAAGCAAGAGAGTGCTGGAGGAATGAAAACACAACTAGTAACCGGTGAGCCTTGTGGTAACTCTTAAATAGTTCTCCTAGTGGGTTCCGCCCAGAAGTGGAAAGTTATTGGACTGGGTTTAGTATCACAGACATAGACAGGAAATTCTCCTAGTCACCCAGGCTACTGTGGGTTCCCTTTGCCTTCCTTCCAGATTTGCAACTAATCTCCTGCACTGTTTGGGGAAACGTAAACCAATCATTTTGTTGGTATAACAGACATCCTGAGAGGCCAACTTCAGACATCTTCCAGCGTTCTGATCCCCAGAGGGCAGGGCCTCAGCACTTTCTGAAAATCAGGCCCCTTTAAGGTGTCTCAAGTTGAGCATCCAAAAGATGCAGCCCCCAAATCACCAGTTGCTTCCTATAATCTTGACCCCTTGACTAGATTTGAGGCTTGAACCTGCCCAGCCTAGGTATGAGTGCAGCGTGTGGATTAGCATGAGGAGCAAAATGAGGAGAAGGATGTGGAGAGAACCAGGGAAAACCTGATCCAGCATTAATGAGCACGTTTCTGCATCGCTGTCAGGTTACTCTTGTCAGGTCAAAGGATATGCCTGTGCTGCAAATGTAGCTGTGACTGTAGGCACGCCCGGGCTAGCTTTAGGTAACGATAGCCTATGCCACCACATCTACATGTCTATTTGCCCAAATACAAGCCTGGGGGGACCCTTTGGGACATACTCTGTTTGCTAGCCTATGCTGGAGCCTGTGCTGCCTCTGCTACTGTTACCTGTGCAAGCTAGATTAAAGCAAGCATGGGTGTGCATACCGGCACTACGCACTCACCTTCATTTGCTGTGTAGACATACTCTAAGAGGGGGAGGGCACAGCTAAGCAACTCATTGGCTTACCACACTAATGCCTATACGTCCTCAGACACATCCATTCTTTGTTCATGCCCTGCCCCTTTCTTGCAGGCTAGAGCCTTAAACACAAGACCATCCCATCTCCCCCAAAGCCTCTCTTTAAGATTAAGTGACTTGCCCAAGACCATGTGGGGGGACACTCTCAAAGCCTGGATTAGAAGTCAGTAGTTTCTGTTGGCCACTACAGTGCTTAGTTCATACCTCTTCTACATGTGCTCCTAAGCATCTAATCATGAAGTAAGTGAATGTCTGTGGGTGTGCTCTGTTGCCTCTTCATACCTGAAAGGAGTCTTTCAGACCACTAATGCTTGAAATGACACATGTTTCGGTCGAACATTTGTCTTTAGGCAGACGACATCAAGAAAAGGAAGGAGAGGAGAGAAATCTGACGATATCTAATCTCCCAGAAATAAATTGAATAGGTTACCTAGGGAGGTGGTGGAATCTCCTTCCTTAGAAGTTTTTAAGGTCAGGCTTGACAAAGCCCTGGCTGGGATGATTTAGTTGGGGTTGGTCCTGCTCTGAGCAGGGGGTTGGACTAGATGACCTCCTGAGGTCCCTTCTAACCCTGATATTCTATGAAATGAGAACATTTATTTCAGATAATTAATTCTCAGTTCTCTGCAGCAGTGGTGATTGCAGTCAGTTCAGTTTAGCAGCAGTCTTTAATTTTGTACATCAATAAATGCTAGATCAGGGCATGGGTGCTATCAAGGACTGTCATTGTTTATAGCATACTCATCTTCATAAGCACTAGTTTACAGACAGAATATCTTTCCATTGAGGTTTGCATTAAAATGTCCACCAATATGCCTTACAAAATCAAGAAAAGGCTGGGATCAAACCAACAGATTTTCTGTTAAGTTTGTAAAATTATGATGTGTGCTATCTCTAGCATGTAGGGACCTCACCTTTCTCGTTGTGTACCATACAGGGAGCCAGTCCCTGTCCCAAAGAACTTCCAGTCTAAACAGATGAGACAAAGAGTGGAAAGTTAAATTGAGCACACACAGGGCAGTGGCTTGCCCAGGGTCATGCAGCAGATTTGTGGCAGAGTAGGAAATAAAGCCCAAGCTTCCTGTAAAATGCATTGAGAGGAAGGGTGGTTCAGTGGTTAAGGAGCTGACTTGGGAGGAGATGTGGTTTTAATGCCACACTCTAACTCAGACCTTGGCCAAGTCACTTAGCCTCTCTGTGACTCATTTCTTCATCTGTAAAATGGGGTTAATATCACTTCCCTGCCCCACAGGCCTGTTGTGAGGATAAATACATTAAAGATTGTGAGGTGCTCAGATATACTGCCTCTCATTGCCAGAGTAAGTGTACCATATTGTGGTGTTAGGATTGTTTATAGTTCCTTCATTGTATGTCGTAGAAAATTCCAAACTGATCAAAGGAAATATTTTAAACACAAGGTTAGTATTAGCCTGTGGAACACAATGTCACAAGGTACCACTAAGGTACTAGAGTATAACAGGATCCAAAAAGGGACCAAAATATATGTTGGACAATAAGAATAATCAAAGTTTTTGTATTAAATCAGGGGTCCCCAATGCAGTGCCCGTGGGCGCCATTGCGCCCGCGGGGGTATCTAAATGCGCCCATGTCCTGGCTGGCGGTGGAGCACCTGCCAAAAAGCCGACAAGCAACGTCATTGAGAGGCGCCGCCGCCGAAATGCCACAGAAATTCAGTGGCATTTCGGCAGATGCTCCACCGCTGCCATGGTCTTTCATCTGGCGCCCGCCAGACGAAAAGGTTGGAGACCACTGTATTAAATAATAAACAAGAGGAAGCATAGGTTATAGTAATGGGAGCCATAGACGTATTTAAGATAGATGTCCACTGGGCCATACTACAGACACAAAGTTTCTAAGACTTCTCGTCCTGAATCAATTGAAAAGTCTGTAACTTGATCTTTTTGCATTTGATGATGCTGTGTGATACACATATTATCCTGCGCTGAAAGATGCATAAATAGGGGGTGGGGGAAAGATGTCTGCATACCATGATTTTTTTCCCCCTTCCTCAAAATCAGAAGACTGTTAAGTTGACATTTGTGATAATGCATTATGGCGGATAAATTAGGCAAAGAGTTAATTAAAGTCTGAAAGTTAATTAATGAGATCCACTGCACATTAAACTTCATTACTTCATCTGAAAAGAGTAATTAGAGAGTCGTTTGTGGTGCACTTTATTCTCCTGGGTGCTCTGCTGACATGCCACGTAAGTCATTCAATGTTAAGCAAATAAACCAGTGGTCACTGGGTAAATGTGGCAAATCAAACTGCAGTGGGGAAATTCCACTAAGATTTTCTCCCTGTCTCTTTTTCCCTCTCCATACGCCCATGGGTGGCAATGATCATTTGTGTGCCCCATTTCAGCAAGCTGGTCCTGCGTGGAAAATCCTTTGTTCTAGAAATGCAGTGTTGTCGGTCCCAGGATACAAGAAAGACAAGGTGTGTGTGGTAATATCTTTTATTGAATCAACTTCTGTTGGTGAAAGAGACAAAATTTCAAGTTGCACAGAGCCCAGACCTGAAGAAGAGCTCTGGGTGGCTTGAAAGGCTCTCTCTCTCTCACCAACAGAAGTTGATCCAATAAAAGATATTACCTCACCAGCTTTGTCTTGCTGTTGTTCTAGAAAGGTAGCTTGCTCCAGTGAGCAGGGCAGCAGAATGAAACTCAGGAAACCTGTATTCTAATCCTGGTTTTGCCACTGCCTTATATGCCCTTAGGAAAATCACTTTACTCCTGTTTCCCGCACTTGATCTAGTTAGACTGAAAGCTCTCCAGAGCAGATGTTGTCCATCCAGTGGCTGGCTTGTGAGCCTGGGAGTCAGGAGACCTGGCTTCCAGTCCCTGCTCTATCAACAGTCGCTCCGTGCCTCAGTTTCCTCAGAACCTATCTCTTCCTTGCAGTCTAACAATTTTGATCCACCACTGAGTGGCAGTGGGGTCCAATGGACAGAGCAGGACCCTGTGGGGGTTAGACCGTCTAGATTCTACTTCCATGTTATGTATCTTTGGTCAAGTCACTTCAGTTCTCTGTGCCTTGTCTATTTAGACTTCAAGCTCTTTAGGGCAGAGACTGCCTCTTTCTGTGTGTTTGTACAACACCTACCTAGCACAATGAGGCTCCAGGCTTGGCTGGGGTCTCTACACATTTTTTAAAAAAATGAGTAAAAAAACCTCTCCCTTTGAGACCTGTATCTACATACGTCCATATCCATCCATATGTCCTGTTTCCAAGTGTTCCCACTTGAGTGTCTAAATGTTAGCACCGAAATAAAACATGGTGTTAAGAACCCATAGCTCCCATTACGTGTTTATTTAGGCACCCGTATGCAGATGTAGTGTCAACATTTTCAGACGTGGATGTTTTAAATCTAGGCTCCTAAACCCAGAGGGGCCGAGACTCCCGCAAATGTTGATGTATCAGTGACAGTTCCAAATAGACAGATGGTTGGAAAATCAGGCCAGTCTTGCTTAGCGAGAGGTAAAATGAGTAAAACCGTAACTATAACACCCACATTAGAACATGTTGGCCTGTGTCTGACCTATTCTAATTCAGATTGTAGACCAATCATGGCATTTTTCCTCTGATGTCCCATATAACTCTGAGCACACTGGAGCTCACTAAATAGCTCCTCGTGCCTTCTACCCTGGAAGTCTTCCAGCCATGAGTAGCATTGGATGCAACGGTTGCTCCCAACAAATGCTTGTTGTATTGACAACTCTCTTGCTGTCTGTGCTAAGTCTCTCTCTCAAATTCATCTGGGGAAGCCTTTGAGAGAGCAGCTTATGTTTGCCCTCACACATAGGCATGGCAAATATGCTAACAAGGAACTGCAGCTGGCTCCAAGTCTCGTTGGTTTTCACATAGACTTATTTTCGTGCTGTTTCTCGGAAAGGTAGCAACTACGCCTTTGTTTCCATTTAAGTCCATCATTTCTTGTCTGTCATTATTAGCACAGTCTCTCTTGCCCCTTTGTAGGGTCCTTCTGTGCAGTTCCAGAATCACATTCCCCTGTAGCCTCTCACTTTTTTCCAGGCTGTGCACACTGCATTCTCTGAATCTTTCCTCCTCATGCAGTACTATCCCTGTAAACATTTGAATTCCCTGTTCTTTTCTGTGCTCCCCATTTCTCTAAATGCTTTCTATCAAGTAGCCATCCAAGGCAGAAATTGTGGACACAGGAGTCTCTGAAGTGGCTTAATTTCAAATCTACCCTTATGGACATTGGTTTTCGGCTATGAGAATGGCATATGTGCTTCCTTCTGGATTCCTTACATCCAGCCCTCCTGATTTGAGGCCACTCTCTTGAAATACACATGGGCTCAATTACGAGGACCAGACTGTTCCTGGTCCTTCAGCTGGTGCACAATGTGGGAGATGGATAAAGTTGTACGGAGCATCCTCCATTCATTTTGACTCTTCATCTTTATCGTCCTCAACATGTAATCTCCTTGGAGATTGTGCATCATCTTGATCAATCTCTAGCTAGGTCCTTAAGGTGATCGACCTGGATATACAGTTTATGTCCATCATTGACAAACTTATTGCACCACCAAAGCTTTTGGCAACTATATGATCGCTAGCCACATAGGGGAATTTCTTGGTAAATACACTTTCTTGATAAACAAGCTTGATTCTGCCTGTGCTCAAATGTAGCCCTTGTTCTCTCCTGAGTTCGATGGTATCCTGCATTCCTGGAGACAGATGAGGAGAGGCAGACTATGGCCACCAGAGAGAAAAGAAGCAGCAGGACTTCCACACAGCTAGAAGTTTTAAATCAATATCAGGTCCTCAACATGGAAGCTAGAAGATATCACTCAATAGCTAGCAGGTCCAAGACTCCAAGGGAACTGAGAGATACAGGAGAGAGGTGGGTAGCAGCTCAGCCCACGTTGTTAGAAAATCAAGCTTGACTACAAAGAGTTCTCCAACAAATGTTCCTTGCTGAAGATTCAATATTCAGAAGACTCAAAAGAACATTCTGGAAAGGATAAAAGGGCAACAGGACGGCGTGCTGCCTTCCTGGAATCAAGACACCAAGATGACATTCTAAGACTGGATGGGCTTCTGAAGCCAACTGGCAAGGATCGTAGAATCATAGCATACAGGACCGGAAGAGACCTTGAGAGGTCATCTAGTCCAGTCCCCTGCATTCATAGCAGGACTATTATCTAGATCATCCCTGACAGGTGTTTGTAAAACCTGCTCTTAAAAATCTCCCAACAATGGAGATTCCACAACATCCCTAGGCAATTTATTCTGGTTCGCAACCACTCTGACAGTTAGGAAGTTTTTCCTAATGTCCAACCTAAATTGCCCTTGCTGCATTTAAAGCCCCTTGCTCCTTGTCCTATCCTCAGAGGTTGATGAGAACAACTTTTCTCCCTCCTCCTTGTAACAACCTTTTATGTACATGAAAACTTCTTATCACGTCCTCTCTCAGTCTTCTCTTCTCCAGACTAAACAAACCCAATTTTTTCAATCTTCCCTCATTGGTCATGTTTTCTAGACTCTTCATCGTTTTTGTTGCTCTTCTCTGGACTTTCTCCAAATTGTCCACATCTTTCCTGAAATGTGACATCCAGAACTGGACACATTACTCCAGCTGAGGCCTAATGAGAGTGGAGTAGAGTGGAAGAATTACTTCTTGTGTCTTGCTTACAATACTCCTGCTAATACATCCCAGAATATCCCCCCCCTTTTTTTTTTGCAACAGTGTTACACTGTTGACTCATATTTAGCTTGTGATCCCTTTCTGCAGTTCTCCTTCCTAGGCAGTCATTTCCACTTTTTGTATGTGTGCAACTAACCGTTACTTCCCAAGTAGAGTACTTTGCATTTGTCCTTATTGAATTTTGTCTTGTTTACTTCAGACCATTTCTCCAGTTTGTCCAGGTCATTTTGTAGTTTAATCCTGTCCTCCAAACCACTTGCAACTCCTCCCAGCTTGGTATCATCTGCAAACTTTATCAGTGTACTCTCTATGCCATTATCTAAATCACTGCTGAAGATATTGAACAGAACCAGACCCAGAACTGGTCACTGTGGGACCCCACTTGATATGCCTTCCACCTTGACTATGAACCACTGATAACTTCTCTTTGGGAACAGTTTTCCAAAAGTTTTGCACCCACCTTATAGTAGCTCCATCTAGGTTGTATTTCCCTAGTTTGTTTATGAGATGGTCATGCAAGACAGTATCAAAAGCCTTATAAAATTGAGATATACCACATGTATCGCTTTCCTCCCACCAATCCAGGAGGCTTGTTACCATATCAAAGAAAGGTATTAGGTTGGTTTGATGTGATTTGTTCATGATAAATCCATGTTGACTTATACTTATCACCTTATTATCTTCTAGGGGTCTGCAAATTGATTGCTTAATTATTTGCTCCATTATCTTTCTAGGTTCTGAAGTTAAGCTGACTGGTCTGTAATTCCCTGGGTTGTCCTGATTTCCCTATTTGTAGGTGGAAACTATATTTGCCCTTTTCCAGTCCTCTGGAATCTCTCTTGTCTTCCGTGACTTTTCAAAAATAATGGCTCAGATACCTCCTCAGTTAGCTCCTTGAGAATTCTAGGATGTATTTAATCAGGCCCTGGTGACTTGAAGGTATCTAACTCGTCTAAGTAATTTCCCTGTTTTAGCCTCTGATCCTACCTTATTTTCACTGGCATTCACTGGGCTAGACATCCATTCACTACTAACTTTTTTGGTGAAAACTGAAACAAAAATATAATTTAGCACTTCTGCCATTTCCGCATTTTCTGTTATTGTTTTCCCCTCCCCTCATTAAGTAACAGGCCTACTCTGCCCTTGGTCTTCCTCTTACTTCTAATGTACTTGTAGAATGTATTTAATCTCTCTTTTTGGCACTGGTGCAACCTGTGCTGGAATACCATGTCCAGTTCTGGTGTACACAATTCATGAAGGATGTTGATAAATTGGAGAGACGCCCAACAGCTCAGCATTGCCCCAGGTATGTACCTGTAAAGTAATGGATGACTGCAGGAATATTTACTCTCTGAGCAAACAGATGTCTGGTTCTTAGTCTAGCTGGCAGCTCAACTGCATCAACCCTGACTTTGTCCTCCTAACCCTGCCTCCCTCCCAACTGCACAATGTTAACGGTTTTGTGTATGTTAAAAGTTTTAGAACTTTTAAAAATCGCACGCCAAGTCAACTGGCTAGGGTGTTTTTGAATAGACACTAAATAATAACCATAGAGTTAGACGGGACCACAAGGGTCATCTCGTCTAAGATAGCTCTTACATAGTATGTCTCATCAGTAGATCTCAAAGTGCTTTACAAAGGATGACCTGTCATTTTACAGATGGGGAAACAGAGGCACTGAGTGGTTAGGAGACTTGCCCAAGATTAGCCCAGTGTCAGAGCAGGGGTAGAACCCAGGCCTTGTTGGTCATAGGCCATTGCTTTATCTACTAGATCACACTTCCACTTCAAATGCAGAAATCAAGGCCTGTGCATTCAAGATGAATTGTGTTCTTTTATTTTGAAGTAATGCCTGGATACCACTTCTATTAGTTAATAAAGTAGTTTAGTTTATAGTAGGTAGATTAAATACAGCATTAAATGTGGGATGAATACCCAACTGAACCATATTAGCACCAGTCATCCCCACAGAGAAGCAAGTATTAAAAGTGGTAATATAGTAATTGGCTCTTAAAGAATGTTTAGACCCACAGTGTTAGGTCTTGACATACGATGCAAAGGAGTCTAGCCTAGGATTCCGTGGCATACACCAGTGTAAGCCTGTTGAAGTCAATGAGGAAAGTGGGTGCTCAGCACCTTTGAAACCTAGGCCACTTGCCTACGTATGGATTATGTAGGCATGTAACTTTAGGTACCCATGCTGGAAAGTCTTAGCACAAGTCCCAGTCCCACCACTAGGCAATACTGCCTCCCTCAAGGTCAAAGGAAAATGCCGTGTGTCTGGGGCCAGATGTGTGACTTTGCTCAGGTGCAGCTAGAGCAAAAGGACTGGGTCAAGGAAAGCTAGAGTTGGCATTGTCTGGGCACATTTACTCAGTTTTACTTCTTTGTTTCTAACCACACAACCACCCTTCCTTTATTGTGTCTATGCTGTCACACTTTGATCCTGTTACTAGGGGCCACGGAAAGCATTTACTCCACAGTCAATAATGCTCCCCGAAGGCCTCAAGATAGAAACAGTTGCTTGACTTATCAGTTTATGTGAGAGCTCCAATGAAGGAGTCAGCTATTGCTGAATTCCCTGCCTTCAGCAGGCTGCATACTGAGAAGCAGCGGTTAATTGGCTTTAAGGATAAGGCAGGCGGATGTAAAGAGAAGACACTAACCCCCTAATATTTTAGTATGTATGACTACAACTCGCATGCTATATCTCTCCAGCTAAGCTTGAGTGGTAGCAATTACACGCTCAGGCAAACCTTTGAGAGAGGAGTATTCAGACATGCTAATGTTTGCAGAATCTCGCCTTTGTTTGAGACAAGGCTCAGGATCAGGTGAGACTTCTTATTCCTCCCCACACTCTGCTCAGAACTTGTCTCTTCCAGGAAATACGTTTTAGATTCTAACGTCTTCAGAGCTGAGCTGTAAAATAAACATCATGAAGGCTCTGGATGAGGACTCGAGAAGCCACAGACTCCCTGAGTGAGCTTGGATAAATCTGCTAGAGTGGGATTTTTCAGAAGGGCATAAAGGATTGAGGCACCTAAATCCCATTGAATTTCATATCTCTGTGTACCTCAGTCCCCCTTTAAATGCTGCTTTTGTCTGTCTCATTTATTTAGATTTGGAGTGTCTCTTACGCAACCCACCCCCAGCCAGTGCGGTGCTCAGTCAGTGGCTGGTTAGGGCTAGGCCACTGAAAGGTGGTTGAATCTACTACAACCTTGGAAAACAGAGGAGGGTCTTTTAGCTCAAACAGTGGAGGCTCATGCATTAAGATCCAAATGTTCTAGGTTTGATCCCAGCTGCTAGCAACGCATCCAGGGTGCAGAGTGACAAGTGGTGGCCTGTACAGTGAATGAACCCCTCATCATGATAATGTTAACCATGTTGCCTGAAGCACTAGAATGTAGGAAGTTCTCTGCTCCTATATGCTGCTGAATAGGGGGAAGAATGGCCTCAGAGCTGCTACATCTGCATAAGATACGCCACAACTCCAGATGGAGAAATGCTCCAGAGGGAAGTCGCTCTCTGCCACAATTTATTGGTGAAAAGGTGGAAGTAGGGTTTCATTTGCATAAGTTTTCTACTCAGAAATCCTTGAGTTACATTTTAGGAATCACCATAACTGTACACATACTCAGAATTGGTTGGGAAGGGGAATTGGTGGCCAAAGAGGCAAGGACTTTGCTTAGAATTTTGACTAGCACATCTGAAGGCACCAGAGACAGGTCTGTGTGAGTGCATTTCAGGATTCTGGGACTGTACTATTTGCTGATACCAAACTATGATTGGGGTTTACAGGGTGGAAGTGGTGAAGAGAAGGGATATTTGCTAGTGGAATATCATGCCTATGGATGAGGGGTCAAGTTAATGGATTATTATTAACATTGACTGGAAGAATGATATATATATCATTCATTTTGATAAATGGCAGCTGTGTTTTCCCAAGTTGATCTTGTGTTCGCTTCCTCCCAGTAAAGTTTTCCTGTTTCTTATGCAGACATAGTGCATGTGAGTTGGGCAGTATTGCCTGTTAAGGGCAGCCAGGGAAGCTATTTAGTGATCTCAGGAATTTGAGCTAGAATCATTTCATTTTAAGAGGGAGCCCTAGCTTTTGAATCCTGCCCTTGCTACTGCCATTGACAAAAGGTGGAAAAATTACACTTGTATTTGTACAGCACCAAGCACAATGGAGCATCCGTCTTGGTTGAGGCCTCTCAGTGCTGCCATAGTACAAATAATGAATCAAACATCCCACAGGTTTTTTGGATCAGGAACCATGTTGTCATTCAGGTTTACACGATCAGGAGTTGGTCCTGACATGGGCCTTTCAGCTCTATTGTGGTAGCAGGACTTGACCTTATCTTTATGCAAAGCCCATTTCTCATTTCTCCAATAATTTTTGATTGATCAAAACCAGCTTGTAAATCATTAGTTGCCCAAGCCCCAGGCTATTATAAAGTTCTTTACATTTGATTTATGACGTAATATATGAACCTGCCAAACGAACCTGGTCTTTTGTTTGAAGTCGTAGATGACTCCAAGAATGAATTAGTCATTATCTTCTCATCGCTCACATCTAAACTTATCAAATGCAGCCACAACTCCTCCCAAGTGTAACAGTTTGTAAACAGTAGCAATTAGACTTTTGTTCTGCTCCAAGCCTGGGACAGAGCAGAGAGAGACGCACTGCATTACAAGTGGGATTTCTAAATTACATATGCCAAAGCTCTAGTAAAACCCTTATCAAACAAAGCCAGCGAGGAGAAAGAAAGAGGACTAATTATCAGAGGGTGCTAGTAAATCAAAAGGAGCAACCAAGTGTATTTTGAAAGGTAAGATACATTGAGATAATTGAACCAGGCAGTCTCACCTAAAAGATACTTGCCCATGTGTGAAACCGTTTATGCAACCTCAGTTTAAAGAAAAGCTGCAGTGGAAGGCAAAAGTTATTCTCATCCCTCCATCTAGTTATTTTAGTATGCCAATGAAAAAGCATGATTAACTATTGCATAGGAACCTACCATCTTTATCATCTGAAGGAAGAGATGTTTCAAAAGCACTAAGAAGCACCTAAAAAGTCAAAAAAAATCCCATCTCTATAATTTTGTTGGAACCTGGCTTTTTGACAAAACTGACATTCTTGTGGGAAGAAGAATGTACAATTTAAAAAATAACTAAGGTTTTCATTAAAAACAACCCCCCACAAATGTTTGACCTTCATTGAAAATTGTGTATGGGGCTAGGTGGTGACAAAACAATCATTTCCCAACCAGCTGTGCGCCCAAGGGATTTAGGAGTACACATCTTACTGAAAGGCACTGGAACCTCTGCTTCTAAATCCCAGAAGCACTTCTGAAAATCTTCCCCCAAGATGACCTTGATCCAAAGCTCATTGTCAATGTGGATCTTTCCACTGACTTCAGTGGCTCTGGGTCAGACCCAAAGAAAATGCAGCTCCCATTTGAATATGTCGGGAGAGAAGCGATTTCAAGTGTGGTTGTATAATCAGTGTGGAGGACGTCGGGAGAATGCTAGAAGACACTATAAATATGGGGAAATGCACTGGGGCTTCCTCTGAAAAAAGGAGGATGCAAGGGAAAAGAAGAGGCCAGTATGATATTGCATGGACTGTTTCAAGATCTGAGGTTCAAGTCGAACCGGTGCTGTAAAGGGACAACGAAACGAGAGCACAATCAGTGAATACTTTCAGACACAAAGCACAGGCAGCAAGATAGCAGCATGGACAAGTATTAGTCACAGGCTTAAAGAAAATAAATTGAGATTTATAAATACATCGAGGAGAAGAGACAAAACAGACTCATTGGTAAACAGAGACAGGTATGAAACTGATGACTTTAAAATGGCCGTGAAAGTGGAGTGTTGTTTATTTTCTCTTTGCATATGGATTTTAAAGGAGATGCATGTAGAGAACTAGGAGACACCCTGTCAGCTCGTCAGGGCAGGCACTACCCTTTTGTTCTGTGTTTGTACAACATCTGGCACAGTGGGGTCCTGGCCTCTAGACATTACCGCAATACAAATAATTAATCATTATAACTATTAGAAAAGGGCAACATGGGAAATGTGACCATAGACAGATCAGCCAGGCTGGATGAGATGCATGCTAGAATATTAAGGGAAATAGCAAACAAACTTACTGAAGCAGTCACAGTGACGTTCCCCAAACCCATGGGAAATTACAGAGGTAGCAGAAGAATGGAGACATGCAGACAGAGCACTGATCTTCAGCAATGAGCAATGCACTAATCCTGTCCATTGTGGGCCTGCAAGTCTAACATCTGCCACCAGTAATAGAATGGTGCCAATGTGGAGTAGGGAACAGTGAGCAACATGGAAGGTATGGCTCTAAATAACAGATCTGACTGGAAAAACTTGATTGTTGGTTTGTTTTTACTTTTAAAAATGGCAAAACTAGTGAAAGAAAAGAACCTGGGAGAGCTTTGGGTTTAAGTAAAGTGTTTGGGGCTATGGCCCTGACTCTGATCTCTGGGGTAAATCAGGAGTAACTCCATTGAAACCAATGGAAGTACACTTGTATCAGAGGAACCAGACCAATGTCTCACACAGGCTCCTGACTACCTTCTAGCTCCACAGTGTCCGGTTCTCAGGAGCACCTGGCTGAATCCTTCGGATGCAGTGTTCCACATTGTGGAGTAGGAGCAGAAGCAGGTGAGCGAATGTAATCAGTATGATTGTCTAAAATCCCCTAACCCCAACCCCTTCCTAGCCAAGCATTGCAAGTTCTGGCCAGAGAGAGACTTCTGTGAGATCAGGAAACAGTGCCTGGAAGAGGCATTACCTCTTTCTGTCATCCCCTAGCAGGAATCCTGGGGGTGTTCCTCTCCTCCAGTGGCAGGGGCAGATAGGTCAAGTTGCTGATTTAGCCAGTATGTTTGTAACCATTTAGGGTATTGTATTATTATTGTTTGTATCTAGGTAGCACCTACAGGTAGTACCCAGTGAGGAATCAGGGCTCCATTGTGCTAGGCATCACACACACACACACACACACACACACACGCATATATTACAAAAAGCTGGTTCCCTGCCCCAAGGAGCTTATTTTCTAAATATTGTAGCAAACCCCTGCAGTTTTCCTTTAAGCTCCATATTACCCCTGAGATCTTGAGCCTTTCCAGTGTGGTAAATATAACTAAGGAGCAATAAAGCAGCTATTAAACGCTGGTATTAGCCATAGAAGCTGTTTATAGTCATATACCTTTAGGATAGGATGACTCTGTGCTTCTTTCAGTGCTGATTTTAAGAATCATTAAGGAAGACCAGTACACAAATGGATAGCTTTTATATATGCAAAAAAATGGCTTACTGTTGGTAGGAGGCATACAAATGACTAGATAGTGGTTCAGAAATCTCTCGTGCCAGTTGGCAGTTTAGCATCAAATTATGTTTATTTTTCTCTTCTACAGGGTACATTCATGCATAGCGGAGAAGCTTTAGAAATGTTTATGCATTATAGGACTTGGAATAAAATGAGTCGAGGCTCCATTATAAGCATCATGTTGAAACTCATATTAAGTGGATTCTGTAAGGATATATAATTTGGAAGATGCCCTGTGATATGAATAACAATACGAAGACAGTTGTGTTTTTGCTATAACCACAGTAGAATTCTAGACACTGAAAATGAGAAGCAGCCACAAAGCTGCTTTTAACAGTTGCTTTGTATGAAGTGAAGCCCTGATGTCATGCTATATAACCATAAGAAGATGGGTATGGCTTGGGGTTTATTATGGCCATGGGGTGCAATTACTTGCTGTGGAAGGGGCTTTCATTTTTGTTAAATTAAAGGGAAAATAACATTATAATATAAAAGACATTCCAATTTCTAATCACTTCTGGCCAAATTTTGTCCTCCCATATACTGATTCCAAGAATTATGCACACAAATCCAGGATCCAAATCTGACCTTGTCTGGTAAATGTAAGGAAGAGTAACTCACTAAAAAATATTGGGTCATCTCCTCACCTAGGTCAATTTACACCAGATGTGGCCAGCTGTGTTTAACTGGAAGGCCACATGGTCTAGTGAATTGATCATGGAACTGGAAGGGAAATCTTGAATTTTAACTTTCTGTAGGTAGGCGTGTCAATCCTGGTGTTCCAGCAAAGGGATCTTATTATACCTTTGTAGGCTAGGCTAGGCTAAGCTAGTGAGACTATTAGCACATAATTGGACCTATCTAAATGTTGTGGAAATGCTAGATGGTGCTGAGTGGAATAAGGTTGCATTCTCTGTACTAATGCCTGGCCACTAACACTCCAATAGATGCCTGTGGTTGAATATGCCATAATGTACAACTTCCTCAGCATGGTCTTTTAGAATAGCAGCACATAACGATTACATTAGTATAAGGTTGGCTGTCACCTGCCCACTAAACCTATTTATGGAAATCTTCATGGTTAAACCCGGTTAATACAACCGATGATCTCAGCTAACCTTCAGTTCCCCAGCTGTTAGGTCTCCTGCACAACATGATTGTTGCATGGAAGAAAGTAACATCATGGTTATAAATTGTTTCCCTTAATATGCATGAAAGAGAACCTGAAGAGTCCTGAGCAATCCCTGACCTCTGGACAACCTTTGACGGAAAGGTCAGATTTTGGATTTCCTCTATACTCAGAAGCCCATGATGAATGAGTGTTCTAAAATTAAATTCTAGAACAACAGGAACATAGACGTTAATAGTGCTGGTGGGTCACCTGTTATAAGCATCTGTATTGCACTGCATCCTTCTTCATCTCTCAAGTTGCTGTGTGTTGTAAAACATTTGCCCTGCCCCGCCCCAGCCCAGCGAAGGAATGATTCTTCTCTATTTTAGCTATTTCTAAATATTATATCACCGTAATAACCAACCCTGCAACTGACTTGGCCTGAGCAGACCCCTGCAAACGTGTAGAAATCCATTGGTTTGAATTGTCCTCTGCATGAGGGTTCCACTTGATGTGTTCAAGGGGGGAACTGTCAAGGAGACAGCTGTTGCTCCCTGCTCCTGGGCTGCTGACTCTGACATGAGCTAAAGCAGTGGAGGAGCGACTCTCCCTTACACCACTAGCATAGCAGAGGTCTGCTCCTATCCCCAAAATGCTCCAGACACACCCGTTTTATCCCCTGTACTGGAGAAGGGGGGGGGAATATGGCTGGTACAGTAGTGGAATCTAGAGAATCCCTTCCCTATCTGTCCCTATAACACTTGCCACCAAGATACAAATAATAAATAGTAACAATGAGCTAAATCTTGATGACTTTCTCAGTCAAAACCGCAGTATCTTCCTGAGGCCTGGTCTACACTGTGGCGGGGAGAGGGGGGATTGATCTAAGTTACACAACTTCAGCCACGAGAATAACATAGCTGAAGTCGACATATTTAGACCTACTGAATGCAGTGTCTTCACTGCAGAGAGTTGACTGCTGCCACTCCTCCCTCAGCTCTGCCTGCACTGCTTGGGGTACAGGAGTCGACGGGAGAGCATTCGGGGGTCGATTTATTGCATCTAGACTAGACGCGATAAATTGACCCTCGCTGGATCAATCACTGCCCCCCGACCCAGCGGGTAGAATAGACATTCCCTGGGAAGTCCTGCCTGGCAAAACTTTGAAGAGTGGGCCTCAGGATTTGTCCCTAGAACAGCACTAAGTGCATGCAAAGCATGAGTAGCCTTTTAAATCTGAGATTGTAATGGGATTCCTGCTGGCCCCGCCAGAGGCATTCCTGAAGGTTCGTCCACACGACCATGCCTTAACTTTAGGAGGAGTTCATTTTCAACGGCAGTTTGTAATGAAAACTGACATGTACTCAGCTCTGATCTCTCTCTCTCTCTCTCTCTCTCTCTCTCTCTGCCATTGCTCAAAGCAAAAAAGCCAGAGGTGCCTCTGAGATTAAAGAAACTAAACAAACACTCTTAAACAAGAGTGCTTAGTGCTGCTTACACAGTGTTGACTAAAGACGAAACCTTGTAGTGTATTAGACAAAGGCAAGGAGATTTCAATGATGAGAGAAATAGGTCATGAAAACAAAGGCACTTGCTAGAACTATATAGGAAAAAAGTTTCAGGGCTCACTTCCTTGGAGCTTTTTCTTCAGTCTGAATTCACCTTGGTTTGCATCACTGAGTTTCACTCAAACCCCCAAACTTTCAAGCAAGTTCCTGTCACAGTTATGAAGTTGCAACCAGTTTTTGAGTCAAACCTCAGGCAGTTCCAATGGAATGACCCTATATTGGCCAGATTCCTTTGCAAGGTGCTTGAGCTTATTTTGTTTCAAAATTAAACAATTTTAAATGCATTTTTGTTGAAATTGACATTTTTGCAAAATATTTCAGTATGGACAAAACTGCATTTTTCCGCCCCTGATGGAAAACAGTTTTGTTGAACATTTTTTTCAACCAGTTGTATCGTTAGGCAACTAAATACCTTTGAAAGTTGGGCCTCTGGTGTCTTGACTCAGGAGCAGATGATTGGGGTGCTCTTGCTTTTTACCTGTGAGGCCTGCTGAGATTTTGGTGTTTAAATAAAACTTCTTGTACTGGTTTACTTCGGAATTGCATCCCTTATAATAAATAGGAGATATACCTATCTCTTAAAACTGGAA